>NC_081180.1:94320814-95564739 GCF_029867415.1 Vicia villosa | reverse complement strand
CCATGTTGGTATTGATCTTAGCAGTGTTGTTTCTTTTGCTTCTGTTGATGTTCTTTCACGTGGGGTTGATTTGAAAAGTGGGAAAATCATCACTGCATGGATTGAGTATCGAGATGACATGAAAATGGTTCGTGTTTGGGTTGGTTATTCGTCAACTAGGCCACCAACACCGATTCTTGCATCACTCGTTGATGTTTCTGAGAGATTCAAAGAGTTTATGCATGTTGGTTTCTCGGCTTCTAATGGAAAAGGTTCGAGTATTCACCTTGTTCATCATTGGCAGTTCAAAACTTTGAGTTATTCTTATTCTAATAGTCCTATGGATAATTTAGAAGAAGGTGATTGTTTCTTGTGCTATGCCGGCGATTTGAAAGCGTCGAAGAAAAAAGGTGAAAATTTTCAAGGGAAAAATATTGGTGATTTAGCTCTTGGAATTGGTGGAATAACAGCTTTTGTTGTGTCAGCATTGGCATTAGTTCTTGTGATATGTGTTTACATGAAAAGGAAAAAGGGGGGTGTGATTAGAAAGATTAGAGAAGGACAGAGTTGTAGATTTCAAACAAATAAAGTTCCAATGAGGTTAGCACTTTCAGAGATAACATCAGCTACAATGGGGTTTAACAGAGCTAGACTAGTTGGTGAAGGTGCATCTGCAAAAGTTTATAAAGGGTCACTTCCATTTGGAGGTGATGTAGCTGTGAAGAGATTCGAAAAAATGGATGATTTGGACTGTTTACACAATCCTTTCGCAACCGAGTTCGCTACAATGGTTGGTTGCTTGCGGCACAAGAATCTGGTTCAGCTCAAGGGATGGTGCTGTGAAGAGAATGAATTGGTTTTGGTTTATGAGTATCTACCTAATGGAAGCCTTGATAAAGTTCTGCATAAAAATTTAAGATCTTCATTTGTGCTTTCGTGGAAACAAAGGGTTAATATAATTCTTGGCGTCGCGGCTGCTCTTACTTATCTCCATGAAGAATGTGAGAGACAGATCATTCATAGAGATGTGAAGACATGTAACATAATGCTTGATGTAGATTTCAATGCGAAACTTGGCGATTTCGGGCTTGCAGAAGTGTATGAACATAGTTCTAGCACAAGGGATGCTACTATACCAGCAGGAACAATGGGGTATCTAGCACCGGAATACGTTTATACCGGGATTCCTACCGTGAAGACCGATGTGTATAGTTTCGGAGTCGTGGTGATTGAAGTCGCGACAGGGAGGAAACCCGTTGGAGACGACGGAACTGTCGTTGGCGACTATGTTTGGAAGCTGTGGGAAAAGAATAGACTTGTGGACGCGGCGGATCCGAAATTGATGGGGGAATTCGATATCGTTGAGATGGAAAGAGTGTTATTGGTAGGGCTTGTTTGTGTTCATCCTGATAATGAGAAGAGGCCTAGAGTGAGGGATGCAGCTAGAATGATTAAGAATGAAGCATCAGTTCCTTTGTTGCCACCATGTAAACCAAGGGTGAGGATTAGGCCTATTTGTTTTAATGAAACACAGAATTTTGGTGATGATTGGGTTAGTAATGATGAAGCTCTTTATATGACTCCTAGAAGCCAGTTTTACTAGGTTTTTGTGTTCTGGAATCAGTTTTTTGATGATTGGATCTTGTAAATTTTTAGGACATAAGAAAAAGTTCTTGTTTTCTTTAGTATTTTTAGTTGATTATTGAAACAAAATGATTATAATGCACTTTGTTTAGATGACTATATTAACATAAATGGACATTGTTTCAAACTTAATGTAACAAGCTAAGCAAGGTTATGTGATAATTGATGAGTACTTGTCATAGAGCAATAAACAAAAATTGAGATTGATAAGAAGCAGAAGAAACAAAACGTAGTAGATATGTCTGAATGCATTCATAATTGCTACACATTGAAAAAGCAACAAAATTTCTCTGTAAGAAGCAACATCAGTTTTGGTTGCCAGTATTCAGATTTCCATATGGAGAAAAAATTAAAGGACAAACATTGTATGCTTTTAATCAAATCTGTGTGATTCGTACTTTTGTCAGTCATTTAATCTTGGCCATTTATTTCAAAATTTTGAAGATCCAACTGTTAAAGTTTTCGTTTATTTATTTTGATTAACTAATTACTTATTTTTGGTTGAACACTTTAATTACAATATTTCACTAAACAAGTAATTACTAAAATAACCGGGTTTGTGATACTCACTCCATAGACTCTCTTTAGTAAAAATAGCGGTTGATAGATAAACTACTTTATAGCTTATAGTTGATGACTTATAGATGATCATTGATGACTGATGGCTAATGACTAATAGCTTATAGCTGATGAATTATAGATGATAAGTTAGTTGAAGTGTTTAGTAAAATTAGTAGTTTAATAGCTGATAAATTGAAATGTCATAAAAGATATTTAATATATAATTGTTTTATATAAATTAAAATAAATTATAAAGAATAATAATAAAATTTAATTAAAATAATAAAGACAAAAGTGGAAGAAAATATGATAAGTTATAAGCTAAAACGCTATTTAAAGTAGCGTCTGAAAAATAAGCTATAAGTTAGTAAAATAAACTATAAGTTCGTGATGAAAAGACGGTTATCAAACAACTTTTTAGTATCATATGAGCTTATAAACTATAAACGTTAAGACATAAGCACAAAAACTGTCTTACTAAACCGAGCCATAGACCATTATATAATTTAATTTTTAAAATAATATAAAAATATATCAATTAATTTTATAAGATACATAATTATTTAATACATGAACAATGATACATTCTTAGTAACAAAAAAAAGTAATACTTCACTATCTTGAGTAGTTGAGTTAATAATATTTTACAATAAAATTCAACTGCTAAACCTTTAAGATTTAATTCATGGTGTGGTTACGTGGAAAGAGATTTCACAATCTTTATATTTATGTATATATTTCAAGAATTAATATTACATCATAATCTACATAACAAAATTTACACAATTACTAAATCAAATATATATTTGTTGAGATATTTCACACATAATTAAAATACATTATGTTATATATATATATATATATATATATATATATATATATATATATATATATATATATATATATATATATATATATATATATATATATATATATATATATATATATATATATATATATATATATATATATATATATATATATATATATATATATATATATTTTCTTTTACCAAAACAAACTTAACTTCTTTCATTCATAAGAATAGAATCAATACAACGAGGAATACTGTTAACATAACTGCGTCGAGGCTAAGAATTGACCGCCTTTGTAAGACAATGGGCAACCATATTCGCTTGACGTTTAACGAACTCTACCTCAAAGTTCGGAAAATTACAAAGTAAAAGTTTAATAGAGCGAATAATAAAATTAAATTCAGAACCACCTATGATATTGGAATGAATAGCTTGAACTACTTGAAGAGAATCACCCTCAAAAATAACATGATCAAGCTGAAGGGCTAAAGCACTTTGGATAGCTTCCTTTAAAGCCAATGCTTCCGCTTCTATGATAGAAAATGAACCAACATCCTAAGCAACACCGGCTTTAACAAAGTTCCCCAAATTATCCTGGATACACCAACCTCTATTAGTAGTTCCTTGGTGACGGTTAAAACCCGCATCAACATTACACTTAACCCAACCGGGAAGGGGGGATCCAAGAAAGAGTGGAAGGAAGGGCATCCTATCCATCCTGAGGATTTTTAGCCAACCACCACTCATGCCTCTTGTGAAAAGCTAACCACCCAAGCCTTGATGCCTCCTCCTTCTCATTATTCCAAATAAAATCATTCCTGTTATGCCTCATCAACTCAATCATCATAGCAAAGCGCCCCGCCGCCTTCCTATCCTCCCTAGTACACAAGTTCAAAATAAGAGATCGAATATCATTAGAAAGAAGAAGGAGAGGTGCAACAATGTCGTACAAACCTGCTGTCCTCCAAAACTCGATAGTCTCCGGACATCCGACAAAAACATGTCAATCATCCTCCTCCACCTCCCCGCAAAATTGACACGTAATAGGACAAGGGACATGGTGTTGTCTTAGCCGGACCCGGGAAGGAAAACAACCTGAGCAAATCCGCCAAAGAAGGTGTTTCACTCGTGGGGGGAAATAATAGACCACAATCCATTCCAATTAACCTCAATATTCTCCTGAATAGGAAGCTTCTGTCTACTCTTCCAAACACGATAACCGGAACGAACACTATATTGACCATCTTTCTTCTCCCTCCACACCAAACGATCAACGACAACGTCCTCCACTAACGGGACAATAGTGATAGCTTCCGCTCTTGTAAAATCAAACAGCTCTCGAATCAACCTCATATTCCACTGTTTTACATTTGGCAACAACACATCTTTAACCACCATATTATAGATACCATGTTGTTGTGGTCCCGAAACATACCTCTCATCTTTTCCCCGAATCCAAGGTTTCTGCATAACCTTAATCTGCCTACCGTCACCTATACTCCACCTACAACCGAGCATAAGAACATCTCTAGCTTTCCAAATACTCCTCCATACAAAACTAGGATTAGAACCAAGATTAGTTTCAAAGAAAGATGTTTTTGGGAAGTACCTTGCTTTGAAGAATTTGGACACTAAAGATTGCGGGTGACTCAAAATAAACCATCCTTGCTTAGCCATCATAGCCATATTAAAAGCTCTAAAATTTCTGAAACCAAGACCTCCGTCCTTCTTAGAACAAGCTAAACGGTCCCACGCCATCCAACAAATACCCTTACTGTTAGAACCTCCACCCCACCAAAAAGCATTCAACATTCTCTCACTATCATTAATCACTGATTCAGGCAAAATAAATATACTCATCACGTAAGCCGGGATAGCTTGGAGAACCGATTTAATCATGACTTCTTTACCAGCTTTTGACAGGGACCGAACTTTCCGAGAATTAATCCGTTGCCAAATACGGTCTTTGATGAAAGCAAAAGTAAACTTTTTACTCCTCCCGATCATAGAGGGCAGCCATAAGTACTTGCCTGTCCCTAAGACATGACGGACTCCCATGATATTTGCAAGATCCTTCTGGGCAGGCAAACTCAGATTCCGGTTGAAAAAAGACCTCAGATTTGGTTAAATTGATTTCCTGACCAGAAGCCTTTGCATAGATATTCAGAACCTCCATAAGATGATAAACTTCCTCCACATTGGCCCTGCAAAATAGAAAACAGTCGTCAGCAAAAAGAAGATGCGACACACTAGGTGCCCCTCTGCAAATTTGGATACCATGGATATCTCCTCTCGCTACAGAACCCTTGATGAGGGTCGAAAGACCTTCAGATATAAGAATGAAAAGATAAGGCGACAGTCGGTCGCCTTGCCTGAGTCCTCTTTCAGGCACAATAGGTCTAACTGTGTCCGAGTTAACTAGAACCGAATAGTGAACTGACGTAACACACATCCAAATCCAGTGTGTCCACCTCTCCGAAAAACCCATCTTCAGCATCATACTTCTTAAGAATCCCCAATCCACCCTATTGTAAGCCTTTCTGATATCAATCTTAAGAGTTAACTGAGCTCTCCTACCATGTTCTATATTTAAATTTCCACAATTTATGTATTTTATTTTGTCCTATTATAATTCTATTTACCAAACCTATCTATATATAAATAAAATAAAATTTTCTTTTTGAAAATTTCAGCTGATTTAATTTATTTTTAAAATAATGAGATTTTGAAGTTATTTCCTTCTAGTTTTGCGTATTCGGGTTCGTAACAGACAAATAATCCGTTTCCACTTGTGTTTTGTACTTGATGAATCAAAGCCTTTGTTTTTGCTTCCAAATCCTCAAAATCGCTTCTCAATCAAAAAAGTGAATTACTCCAAAATCGCTTCTCAGAGTAACAACTTATTGAAATCCAAACATCGCTTTCTTGATTGCCTTCTTCACGCTACAATTTCAATGGTAATTTTTCTTTTTCAGCTGATTAATTCAATGTTCAAATGTTGCTATTGTTAACGAAATTTCAATGGTAATGTGGTTTTAATTCAGGGATGCAACTTTTTTTCTTTCTTGCTTTGTTTTTTATTTAAATTTTTATTTATTTAATCATTCTGTGTTTTTTATTATTAATTCTTACTATTATAGATCTATATTAGGATATTTAGTTGCAAGGTTATTTTAGAAATCCAATGTCCTGATCCTACTCAGTGATTTTTAATTACAATTAATAAATCTTTGTTTCTGTAATTTAGGTTTATTTTAATGCTTTTGATACAGAATATTGTTAACTGTTATTAGCACCGAAACCTCTGAAAAATGGCGTGTCTGAGTTGGGATTACGTTTAATTTATTCAATTTTTCAAATTATTACTGGAGTTGCCGAGTTGATGTCGGTGTCATGTTCGGGGTGTCCGTGCTTCATGTTTGTTACCATTAACTAACCAACAGTTCTGCTAGCATGTACAAAAGTTGATAAACATGATATCCATAAAATTTGAAATGATCAGTAGAATATGTTAGTTTTTTTTTTTACAGCTGGTACAAATGTTTATGTTCTGATTTTCGGCGAAAATGTTGGACCTCAAAATGGGGGAAAGTGTTATTAAGTTCTAGTAATTGTGTTTTTGTTTTTGATCGAGCACGCACGACTCAAAAGTCGAACTGAGCTTACTAATTAACTACAGGTTTTATGTGCAGACATGAATCATGATTACATCTGTTATAGTTTTTATAGAAGAATACATATGCGGAGCTTCACTTTTGATCTTAATTGAGTTAGGAACCATTTCAGTAAAAATCTATATACCTGTTGCAGGAGAGTGTTTGTCTCAAGTGTGGCGATGTAGGTTTTATCGAGGCTATAGTTTTTTGCAACAAGTGTGAGGCTTGTGCTCTTCACAGGTACTTATCGTTCACTGCTTACTTCTTTTTGCTGCATTATTTGATGCTCTTGTAGCAAGTTTTTGTTGTCGTATTTAGCTTCAGGTTTAAACACCTCAAATTATGAACTTTATAAAGTTGCAATTTCATGCTCTTTGTGTCCTTTTCCTTCCAGGTACTGTTTAGATGGACCTGTGATTTTTACTGATGAAGTTATATGGTTTTGTGAGGATTGTGAACCAAAGCAAATATCGCAAAAAACTAAATTGGCAAGTTTGGCCAATTACAGAATCCAAACCCGAAGAAAACTGAAACATTGTGTAAAGAGACTGAAGGAAAGAAATCAACAGCACAAAAGGAAGATTAAAGAGAAGGGGAAGAACGGAAAAGTTAAATCTGGCATGCATAATATCAGCCATGAACAAGAAACTGAATCTAAAAATGAGTGTGAACCAGTTCCATCAAATTCACCAAATAGCAACGTTGTTCCTGAATCTATTCAAATCTCTCAAGTTACTGTCACTGATGATTTAATTCCTTTGGAAGTTCATGTTGATGCACAACCGATTGCAGAACCAATATGGAGGTATCAATTTTGTTTTGCCTCCTTCGTTTGAAAATCAGTGAACTTTTATAGCTTAATGGTGAATATCATTGAAGTTGAATTTTCTGGTTAGTAGGGGAAACTTGCTCTTCTGTGATAAAAGTAAAACTACCGGTACTGTCAAACTTCTGGCCCATTTGTCCAGTTTAGCATCCCCCAAAGTTCTGGAGGAGGTTGATCTTTTCCCAGAAGTGCTTTCCGCTGATTTGCTTCCCAGATCTGCGGTGTGGCCTACTAGCTTCAAGAAGAAAGGACCAACTGATAAGAGCATTGCTCTTTATTTCTTTCCTGTAAATGAAAGGTAGTTTCTTAGACAAGTTTGAAATCATGTCAATGCGATCTTACATTAAATTGATATATCTATATAATATTTACCGATCATCTATCAGTGTCTTTGATAAGCTGGTTGATGATATCATTCGGACTGAAGAGGCCGTAAGAGTTGTGACCGAAAATGCAGTGCTTTTAATTTTTCCTTCCACCTTGCTTCCAATCCAACATCAGAGTGAGTTTCATCTATTCTAGCGAAATTCAGTTTAACATTTCAGTCCAATTATTTATCCATCTTAAGATTCCATTTTAATTTACGTCATCGTTTGGACAGGGTTTCAATCCAAACATTACTTGTGGGGTGTCTTCAAGAAAAAGCAAACTTCACTCGAGGCAAATGATGCTGTGAGCTGAAAGGATGCTCATGTTACGAAACCCTTAACTCGGCCTAACCATAGTCAGTTTTATATTCTTGAGAAATAATAGTAGCTATAGTTATAATGCTTAGATTGTACTACTGTAGTAGTTATATGATATTTGCATGATGATGTGATGGTGTTACTTAGTTGCATAATTGGTCATTATTTAGGTAAGGATTATCATTCTTTACTAATCCTTAGTCAATTTCGTGTTTTCACGGTGAATCATATGAAGCTTTTGACAGTTAGAAATTATCTATAATGAGAATTGTCATTTTTACCGATGTTGTTCAAATGAGTTATATATTGCATCTGACATCCACAACCACAAGGGTTTTTTCCAGCTCAATTTCATTGATCAGAGGTACAGGTCATCAATGACATATTTTCTCCTGCTATATCAGTTTAACTCAGAGAAGAAACTAAGTATTACAACTAAGCAGAAGAATGAAAAAAATGCATGAGACCAAGGCCAGAGTTTATCAAAAAGATGAAAATGCTTATTACAGTAACAGTTGCAAATTTGAAGAGATTGAGATGGACAAAAAAGTTCCATCATAACACGCTACTCCTATTGTAGAATCCCAACTTGCTTGTAAGTGATTCATGTCTCTGATCAATGTATAAATCTTCAGCAGTAGCGGCAGTTGGTAGCTTACACTCAAGTTTGAATGGCTAGAACCCTATCACAGACTTGGATTGAGGGGAGACTAGGGATGTCAACGGGGCAGGAAATGTTCGGAGGATGTTTCCCCGCTCCCCGCCTCCAAATTGATTCCTTGGGAGACCAATATTATTATTATTATTATCAGTTGTTCTGTTCAATCTTTTAAATCTAATTCTTTATCCAGGATCCTTGATTCAAGGGCAACCTCGCATACTACTCATTCCTTTACATTTTTTAATTTATAAAAATCGCCTTTCACAAAAATGACACTCTTCCTAATTATATGGAAGTTTTAGTTCCTGCAATAGGCACAATATTTGGAGCTCCAAATCTGATTATTGAAAATGTCATTTGCATTCCAGATTTTCACTTTAGTCTAATTTAAGCCATTTCCTTGATACTTAACTTGAATCTTGAAATTATGTTCTCAGAAGGACACATGTCGGACTTGATGTTTGGGACAATTTGTACAAATGATTTATAATAATTGACTGATTTTAGGGATAGATGTCAGGGACAATTTGTACAAATGATTTATAATAATTGATTGATTTTAGGGATAGATCTTTTTAGAGTAAATCTTTTGGATGTTTCAAAATAACTTTTTACCGTCATTACTTACTTTTTCAAGCAATCGTTATTTTCTGACACCAAAACCTTTCTAAAATCCTTACTCAAAACATTATTAATTGTAGAACAGCGGTAATATCGCATCGATCCATGGGAAAATGATAAAGCAAATACTACCCTAACAAGAGTGTTTTAACAGACATGCAATTCTAATATAGACTTGTGTCGAAGTTTAATGTTAAATGTTGGGATTGAAGTCCCTATACAAGGAAAATAATTTTAATAAACACGAGTTAAGGTTTAACGAGTTTATTGCCTTGACTTGTCTTAAATTTTCAACGCTCTAAAAGTGAACTTGTAAAAACCATTCCCCAATAAAATCAAACCCCATTTGCATAAGAAACCTCACTTAAACGCAAGGCGTTGACTTTAAAGAAAGCATATCTTTGGGTCAGATAATAAGTTTATGGAGATTGTGCTTACAATTCTCCACAGCTACCAAATATTCTTCTTCAAAGATGATGATTTCCATCTGATCATCCTTAATCATTGGTTTACGAAGCTAACTCAGAGGTATATTACAAACATTGTTAATTGTTTGGGCGAAACTTCTTTGTTGTGCATGTAGGTTGGGGTTAGGGGTTTAAGATTGAAACGAATGTGGAAGCTAAGAGTCAAGTAAAAAGTACGAGATAATCACATTATTCTTCATGGTCAGAGTAGGGCGGGGGTAGGGGATTCATAGGAAACCTTTAAAGTGTGTTTAGATGAGGCGGTTGAAAAATTTTAAAAAATTTAAAAATTTAAACAATTCAAATGATTCAATTCAAATTTATTTAGTTTTAAATTCTTTTATTTTGATATAGTATTAAGATAAATCATTGTTAGATTTTGGAATATTTTATAAATTTTAAAATACACTTTTTAATTTGGTTTTTGAAAATTGCAATGCTTTTAATAGAAAAGAATGATTATATGTCATAAGTTGAAGAATACTATAGTAAATAAGTTCTAATTTCATTTTAACTTTTCTTGGTGTCAATGTTTGTTAATGGGTAAATAGTAAGATAACCATAGTTTCTTTGGATCTTGTCTACTATTACTATGTCCAATTATTTAATGTCTTATTATTTCGTTTATATTTATTTTATCGGTTTTGTTGCGACTTAAATCATGGTAGCAAGTTTTCTTTCAATCATGCTTATGAGAATTGGAGCATCAACCCAAACATGGTAGCACAAGAGAGAATCATTTTTACTTTTTGCATCCATGAGATAAAAATCTACTAATAGCAATAAGTTGATTTGTTTTAAAGAGATTAGGTGGTCTCTTATCATGATTATGAGTTCCAATTAAATAACCTTGTAAAGTTTATCTACAAGATCTTATGTGAATATCTCACATGAGTAGTTGTTTTTGAGAATTTTTTGCTTTTTTTATCGTGATTAATAACTCATATATACTCGTATTGATAAATTAAAAGCAATAATGATTGGATGCACTTAAAATTATTGTAATTTGGTTCTTTTATTTTATCTTTTTCTGGTTTTGGTTCCCCATTTCTATAAGAAAATTTCTTTAGCCACCTTCCTATGGGGTCACCCCCAGCGAAAATTTCAAAATACCTCTGCTTCGGAAGTTCATTTCCGAAAGCGTCTTTTTTTGAAAAAATTGACTTATTTCGGAAGTTCATTTCCGAAAACATTATTTCGGAAGTTCACTTCCGAAATACTGCGATTTCTGCAGATTTATCAAAACACTCCCCCTCCCCCAATCATTTACCCTAAATCAAAACAAAAAGTGGCAAAGGCGAAAATTTGTGCAAACAGAACTCCAAAGCTGCATCAAGGCTCCAATCACACTGCTAAACAACATTCAAAAGCCCTCAATCCTAACACTTTGTAAGTTTTGAAGTTTTTAGATATATTATTCAAATGCATGTTATTTAGGGTTTTAATTGCATAAATGATATATGGTTAGGTTGTTAGTAGTATTTAGGTTGTTTAGAAGCATTTTGATTTGGTTTGAAGTTTGGTTTAGGGGTCTGCCATGGAAGTTGCAGAAAACTCCATCGCAGGGGTGTTTCGGAAGTTCATTTCCGAAAACACCTCCATCCCAGTTTTCGGAAATGAACTTCCGAAATGTATCAGAAGTTCAAATTTTTTTGTTTTTTATTTTGTCTCGCATATTAATCGATTTCAATTGTTTACAGGAACATGTCAGACAATCAACCAGCACGCAGGACTGCGTCTTCTAGAGAGGGTAGGGAGTGCCCGTTTTAATTTGCAAGTACTTTATTTTTAACGCCTTTGTTTATTGTGCCTATTTCTTTGAAGTTTGTGTCCCTTTATTCTTTTATAAAAGGAGGTCTCATGGACCTTTCTTTCTTCATTTTTACGCAGGAATGGGTGGCGCTAAGGGAAGAAAGGGTTCTTCAAAGAAGGAGGTGAAGGAGGTGAAGGAGAAGAAGAAGGTTTTGACTGGTTCTGCTTCTCGTCCCCTAGGGGTCCATGGCTCGGACGTGCAGACTCAGTCTTCAGGCGTGATCAACGCTGATGGTTCTGATACTGAGTGAGATGAGGATTGGTATAATTATATTCATTCGGAGGAGTTCGCTCGTCGGGAAGAATAATGTGTTTTTATTTTGTTTGATGTGTATTTTGTAACGCTCGTCGGGCAGAATAACGTGTTTTTGTTTTGTTTGACGTGTTTTGTTTTGTTTTGTTCTGATTTCGGATTGTATCGCACAGTGTTATTGTATTGGATTTATCATCTTAGTTTTTGGATTGTTCTGATTTCAATATGTAGATTCTTGGATTTCATCGCCGCGAACACTATCCATCTTCTGGATTATAAACATAGAACTTTGACTTTCCCAGCGCACCCCTTTGTTTGATTTTTTTGTAATGACGTCCCCTGATCAGGTAAGAAATGTGGACACATGTGCCTACGTAAGCCTTCTAAGACGGTTACCTTCTAAGAAATATGGTAACACTTTCCTACTTAAAAGCCTACGTAACAAAAATTGGGAAGCTCCACAGCCACGCCCTATTTAAAAGAATAAAAAACCTTTTGAAATTTCGAAGTTCTCTTTTCCTTCTCCCCACCACTCTCAGACGGTTAACTTCTAAAACACTTTCCTATTTAAAAGCTTCTCACCCATTTTTCTTTCAAAATATCCCAAATCATTTTCGATCCTAAGTCTTCTTCTTTGCTTTAACGTTTTCTATCTCTTGTTACTGCTTTCATCACAATGTCTCGCCGCGGTGGAGGAAATCATCCCGAAAATCGCCGGAGTCAACCATCTCCTGCACATTCTCAACAATCATCCATCAATGCTGCAGGATCAGACCGTGGTGGTGGTGGCCGTGGCTCTCGCGGTGGACGTACCTCCAATCCTTCTTCCTCCGGACATCCACCTCCTCCGTCATATGCTCCGGCCCCGGTTACCTCTCCTCCGTCTGTTGTTGCAGCTCCGGTTGTTCGTCCATCTGTTTCAGCGCCGTTTGTTCCATCTATCGCAGCGCCGGTTGCTTCCTTGAGTTCGGCTCTGATCTCCATCGAGAGCCTGACTGCCGAAGTTAAACAGAAGGCTACTCTAGAGTCGGCTCCGTCGTCTCAGAAGGAAAATTGGGAAGGAAAATTCAAGTTCGTGCTAATCATTTTCAGTTGCGAGTGGCTGATAAGGATCTACACCACTATGATGTAAGTATAGTTTGCTCATAAGTTTTTTATTGTTGTTTATTATGTTGGTAAGTTACAATGTGGTATGGATTTCTAGAGGATCAGGACTTTCTAACCTGTTGCAGCGTCTCCTCCATCGTTTTCATCCGATTAAATAAAGCGAATCGTTCTTGTTTGTTATTTTTCTTCTGTCCAGACCTTTTTTCGGAAGTGCATTTCCGAATTCCTCCAAGGGGGGTGAGTTCGGAGATGAACTTCCGAAACACCACATTTTCTGAAAATGTAACTTTATTTCGGAGATGCATCTCCGAAATCAATATTTTATATTAAAAAAAACACGTTTTCGGAAGTTCATTTCCGAAAACACCTTTTTTTCAAAAAAAAGTACCTTTTCGGAAATGAACTTCCGAAACAAGGGGTAGTGTTGTAAATTCACCAGGGGTGAGCAAGAAGGTTAGGAGGTGGGTGAAGAAATTTCCTTTTATAAAACCACAATTTTAGTCTTCCTTTTAAGTTTTCTTTTGAAAAGAAAAATAAGAACTAATTTTATAGAAAAAAAATTATACAGAAAATTTAAGAAAATGACTAAAATAGTAGTTTTTAAAATAGAGTGGTCAAAATCAAGAAAAAGACAAAATAAAAAGACTAAAATTATAATTAAACCTAAATAAAAATTAAAACTAGTTGATGCTGAAGTCTATAGTTTATAGTTTATAGTCATAAATTTACCTAAATGAATAACCAGAAGTGAAATTCTTAGATGAATTAGAGATAGTAAATTATTCATGAAAATCTATCCAAATGAAGTATTTTATTAAATATAGTTTGAATATGTTTTTGTCCCCATAAAATATAAATTTAGAGAATTTCTTTAGCCACCTCCTAACCTTCTTGCCCACCCCTAGTGAATTTACCACATTACCCCTTGTTTCGGAAGTTCATTTCCGAAACGGTACTTTTTTTTGCAAAAAAGGTGTTTTCGGAAATGAACTTCCGAAAAAGTGTTTTTTTTAATATAAAATATTGATTTCGGAGATGCATCTCCGAAATAAAGTTAAATTTTCAGAAAATGTGGTGTTTCGGAAGTTCATCTCCGAGCGCATCCCCCATGATGGAATTCGGAAATGCACTTCCGAAGTTATGTCTGGACAGAAGCAAAATGAAAAATAACAACGATTCGCTTTATTTAATCGGGTGAAGATTACAACGATAATATTATTGAAAATCAAAGTTACATATTGTTGAACACGGGTAGGTGGGGATGAGTCAACATTTTGATAACGTCGTCCGCCGATCTTTGAAGTTTGGCGTCCAACTCGATCGGGCCTTTCGAAGAAAATCGGTCGAACGTTGTCCACATAACCGCCAAATCTTCGTCGTTCTTGATCTCAAAAGGTGTGAACTTAATGCCTCCCTCGTCGTTAAGCGATGGCGAGCGGTACTCGAGCTTGACAACCTTTCGATTCTCGGGATAGCGCAAAAGCGTGTTGAGCGACGGTATCAACTCCGCAAATGGCGTGTCGCGCGAGAAGCGAAATTGGAACGGCATCGGGTAGCCGGTTTCAAAGTATATGAATGCTAGGTGGGGGTAGGTTTGTGTCATTTTGTGTTTTGTGGTGTGGAGAGGTTGAAGAAGAGTGTGTGGTATTTATAGACTTATTGGAGCATTGATGGCCCAACAAACCTTATCCTGCATCAGGGGACATTTCGGAAATGAACTTCCGAAAATAGGCTCCAGACATGTATATTTCGGAAGTTCATTTCCGAATTATGCAGAAACAGACATAAATTTTGCATTTTGTTGATTGCTTAGTGTGTTGTCAAAATTGAACATATGCAATTAACATTAACCATAAATTAGACAAGCAAGTCATAAAACATAATTATATTATAAATGTATTGAATCGGTCCGATTTTACATGATAAACAACAATACATACAAAAAACGATCCGGAACAAACTAAAATTCACCGAACCAATCGGTGGATCCTAAGTCCAAAATAGGCTCATTCTTCGATCGCTCTCTATTTTGCTCGCGCTCTTGGCTCATCATTTCTTCAAACTCCGCCATTTCTTCAAAGACTTGCAAATTCCCAAGGCCCACGTAAAGTTTTCTTCTTTTTCACACTCCAAAAAAGCAAACCCCACCGAATAAGTCATGTCCGTCGAGGTCACACCGACGATCTCTAGAAGAGGAAGCCTATACTTGTTTGTCTTGTACGTCGAATCCATGACTAGAACGGTTGGAAATGTGTTGAACAATTTGATACTTTCGGGATGAGTCCAAAAAATATCACGCACGGTAACTTTGTCCTCGGAGGTTCGGAAGCTTGAAACGTAATTGTTATTGCCTAGAAGTTTCAAAAGTTGTTGCATTTCCGACCGAGGGCCCATATTCAAAACCTTGAGATTGTGCCGTTCATTGTAAACTTGCTTGATATTTGAAACGTTGTCCGGTTTCTTACGCTTCAAATCGGCAAGTATGTTGCGAGGCGCCACTTTGACTATCGTTAGGTCCGATATCACATTCCTCTCTTCGCGGGACAAACGACACGCCATTGGATGCCCGTGTAACTTGACATCCAAGGCATGATGATGCATTCCACAAATTACGGTTAACCGCCACAAATCATCAACCCTCCGAGTGGCACGCAACTTAAACGGACACCCGCACTTTCTCGATCCCGTGTCCTCGTGTTTTAGCACACGGTTTGATTGCACATAACTACCACCACGTTCGCAATTCAAAACAACGAAAGCTTTCCGCCTACTATTTCCGTTGTCCGACCTTAAAATGACAATTCCAAATCCAAGTTTACTAGCTTCGTTTCGAACCCAATCAATCAATTGTTCTCGACTAACGAAGCTCCGATCATTTGTAAAATGTTGCCTAACATCGACCGCATTGATCATAGGAGTAGCGTCAATAACCGGATCGTTATTAACGTTGACAATTTCCGGATTTAATACCCCATCGTCTTGCACAATATTGTCCGGATGCACCATACCTAGCAAATGCAAAAATTAGCAAAATTGGCCAAAACTATTTTTTTTTAAACTGCCAGGGCATATTTCGGAAGTTCATTTCCGAAATTTGTTAGGTAATATATTTCGGAAATGAACTTCCGAACCATATCAGTTTTCAGCATAAATTTGTTGAATCAATGTAGTGAAATAGGGGATGAAATGAGAGATGTTTACCTGAAATTGTAGCTTTCTATGCCCCCTTTAACGTGATCAACGGTTTGAAACTTGCTTTTAGGGCTAAAAATTGATGGAGAGTGATAGGGTTTAGAGAGGGTTTTGATAAGTTTTTGGAGAAAAATGATGAAAAAGTGAAGGAGGGAAATTTGTATATGCAGCAACAGCTTCGGAAATGAACTTCCGAAAATATGCACGGATTTTGAATTTTTTTTAGTTCGGAAATGAATCTCCGAAAACATCAAATTTTTGATGTTTTCGGAGATTCATTTCCGAACTAAACAAAAAACAAAAAAAAAATAACTTCGGAGATGCATCTCCGAAGCAGGGGCAGTTTTGGGATTTCGCTGGGGGTTTCCCCCATAGGGAGGTGGGTAAAGAAAAATTCTAAATTTAACATTTAACCTTTATAAAAAAAAGTCATGTTTTAGTCTTAACAAAATTATTTATAAAATTATTTATGTACGTAGTTTTAGTTCTGATAGAATAATTAAAATATTATGGAAAAATAATTTTAAAATAATTAAAGCATAACATTTTTTTTATAGTTACTAATAATCAAATTAAAAATATTTATAAAAACTAAATATATATTTAACTCTTAAATATAATACCAATGGTTTATGAGAATGGGAGCTTCAACCCAAACATATTATCCTATATATTTTTCCTATAGATATAAGAGATAGTAAATTACATTCAAGAAAAGCATTATTCTATCTATTTTTTAATCTATAAAAATAAGTTGAAAATTTTTAAAAACGTTCACCTTAAAAAAAATCACACCTAAACTAAAAAGGCATCAACATTTATCAAAAGTAATTAAAAAGAATCTTTAATGATGGTTGTTAAAGCATATACATTTCCTATTAATTTATAGGGAACAAGAAATATGTCGTGAAGTGATGTAATATAAATTTGGTGGGATGGAGCAGACTTTCGATACGACAAAGAGGGATTAAATATGTAAAGTTAACATTCTAACGCATATGTCATTGATAAATGAGAAGTAGTTTGAGAGTGAAATGAATTAAATACTAAAAATAGCACGACATATCTTTATATAGTATGAATAGTTCAAATCGTTCATTTGTGATTCGATGTCTGATGCAGATAGCCGTTTGATTAGATTCAACATTGAGAGGTGTAATGAAGAGCATTATTGCGTGTCCTCCGTGGAGGTAAGTGTCCATATATTTCGTGTTCCATTTTCTACGTTTGTTATTGAGTCTTCTTCATGAATTTTGTGAATGATCCATAACACCTATGAAAGAAGAAGAAGAACAATCAACAAATAAAACCCTACAATATCAAAATGCCATTACAAGGAGAAGGAACAAAAAAAAACTTTAAATCCACCATATATGTTAGATTTAAGCCAACAATAAAGACGGGTTTTTCAGTCCACTTAAATTATAGAAGGTGCTTTATTTCAGGACAATAAATCACTCTAAAAAGAATTAAGAATTGAAAATTCTTTGATAGTATTGAACATGTTATTAGAGGAAACAGGTCTAGAAATAAAGAACAATAATTTACTTGAATTGGTGATAGATATGCCAAAGATGAGTAGCCTGAAGGAAAATAATGATACAATGCGCAGCGGAAAACTTAACATGATTAACGACTCACATGATTAAGTCACACTTAACATTTTATTAAACGGTATCAATATGTCCAATGTCTAATGATTCACATGAATATTGTCCTTCTGAAGCCAACTCTAACTATAGCAATTACCACATCTTATAGTAAATCGATATCATATTATAAACATTGCTACATGCTAATGATGTTGAGAATGTAATTCATAGTTTCAAAGATGTTGCTGCCAAAACATCTAGTGCTGCCGAAATGTCGAAAAAGTAAGCCTCGATAGGAATTTCGACTTCAGCTTATTTAATGTGTTTTAGAAGAATTAGGTTATTTGAATTTTGTTCAGGGAACAAGCAAACCCAACCTATAAATAGGGAGTTACCCTATTGTTGTCAACTCGTGATTCACTTGCAGTTGCAAATAATAAAAATCATAGTCTAAGAAAAGAGAGAAACTTTGCAAAAACTCTCTTTCTTCTTCCCCATTTTTTATGAAACCATAATTCCCTTTCTTCCCCAATTCATCTTTTTCTTTCTTCTTCCATTATTGATTGTGCACCAAAATCATCTTGCAATCAAGGTTGGTTAATCAACTCGAGTGAATAGTGGATAACAAGAGGAGAATTTGATCAGTGCGATTAAATCTTGTTCATCAAGATTGATTCGAAATTCTTCGTAGGTTTGGTGTAATTGCAACATCTAGTATCTAGAGCACTGGATGTGAGATTCGTGGGAAACATAGCGCGGCAAATCATCCGATAAACCATTCGAGTGGGCATTTTTTTGGAAAGTCTCCTAATTTTGAAGAGTCAAAATTATGAGGACTGATGCAAGCAAATGAAGGTTGTTTCGGTTATCAAGATCTTTAGGATCTTGTGAAGAAATGAGTAACACTGCTTGCAGAAAATGCAACAGATGAACAAAAGACTGCGCATAAAGAATTGAAGAAGAAAGATTATAAAGTTCTCGTTATAATTCATCAATGTGTTGATCCAGATAATTTTGAAAAGCCGAGTGATGTTGAATCAACGAAAGAAGCATGGGAAATTCTGGAAAAAAATTTTGGTCGCTGAGAAGGTGAAAGAGGTGAAGTTACAAACTCACAAAAGAGCATATAAATTGCTTCATATGGAAGAAAGTGAAAGCATAAGTGATTTCTTCACTAAGGTTATGAAACTGGTGAATCAAATCAAATTATGTCGAGAAGCATTGACATAAAGATCAATTGTTGCAAAGATCTTGAGGTCATTTCCTTTAAAATTTGATCACAAGGTAGTAGCCATAGAAGATTCAAAATATTTGTCAACATTGACAAAGGAAGAGCTTCAAACGAAGCTTGAATCTCATGAACAAAGAATGACTGAAAACAGTTGTAGGCAAGTCAAAGAGTAATGTAGTTGTGCAGGCTTAACCAGCAAGAGAAAAGAAAGGAAAAGGAAAATGGTTCGACAACAAAGGTAGAGGAGGCTACAACAATCGAATGGTCGAGGAAACCAACAAGAAGGAAATGCATCGAACTAGAGAAGACCATCATACTAAAGCAACCGAAAAGGTGATGTTGCATGTAGAGGAAGAGGTAGTGGTCGAAAACTTGACAAAAGCCACATTCAGTGTTTCAATTGTCAGAAGTATGGTAACTACTCTAGTGATTATCCTAAAAAAACAAAAGAATCAAGAAAATGATGCAAAGTTTGCAAATCACGAAAAAGAAGATGTGGTACTGATGGTCACAACAAGAGATGGAGAAATATTCATAGACGGATTGTAATTGGACTCAGGATGCTCATCACACATGCATGGAAGGAAAAATCGATTTTTCAATATAAAACCCTCAATGAAGAACATAGTGAAATTTTCAAATGACAATACTCTAGCAATTGAAGGTATTGGTGATGTTCGGATTATGAGGAAAGATAGAAAAAGGTCGGTAGTTTCCAATTTATTGTATATACCAGACATGAAAATTAATTTTATCAACATAGGTTAGTTGGCTAAAAATAATTACAAAGTGTCGATTGAAGAAAAGATGATGAGAGTTGTGAACTCAAGAGGAAGGTTACTCTTGAAGGCTCCTATGCTCATAATAGAACCTTTAATATTTAACTTAATGTGATGGAGCACAAGTGTCTTCAATACTACTTAAAAGGCATTTAACAGCGGTTGAGATAGATATATAACCACGTGGGACCAGAAGTTGTTATGTAGCGTGTGGTTGTATATGTGGTACTTACAATCACGGTCCTGTGACCGTTGTTGTATTCTAAAAAGTGTGTGCCATATGACAATTGTTCGTTAACCCAACCGTTGTGATATAACTAAAGGTCCCAGGTTCGACTCTTAGCATCAATATTTTGTAATTTATATTATTCTAGTCACCGTTCAATATACAATCACAGTCAGGTTTTATAACCGCTGTCAAAACTTCCTCTGTTTTAAATATGCAATTATCTACTTATCAAATTTTTCCCCTTTTTTACCTTGTAACTAATATAACCAAATCAGAGAATTTACAACAATCCGTATTTTTATTAACCATGCATTAAGAGCATAAAAACAGTTAACATTGTGCATCAAAAGCCAAAATTAATATTTACATCAAACACAATGTGTTTAAGTCAAAGTAATATTCAAACAATAATATATAGAAAATAATTCATTAGCACATCTCAATAAATCAAATAGCAGAACCCTTAAGTACATTGTGGATATACGCTCAACAATTACGAAGATCGACGAAGTCCTCAACGGGGAATGAGGTTACATCGTTAAACATCTACATATGAAAGAGCAAAAAAGAAAATATCATGCATGATAATAATTCAATAGTCAACTTATATATTAATATATGTATACATGTTATGACATATATACCTTATCCTATGAATCAACAATGTCAGCAAGGACAATGTTAAACATGTATTTCATGACATAATACCCACACTCGTATTTCTTATGTTGTTTCCTAGTCTACAAATGAATATAACTACACATGAATGTAACCACACATGAATATTACTCTAGGAGATATCCATGAGGGCTTTATTCTAACATTTTTCATCATATTCACTTGCTCCACAACACTGTACATTGAATATGAATTAAACATATTCCATGATAAACTACTTACAATATTAAGTAAAATGAATGTAACATACACTTACGAATTAATAATCTCTTTCATTTTCTTATCGAGTGGATTATGCTGAGAACACAGTACATTTATCATATTCGTCTTAAATGATATCATAATCAATTTCCAGTGTCCATTGAACAAATATGAGCATATATATTATTAGTATTTGCTAAAACAAAACTAAATATAAAATATGATCGTACCTGATCAGAAGAATCGTCGTAGGCTGCTCGGACTGGATCTTCTAGGAAGGAGAAAGGGGGGGTGTACCTGCAAGGTACTCCAATGCCAAAGTAAGTTGACGAGCAAAGGAGCGCAAGTACTAGCTAAGAGTGAGTAAGAATTGAATACCTGACCCTCTACTGAGAGAGGGTATTTATAGCCCCCAGCGCTGGGCCATGATCACGCTAGTGGACTGGATTTCCAAGCCCAACTAGGAGACTGCCAGGTTTCCTAGGCGGAAATATCGGAGGTGCGTGATGCCCTCTGTCCTGGTTAACCGCTCCGGAATCCAAGGGAGACGCGGTCTTATAGGGGCCACGTGGACTCCGTAGTATTCGGAGGATTGGGTGTGAAGGACCACTGCGCGGAGCAGGGTCCTCGGCAACGAAGGTGTTTGCGGGGTCGTCAGTGCCGAGCATGTCGGGTGTCATATGCTCCGGGGATATAGGACAGCCGAGCATGTCTGAGATGGGCATCCTAAGTGCGTAGGAGGGCCGAGGAGGAACGTGGGCCTCTGAGGTTTATTGGGCCGAAAATCATAGTGGGCCTAACCTTGGCCCAGTCCAGAACAGGAGCCCCCCAAGTCGGAGTTTTCTGGTCAAGAAGCTGTGACTTTACCTGATGCTCGGGCCGGGGAGATGCTCGATGAGATGGCTCCTCGTCAACCAGGCGTGCTCGGAGGAATAACCTGTGGAGGGACGAAACGTCGCGCGTGGGTGGCGCGCGCTGACGTGGCATAGGTAATAATGGCCTAGGGTCTAGGAGGCGGCGTTTGTCAGAAGAGGCGACGCTTCGCCTTCCGAGCCCTTTCCCTATAAAAGGGGGCGAATCCTCTCATTTGGAAGTTTCACTCTCTCTGTTTACCTGCTCGGCATCAGACAGGCGTTCCCCGGAAGATACTCTTCCAGATTGTTCACCATACCATTCGTCTACCGAGAAGCTCATCCGGTCATCGTTACCATGTCTTCACGTAAGTTCGCTTCCCTCTTCGTTGCTTTATTCTTTTCCGTAGGGTTTGTGTGCTTTACTTTCGCGGTCGTCGTCGTAGACGTAGGCTGGAATCAACGAGCGATCGTTGTTTCCTCCTCGGGTTATCCAGGCGATGCCCGGGGGTTAGTATGGGTCGGCGGACTAGATGACGTGGCGTTGGGCCACCGTGTTTGTTCGGATGATTTTTCGTTGTCATGTCGCGTGCTTTCGCGAGTCCTCGGCTGACGGGCGTCTTTCCTCGATGGGGGTTTAGCCGGGGGCTCCGCCGCTCCTGCTCTACCCTTTCGCTTGCATTGCGGTGGAAGGGTGGATTTGATGAACTGTCGAATTCACTTTCTCCCTTCTGCGTGCAGGTGAATCTGATTCGAGCGCTAGCTCGGGGTCCGGCTCGGGATCTGATTCGTCGTGGAGTAGCGAGTCGGATGCCTCGACGGCCACAAGTTCAGACGTCGAGATCATCGAGGATCAAAACGCGCCCTCTCTGGCCGACGACGACCATGTTGATTCTCCCGGCCCGGACGCCGAGGGAGGGGTCTCCCCAATGCCCTTGTTTAGTTACGAATGCACGGTTGCGGCCGACTGGATAGCCGAGGAAGCCTTAACGGTCACTTCCCGATATACTGAGTCTCTAGATGGGGTCTTTACAGAAATCGAGGTTTTGAGAGAGGGCGAAGCGCCGAATTACCAAGTGACGTGCCCGTCTCAGGACGAGCGCATATGTTCTCGGTTCAACGGGGATGGCTTCGCGATGTACGAGTACGTGTTCAAGGAGCTCGGCTTCTGACTGCCCTTCTCCGACTTTCAGAAATCGATGATGGCGTTTCTAAATTTGGCGCCGTCCCAATTGCACCCCAATGCTTTTGCTTTTATGCGAGCATTCGAGATTGTTTGTGATTACTTGGGTATTGGCGCCACGACCGCATTGTTCGGCCGGTGCTTTCGTGTTCAAAGACAGGCGGCAGACGGGCGATATGGTTGGGTCTCGTTCAAGAATGCCGAGCGGAAGCTCTTCGGGATGTACACTGACTCTGTGAAAGGTTTCAAGGATCGATACTTTGTCGTTCGTCCGCTCAGCCCGGCGGCTTACCACGATGTGTCGGATTCCGTGGTCCTTCGTGACGACGACGGGGAGTTAGTGAGGGGTGAGGACGGGCAGGTAGCAAGGGAATTCTGTACGAGGTTCCCGTTTTTCTGGTGGAAAGGTCACTTCTCGTCTCCCCCTAAACATTACGTTTGGGAAGATGGGGACCTGGACGAGCAAGACGCGGAGTCCTATTCGGTCCTATGCAAATATGTGGACAGCTTTACTATGTCCCGGTGGGTGACGAGGAATGGGAGTCCCATATTGGACAAGAATGGTGTGCCGGTCGTGGAGCAGCGGCCTATTAATACCAAGGCTCTGCTATCTTGTCGGACTCCCGAGGAGACTCGGGCGTTGTTCGGTTGTGCCTATTCACCCTGCTTTCCTTTTTCTGTCCTGTGTTTTCGCTAACTCCTTTTATTTTTTCTTTGCAGATGCCATGCCGGAGAAGGAGGACCCAGTCCTGAAGATGGCCCTGGATGCAAAGAGGAATCAGAAGAAGAAGAATCGGGGCACTGGTGCTGCAGAGAACTCGGCCTCAGCAGGTTCTCCTCGGATGAAGGAGGACGAGAGGTCTTCCAAGAGACCTCGTGCTACCGAGGGGCGTCATGAGCCGTCGAGCTTAGGTCCCGAGCGTGGTTTTGTATTGCCTCCTTGCTACAAGGATGGAGGTTATTTTGAAAAGTTTCCCATGGTTACTTCTCCGGATGAAGCTCGTCGGATCGGAGAGATGGACCCTCCGTCCCTTCAGAAACAGCTGGCGTGCGACGCTGCTGCCGTGATGAGGGTTTTGGGGATGGCCCAAATGTTAGCCAGTGGTGGCTCGGGCTCGTCCGAGGCCCTGAAAGAGGCGGAGGCGGCAAAGAAGACTGCCGAGGACAGGGTGAAGACCCTGGAGACCGACCGCAAGGAGTTGAAGAGAAAGATCGACGCGGTTCTCAAACAGAAGGACGGAGAGATTGCGGCGGAGAAGAAAAAGCTCGCCGACCTTCAGCTTGAGTGGGCTCCCTCGGCTGACGAGTCGTCGGATGTGGCCGTTCTGCGGACTAGGGCTGAATTCGTGGAGAAGATAGATAGCCTGAAGATAAGCTTGGCCGACATGGCTGAAGTCGGTTTCGAGCGTGCTGTCCGTCAACTTAGGCTTCTAAACCCTGGTTTGAAGGAGGATAACGTCGGGCTTTCTTCGAAGATTGTGGACGGCGCGTTGGTGCCCGAGTCTCCAGAGAGTGAAGAGTAGGTAGTGGTCCTGGGCCTGCGTGCCCTTCTTCTTCGGCCTGCGTGCCATTTTATCTTTTGTTGGGTAATGCCCGGATTACTTTGGGGGCCTGCGTGCCCGGCATTTTGATTGTAACTTTTGGACATCGTCGACCATGTTGGTCGGCAATTTTAATGTTTTATAACTTTGTTTGCTTATATCTGTTTATCTGCACCTTCGGTGTTATCGTTGTATGCTCGTGTTTTGATAACTTTCCTGTTGTGCTCGTATGACGAGGTATTTCCTCCATACTTAGAATATTTTTCGATTGTTTTAGGTAACTGATGGCTTATGCTCGGAACGCCGGAGAGTTACTCATATACTTGTGATATTATCGGTTTTGTGGATTATGCTCGGCCTAGATTGATTGCCCGGGCGTGTTGAGTACGGCCCGGGTGCGCAGAGCAGGTGTGCGCTGTTAGCGAGTACGAGTCCATGATCATGGCCAAGTCCTCGCGGCGTGAAAGGTCCCATCGCGAGCTGGGGTTCTGCCATGCAGGTACTTCCACGGAGGGTCTAGGTGTAGAGTCTTCCGTGTGGTCGGTTCTCCCATTTTGTGGTAGTATCCGACCGTTGCTGTCGTGGAGTCCTCGCGTTCGTACCTACGACGCGGGTCCATACCCGGTTAGCACCTGTGTCGGATACAGGCGTCCGGGAGTGTTAGGTCGGGTCTAACTGTAGTAACGTCTGAGTTTTTCAGCGTTCCAGGGCCGAGCAAGTCTTACTCCGAGGAGATCCTCGAGGTAATAGGCGCCGTTCTCTGTTTTATCGTAAACTCGGTACGGGCCTTCCCAGTTTGGGGCTAGTTTTCCCTCGCGTGAGTCTTTCATGTTTCTGCGGAGCACTAGGGCGCCGATTTCAAATTCGCGCTTTATAACTTTGGTGTTATGGCGAAGGGCTATTTGCTGTTTTAGTTTAGCTTCTCGGAGGGAGGATCCTGCTCGGATCTCCTCTACCATATCGAGCTCTTCCCTCATGGCCTCGTCGTTAAGTTCTTCCTCGAGGGGGTATTCGGTGCGCCGAGAAGGTTCTCGGATTTCCACGGGGATTACGGCTTCGGTGCCGTAGGTTAATCTGAAGGGAGTCTCGCCCGTGCTCGAATGGGGCGTCGTTCTATACGCCCAAAGTACACTATGTAGTTCCTCGACCCAAGTCTTTTTAGCTTCGCCGAGCCTCTTTTTCAGTCCTCGGAGGATGACTCGGTTGGCTGCCTCCGCCTGCCCGTTCGTTTGAGGGTGTTCGACTGAGGTGAAGTGCTGTTTTGTGCCGAGCTTGGCCACGAATTCTTGGAACTTCCTATCGGTGAATTGGGTGCCATTGTCGGTGATTATAGCCTGTGGCACCCCGAACCGAGCGAGTATGTTTCGTTTGTAGAAGCGTAGTACGTTTTGAGACGTGATCTTGGCGAGAGGTTCGGCCTCTATCCATTTCGTGAAGTAATCCACGGCGACCACCAGGTACTTATTCTGGTATGATCCGACTGGGAAGGGGCCGAGGAGGTCCATTCCCCAGGTGGAGAAAGGCCAAGGAGAGGAAAGGGATTTAAGCTCGTTGGGGGGAGCTAGGTGCATGTCGGCATGCCGCTGACATCTGTCGCATTTCTGAACATGCTCTTTGGCGTCCTGCTGCATAGTCGGCCAATAATAGCCGGCTCTGAGGGCTTTCCTCGCCAGCGACCGACCGCCGAGATGCTGGCCGTTAATCCCCTCGTGAAGCTCTTGCAGTACTTCTAGTGCTTGCGAGCCGTCGATGCATTTAAGGAGTGGGACGGAGAAGCCTCGTCGGTAGAGTTTGTTTTCGATGACTGTGTACGAGCAGGCTCTCCTCTTAATGGCTGAGGCTTCCTTCGGGTCCTCGGGGAGCTCGTCGTTCGTGATGTATTTGTACACCGGGGTCATCCAGCAATGGTCGTCTCCGATGGCAAACACTTGTATGGCTTGCGCGTTTTTGCCTATGCTTGGATCGGACAAGATTTCTTGTATCACTGACTTGTTCCCTCCTTTCTTCCTCGTGCTCGCAAGCTTGGATAAAAGGTCGGCCCGTGAGTTGTGCTCCCGAGGGATGTGTGCGATGTCTGCCTTTGTGAATCCTTTCATCTTTTCTTTGACGAGCGATAGATACTCGGCTAGTGTGTCGTTTTTGTCCTGGTAGTCGCCGCTGACTTGGGACGCGACCAGTTGAGAGTCGGTATAAATCATGACTTCTTGAGCGCCCACGTCCTCGGCGAGGCGCAGGCCCGCTAGGAGGGCTTCGTACTCAGCCTGGTTGTTCGACGTGGTGAAGGATAGGACTAAGGATACTTCGATGACGAGCCCCTCGTCGTTCTCCAAGATGATACCGGCTCCGCTGCCCGCGTGGCTTGAGGCGCCATCAACATAGATGGTCCACTTATTCTCGGTGGGTGTTGGGGAGTTGGAGATCGTCGTCATCTCGGCTACGAAGTCGGCGAGTGCTTGGGCTTTTAGCGCTTTCCTGCCCTCGTATTGTATGTCGAACTCGGACAGTTCGAGGGACCACCTCAGCATTCTCCCGGCCATGTCCGGTCGGCTGAGTAGCTGTTTAATTGGTTGGTCTGTTCGGACGACAATAGTGTGGGCGAGGAAGTAGTACCTCAGTCTTCTGGCGGCCGTTATTAGGGCTAGCGCGATTTTTTCTATCTGTTGATAGCGGACCTCGGGTCCCTGAAGGGCTTTGCTAGTGAAGTACACCGGCTTCTGCCCGTCTTCCGTTTCTCGGATTAGGGCCGCGCTGGCCGCCTCGCCCGAAACGGCCAAGTAGAGATAGAGAACCTCGTTGCTGTCTGGTCGGGATAGCACCGGGGGTTTGGATAGCACTTGTTTGAGGTGGGACAATGCTTGTTCGCATTCCTCGGACCACTCGAAAGCTGCTTCCTTCCGAAGAAGCTTAAAGAATGGAAGTGCATGCTGGGCGGATTTCGCGACGAAGCGGGATAATGCCGTGAGCATTCCGTTTAGTACTTGGATGGATTTTTTATTGGTGGGGGTAGGGAGGTCTGAGAATGCTCGGCATTTATCGGGGTTGGCTTCTATTCCTCGTTCTGTTAAGTAAAAGCCGAGGAATTTACCTGCCCGTACTCCGAAGGTGCACTTCTCTGGATTGAAGCGCATCCTGCAGGACCTGGCCTGCTTGAAGACCCGCTCGAGGTGTAGCGTGTGGTCGGAGTCCTCTCGAGATTTGACGATCATGTCGTCCATATATACCTCGAGCGTGTCGCCGATTTCTCCTCGGAATACCTTGTTCATCATCCGCTGGTAAGTTGCCCCGGCGTTTTTGAGTCCGAAGGGCATTACATTGTAGTAATAATTGCCCGATTCGGTCATGAAAGCCGTGCATTGCTTGTCGTATTTCGCCATGGGAATCTGGTTGTAACCAGAATAAGCGTCCATAAAGGACAACAGTTTATAGCCGACCGAGTTGTCGACCAGTCTATCAATACTAGGTAAAGGGTAGGCGTCTTTTGGACATGCCCGGTTAACATCAGTATAATCAACACACATTCTCCATTTTCCATTAGATTTTTTAACAAGTACAACGTTTGAGAGCCAAGTTGAATACTTGGCCTCGAAAATAAAATTTGCCTCTAGGAGGTCTTTACAGCTTTCTCGGCAGCCTCCGCTTTCTCGGGAGACTGCCGACGCCTACGTTGTACTACGGCCTTGGCGGTTGGATTGATGGAGAGGTGGTGGCAGGCGACCTCAGGGTCGAGTCCGGGCATCTCTGCGGCGCTCCAGGCGAACAGGTCGGCATTGGCTCGAAGGCAGGCTACGAGTTGCTTCTTTGGCAGTTCAGGGATGCCTTTGCCGATCTTCACTACTCTGTCGGCGTTGTCTCCCAGGGGGATCAGCTCGAAATCTCCGTCGGGGACAGGCCGGACGGGATGGGGGGCCTTTGATTGTGTTTCTTCCCCGGTCTTCAGTTCTTCTTGTGTGAACCTTGCATCGAGGTCGACTGAGCTGACGTTGGCCGTTGGAACCTGATCTTCCCGGGGGCGTTTGTCTTCGACTCTCGGTTTTTTGTTGGAGCTGGTCGGAGGGGCGATCAGCTCTAGTCCTTTGACGGAGGCATCGAAGATTCTCCTCGCAGCTTCAATGTCGGCGTTGATGGTGGCCACTTTCCCTGTCCTCGTGTAGAACTTCATCTTCAGATGGACCGTGGAGGGCACGGCGGTTAGCTCGGCCAGTGTTGGGCGTCCGATGATGCAGTTGTACAATGTTTTGCAGTCGATCACCAAAAACCTGGTTTTGACTTGTCTGGACGCTTCCCCTTCCCCGAAGGTGACAATCAGCTCGACGTAGCCCCATGGTTTGGTGGTGGCTCCGTTAAAACCCTGGAGGTCGGAACCCACATAGGGAGTGAGGTGCGAGTCGTCCAGCTGAAGTGTTCGGAAAAGGTGAGAGTACATGATGTCGACCGAACTACCTTCATCCACCAGGACTCGTCGAACATCGAAGTTTGCCATTCTGGCTCGGACGAGGAGGGGAATGGTGGCGTTTGGAGCTCCGCCGGGCAGTTCCTCGAGGTAGAAAGTGATTGGCTCCGACTTTCCTCGGAATTTCCGCAGAGTAGGGCCGAGGTCGGCATTGGCGCTGAGTAGCTCGTCGAACTTTCTCTTGACTGAACTGACGGTGAGAGAGCCGGGGTCGCCGCCGTTGGAGATGACCATTGCGGTGGGGAAATGTTCCCAGGTGCTGAGGGCGGTCGTCACGCCGAGTGAAGGGATGAAGTCTTCCGGTCGGGTCACGGACAACGCGACTTGAAGCGGTCTGCTGTCTGGTGAGTTCCCCTCGTCAGAGTTTCGAGGGATGTCTCTTCTGGAGGGTTCTCCCTTCTTGGTGTATTTTGCCAGGTGGCCCTCTTTGATCAGGGTCTCTATGGCATCTTTGAGATGTACGCATTCGTCGGTCATGTGCCCGTGACTCTTGTGGTACTTGCAATACTTGGACTTGTCCGTCCCCGGTCTTGTAGGATTTGACTTCGGGGGCCTGATGTTGGATTTTTTGAACTCGGCGTTCTGGCAGTCGGCCAGGATTCTCTCCCGGGAGGTGTTCAAAGGAGTGTAGTCGTTGAAACGCCCTGCCGGTCCTCGCCGTTCTTTGACATCTCGGGACCTGTCGTCCCTTCTTTTGTCTTGTCCTCGGCGTGACCCTGGATCCTCGAGGTTTGAGCTGCGAGCGGCATTACTGCCCCTCGAGGCTTTGATCGCGGCTGCCTCGCCTTCCTCAAAGTCGATGAATGCCTTTGCTTTGCGGAGGAGGGCATTCATCGAGTGCACCTCCTCAATCTTGATGGCCTTCTTGAAGTCACTGCCGGGGAGAAGTCCTCGCTCCAAGATGTACCTCTTCATGTAGTCGGCCGTCTGCACTTGGACGGCCTCCTTGTTGAATCTTTCAAGGTAATCCCGAAGAGGTTCGTTGGGTCCTTGTATCACGGCCTCGAGATTGGCTTCCGATTTCGGTTGTCGTTGGGAGGCTGTGAAGTGGCTCAAGAAGAGTTCTTTGAGCTCGGTCCAAGAGTGGATGGAGTTCGGAGGGAGGTTCCTGTACCAATTCATCGCTCCCTTCCTGAGGGTGGTCGGGAAAATGCGGCACTTGATCGAGCCTCTGACGACGTGATAGTCCATGACCGCTTCGATGCTCCGAATATGGTCGTCGGGGTCAGTGGTCCCGTCGTATTGGTCCAATACTGGCGGTTTTTCCATCCCCCGAGGGAGGTGAGCTCTCCGAATATTGGCGGACAAGGGGCTGCGGAAGTCCTCCTCGTCGCTCGGTCCCGGTGAACGGTAGTGCCTGTTTCATCGGGAATCCTCTTGGTTGTCACCCAACGCGGCCTTGGAGGGGCCTCGACGGCCCTATTCGGGGGAGGGGCTTCTTTGTTCAGCGGCTTCGGGTTTCTGGTTCCTCCTGTTCTTTCTGGATGGAGAACGGGAACGGGTCCTCCTTCGGCGATGTCTTCTCGGGGGAGACCTTGAAGAGGATGGAGAACGCCGACGGTATCTTCTCGGCGGTGAGCGTGAGGAGGAATAGGAGCGAGACCTGTGGCGCCTCCGCGGAGAGGGGCGACGTCGTCGCTGTCTTTCCAGTTCGTGAATTCGGTCGTCCTGGATTCTGAGGAGGCTATTCGTCAATTGTATTTCTTTGAGCAAGCGGACGGTGATGGGGTCAGTGTCCTCGGGAATGTTGAGTGGCTCCTCGTCTTCTCCATGACGGGTTCTCCGCCTCTCGGAGGTGTGGGTGAATGAGGAAGCATGTTGCCCGTCTCGGAGGTCGGTCTCATTCACATTCTGGGCATGTTCCGGCCCGTTGGTCGTTGGGATCTGCTCGCCGTTCTGAACGTGACCCTCTGGAGGAACTTGGTCAACATTCTGGACCTGTTGTAGGACCTGCAGCAGCTGAGTGTCCTGGGTTATATGCCCGGACCTTTGTTGCCGACGATCCCCCCGACGACGATTAGCTAGCTCGCGGGAGGATTCCTCGATCAGCTCGTGAAGGAGGAAAGGGTCAGCGCTTGGGATGTTGTTGTTGTTGTCAGCCATGACGATTGGAGATGATTAGCTTTGATCTTTGTTTGTTAAAGATGGGGAAGCAAGTTTCCCACAGACGGCGCCACTGATCGTACCTGATCAGAAGAATCGTCGTAGGCTGCTCGGACTGGATCTTCTAGGAAGGAGAAAGGGGGGGTGTACCTGCAAGGTACTCCAATGCCAAAGTAAGTTGACGAGCAAAGGAGCGCAAGTACTAGCTAAGAGTGAGTAAGAATTGAATACCTGACCCTCTACTGAGAGAGGGTATTTATAGCCCCCAGCGCTGGGCCATGATCACGCTAGTGGACTGGATTTCCAAGCCCAACTAGGAGACTGCCAGGTTTCCTAGGCGGAAATATCGGAGGTGCGTGATGCCCTCTGTCCTGGTTAACCGCTCCGGAATCCAAGGGAGACGCGGTCTTATAGGGGCCACGTGGACTCCGTAGTATTCGGAGGATTGGGTGTGAAGGACCACTGCGCGGAGCAGGGTCCTCGGCAACGAAGGTGTTTGCGGGGTCGTCAGTGCCGAGCATGTCAGGTGTCATATGCTCCGGGGATATAGGACAGCCGAGCATGTCTGAGATGGGCATCCTAAGTGCGTAGGAGGGCCGAGGAGGAACGTGGGCCTCTGAGGTTTATTGGGCCGAAAATCATAGTGGGCCTAACCTTGGCCCAGTCCAGAACAGAATACATGAATATCAATTAAAAAAATACGTACAAACAGAGAAATGGTGCGAAGTAACATTCTTTTTTCTCCCTCATTTAACCGATTTTTCAAGTAATCTTGAATGTCTCTTGGCTGATTATACGCCCATCAAATAAAAAGCAGATCCAAGATTCCATTAATACTCGATTTATTTAACTCTATACAAACACGGTGAATGTACCTAAATGGTTAAAGAAAATGAATAAATTAATTGAGGAAATACAAAAATGATATTGTTCAATAATGACATGTATATTCAACTATATACTTATGTGCACCAAACTTGTAACATTCCTACATCCAACCACTTATATCCACAGAGAAAATCCCTTACATCTGTAGGAGTGTAATAGAATAACTCCACATATGGATAATGTTCTAGCGGGAGAGGTTACGTATCATTTATCACCACAACGTTCAAGTATAACGTGGTGATTTCATTTGAGTTAGAGTCCACTAACTCATTGCGGTTAGCTGGAGGGGGGAAAAGGATGAACAATTACTTCTTTTTATAGAAGCATGGTGTACAACACTTCTACTTAGAGTTTAATCATGATCCTGATCATTATCACCATCAACATAACGTTGTTCGAGGATTTCACTTAATCTCTATATCATAATATTCACTTAGAACATAAATTAGCACAATATATATAGGGGATGTATCAAATGAGAACTTTGGTTATTACGAGAACTGAGAACTTTTAATAATTACCATACGATTTAAAATCAATGCTTCATAATTCACTCATATTTTAAGAGACAATAATAAATAGATATATTATGGTTTAAATACATATCACATAAATGCAGATCTGAGCATTGATTTTAAATCGTATGGTTATTATTAAAAGTTCTCAGTTCTCATAATACCAAAGTTCTCATTTGATACGCCCCCTTATTTTAATCAATAGTTCCTCCACGCTTGCCTTTGATTGCTTCTCACTCACTACAGTCTTATTTTAATTAATATTTTAATTATTTATTTCAATAATTATCATTTTATTTCATAATATGTAAATAAGTAAATATTTAAATATGTAATCTTTAAATATGTTTTATTTTAAATAAGTAAATATTTATTTGTATATTATCTTAAATAAGTAAATATTTATTTATGTATTATTTGAAATAATTAAATATTTATTTACGTCTTATTTTAAAGAAATAAATATTTATTTATTTCTTATATTAAATAAATAAATACTTATTTATATATTTTCTTAATTTAGTAAATATTTATTTAATGTGTTATTTAAAATATTTACTTATTTTTAAAATATACTAATCAATACTTATTTTAAATACTTAGTGTAAATAATACACAAATAAATAATTATTTATTTAAAATAATATAAGAAATAAAATTTTATTTATTTAAAATAAGAACTAAATAAATATGTACTTTTTAAGGATAATATACAAATACATATACTTATTTGCGATAATATACAAATAATATTTTTATTAAAGACAATAATTATTATCTTAGTTAATAAATTATTTATTTACTTATTCTCGTATAATAAAGTATTTATATATTCATTATATTTGTTTTTTTTAATCAAATGGGCACAATTCATGAAATAAAAAAGGGAAATAGTTACCAAAAATGAGGAGGGCAAAGAACCTAAACTCAAACGTATTTAATTATATAAATTGGTAAACCTAACTTGTTTTTGTTAAACAACAAAACATTTGAGTGAACCTCATTTCATCAAATAAAACTACTAACCTATAAACCTAAATTAATTAATTTATCTGCAACGTAAATATGTGTGAAGAAAATATTTCCCACGTGTTTCTAGAGTGAGAAGGTCCAACTTCTCACTAGAAATTTAGCGTGCCTTTTCCCCTTCTTTTAGGGTTTTCCCCCCTTTTTGTCTAGGGTTTCCCCGACGGCGCCTCCGTCGTTATCCCCAGTGTTAGCTGGTTTTTCACCTCACATCAAGTTAATAAAACAAAAACCCGGTTGCTTTTCATCTATTCGTTCTAATGGAAAGGTGGAAAGAAATCCCTTTGTCCAAAGAAGAAGAGGAAGGAGTCACTATTGAAGCAGAAGAGGAGCAGGGTGGAGATGTTTTTGAACGTACGTTAGCCGGGAAATTGTGGACGGAAAATAGATTCAACTCTAAAGCCTTTATCTCTACTATAACTGGAGCCTGGAAGCTTAGGAATCCCATTGAAACACAGGAGCTAAGTAACAACCTGTTTCTTTTTCGATTCAGTACAAAGAGGGATCTGGAAAATGTCATGCGAAATGGGCCTTGGAGCTTTGACAGGTACCTTCTCGTCCTCGACAGAGTCTCTGGAGAGGAACAGCCTTCGGATCTAAAGATGCATTATGGTGAATTCTGGGTCCGCATCTATGAACTTCCATTAATGTTGCGCTCTGAGGCAATAGCACAGAAGATGGGGAACATTATTGGAGAGTTTGTGGAAATGGACATGAGAGAAGCACACAGAAACGGCCGTTTTCTCCGGGTTAAAGCGAAGATTGATCTCAAATCATCTCTCAAACGGGGCACTGTGGTTCGGTTCAAAGGGAAGAATCTTCGAGTCTACTTCAAATATGAGAGGCTTCCCACATTCTGCTTCGTCTGTGGTAGACTGGGTCACCAGATCAAGGATTGTGAAGAGATCGATGATTTGGGAGATGAAGGATATGAGGACTTAGAGGAACAAGAATTATCCTATGGAGCATGGCTGCGAGCATCTCCATTACCAAGAACAGGTGAAGAGCAAAAGAAAAAGGAATCCAGTTCTAGCACATGCAGCAAGAGCCTCTTCAGCGTATCGTCTAGCCAGAGCAGATGTGACAACAAAACAAATTTGATTGAAGGTGAGGTGGGGGGGGAAGGAGTAATAGAGAAAGGCAAGACGGGGAGGGATTCGGGGAAGAAAGTCAATTCGGGGAAGGAGATAGTAGCAGAAACCAGCATAGCAGGTAAAGAAATTGAAGCGGTGGCTGAATCTTTGGGGGCAGTGGGCATTTCAAATAAAGAACCGGAGAAAGGTACCAACCAGCAATCAATATCGCCAAAAAAATGCAAAAAATGGACTAGGAAGCAGACAACCAGGAAGGTGGGAGCAAGAGCAACAAAGAAACAAATGGCTTTAGAGATGGGCAAAAGACAACTAGTAGATGTGATGATTGTAGAAGGAACACTGGAGGATAGGGATAGAGGTAGCAGTGAGAAGAAACTCAAAAGTCAAGCAAACAGCCCAAATGTAGTACCCAAGTTACCAGAGGTGGTGTTGGAAGACCAACACCGCCTGCACCAATGAAAATACTGAGCTGGAACTGCAGGGGTTTGGGGAGTCCCCGTGCAGTTCGAGCCTTGATTAGGCTCATCAAAGTAGAAGTCCCTGACGTGGTCTTTGTGATGGAAACTCGTCTGAAGGCTAGCGAGGCTCAAGAAATTTGTTACAGGAGTAAAGTTGGTTGTTGTTTAGGAGTGGATTGTCTTGGAAGTGGAAGAGAGAGAGCAGGAGGGTTGTTAATGATTTGGAAGGAAGGAATTCAGCTGGCAACGAATGCAATCTCAAACAACCACTTTGAAGGAGTAATTCATGACGATGAAGACAACAAAGATTGGACATTATGTGGGGTTTACGGCCATCCGGAAGAACAACATAAGTGGAGAACGTGGGAACTGATAAAGGACATTGTGAGAAGGGCTGGAGACCGAATCCTAATTTGCGGGGATCTAAATGACACATTGTATGCAAATGAGAAACAAGGAGGTAACTGTCGAACGTTCAATCAAACAGCGATTGGCAGAGCAGCGATGGATGCTACTGGATTACGGGATGCAGGCTTCAATGGGCACCCCTTCACGTGGACGAACGGTCGAGAAGGAAGTGAGAATATTCAATGCAGGCTGGATAGATGTCTGGTTTCCTCTGAATTCCTGGAGAGATTTGGTCCCATAACGGTTAATCACCTATCTAGACTTGGGTCTGATCATGCAGTGCTTAGCATCCAGTTCGAAGATGAAGACCAGGGCAGCAGAAGGAAACGACAATATCTGTTCAGGTTTGAGGAGGCGTGGAGTAGGGACTCTAGATGTGAAGGATTGGTGAAAAGTTTATGGAACAATCCTAGTAACGTGGGACTTGGCAAGTTTCATGCTATTCAACACCTTAAGGAGTATTTTCAGGAGTTCAGAACTGGAAGTATTAAGAAGGAACTTAAAAGAATCGAAGAGATGCTTAATGAAGAGGCTAGATGGGGAAGTGACATTGAAGCCATAAAAGAACACAGAGCTCTGGTCCAACAAAGAAACAAACTGTTACATACTGAGGAAGTTATGTGGAGGCAACGTAGTCGTGCGGTGTGGCTTAATCACGGGGATAGGAACACAAAGTTTTTCCATGGTAAGGCGGAGCAAAGACGTAGAACAAATAAAATTGCCAAGATGATGGATGACAATGGTCACTGGTGGAGCGGAGAATATCATTGTGAACGAATTCTGGTTTCCTATTTTTCAGAACTCTTTGAATCCTCTCACCCATCTATACCAGAGGCTGTTCTTGAGGTTGTGAAAGATAGACTGAAGCAAGAACATGTCACTATCTGTGATGAGCCTTATACTGGTGAAGAGATTAAGGAAGCGCTGTTTCAGATGCACCCGCTTAAAGCCCCGGGGCCTGATGGCCTCCCTGCTCTTTTCTTCCAAAAGTACTGGAATATTGTAGGGTCAGAGATTACTCATCTTGCGCTGGAAGTTTTGAATAACAATATGGACCCCAGCCCCATGAATACCACTCACATAGCACTCATTCCAAAGTGTAAGAACCCAAAAAGCCCAAAAGACTACAGACCTATCAGTCTATGCAATGTCATCATGAAGATCATCACAAAAACTGTGGCAAATAGATTAAAAACTCTCCTCCCTGATGTCATCGATGAAGAACAAAGTGCATTTGTGCAGGGAAGGCTCATCACTGACAATGCCCTAGTAGCTCTCGAATGCTTCCACTGGATGAAAAAGAAAAAGAAGGGCAAGAGGGGTTTTATGGCGTTAAAGCTGGACATGTCTAAGGCATATGATAGGTTGGAGTGGGAGTTCATATCCAAAGTCATGTTGTCTATGGGGTTTCCAAAAAAGATGGTGAATCTGATTGCGCTTTGCGTATCCACTGTTTCCTACAAAATCCTTATTAACGGCCAACCAAGCATGAGTTTTAAACCGGGAAGAGGTCTCCGTCAAGGCGACCCTCTTTCCCCATATCTTTTTATACTGTGCGCTAATGTTTTTTCAGGTTTGCTGAAGAAAGGAGTTGAGGTCAACAAAATTCACGGAGTCAAAATTGCTAGAAGTGCCCCAGTGATTTCACATCTGTTTTTCGCTGATGACAGTCTCCTATTTGCGAGGGCAAACACCAGCGAGGCAAGAGAAATTATGGATATTCTGCAACAATACCAATCAGCTTCGGGGCAGGTCGTAAATTTTGAGAAATCCGAGGCCTCCTTCAGCGCCAACGTTCGGCAAGAAGATAAAGCCAATATTCAAAGCTGGATGGGTGTCAACACAGTTCAGAGGCACACAAAGTACCTGGGAATCCCGGTTATTTTTGGTAGATCGAAGAAAGACGTCTTCCGACTCGTGGTAGACAGAGTTCATAAAAAAGTGAAAGGCTGGAAGGAAAATGCTTTGTCAAAGGCTGGAAAAGAAGTGCTCATAAAGTCAGTGGCCCAAGCAATCCCCAATTACATTATGGGATGCTACAAAATGCCGGAGTCTGTGTGCCAAGAGATAGAGAGCATAGTGGCAAAATTTTGGTGGGGATGCAAGGAGGGAGAAAGGAAAATCCATTGGATGAGATGGGAAAGAATGGCCAAAGCAAAAAATGTAGGAGGATTGGGTTTTAGAGGCTTCAGTGAATTCAACAAAAGCTTGTTGGGCAAACACTTTTGGAGACTCATGCAGGAGGAAGGCTCTTTATTTGAAAGAGTTTTCAAGAGTAGATATTACCCTAACCGGCCTATAGAGGAGAGTCACTTAGGAGCAAACCCCAGCTATGCTTGGAGAAGCATACTTTCAACAAGAGAATTAGTGCTCAGTGGTACAAGATGGCGCATAGGAAATGGGGAGAAGGTGATGGCTAAGAGTGATAAGTGGATTCCCACTACAGCGGGCCTCAAAGTTGTGGGGCAATTGAGAAACTCTGAAGCAGATGTTAAGGTCAGTAATTTCATTGATAGCGAGCTGGGTATATGGAAGGCTGACTTAGTGAGGCAAACGTTCGCAGCAGACGATACAGAACACATCCTGGGTATTCCTTTGTCTAGAAGGAACGTAGAGGACAAGAAAGTTTGGCATTACGAAAAATCTGGAGCCTATTCAGTTAGAACGGCCTATCACGCGTGCATTAAGGAAAAAGAAGCGAAGGAACCGGGGCCCTCCAACCCTCCCTACCAGGAGCTGTGGAAGAAGGTGTGGAATGCCCCTATCCACACCAGAATTAAACATTTCCTTTGGAGGCTTGCTCGCAAGATACTTCCTGTGAAATCTAATCTACGGAAAAAAGGAATTGCCCTGGATGAAACCTGTGAAATGTGTCACCAAGGAAACGAATCGACCTCTCACCTTTTCACTCAGTGTGATTTTGCTAGAAGGGTGTTCTTTGCTTCAGTCCTAGGAGTTCACTCCAATGGGACACCTGACATTAATGAGTGGCTGTTAGAGATTCTGTCTAGTAGCAACACTTTCTTTGTGCAGGTTTCTTGCTATTTAATCCACCACATTTGGAAGGCTCGCAACCTCAAGCTCTTTCAAAAGAAGAATGCGGATCCTGTCAAAGTAGCTATGGAAGCTAGAGACGCAGTGATGGAGCTAAACCAACATAATCCAGCTTGGTCCAAAAAGGAGGATGCGGGAAGTGGAGCAAATGGCTGTGAACCGGTGAATGGATTTCACACTATTAGAATAGATGCTGGCCTAGGAGAAAACAATGTGGTTACTTTTGGCTGTGTTATTTTGGATGATGAGGAAAAAATAGTGTTATCTATCTGCAAGAAACAGGTTCTAGAATCAAATCCCAGCTTGGCAGAAATTTTGGCTTTGAGATGGAGCATGGAGACAGCTAGGAGTTTAAAGCTAAGTAAAGTGATCTTCCAGTCAGATGCAAGAAATGTGGTGGACTGTGTGAACGAAGTAACCAAAGACGTGTGTCTGGACCTAGTGGCGGAGGACTGTCGTAGCCTAGCAAAATCTTTCAGTATTGCTTGTTTTGTTTTCATTCCTAGATCGTTTAATTCAAAAGCCCATACTTTGGCTCAGTTAGCAAAGAGAGTGGGATCAAAAACTTGGCTGGGAGTTTTCCCATTTGAGGACTCTCCCTCCACTGTGTTGTAATTTCTGTTGGTGTTATAAAATGCCTTTTTCCATCAAAAAAAAAAAAAAAAAAAAAATGTGTGAAGAAGAAAAAATTAAAATTGCACAACTTAAACAAACATTTATCCCATCTGTTCCCAATTTTCCAAAGAACCGCATTTGTTCATGAATGATTGAATTCAACAAAAGTACGGATACCTCCAATGCACGTTCATCACTGATTATAAATCATATTTATAATTAAGAAATATATTTTAATAAAAAGTAATTATTTTAACTAATTTAACAAATTTATTTTTGAAGAACTCCTCCCCAACACAAACAAACACAATACTTTTTAGGAAAAGGTGACAATACGTGAGCCGTGACGACATGGTTGCTCTTACAGTTAGTTACCACCATATATACCTACGCACTCACTCACTTCCTTCCAATCTTCCCTCTTTCAAACGCCTTTTCTTTCGTCTTCTTCCTCAGGTACAAACGAAACCACCAATTTTTTCTTCTCTTCTTTCTTATTATAACCAACATTGCCGCTTTCAATTTCACTCATCATTAATTCCACGCTTTCATCATTATTCACTTACTCAAGTTTTCTTGTATGATTTTTGTTTATGTTTCTAGCATTTGTATTTGCGTTTAGCACCAAATTCATAATGTGTTTTCTTGGCCTTAATATCTGAATTTTATGAGAAATTATATTTATATAATATAACGCTGAATTCAAACAAGTTATGTGATTTTGCATGATTCATTGACTATAGGTAACTGTGTTGAGTTAATTTTTCTCTCAGCAAAAGCATGAGGGCTTGAACTTCTTGTTTTTTTTTACAGATTTTGAGCGAGAAAGAGGAGAAAGAAAATGGCAGGATTTTGGAGTGTGTTTTGTGGGGAATCTGGTTGTTCAAAGCCTTGCAGTTATTATGATGTTAAGTTTCTCATTGATCCTTCCTCATGCATCAACCATGTCTTAGTATCTTGCTTTGATGTGTTTCTTCTCATCATGCTCCTATTTATAATGATCCACAAGTCGTTATTAAAACCATCTCAGGGTCATATACATAGGGAAACATACTCAAATCTGCAACTAGTTTCTGCCATAACCAATGGTGTTCTTGGGTTGTTGCATTTGTTTTATGGCATTTGGATTTTAGAAGACAAGTTGAGGAAAAACCAAACTGCATTGCCTCTTGATTTGTGGTTGCTGGAATTCTTGCAGGGATTAACATGGATGTTAGTTGGTTTAACATTAAGTCTTAAGTTTAAACAACTTCCAAGAGCATGGTTAAGGTTTTTTACTATTCTAATCTTCTTAGTTTCTGGTATAAACTGTGGCATATCCTTGTTTTATGTAATCGGTAGTATGCACTTGTCCTTTAAGGTAGCAATAGATGTTCTATCTTTTCCTGGGGCAATTTTATTGCTATTATGCACATATAAGGAATCTAAGAGTAGCGACACTGACAGAGAAATCAATGAAAGCCTTTACGCTCCTTTAAATGGTGAATCGATTAAAAACGATTCTGTTAGTCACGTGTCGCTATTTGCGAAAGCGGGATTCTTCAGTAGGATTTCATTTTGGTGGCTGAATTCTTTGATGAAGAGAGGTAAAGAGAAAACACTTCAGGACGAAGATGTGCCCAAGTTGAGGGAGGAAGATAGAGCAGAAAGTTGTTATTCGATGTTTCTAGAGCAATTAAACAAGCAAAAACAGAAGGATCCATCCTCACAGCCATCTATTTTGAAGACAATGGTTTTATGCCATTGGAGAGAAATTTTAATATCTGGACTCTTTGCAATGCTTAAGGTACTTGCACTTTCTTCTGGACCTATGCTTCTGAATTCTTTTATATTAGTTGCTGAGGGTTATGAGAGTTTCAAATATCAAGGTTTTGTGTTAGCCATAGCACTTTTCTTTATAAAAACTATAGAATCTCTATCACAAAGGCAGTGGTATTTCCGGTCAAGACTCATTGGTCTCAAAGTTAAGTCGCTGCTAACAGCAGCCATCTATAAAAAACAATTGAGGTTATCCAATTCTGCGAGATTGGTGCACTCTAGTGGTGAGATAATGAATTATGTAACCGTGGATGCTTATAGAATTGGAGAATTTCCTTACTGGTTTCACCAAACATGGACAACAAGCTTCCAACTATGCATCTCGTTGGTAATACTTTTCCGTGCAGTTGGGCTAGCTACAATTGCATCCTTGGTTGTGATATTTATCACTGTACTTTGCAATACACCACTTGCAAAGTTACAACACAAGTTTCAAAGCAAACTAATGGTTGCACAAGATGAGAGATTGAAGGCTACTTCTGAGGCTCTTGTGAATATGAAGGTACTGAAATTGTATGCATGGGAAACCAGCTTTAAAAATTCTATAGAAAGATTACGGAATGAGGAACTCAAATGGTTGTCTGCAGTACAATTCAGAAAGGCATACAACACATTTCTCTTTTGGTCGTCACCAGTTTTGGTCTCTGCTGCTACGTTCGGAGCGTGTTATTTTCTTAACGTGCCTTTGCATGCGAATAATGTTTTCACTTTCGTGGCAACTTTACGCCTTGTTCAAGATCCAATTAGAACCATCCCCGATGTTATTGGGGTGGTTATTCAAGCAAAAGTTGCTTACGCTCGGATTTTAAAATTCCTGGAGGCGCCCGAACTGCAGAGTGAAAATATTGGGAAGAGGTGTTCAGAAGACAATATGAGGGGCTCAATTTCGATCAAGTCTGCTGAATTTTCATGGGAGGACAATAATGTATCCAATCCAACATTGAGAAATGTTAATTTGGAAGTAAGACCTGGCCAAAAGGTCGCGATTTGTGGTGAAGTTGGCTCAGGCAAATCAACTCTCTTAGCAGCCATTCTCAGAGAAGTTCCTATCACTCAAGGGAAAGTAAGATTTTGCTTTTTTTAATTTTTAATTGTATAGACTTTGCCATACTTTCATTATTTATAAATTTGATGGCATTTCCATTTTCAGCAGGCAGTTTTATAATATAACTTGGCATGTATATTTAACTTTTTGTCCTGAGTACTAGTAGTAAAAGGTTATTTGATTATCTTTTCTGGAATACAGATTGATGTTTATGGGAACTTTGCGTATGTTTCTCAAACAGCATGGATACAAACAGGATCAATAAGGGAAAATATAATGTTTGGATCACCTATGGATGTTCAAAAATATCAGGAAACTCTTCATAGGACTTCACTAGTGAAAGATCTTGAGCTGTTTCCTCATGGTGATCTCACTGAAATAGGAGAGAGAGGGGTTAACTTAAGTGGTGGTCAGAAGCAACGAATTCAACTTGCCCGAGCTCTTTATCAGAATGCTGATATATATCTCTTGGATGATCCATTCAGTGCTGTTGATGCACAGACTGCCACAAATTTGTTTAATGTAATGATAACATCACTTCCTTACATACTGTGTTTATAATGCAGCAAGTGCACACGCGCGCGCGCGCACGCACACAAACTTTAAATACTGTAGTTGGTTATGCTTGTGACACAATTAACTGGACAGGAATACATTATGGAAGGGCTTGCTGGGAAGACAGTTTTGCTTGTGACTCATCAAGTTGACTTCCTTCCAGCATTTGATTTTGTTTTGGTAATTTTATAAATCATTGAAGCAATGCTTATGTCTATGTCATTATTCTAACTGAAAATTAGAACATTATTTTATAATCTTTGGCTAACTGAAAACTATGCATGGACACAACGATTTTGCGGTTACAGTTGATGTCAGACGGCAAAATCCTACAATCTGCTTCGTATCAACATTTGTTGACCTCAAGCAAAGATTTTCAGGACCTTGTGAATGCTCACAAAGAGACTGCTGGTTCTGACCGGCTTGTGGATGTTACTTCTTCTGAAAGAAATTCAAATTCTGCCAAAGAGATAAGAAAAACGTATGTGGAGAAGGAAAAGCAATTCGCAGCACCAGAAGGAGATCAATTGATTAAGCAAGAAGAGAGAGAGACAGGAGACCAAGGGTCTAAGCCTTACTTAACGTACCTGAATCAGAACAAGGGATACATATACTTCTCCGTGTCTTTTATTTCTCAAATTATATTTGTGATTGGTCAAATATTGCAAAACTCGTGGATGGCTACTAATGTTGACAATCCTAAAGTCAGCACTTTGAAACTGATTCTAGTTTACTTGTCGATTGGAGTTACTTCAACAGTGTTCTTATTGATGAGAAGTCTTTTTACAGTTGCTTTGGGCCTTCAATCTTCAAAGTCTTTATTTTTACAGCTACTTAACTCCCTTTTTCGTGCACCTATGTCGTTTTATGATTCCACACCTTTGGGACGGATACTTAGTAGGGTAAGAATATTAAACAATCCTTTCTCTTTCCATTTTACCATTTACGTTCATGCAATGAATGGGAAATACTTATGCTTTGACTATTACTTCTTTGTTTAGGTCTCTTCTGATCTCAGCATTGTTGATCTCGATGTTCCATTTGGTCTTCTTTTCGCCGTAGCAGCTACTTCCAATTGTTATGCTAGTCTAACTGTTTTAGCAGTAGTTACTTGGCAAGTCTTGTTTGTCTCCATACCAATGCTCTATTTTGCACTGCGGTTGCAGGTAATGAACAAATTCTTTGGATTAAATTGCCATGACGATTTGGTGTTCTACTTTTGCTTTAATATATTATAATTATCTTTCATAGATTTAAAATGTGCTCATTGAAAATCCTTTTTTTCCCTCCATACAGAGATTCTACTTTGCTTCAGCAAAAGAACTGATGCGGATGAATGGCACAACAAAATCCTTTGTAGCTAACCATCTTGCGGAATCAGTTGCTGGAGCTGTGACAATAAGGGCTTTTGAAGAGGAAGATCGTTTTTTCGTAAAGAACCTTGATCTAATCGATATCAATGCTACTCCTTTCTTTCATAGTTTTGCTGCAAATGAGTGGTTGATTCAACGGTTAGAAACAGTCAGTGCTGTTGTTCTCGCATCTGCCGCACTGTGTATAGTTGTACTTCCACCTGGAACATTTTCCTCTGGTGAGAGTCTTCTTCTATTAGTCCGTTTAGAATTTCCCTTTTATTGTTTTCTTAACCATAGTTGTGTTTTATGCAAGTAGTAAAATTTCAACATATGATGCTATTTCAGGATTTATTGGCATGGCTCTCTCTTATGGCCTTTCCCTTAATGCTTCCTTAGTATTCTCAATTCAAAATCAATGCAATATAGCAAATTACATAATATCAGTGGAGAGGCTAAATCAATATATGCATGTACCAAGTGAGGCTCCTGAAGTAATAGAAGGAAACCGCCCTCCGATGAATTGGCCAGTTGTTGGTAAAGTAGAAATAAAGGAACTCAAGGTATTTGGTATTATTTTTAAACTCATTTGCATAATGTTCTTTTCAAAATGTAAGCTTGAACTGAAACAAGATTTGTTTCATGATATTGGAACAGATACGGTACAGGCATGATGCACCACTAGTACTCTGCGGAATCACGTGCACATTTGAAGGAGGACACAAAATTGGTATAGTTGGTCGAACAGGAAGCGGCAAGACCACTCTTATTGGTGCTTTATTTCGTCTAGTCGAGCCAGCTGGTGGAAAAATCATTGTTGATGGCATTGACATTTGTTCTATTGGACTTCATGATTTGAGGTCGCGCTTTGGTATTATACCTCAGGATCCTACTCTTTTTAATGGAACAGTCAGATACAATTTGGATCCTTTATTTCAACACTCTGATCAAGAGATATGGGAGGTAGTATTATCACATGCTTAGTTACGTTTCAGCATTTAGTTAGTAACAACATGGAGTTTTTTTCTTCCTGTTTATTTAATTATCTCTATTTCCAAGTTCCAACTATTAATGTGGACTAATTGTGGTTTCTTTACAAAGGTTCTTGGCAAGTGTCAGTTGCAAGAGGCTGTCCAAGAGAAAGAAGGTGGTTTAGATTCCTCAGGTGACATTTCATGTTATGCTACCATTACAACTTTGATGTGATAAGTTCCTCTCTAGTGTTCTGATTGGATTGGTTTATTTTAACATAACTACTATCATAAGAACTTGTGATAATGTCCGGAAGAGCTCATGGAAATAGCTTATTGGAAATGTCTAATAAGAACTTGTGATAATGTCTAAAAAGACAACTTATAGCTTATATGAAAACAGTTTGACTTGTGATAATGTCATAAATGTTTAATTAAGTTGTTTATCCAAACAGTAGTTTGAGATACTAATGTTTAGTAACATATTGCTATACAGTCGTTGAAGATGGGGCGAATTGGAGCATGGGACAGAGACAATTGTTCTGTTTGGGCCGTGCTTTGCTCAGGAGAAGTCGGGTATTAGTGCTCGATGAAGCAACTGCGTCAATTGATAATGCAACTGACTTGATTCTGCAGAAAACTATTAGGACTGAATTTGCAGATTGTACGGTAATCACGGTAGCTCACAGGATACCGACCGTGATGGATTGCACAAAGGTTCTTTCCATCAGTGATGGTAAGTAGCATATTAATTACTCTTGTTGATTGAAAATTTAGCATATGTTGTTGAGAAAGAATTTGATCCTTTCATAATTTTGTTCGAAGAAAATAAAATGTGCAATTGAATTTTCAGGAAAATTAGTAGAGTATGATGAGCCAATGAAGTTGATGAAGAGAGAAGGATCTTTGTTTGGGAAGCTTGTCAAAGAATACTGGTCTCATTTTCAATCTGCAGAGTCACATTAAAGCTGAAAATGTTTCTAGTTTTTGTAGGATTGGCGAAAAGCCAAAAAGGGGAAATAGAAGTAGGATGTAACATGTACTAGTATCATTAAATTTGGACAAACACCGGGTCCTAGGTAGAAGAAAATGATGCAAAAGAATTCAAATGTACAATTTGTAAGACGAGGTATGAGCAGTTTCACACTGGAAACCTGCATTGTTTACCAAATACCGATGAATGTTAACTATTGTACAATGTTTTGAAACTTTGGATAAACTTCCTTGACCAATTAACCAGATTCTATATCTCTTTTAATATATAGGTATAGATTATATAAATTCTCATTTAAAATTTGCAAAGACACTTCCAATGATAGGTGAGAGATAAACAAAGCGATCACTGATCACATAGCACCTATTAATATGTAGGAACAAATCCTACTGAACATGCTACTTATTCCAAATACGTAATAAAGACTACAGATTTAACTAGTTAATTAAACACTACCCTTAATAGCATTACTGTATCCACTATTTCCATCAGCAAATCTATTCCAAATCATGACTCCAGCATAATTAGGAGAACTCTTAATAGCAGGAAGAACTTGAGAGTTCAAAACATCAGAAGGAACAAAACCAGAAGCAGCACTATTAGCAGGAACACCTAAGAACACTTGTTTAGCTTGACTTGAAGTCCATTGATTCCAAGCCTTAACAAGATTGCCAATATTTCCATTTGAGTATTGACACTGACCATTATTATAAAACTGAACCCAAACATAGTCAAATAAACCAGTTTGAATAGCTGAATCTAAATGAGCATCAGGATAAGGACACTGTGGTGCTGCAGACAAGTAAACTCTCTTTTGCGCACTAAAACCATTAAGTGCTTTAGCAAGTTCATCCCAATGTTGACCATCACCTGCTTCAATATCAAAATCTATTCCATCCAAAACTGCATCACCTAATGGTCTTGAACTTGATGTTCCACCAAGGAAATTGTTCCATAGGTAAGTTGCTAGTTGTGTGGCTTCATCGGCCGAATTAAGAGAGTAACTACCAGAGGCACCTCCGAGAGAGAGTAACACTTTGATTCCCTTGCCTTGACAAGTTTGAATTTCATCACTAAACTTTGTGCAGCCGTTGACACTTGGATCGCAATGACCAGCAAGATTTAGTTGTGGGTTTTGGCTATTGCCAAAAGTGGATAGAAAAGCTATGTTTACAAATTGGTAGTTGTTTGTGTTGCAAGCATCTGCCAAGGAACCTTCACCTCCATCTTGGCCCCAATAGACTGCAATTCCTGCAGCATGAGAGTATTTGATTAGGGAAATGAGGAAAAAAGGGAATAATAGGATTGAAACTTGTTTTAAAGAGGCCATGTTTTTGAAGGTTGTTTTATGTGTTGTGTTGAAAATGTAGATAGATGCATAACACTTTATAGCTAGGGGAAAGTTGGAAGAAGAAACAATGAGAACCGTGTTGTGTACGTCGGGGGAGAAATTGGTTCCATCCATTCATAGGGAAGAAAAGTAAGAAGCATGAAATTTCAACAACTAGTATCTTCTTAGAAATTTCAAGACAAGCTCATAGCAGTTCAATTAATGATTCTCAGATTTAATTACACGTTGTCCTCCTATTTATCAAGAAAATAGTTTACATTTTTTTTTAAATCAAATTTTTTGGTTATTAAATTTGTGACAAATTTGGTCCAAACTCTCTTTTTGGTCCCAAAAGTGTAATTTATTGTCTTAATTTTGATGATGAGTAAAATATATCACTTCTTTGAGGTCAAAAGCCTGAGTAGAAACCTAAATTGCAACCAATTTAATATATTAAGGAATCTGAATTGAGCGTTATGAAAGAGAACTTTTTCATTATTGTGATCAGAAACAATGATCCAGTTATATATAAGAGTCTAGATATATATAAGAGTCTAGACTTACACCATAAACAACGGCGTTGAGCTGCACTAAATAGTTACTTGACTAGCAAGAAACAAACTCAACCAATTCCCTAACTAAATTAAAATAGAATTCTAACTACATATAATTTTCAAATTATTTCACTACTATGAAAAATGTCTTTAAGCTCGGTTGGATATGAGTTGTTACCTCAGTTTCATATGCGAGGTAACGAATGGCGTCATAAAAAGTGCCTCATTTTAGCTCTCGGTTTTAGATCTACCAACGAAAAAGGTGTAAAGGTTATGGGTTCGATCCCCAATGATAACTTTTTAAAAATTTTAAATAGCGAAAACACTTTCTCCTCGGTTTTGTCATTTAACCGACGGGTAAAGCACAATTGAATTTATTATATCTAATGTGGATTGCTTATTTCACCAAACTCTAACTTAACATATAACTCTTCTAATTGGTTTACAAAATAATTATGTTATATTTGAAGAACAACTTACACTAATCAATGATTTTCGAGCATCTTGCAACTCATTATTCATCTCTCATTTAATAGTTTGAATATCGTTCAATATTTCAAGTTCTTCATTCAACATCCTTCTCTACTAATTCATTCTTCAAAGCATAAAATTTGATGCTTTGTTGTTATGTCGGAATGTCGTAAAGAACAAACCAAAACTATGAGAAAGATTTAGTTTCTTGAACAAGTGAATAACAACAATCAACGGTTAGGAACAGTCAGTGTTGTTGTTCTTGCATAAGACACAACTATGGTTACGAAAACAATGAAATGGAAGTTCTAAAGACACTAATAGAAAAAGTCTCACCAGAGGAAAATGTTCTGGGTGGAAGAGTAGAAACAGGGCCGGCCCTGGGCCAGGGCAAGCAGGCCCACAGCCCAGGGCCTCATAAAAAATTGGGGCCTCATATTAAATGGGTTTGGGCTTTAGAAATTATAAAATAAAATATTTATATATATGTTATGGTGCAACAACTAACACAAATCAAACAATAGTGTGTTGGCTGTGTTCCGAGACTTCATCCACTAGGTGATGTGTTCGATCCTTGAAACACATTTTGAAATATTTTTTCAATATTTTTCAAATACTGGTACAATAAATGTATATTTGTTTTCAATGGTTTTCAAAAACTGACACCTAGTACAATTATATACACATTTTGAAATATTTTTTCAATTGTTTTCAAATACTGCTACCTAGTACAATTATATGTAATTTTATTTTTCAATTGTTTTAAAAAAACCACCATATTTTATAATATTAAAATTAAATCATGGGTAATGTGCTAAACAACCATGGTTATATTAAAAATTTATTAATATTAATACTTTTCTAATATTAATATTATTTTTAACTAAATTATTATGATTAAATATATATATATATATATATAATTAGATTAATAGATTTAAAATATTTTTGAAGAAGAATTAAATATATTAAGAATTATATATATTGGGGCCATTTTTATTATTTGTCCGGGGCCTCTAAAATGTCGGGACCGACCCTGAGTAGAAATAAAGGAACTCAAGGTATTTTTTATTATTTAGATACTTATTTGCATAACGTTCTCTTCAAAGTGTGAGTTTGAACTGAAACACATGATTTGTTTCTTGATGTTGAAACAGCTACGCTACAGGCATGATGCACCACTAGTACTCTGCGGAATCACATGCACATTTGAAGGAGGACACAAAATTGGTATAGTTGGTCGAACAGGAAGCGGCAAGACCACTCTTATTGGTGCTTTATTTCGTCTAGTCGAGCCAGCAGGTGGAAAAGTCATTGTTGATGGCATTGACATTTGCTCTATTGGACTTCATGATTTGAGGTCGCGCTTTGGTATTATACCTCAGGATCCTACTCTTTTTAACGGAACAGTAAGATACAATTTGGATCCCTTATTTCAACACTCTGACCAAGAGATATGGGAGGTAGTATTATTACCTGCTAAGTTACTTTTCAGCATTTAGTTAATAACAACATGGAGTTTTTTTTCTTAGTGTTTATTTAATTATCTCGATTTCCAAGTTCCAATAATTAATGTGGACTAATTGTTGTTTCTTTACAAAGGTTCTTGGCAAGTGTCAGTTGCAAGAGACTGTCCAAGAGAAAGAAGGTGGTTTAGACTCATCAGGTACATTTTCTCCTGAAGAGCTCATGGAAATAGCTTATTGGAATGTCTACGAAAACAACTTATATGAAAACAGTCAAACTTTATTTTTTCTTCTGTTGTAGAAATAGCTCATACATAAGCACTTTTCAATAAGCACTGATGTCATAAATGTTTAATTAAGTTGTTTATCCAAACAGTAGTTCTAGATACCAATATTAAGTAACAAATTTTTATACAGTTGTTGAAGATGGGGCAAATTGGAGCATGGGACAACGGCAATTGTTCTGTCTAGGCCGTGCTTTGCTGAGGAGAAGTCGGGTATTGGTGCTCGATGAATCAACCGCATCAATTGATAATGCAACAGACTTGATTCTGCAGAAAACTATTAGGACTGAATTTGCAGATTGTACGGTAATCACGGTAGCTCACAGGATACCAACCGTGATGGATTGCACAAAGGTTCTTTCCATCAGTGATGGTAAGTAACATATTAATTACTCTTGTTGATTGAAATTTTAGCACATGTTGTTGAGAAAGCATTTGATCCTTTCATTATTTTGTTCTAAGAAAATAAAAGTGCAACTGAATTTTCAGGAAAATTAGTAGAGTATGATGAGCCAATGAAGTTGATGAAGAGAGAAGGATCTTTGTTTGGGAAGCTTGTCAAAGAGTACTGGTCTCATTTTCAATCTGCAGAGTCACATTAAAACTGAAAAGTTTTTGTAGGATTGGTTAAAAGCCAAAGAGTGTAAATAGAAGTAGGATGTAACATGTATTAATATAGTTGGACAAACACTGGGTCTTAGGTAGATATATAAATTCTCATTTTAAATTCGCAAAAGACACTTCCAATGACCACATAGCACCTATTAATATGTAGGAACAAAACCTACTTATTAGATGTGTAAGCTTGTAACAGCTGTATTGTTCCAAGGCAAATTCATACGGTAACAGCTCCTATCATGTATGATAGAAAGAATAAAATGATTGAACTCTTGATGAGGAATCCTATCATGTAGAAGAAGATGATGAAACAGTAAAGAAATTTATCGGCATAATCTTTGGCACATTAATATGCAGTTTCTTTCATAATAACTCAAACTGTAGCAACAAGTTGTTGTTATCCATTTACATTATTCCACTCTCATTCCATTAATTTATGATGGAAATCACAGTATAATTTACATATTTTTCATAAAGTTTTGCATTTGCAAATCATGATTACTGATTCTGTCATTCCTTCAAAGTGAAGGTAGAAAATGGTTGTGATTTGTGATTAGGGTTTGCATAGATGGAGATGGAGATATGACAGAGAATCACAACTCTCTGTTAGAAATACACCACAAGCAAAAGGTTAGGTTTGGTTGGGTTAGGATTTTGGACCTATCTATTAAAACCCAAATTAAAATTCACCCGTTTTTCAATACCAAATAAGGTTATGGGTAAACAATGAAACCAATTAAAATCAGCATTCCTAGTACTGAGCCTAAGCCATGAATCCTGTAGACACCGTGATAACTGAGTTTGATCTTGTTAAAAAAAATCAAAAGAGCAAAATAGTATACAGCGGCATATATATTTCAAGGAAACTCAAAAAAGGCATATATATTTCAAGCAGAATATATGGAAACTCAAAAAAGGATATATAATTGTAAAATTGGAGCACATTCATTAATATAGAAAACACAATCTGTTTGCAATTATCACAAAGACCTAAACCTTTAAAATTAAATTGATAAAACAAGGTCGTATCACCATAGCGATCTAACTGCGGATGGAAACAAGAAGAAACTAATTACTTGATCCTCCAAATGAAAGAAGGCTTTCCTTGTAAAGACCAACATTAACATAACATAACTGTCCACCAGTAATACCAATCTTTTCAATTATTTGGGTGCTCAAATTAACATAAGCCAGTTCATAATCATTTTTTTTAACGTATATATATCCCATCTTCCCAAATCCAATTGGGGGCCATTGAATGGAAGGGAAGGAGCCACAAGTATATAGTTTGATCCATGATTCACTCACACCGAGTTCACCCAAAATAGATATTTGAAAAACAATCTCATTGACATAACTTGAGATTAAAGCAATTGATCCATTTAACACTGCCAAGTGTCTATTGTATGGAAAAGAAGATGCTTTCCCGATGGGTGTTGTAAGGAACACCTCATCACTCAGGTCAAATGACAAGAGAGATATTTCATATGGACCATCTTTGATCAATTTGTTAACCAGCCAATGACACGCTCCATCCACATAAACTTCGAGACCAAAAAATGGATTAGGAAAATTACAATTAAACAAAACATTGTCCATGTCGATCATTCTCCAAGAATTACTTTTTAAACTATATATCTCAAGAAAACTTTTTGTTGGCAGAGTATGGAAGTTAAATGATATATACTGAATGACCTTATAGTCATCTCTAAGTTGGTCATAACCAAACCCGTGAAAAACACAGCTCAAATTTGGTTTAAGTTCGCCGGCATAAGGGCTAGAAGGAATGTCCATGAATTCGTCGGTATCAGGGCTAGAAGGAATGCCCATGAATTCGTCGGTATCAGGGCCAGAAGGGCTGACCATGAATTGTATCAGGCCGAGAAGAAGGGACTATGAATAGAGCTGTCAAACAAGCCCCTTAATTAAAAGCCCTAACTATTTGGCCCCATTAAAGCCCCAATATATTAAGCCCCTAATTATTGAGATTTATTTTAGGGCCTAAAATTTTAGGCCCTTTACCTAATGCATTTTTTTTTGGCCCCATTGAAGGGGCCTTATTTTATTAAAAAAAAAACACAAAAACTTCATAATGAATCTCATTTTTTCTGGGAGTAATTATATGTCTAATGATGCAGTGATAATAATGTTAAATTTTCTACACATTGATTCACAATTGAAATGGATTTTTCAGTTGTTTCGTTACTTGATAAAGTCACTGTATATGAAAAGTCATGTTCTTTGGCTTGATTGTAAAGTTGAAATACTACTTAGATCTTACACTAATGAGGATGCTGTGTTGTATATTGTTTGATATTCAATGAAAAGTTCAAAATATATATATATATATATATATATATATATATATATATATATATATATATATATATATATATATATATATATATATATATATATATATATATATATATATAAAACCAAGATGAGCATAGCAGTTTATTTAACTAAACCATCACCCAATAGCCTTAGACATACAAAACCAAACAATAGCAGACAAATTTAGGATTTATAACATCAGTGAAAACAATTCATTAAATTAGAAGAAAGTGTGACCAAATACAGTACTATAATGCCAGATTTATCAATTAACGTGTTTCATTTTCTTTCCATGTTACATAATACTTGTAGATTCAAAGAGATACTATTTCAACCCTCTATCTTATAGAAGTGAGCTCTATATCTCCATATATATATATATATATATATATATATATATATATATATATATATATATATATATATATATATATATATATATATATATATATATATATATATATATATATATATATATATATATTTACTCTTCAAATTTTTAATTGAAAAGATTATTTTTTGAATTTTTAATTATTTTATTTGGGGCCTTATGGCCCTCTTTAAAATTTTGGGGCCTTTTAACTTTGGGGCCTATGTATTTGAGGGCTTACTATTCATTAATTTTTTTTAGGCCCCTTTATTATGGGGCTGGGGCCTAAATTAATTGGCCCCTTAAATTGACACCTCTAACTATGAATTCGGTATCAGGGCCAGCGGGGTTGCTAGAATGAATGACCATGAATTCCTCGGGAGCGTGGCTAGAAGGAATGACCGCGAATTCCTCGGGGACGTGGCAATCCTCGGGAGAAAGAAAGACCTTGACAGTGGTAGTGGGGCTAGAAGGAATGACCATGAATTCCTTGGTAGCAGGATTCCACAATACATATTGGACATTTTCAGGATAATAAGTTTGCACAAGACAGAAAATGCCGTTAACACTTGTGGAGCCCAGAATACAAATTACATCAGACCGTCGAAGTGGAGATGGGAAATTTAATTTGACGCTGTTATTATTATCGAGCAAATGGAATGCAGAGTAGAGATCATCAGTGTTTTGATCATAATGATTTGTGAGAATAAATGTATGATAATCATCTTGAGAACCGTGACGAGATATGAAACGGTTGGTGTACATGCTCATGAAATCAGGATTTTCAAATAAAACGGACCATGATTTGCATACGCTTTCAAAGCGCTTCAATGATTTTATGGACAGTTTTGAAAGAATGGAGAAAGCAATTTCATCGGGAATAGAGGTTATGCTAACCTTTGATTCAGAGGACTTGGTTTCCATCTTTGATTCGGAGGACTTGGTTCCCTTATCCATCGGATTGTTTTCCATACACATCGGAGCAGGGTGGTAGACGGTGGTGATGGTGGGGTATAACCATGTTGCAATGACGTTAGAAATCGGACTAGGGTTGTTGACGGTGGAATCCATGTAGAAGAACGATAGTGGAATAGAGCTTCTGCTGATTTCACTTCGTTTTGTGATGAGTGATGACCACGGCTTCTGCTTTATTTTCTCTATGTTACAATTAGGGCTCCAAACCCCCCTACTTATAGGTTAGATTTCGGGCTTCAAAACTCCCCAAACTTATTTATTTCTCAAGAATTTGTCTATGTACTCCTAGCAGTAGTGAAAAATATTTAAAATATTTTTTGGATGTGTATATTTAAATGCATATTTTTTTTATAATTTAAAAATGTTTTAAATATGCATATCCGAAAATATTTTTTTAAATTTTTTTATTTAAACGTTAGAGGTAAAATGTCATAATTTTTTTTGAAATATACAATATCTTAATTAACTAGTATTTCAAATTTCTTTTAATTTTATTTTAAGATATTTATTTATAATATAGTTATAATAGTTATTATTATAAAGATAACTAAATACAAATTGTTATAAATAAGGAAAAAAAATTAAATAAAATTTTAATTTTGTAATAATTTATTTATCACAATTTTTTAAAATTATAAAAGTAATTATTTTTAAAATTGACTACAACATTATACATTATAATTAATGAAAGTATCATGTTAAAAATATTCTCTTATTAGCATTATAATTTTAAATTTAGATTAGCTTTTTTTTAATTTATTTTATATGAAAATAATGTGTTGATTTAGATATTTAATACATTGATATTATTATTATATCTTGATTATAATTGTTTATATTTAATTATATATTTTGATTAATACAATTAATTATATTATTAATATAATTGATTCACCTTAATTTAATTTTTTTTATAAATATTAAGTTATTTCGAAAATATATTTTCGAAAAATTCCAATATCAAAAATTAGATTACTTCGGAAATATATGTCTGAAAAATTTCAATACCAAAAATTGAGTATTTCGGAAATGCATCTAAAAAAACATTAAAAAATTATAAATTTAATTTTTTTTATAGTTAATGGATGTTTAATTATTTTCTACTTTGATTTTCTCTTATAGCTCCATTTGATATTGATGGACCCGATTTTGTTGAGGACCTTTCAACCTTCTTTTCCACAACATGAGGTTACTGGAAGTTGCTATCTATCTTGGGAGAGCATTATACAAATATGGTACGTAAGTTTCTCCCTCTTCTTTTATACAACTTTGAATGAATGTGCCTAATTTCAATTGAACTGGATAAAGAAATTTGAGACTTATGGCTCTGTTCATAATATCAATTTCATGTGAATACTCTCTTGTGCCATAGTTTCTTGTTATTCGATAGAATAGAGCAGAAAAGAAGTTGGTACTGTCTGAGATAATTTACTTTATCTTTAGATTTTGCTTTTCTTTTTCTTTGGGTCTGTTTGAGATAAGAAGTGATACAAAAAGTATAATATAGTGTGTGTAAACAAGAAGTGATACAAAAAGTATAATATAGTGTGTGTAGGGTATAATTTGCATGGTGAAATGAATTGGGTTTGTTTGAGATAAGAATGGAATATGATGAAGAAAAACAAGTTTGTAGAGAGAACAGTGGAGTCAGATCTCCGTGACACAAAAATAGTGAGAGGACTTGGTACCTTTTCTTTTGTATCAGCAAAATTATTTGATTTTACTTTGGACTTTTTCTTTTGTCTTCTCAAACACATTTCTCAATAAAGCTGATACCAACCATTTAGGTAGTATTGTGTGAGTGTGAGCCAATGATTTCATAATTATAACTCTATCATTTCTTATTTAGAAGTCACCATCTTTTCCAATCATAAATTTCATCATTACTCTCTTCATTTCAATTTAATGGATTATTTTCATCATTTTACTTTATGGCAGGTTCTTTAACTTGAAGATGAGCAATGATGAGAATGGCATGCAAAGAAGAGGTCGAAAGGTGAAGAAATTGAGTGGCTCAAATCAGTTGGAATTCTCTTGTAGCTTAAGGACTTTGATTTTATGCAACTCGAATTCAACTTGTTTTAACTTGGGATATGTAGCTAGTAGTCTAGTACTGTATGTAATCTTGAATTTGAATCTTGTTTCACTTAGAAATTCTCTTTTGTAATTCAAGAACTTGATGTAATTGAAATCGAAAGATTTGTACTAATTTTGTATCACTTTTTCTAAACTTATTAACATTAATTATGTCATTTCAGACTAGTGTATGTCTAGTTTACTTCTTAGAATAATGGATTTTTCCATTTCCTTAAAAGATTTGTTTATATATATATATATATATATATATATATATATATATATATATATATATATATATATATATATATATATATAGAGAGAGAGAGAGAGAGAGAGAGAGAGAGAGAGAGAGAGAGAGAGAGAGAAAGTGTGGTATTTTACAATTAAGAATATTTAAATTATTTTTTGTGAAATTTAAATTTTTGAAAGAAATTTAAAAATAATGGGTATATTAATTTTTATTTGTGAAATTTAATTTTTTTATGAAATTTTAAAAATAATTAACAATAATTTTTTTGTGAAATTTAATTTATTAAAGAAATTTAAAAAATAATTAACAATATTTTTTTTGTGAAATTTAATTTTTTAATGAAATTTAAAAAATAATTAACAATATATTTTTTTGTGAAATTTAATTTTTTTTATGAAATTTTAAAAATAATTAACAATATTTTTTTTTGTGAAATTTAATTTTTTTGTGAAATTTAAAAAGTAATTAACAATATTTTTTTTTGTGAAATTTAATTTTTTTTATGAAATTTAAAAAACAATTAAGAATTTTTATAATTATTTGCTTGGATGGATGGATATCCATCCATTTAAAATATGTTAATGGATGGATTGGATGGATTTTATTTCTTAATGGATGGATTGGATTGGATTTTTATTAAGAGATTTTAGTGGAATGTAATGGATTAATGGATTGGTTTGATCCATCCATTAACAATCCAATCCATATCCATCCAATCCATCCATTTTGCCACCCCTAAGAATTTTCAAATAAAACGGACCATGATTTGCATACGCATTCAAAGCGCTTCAATGATTTTATGGACAGTTTTGAAAGAATAGAGAAAGCAATTTCATCGGGAATAGAGGTTATGCTAACCTTTGATTCAGAGGACTTGGTTTCCATCTTTGATTCGGAGGACTTGGTTCCCTTATCCATCGGATTGTTTTCCATACACATCGGAGCAGGGTGGTAGACGGTGGTGATGGTGGGGTATAACCATGTTGCAATGACGTTAGAAATCGGACTAGGGTTGTTGACGGTGGAATCCATGTAGAAGAACGATAGTGGAATAGAGCTTCTGCTGATTTCACTTCGTTTTGTGATGAGTGATGACCACGGCTTCTGCTTTATTTTCTCTATGTTACAATTAGGGCTCCAAAACCCCCTACTTATAGGTTAGATTTCGGGCTTCAAAACTCCCCAAACTTATTTATTTCTCAAGAATTTGTCTATGTACTCCTAGTAGTAGTGAAAAATATTTAAAATATTTTTTGGATGTGTATATTTAAATGCATATTTTTTTTATAATTTAAAAATGTTTTAGATATGCATATCCGAAAATATTTTTTTAAATTTTTTTATTTAAACGTTAGAGTTAAAATGTCATAATTTTTTTTGAAATATACAATATCTTAATTAACTAGTATCTCAAATTTCTTTTAATTTTATTTTAAGATATTTATTTATAATATAGTTATAATAGTTATTATTATAAAGATAACTAAATACAAATTGTTATAAATAAGGAAAAAAAATTAAATAAAATTTTAATTTTGTAATAATTTATTTATCACAATTTTTTAAAATTATAAAAGTAATTATTTTTAAAATTGACTACAACATTATACATTATAATTAATGAAAGTATCATGTTAAAAATATTCTCTTATTAGCATTATAATTTTAAATTTAGATTAGCTTTTTTTTAATTTATTTTATATGAAAATAATGTGTTGATTTAGATATTTAATACATTGATATTATTATTATATCTTGATTATAATTGTTTATATTTAATTATATATTTTGATTAATACAATTAATTATATTATTAATATAATTGATTCACCTTAATTTAATTTTTTTTTATAAATATTAAGTTATTTCGAAAATATATTTTCGAAAAATTCCAATATCAAAAATTAGATTACTTCGGAAATATATGTCTGAAAAATTTCAATACCAAAAATTGAGTATTTCGGAAATGCATCTAAAAAAACATTAAAAAATTATAAATTTAATGCGTTCAGAGAGATATGTCTGAAAAATTTTAATACCAAAAATTGAGTATTTCGGAAATGCATCTAAAAAAACATTAAAAAAATTATAAATTTAATGGGTTCGGAGATGCATTTTTAAATTTTGAGAAAAAAAATTACGCTAGAGATTCTAAGTATGTGGGTGTATAGAGAATTTTTCTTTTTTTTTTCCTCTTACCCAAGGTGCAAGGCCATTATCTCTATCTATTAGTTATCTTATATATGTGATTGGTCAAATAATATGCAAAATTCGTGGATGGCTGCCAATGTGAGAATCCTAACGTCAGCACTTTGAGACTGATTCTAGTTTACTTATTAATTGGAGTTACATCAACAGTGAATGGCACAACAAAATCCTTTGTAGCTAACCATCTTGCTGAATCAATTGCTGGAGCTGTGACAATAAGGGCTTTTGAAGAGGAAGATCGTTTTTTCGAAAAGAACCTTGATCTAATCGATAGCAATGCTACTTCTTTCTTTCATAGTTTTGTTGCAACTGAGTGGTTGATTCAACGGTTAGAAACAGTAGGTGTTGTTGTTCTTGCATTTGCCGCACTGTGTATAGTTGTACTTCCACCGGAACATTTTCCTCCAGTGAGACTTCTTCTGTTAGTGCCTTTACAATTTCCCTTTTATTGTTTTCTTAACCATAGTTGTGTCTTATTATGCAAGTAGTATAATTTGAATATGTGATGTTACTTCAGGATTTATTGGCATGGCTCTCTCTTATAGTCTTTCACTTAATGCTTCCTTCCTTAGTATTTTCAATTCAAAATCAATACAATATTAGTAAATTACATAATATCAATGGAAAGGATAAAATCAATATATGCATGTACCAAGTGTAGTTTTTGGATTTTGAAAATATTGTCACGGACGAAGTAATTCGCTGTGTCGTGGAACAATATGCTTCCTTTAAGACGTTTTGCAGTACTGTCAAAATTATACAAAGCAGCTCTTAATAACTATGACGTCTCCAGGATAAAACAACTTGTTCACAAAAGGGTTACGATTATCACTTGTACTGTGATGAATCGTTCAAAGAAATACACCTTCAAATTGTGTTTAAACCACTCTTAGTATCTGAAATAATTTCAATTGTTGATGGCGCACAAGGCCACTCGAAAAATAAAGAAGAAAAAAGTTGTTTTGAAATGAAGAGAATATAGAGGGAGAAGAGAGATTCCAAAAGTTTAGAAATCTGGCGTACGTTTCCAATAAACCACTCTTTTACTGACTTTGCCTTTTGTAGCTTCTAACGTTCCTTTTGTCAGTAAGAGATTAGACTTAATAGTCTGTCATCTTGTACTTTCTTCAGGACTCAGATTTGTAGATACAATGTTTGAATATCAGAGTCAAACAGCTTTGGTGCAGAGCATCTTTCGTCTTCTGACTTTGAAGAGCTTTGAGTGTGATACCATCAGAGCTTCAGAGCTTTTGCTTCTGACTGCATTCTTCTGATGCTTTACAGTTCATGTTCTGATTCTGCATGACCATCTTCTGATGTCTTGCCAGAGCATGTTCTGATGAAGCCATCTAGAACCTTCTGAGTCAGTGCTTCTGAGCCCTGCTTTGTGCATACTCTTTATATATTTCCTGAAATGGAAAACGTAAAGGATTAGAGTACCACATTGTCTTATACAAAATTCATACTTAATGTTATCATCAAAACATAGAATATTGATCAGAACAAATCTTGTTCTAACAAGGTGGTCATGTTCCACTTCTACAATATCGACAACACTAGTGGTGTGGACATCTCCCAACAACACTTTCTTATCTTTAATATCCGTGTATGTTTTAAACGTAACACGATCATAACAAACATGACGAGAGGTGCCAGTGTTTATCTACCAACCATCAGATCTATCAACCTTATTGATTTCAATTATCATAGCAATGATTTGCTCATTAGTCAGATTAACTTGTGCATTACGAGCTACACTGGGTTCAAGCATGCTTCTACATTTATTAGCCATATGACTTAATTTTCCACAGTTGAAACAAAGGAAAAACATCATTTCTTTGATGTGGTGGTTGTTGTCTAGTTGGAGCAATTGAGGCAATAGAATTGTTCTCATTCTTAATTCGGCTCACAATATTGCGGTTCTAATTCTTTAATGATTTTCCATATGGCTTTAGAACCACACCGAATTTCTTTTTTGTTGTTTAAAACAACCAAGACTTTTCTTTTTAATCATGTCTCTGAGATTCTTCTTTAATTTAAATGAGAATAATCAGTCTCTCAATTAAAAATTATTTTATTTTGTAAGAAAGCATAATTCTTAAAAACTTTCAAACTAGGGGGCAGTTTGTCAATAATAAAATAAATTTGAATTGTTCATATAAATACATACCTTTAGTGATGATCTCAAGAACAATCTTTTGAAGTTCTTGACTTTGGATTTTCACTGACCTTTCATCTACCATCTGATACTTCACGTAGCTGCTAAAATCATTCTCCTGTTTTCCGGCTTCTTCAATGTCATACTTGTTTTTCAGAGCCTTTTAAACATATTTTGAAGTATCATAGTTACTGTAATAGTCATACCGATCATTTGCGATTCCATTCAGAATATTTTAATCATTCTTTCAATAAGGTGATTTCTTTCCTAAGTTGTAAATAGTTTGCTTTAATCTGTGCAACAGACTCAATGTCAAAACTATTACGTGTTCCTTTTGAATCCTCATATTTTTTTACCGTTAGTTTGTTCGATTGATCCAAAAAGAGCAACAAAATATCTTCGGTCAGAATGTTAGCTATCTTTTTCAACATTAAGAAGAACATCATCCTTTTGTTGCCAACATTTGAAGTGACATCTCTCAAACATGAACGATTTGTCAAAGACAGTATCCATAGAAGTACCAATAACTTCTTCGGTAGCCATTGCAAGTCGAAATGTCTTAAAATTGTTGGATCACGATTTGAACAAGTTTGCCACCAAAGAAATTACCGGGTCAAGTCGCGGATCGATACGCTTTCTTTAAGACGTTTTGCGGTACTGCCAAAGTTATGCAAAGTAGCTCTTAATACCCACGACGCCTCTAGGATAAAATAACCCATTTCTATACTATATGATTACTACTTGCAAGGTAGATAATTGTTCTAGAAACACACCCTCAGATGGTTCTAAGACCACTTAAATATGGTATATATACGAGTAGAAATACACCTAAAGATGGTTCCAAGAGAAATTTCAATAATTCTCAAAAGAGAATCCAAGAAAAATTATACTTGATAATTTCTCAACTCAAACGAGGAGAAATTAACATTATTCTCTAAGGAGAATTCAAGAAAGTACTCGGAAAATTCAACGAGTAGAAAGAAAGGGGGAAAAGTTGGCGCTTCGACAATTCAAAAGACGTGGAGTGAGGAAGGAAAAAGTCAAAATAAGTTTTTGGTGTGTTTTGGAATGAAACAAGTGATTTCCTTATATAATGAAATAAACTAGCCAAGATTTCTAATCTAAGCATTGTGAGACTAAGGAGTTTTTTCAACTAACACACAATGTGGGACTTGACTTGTAAACTATTTCAATTCATCTCCCTATTTTGAAATATTGACATAATGTTCCAACAATCCCACTCAATTACCATAGTTTTGAAGATATTTATAAAAGCAAGGATTCTCTATATTTCTCAAAAGAACTTGAGGTATCCATTACTATAGTTTTAATATAAATAATATATATATATATATATATATATATATATATATATATATCACTACAAGAAAATTAGGATTTTACGACACCAAGATTACGACAGTTACTTAATAGCCGTCGTAATTCACATATAGAGACAGATGTTACGACGGTTAACACCAACCGTCCTTGTTTTTTTATAAATTAAAATAAGATTGCGACGGTTTTTACTAAACCGCCCTAAATTGAATTTTACGACGGTTATAGTAACTGTCCTAAAACATCAGTCACGACGGTACATCAACAGTCGCCACGATACATTTTAACCCACGCGTTGGAGATTAAGCAACTAAAACAACTCATCACATCCATGACCACGACGGTGAACCAACTGTCGCGCCCCCTAAAATTCATCAAAGGTCACGACGGTGAACTAACCGTCGTGCCTATAAAACCCATAAAAAAATTTGTTTCATTGTTTTGTTTTCCCACATTTTTATTGTTATTTATTAAATATTAATCATATAAATAGTAATAAATAATTACATTTACAACATAAATTATAAGTTATATTTATATTAGTAATATTTATAATATACTAACAATATCAATACATATTTAATAAAAAGTAAAATATATATAAAAATATATTAAAAATTATTGATGTCAAAAATATTTTATTTATCCCACACATTTCATTTCCCTCTCTTCGTTTTATTATTATTTTTAAAACAAAAAAAATTAAAAAAAGTTAAAACAAATAAAACGACACCTTTCCAATATCATTTAGTTTCCCCTTTCTATTTCTTTAGGGTTTTTCTTTCACCAATTTCTAGAAGGCATATAGTGAACCAATTGCTCGGAGTTGTAACCCAGAAGAAGGTCTAAGTCTCGGAAAGGATGATATCATTCTTGAGGATGAAATCGAAGACTTACCACGAAACACCGGTGAATCGCGGTTGTTGCCTGGACCTGATAGAACAACGAGTTCAGAGCTGGACGTTGATTTTTGTTTTCAGATTCAGAGTTAACTCGGTCGGTTGAGGCGCTGGACGTTGATTTTGGTTTTCAGATTTAGAGCTATCAGATGACCAGAACAGTTCAGCTTTATTGAGCTCATCACCGGCGGAGGTGGTGATACTGGAAGGAGGCGAGAGATTGAAGGCACCGAGTAGGTGGTCGGAGTTGGGAGGAAATCGGCGGTGGAACGGAGACGTGGGTTCCATTAGGAACAAATCTATTTCAGGGCATTCTATTACGGTTTGAGAAACTGTGGGAGCTTGTTCTGTTAAAGTAAACGGTGCTATTGCTTTTGAGATTTCGGGTATTTAACTTCATTCAATTCCGTTTCTAAATGTGCTTTTTTTTATTGGATGGACCTATTTTTTATGATATTTATAAATATGAATTTGTTATTATTTGTTGTTTTGTACTTTTTAACGATTCAAGAACTCCTCTGGATTCTGTGTTTCATTGGCTTTCTCTAGGGTGTTATGTCCGTGGCCAAAGCTTCTGTTGGTTAGCATTTATTATAGTTTTCTATCTTACAAATGTAAATTGGTGTCTGTTCTCATGATGAAATGCAGTGATCAATGAATCGCGGTTTGATGTGATCTTAATTGAGTTGCGAACCGGAGCATTCAAAGATGTATCATATCAGGCAAGTGCCACACCAAATATGGGTCATGTTCGAAGTCGTAGTATTGGTTGGCATGGAATTGGAATCTTGTTGAGTGGCTTTTTTGGAACACTAATTGGTCAAAAGTTTCTGTGTATTTTCTAATTTTCTTGTAAGTGTGGGTGGAAAGAGATTAAGTCAATTTTAGGTTGAACTAATATTTGTGTTGTCTATTCACATTGGTGACTCTTGTTTCAATTTATAGTATTGTTTATGCTTTGAATATTTAAGATATGACTCTTAATAAAGCTAGCAACAAGGAATTAGTGGATACAGTAGAAAAGGTTTCAATTTGTAGTATTGTTTATGCTTTGAATATTTAAGATATGACTCTTAATAAAGCTAGCAACAAGGAATTAGTGGATACAGTAGAAAAGGTTTCAATTTATAGTATTGTTTATGCTTTGAATATTTAAGATATGACTCTTGAATATTCCAAGAGAACATGTTAACCACAATCACTTTTGTATTGTAAAATTAGTAGAAGTAATTGGTGATAATGTAGGAGCCTTTAACTCACGCATTCCTTCTATGTGTGGTGTCCTAGTGTCATGCACTCACTAATATGAGCCTAATGATCTCATTAATTTTGACAGGAAAAGGTTTCGATCTGATCTTTAATTTTGGTGGTTCCAGCAAGCATGAAACTGCAAAATCCTTCGAGTTTAACATTTACTTCAACTGTACTATCCTTCTCTCATACTAGTGTTTAACGAACGGAAGTCATCATTGTTAATAAGTAAGTGCATCTGTTATTAGTGTTTTGTTGCAAGTAGATATGCGGTGGTGTACTAATTAAGTTTATGTTAGAATTATGTTTTGGATTATCAAATACAATGTATGAGACAAAAATCTTAATAGACTTGTACACCAGTAACATTTCTTTGTGGTTTAAATTGCTCCAAATTCTCTTATACTGTTTTGGGTATGTTACTGAAACAATAACATTACAATGTGGTTTTCTCTGAGTTATTTATGATGTATAAGAAGTATTGTTGCGATTCTAATCTTGGTTTCTGACTAGTGGTATATACCATTTATTTGTATAAGAAGCTAGTTAGTCTATTGGCTTTGTAATCAAATATGCAAGTAGTTTATTTTCTTGTAGATCTGCCTATTATATTTGACATTTTTTTTCTTTTAATTTGGCATTTCTTCTCGGTGCAGTTTCAACGGCTTGATGTGCGGTTGGCGGGACTGGTTTTTCACATCAATGAGCTATTATTTTTAGCAGAAGTATGTGATGTTTTTTGCTAAATTCTGATATGTTACATTAGTTTAAGCATTGGTTTTGGGAGGACTTGATGTATGAGCTGGTTGAATATTTTTGCCTAATATGGTCTTTTTTGTATGATGCATAGATTATCTTGGCCGTTGTCAAATCAGAGTGGGAGAAGGTGCATCTTTTTGTGTTCCTCTTGATTTACTTCAGTTGTATTGTTTCTTACTTTTAAGCTCCTACGCTATATATATTTTTTGGTTCAGTAGTATATGTTTCCTATATTTGATGTGCAATCATTGCTCTTAGCTCTTTTGTTTAGGGCTACAAAGGATAGGATACATTCAGCTCAAGAACTTGTTCATTCTTGTCAAAGTTGATGATGCATTGATTATGATGGATTTCTATTCACTTGGTTGTATAGATTGCAAAGCACTTCACCCAAAGGTACTATTTTGTATGATTTCTTTATTGAAGCCATGATTTATAAGGATATATTAAAATTTATGATACAAAGATAACATACATAATGCACAAAAGTTTAAGGAAAATATAGTGATGAAAGAGGTCACAAGGGGTGCTGCTAGTTTTTTTTTGTTGTAACAGAGCCTGTGCATTAATTTATATAAGAAAGAATTACACCATAGGTTGTTTCTGTTATGCCTTTAACTGACTTCACTAGAAAGGGATGATTTTGAATGTGGGTAAGATCAAGACACTGGATTATAGGTCAGACCATTAAACTGGAAAAGAATGATACTGGATGTGGGTATAATGGGATGCTCAAGTCTCATATTGTGTAGTATAGGGTGCTCAATGAGTATTTAAGTGGCTTAGATATTTCCTCCCCATTGATAGCTAGCATAGGTTGTTTCTGTTATGCCTTTAACTGACTTCACTAGAAAGGGATGATTTTGAATGTGGGTAAGATCAAGACACTGGATTATAGGTCAGACCATTAAACTGGAAAAGAATGATATTGGATGTGGGTATTATGGGATGCCCAAGTCTCATATTGTGTAGTATAGGGTGCTCAATGAGTATTTAAGTGGCTTAGATATTTCCTCCCCATTGATAGCTAGCATTAAGGGAGGGTTTCCCAAGTTCATACATACTTATCAATTAACATCAAAGCTTGTTATTGGTGCCTCATAAAGGGCTACTTGCAAAGGGGCTGACCGGACTGATCGAGTAAAGAATTATAGCGTGCAGCCTTCAGGACATTGGCTCTCACGGATGGTGTTTTGATAGAGACTTAGGAATTATGGAGTCTTATAAATTTTGGTGTTGTGTTGACTAAATCGGGCAGTTAAAACTTCAATCTCGTGAAATCTTGCACTCATACTAAACTTTTTGTTGGCGCTTGCATACGAGGTCGTTGCCACTAATATGTCATGGGTGCTATATACTAGTTTGTTTTGTTATAATGTGTTTTTCAGCTACAGAAAAAAGTGTTAGCTAGTACTAGTATGTTTTGTTATAATGTGTTCTTCTTTCTAAGGGATATATATTTCATGATCTACAAGTTTATTAGTTAAAGCTGGAAATTTAAGTATATGTAATATATATTTAGTATGTTCAGTTGCAGGTTCAAAGACTGAAGAATTGAGTATTGTGAAGGGTGATGGTATTTTTGGTCTGTCAAGTGACTCAAGTCTCAGTATGCTGCAACTGTATGTGATATTTCGCTAGAAAAAAATCGATATTGGTGAAGATGAAACAGGTTCTTGTTTTACACATGATGAAACCGTATCTAATCTTCGAGAGGAGACAACATAGGACCGCTCGACAAGTTGCTAGACAAACTGAATATCGGAGCTAATGCGTCTCTTTTCTCATCTTTTATTACAAATGGAGCTCTTTTGATAAGTTTGGTAGAAGAATATTATTTCTATAATGCTGCATTAAAAAAAAATTGTTACAAGTTAAGTTATGTTTGATCTTGTGAAATGTCTCTGTATTTAGTTCTTGAATTCTAAAGAACACATTTGTTTCAATATATTTTGAATGTACTAGTTAACATTAAAATATATTTTTTTAAATTAATATATTTAGTGGGGGTTTCAAACCTCCATAATTTATTTTAAAATTAAAATGTAATATAAATAACGACTGTTTGAAACCGTCGCAATTAGAATTTAAAAAAGAATTCAAACTGACTTTCACAACGGTTTGTTACTGTCATTACTGGAAATTTACGACAGTTTGAAACTGTTGCAACCAGAATTGAAAAATGAATTCAAACTAAATTTCACGACAGTTTGTAACCGTCGCTGATTGCAATTTACGACTGTATTTTACCCGTCGCGATTATTAACGACGGTTGGAGTGGCGGTTTTAACAACCGTCGCAATACACCCTGGCGACACACGTTTCCGCGACAGCTGCACAACCGTCGCGCCTTGTAATTTGCGGCTGTTAAAACCGTCGTAATCTGCCAAAATTAGCCGTCGCAATTTGCCAATTTTCTTGTAGTGTATATATATATATATATATATATATATATATATATATATATATATAGGCTTAATACTCAATTTGGTCCTCTACCTATACACTAGGGTCCAATTTGGTCCTTTACCTTTTAAAAGTGTCAAAGTGGTCCCATACGTTACCAAAAAGTATGCACGTTGGTCTTTTCCGTTAAAATGCTTCAAATGGTGTTAACATTTGATGACATGGCACATGAGATGGATCAATCACTGTTCATCATCTCTATTATAATTTGGGTTCTTACTGCAATTTTCAAAAAATCCCAAATCCTCTAACCTAAAATCCTGTAACTCAATCTTGTTACAAATTGACTTCAAAATTGCACAAGAAAGCATGAGTTCTGGGCGCATTTCATCCTCAACATCCAGAAATGTGATTGATTCGCAAGTTTACATAGGATTTGCGAAGCTTCTATGCGCGTGTGGAGACGAAGCAATATTGCGTAGGGAAAAACCCATTAACAACTATGGAAAGCTATTCTGGGGATGCAAGCATTTTAAGGTACTACGAGTTCTATTATTATTCTGAAGTATCTTTTTTTTTGTAACCATAACCATCGTTCCCAATATCGTCACAGGGTCATTCCAATTCTGGATGTGGTTTTTTCGAATGGTTCCATGAAGAATGTAGCGATGAGAAGGAAGAAACCTTGATGAAGCATGAATGGAAGATTCAGGTGCTGAGCCAAGAGATGGATGCTGTCAGGAAAGAGACAGAAGATTTGAAGTTGAAAACATTGGAATTGGGGGAGCTAATTGAGAAGACAAAGAAATAGAAGAGCATTTGGAATTGTTTTGTCTGTTTCATGTTTTTAGCTCTTGTAATTAAGATGGTCTAGTTATGTGTTCTAATGTATTTTGGAACTGTTTTGTCTGGAATTGTTTTGAGACATGTATTTTGCAAGATGTGTTGCTTGTAAACATAGTATCTTGCTAGAAATGATTGTAATGTTATTAGTGTTTTGAAATGTATTTTGAGACAATATTTTGAGACATGTATTTTGCAATATGTTATTAGACTGAAGTATTTTGCAAGATGTTTATGAGGTACTCAAAACAGAAATACCAGGAAATATGTTCATTAGAACATGACATTAAAACAACCTAAAATATGTGCATCTCAAATATGTTCAAAACAGAACAACCCAAAATATATTAGAACACAATATGTTAGAACATGACATTAAAACAACCCAAAATATGTGCATCTCAAAGATGTTCAAAACAGAATAACCCAAAATATAATAGAACACAATATGTTAGAACATGTCTTTCAAACAACCCAAAATATGTTCAAAGTATACTAGACAGAACCAAAATATACTAGTCAAACATTACATTAATTCAACCCAAAATATAGTAAACAGACCCTAACAAACTAAATGCCCTTCTTAGTATTGTTTCTTTTTGTAGGAGTGGTCCTCCTAGTGGTAGGACCAACTGCATTTTGAGATGCACTAAGCCTTGTTGTTGGACCCACATGTGCTGGTTTCCTAAATGGTATCTTGTGTGGCCTAGCTGTTGGCATCTTTTTATGAGTCCCTAGTGTAGGTGGTGCCCTTGAAGCTTGGATTGGTTGAGATCCTTGTGTCATTGAAGCTTGTCTTGGTTGAGATCCTTGTGTTGGCTGAGATCCTTGTGTTGGCTGAGATCCTTGTGTCCTTGAAACTTGTCTTGGTTGAGACCCTTGAGTTGGTTGTGATGTTTGTGGTGGTTGAGTCATCTTGCAGGTGGATTTGTTATGCACAGTTTGCCTACACCTTGTGCACCTCATTATCATACCTGTCTTCCTCATTTTCCTATCTGTCCCATCAATTTCACCAGCCTCACGATTCCTCCTCTTCTTAGGCCTACCAGGCATTTTCTTGTACTTTGGTGGCTGGACATCTGGGAACTCTGTTTTGACCCATAAATTTGTCCCATTTACTGGATAAATTATAGGCTCATAAACAGACATATACCTAGCCTTTTTATAAATGTCAGAAATGAAGTCTTCAACATGTAAACCTCTGCTCTTCAATGCAGCAATAGCATGCACACAAGGAAGCCCTGTTAGTTGCCACTTTCTACATATGCAGTTGTATTCCTTTAGGTTGACAGTAAAAGTGTCACATGGGTTCTCAATGTGCCTAACCTCATAAATGTATTCAGCTGACATCCTATGTACAGAAAATACAACAGAAAATGAATAACAGAACAATACAACAGAAAATACATAATTAGAACTTGTTAGGGAATCCATGAATAACAAAAGCTACCTAACATCCATGAATTTGTGTAGGAACTTGTTCTATCCACTTTTTTCTTTATGTTTGACAATACATCTTCATCACTTAAGTTAGGGAATTTCATCCTATTTGTTGCCCATTTCTCCATTATGTAGCCCCTAATTTCTTCTAGCATTGTCACAATTGGCTTACCTCTAGATTCCACAATAACACTGTTGAAGGCTTTAGACATGTTGTTCAACACAGTATCAGAGTTTGAAGTAGTCCTAAAATAAGACTTACTCCAAAATCTAGGTGGAGTCTGCATCATATGCTTGTATGCCTCTTCATTTATCTGCCTCATACCTCTCATCTCCTTTTCCCATGCTTGTGGGTAAGTTGCCCTAGCTGCTCTCCAGATTATCTCCTTCAACATTTATCCTGGGAACTTTTTTCTAAAGTTGTTGTATAAGTGCCTAACACATAACCTTTGTTCCACATTCGGAAGCAACTCATCCATGGCAGGAAGTAGACCCTGTAACATAAAGAACAGAATAGATATAACCTCATAAATGTGAATACAAATTAAAAAAAATAGATCAATTATAGAATGGTACCTTTTGCTGGTCAGAAATGAATGTGTAGGTTCTACATTCTTCTCTGCCACCTAAGTCATCAATGAGTAGTTGCAAGAACCATAACCAACTGTCCTTTGTTTCCCCTTTTACAACAGCAAATGCAATAGGTAACATCTGATCATTTGGATCTGTCCCAATAGCTGCTAAGATCTGACCTCCACATAATCCTTTAAGAAAGCAACCATCAAGACCAATAATAGGCCTACACAGCTTGAAACTTTGCTTACAAGCAGCATAGCATACATATAACCTCTTGAAAAAAGGCCTTGTATCTTCAACACCCTCTTGAACTGGTGTGACACTTAGCTTGACAGTAGAACCAGGATTTGTCCTTAGTATCTCATGACAGTAATCATATAACCTTGTATAATCTCCTATAAATGAACCATCAACCATGTCCCTAGCTAAACTTCTGGCCCTAATTGCCTTTGTCTTACAAACCCCCACATTCCATTTCTTTATAGCCTTTTCCTTAATGTCTTTAACTTTCAACTTAGGATTAGATTTCAATGAATTTTGTAACCTTGTGCTAAGCCATTTAGTAGACATCAGTGGTACATTGAATTCTCTAGAACAATTGTGTGTATCAACAAGTTTTCTAATTTGCCAAGTCTCCTCATTAGGCAACTTCCCACAATAAGCCTCCCATTTGCATCCTTCTTTACATTCAACCTTCACTCTCAGCTTGTCATTTTTTACAAACTTAAGAGCTCTACCAGTTTGAACAGAATAGGTTCTAATAGCTTCTTTAAAATCATTTTTTGAGTTAAAAAAAGTTCCCAATTCCCATTTATATTGAGACATGTCTTTTAATAACTTGAAAGTAGGATACTTCTTCTTTCTTATGTTACCACTATCCTCACAATCAGACTCCTCAGAATCACTATCACACCCACTATCTAATTCCTTACTATAATTGTTCAACTCTTTGTCATCACCACCACTAACTCCTTCCATAGGCTTCTTATTTTTGCTTGTTGCTCCCTCCATAAGATTGGCAAGATCCTCATCAGAATAATCCATACTAGCATCAGAGTCACTAAAATCAACCTCCATAGCTCTATCACAATTATATGTCTCATCCTCACTATCATTAGAGTCATCCTCACACGCATTCACACCTGCATTATCTGCTTCAGTCTCCTCATTATTCAACAATTCCTCACTTGCAATCATAACCTCATCAATCAGATTGTTCAGGGCTTCTTCATTTGCATTTAGGACCTCAACACCCTCATTTTCCATGTTTCCTTGACCTGCACTCACCCCTCCATCAGCCTCACCCTCACCCTCATTGTCCATGTTTCCTGCACTCACCCTTCCATCAGCCTCACCCTCACCCTCATTGTCCATGTTTCCTTGACCTGCACTCACCCCTCCCCCACCCTCACCCTCACCCTCATTGTCCATGTTTCCTTGACCTGCACTCACCCCTCCCCCACCCTCACCCTCATTAAGTACTTCATTAACAATATCCTGAATTGTATCATAGTTTTCTAGATCAACCCCATTCAAAGGTTCCTCAACAGTGGCTTCTTCAACAACATTAGGAACTTCAGGTAAAGGACTATCAACAAATTCTGGTTGGGATAAGGGGTGTTCTATGTAAATATCCACTTTAAGATGTACCCTAAAGAGGTCAGCTATCTCCAAGGCACCCTTATCATCTATGAGAAGGTTCATCCCAAATGTTGGGTCATTGTAGTATATGCTACTAACTCCACTATAACCAAACTCTTTCAAAAGACCCAACAATTCAAAGTAAGACCACCTATCAGCATCTACTACTAGTTTATCACACATGCCCCCCTCATAAACCGTTTTTCTGAGTCCAGAAAGCTACCACTATGGTGCACATTAAAGGTCAAAATTTCATCCATTTCAACCTAATAGATGAAAATACGTAGTTTTAGCTTGATTTCTAACAAAATGTAAACCAGAAAATCCAGTAAAACAGAAAAAATGAAAAAGGGGAAAAAACCCTAATTTTCATACGATACAGAAACCCTAACCTATAAACAAGAAGAAGAGATTGAAGAAATAAGAAATATGACCTTCGTACATTACTTCCCAATGTGATGATAAGTCGTCTTCTTCGTCTTCGCACACTCCTCTTCGTCTTCGCACAAGTCTTCGTCTTCGCACAAGTCTTCGTCTTCGCACACTTCTCTTCAGAAAACTTCTAACCTTGCTGAACGAAAAATGGAACATGGATAATGAGGGTACCCTATTTGCTAGTGGAAATGACAGGTCATCAATATTATTACCCTACCCATGACACCTAGCAGCCACGTTGGAATATATTTAACGTTTCAAACGGAAAACGTGCATACTTTTTGGTAACGTATGAGACCACTTTGAAACTTTTAAAAGGTAAAGGACCAAATTGGACCCTAATGTATAGGTAGAGGACCAAATTGAGTATTAAGCCATATATATATATATATATATATATATATATAGAGAGAGAGAGAGAGAGAGAGAGATATGCACGCATTTAAAAAGATTATGACATTAATTATATATTTATACATTAAAACTATGGTAATGGACACCTCCATTTATAGTGTATTAAAAATAAGTGAACTCATCAAATGTCACATTATTACATTTATATTTACAAAACTTTGGTAATTGACAAAATGGAGAAGAAAAAATAGAGAGGATCTTGACTCCATTAATACATGTTAAAGTTTGGATCTTAAAAAAAAATCATGAATATAAAGCGGACCTTATAATTAGAGACTGAGTGAGTATGTCTTTATGTATTGGATGAGGTGATCAACTTATTCATGTTAAAGTTATTTTCCTTAATTATGGTCAAAATATTCATTTTGGTCCCTTAATTATATCCTCTGGTAGTCTGGTTCACTTTGCTCCGTTATCTTTTTTGTTGTGTCACTTTGATCCTTTCATTTTCTAAAAGATGCAAACATGTTCCTTCCGTTAGTTGGCCTCAAATGTCTGTCTATTTTACCTATGTGGCAGGTGAGCTGACAACTTTACTTCATGTTCTTTATATTTCCTGCATTCCCATGCATTATTCCTCATCTTCTTCATCGTTTCCAGCTGAAACCAATTAGGACAAGTTCTTCTTCCTCTTTCTCTTCGTTTGTTCAACATCTCCACCATCATTGTTCTCTTCGCCATCATTTATCTCTTGTTGTTCATCTCGTTTTGGTCACTGAGTGATGAAGGCCAATCGTTGTTCCTCGCATATGAAGCAGAAAAATTCCGAAAGTTGTGAGTCATGTGTATACACAAGCTACCCAATTGTACCAAATTGTCACTGTGGAGGTAAAATTGTGCTTCGTAGGGCAACTACCAAGAAGAATTTTGAAAAGAAATTTTGGGATTGTCACAATTACAAGGTTAGCCCTAATTTTTGTTTGGGTATGTTAACATATGGTAAACACGTTTTGATTTAAATTTGAAATTTGCAAGGATCCTTGGAAAAAGGATGTGGGTTTTTCTATTGGTTTAATGAGGAAATGGCACAAGACAGAAATCAAGTCTTGATGAATAGATTGGAATGCACATCAAGAGAATTTGGTGATGGAAATACAAATTCAACTTAACAAGATATTGAAGTGGGAAAAATCATTGAACTTGATGTGTATTTTCTAAGCGACACATTATTTTAAAAATAGATATGTAATCAATTTTATGTGTGAAAACGTGACAATGAATCTAAACTGATTATTGAAGAACTATTTTTGTGAATAAGGTAAAATAGGGAAAACAAATTAAATTTAACCATAATTCTATTAAAATTAATAATTAATGTAAAATATTGAATTACTTATTTTTTTTACTAAAATTGAACAATTTCAACTTAATACATGAACTGAATAAACCAATTTTTTTCACAAGTACATTTAATCTAATCACTGCTATGTTTTAAAAATATTTTCGCAGATTCTATATTTGGTGAAAATGAAAATAATACCAAATTTATAAAATAAAATAAAATAGGTACGTGAGCCGTGACGACATCCCGTGTGTGATTTTGCTCTTATATACATGCAGGCACTCACTCACACTTAACTCCACCTTCAGATATCATATTCTTCTTTCATGTAAGTGTCTTGTGCTTTATAGTTTATTACATGTTTGCTTATTCACCCATATTTCAGCGTTATTATTATCATTATTTATATCTAATGTTCTGACCTTCATGTTTTTCAAATGATTTTGAAGCAACAAAGAAAATGACCGGATTTTGGAGTGTGTTTTGCACTGAATCTGTTAGTTCAAAGTCTTGCACTATTTATGATATTAAGTTTCGCATTGATCCTTCCTCATGTATCAACCATTTCTTAATATCTTGTTTTGATGTCTTGCTACTCATCATGCTCCTATGTATAATCATCCACAACACGTTACTGAAACCATATCAGAGTCTTGTTACACATAGGGAAAGATATTCAAATCTGCAACTAGTTTCTGCCATAACCAATGGTGTACTTGGGTTGGTTCATTTATTTTATGGCATTTGGATTTTAGAAGACAAGTTGAGGAAAAACCAAACTGCATTGCCTCTTGATTTGTGGTTGATGGAATTCTTTCAGGGATTAACATGGTTGTTAGTTGGTTTAACATTGAGTCTTAAGTTTAAACAACTTCCGAGAGCATGGCTAAGGGTTTTTTCTGTTCTTATGTTGTTGGTTTCTGGTATAAACTTTGTTATGTCTTTGTTTTATGCAATCCGCAGTATACAATTGTCCATCAAGGTAGCATTAGATATTCTATCTTTTCCTGTGGCAATTTTATTGCTATTATGCACATATAGGGACACTGAGAGAGGAATTGATGAAGGCCTTTACGTCCCTTTAAACGGAGACTCAAATAAAAATGATTTTGTTAGCCATGAGACGCTATTTGCAAAAGCTGGATTCTTTAGTCGGATGTCATTTTGGTGGTTGAATTCATTGATGAAGAAAGGTAAAGAGAAATCACTTCAGGACGAAGATGTACCCAAGTTGAGGGAGGAAGATAGAGCGGAAAATTGTTATTCGCTGTTTCTAGACATATTGAACAAGCAGAAACAGAAGGATCCATCCTCACAACCATCTGTTTTGAAGACAATCGTTTTGTGTCATTGGAGAGAAATTTTGATTTCTGGATTCTTTGCGTTTCTTAAGGTATTTGCACTGTCTTCTGGACCTATGCTTTTGAATTCCTTTATATTAGTGGCCGAGGGTTATGAGAGTTTCAAATACGAAGGTTTTGTATTGGCCATAGCATTTTTCGTTTTAAAAATTGTAGAATCGCTGTCACAAAGGCAGTGGTACTTCCGCTCCAGACTCGTCGGTCTCAAAGTTAGGTCGCTGCTAACTGCAGCAGTTTATAAAAAGCAACTGAGGTTATCCAATTCTGCTAGATTGATGCATTCTAGTGGTGAGATAATGAATTATGTGACTGTGGATGCTTATAGAATCGGAGAGTTTCCATACTGGTTTCACCAAACATGGACTACGAGCTTCCAGCTATGTATCTCATTAGTAATACTTTTCCGTGCGGTTGGGCTAGCTACAATTGCCTCCTTGGCTGTGATAGTTATCACTGTACTTTGCAATACACCAGTTGCAAAGTTACAACACAAGTTTCAAAGCAAACTAATGGTGGCACAAGATGCGAGATTGAAGGCTATTTCTGAGGCTCTTGTTAACATGAAGGTACTGAAGTTGTATGCATGGGAAACCAGCTTTAAAAACTCTATAGAAGGATTAAGAAATGAGGAGCTTAAATGGTTGTCTGCAGTGCAATTGAGAAAGGCATACAACCAATTTCTCTTTTGGTCATCACCTGTTTTGGTTTCTGCTGCCACGTTTGGAGCGTGTTATTTTCTAAATGTTCCTTTGCATGCGAACAATGTTTTCACTTTTGTGGCAACTTTACGCCTTGTTCAAGATCCGATTAGAGCCATTCCCGATGTTATTGGAGTGGTCATTCAGGCAAAAGTTGCATTCACTAGGATTGTAAATTTCCTTGAGGCACCTGAACTGCAAAGTGAAATTGTTGGGAAGAGGTGTTCTGATGGAAATATGAGGGGATCAATTTCAATCAAGTCTGCTGAATTTTCATGGGAAGATAATAATATATCAAAGTCAACTTTGAGAAATATAAATTTGGAAGTTAGCCCTGGACAAAAGGTTGCGATTTGTGGAGAGGTTGGCTCAGGAAAATCAACTCTCTTAGCGGCAATTCTCAGAGAAGTTCCTAACACTCAAGGGAAAGTAAGATTTGCTTTCCTTCTTTTTTAGTTATATAAACCATGTCATAATTTCATTAGTTATAACTTTCATGGCATTACCATTTTCTACACACAGTTATATAATATCACTTAGCATGTAAATTAATTTCTTAGTCATTCATTTGATTATCATTTCTGAATTACAGATTGATGTTTATGGGAAGTTTGCCTATGTTTCTCAAACAGCATGGATACAAACGGGGACAGTACGGGATAATATATTGTTTGGATCACCTATGGATGCTCAAAAATATCAGGAAACACTTCACAGATCGTCACTAGAGAAAGACCTTGAGTTGTTTCCCCATGGTGATCTCACTGAAATAGGAGAGAGAGGGGTTAACTTGAGTGGTGGTCAGAAGCAGCGAATTCAACTCGCCCGCGCACTTTATCAGAATGCTGATATATATCTCTTAGACGACCCATTCAGTGCTGTTGATGCACACACTGCCACAAACTTGTTTAATGTAATGACAACATCCTTTCTTCATATACTGTGCTCAAATGTCATAGTATTTCATGTGCTTCTTTCCTACACGCACGCGCACACACTTTTTTATGAATTAGTTGTTTATGTTATGACACTATTAACTTGACAGGAATACATTATGGAAGGACTTGCTGAGAAAACGGTCTTGCTTGTAACTCATCAAGTTGACTTCCTTCCAGCATTTGATTTTGTTTTGGTAATTTTATACATCTATAAAGCACTGATTATGTTTTTCTCATTTTTATTTGCTTTTCTTTTTGTTTTCTTCTGTGTAATCAATTGTTGCAAATTTTCTTATGCATTTAAATTAACAATTATTATTTGATCTTCGGCTAACTGAAAGTTATGCATTCGAATTTTGCGGTACAGTTGATGTCAGATGGGGAAATCCTACAAGCTGCTCCTTATCACAACGTGTTGACATCAAGCAAAGATTTTCAGGATCTTGTGAATGCTCACAAGGAAACTGCTGGTTCTGAGCGGCTTATGGATGTTACTTCTTCTGAAAGACCTTCAAGTTCTGCTAAAGAGATAAGAAAAACACATGTAGAGAAGGAAAAGCAGTTCGAAGCACCAAAAGGTGATCAATTGATTAAGCAAGAAGAGAGAGAGATAGGAGACCATGGCCTTAAGCCATACTTACAGTATCTGAATCAGAACAAAGGATACGCATACTTCTTGGTCGCTTCTATATCTCAGCTTATATTTGTGATTGGACAGATATTGCAAAACTCATGGATAGCTGCTAATGTTGACAATCCTAAAGTCAGCACTCTGAGATTGATTCTAGTTTATTTGTTGATTGGAGTTACTTCAACAATCTTCTTATTCATGAGAAGTCTTCTTACAGTTGCTCTTGGTCTTCAGTCTTCGAAGTCTTTGTTTTTACAGCTACTAAACTCCCTTTTCCGTGCACCTATGGCGTTTTATGATTCCACACCTTTGGGACGGATACTAAGCAGGGTAAGCATGCTAACCATTATTTACTTTTTTTGTTTTTCCATCTAAGTTAAAGCAATGAAAGGTAAATACAAATACTTATGTTTTGATTGTTATTTCCTTTTTTAGGTCTCTTCGGATCTTAGCATTGTTGATCTTGATGTTCCATTTGGCCTTCTTGTCGCCGTAGTAGCTACTACGAGTTGTTATGCAAGTCTAACAGTTTTAGCTGTTGTTACTTGGCAAGTCTTGTTTGTTTCCATACCAATGATTTATTTTGCAGTGCGCTTGCAGGTAATAAAGTAATAAACAAATTCTTTGAATTTAATTGTACTGATGGTTTGGTGTTCTATTTTAACATTAAGATAATACATCGTAGTAATCTTTCAAAGATTTATAATGTGCTTGTTGAAAAGTCTATTTTTTTCCGTGCAGAAATACTACTTTGCTACAGCAAAAGAACTGATGCGGATGAATGGCACAACAAAATCCTTTATAGCTAACCATCTTGCAGAATCTGTTGCTGGGGCTGTGACAATAAGGGCTTTTGAAGAAGAAGATCGTTTTTTCGTAAAGAACCTTGATCTAATTAATGTCAATGCCACTCCTTTCTTTCATAGTTTTGCTGCAAATGAGTGGTTGATTCAGCGGTTAGAAACAGTAAGTGCAGTTGTTCTTGCATCTGCTGCACTTTGCATGGTTATACTTCCAACCGGAACATTCTCCTCCGGTGAGATTTCTTCTACTATTGGATTTAGAATGTCCGTTTATTTTCTGTCTTATGGGGGTATTAAAATTTCAACATATGGTGTGTATTTCAGGAGTTATTGGCATGGCTCTCTCTTATGGTCTTTCACTTAATATGTCCTTAGTATTTTCAATTCAACACCAATGCAATATAGCAAATTATATAATATCAGTGGAGAGGTTGAATCAATATATGCATGTACCAAGTGAGGCTCCAGAACTAATCGAAGGAAAACGTCCTCCGGTGAAATGGCCAGTTGTTGGTAGAGTAGAAATTAAGGAACTACAGGTGATTATTTATTATTATTTTAAAAGTTCTTCCATAATGTCCTCTAGGAAATGGGAAAGTTTGAACTGAAACACGTGATTTGTTTCTTGATATCAAAACAGATACGGTATAGGCCTGATACTCCACTAGTTCTCCGCGGGATCACATGTACATTTGAAGGAGGACACAAAATTGGTATAGTTGGTCGCACGGGAAGTGGCAAGACCACTCTTATTGGTGCTTTATTTCGTCTGGTGGAGCCAGCGGGTGGAAAAATAATCGTTGACAGTATTGACATTTGTTCCGTTGGACTTCATGATTTGAGGTCTCGTTTTGGTATTATACCCCAGGACCCTACTCTTTTTAATGGAACAGTTAGATACAATTTGGATCCTTTATCTCAACATTGCGATCAAGAGATATGGGAGGTAATAACAAGGTTGAGTTTGTTTTTCTCTACTTTCATTTCCAATAATCAATATGGACTAACTGTTGTTTGTTTACAAAGGTTCTTGGGAAGTGTCAGTTGCAAGAGGCTGTGCAAGAGAAAGAAGGTGGTTTAGATTCCTCAGGTAACCTTTCATGTTATGCTACGGTTACAACTTTGATGTGATAAGTTCCTGTCCAGTAACAAATTGTGCCACAGTTGTTGAAGATGGTGCGAATTGGAGCATGGGACAACGACAGTTATTCTGTTTGGGCCGCGCTTTACTAAGGAAAAGTCGGATATTGGTGTTGGATGAAGCAACTGCATCAATTGATAATGCAACTGACTTGATTCTCCAGAAAACCATTAGGACTGAGTTTGCTGATTGTACGGTAATCACGGTAGCTCACAGGATACCAACTGTGATGGATTGCACCAAAGTTCTTTCAATCAGTGATGGTCAGTAGCATATTAATTCATTATTACAAACCTAACATTTAAAATAAGTTGATTGCAAATTTGAACACTTAGCACAAAATTAAACGCGTATAATTGAATTTTCAGGAAAACTGATGGAGTATGATGAGCCAATGAAGTTGATGAAGAGAGAAGGATCGTTGTTTGGGAAGCTTGTCAAAGAATACTGGTCTCATTTTCAATCCGCGGAATCTCATTAAAATTAAAAATGCTTTTTTCAGTAGCCCTTCTGCTTCTTCCTGTAGGATTAGCTAGTGAGAATGGTACTAGGATGTAAGTAAGATGTATCAAACACTTTGGCTTAAGAAGTAGGAAATGAGGTAAAGGAACCTAGGAGAAAATGATGCAAAGGATTTCTAATATGCAATTTGTTGGATGAGGAATGAGCAGTTTTACTCTGGAAACTTGCATTATTTACCAATTAACAATGAATTTTATGATCTGCGTTATTTACCATTACCGATCAGTTTTATAATTGTGCAACATTTCTGGTTGACGCTTCACATCTATAATGTGGCAGTCATTGTCTGACACCAAAAGTTAATCTTTTTTGTAAGGAACTTATCTTAAATGCTTGACAAAATTCTAATGTAAAATATATTGTGAAGCTCAATCCTCATTCAGGTCTCTAATGTCAGATAACAAAATACTTGTCATTAATACTCATTATATCAGCATTCATAGTTCCTTCGCATATTTCATAATTTAAAAAGATTCTATTTTATATGAATATTTTTACTGATAAACTTGCTTAAGAAATTTAGGACAGCTCTGTTCCCTAAATTTGTATATACTAATGCATCACATTAGCCTTTAAAAATGTACATCTGGATTGTGTATCCTGGGTATCAACTGTTAAGATGACATCATCTTTAAGTGCTTCGCCCCTTTCGGACCTCACGCTTAGAGAACTTTGTACCCCCTAGATTGTGTATCCCGAGTATTGGCGGCATCGAAGGCATCACCGAAAGTTCTTCACCCTGACAGGATAAGGAGCGCATGTGATATTCATCCCGGAGTGTGGCGGGATATTGCATTAATAGTGGCCGGAAGAAGGCGTATAAGCCGCACACGGACGAGATACCTCAGATATGTCTTTATGGGCATTTATAGGCATGATCAACATGTCCAAAACTTGTCCCTCAAGCCCCATAATGAGTGAATATTTGCATTTATGATCATTGATTGACATTCATACTAGTTGTCCACCCTCCCCATGATGGAGAGAATCCCTATAAAAGCAAGCGATCTTCAAACCAATAAGGCATCCAAATCTTTAAGAAAAAAAGTCATCCACTATAACCATCGTATGACCCTATCTAACTAGCCTCAGAGAGGTTATCAAATTGGTGCTCTTAATGTTAACACTTAGTGCCCACCGTAGAAATTTCTTGCGTCACACAAAATTGCGAAGCAACTGACTCCTCATGTTTACATAGGATTCTCAAACATTGGAAACCTTCGAGATTGTTTTAGAAAAATGTGTATCTAACAAATATCTCAGACTCAAGAATTGGTATAAAAAACATGCACCAACACTTGATTTGAAGGATAGAAAAGTTTGTGTTAAATTTCAAAAAAAATCAAGAATGGAAGAAATGATCCTGAAACTCAGAAAAATCTAGCTCATAGAAGATGAAAAAAAGTCAAGAACGTTTGAAGAATCTTCACCATCTTCATATTTAAAAAGAATAATTGAAGATCATATTTAAAAAGAATAATTGAAGAAATGATTGAAGAATTAACACCAGATATTTCGTTTGAAAGAACTGTCACAGTAAATGAAATATCCTTTGAAGAATCGACATTTGAGTTTTTTTTTTTTTGAAATTCATCATATCAATCATCTCTTGGAAAAGAGGAATCAATGAGAAAAAACCTTAGAAGACTCATGTAGAGATTCATGCAAATACGTATTTAAAGATATACTCGATAGCACGTTCTAAGATTTTCATGAAAGTATCCTCTAAAAAAAGACAAAAGATTTTGAATAAGACGAATGCGTCTATTCAAAACAACAAAAGAAGACAACGGCACTAAGGTAAGAACTCTAACATATAAGGAAATGTTTAAGTTAAGCGGCATGCTCAGTAAAGAGAATGAAAAAGTTAGAAAAAACATCGTAGAGTTTAAAGGTTATATTATATTTTAGAAAATAGTAATGAATTTCTTGGGGAAAAATAACTGATAATAGAAATTAATCTTTAAAATCGGATAAATGTGAAACTTGTATTTCTTTAAAGAAAAAAGTAGATGATTTACATGGAACTCTAAGAAAATTTACTAAAGGCAAATAAAATTTAGATTTAATTTTGTCTAATCAAAGAACTATCTATAATACTGCACGAAAAAAAGAACTATCTATAATATGAATGGATTGGGGTTTCAACCAAATGAATTATTCTACTTTTTCTTTTGATTTCCTAACTTTTGCCCGGACTAATTCTTTTGAATTGGTAGTCCAGCGGGATGCCTTAATTTTGCCTAAGTCACTTAACTTAGCGGGCTTTTCTTTTTCTTTTGATTTTTTTCTTTTGATTAAACAAAGCGTGTGACATTGGCTTTGTCTTGACTTTATTGAGAAGGTGATGACTTCCCCGTTCCTTGATGGATGAAGGATAACCATTATGGTTTCACATCTTCTGGTCTCATGATATGCGCAGGATAACCATTGTGGTTGATCTTCGAAAGTGTCTTCCTTTTTTAATTTTGAACACTAGGTCAAATTAATCGAAGATTACCCTGCCTCGGGTTAAATGTGAGGGCTTTTCTGTATAAAAAAGAAACTTCTACTTCAAGGCTCAAAGGGGTTAACAAGGGATTATCTTCCTTATATCTCCAGTGTTTGGGGATTTGAAACAATGCTTGTACATCTTCAGCAGGATTTTATTCAAAAGCATACTACCAGAAATTTCGCGCGTTTTCAATTTCATCATCCTCCCTCCAATATCTTCCTAAGCAAGGGATCGATAACATTTGGTATCATAATGTAGAAAATAGTTTATAATTAAAGCAAATACGAGTGAAACGAATGGATTTCTTCAAGACAAACTTACTCATTGCATTAAGATAATAATTCAAAAGACAAACAAGTTTCATCATGCAAATAATGCATTAATAAACAAGAAAGATTACAAATAAGAAAATAGTAAAAATGCTAAAATCTGAGAAAACTCTCTCCATCATACTTCAAACTTCAGGATCACTATCAACAGAGATTTACCCATGCTTTGCGAGAGGACTTACTCGAACATTAGGACCATCATCATTGAAGGACAAAATCTGGCGGTCGATCAATTCTTGAACCTTAAATTTCAAAGAAGGACAGGTCTCTAGAAAATGCCCTTGAACTCCTTCATGATATTCACAATGGGAATCAGGGTCGTACCAATCAGGGTATGGTTTTGGCAAAGGTGGCAAAGACCTAGGAACAATCAAATCTTTTTGTATCAAGAAAGGATATAACTGAGTATATGTCATGGGAATAACATCCAATTCACTTAATTTTCTCCGATTGTGGGTCCCTTGACGAGAGACATTACCATGTTGAGGCGTCGGGTTGGCAGGTTCTGTAAGGATGACAGAAGAAACTTGCTGATGTTGGTATCTATTTCTTCTTATGGATTTCCTTTCTTTTGAGATAGCATTAGAATTCTATTCTTTTTCAGATGAGTTCCCCTCCTTGGATAAACGTCCTTCATGAACAGCTTCCTCTAAGCGGACACCCATGCTCACCATTTCTGTGAAATCAGTGGGTGCATATGCAACCATCTTCTCATAGTAGAAGGAACTGAGAGTTTTCAGGAAGATCTTTGTCATTTCCTTCTCTTCCATTGGAGGGATAACTTGGGCAGCTAGTTCACGCCATCTCTGCGCGTACTCTTTAAATGATTCTTTCTCCTTTTGGGACATAGCGCGGAGATCTCTGTCCGGCGCCATATCAATGTTGTACTTGTATTGTCTGATAAAAGCTTCACCCATGTCATGGAAAGTACGGATGTGTGTACTATCCAAACCCATATACCATTTCAAAACAGCCCCAGATAAGCTATCTTGAAAGTAGTGAATCAGCAGGCGTTGATCTTCAGTGTGCATGGACATATTTCGGACATACATGATCAGATGATTGTGAGGGCAAGAATTTCCCTTGTATTTTTTAAATTCTGGGAGTCTGAACTTGGCGGGAACTCTAACATTCGGAACCAAGCAAAGGTCATTGACTTCTTTCCCAAATAGATCTTTTCCCCTTAGGGCCTTGATCTCTTTTTGCATCTCTAGAAATTGGTCTTCAAACTCATCCATCCTTCTTATGACTTCAGAAGGTGCACCATGGAAAATGGGCTTAGTGTGGAGAGAAACAGTGTTTACCACAGCAGGATTAGTAGTCATAACAGCTTGAGGAACTGCAATTTGTTGAGCAGGAATATGTCGTCCAGCCAGTTTGAAATCCACCTTTATTCTATATGGCCTAGTTGTCGTAGGATTCAACACCGGATTTACAGGAATCTAAGGAGTCTCGACTTCGGAAACCACAGTAGCTTGAGCTTGAGTTGGTGCCTGATTCTGAGCATCCACCAGGTCTTGGACCATAGATGTCAACCTTTCAATACCAAAGCGCAATAAAACAACTTCCTCTTTCCATTCTTGATAATCAACTATACCATCTTCCATTCTTCAACGACGATTGGTGCGAGTATTATATCGGTGCGTCAGTTTGACTCTGAGGAGAGAAGGAGGAAGGAATAAGACTCTGACTTATGAGTGAATGTGAATGTGACATGATGCATGCAATGCAAAAGACTTTTTAATTTTCTTTTTAATTTTCAAAGTATCTCAAAATATCTTCCAAGGAATTATTAAGAGCTTGTAAATGTAAACACTATAAGGTAACTTGAAGAGAAAATTTCAATCATTGATAATAAGGCACAAGGGTCATCCTTGGTACAAATAAGGGACAAGGGTCATCAAGGGACAACCGAGGGTCATCGAGGGTCATCGAAGCATCAATTTTCTCAAGAGTTTATAAAGGGACAAGTGTCACCTTAAGGTACAATCACTTTCAATAGTTACAAGATAGAAATAACAAAGAAAGCTAGTGAATCTCAAAAGTAACCCTAAGGAATCTCAATATCATCTTGGTTCTCAGGAGAGATAACAACATTCCATACTTGTCATAGAAATTCTTAGGATTAACAATTAAAGACCCAAACTTTCTTAACTATTCTATCTTTGGACTCTTGAAAATGTACCTCTTGGTTTGTCTTATTTCAAGTTCCATTCCTATAATGTTTTGCAAAAATGGTTTCTTTGAACTCCTTTGAAAGATATTTTATTTTTAAAATGCATGGATGCATGAATGTAAACATAGTAAAAACATGGGGTTCAAGGGTTCAACGTCACGAGCATGGAGTCAAAGGTCTACTCATCCCAAAGGTGTGTACTATGGTTATTTTGTACCTGCAAAACAAGGTTCTAAAAAGTTTCTCGGACTCAAACAGTTCAACTTGGAAATTATAAATGTCGCAACTAACTTGCTTGTTTGAATAATATTCCAAGAGAGCCTCATTTGAGTGCAGTATCGTGTAACAACCATTCTTGAATTGACTCCAAATACAGTTTCCACACTAATTCCTAATGGCCAAGATTGGTTAAGCTGTTTCTAGGTTCCCAACTTCTACAACCTAGTTGAACGCAACGATGTTTTTCCAATTAACTCTGTCAACAAAGTTACTTCCAAAAAGGTCTTCACTGAGCGATGGATCTCAAATTGACTTCTTTGGGACTACTCCCTCGAGATCAAAATGACTATACCAGTCTCTTATCATAAGTTGCACTCAAAAGTAACAAGTATTCACATTGGAAGTCCAAAATAACAGTATATACAATAATAATAACAGTATAAGCAAAGATAGGGTCAACCCCTCTAAAGATGCACCAATAATTTGGTCAACATCCCCAGCAGAGTCGCCACTTTTCTGTAGCGGTGAAATTTGTGAGACTAAAGCTATTGAATTGAATTAGCTCATATGTTTTAAAAGGAGTCGCCCCATGCTCTATTGTTTCCAAAGGAAATGGGAGAAAGAGCGAATAAAACCCACAAGAGTTTTTTTAAAATCAAAACTAATAAAATAAACAGAGATTTGGTTACGGGGGGTTTGTTATGTAAGGGGAATGTTTTAAGCACCCCTAACATCTATGGTACTCCATAGGTACATCGTTGAAAATATTGTCATTATTGTTGTTGTTGTTATTATGAAAATGCCTTTGTGTTTTTGTTTAAATAGAGTGAGGGATGAGAAAAGAAGGTTTTAAAAGTGAGCTCGATAAGATATCGCATCTTAGGCCTACATACCCCTTTAACAATAGGGAAGTCAGAGCTTTTGTAGTTCCTCTTAAAAGGAAAAATAAAATAGCCAAGTGGTAAAATATTTTTGGGTGTTGAGCTTTAACAATACTCAACGGGTTTTTTTAAATGTTAAGCTTTAAAAATACTTAACAAGGGTTTAAAAGGAGCCAAGCTTTAACAATACAAGGCCCAATGGTCTAAGAGCAGTTTCACTGGGAATAATGCTCCTCTTAGTACCAAGGTTAAAAAAAAGTTGGTTGAGCTTTAACAATACAAAACCATTTTCAAAAAACAAGTGGGTGTAAAGCTTTAAAAATACTAAGCACAAAGATAAAAGAGGTTGCCAAAGAGATTGAGTACCTTGACAATTTTAGTCAATACCATTCCCATTCCTTTGGATATTTCAACAACAACTTAAGCAATCAATCAAGGATACCTCAAGTGTGTGTGTGTGTGTGTGATAAAATGTGTCACAAAAGACAAGCAAGTGAGTATGACAAAGAGATCAATGTAAACTCAAATGATGATGGATAAAAAGGATGTTTATACCTTAGAATCATTTCATGTATGAATGAATATGATCTGATGATGGATGGATAAGTATCTCATGCATGTGGTTAGTAAACAAAGTATATATACAATGATAATACAATGAATAAAGTACAAGTGTACAAGGATAAAAATCAACAAGTATATGTACATATACAAAGACAATGATCAAAGCAACAAGTTATATTAACAAGGTGAGGCTAAAGATCATGGATTTCAAATTAGGGTTTTGAAATTAGGATTTTAAATTAAAGTTTGAAACACACCTAAACTTAATTGATTTTAAAATGATTAAAGTACCAAACCCTAAAAGAGAGTTGGTCTAAAGGTACATGGAATGGTCAAAGAGACATTTAACCTAGCCCTAAGATAATTCTCACAAAAATAACAAGAGCTTATTTGGTGAAAATATCAAAAGAAATGATTATTTTGGGATTTTTAAACATATAAAGACTTGTTTTTGATTTAATTTTAAAATGATAAAATAATAAATATTTTTGCAATTTTTAATCATATTATAAAAATAGGTATTATAAATAAATAGTATACAAAATTTCAAGTCAAAATAATTAAGTTTGCTATTTAAAATAAATTATCAAAGTTTGAATAAAAAGCAAAACAAATAAGTGATAAAAAAGAAGTTTTGCCCCCAAAGGGGTTTGAACTCAAGCCCTCACGCTCACGGCCTAAAGCCTCAACCACTGGGCCAAGCACCATGCTTTGATCATAAGGCCCAACCAGTCAATAATATATGAAATTCAATTCTGAATGGTTAAAAAAGAAAATAAATTGCAAAAGGGGTGATTCGAACCCACGCCCTTAGGGACACGCACTGTAAACACACATAACCAACTCAGCTAAACGATAAAGTCGTTTATGGAATGAGTTGTAATAAATATTAAATAAACTAAGTTTAAAAATTTAAATTTTCTCAACTTCATCTTCCTCGTTGAACAACATCAACAACAACTCATGGCTGGATTTCGAATTTGCTCGAATCTTAACCAATTTTGGTGAAACCAAAGTGCAAAATGCTCAGCATTGAAACATGAATCCAACCATATAGCTATCATGAATTAATTCATATTGAAACTCAAGAATTTTGCTCAAAATCGTATGAACCCTAATTCTAATTTGTAAAATTTAATGCTTAATTTGAACAATCAATCCCTAAAACCTTAGGGCTTTTACTCCCTACATTATGCTGAGTAGAATGGTGTCAAGTTTTATTCAAAATGATGCTTAAATGAGAGATTTAAGATTTGAGTTTGTTACCTCTGAACTGTGATTTGAATTCAACAATGGAGGAGTTACAGAACAAATATAATGATTTGAATAGCTTCCTTGTGCCTTAGGGAAGCTAAATGAATGCTCACTTGAACCTCAACACCTCTAGAACTCAGAACCCGATAGTACCTACAAAACAAGAAATTTGAAATGGAGAATTTGATTCTATGTGTTACAGAAGTGGTTTGATGGATTGGATAGCTTCTATATGATATATGGAAGGTATTTGGATTAATAGTTTAGACAATGTGAGAGTTTGGTGAGAGTTTGAAGGTTAAGGTTTCAAAGGGCTATTTAATGGAGGTTCAATGGTGTTTTTTGGTTAGGGATGTTTCTGAGGGTGGTGGAGGTGATGAAAAGCTCACAAGTGATGTATGGAAGCAATTGGAATGATTGGTTGGAACTCAGAACTTCCACAACTCAAAATGACTAGTGAAATGCAAATGACATAAAAAATGGATTTCAAATGAGGGGTGACTTTGAGATTTATTGTGTGTTTGATGGAAGTCACCACTTTTGTACATAAATGGAGTAATTCAATGGGCAATGGTGAAAACACTTGGTTCATAGCTCAAAAGCACTCAAAATCATCTGATTATGATGTCTCCAACAAGTTATGGGAGTTGTAAACAAGATTCTTTCAGATTTGAATTGGATTTGGATCTTTGTTCTTCATGTTCATGCTTGAAATTCAAGTGTTATGGAGCCTTCTTCCCAAAATCATATCTCATAGCTCAAGTGATGAAATTCCATGCTAATGGTCTCTTTGGAAAGCCCTTGCTACATACTTCAATCCACTTGTTAAAAGTTTCCTCAAACTCATTTTGGATCTTGGTGAAAAATGACCATAAAGTTGGAAGAAATCCATGTTAAAACACTTAAAAATTTTCTAAGTTTTTTTGACATAAACTTCTTGACCCAATATCTATAAAATAAATCATTTTTTGAAGAAATATTATAAGTGGCAAAGTTGTTTTTTTTTTTATCAAGATCTACAACTTTCATGTTGGGAGATTTTTGAGTTTGTAGGTGAATTTTGAAGTTCCCAAAATGAGGTAAAAAACACTTAAAACCCTAATTTTGACTTTTTGATCTTTGATTGATTTTCTTGATTTTTCTTTATCAAATGACTTTAATAATCATATGTTGATGATTTTGATCCTCAAAAGTCCTTAGTTGACCAAACTTCTCAAAAGTCAAAGGTTGACCTACACAATTGACTTTTTCCAAATGAACTGCAATCTTGTGGATTCCAATTGAATCAAGCTCTTCTCTTCATGTAGATGATGTGAGTTGATTATGATGATGAATTAGAGGTCATTGAATCATAGTTTGAGCCATGGAGCTATGTCCTGATTAAAAGTCAACTTCTCTGATGAATTAGGTCAAAACCCTAATTTGTGCACCAGATGAATTTGGAAGTTGTTGATTTTGATTTAAGACATCCTTGGACTTGGATTTTGATGGTGATAATCATTTGAGCATATGATAATGCTTGAACTTCTTTGTGGGTTTCAAAACCCTAATCTTGCCTGAACTCCTTAATTAATCACCTGCCTTGGGGAAACAAGCAACAAGTAAAACACAATCTCTTTTTGTATATTTTTGTTAGTAAATGAAACATAAATAATAATGATAATGAAGATGATAATAATGGTGATGATGACCTTGCTATGCACAAAAATGGTGTGGGATCTCAGGGTCAAAAATTGGGGTACAATAGGTAGAAGTATGGCACGGGTAGTGATTAGGCGAGAAGGCGTTAAACTGGAGGTTGTTTACATATGAATCAGAGGTTGTTTGCATAGTACTTCAAACTCATGCTATCATAGTGGACTTATCCCTGGTTTGGTAGCCCCTAGAGTAGGTATTGTTGATACTGAACTGGATGAACAATTACTTGTGTTATTTAAGTTTCTTCACTGCACTTTTATATACCTTGTGATTGTGTGTTGGTTAGAGATCATTGTCTCGATATCTTTTAGAATATCTGATATCTAAACACCACAATTTCAAATTCAAAGTTTCCTAAAAAGTATCCAAGATCCTTTTTATGAAACCAAATCAAATATGCATTTTCCTGAAATCATCCTTGACTGGCTGCGCCTGTATGAGAACCAGAATCTTCCAGAATCTCATATTTTTCAATCAAATCTTCAAGGATTTAAACAAGATGTACTGTCATGATGTTCTGGTGTAACATGTCACAATATTTGGCAGAACATCTGTCACAAATACATGACAACAAAACCTGTCATGAAAGTTGGTCAAGATGTTACAACATCTTGCTCAACATCAAATTAGAACCATGTTTTAGCAAAATTTATGTCAATCATAAAATAATGAATCTAACAAAGTTGAAGCCAGATAGATCAATTTGGAAACACAAAGCAAAGTTAGTAGCTAGAGATTTTTCTTCAGAAACTTGGGCTAGATTATTTTGAGATGTTTGCACCTGTAGCTAGACATGAAAAAATCAGGTAGGTGGTTACTTTAACTACTACTAGGAATTGGTCTATGATACATCTGGATATTAAATATGCATTTATGAACAATCCTTTACAAGAAGAAGTTTACGTGTGACAACCTCCTGGATTTGTGAAAGAGAATCAGGAAGGGATGGTGTACAAGTTGCATAAAGTCTTGTATGGATTGAAGCAAGCTCCTAGAGTGTGGAACTTGAAGAATGATTTATTTTTCAAGAAGACGGGGTTTCTGAAATGTGAGATGCAATATGGTGTTTATGTTTAGCTTACTTCTGAAGGCAATATGATTCTGATATGTATTTTTATTGATGACATATGACTGATAGGGAGTTGTTATGAATGAATTTGAGACGACTGACCTAGGAAAGTTTGTATACTTTCTAGGGATGGAGGTTTTCTACTCTGAGAATGGTATCATTTTGCATCAGCTCAAGTATGAACTTAAGCTTTTGAAGAGATTCGAGCTGACAAATTGCAAGTCTGCAATCACACCTGCTGAGACGAATCACAAACTGGATTCTGATGCTGAGGGTAATGATGTAGATGCTAAAAGTTTTAAACAGTTGGTAGGCTCGCTGAGATATCTCTATAATACATGACCCGACATATGTTACACAATTGGAATGGTGAGTAGGTTTATGAACAAAACAAAGTGGTCACATTACCAAGCTGTAGTTAGGATTCTGAGGTATATTAAGGGGACTCTAAAATCTGGAGCTTTGTTCCCTTTTGGAGCTGAATGTGAGTCAGAACTGATGTGCTACTCTGACTCCGGCTAGTATGGTGATAGAGTTGATAGAAGAAGTACTTCTGAATATTTTTTCAAATATCTAGGAAGTCTCATTTCTTGGTGCTCCAAGAAGCAACCAGTGATTGTGTTGTCATCTTGTGAAGCTGAATACATTATAGGTGCTTTATCTATGTGTCAATCTGTGTGGTTGATGGATTTGTTACAGGATCTGAAGATCAAGGTGAAGAAGCCTTTGAAGTTGATGATTGACAATGAATCAGCTATAAGTCTTGCTAAGAACCCAGTGTTGCATGGGAGAAGCAAGCATATTGACACAAAGTTCCATTTTCTGAGGAATCAAGTCCAAAATTGAGAGCTAAAAGTTGTTCAATGTAGCTCCTAGAAGTAACTTGGATATGTTCTGACGAAATCTGTCACGACTGAATCCTTCATTAATTTGAGGAATGAAATTGGTATTGTTGATTTTAGCTCTGAATGTGAATTAAGGGATGGTGTTGAAGTGTAATTGCACATTCATAGTATTTGTTGTTAGTTTGCTTTGGGCCTTGTGTTGGGCTTTAACTAGTTTGACATAATATGAGTTGTGTATACATTGCATTTTACTTTGTAATTGAATAGGAGAGTGTAGAATCATTCGTTGTAACCGTTTTCTAATTGAGTAAAAGTTAGTTAGAGTTTTTCTCTTTTTTTTAATTCTCTTTCTTCATCATTTTCATCCTGTTCATTGTTCTCCAACATATACTTGAGATTTAAATTAAAATAGATAAATATCTTTTAATAATGTAAAATAGTCATTTATTATTTTAAAATATTTTTTAAACTAATATTATCTATTTCATATCTCAAAAATTTCTTTCTAATACAATTTGTTTTGTGAGAATGTCACATAAATAAATAGTAGTTTGTTTTAAAGATATTAATGATTAGAAAATGATATGGTTTTGGCCATGATTAAGTTGTTTAAGAGATTGTCCACTCAGACTATAAAGTGATGAGAGCAACAAATATCAACCATTGGATTCGTCAAGAGAGAGAAATTAATAACCACATTAATGTATTAACATTCTCTCTTGATAAATAAAATGGTTGATATTTGTTGCTCTCATCTCTCATTATAAAATACTCCCACTTAATTTTTTTTGTGTGTAAGCAAGATGGAATTAAAAAGAGAACTGAGGGGGTGTTTGTTTCGGAGATACAAATGTTATTCTCGGGAATGTGACATTGGAATTCACATATTCGTTTGCTTGTTTCAAGTTTTGATAAATTATTCTCGGATACTTTTTATTCCCAGAAATAAATTTTATTCATGAGTTTCTTTATTTTCATTCTCATGTAAAAGGATGAGAATTTTACATTCTCATGGGAATATAAAATAACCAACCATAACTTCTCACTGTCATATTATTTTAACACATTTACTTTTTAATTTTTAATTTTAAAAATTTAATTAAAACAAAATCTAAAAATATTCCTAAGAACTTTATTCATTTGCCAAACACATTGATAGGAATAAAGTTCCAAGCAATAATATTTCTAGGAATGATATTCCCAGAATTATAATTTTAATCCTTTAAACAAACACACCCTAAGGGTTCTCAAAACCTGTTTACATGATAAGACGGAAACAAACAAAAAAAAAACTCGCAAAAAAGAAATTACAAACTATATATATATATATATATATATATATATATATATATATATATATATATATATATATATATATATATATATATATATATATATATATATATGGGGACGACTCAGGTGAGAACACTTGGTTATTATGAGAAATGAGAACAATGAATCACGACCATTAAATTTTGATTTTGTTGATTTTAATGGACTGGATTGGTTTCTCTTTCTAGAATCCTTAATATTTATTTTAAATCAATATAGAAAGAGAAACCAATCCAGTCCATTAAAATCAACAAAATCAAAATTTAATGGTCGTGATTCATTGTTCTCATTTCTCATAATAACCAAGTGTTCTCACCTGAGTCGTCCCCATATATATATATATATATATATATATATATATATATATATATATATATATATATATATATATATATATATATATATATATATATATATATATATATATATATATATATATAAAGAATGTGACATGTTGCTAAACAACAAAAGAAAATAAAACATCTATAACAGTATATAGAAAAAAAAAAACAAAAAAAACAAGCTCTAGTTGTAAAGTTCACTATCTTATATATACGTGAACCGTGCCGACATCGTATGAGATATTTTGCTGTTTTATAGTACATGCATGTACTCACTCACAAATAAGTCACCTCATTCAACTTTTTATTTTGTTCCGCCGCCACTTTACACATTTTCATTCGTCTTAATCTTCTTAAGAAAAAAACAAACATATAAATATTAATTCTTCTTCTTTTATTTCTTATTCCGTCATACATAATTCCACGCTTCATACAGATTTTGTAGTAACAAAGAGAAGAGAAAGAAAATGACCGGATTTTGGAGTGTGTTTTGCACTGAATCTGTTTGTTCAAAGTCTTGCACTATTTATGATATTAAGTTTCTCATTGATCCTTCCTCATGTATCAACCATTTCTTAATATCTTGTTTTGATGTCTTGCTACTCATCACGCTCCTATGTATAATGATCCACAAGACGTTATTGAAACCATATCAGAGTCTTATTACACATAGGGAAAGATATTCAAATCTGCAACTAGTTTCTGCCATAACCAGTGGTGTTCTTGGCTTGGTGCATTTATTTTATGGCATTTGGATTTTAGAAGACAAGTTGAGGAAAAACCAAACTGTATTGCCTCTTGATTTGTGGTTGCTGGAATTATTTCAGGGATTAACATGGTTGTTAGTTGGTTTAACATTAACTCTTAAGTTTAAGCAATTTCCAAGAGCATGGTTAATGGTTTTTTCTATTCTTATGTTCTTGGTTTCTGGTATAAGCTTTCTTATATCTTTGCTTTATGTAATCCTCGGTATACAATTGTCGGTCAAGGTAGCATTAGATGTTCTATCTTTTCCTGTGGCAATTTTATTGCTATTTTGCACATATAAGGAATCTAAGTATAGAGATACTGACAGAGAAATCGATGAAGGCCTTGACACCCCTTTAAATAGAGAGGCGAATAAAAATCATTTTGTTAGCGGTGTGACGCTATTTGCAAAAGCTGGATTCTTCAGTAGGATGTCATTTTGGTGGTTGAATTCATTGATGAAGAGAGGTAAAGAGAAAACACTTCAGGACGAAGATGTACCCAAGTTGAGGGAGGAAGATAGAGCAGAAAGTTGCTATTCACTGTTTCTAGACATATTGAACAAGCAGAAACAGAAGGATGGATCCTCACAACCATCTGTTTTGAAAACAATTATTTTATGTCATTGGAGAGAAATTTTGATTTCTGGATTCTTTGCACTTCTTAAGGTACTTGCACTGTCCTCTGGACCTTTGCTTTTGAATTCCTTTATATTGGTCGCCGAGGGTTATGAGAGTTTCAAATACGAAGGTTTTGTATTGGCCATAGCACTTTTTGTTATAAAAATTGTTGAATCACTGTCACAAAGGCAGTGGTACTTCCGCTCGAGACTTGTAGGTCTCAAAGTTAGGTCGCTGCTAACTGCAGCCGTTTACAAAAAACAACTGAGGTTATCCAATTCTGCTAGATTGATGCACTCTAGCGGTGAAATAATGAATTATGTGACTGTGGATGCTTATAGAATCGGAGAGTTTCCGTATTGGTTTCACCAAACATGGACTACTAGCTTCCAGCTATGTATCTCATTAGCAATACTTTTCCGTGCTGTTGGGCTAGCTACAATTGCCTCCTTGCTTGTGATAGTTATCACAGTACTTTGCAATACACCACTTGCAAAGTTACAACACAAGTTTCAAAGCAAACTAATGGTGGCACAAGATGCGAGATTGAAGGCTATTTCTGAGGCTCTTGTTAACATGAAGGTGCTGAAGTTGTATGCATGGGAAATCAGCTTTAAAAATTCTATAGAAGGATTAAGGAATGAGGAACTCAAATGGTTGTCTGCAGTGCAATTGAGAAAGGCATACAACACATTTCTCTTTTGGTCATCTCCTGTTTTGGTCTCTGCTGCTACGTTTGGAGCGTGTTATTTTCTTAACGTTCCTTTGCATGCGAATAATGTTTTCACTTTTGTGGCAACTTTACGCCTTGTTCAAGATCCAATTAGATCAATTCCCGATGTTATTGGGGTGGTCATTCAGGCAAAAGTTGCATTCACTCGGATTCTAAAATTTCTTGAGGCTCCTGAACTGCAGAGTGAAAGCGTTAGGAATAAGTGTTCTGATGGCAATATAAGGGGATCAATTTCAATCAAGTCTTCTGAATTTTCATGGGAAGATAGTAATGTATCAAAGTCAACTTTGAGAAATATAAATTTGGAAGTTAGCCCTGGACAAAAGGTCGCGATTTGTGGAGAGGTTGGCTCAGGAAAATCATCTCTCTTAGCAGCAATTCTCAGAGAAGTTCCTAACACTCATGGGAAAGTAAGATTTTGTTCCTTTTTTAATTATATAAACTTTGTAATACTTTTATTAATTATAACCTTCCTGGCATTATCATTTTCTGCACGCAGTTCTATAATATCATTTAGCATGCAAAGTCAACTTTCTGTCATTCATTTGACTAGTAATACTAAAAGGTGTTTGATTATCTTTTCTGAATTACAGATGGATGTTTATGGGGAGTTTGCATATGTGTCTCAAACAGCATGGATACAAACAGGTTCAATAAGGGATAATATATTGTTTGGCTCACATATGGATGCTCAAAAATATCAGGAAACACTTCACAGATCTTCACTTGTGAAAGACATCGAGTTGTTTCCCCATGGTGATCTCACTGAAATAGGAGAGAGAGGGGTTAACTTGAGTGGTGGTCAGAAGCAGCGAATTCAACTTGCTCGTGCTCTTTATCAGGATGCTGATATATATCTCTTGGACGACCCATTCAGTGCTGTTGATGCACACACTGCCACAAATTTGTTTAATGTAATGACAACATCCTTTCTTCACATACTGTGTTCAAATATTGTAAATATTTCAAATGCTTCTTTCCTACACGCATGCGCACACACTTTTTTTAAAATAGTTGGTTATGATTATGACACTATTAACTCGACAGGAATACATTATTAAAGGACTTGCTGGGAAGACGGTCTTGCTTGTAACTCATCAAGTTGATTTCCTTCCAGCATTTGATGTTGTTTTGGTAATTTTATACATCTTTAAAGCACTGATTATGTTTATGTCATTGCTATTTTCTTTTCGTTACTTTTTCTGCGCTTAATCAATTTTTGTAAATTTCGTTATGCATTCAAATTAGCAATTATTATTTAATCTTCGGCAAACTGAAAATTATGCATTCAAATTTTGTGGTACAGTTGATGTCAGATGGAGAAATCTTACACGCTGCTCCTTATCATAATTTGTTGACCTTGAGCAAAGATTTTCAGGATCTTGTGAATTCTCACAAAGAAACTGTTGGTTCTGAGCAGCATATAGATGCTACTTCTTCTGAAAGACATTCAAGTTCTGCTAAAGAGATAAGAAAAACATATGTGGAGAAGGAAAAACAATTCGAAGCACCAAAAGGCAATCAATTGATTAAGCAAGAAGAGAGAGAGATAGGAAACCACGGGTTTAAGCCATACTTACAGTATCTGAATCAGAACAAAGGATACACATACTTCTTGATCGCTTCTCTTTTAAACCTTATATTTATGATTTGTCAGATATTGCAAAACTCTTGGATGGCTGCTAATGTTGACAATCCTAAAGTCAGCACTCTGAGACTGATTCTAGTTTACTTGTTGATTGGAGTTACTTCAACTGTGTTCTTATTCATGAGAAGTCTTCTTACAGTTGCTCTGGGTCTTCAGTCTTCGAAATCTTTGTTTTTACAGCTACTAAACTCCCTTTTCCGTGCACCTATGGCGTTTTATGATTCCACACCTTTGGGACGGATACTCAGCAGAGTAAGCATGCTAACCATTATTTACTTCTTTTTTTTTTTTTTCCAACTAACTTAAAGCAATGAAAGGGAAATACAAATACTTTTGTTTTGACTTTTATTTCGTTTTTTAGGTCTCTTCTGATCTTAGCATTGTTGATCTTGATGTTCCATTTGGTCTTCTTCTCGCTGTGGTTGCTACTATGAGTTGTTATGCAAGTCTAACTGTTTTAGCTGTTGTTACTTGGCAAGTCTTGTTTGTCTCCATACCGATGATTTATTTTGCATTGCGCTTGCAGGTAATGAACAAATTCTTTGAATTGAATTGCAGTGATGATTTGGTGTTCAATTTTAACACTAATACATTATAGTAATCTTTCATAGATTTAAATGTGCTTGTTGATAAGTCTAACTTTTTTTTTCATGCAGAGATACTACTTTGCTACAGCAAAAGAACTGATGCGGATGAATGGCACAACAAAATCCTTTATAGCTAATCATCTTGCAGAATCTGTTGCTGGAGCTGTGACAATAAGGGCTTTTGAAGAAGAAGATCGCTTTTTCGTAAAGAACCTTGATCTAATTGATATCAACGCTACTCCTTTCTTTCATAGTTTTGCCGCAAACGAATGGTTGATTCTGCAGTTAGAAATAGTAAGTGCAGTTGTTCTTGCATCTGCTTCACTTTGCATGGTTGTACTTCCAACCGGAACATTCTCCTCCGGTGAGATTTCTTCTACTATTGCACTTGGAATGTCTCATTAATGCTTTGTATTATGGAGGTATTAAAATTTCAACATATGATGTTATTTCAGGAGTTATTGGCATGGCTCTCTCCTATGGTCTTTCACTTAATGCGTCCTTAGTATTTTCAATTCAATTCCAATGCAATATAGCAAATTATATAATATCAGTGGAGAGGTTAAGCCAATATATGCATGTACCAAGTGAAGCTCCAGAACTAATCGAAGGAAATCGTCCTCCGGTGAATTGGCCAGTTGTTGGTAAAGTAGAAATAAAGGAACTACAGGTAATTATTTATTATTATTTTGAAAATTTTCCATAATATCCCCTAGGAAATGGGAGTTTGAACTGAAAGAGAAGAACTGTTTCTTGATATCAAAACAGATACGGTATAGGCCTGATGCTCCACTAGTACTCCGCGGGATCACATGTACATTTGAAGGAGGACACAAAATTGGTGTAGTCGGTCGCACAGGAAGTGGCAAGACCACTCTTATTGGTGCTTTATTTCGTCTAGTTGAACCAGCGGGCGGAAAAATAATTGTTGATGGCATTGACATTAGCTCCGTTGGACTTCATGATTTGAGGTCGCGTTTTGGTATTATACCCCAGGACCCTACTCTTTTTAATGGAACAGTCAGATACAATTTGGATCCGTTATCTCAACATCGTGATCAAGAGATATGGGAGGTAATATAGTTACCTGCCAATTTATTTTTCAGCATCAGTTAATAACACGATTAACTTTTGTTTGTTTTTCTCTATTTTCTAGTTCAATAATTAATATGGACTAATTGTGGTTTGTTTACAAAGGTTCTTGGGAAGTGTCAGTTGCAAGAGGCTGTGCAAGAGAAAGAAGGTGGTTTAGATTCCTCAGGTAACCGTTCAAGTTATGCTACGATTACAACTTTGATGCGTTAAGTTCCTGTTTATTTCTTAATACTAATGTTGAATAACAAATTGTGCTACAGTTGTTGAAGATGGTGCGAATTGGAGTATGGGACAACGACAGTTATTCTGTTTGGGCCGCGCTTTACTGAGGAAAAGTCAAATATTGGTGTTGGATGAAGCAACAGCATCAATTGATAATGCAACTGACTTGATTCTGCAGAAAACCATTAGGATTGAGTTTGCTGATTGTACGGTAATCACAGTTGCTCACAGGATACCAACTGTGATGGATTGCACCAAAGTTCTTTCCATCAGTGATGGTAAGTAGCATATTAATTCACTATTACAACACCTAAAATTTAAGGTAGTTGATTGCAAATTTGAACCTTTAGCACAGGTTATGGAAAAAGCATTTGATCGTTTTATTATTTTGTTCTAAGTAAATAAAATGTGTAATTGAATTTTCAGGAAAACTGGTAGAGTATGATGAGCCAATGAAGTTGATGAAGAGAGAAGGATCCTTGTTTGGGAAGCTTGTCAAAGAATACTGGTCTCATTTTCAATCCGCGGAATCTCATTAAAATTTCTGCTTCTTCCTGTTTGATTAGCTAGTGAGAATAGTACTAGGATGTAAGTAAGATGTATCAAACACTTTGGCCTAAGAAGTATGAAATGAGGTAAAGGAACCTAGAAGAAAATGATGCAGAGGATTTCTAACATGCAATTTGTTGGATGAGGAATGAGCAGTTTTACTCTGGAAACTTGCATTATTTACCAATTACCAATCAGTTTTATAATTGTGCAACATTTCTGGTTGACGCTTCACATTTATAATGTGGCAGTCATTATCTGACACCAAAAGTTAATCTTTTTTTGAAGGAACTTATCTTAAATGCTTGACAAAATTCTAATGTAAAATATAGTGTGAAGCTCAAACCTCATTCAGGTCTCTAAAGTCAGATAACAAAATACTTGTCATTAATACTCATTATATCAGCCTTCATAGTTCCTTCGCATATTTCATAATTTAAAAAGATCCTATTTTATATGAATAGTTTTACTGATAAACTTGCTTAAGAAATTTAGGACAGCTCTGTTCCCTAAATTTATATATATTAATGCATCACATGAGCCTTTAAAAATGTACATCCGGATTGTGTATCCTGGGTATCGACCGTTAAGATGACATCATCCTTAAGCGCTTCTCCCCTTTCGGACCTCACGCTTAGAAAACTTTGTACACCCCGGATTGTGTATCCCGAGTATTGACAGCATGGAAGGCATCACCCAAAGTTCTTCACCCTGGCAGGATAAGGAGCGCGTGTGATATTCATCCCGAACTGTGGCGGGATATTGCACCAATAGGGGCCGGAAGAAGGCGTATAAGCCGCCCACGGACAACATACCCCACACATGTCTTTATGAGGTATTTATAGTCATGATCAACATGTCCAAAACTTGTCCCTTAAGCCCCATAACGAGTGAATATTTGCATTTGCGATCAATACATTCATACCATTTGTCCACCCTCCTCATGATGGAGAGAATCCCTAAAAAAGATGTGATCTTCAAACCAATAAGGCATCCAAATCATTAAGAAAAAAAGTCATCCACTGTGACTATTGTATGACCCTATCTGACTAGCCTAGAGTGGTTATAAATTGGTGCTCTTAACGTAAACATTGGCGCCCACCGTTGGGTTTTGGTAAAAATTTCTTGAGTCACAAAATTGCGAACCAACTGACTCGTCATCTTCACATATGGTTCTCAAACATTGGAAACCTTCGAGACTGTTTTAGAAAAATGTGTTTCTAACAAATATCTCATACTCAAGAATTGGTATAAGAAATATGCACCAACACTTGATTTGAAGGATAGAAAAGTTTGTGTTGAATTTCAAAAAAAATCAAGAAAGGAAGAAATGATCTTGAATCTCAAAGAAAAATTCAGCTCATTGTTGAAAGTATTTGTGGGTAAATATTTTCGGTAATATATCGTATCCACAGGGATTGGTTAATATCACTGCCTTTCTATAGTTGTTTATTTTGAGTTAGGAAAATTAGGTTTGTTTGATTTATAATCTAATATTATCAAAAGTAAACAAATAAACTAAATGCAAATAATGAATTGTGGTTTAACAATTAGAGAAGTATGTTGAATCTTTAGGGTTCATCAATCTATTCCTATACAATTATCACTTAATTCCCAATTGAACAACTTTATGAATCATTATCTTCACTTATCCTCAAATAAGATTCCATCTCTGCAAATCAAACTAGATAGCTTTTACCGGTACGAGATTCGATCTCTCCAAATATCAATAACGATAACAGTAATTAAGAACGATAATTATGAAAACCCAATCTCAATCCCATCTCTGCGGATTGGTATTGAATCAATATAGTAACCTAGGGCAAAAGTTAAATCCTTTCTTTCGATCAAAGATTAAACGATAATTTAATAATAAAGGCAAGATTACTTATTGATAATGAATTCAAATTATTGTTCACAGGAATTAACTAATGGTATTGTATATTCATAGATTAACTACTACCTTAGATTCAACAAGAGGGATTTAGCTCTCCATAGACATGAAGAACACACAAGGATTAATGGAAGAATTCATCTTCATCAAAGGAATGTCTTCGCTTGATAGAGAATTGGTCTTCAATTGATGATTGTGGCTGCACCTTCAGAATGCTCTCCTAATTTCGCACAACACAACTCTCTCTTTTTTTCACTTGGACTAGGGCTTTTTAAATAGAAACTTTGGGCTTTTTACGCCGAGGCCGCGGCGCGGCATCGGGCTGGCGCGGCGCGATCAAAAACAGAGACTTTGGCGCGGCGCCTCACTGAACTTCCGCGGCGCGCCCTTTGCAAAACTCAACTCTTTCTCTTGCCTTTTTGCTCTTCCAACTTCCTTTCCTCCTCATGTTCTTCTCAAGCTTCAATTTGGCTTCAAACCTGTAACAATAGTACCCACAAGTGATTCGATTTGCTTTAAACACGAACTAAACCTTTTCAGTTCAATTCTTACTAAAAACCTATGGATCTATCAAAATTTTGCATTTATTTAGAGAATAAATCACTTATATTAACACATGAAATTACCATTAATTCACTCCTAACAAACTCTCCCCAACTTAGAGCTTTGTTTGTCCCTAAACAAAATTACTTACCTCCAACAAAACATATCCACAATCATGCAACAAGTTTTTCAAAAAAGTTTTTCTCAAGTGGTTCAATCCAGTAACTAAGTCAAATACTCCTCTTCTACCTGCAAACTCAGAATATACACATGAAACAAATGTTGAAAGCAAATTACCTCCAGAAGTTCAAAACACTACACAATTGTAATTGAATCAGCACTAATCACTCTCATCAAAAAGTATGATGAATAAAAGAGGGGTTAAACACTCATCCAAACAATTAAATCAACAAAGATCCATATCATACGTTCACCAAATTGCTCGCATCAAGTCTTGTGGAATCTTAGAATCAGAAGGTCTTTCTATGGTTGTAATGTGGTTTAGATTCAAAGAAAAGAAGATAATCAAGGGTTGTTCCTAATATAGGGAAGCATCCAATTCATAACTTATTTCTTTTTCTCTAAAACTCTACTTCCTTTGTCCATCTTTTTTCATTCGTAGCTTGGTTTTTCTTTTTCACTTTTTTTTCAGCAACCGTTATATTCTAACGTTGTTACTTCTCTTTTTTTTTTTTCAAGCTATGACTTCTTTTATCTTCACTGATTACCATAAGTACTTACTCTTCTTTTGAATGTGACTCTCCCCAACTTGGAGATCAACCTGTATTCAGATTATATGAATGCTCCCCTACTTTCTAAAAAGGTCAAAGAGAAAACACATCACCAAATTTTATGGTTGATGGTCCAAAACAAAACTTTTTATTGAGATCAAACTCACCAGGTATTTCCTTGGTGCATATTATGATACTTACCTTGACCTCAGGCTCAAAGAATGGTTAGCAAAGGATCACACTCTCACAGAAGAAAATAATTTTTACGGTGGATTCGGCTCAAAGCACTCTCAATTCAAACAATGCCTAAATCACTTCCTCAGATTCCACAGACGATGCAACAGCCGGTTTAGCATGATACGAACAAGTCAAAATAATTGATGGTCTCCTGCATATAGTAAACAATGGAAAGCTTTCCTCACAATGGTTAAGGCTAAGCTGATCCAATAAACAATAGTGTACCAAAAAGAACTTCTGACTGTATTTACTAACACCTTAAGTTTCATTGCATACATTAAGAGTTTGAGTTCGAAATTTCATACCTGCTTTGTCACTTTTATTGAAAAAGAAAGTGAAAAATTAAATTTTCAAAAATTTCCACTCACTACCACTTTTATGCCTGTTGCTCCATTGTTGGCATTTTTCTGAGATTCTCATCTTGTTGTGGGACTACTTACTCTAAGTGGGAGTACATAACAGACATAAAAGCATAAAATTGAAAAAAAATGCAAAGAGTAAATCCACCCCCAAACTTGAACTAAACATTGACCTCAATGTTTCAGAACAAGCCCGAGAGGGTTGACTCACAGAGGGTATTGCAATATCAATTGCCTCTTCCTAGCTCTCACCAGAAAGGTTCCCTTATTATTTCCTGAAATAAAATGGACAAAAATAAAACATTAGAAGTGTGGGTTACCTCCCACAAAGTGCTTCGTTTATCGTCGCATGGCTCGACGGTTCATGGTTGAATCATCAACCAATGTCTCTTTTCCTTGGTACTTTTCTTACCAATGTGAAACCCCAAAAGTATTTCATGTTTGCTTGTTTGGTTTCTTCATCCTTAATTCTTACCCCTTCAACTCGCGATCTCTCTTCCTTCCTTTGTTTTGTCCTCTCTTCAAGATAGATAACCTCCTTATCTGTTAATTTCTTCTTTTGTGAGAACCTATCCTTGACAAATGTTGGCTTTAACTTTAAACCTTCTAAAAATGGAATGGTGGTTTGCAAACGGCTAAACATTTCCATTGGTCGAAAGCAATGAATCTCCTTCCCTTCTTTATTAGGAACTTGTGGAGGAAGTAACTCCAATGAGAGTTTATGCTCATTTGCATTACTACTCTTCTTCAACTCTAAGTCCACCCTATTCTCTTTTGAAAAAGTTTCAACTTTTGAAGTTTCTAACTCATTCATGACTTCTTTGATTATATCCTCCTTTTTTGTTCCTTTGACTAACACATCCTCTACTTTTTTAGGAGGTCTTGGATAAGGTAGCTTCATTGAGAGCTCATACTCAACTTCTAAATTTTTCTTGATGTTTCCATACTCTATGTTATCCTTTTCAACAATATCTTCTTTGTCATCAACTTCCTCCTCCAATCTCTTCTTTCCATCATCCTCACCAATCACTTTTACACTCCTTACAGAAGTAGCATTGCAAGTTTCTACATAAGTCGTAGGGTTTTGAACAGTTGAGACTTGACTTACGTTTTGCTCGGTTAAGAATTTGGCAAGTTGAGCATCTCGAATTTCTCGGTTCTGTTGAATGGTTGAAGAGAGTTGCATGAATTGATTCATGGTTTCCTCTAACTCAGAGGGTCCACTTTGATAACCTTGATTATACTGTGAAAGCCCTTGTTGTTGATTTGTCATTGACATTTGTATGTACTGATTCATGATCTCTTCCAACTTAGATTGTCCTCCTTGTTGTTGTGGCGATGATTGAGTGTAAGGTTGAAAGGCTTGTTGTTGATACCCTTGATTCGGTGGCCTTTGTTGGTACCCTTGATTGTTATATCTTGGCGGGTAGCCTTGTTGGTATGGCTGATTTTGATATTGATACGGCCTTTGTCCTTGGTTATTATTCATGTAATTCACTTCTTCTTCTTGCACTGGTGGACAGAATCCTGTTTGATGATAATCATGGTTAGCCATATGATACTCCATCGTATCTTCCGGTGTGCCCCATCCGCTATCATAAAACTCATTAACTTGAGGTGTGAACTGTGACACACTTTGAAGGAGATACTCCATTTGTTGAAAAAGGATCTCGTTTTGAGCATGAATCGCGTCATTTATATGTGGGTCAAACATTCTGAGAAACAAACATCTACAAGACTAGCAAACAAGTGAAATAACAAGATAGAAAAAATTATACAAAAATCAAAATTAAAAGACTATTGCAATAACAAAATCTAAAATAAGGTAATTAACTAAAAATCTAAAATAAGGGAACTAAACTAAAAATCTAAAATTTAGGAACTAAACAAAAATTCTAAAATAAAGGAACTAAACTAAAAATCTAAAATTAAGGAACTAAACAAAAAAAATCTAAAATTAAGTAATTAAACAAAAAATCTAAAAATAAGTAAATAACTAAAAATAATATAACTAAAAATAAGGAAATAACTCAAAATAAAAAACTATTGCAATGCGTGCAATATTGACACCAATCCCCGGCAACGGCGCCAATTTGTTGAAAGTATTTGTGGGTAAATATTTTCGGTAATATATCGTATCCACAGGGATTGGTTAATATCACTGCCTTTCTATAGTTGTTTATTTTGAGTTAGGAAAATTAGGTTTGTTTGATTTATAATCTAATATTATCAAAAGTAAACAAATAAACTAAATGCAAATAATGAATTGTGGTTTAACAATTAGAGAAGTATGTTGAATCTTTAGGGTTCATCAATCTATTCCTATACAATTATCACTTAATTCCCAATTGAACAACTTTATGAATCATTATCTTCACTTATCCTCAAATAAGATTCCATCTCTGCAAATCAAACTAGATAGCTTTTACCGGTACGAGATTCGATCTCTCCAAATATCAATAACGATAACAGTAATTAAGAACGATAATTATGAAAACCCAATCTCAATCCCATCTCTGCGGATTGGTATTGAATCAATATAGTAACCTAGGGCAAAAGTTAAATCCTTTCTTTCGATCAAAGATTAAACGATAATTTAATAATAAAGGCAAGATTACTTATTGATAATGAATTCAAATTATTGTTCACAGGAATTAACTAATGGTATTGTATATTCATAGATTAACTACTACCTTAGATTCAACAAGAGGGATTTAGCTCTCCATAGACATGAAGAACACACAAGGATTAATGGAAGAATTCATCTTCATCAAAGGAATGTCTTCGCTTGATAGAGAATTGGTCTTCAATTGATGATTGTGGCTGCACCTTCAGAATGCTCTCCTAATTTCGCACAACACAACTCTCTCTTTTTTTCACTTGGACTAGGGCTTTTTAAATAGAAACTTTGGGCTTTTTACGCCGAGGCCGCGGCGCGGCATCGGGCTGGCGCGGCGCGATCAAAAACAGAGACTTTGGCGCGGCGCCTCACTGAACTTCCGCGGCGCGCCCTTTGCAAAACTCAACTCTTTCTCTTGCCTTTTTGCTCTTCCAACTTCCTTTCCTCCTCATGTTCTTCTCAAGCTTCAATTTGGCTTCAAACCTGTAACAATAGTACCCACAAGTGATTCGATTTGCTTTAAACACGAACTAAACCTTTTCAGTTCAATTCTTACTAAAAACCTATGGATCTATCAAAATTTTGCATTTATTTAGAGAATAAATCACTTATATTAACACATGAAATTACCATTAATTCACTCCTAACACTCATAGAAGATGAAGAAAAGTCAAGAACGTTTGAAGAATCTTCATCATCATCATATTTAAAAAGAATAATTGAAGAAATGATTGAAGAATCAACACTAGATATCTCGTTTGAAAGAATTGTCACATTAAATGAAATATCCTCTGAAGAATCAACATTCGAGTTTTTTTTTTTGGAAATTCATCATATCAATCATCTCCTGGAAAAGAGGAATCAACAAAAAAAAACTTTAGAAGACTCATGTAGAGATTCATACAAATACGTATTTAAAGATATACTCGATAGCACGTTTGAAGATTCTCATGAAGTATCCTTTAAAAAAGACCAAAGAATTTGAATAAGACGAACTCATCTATTCAAAACCACAAAAAGAAGACAACAACACTGAGGTAAGAACTCTAACATATAAGAAAATGTTTAAGTTAAGTGGCATGCTCAGTAAAGAGAATGAAAAAGTTAGAAAAAAACATCGTAGAATTTAAAGGTTATATTACTTTCTAGTAAATAGTAATGAAATTCTCGGGGAAGAAATAATTGATATAATAAAGAAGTAGATGATTTACATGGAACCCTAGGAAAATTTACTAAAGGAAAGAAAGTTTAGATTTAATTTTGTCTAATCAAAGAACTACCTATAATAAGAATGGATTGGGGTTTCAACCAAATGAATCATTCATTAGTATTTTCCATATAGAAAGAAATTTAATCGCCATGTACTTAAATGCAAGTATTGTTACTTGAAATTGCATGATTTAGGATGGTCAAAGGGGAATTCTTAAAGACCACTTCGAATCACTAACATTAAAGGATCCAAAAAAAATTGGGTACCAAAGATTAAAACCTAATTTATTTTGCAGAAATATTTTGCTGTTTTGAGAACTTAATTGTAAATTAAAAAAGTTGTGCAAAGCATGAGTTTGAAGCTTCTACCAGAAGATAGTTTTGTTGATATTGATGGTTGTGGAACTCAATGATCAAACTCTCGTGTCAAGAAATTATGAGATATGGAGAATCAACAGTGTGATGTCGTTGTCTTTAATGAGGGAGATCTCAAAAGTGTTTGAGAATTTGAGGTAAAACACTTTATAAAGAATAAAAAAATGGAAAGCTAAGATTAAATCCTCTAAGAGTGGTATGCTTAATAAATTCATTTTATTATTACTAATATTTTTTATTTGAGGTGCAAATTTGATAATAAATGGATGCCAGAAAGAAGAATGAGCCAAATTTCAAAGCCATATAAGGCCCAAATAAGGCTAAAGATCATAATTTCATTGATTAACCCTTTAAAGTTAATCGATTAGGCATGATTGGAATTCAAAATTTGTGCCACCAAATCGATAACCCTAAGGGCCTAGTTGATTAAATCTATTTTCTCAAATCTTCAAAAAATTAAGAGGAGTTTATTCAAGCCAATGATCACATCTTTTCCAAATCTCAATCAATCCAACTCATTGATTATCTCAATCTTCATGAAGATCTATTCGACTAACTAAGGTCTCAAATATTTTTTGGGCCAAATCACTCTGATTTTATATGATTTTACCTCTCCAAAAATAGCTCAGAAATACACTATATAAAGGTACACACTCCTCTCATTTCATTCATCTCAAATTGTTTTCTCTTTTTTTTCTTTTCAAATATTTACCTTTGTTACTATTATCATCATTATGATGGATCCTATAAAAAATCATTGTATTGAAAATCCTTCATTAAAAGGCTCTCCCTCGAAGGCTTCATCATCCAAATTTTAAGAAGAAGAGGATTTCTCCAACTGCCACGTGCTCAGGTCCTTCTCACTGGATGAGAAGTTTCTTAAAGATTTCTCTTCCTATAAGAATTTCAAGAGTTTCTCAGAGAGTTCTTCATTGCAAAACTAAAATCGGTGTATCAAAAACTTGTCCAAATATTCTACGCAAACCTCACTTTTGAAAACATGTCTATTATATCAAAAGTTGGAGAAACCAAGATTAGTTTCACCGTGGAGGAACTCATGGTTATGTGTAAAATACCCGCTTATGGAAAAACCTACAATAATAATGCTCTTGATGATTCTCTCAATATTTTGATTGCTCTGTTGCAATTCAAAGTTTCCTTATCAATCCAATGAGAGATAAGAAACTTCCTTTCAAGGCAAAGTTTATGAAAGAAAGTTTTTGTGTTGTACTTCACTTGGTAACCCGCGTGCTACTTTCAAGAAGGGAAATCGTGACGAGCTCCTAAAAGAAGATGCAGTAGTCTCATCTTCTAAATTTGAATTTTAATGTTCTTTGAACTTAAGAATTGATTCACTACATGTTCAAGTTTCAAAAGAGTAACTCAACAGGGTTATCTTACAGAAGCTTGATCACATAACTCATGATTAAAGATGGCATCAATTTGGATAATGAAACCTTAAGTTTAGCTTCTGGGTAGATTGATTCAAAATCTCTAAGTCTGATCAAGGTCTGAGTAGGTGATGGAGGCTTAGAGGATATTCTAATGGAAGTAGATGATAGTAAGGATTATTAAGGATTGTCTACTAAAGGAATGTTTCCCACCCTTATATCAATCTCATGTTATTCAAAATCTTACCAAGGATGTTGCATTCATCAATAAGCATGCATTAGAAAAAGTAATAACGAATAATGATGATAATGGTGACAATTAGTAGTTGTCCTTCTCCTTGTTTTTTAACCGATCTTAGTGTGTTCACCTCCAGTAATTTCTACATTATTGTATTTTGGATCTATATTCATTCAAAGTATTTTATTCTCCTTATTTGAAACTCATGATCTAAGTGTTTGGATTTGTTTCTCCCATCTTGTTACCTATATTTTTATTATTTGCGCCTTTTCTATTATGACTTAGAGGGAATAATGTATACTCTCTGTATTTGTGAGTGAGAGTTTAACCACTCCAATCTTTATCTATATTTCTCTGTTTGTTCCACCTCCCAAAGATATGTATTATCATCATTAAAAAGGGAGAGAATATGCATCTATGTGCTTATAGGTACAACTATTTGCAACCTTCAGATGTTCACGATGTTTTTAATGATGCAACACTATTATGTGAAGTCTTCATTAGTCATGACAAAGTAAGGATTAAATATGCTCTATCAAGATCAATATGTTTTGTCTGTGAGATCAAGATATGAACATATAATGTCAAGTTAAATTTGGTGAAGTCCATGATGATCTCTAGTCAAACAATCTCAAATGATGGTGTCTATCAAGAAGCTTTATCAAACGTCATCAGTCAAAAGAAGTCAAGTCCAAGATCAAGTGTTGAATCAATGATGAATCAAGCAAGGTATCTTAATCTTTAAATATTATTAAGGAAAGAAAGTGTGAAAGCTCGTTTGATTCATGTTTGAGTGATTAGTGTATTGTAAAGATATATGACTAATTCTTAAATTACTAAGGAAACACACACAGACACACTCAAAAATAGTTTTAATTCTCTATTTTTCTAAAACACTTTAAAACCTATAAAGGAACTATCAATGTGCTTGTGGAATTGACCAATAGTGCTCTTAATAATTTAAGAAGTCTGTATATAGTGACTAATCAATTAAGGACCTTATCCAATCGATTAGAGCAAGAACAAATATTTTTAATAGATTAAGAATACTCCTAATGAATTAAGACACATAATTGTTGTAGGGTTTCCTTTTTGGAATTAGTGTTGCCATATTTTTGAAGCTTCTATGCAATTAACCCTATGGCTTAATCGATTAGATCATTTAAATGCCAATGAATCTTTTTCTTTTTTGAGGCAAAATTTTCTCCTATAAATAGAGGGCTTCTCCTCATTTTAAAATATGCCAAAAAAACAAATTTATATAATAATTTCTCACTTTCTACTCTTTCCATTTCATTTTATTCTTTTCACGAAATTTCCTTTAGTGCTTTGAGAGTGAGAAATAGTAGTGAGGCTTTTGTTGTTTATGGTGTTGTGGGAAGTTTGTAAGTTCCTTGAGAAGGTTTGTATCTTGTGTAATATCTTTGAAAGAAGTCTTCATTTGGTTCTTGAGCTAAACTAGTTAAAAAAAACCTGTTTAGTTCTTGAGATTAGCCAGACAAATATCAATTTGGTTTGTAAGGTAAGTCCATTAAAATCTCTTGTTTTGTTATTGAGTTTAGCCCTCAAAAAAATTTGTTTGGTTCTTAAGCTCATCCTCATGTAAAAGATCTATTTTATTATGAAATTATCCCGATGTAGAATCTCTTATTTATTTTTGGAATTATCAAGTGTAAAATGTCATGTTTGGTTGTAAGAAGGTTTGTACTCGCATATGATATAGTAGAAACTCTCAAGAAGATATTTTTGGGAAAATGAGTAGGCCAAGTGGTTAGGCAAAACATGTATACATTTCTGGAGTATTTCTATCGCCTCGTATCTCTTTACATATGGTCAGCAAACTACATGGTCTCTCAAAGAGCATCTACTTCGATCATGGTTCAGTATTCGTCAGCAAATTCTGGGAAAAGTTATTCGTTAAGCAAATCACATGGTCTCCCAAAGAGCATCGTCTTTGATCATGGTCCAATATTCGGCAAAAAAAATTGGCAGATTTATTCAAATTCAGTGGGGCATTACTTCAAATGAATTCGTCGTATCACCCTTAAATTGACGGCCAACTGAAGTCACCAATCGAACCATCAACCAGTACCTATGTGCATTGGTACATGCTAATCAAAACAATTGGTTAGCCTTCTCCCTCAATATCTTCAGTGTTGTGGGTCTTACTCCAGTACCTATGTGCATTGGTCCATACCATTATAACACATCTTATCACAATGTTGTGGGTCTTACTCCCTTCCAGATTACGTTCGACTAGCCTTCTCCCTCAATATCTTCAGGCACTTTTGGATCATCTTCTGTGGACGCTTGTGATTTGCTGCTGGTTGATAGAGAAGCTATTTTAAAATTGCTTTGACAAAATTTGGAGAAGGCACAAAAATGTATGAAGTTAACCGCTAAGGCACACATACACGAAGTAGAGTTTGAGGTAGGGGACTTGGTGTATGTGAAGTTGCAACCCTATCATTAATCGTCTCTAACATATGCTAAATACAACATGCTCTCTAAGAGGTATTATAGACCATTTTATATCCTTAGTCGCGTGAGAAAGGTGGCTTACAAATTATAACTCCCTTCATATTTAAAAATCCACAACATCTTCCACTGTTCCATCCTTAAACCTCGCGTTGAGCCTACCCCTAATGTTACAGCTGAGTCAACTATGGATGTTATTAAAAATCACCCCATAGTCTCTCCTATCTTGGCCACTAGAGAGTATGTTGTTGACAGAAAACATCAACAACACATTTTATGAGGAAGGCATTGTTATGGACAGTGATCCAATGGGACGTGATGTCATTAATGAAAGGCCCAATAGAATTTGAAAACAGCCCAGTAAATTCAAGAACTTTATGCTGAGTAAGCAGACTCCTTTTGGAATCAATTAGAGATTATTGATGCTTGGGTGGTTAGAGACAGCATGGAATAATCTCTTATTTTGTAGTAGTAATTGTTAGGATCTAACACATTTCTTATTTCCTTTCATTTGTATGTATTGTATGACTTACTGTGAGAATCATCAATAAAAAAACATCTCATTGTCGCACGCTCGCGAAAAAATGAACAGAGTCGCCACCAATATATTTATCCCATAAGGGAAAGGGATATCAGATAACCTAACAGAGGAAGGAACAGGGTCTTGCGACCAGAGAATCAAGGTACGGGAGTCGGTTACGCAAGGGGAAGGTATTAGCACCCCTCGCGCCCATCGTACTCGATGGTATCCACCTATGTTTGTTTCTATCTAAAGGGTGTATAACTATGTCTATGTCTAAATGCGAATGAATGCGAAATGTAGGGAAAATAAAGAATTGTACTCGCACGGGCCCTACCCCGCTGCCTACGTATCCTTTTCAGGAATCAGAGTTACCGTAGCTCGGCTAAAGATTTTCTGTTTGTTTTGTGTTTTTTAGTTGGGCGGCGTTAACGCTCACGCTCTTGCATAAGGGGACAGCCTAGGATGCAATGGAGCGGAGATAACTTGCCCTTAGAAAGGAGAAAAAAGAGATTGGTTTGTGTCTTTTAGGGTAATTCCATGATGACGAGAACCCACTACAAGGTCTCGCATCACTTCCTTACTTTGTGTTAAATCTGACCATTCATTAGTGTTTTTTGAAGTGTCTTTGATTGGTGTTTTTTAAGGGAATTTAACTTTGTGACTTAGATCATACCAACAAGAGTTTTGTTTTTTTGAATATTTAGAGAACGCACATCGAGGCCTACGCCACAATCGTTTCTCTAAATAACGGCTAAGAAATACATCGAGGCTTCACACCTCAATCATTTCTTCTCCGCTAAGTATGAAATACAATAAGGAGTTCTTTTGTGAATATTTAGAGAATGCACATCGGGGCCTACGCCACAACCGTTTCTCTAAATAACGGCTAAGAAATACATCGAGGCTTCATACCTCAATCATTTCTTCTCCGCTAAGTAGGAAAGAACATACATCGAGGCCTACGCCTCAATCATTTCTTTCCTACCATGAAATAAAGCAACGGTATGATCTTCATCGATTTTTATTAAGTATTTTAGAAGTCGAAAAGAAAAGAGAATGATAAGGGAACTATTCCTAAAATCTAGTCTAAGTTGTTTATACAAGTCTAAATCCTAATGTTAACATGGGATAGATTCTAAAAGGAGAAATAAAAGGTACTAACAAGATAGGCCTAAAATGAGGCCAAAGATACAAGTAACAAAATCACACAAGCATCATACAAAAATAACATGGAACTAACACAAAAACAATTCGAGTACTAATGCAAAATTACACTAAAAGATACTACCATTTTTATGCGTTTTTTATGAAAGAGAAGTCAAAAGATTAATGTCAAAATCAACCTAAAAAGTCTACTATTTTTATGAGTTTTTTAATGTCAACAAATCCTAAAAATCTATCAAAATGGTGATCATTATCATGTTTTTATCTATATAAAAAAATAGAACAAAACTGTGTCAAACAACCTAAATACTAATACGAAAATAGTGATCAAGGGGGGTGCTAATTTGAAAATAGTGGTGAAGTCAGTAGTCCAGGCGCAGGGCCCAAACATATGGTGGCCCAAGGGGCGTTTTGTTGTTGTTTGCAGGTCAGAAAAAGTGGTGTATGGGCTGAAGGGGGTATGAGATAGATTCGGCCCAAGGAATTGTTTTTTGTTCACAGCAAAATAAACAAATTAATAATAATAAGAAATAAAAAGGAGGAAATTGGGATTCGTGTGCCGTTCCAGCTTCTCACTCTCAGACTCGTTCCTTTCTCAAACCAATCCCCTCGCCGGAAATCGCTCCGCCGTGCCGGAGGCGGCGGAGCTTAGCCAAATGCCAAAATTAAGACACTCACCCTCACCTATTTCACTCTCTCTTTTTATCCTCGACTCTATCTCCTTCAGAAACTCAACCTATTGTCCTAAATCTGGGTGAATAGTGAACCCTAGATCCTAAATCAAATACTCATTCGGAATCAGACTCATACGGTATTCACAGAGGACGAATCTATACATAAAGCAAGGCGTTACAATCATGTTTCAAGCAAAAGAATGGAGGTTGGAAGCTTACCTACTGGAGCGGCTCCGGTAACCCTTCAACGGCGCAGGAAGAAAAAGAAAAGCAGAGGGAGCTGCTATCCAGGTGTTTGATTCTGACCTCGCCTCCGAATCTCTTCACTTCTTCTTTTCTTCTTCACTTTTTCTTCTTTTTCTGAAATTATCGTTGTTTTTGTTGCGAGATTGAGGGAGATTGATGACGGAGGCTAAGCTCGGTTGAAACGAGACCTCGAGGTGAAGTCTCGTACAACAATGGTGAGAGAGCTTTTGTGAGTGAGTGAGGGAATTGAGAGAAGAGAGGTTGCAGAAGTGAAATTGAGGGAGAAGGTGATTGAGGAAGGTGGCCGAGAGGTTGAAGATGGACGAGAGGGAATAAGTGATGTAGTGGTAGTGAAGATTATGAAGGTGGAGGAGAATGGTGGAGCAGCTTGAATGAAGGTGGAGAAGAATCGAGAGTGAAGATGGTGATCAGTGAAGAAGTGAAGATGAAGAGAAAACTAAGAATGAAGATGGTGATCAGTGAATGAAGTGAAGATGAAGAGAGTGAGAAATGGTGGAGCCTGAGAAATGAAGAATGGTACTGTTATATAGAATTTCAGGTTTGTAATCCCTCTCTCATTTTTCTGTTATAAGCTTTGTTTCCTGTTTTTTTCTGTTAAGTGGTTAAGAGTCTGTTGGCAGTTAGAGGAGTTAGTTAGTTATGAAATCTGTTTTGGTTGCTAGAAATCTGTTTCAGTTAGTTAGGTGGTTTGTTAGGACTGTTATAAGACTGTTAGAGGTTAGTTATAGGGTTTGAAACAGGAAAGTTAGTTCTGTTAGTTCTGAATGTTTGTAACTAAAATGAGAGTCTGTTATTTCTGTTAGGAAAGTTAGTTATAGGTGCGACAAGTTGGTTAAGTCAGTTTGGAATTCGGTTAGCCATCTGTTAGGTGGTTAGAGGGTCGGTTATATTCTGCTATATGTTTGGAAGGTTAAGGACTGTTACTGAATGTTAGCAGAAGAAAGGAATTGTTTAGAAAATCAGTTAAGGCTGAAACTGAGTTTGTTAGAGGTTGACAGTTCGGAAGTTATGGCTTGAATGTACTGAGTGAGGTTTATGTTATGTTAGTTTGTGTATTTGAATTGATGTGTTTGTGCAGGATAATTGTTAGAAATGGTATGGCTGGTGGTTCCCTTTTGAATGTAGTGCAGGGACAGATTTTGTATTGGTGTTATGCAGGTTTTTGGATGCACTTCCTGGTGATGAGTGATGCTGAATTGATATGGTATTATATGGTTTTTGTTGGGCTTGACAGGGCTGTTTCTGTGTGAATATGGGATGGATAGAGAGGTATAAAATTTGTTAACTGTTAGGATTTTGAATAATGTGTATTTGGTTTTGACTTTTGTTAAAAACAGTTAGAAAATGGTAGGGTTAAAAACGATTTTGAAGCTTTTGGCTTGCTGAAACTGTGTGCCTTGGTTCCATCTTTACCTTTTTATTGCTGAACCGAAATGTGATCTGTGTTGAAATTTTTTGACTTATTTTATTCTGCTGCAAGGTTCTTTTGGGGTTTGTGATTGCAAAGTGCTGTTTGGTTTATTACTTTGAACCTTATCTTTGTAGAATGTTAGCATTGGTTCATTGTGCAGCAGGTCTTTAATATTTGAATTATGTTGCAGGGCTGACTTGCTTATGTTTGAACTGATGGCAATTTCTTTCTTCAACTTTTGTTGATGGCTTGCTGCAAATTGAATATGTGGAACTTGAATAGTAATGCTGTTATTCTTTTTGTATGCAGGGCTGAGTGTATTGGCAAGGTTCACACGGGTTTGGAATTTGGGAGGTGGAATGGTTAAGGCTCGTGGTTATTTGGAGGCATACATTGGATATGAGCAAGACATAGAGATTGGTGTATATGGGGAGTAAGGTCATGAAACTGAAGTAGCAATGGCTTGATGGAGACCACTGAATCTGACTTGGGAACAGGATAGGACAAGGATAGGTGTTGACTTTGGTCAACTGTTTGACCAAAAAGTCAACAGTTGACCGAGAGTCAACTTTAGGTCAAAAGCTTGTTTTTCTTGTATTCTTTGTAATGATTATTGACATATTTGCCATCCTTCTTTTGTAACATGATACTTTTTCTTTTAATGAATTTTGAAGGAGGAATAATGTGCATCTTGGATAAGCTTTTGACGATTTTGAATGATGGATCTTGTATGAAAATACTTGAAAATTCTTGAATGAATGAGCGTGTTTTCCATAATGCTTGAATATCCTTGTACCTGACATTTGTCTTAAGTTTCAAGTAACTTGCTTCTCAAGACCTCTCCCACAAATACTTAAGAACTTTAATTATCTTTGAACTCAAATCAGCTTCAAATTTCAATGAACAGTTCTAATCAACATGATCTTCAATGAATCCTTTAACTCAATTCAATTCACCAATTCAAATCAGACTTACGTATCAAGCGACTAGCGTTAGCACATATGATGCCTTAGGTACAATGCAATCTTCAAGTTCATCCTCTTGTACCATGGTTCAACAATGATCTCAGAGCAAAATCACAATGCCTTGAAGGAACCACTTATGAGAGAACCTAGTTCGATGATCCTTAGTTGGAAACTTTCTCAAGCTCAAACACAACAGGTGAAACCTCACCTTTGGTCAACCATAAGGAAATAAACCCTGATCTCACGCTTCAGTGCTGGAAGCTTCAGAAGAATCAGACTTTAATTGTCATGCACACCTCAAACTCAATATTAAGCCCTAGGCTTTGGAACTCCTTGATCCCAGTGCCATCTTATTGTCTAACGAATGCATGGGTTATGTTAGATGACCTAATGGGAGGTATGTACATGCGACTATGCAATGCGTAAGCCTGAGCCAGTTAGAAGTAAAGGGGTAGGACAAATTTGGGGTATGACAGCTGCCCCTATTTAATCATCTTAAACCTGAAGGTGAGATTGGCGTTAGCCTTTCGAACATTCGAGGTAGAAGAAGATTAAATATCAAAGACCTGAAATTTGTCCTGAAAAGATGGAGTGATCTTTATTCTTTGCTTTTGTTTTGATATCTGCTGGGGAAAGAGAGGAATTTCGTTTCTGTTTTTTTTTTTTGGTGGAAGAATTTACAGTGGGTAATGGGTTTGAATGGGGATAGCTTATAACGTAGTAGCGGTGCCGATGCGGGGTTTTCAAAGAGAGTGGTTGTATGAAACAATGACCGAAAGGAAAAAGATCTCGTACGATCTATGACTCAACATCGACTCAACATCAGGAGAAGACCTAAGCATGATCTTCAGGACTGAAAGAATAAGATCTTTTACGATCTATGACTCAACATCGACTCAACATCAGGAGAAGACCTAAGCATGATCTTCAGGACTGAAAGAATAAGATCTTTTACGATCTATGACTCAACATCGACTCAACATCAGGAGAAGACCTAAGCATGATCTTCAGGACTGAAAGAATAAGATCTTTTACGATCTATGACTCAACATCGACTCAACATCAGGAGAAGACCTAAGCATGATCTTCTGGACCGAAAGAATAAGATCTATTACGATCTATGACTCAACATCGACTCAACACCAGGAGAAGACCTACGCATGATCTTCAGGACTGAAAGAATAAGATCTCTTACGATCTATGACTCAACATCGACTCGACACCAGGAGAGGATCTCGTACGATCTTTAGGACTGAAAGAATAAGATCTCTTACGATCTATGACTCAACATCGACTCAACATCAGGAGAAGACCTAAGCATGATCTTCAGGACTGAAAGAATAAGATCTTTTACGATCTATGACTCAACATCGACTCAACATCAGGAGAAGACCTAAGCATGATCTTCAGGACTGAAAGAATAAGATCTTTTACGATCTATGACTCAACATCGACTCGACACCAGGAGAAGACCTAAGCATGATCTTCAGGACTGAAAGAATAAGATCTATTACGATCTATGACTCAACATCGACTCAACATCAGGAGAAGACCTAACGAATGCATGGGTTATGTTAGATGACCTAATGGGAGGTATGTACATGCGACTATGCAATGCATAAGCCTGAGCCAGTTAGAAGTAAAGGGGTAGGACAAATTTGGGGTATGACACTCATTCCTTATTCTCCTTCTTTAGGAGGTTATTTAGTCCTTAAATTCTAAGAATTACCACTCATAACACAAAGGATTTGTAAATCTCTACAAATTTGACGAATATTAAGAAATATTGAAAAAGAATTACAAGTGTGAGTAGTGTGTGGAAGTCCCACGTTGATTAGGAATGTGAAGACTCGAGCAATTATAAGTGGGAGAACACACTCACCTATCATCTTAAAAATTTGGGTGAATATGTGGCGTGTCTCTCACAAAGATGTGTTTAGGGGTGGCAAACGGGCATGCCCGCCCCACAAAAGCCCACAAAAAAATGGGACAGGGTGAGCATAGTTAAGGGTGCGGGTCTAAAATCTTACCCGCCCCACACAAAAGTGCGGGCGGGGCGGGAAATGTCCGCGGACTCTACACCTTTTAAGCCTAAAAAAACATTAAATTGTGTTAATTCACATGTCCGCAAACAAACGGGGCGGAGCAGGACAGACACATGAAAGGGTGAGGGCCTAAACCTTTGACCAGTCCTGCACTAAAGGTAAAACGAACATGTCTAACGAGTCGGGGCCGTTTTGCCATCCCTAAATGTGTTGCTCCTAAAGGTAATCCCCAAGTAAAAAATATTCTTCGTTTGACCTCCTGAATTATGCCAACAAAGTTAGTAATAAATTTTTAAAATCAATCATCGGTATTAAGAAAAAGAATTGTATAAACATTTATGTGTATTAAGAAATAACCACTCTTATAATTATTGATATGCTAGAATAGTTATATTCGCAGTTATAAATTTAATAGATATATTCTTTAAAAGCAATATAAATATAAAAAATGAGTCTTATAATTACATTTATAAAAAAGAAAAGCTTATTTATTAATATTTGATCCTAAGGAATTTAAGAGACCAATTCAATAGAAATAGTCAAATGTGTCCAAGATATGTGATGTTAATTTGACGATGAAGGCTGCATTAGCTTGAACCTATACTAATATACAAACTTCGTGTTATACATGGCGGATGATTCATTGGACTATTAACGAACCCAATCTCTTCCCCGCACATTACGCCCCAATTTAATAACTCATATTTCAACCTTGGTGGCTATCATTTGTTCATAATATCCTTAAATATTATTGATGAAGTAAGTATTAGTTATTCTTCATCTTCATACTTTGTAAGTTTTGACTTTATATAGAAGTCTTTAGAATGTTTATGAGCAATCAATTATACACGTTTTCTACCTAGCTAATTAAGAGGCATTCAAGACAATTTCTTGCCCACAAGGCACGTCTCGTATGAACTTCAATCAAAAACATATACATCTCTCAACTTGACCGCTAGTGAGATATAAAATGTTAGTATTTTATCTATAAACGTTTAAAGAAATGTTAATTAATTTATTTGATTGTATTCTCTAATTAATTAATATTTAGATCATTTACATTTTTATTTTTTATTTTTTTTATAATAAAGATAAAAATAATGCTATTTAGATAAAAATAAATAAATAAACATAAGACGAGACACCAAATAAAATATTTTTCACAGTATAGCAAATATTATCAATTTTTTAATAATAAATAAATTTTTCCTTACCATAGAGATTTTTTTTATGCACAACATCATTATCAATTTTTTAATGATAAATCAATTTTGTTCTAAGCATAGAGATTTTTTTTTAATGCAACAGTAAGATTACACTATTAATCACTTTTATTAATTCAATAATTATTACCTATTTACTTTACATATATCTTATATCTTGTTAACCAAAAAAACAACACAGTACTTTTTCTATTTTTGCAATTGTATAAAAAAAGTTATTAATGTCTTATATTTTTTTGTCGGTTAATGAAATATAGAAACTAGATAATGATGCATTCTTACATTTATGTTAAAATTTATCTTGTTAGAGTTATCATTATAAGAGAAATTATATCCATACACCATTTCCTTGCACCTACACCTATTTTACTATTCACTTATACTGTGAATAGTGAAATTTAATAATTAATAATATTATTTTTTTTAAATATTTTTTTTATTTTTAAGATTGAGAGAATATGAAAATAAAATTATGTAATTAACCAACTTTATAACTTCATTAACCAACTTTTTATATTTTATTAACTAACTTCAAACTACTTAAAATCTGGGCAGTTTATTAACCAACTTCATAACTTCATTAACCAACTTTTTACACTATATTAACCAACTTTGTTTTACTAAAAAATATTTTTAACATTAGAATATTTATTAACCAACTTCATCATTTCATTAACCAATTTTTTTTACTTTATTAACCAACTTTGTTTTTCTATTAAAAGTCATTGTTCATATACTATTCATAAACAATGTTCATCGACGCTGTTCATTATTACTGTTCACAAATACTGTTCACCATTTAATATTATTTTATTTAAAAAATACTGTTCACCGTATAAATACGGTGAACAATGTATACGGTGTAAGTATTGGGTGTAGGAAATGGTGTAAGCATAGCATTGTTGTGATTATAAATTATTCACTGTTACAAATAGTATTGGTAGTAATCCTTCTATGCTCTCCTATTACTCATACATTGCATAGTGTTCTACATCAGCTTTCATATACATATACACGTGATGTAATGTTATATACCTTAGATTATAAGTTAATCTTCTAATACTCCTCCTCAAGGTCAAAAATAGATAAATGTCAGGACTTTGAGCTGCGAAGCTCACGGAAAGCATTGTGCCAAGAGTTTTCGTAAGTGTGTCAATAATTTGCAAGGAGCTTTGAATATGTTGAATCTTCAAGCTCTTATAGATCACTCATTCACGTATGAAATGAATATCAAGTTCAATGTGTTTTGTGCGAGCATGAACAATAGGATTATGTGAAAAAAGTATTGCACTAAGATTATCACACGCGACAATCAGAGAGAGAAACGACATTACAAGTTTAGTGAAAAGTGATTCTAATCAAAATAATTCATAAGTCGTGTGCGTCAAATCATGATACTTAGCCTCCGTGCTTGACTTGGTGACAAGCAGTTGTTTCTTGGAGCTCCACGACACTAGATTCACGCCAAAGAAGTTATAGGATCCGAACATATATCTACGAGATCGCTTTCCCAATTAGAGTAACTCTAGGCTCGTAGAGAGAACTTGCAAGATAATGAAGCAGGAGATGGCAAGAAAACATGGTTAATGCTGCCCCTAAAATATCGCATGATCCTTTTGACAGTTGGCTAGAGAAATTCTAATGGAGAAGCCATGGAATGATATGTTTTATTGACACTAAATGTAATGCCCGACCTCGTGAGTGTCACATATTGGACGGTGCCAACCATTGGACAATACAAATGAGGATTTGAGAGAGTGGTTGAACCATGTTTAGTGAGTCTGCAACTGCTTAGCATATGAGTGGTGACACCTTTTGCATTGCTCATGTTTACCCGGGCTAAAAGACCTTGATTACAATGTCTGAGTGAGAAAAATATCATCAGTAGATATGTGTTTTATTTCAATACCTAGAAAATATTCATGTTTTCCCAGTTTTTTGAGGGCAAAGGTAGCAAGAAGGGAATCAATGAGCTTGTGAACCAGAGTAGGGGAGGAGTTTGTGATCAGTATATCATCTACATAAACATATGCATTGAGAATAATCTCTTGATGAGATTAGATAAAAAGTGAGTGATCACACTTGTTGTGAGTGCATTTTCCTGTTATATGTTTTGCATGATGTCAAAACTAGGATAACTTTAGCATATCTGTGTATTGGACGATATCTCTGAGTCATTATGTGCACCTTTGCATTAGGTAACTTAGAATGCATTTAGAAAAGTTAAGGAAAGGTTTTAAACATCAAAAATAGGTTTTCATGCATCAAAACCAGGAATTTTTATGAAAAACCATTCTATGTGTCGACACATACGAGCTATGAGTCGACACATGCACTGCATTATTAAAGGTTGTAGCCTCTGTTTGGATGTGTCGACACATGGGTGCCTTCATGTCGAAACATAGAAGCAATTATTCCTTTGAGTCGACACATATGACTTACGTGTCGACACATGCAACCCAATTTTAAAGTATGTAGGCTCTACTTGCATGAGTCGGAACATACTGGAACTTTCATTTGCATGAGTCGACACATAGAAGAAATGTTGACTCTATGAGTCGACACATACGATTTATGTGTTGACACATATAACCCAGTTTTAAAGCATGTAGCTTTTATTTCTCATGAGTAAACACATGACCTGGTATGTGTCGACACATGCACTGATATGAGTTGACACGTGACTTATATGTGTCGACAGATGTTGTTATAAACTTGATATTTTGCATAATTTTTCTAAACATGTTGTCTCTTTTTACCTCTAACTTGCACATATATATATATATATATATATATATATATATATATATATATATATATATATATATATATATATATACCTCATACATGCATCATTTCAAATTAATGAAACTATAAACACATATAAAGATTACTCTTCATCTCCAACCTCACATCTATGCATACACAGAAACAAACTACACATAATCATTTTTTGTTTGGTTTTCTTCTAGTTTCAGTTTAATAACGTCCAATTTAGGTTTGTGTACCAGATAAATTGGGTTGAGAATCTTTAGGGGGTTTCATCAAAAAAACGTGAGGATTTATCCTCCAAGATCATGATGTTGATTTGGGGGGTTTGACAAGATTTTTGCAATTCATATTCTATCGAGTAAAAGCTTTCAAGAACATGAAGTTCTTGCAAAGGAGTAGCTTGAGACGGGGAATCAATTGGAAATATTGGGTGACAATAATTTGCAATTTGGATTCGACCGAGTGAAATCTTTGAGGAACAGAGATTTCTTGCAAAGGAGTAGCATGAAACTATGGATCATATTGTTATTGTTGGGTGACTTGATCAAACTCAGATCAAGGGAAGAGAAATTGCTAGGATCAACATCAAACATATGGTTTGTATGGTTGAATTGCTACAATTCTCTTGTAAAATTGAATTTGCAAAGTAAGACTGAGTATCTCATTCTCTTTGGAATTAAGGGAAAATGTAGCCATAGTGAGGATGATTGGTGAACTGCCTAAACAAATCCTTGTGTCCTATCTCTCTTATTTACTTTCTATGAGCAAATTATGGAATTTTGAAATTGTGCAATCGATACAATTAGACTAATTCATTATGATTTCAAACCTATTTTGTTCTATTGATTACAATCTTAATGATTGTTATTGGATTTCATAACAACAAAACCTTAAGAAAATTCAAATCAAAATTGACTGCACTATAATTGTTCAATAAATTGCTTCATCTTGTTTGTTATAATTATTTCATTGGAAATTGATTACTTTCGTGTTTTTAATTCAAACAATTTGTGTTATTGTTGAAATATATTGATTAAATATCTTGTTTTTATCATCGCATGTCTGAGATAAATATATGCATGTCTGGGTTTTCTAATAACGGATCAGATTAAACTATCTGATTTGATCGTGTTCCGCTGTCCATAATTTAACAAGTTTTAAAACATAAATTTCACCTAAAACTTTTAATTGGGATCTATTCACCTCCTTTTAGATAAGTCGCGTTTGTGTAGCACTTGCTATGAATGAAACTAAAGTGAACCAGTGCCTGAGTTAACTTCTCATACCAGACCCTTGGAACTTGCTTAAGACCATATGAAGCTTTATGCAATTTGCAAGCTAGTATATAGTTTTTCTTCTAAAATTCAGGTGGTTGAGACTAGGGGTGTTCATGGTTCATGAACTGCACTGAACCAAATCATATTATTGGTTCGGTTCAGTTTGCAATAACCACTTCAATAAAAATTAAGTTAATTGTTAAAATGGTTTCAATTCAATTTAAAACTAGTTTAGAACCAGTTTATATTTATAAACCAGTTTGTAATTTTAAACTAGATTTATAATTTCAACTCTTTTAAAACTAATTTTTTTTAATTTTATAAAAAAAAATTAAATTTATACGTAAAAAAAAATTCAAAATATTTATTTTAAAAAAATTAAGTTTTTTTATTTTCAGAAAAAAAAAAATATTTCTTGATGTATTTTTTAAGAAGATATTTGAATTTTTTTATTTCAGTAAAAAAATTATTTATTTTTAAAAATTGACTTTTTTTTATTTTCAAAAAATAAAAAAATATTGGAAAATAAATATTATTTTCGAAAAAGATTTTTTCAAATTTTTTTGTTAGTTCTCTATTTCGCATTTGTCAGTACAGACTCCTACGCATAATAAATGCTCTACTTTAACATGTTCAAAACTTCAAATTACCAATATATGACCTACAGTGTCATTATTTTTCTTGGACTTTAGTGATACACTGATACTTCTGTTCATAATTGTTTTTATTAATATTGCGATTCAGATTGCAGGTCTGCCACAAAATATCAAATCTTATTTTGCTTTATATCTTAATTTTTGACAAATATTTTTTTATGAATGTTATCTAAGGAAATAATATTATGATAGGATTGATGGCTTGAATGTAATAAGTTGCAATAAAAAAATTATTTAAAAAAAAGTTTTTTTATTTTTGTTATTTTAAACATTTTGAAAAAATATTAATTTTTTATTTTTAGAATTTTATTTTTACTCTCAATTGATTTTTTATGAGAAACTAATTATATAATTAAACCAATTTATAAATTGAAACTGGTTATGAACCGGTTTTAAACTGAAATTGAATTGTTTAAATTATGTGGTTCAGTTCATTAATCCATTTAAGTGGTTCAGTTTTTTATGGTGCAATTCAGTTCAGTTCTAGTATACAATTCAGTTAACCATATTTTTGAAGACCCCTAGTTGAGACATATATACTTCCTACTATAGAGAACCATTAAGAAATACATTATTTATATCAATTTGTTGCAGCTCCCACTTGTTGGTTAATTCTAGAGTAAGAATTACTCGAATGATTGTAGGCTTCACAATTAGAGAATTTTTTTTTATTAAAATCAAAACCAAACTATTGATGATGGCTTTTGGCTACAAACCTAGCGTTTTATTTATTCATAATGCCATTAGGATTCTCTTTTACCTTGAATACTCATTTGCATCCCATAGGCTTTCATTAATGTGGGATAGTTTTCAGGGTTCAAGTATGATTGGCTAATTGTGAATCATATTCAAGTTACGTAGGTTAATGTCAATCCAATTCAGAGAGAGCGTGATTAACATATGTTGGTTCCACATACGTAAGAAGAGCATCGAGCTTGTAATGACCTGTTTTAGCCTTTGTCATCTTAGGATGATCGTTGAACTGAAGAACTGGAGGGAGTGTGGAACTATGTATGAATGATGACAATGGCTCTTCAGAACATGTGATATTAGGGGAAGCATGTGACCTAGAACCAATGGTGGAAGAGTTATTGACATTGTCCTGAACAATTTGATTTGTAGATGTTATGATATTGATTGAGACATTTGAAAAGAGTTGTTAAAAGGACTATAATGTAGACTAAGTTCGTGAATAAGGTGAGTCCTTGGATTTGAATAGTCAGCGGGTGTTTGAGCTGAAGGCTTATTGTCAAAAACTATTGGAGAAGAGGCTTCACTATCGATTGGAATAATGTCAATTTTGTTAGGAAATTAAGGAGAATGCAATAGGAGAAATGAAAAAGAATCGAGGTGGCTAGAAGGTATGCAAGAAGTGTTAGAATCAGGTGGAAATTATGAAACTATATGCTTGCAAGTTTAATCAAGAAGTGATCAAAAGTAAGAAAGATATGCCTAGCCATGATAAAATCAAAGTTTTTATGATAAAACATTCGTAAAGCAAGTGCTACAATGAATTCAAATGGTCAAAGATGCGCAAGACAGTTGATCAAGCTATAAGAAGATTTAGTGTTGATAATCATCGATGATATCCTCAAATGATGGCATCTGGCTTGAAGATACCTCATGCCTCATCCACAATAAGATTCAAGTGAAGTGCTCACATGATTAGTATATCAGACAAAGGATTCGAAGCTTTAGAGTGTGAAAGCTCGGCTGATCTTGTCTAAGTGATCAGGGTTTTGTAAAAACACAAGGGTGTTTTTGTAAAGTGATATGGCTAAACCACACACTCACTAAAACTATTTTTTAAACCTCTATTTTTCAAATAAATTCACCTATAATGTTTTATGAGCCTAGACAAATGATTCATGAACTATCAGATTGATTAGGGCAAGTTTTTGAATTTCCTAGTCAATTGGACCAAGTGCCTAATCGATTAGATAAAGGTCAAATGAGACTATAATTGATTATGATAGTGGCTTAGTGAATGGTAATGTCTCTCTATTAAAACACTCTAAATTTGGCTCAAACAATCGATTATTAAGGTTACTCTCTCCCAACATTTTGTTGAGGAGTTCTATTTGAGCTAATAGCACAGTGTGGGTATCCATTGTCAGCACCCCCTTAAGCGTACAAAAACTTTCCACTTTGACCCCCCTTTTCACTCTATGAGTGGTATTCATTCAAGCACATTTTCTCAACTAGATTTTTTACATGTGCTTCAGTCAAGACTCGGATTGTACCTCAAACTAAGGCATCCAAAAGCATCCTACTTTGAATCCTGAGACCTTTTACGAAGTTTTGCATTTGTTCTATGTAGCTCATGTTGCTATTAGGACACCTTTGCAATAACAACTTGAATTGCTCCCATGGTTCATACAAAGATAAAGTCTCATGTTGCTCCAAGCTTGTTATCATTGACCCTTCTCTAAGTGAATTGAGTGGTTGTAATAAAACCTTTCTAGAAATTTTTCTTCTAGATCCTTCCACCTTCCAATTGGTTCCGTTGGAAAGATATAATAACCAATATGTTACTCTCCCAATCAACAAAACACCTAATAGCCTCCATTGTATCTAATCATCTGTCACACCTGTTGGTCTGCACATTGAAGTTGTTTCTTAAAAGATATCTAAATTCTCCCAAGGATCTTGGATCATATTTCCATCAAACGGATTGTCCCTTAAAACTGAAAGCACATGATTTTTTATGTTAAAACTAGCAGGTTCCGCAGAGACAAAATCCCTAGAAATTTGCCTTGTATCAGTTTGTTTGCAATAGTCTCTCATGGTTTATGGTTGTTGCTCCGCCATGGTTGTTTCTTCTCGTTCACTTTTGTTATCAGAAGAAACGGTGTGCTTCTCGTGCTACTTTTTTTATTTTTGGACCAAATGGTACTAGCTCCGATCCTCAACATTCCGGTTAAGAAAACTCTCGCTCCCGAGCTCCGTAATATTTCTCAACAATCAATATTAGGTTGTCAGAAGAAGATTCCCAAAACCGCGTGTTAAATTCCCTTTAAAAAGTTACTGAATGTGTCATACTCCCATGGTCGTCGTGCCACGTGCCTTTTAGATATATTAATAATAAATCTAAATATTAATGAGAAAGCTAAATACCTTATCTAAATGAGTGGTAGCTATACACTGATATTTAACTAATATTCTCTCCGTCCCATAATGAGTGACTCAGCACACCATTTCACACAGATTAAGAAAAGTGTAAAAAAGTAAGAGAGAGAGAGAGAGAGAGAGAGAGAGAGAGAGAGAGAATAGAGTTTTTACTATAGTACCCTTAGTATGTATTGGAAATGGTCAAATTTTTATTAATTAGATTTTAGAATTGGAAAAAGTGTATTGAAAATTAAAATGAATAGTTCATTTTGAGACATCATTTTATTCTAAATGGGTCACTCATTATGGAACGGAGAGAGTATATAGTTGCAAAAATATATTTAAAAATAATTACATGTTAAAATTGTGTCTATAGTATGTCAGACAACTTGAGATATTAAGGTAGCAGAGACACTTCAAATATTTTTATTTTAAATTAAATTGAAATTAAAGTTAAATAATTTTTTTGTTCTTTATCTTTAATTCATAATTCAATTTGATCTATTAACTTTTAAAAAGTTAATTTCAATCTTTTTTACTTTTTAAAATGAATACGTTAATTCTTTCCATCTAAATCAATAGCGTCAATTTTGATTGATTTGATAATTGTTATGTAACTTACTTTTGTGAGTGGGAAGTCTCTTATGTCATCTTTAGTTGATGAAACTCAAAGAGAGTGGAAACTCTCTTATGTCATCTTCCTAGAAATTAATTTGTAGCTAGCTTACTTCACAAGTTAAAAATACATCTTTAACCACCATCAGCCACATTAGCACTCATTATGTCATCTGTTTCCTGTCTATCTGTTGTATTATGCAATAAAAAGATTAACATGAAAATAACTGTAAAACTTGTTAAATAATTAAATGAAATAAGATAGTATATATCATTGAAAATTCAAACACTAAAGAGATGAAATTGTTGAATTTTCATACTTTATACTTTTCTTCCCTATGAATGAATGCAACCAAATTCAAACCAACGTACACTACACGGTTCTCATAATTTCTTTACCCAATTTTGTATCAACATACCCTCCACCACCTATAAAAGGCTATGCATATATCATCATTTTCATCACAACTCAAAAAACAACCTTAAAAAAACATGGCATCCTTAAACCAAGTTTCAATCCTATTGTTGCCTCTCTTCCTCATTTCCCTATTCAAATACTCTCATGCTGCTGGAATTGCAGTCTACTGGGGCCAAAATGGAGGTGAAGGTTCCTTAGAAGATGCTTGTAACACAAACAACTACCAATTTGTAAACATAGCTTTTCTTTCCATTTTTGGAAATGGCCAAACCCCAGTACTAAACCTTGCTGGCCATTGTAATCCAAGTGCCAATGAGTGCACAAAGTTTAGTTCCGAAATTCAAGCATGCCAAGCAAAAGGAATCAAAGTTCTGCTCTCTCTCGGAGGCGGCGCCGGAAGCTACTCTCTTAGCTCAGCTGATGATGCAACACAAGTTGCTAACTACCTATGGAACAATTTCTTGGGTGACACGTCAACTTCAAGGCCATTAGGTGATGCTGTTTTGGACGGAATTGATTTCGATATTGAAGCTGGTGGTGAACATTTTGATGAACTTGCAAAAGCACTTAATGGATTTAGTGCACAAAGGAGAGTTTACTTGTCTGCAGCACCACAGTGTCCTTACCCTGATGCTCATTTAGATTCAGCTATTCAAACTGGTTTATTTGATTATGTTTGGGTTCAGTTTTATAATAATCCTCAGTGTCAATACTCAAATGGAAATACTAACAATCTTCTTAATGCTTGGAATCAATGGACTTCAAGTCAAGCTAAACAAGTGTTCTTAGGTGTTCCTGCTAATGATGCTGCTGCTCCAAGTGGTGGTTTGATTCCTTCTGATGTTTTGATCTCTCAGGTTCTTCCTGCTATTAAAAGTTCTGCTAAATATGGTGGAGTTATGATTTGGGATAGATTCAATGATGGACAGAGTGGATATAGTACTGCTATTAAGGGCAGCGTTTAATCAGTTTAAGTTCTGGTTAAATTTATAGTCTTTATTATGTATTTGAAATAAGTAGCATTTTAGTGGGTTTTGTTCCTACTCATGAATAAGTGCTACGTGATCACTTGTTATACATGTAATAATAACGGAATCTTTAAAATAATGAATGAATTCATATAAATATACAGAAACTTATCAAGTACTATAACTTTATTGGCACTTCACGAGTAATAATCCTTGTCTGACGACCCTTACCAATTTCCTTAGACCGTGTCAATGTTTTTGTGTATTTTGCTATATCAACATAACATCGCTAAAACAGTTAAATACATAAAAATGCACACGCTACAACTTTGTAGTTTCTTTTTGAAAATACCAATACAACACTTTTACGCGAGTAATTCAATCAAACCCTATATTCTCACCAACTTCACCTGCTTTGGTTTTGTTTTCACATCCAAAATCTTCTTTCTCATCATGTTCATCATATGATTATCTGACAAACAACGTATCGACACCAACATGTTAATTCTATAGTGAAGTCGTTCACATGATTTTTTTGGTGTACTCACAGTTCTGGTTAATCAGTAAACAACGTGTAATAGATAAGTGTCACGTAAAATTACATGGTGCATATCAGTTAGACTATGTACAACTACAATAGTTCATAGATTCAACACCCTTCTTTTTTTTACTTTTTATACTCCACAACATCTTCTCTTTTTTTTATTTAATAATTCAACACTCATTCAACTTTTACTCAATACAATGGTTTTGTTTAATAAAATTCAACACTCGACCCCACCACTTTTATTTCATATTCTTATTTTCTTTTATGTTTTTGTAATTATATATTAATAATAATTATCGATTAAAATAATTAAAAGTTAAATAATTTTTTTTAACTTTTTTTAATTTAAAAACTTATTTGAATTTTATTTTTCTAATTTCACTATGCCAAATTTGTCTTTTAGCAGCACCCCTACTAAAGCGCTGGCATAGGTTTCGCTAAAAACAAAATAAAAAAACACGCAAAAAAAGCGCTCTTAAAGGGGGGGTACGAAAGCGCTTTCTAAAAGTGCTCTTATACGGGGGGTACGAAAGCGCTTTCTAAAAGCGCTCTTATAGGGGGGGTACGAAAGCGCTTTCAAAAAGCGCTCTTATAGGTGGCTTATGAAAGCGCTTTCAGAAGCGCTCTTAAAGGGGGGGTACGAAAGCGCTTTTACCCTAAAAAGCGCTGGTAAAGGCAGGGCTACCAGAGCGCTATCTAAAAGCGCTTTCATAGCTGTTTCGTCAATTAAAATTTTTAAAATCCAAATAATAGCTGTTTCATAATCCCTAATTTTCTTTCACTGCCATTGCTGCCCAGAACGAAGAAACACTGCCATCTACGAAGAACTCCATAGAAACTCCATAGAAACGCTGCTATCTATTAAGAGAAGACGAAGACGAAGCTAGAACGAATTCGAGAAGACCGTATCTCATCCTCAAAACCACCTAGAAAAACAAATACGAAGAGAAGACGAAGCTAGAACGAAGAACAACACTTGCCCAGAAAACGAAGACGAAGGTACACGATTTATTGGTTATTCGCGATATCGCCAATATGTTTTCTTGTGATTTTGTAGTTTTCTCTAGGAATGTGTAACTGTAAAGAATTTGGTTGTGTATTATATTAGGTGTTCTCTTCTGCTTCTATGTTGTAACTGGGCATTGGATAATGGCACTGTTTTTGACATTTGAAAGATGAATGCAATCGTTTTCTATGCTAATACTCACATTAGCATAGTTATGTGTCGGGTTTGAGTATAACTATTGGTGTTTCTTTTTGCTAAGTGTTTGATAATCCATATATTGTATTAGATTGGGTTTGAATGATATTGTGCTTCTCTTTGAGTTTTGGTTTTGGTTCATGTTCATGGCTGCCCGAGTTCGTTGTGTAAGACATGTTTGAAGTGAACTTAAGTATGCGTTAATAGGTTGGTGTAGTGGCTTCCCGGTTTCTAAGTTAATTGATTCAAAGGTGGTTGGAATTGATCTCATGTTTTGAAGTGGAATTAAGTCATATTTTGTATTGATGTTATTTGATTTTGATTCTAAAGACATCGTTGAGCTTTGATATTTGAATATGCATGATTTTGGTTGATCGATAGATCTTTTGGCTATGGTTGAGTTTACTTTCTTTCATCTTGAACTTGTTTGAAGTGAATTTTGAGAGCCAATTTATACGTATATCATGGTTGTCCGGGATGTTGGTTTAGGGATTTAGAACTTGTTTTGAACCCAATTTCTCATGGTACAATGTGACTTCTTGCATCTTGTTTCATTTTTGGTTTGAAAATTGTGTTAGTTTGTGAGTTTACTTCAATTTGAATGCATTTGACATAATGATACAATGCTGATTTTTTTAAGCTATGGATTATGACCTAATTTTTATACTCTTCAATTAAGTTTTTTATTTTATATTTTTTAGGAATATCTTTGCTAGATAGGGGTTACTTGTGAAGAGTGAAAGTTTGATCTCATTCAAGAATCTTACATTGTGTGTGTCTAGAAGTTGCTTACTACTATACAGGTAATTAATTGTTCTCTCTCGCCAAAGTAATATGTTGCGTTTTATTGCTTCTGATTCATTCCGTGTATCCTTTGTGTTTTGACAGAAACGCATTATACCGTTCTGTTCCTTAATAATTAGTTGTTTTTGTTTAGCTTAATTAATTAAGACATGAGTGTAATACTCATTATTCCGACATGTGGAATATTCTCTGATTTTTAAGTGATGAACTTACTAACTTTGTAACTTTTAGGTTATATTAAGTAATACTCATTATTCCGACATGTGGAATATTCTTGATGTCAATTTCGTTAATCGTTAAGTGATGAACTTACTAACTTTGTGAATTGAATTCGCCATAGGGGTTACTTGTGAAGAGTGAAAGTTCGACCGTTTTTGTTTAGCTTAATTAAGACATGGATAAGACATGGATGAATTCAAATCGATTGTCGAAAGAGTACGAGAAAGGGGTATGGGAATTCGTTGAGTTTGCGGTTGCGCACTCCGAAGACCCGCTTCGAATGTCGTGTCCTTGCTTGGGTTGCTGTTATGGGGGTAAAGTTGACGGGAATAAGTTGGCATCCCATTTACTACAGTTTGGAATTGATAGAAGTTATACATGTTGGACAATGCATGGTGAGAAAAGTAACGGGAATGCTGAGTCGAGGTGTAATAGGAAGTAAGCTTCAAACGACGATTGCACAGACACATACGATTGCGATCGAGTCGAAGAGATTGCAGAAGCGCTTGAATAAGATCTTGAGGATTGTCCCAAAATGTTTGAGAGGTTGGTAAGCGATGCAGAGAAACCGTTGTATGATGGTTGTTCAAAATTCACAAGATTGTCTGCGGTGTTAAAGTTGTACAACTTAAAGGCGGACAATGGATGGTCGGATAAAAGTTTCACAGAGTTATTAGCCCTTGTGAAAGATATGCTACCAAAGGATAATGTTCTTCCCAATCAAACGTATGAAGCCAAAAAGATGTTGTCCTCTATTGGCATGAGCTATGATAAGATACATGCATGTCCAAACGATTGCGTTTTGTTTCGAAACGAGTATGCAGCGTTGAATGAGTGTCCTAAATGTGGTGCCCCTCGATATAAGAAAAAGTTGTCTCCTGCTAAAGTCTTATGGTATTTTCCTATAATTCCGAGATTTAGACGCATGTATCGTAGTGAGACCGATTCAAGACACTTGACTTGGCATGCAGATGAAAGAATTATTGATGGAAAGTTGCGTGATCGGTAAAATAGCAAGTGTACTATTTTGCCTCTGTAGTAATAAAGGGAAAATTCCCCGAATATCAATCTCAAGGACTGCGTGATATTATAGAGTTAGTAGGAATTCAATTAAACAAAAAGCCTTGGGGGTTTTGGTTTTTCTGATTACGAATTAAGTTGCAAATAAACTTAAAAAGGTTGATTTAGCCAAATATGAGTAACATGCCACGGTAGGTGTGTGCATTAACATGTAACAATTCTGAACCCTTGTTTCATTAACAAAGTTCAACTTATCAATTACCGGTTCTTAAGGGTATTTGCTCCTAAGTCCTTAGTGGGCAAACCTTTGAACATTGAAATCCTAATCCCAAAGTCCTTCGAAATTAGTGATCAAATCAAGTATTATTATAATCAAGAACACTCCGGTTACTATAGGGTATCCCTAGTCCTAGGTGATATCTACTATAATATAATGGTATAAAAACCCTAACAATGGAGGTCAATCCTAATTGTCAGTCATAAATCAATCCAGTTGGTCCGACGAGGAAAGCATTAAAAACCTTATACCATTAAATTGAATGTAAAAGAGAAATATGTTATTGAAATTCGGAATTCAAAATCATCACAAATGTTAATCAGGGACACCCCCCTAGCATTGGGGGGTTTAGCTACTCATATCATCCAAAGAAATTACAAAGATATCAAATAAAGACATTACAATAGAGATGATGAACTTTGATCTTCAATGGCTTCCGCTCATGAGAGTTCTCTGTTCTTCTCCAATTGCATAGGCTTCTTCTCTCAATCCTCCAATTCTTCGTGTGGCAAAAAGATCCCTAATTCATCTTGAAAACCCTCCTAAATAGTGCAGACTCACTTAAGTTGGTTGGAAATCCCAAAAACACCCCTGCAGGCCAACCACTGAACTAAATAATAAAAATCACTGAAATCAGCGTCATCACCCAACACGGGCCGTGTTGAGCAACACAGGCACCTGTATTGGTCCCCTGTCATTTATTTTTCAAGATCCAAGTCCCAGGCTTAGCAACACGGGCCGTGTTGAGCAACACGGGCACCCGTGTTGCACCAATGTTTTTCCAACTTCTTGCGCCCTCTTCCTGACACGGCCCGTGTTGGGCAACACGGCCACCCGTGTCAGGCCTCCTGTAGCATGTTTTTGAAATTCCATCGAAACTCCGAGTTTTGCACTGATTTACTCTGATTTCTCCATATGAACCTGAAAACATAAAAACATACAACCAAAGCATAAAATGACGAATAAAGAAATAAAACGCTCAATAACATAACTTAAACATACTTAAAAACAACGATAAAAATATGTGTGAAAACCACTGATCATTGCGACATCCGGCAGACTCACCACAATGGATGAAAGTTGATATTGATTATCCTGAATTTGGAAAAGAAGCAAGAAACATTCGGTTGTCATTGTCTACTGATGGAATGAACCCGCATGGTATTCAAAGTATCTCGCATAGCACATGGCCAGTGATTCTTATGATTTATAACCTACCTCCGTGGCTATGTATGAAGCGTAAGTACATGATGTTATCTATGCTAATTTCTGGGCCTAAACAACCAGGGAATGACATAGACTTATACTTGGCACCCTTAATCGAAGATTTAAAGTTTTTGTGGGAGAACGGTGTGGAGGTTTACGATGGGTATAGGAAGGAAAGTTTCAACTTGAGGACGATGTTGTTTGGAACAATTAATGATTTTCCAGCATACGGAAATCTGTCCGGGTACAGCAATAAAGGTCAAAAGGCGTGTCCTGTTTGTGAAGATGAAACCGATACGACACGATTGGAGCTTTGTCAGAAGAATGTCTTTCTCGGCCATCGTAGATTCTTAAATTCTAATCATCACTACCGTGGGTGGAGAAAAGCATTCAATGGAAAGGCCGAACATCGTACAGCCCCGCCTTTTTTGTCAGGTGATCAAATTTTTGAAAAGGTGAAAGATATGAGCACTCAGTTTGGCAAGCCTTTTGCACATTCACTTGTCAAGGGTGGGTGGAAGAAGAAGTCAATTTTTTTTGAACTTCCATATTGGAAGTCGTTGTACGTAAGACATTTCCTGGATGTTATGCATATTGAAAAAAATGTATTTGACAACGTCATAGGTACGTTACTCAATATACAAGGAAAGTCTAAGGATGACCTTAACATAAGGAAGGACATGGTAAACATGGGAATGAGAACTGAATTAGGACCCGTGACGAAAGGAAGACGAACATATCTGCCACCTGCTGTTTACACTCTATCTAGAAAGGAGAAGAAAGCATTGTGTAAGTTCCTCAGTGAAGTTAAAGTTCCAGAAGGCTACTCTTCAGATATTAGAAGACTTGTGTCCATGAAAGACCTCAAGTTAAAGAGTTTGAAGACGCATGATTGCCATGTTATAATGGAACATTTTTTACCAATAGGTATACGTTCTATTCTGCCAGAAAAAGTAAGAAGCGCAATAACTAAGCTGTGTTTCTTCTTCAGGTCAATTTGCAGTAAGGTGGTCGATCTAGGGGTGGCAAAACGGGCCGCCTGCCCCACCCGCCGCCCGCCCCGCCTTATGCCCGCCAAAAAACGAGCGGGGCGGGCATGCCCGCCAAGTAAAATGGGCATCAAAATCATGCCCGCCCCGCCAAGATGGCGGGTTGGCGGGCGGCGGGCTTACCCGCCTATTTTTTATTTATATTTTTTTAATAGATTAATATGCTTTTTTTACCTTTTAATTAAACTTTTCACTTATTTTTTAAAAACAATTTTTTATAAAAGTAATTTTTTAACAAATTTACTCTAAAATATATTACATATATTTATAAATAAATGTATAAAATAAACCATCAAGAATTGCAATTACTAGAATTAACTAAAAAAAGAGTGATTTTTGGAGGAGGAGCGGGTTTTGGCGAGCGGCGGGCTTTGGCGGGGCGGGCTTTGGCGAGCGGCGAGCCTAAAATCCCAACCCAACCCGTCAATTTTTGGCGGGTGCGCGGGCGGCCCGGCGGGCCCCGGCCCGTTTTGCCACCCCTAGGTCGATCCCGCGATTTTACCAACATTGCAAAAAGAGATAGTTGTTACTTTATGTGATCTTGAAATGTATTTTCCTCCCTCGTTTTTTGACATAATGGTTCATCTAGTCGTTCATCTTGTGAAAGAGACACAATTGTGCGGACCAGCTTATATGAGATGGATGTACCCTGTTGAACGTTATATGAAAATATTAAAAGGGTACGTGAAAAACAGAATTCGAACGGAGGGTTGTATTGCCGAACGATACGTTGTTGATGAAGCGGTTGAGTTTTGTACTGAATATCTGTCAAATGTTCAATCAATTGGACTCCCCAAATCTCATATTGTCGAAAAAAAAGAAGGAAAAAGGCTAATTGGAAATAAAGTTGTGACAGTATCAATGGTCGAACGGGATCAAGCGCACTTGTATGTTCTGCACAATGAGATTAAGGTTGAGCCGTATGTTGAAATGCACAAGGTTGTTCTCCGAGATTTAAATCCAAATAAAAATGAGAACTGGATAGTACGAGAGCACAATCGAAGTTTCATACCGTGGTTTAGGGATCATATTTATTCAAAGTATCGTTCAGATCCTGCTTCAGTAACAGAAAGGTTGAGATGTTTAGCCTATGGTCCAAGTGTAATTGTGCTTTCTTATAGCGCATACGCAATTAATGGATACACATTTTATACCAAAGAACAGGATGATAAAAGTACTATGCAAAATAGTGGTGTTACCTTGGTCGCTGAAGCAATGCAAATATCAAGTGCGAATGACTTAAATCCGAAATTTGCAAATTTGTCATATTTTGGGGTTATCGAGCGCATTTTGGTGTTTCATTACGCGAAGTTTCAGATTCCTGTATTTGGTTGCAAGTGGGTTGAAAATAATAGTGGCATACGAATGGATAAGTCAGGATTTTTGCAAGTGGGTCTCAATAGGGTAGGGTACAAAGATGAGCCTTTCATTCTAGCCTCTCAAGCTAAACAAGTGTTCTATGTCAATGATCCGACAAGTACGAAATGGTCTATAGTGCTTTTATCTAACAAAATAGTTGATGAAAACATTTAAGATCAAGGTGATATTGGTGTTGGCATTGAATCTTGTACAAGAAACGATCAAAATGAGAATGAATCTTGTACTAGAAATGATCATAATGAGGGTATTTGGATCAATCCAACCGTCCGCGTTGTTAAGAGACGCGTAGAACACAATCCTACCAAGAAAAGAAAGAGACGTTAGTGATAAAGGTAATAGTATACATATTCCGACTAATTTGCTTTATTCAATTTGTACCGATTGTTTTATTCAATAGTATAGTACTTATTCAATATTGGTGCATATTCTCGTTTTGTACATAACTTTTGAACCATGTATCCGTTTGTCGACTTCTTTACATGTAACTATACTATTTTGACGATTCCAGAGCTGCTCATGCAGTTATCTTTACATTTCGGGACTGTTTTTTATCGGTTTTGCTTCTGCCCGTAATCAAAAGTCGGGCTTAGGGTCTGAATTTCGGAAAACCGACTTTATTTTTGAGTCCGTGGGGACGTTTTACCATAGCCATGTAAATTTCGTTCAATTCCGACAACTTTCTTTTTTGACGCTTATTTTGATTTGTACCGATTTCATTACCGATTTACTTGTACATGCATGGTTTGACTTCCATTTGACTTGTATAGATTGTTAGCTTATTAATAGTGTACTAATGTGCTTTAGTTTGTTTGATAGAGGTTCAATGGCTCCGGATAGAGATGCTCCACCTGAAAACTCACAAGAAAACTCACAAGAAAGAGATGCTCAAGAAAGAGATGCTCCGGATACAAATGCTCCACCTGATACTGAAGCAAAAGAAGTTGCACGAGGCATCACCATTATGAAGGGAATCATTCGACATAGAGACCAAGGATTAGTATACCATTTGGAATGGAATTCTGAAAACCAACCAATTGGTCCTAATTCTGCAAAGTTGACAAGCTATATTGGTACACTTGTTCGTATGCATATTCCAGTCTCCGTAGCTAAATGGAATCTGAAAAGCGAAGAGTTGGATGCGAAAAAAAAAGCGATTTGGGACGAGCTTCAGGTATATATCATATATGGTTGTTGTTATTATCTTGACGATAAATTGTTTAAATTACTTATACTAACACACTATGCGTATGTTTTCTTGCAGAGGACTTTTGAGATACCAGATGATCGTAGACGCTACATACTTAGTTTGGCCGGAAAAAGATATAGAGGGTAGAAAGCTTTTTTGACAAACACCTATCTTAAGGATAAAGATGGAAACTTTCTTGAAGAGGCACCGGGACGGCCAAAAAAGTATGAGATCTTCATTGATGAAAAAGATTGGGTTGAGTTTGTAAATCAAAGAGATGAAGATTTTCGGAAAAGGAGTGCCACGAATAGTGCGAGAGCATCCAAACCCGCGTATCCATACAAAAAAGGGCGTTTGGGATATGCACGCTTAGAGGATAAAATTGTAAGTAAATAGAAATGTGTTTGAATTAATTGTCTAAATGTGTTTTATTTGACGATTTTATCATTTGTGTCAATGCATAGTTAGAGGAGACTAAAAGTGAGGAAACTTCACTTCCTGTACATGTGTTGTGGAAGGAAGCTCGTGTGGGCAAGAATCAAGCTGTCGATCCCGATGTTCAGAGAGTTTATACTGAATGTGTAAGTATAATACTGTGTCTTTAATTAAATCAAATGTTTTTTAATATATAAATGATTTTTTATCTCCACTAATCATTATTGAAATGTAAATGAATTACAGGAGACCTTGTCGCAATCGGTGTCCACCGGTGAGGACCAGGATGATAGGAGCGTACTTAGTAGAGCACTAGATGCTCCTGAGTATCCCGGTCGGGTGAGGGGTAAGGGTCATGGTGTGACTCCAACCTCTTTTTACAAGCATCCTAGGAGAAGAAATCCTACCAATCAAGAAGTGTTGCAAAAATTGCAGGAATTGCAAGCACAAGTCTCTGAATTGCAAAGAGATAAAGATATGTATATGAGAGAAAAGTGCAATACTGCATCGGTGAAAGAAACTAGTGATAAAGCTAGTTTCAACTATCAAAGAAAACTTCCTGAGGTAATTATAAATTTCTTTTCCTTACAAATTGTTCTATTTTATTAACGATAATGACTTTATATTTACTATTGGTTTAGGGCATTTCTTCTTGCCAACTATACTTATCGGCACCGTATTATCGCCTAGTTGGCAAGGGAAAAGTGCACAACACTGTGGGAGATTTACTTCACCATAGACCGCTCCCGGATGGACACCTGAAAGTATCAGTTGATGTTGTATTAGATCATGATGCGGTGCTACCGGTACCTGACATGGTCTCAGAGACAACATTGATGCGAGATGCAATAGGGTCATTTGTTGCATGGCCCTCGGAGCTCATTATCATTGGTGATGAGGTATATTCAAAACCATTATGAATCATTTAGTTTTCGAATGTCAATTCTGCACCGTTACGTTAATTATTTTTTACATTTTAATTTTAGACTGCTCCTACAAAACCCGCAATTAAGGGCAAAGGGATTTTACAGGAGGAGGAGTCTGTTGCATCACTAAAAGAGGTACATTTAAGGAGTTAATATATAATTTGAATCTAAATTGCATGATTTTATATTTTATCGATCGTTATATGATTTTTAGGCATCTGCTCGGGGGTCACAACAAGTGACACAGGAAGTTCGTAGCGTACCACCTAAGGGTCTTCCGAAGCAAGAGGCAAAAAAAGGTGGTGCTTTTGTGGCTCGATACCGGACGACTCTCGGAACACTTGTTGATATGTCCGATTCGAAGGAAGGTGCTCTCCGTCAAATCAATATGGAGGAAGGTATCTTTGGTGTTGAATTCATGTCACATATTGCAATAGATGACTTGGAAGAGATTTTTACGCAAGAACAACTAGGCGTCGCTAATATGCACTCGTACATCCGGTAATATTCACTCATCCGATATATTATTTAATTAGTCGAACAATTTATTTACACATTATGTTTATTATGTTTTTCACTCATCCGGTAATATACACTAATATGCACTCATACATCCGGTTATTCACTCATCCGCTAATATGTTTATAATGTTTTTATTTAAGGTTGTTGCATGACAGAGTGTTGCGCGGGACTGCATTGTCAAACAGATTCTGTTTCGTGTCTTTCGCCCATTGCAGCGGAATGACAATTGCCTCGGAACCGGAATCAGTTAGACAGCGCTTAGTCGATAGATTCATGTCATCCGGCAATACAGAAAGTCTGATTCTTTGGGCGTATAATACCCGACCAGTAGGGTTAGTTTCTCATTCTTGGTTCATCTAATCTCTGTTTCTTTTGTGTATAGCAAAATTTTCATATAACCTATTGTTTTAATTTATAGAGCACACTGGTTGTTGCTTGCTATCAACCCTATAAGAGAAGTGGTGTATTATCTGAATTCGGTAAATGGTGACTGGACCAATTATCCGGCTATGAAGGAAATCATTGATTTGTAAGTGGGATCGTTCTAAATATTCGTGTATATTTAATTATTTGTGAGATTGATCTAAACATATGCTTTTATATATTTGTTAGATCAATACAAGTGTTCCGAAGTCAATGAGACGCACAGGTATCCCGGACTAAATCAAACAACATTACTTGGATCAAAGTGCAGGTACATTATTTTTCACAATTTTGCTTATAATATTTATGCTACTTGATAAAATAAGACAACTATAAAATCTTATTTGTTTTTCTATGTAGTGTCCGATACAGCAGAACAGTTCAGACTGCGGATACTTTGTTTTGAGGTTTATGAAAGAAATCCTTCAAATGAATCAATTAGAGATTCCAACCACGGTATGAATTTATAACTTAATTAGATAACTTCTTATAATTTATTACATTTAACTAAATCATTCATATTATGTTTTTATTCTGTAGTACTTTGACAAATTTCGTGCTGCAACTTACACGAGACTTAAGTTGGAAGAAATCAAAGAGGAATTGTGTCAATTTTATATTCATCAGCTATTCATGTAGTAGGATTTGTGTCGATTTGAAGAGAATATTATAGTACTCTAGGATATATGGTTACTAACTTTGTTCATATTGTTGCCAATTAATATTTGAAGTATAATATTGTTGATGTTAGAGATTTAGTTTGATTGACATAATGATGTATATATATAATTTTGGATATTATTATAATGGTATTATATTAGTATATATATAGACCTACCTATGGTTGAAAATATATCGTCGAAAATATATTACAGGTCGAAAATATTACAGGTTGAAAATATATTACAGGTCGAAAATATTACAGGTCGATCTAGGAGGCTGAAATTATAGGCTGCACTTTAAAATATCTCATTTAGCAACGACAGCGCTTTTAAAAAGCGCTCTTAAAGGTCCACATACGAAAGCGCTTTGTTACAAAAAGCGCTGCCAAAGATTAAAAATAAGAAAAAAAAATACGCAACCTACCAAAGCGCTTTTGGAAAAACGCTCTAGTAAGGGGGGCTACCAGAGCGCTTTTTCCAGCAAAAGCGCTCTTATAGGGGGTCTACCAGAGCGCTTTTTCCAGAAAAAGCGCTCTTATAGGGGGGTCTACCAGAGCGCTTTTTTTGTAAAAAGCGCTCTTATAGGGGGGTCTACCATAGCGCTTTTAAAAGCGCTTTCGTTACCTACGCCAGCGCTGGCTATGAGAGCGTTTTAAAGGCCAAAAAAAGCGCTTTAGAAGCCCTTCCGTGTTGTAGTGTTTTATATTTTTAATTAATTTTTTTCCTTACAAGTAATAAAGACGAAACAAATAAAATTATAAAAAACTTAAAATGTAATACAATAAAGTAAAGTATAATTTTGGGTGTTAAAAGGATTATTGTTGGGATCCATTTCACTAAAAAATGTGTAAAACTACATACAAGAATTTATTGAAGGCTAAATATAAAAACTAGAGAGAAAAAGTCGATTTTTTTTGTGTCCAAATCAAATGAACCAAGTCTCTATTATAGACACACAAAAAATGATGAATTTTGGTGAAAATAAAAATAAATAAATAATGGATTTATTATAAAATAATTGTCCCAGATAATTATGATGAAATAAAAATATAAATAATCAAAACAACCAATAAGATTTTGCAAAGTATAAGATGTGATTCTCTTCTCATTCAACATGTTGAATATATTCAACACCAATTAATCCACATCATATTCAACATCTCATTTAACACACCATTGGAAGCATTCAAATATTGAAAAAATTATTCAACACCCTCATTGTAAGACTATTTACAATGTAGGTGTTGAATTTTTTTTTCAATAGTTGAATTGGTACAATGGTGTGTTGAATCATATGTTGAAAATGATGTGGATTATTTAGTGTTGAAAACATTCAACATGTTGAATGAGAAATTAGTGGGGCCACATAATATTTTTCGCAAATTATTATTGGTTGTTGTGATTGTTTATATTTTTATTTCATGATAATTATTTAATGTCATTTATTTTATAGTAAATAAATTATTTATTTATTTTTATTTTCACCAAAATTCATCATTTTTTTTGTCTATAAATAGAGACTTGGTTCATTTGATTTGGACACACCAAAAAATTCCACTTTTTTCATAATTTTTCATAATTTCAATTGATAATAATATTAATATATAATTAATAATATTAAAATTCATCATTTTTCATAATTTCAATTGATAATAATATTAATATATAATTAATTTTAATATATAATCATAAAACAAAAATATAAAAGAAAATAAGAATATGAAATAAAAGTAGTGGGGTAGGGTGTTGAATTTTATTAAACAAAACTATTGTAGTGAGTAAATGTTGAATGTGTGTTGAATTATTAGGTGGAAGAGAGAGAAGATGATGTGGAGTATAAAAAGTGAAAAAGTAGGGTGTTGAATTTGGAAACCATTGTAAATAGTCTAAGTGGTCTTATTGTGTATCCTCAAATGTATTAATATTACAACTAAGTCCCTAACATATATAATATTTTTTAATAAGCAACTTTGAATTCAAATGAAAATACTATGGCTACTCTAACCCGAATACAAAAATGGTAGACACTATAAACACCCAATCAAACCTATTTAAGGTAAAGAGCATTTACACTACTCATAAAAATTACAATTTATCCTATCTTTGGATCCAATTGCAAGTCACCACCAAGAAAACATCTTAATTTTGAATACAATTTCATCCACATCACCTACTTCATCATTAAACATAACATTATTTCTTGATCTCCATATGCATCAAGAAGCAACCAACCATATTACACCTTCTCTGGATTTCAAAACTCTTCCTTTCAGGACCGCTATCGACTTTAAAAAATGGCTGCAGCAATCTTCTCCCTACATAATGGTGACTTGAAGCCAAATTTAAATTTTCTTCCCTACTCTCCTAGCATAACAGCAATTAACCATCACATGGGATATATCTTCATCTTGGTTAAAACAAAAAAAAACACACACAATCTCATGAAGACTATGAATAATTCCCTTTCTTGCTAGTTGCCTTCTTGTAGGTGGTCTATCATAGAACAATCTCCAGCCAAAGACTTCAACTTTAGATGGGACTTTAGTTGCTCGAATAATTCCCTTTCTTGCTAGTTGCCTTCTTGTAGGTGGTCTATCGTAGAACAATCTCCAGCCAAAGACTTCAACTTTAGATGGGACTTTAGTTGCTCAAAGCACCTTCAAAACTTGCTTAAATTCTAAATTAGGATTCACTTCATCTTGTACCTGCGTTAAGCTTTGCATAACAGGAACTTACTGAAAATGAATTATTACTACCATAATGCCCCACCATAATATCCTTCTGGTTGTTAATTGGCTTTACATCAGTTAACAGATTCAACAATTCCAAAGCTTCTACATAATATTCAGAATCCTCAACGTCAATACACCATTCAAAGAGCCATTGTCATGAACCATCAACCCAACAATCGTGATCCCACATACTACCATCTTTATTAGCAGCTATCAAGAAGAGATTTGGGCCCGATTGCTCCGATGCGTCGTGCCTAAGGGCTGAAGTTTCGTCTACAAGCCGCCACTTGCGCCTCTATGCTCACGCCCTTTGACTCGGTCCCGGAGTCGGTGTCGCCCCGAGGGGTTGTTTGGTTGTGACAAGTGGCATAATGCTTAGGGTCACCACATATGTCCATTTGGCACTTTATCCTCTTTGGCTCCTTTGGTGAGTTTAATGTTCCAAGGATTTTATAAATGCTTTTAAAGTTTGCTCCACTCTCAATGTGGGACTATTTACAATGCATTTATTGTCATTAACTCAATTGCCCATTTTGTCATTTTGAAACAACACCCTTGGCAATTATTGTTCATAATTTTCAACAATCCCCCACTTATTCTAATAATGACAAAACTAATTCCAGAAAATGAGATATAAAGAGGATTAATACAATTAGGTATCTTTTGATTTTAAACTTAACCTAAGTGAGGATAGCACAAAGTTTAATCAGGATATTAGGTAGCAATGCTTTTAAACCATTAATCCATATGATTAGACCGGCGTTACCTGACACACACTCTTTAAAGGTTCTTCCTCTACATATCTCTCTTAGCACTTATTTATGGTCATATGTTATCTGTTTCATGAATTTTTCATGAGAGAAACTCCAACTCTCACTTTGAGACGGCACCCTCTCGAAATTCACTTAGGTGAAGTTAATGTTGTATCCTTTTCCATGAGATACTTTTCCTCGATTATGAACTTCATTAAGAATTTGGAATAAAACTCAACCCTCCTTTTAAGTTCAATATTATCACGAAATGTTTGACGGTTATCCAAATTAACGACTTGTTGTTACCCATTGAATCTTGAGGTTAATGTTCTGTTAACGTAAGATTGGGTTGTTGCCGCTGTCAGAACTCTTACTCAAATAGTTTCAACCCCATACCTCTTGAGGTTGGTTTTACTAAGTCCTTTGGCATAATGCTTAGGGTCACCACATATGTCCATTTGGCACTTTATCCTCTTTGGCTCCTTTGGTGAGTTTAATGTTCCAAGGATTTTATAAATGCTTTTAAAGTTTGCTCCACTCTCAATGTGGGACTATTTACAATGCATTTATTGTCATTAACTCAATTGCCCATTTTGTCATTTTGAAACAACACCCTTGGCAATTATTGTTCATAATTTTCAACAATCCCCCACTTATTCTAATAATGACAAAACTAATTCCAGAAAATGAGATATAAAGAGGATTAATACAATTAGGTATCTTTTGATTTTAAACTTAACCTAAGTGAGGATAACACAAAGTTTAATCAGGATATTAGGTAGCAATGCTTTTAAACCATTAATCCATATGATTAGACCGGCGTTACCTGACACACACTCTTTAAAGGTTCTTCCTCTACATATCTCTCTTAGCACTTATTTATGGTCATATGTTATCTGTTTCATGAATTTTTCATGAGAGAAACTCCAACTCTCACTTTGAGACGGCACCATCTCAAAATTCACTTAGGTGAAGTTAATGCTGTATCCTTTTCCATGAGATACTTTTCCTCGATTATGAACTTCATTAAGAATTTGGAATAAAACTCAACCCTCCTTTTAAGGTCAATATTATCACGAAATGTTTGACGGTTATCCAAATTAACGACTTGTTGTTACCCATTGAATCTTGAGGTTAATGTTCTGTTAACGTAAGATTGGGTTGTTGCCGCTATCAGAACTCTTACTCAAAGAGTTTCAACCCCATACCTCTTGAGGTTGGTTTTACTAAGTCTTTGGCCAGTGGCTTAGTAAATGGATCAGCCAAATTATAGCTTGTTCATATATAGGTGTGGGAAATGATTCCATCCTTAATCAATTTTCTCACGAACGAATGTTTAAGCCCTGTATGCCTAGACTTTCCATTATACACTTTGTTGAATGCTCTTGATATAGTGCATTGGTAATCATAGTGTATCATTACCTTTGAAACATTTTATTTTGCCAACGAAACTTCCAACAGAAGATCCCTCAACCACTCTGCTTCTTGACCAGCAGAAGCGAGAGCCATGACCTCCGATTCCATGGTCGAAAGAGTAATGCATGTTTATTTCTTGCTCTTCCAAGAAATTGCTCCTCCAGCCAATGTAAATATCCATCCATTTGTAGATTTATGATCTCCAATGTTAGATATCCAACTCGCATCGGTATATCCTTCTAGTACGACAGGGAACCTACCATAATGAAGGTCAAGATCTTTGGTTTTTAGTAGATAACCAAAAATCCTCGTGATTGCCTTCCAATGTTCTATACTTGGATTACTAGTAAATCTAGTCATTTTACTAACTGCAAATGATATGTCGGGTATGATACATTGTATTAAGTACATAAGACACACTATTGCACTTGCATATTCTAATTGAGCCACTGCTCTACCATTGTTCTTTTGAAGTTTGATGACATGATCAATTAAAGTGGTAACTTCCTTAAATTTTAGGTGTTTGAACTTATCAAGCATTTTCTCGATATAGTATGTTTGACTAAGTTCATAACCCCCACTCTTTCGCTTAACTTTGATCCCTAAAATTGTGTCAACAAGTCCAAGATCTTTCATCTTGAAAGTGGAAGATAGAAACCTCTTTGTCTCTAGAATTCCATTCACATTGTTAATTGTTAGCATGTCATCAACATATAGACAAATAAATATTACGGTGTTTTTGCACACCTTTGTGTATAAACAGTTGTCAAAATAATTAGGAATAAATCCATTTGAGAGTATCACAGAATCAAATTTTTTATGTCATTGTTTTGGTGCTTGTTTTAGGCCATATAAGGATTTGATAAGCTTACACACCTTTAGTTCATTACCCAAAAGCACATAGCCTTCCGGTTGTTCCATGTAGATGTCCTCATCGAGATCTCCATTTAGGAACGTTGTTTTAACATCTATTTGATGAACTATAAGGTCATTCAAGAAGGCTAAGACAAACAACAATCTAATTGTGGTTGTCCTTGTTATTAGTGCATGTGTGTCAAAGTAATCTATGCCTTCCTTTTTTATAAATCCTTTTGCCACTAATCTGGCCTTATAAGTATTTAGGATACCATTGCTATGGTATTTCCTTCTAAACATCCACTTGCATCCAATAGGCCTTGATCCCCTTGGTAAATCAACAAGTTCCCAAGTGTGGTTTCAGATAATTGAATCCATTTCATCTTGGATGGTGTCCTTCCAACAAGAGGAGTCCCTTGAAGTTATTGTTTCCTAGTGAGTTTTAGGATCATCCTCTACTTGAATAATGACTGGAATACTTTGAACGAAATTCTTACAATTTCCTTCAACCAGATAAAAAGAAATAAATTGAGGATCAATTTTTTCGGGTCCTAGATTCTTTGTTTTCCGGATTCTCTCACTCATATGAGGCTCGGGTTGTAATTCAATGATTCGAGAAGTACCTTCAGGTTGTATTTCTACAATCTGAGAAGAATCTTCTTCACAAGATTTTTTATTTGCGACTGAATCTGATTCTTTATCCTCCGTGATAAGATTTTCAAAGAACTTCACATCCCGGGATTCTACAATTACATTAGACTCTAAATTTAAAAGTCTATATGCTTTACTATTTTGTGCATATCCTACAAAGGCATATCTTATCCCTCGAGGACCTGTCGCTACCGCGAAAAATGGAATCAGAGTCGCCACTAATATATTTATCCCATCGCGGGAAAGGAATATCAGAAAACCTAACTCAGAACAAGGACAAGGTCTTTCGACCAGAGAACAGGGCACGTGAGTCGGTTACGCGAGGGGAAGGTGTTAGCACCCCTCACGCCCATCGTACTCGATGGTATCCACCTACGTTTGTTTCTATCTAAAGGGTGTATCTATGTCTAAACCTAAATGCGAATGAATGAAAAAGAAACACGGGGAAAAGAAGGAATTATTTACAAGTGTGTTCGCTTAGGCCCCGCGACCCAATGCCTACGTATCCTTTTCAGGAATCAGAACGACCGTAGTTCGGCTCCATAGTTTCCATTTGTTTTGTGTTTTTTAGTTGAACAGCGGTTAAGGTCACAATCCACGATGCTCGACCTTTGGAGACTTATACGCCTATTTTTGGAAAGGACTTAACTTGTTCTTAGGTGCCTAACAAGGCAAAAGAAAATGAATCCTGGGTTTGTGTCTTTTATTGTAATTCCACAATGACAAAACCCACTACAAGGCTTCGCATTGCTTCCTTACTTTGTTTTAAGTCTGAGCCTTTTATTAAGCAGTTTTTATGTTTTTTGGTTGGGTATTTTTTAAGGGAATTTATTTGTGATTTAGATCATACCAAAAAAAGAGTTTTTTTTTTTGAATATTTAGAGAATGCACATCGAGGCCTACGCCACAATCGTTTCTCTAAATAGCGGTTAAGAAATACACCGAGGCCTACGCCTCAATCATTTCTCTTCCGCTAAGTAGGAAAGAACATACATCGAGGCCTACGCCCCAATCATTTCTTTCCTACCACAAAAACAAAACGGTATGATCCTTATCGGTAATTATTAAGTTTTTTAATGTTGAAAAAGAAAAAGAAATGAAAGAGGGGCACTAACCTATTCTCTAATCTAATGTTATACACTAAATTCTATTTAAGATCTAAACTAATATCTAAAGGGAATATCTACCTAAAGTTATCACATTAATGGAATATATTCTAAAAGGAGCAGACAAATGATATTGACAAAATAGGCCCAAAATAAGGCCAAAAAGCTAAGCAACAAGATTACACAACAATTATACAATGATAGCATGAAAATGATATAAAAGCATAAGAGAGGCAATCAAGTATTAGTACAAAATTAGTCTAAAAAATACTACTATTTTATGAGTTTTCTATGTCATTTTTATTACCTAAAATCAAACAAAAATCATGATTCTAACTATTGTTATTACCTAAAAGATTTAATGAGAAAACTATGATTTTACATGTTTTTCATTATCTAAAGAAATAGAGCAAAACTATGTCAAAAATCCTAAATTCTAACAAGAAAAACATGTAATCAGGGGGTGAATTGGTGAAAATATGGTGCAGGTTAGAATAGGGGCGCTAGGCCCAGACAGGGAGGCCCAAGGGATATTTTTTGTTCAGCATTTGTTTAGACCAAAAGGTGGCGCAGCATGGGCCAAATGGGGGTGAAGTATGGCCAATTCGTGTGAGGCCCAAGCTAGTCTGTCGCACCCCAATTTTTGACCTACAAATTTCATTCATATGATCATGTTGCGTTCGTATTTCGTTTGCATTCATATCATCACATCGTTGCATATCGGTTAAAGTCAACAAAAAATAGCTTTTAATAGTTTAGATTAAATTTAATTTTTATTTTTAGTTTAGGTTTAATTTAGATTATTTTTTAGCTTTTATACTATTTTTATTTTTAGTCTAGATTTAAATTAGGTTAATTTTTTAGTTTAAATTTATTTTAGATTAATTGTTATTTCATTTTTTTAACATCTTATTATTATTATTATTATTATTATTATTATTATTATTATTATTATTATTATTATTATTATAGTATTATTTTATTGTCATTTATGTCCAAGAAAAAGAAGTAGACAAATGGTGCTTTCATGGTTGAATAGAGAATCTCTCCAAAAAATAGAAAAAATCGATTCACACAATTCTGTCCAAGCTGCTCCACCTATCTGCTACAACAGTCCAAAATTTCTGCTCCCATCTCAGCCTGCATATCTGCTCCATGCATATCTGCTCCATTACCTGCTGCACAAAACAACCAGGGCAAGCCAAAATTTTCACCACAATAACCATACACAAACCTGCAGAAGAAAGAACATGAAACAGCAACCACAATTGTTCAAATCTTCTAACAAATTCCCCCCAAAATTCATTTTCATTGAGCTATAAAAAGACTACTAACACAGTAGAACGGGGAAGCCACACGAAAAAACACCAAACCTCTGCCAAAGTTCCTCTAACCTTACAACACCAACACACCACAAATCCTTGCAAAAACCCCTCAAACCTAACCTCACAAACCTTAACCTCCCTGCATAAACCTCACGCAGTTCACTACAACACCAACACAACACTCACGCATAAATCGCTCAACCTTGGCTCAACACAAACCGCACTCACTGCAACCTTCTGTAAATCTCCATCACAAACACGTTAACTTCACCACCGTCAACATCATCATCTCACAATATATAGCTGTAACATAAGAGTAAACTCAGTTTCGATTTGCAAACAAGTCGCACCAATGTGAATCATCATCACCGTTCTCAATGCTAACAAATTTGAAGGCACAGAAGTTTCAGATTTATTTTCGAAAGGGAGAGGATGGAGCAGCGTATTACCTCTGGTTTTGTAGACGTTATCCTCATCAAACGATAAATCCAGGTCCTCTTTACCATAGTTGTTGAACTGATTAAATGTGCGATTTTGTTTACTTGTTAAAACTTTGCCGTGTTGTTGTTGTTGTCGCTGTGTTGCAATTGTTTCTTTCACTTTGCCATGATTGTTGTTGGGTTGAAACATATGCTTCTGTCGTTATGTTGTTCTACTAACCGAGTGAGAGGATTAGAGAAGAACTTCCGTTTTTGTTTTGCTAGAAGAGAGAGTTATTTTTTGTTGTAGATCTTCCAGAGCGAGAGAGATCGTGAGAGTTTCATGTTATTGTTCTTGCAATTTGTTGATCGATGGTTGATTTCGAGAGATAGGCAGAGAGTGATTCCTACATTATTGTTACGTTTTTGTGAGAAGCAGAGAAGAAGTCAAGAGAGAGCAAAGGGGGCCGTGTGGGAGTATTCTCACCTAGGGTTTTTTCTGTTGCTATTGTTTTTGTCTTTGTGGGCTCAAATGGCATAAGCCCAACTGGTTTTTCTCCTTATCATTACCAGTCTGCTAACCGCACACCCCTCTGAGTTTTGTTCTTGGGGCCAGCATTCAAACTCAAGCCCAACTTTTTTTTTATTTACACCACCCATACTATTCTTTTTTTAAGCCTATTATAGTCATAATTTTGTTTTATTTTCTTTTAATACTTTTTGCCCTCTTTTATTTTTTATTTTTTAATTTCTAACTTCTTAATAAAAATACAAAAAATATGTTTTATTTTAAATTTAGATTCTTATTTTCTTATAAAAAATTCCAAAAAAATATTAGATTAATCTTCCGAATCCAAAAAATAAATAAACCTTGGTCCAACGCCAAGTCGTTACAATAAATTTCTCGATCCAATGTCGAGTTTCTTTTCAAAATACTTTCTTTAAACCATACCGAAAGATCGAGTGACAAGAAGTGTACACCTCTTGAATACCTCGATTCTTTTGGATTAACACCTTTTTCTTAAACCTTTCTTAATCAAATCAAAACGATCAAGTGACAAGAAGTGAACACCTCTTGAATACCTTGATCTTTTGAATTAAAATACATTAATAAAATCAAAGTGATCAAGTGACAAGAAGTGCACACCTCTTGAATACCTTCGATCCTTTGAATCAAAACACATTAATAAAATCAAAGTGATCAAGTGACAAGAAGTGCACACCTCTTGAATACCTTCGATCCTTTGAGCTAAAACACATTAATCAAACCGAAAGATCTTGTGACAAGGGGTGAACACCTCTTGAATACCTTGGTCTTTTGAACCAAAAAACATTAATCAAATCGAAAGGTCCTGTGACAAGAAGTGCACACCTCTTGAATACCTTGATCTTTTGAATCAAAACATTAATCAAATCAAGAGATTAAGTGACAAGAAGTGCACACCTCTTGAATACCTTTGGTCCTTTGAATTAAAATCTTCATTAATCAAATCAAAGTGATCAAGTGACAAGAAGTGAACACCTCTTGAATACCTTGATCCTTTGAATCAAAACACCTTAATCAAATCAAAGTGATCAAGTGACAAGAAGTGAACACCTCTTGAATACCTTGATCCTTTGAATCAAAACACATTAATAAAATCAAAGTGATCAAGTGACAAGAAGTGCACGCCTCTTGAATACCTTGATCCTTTGAATCAAAACATATTAATCAAACCGAAAGATCGAGTGACAAGAAGTGCACACCTCTTGAATACCTTGATCTTTTGAACCAAAATACATTAATTAACAAGGACAACAAGTGACAATGGGGCTCGCTCCTGTTCAATACCTTGGGTAAAGACGCGCTAGGTGAACACCTATGCTCAATCCTTTGCTAAATGTCCATTTAAAACACAATTTCAATTTCATTCAACCTTTTTGCCTCATGGCCTTTTCATTTTAAAACTCTTTTCATAAACGAGACACTTATTCAATTTTCAATACGAACATACTTCCACATGTGAAGATCGAATATCTTCCACTCGAATGCGATGATGGTCAAAATCATGTCTTATCTTGATTTAGTCATCCATTCTTGTAGTGATCTCATATCCATGTGCGCATAGTATTTCCATTTGAAAGTGATCGAGTACCTCTCGCTAAAATCAACCAACAAACTTTTCGTGGTTCTTAGCCCGAACTACGATTGCTCTGACTTTCCCATTGCACTAGGGAATACGTAGGCACAAGATACAAACGTCTTGGCGAGCATAATAAAAAAAAAACTTTTCTGTTTTCTTCATAATAATAAAAACCTAAAAAAACATTTCTTTCATCTTTTCTCGATTAATAAGTTAAAGAACACAAACAAAAACACTAACACTCAAACACGAAACTAACTAAATGGGTCCCATCGAGTACGATGGAGGTGAGGGGTGCTAATACCTTCCCCTTGCTTAACCGACTCCCGAACCCTAATTTGGTTACGAACGACCATCTTATCCGTTTTCTTTTTATCTGTGGGTTTTATCGATATTTTCCCTTTCCTTCTTGGAATAAATAAAGTTCGGTGGCGACTCTGTTGTACTTCGAGCGTGCGAAAACGCTCGAGTCACATTTTTACCGCTACAGAAAGTGGCGACTCTGCTGGGGACCTAAAATTCTAAGAGGGTCAACCCTAATTTAGTTTGTTTTATATTTGAGTGTTTACTTTTGTTTGTTCTTGTATTCTTTATGCTTATTCTTATGCTCTTTATGTTTACTCTTGTGTTATATTTCTTTACTCTTGCTTTACTGCTTTTTATTTATTTCTGTATATATTCAATTGTGGGTATGGGAATGATATTTGAGTGAAGCTCTCAACCCGAGCTTTGAAAAACAAGAGAAAAACATAAGCTAGGAGGTGGTTGTGTAGTGCTAGTCCCCAAGGTGAACACCTTGAATGGCTAATACGAGAACCCCACTTGGAGGAGACTTAGTCATGAAATTTGTCATAAGATGGTTCGCCCATCGCATGGCAGAAATCTGATTTCGTCGTTAACTCCAAGGACCTTTAGAACCCGTTCCATCTGTAGAGGTTATGTTATATCCAAAAAATATAGAGCTAACCTTGTGAGGGGATTCTTGGGTAAAAGAACCTAAAACTGTCTTATTATAAGAAGCTTTCCTCAGTAAGTTCTGTTATCCATTTACATTTATCATTTTAATTCAGTCTTTGTATAGCATCGTGTTGTATTCCATATCATATGACATTGCATCATTCCTACATGAAAAAATAAAAAAATTTCATGCATTTGCATTCATGCATCTGCATTCATGCATTCAAGTTGTCAACAAAAGACTCATTTCATCTGTCTTCACCCTCAAGTGGTCTGTCTACCGTCAAGTTGATTCCTCAACACATTGAACTGGAGGCATGAATCTGAAGACTAAGGAAGAACTTCAACAAAGCCAAGGTTTGCTAAGAGTGGAATTTATCCAATTGAAGAGCCAATATATCAGTCATGATGGATCATCCTCGTCACTGATTATTTCACTAGGCCATGTTTCCTTACTGTTTGCAATTCACTTGTTGGTACTATGTGCTGCCTTTAATGTTGTTTGTTTCAAAATGTTAATTTTAATGAAATGAGCATTGCATATTTGAATCAATCCATTTACATCCATTGTGTGCTTCTTTATGCTTTATCTTTCAAAAAAACAAAAAATATATCTCTTGTTCGCTTTCTTTAACAAACTTGTGTTTTATGCAAAGATTGGAGGGAGGATGATGACAACGAAATACCAAAGTTGTTGAATTGTACGCTTTCGAATAAAACTTTGCTGATGATGTACAGGCATTGTTTCAATCCCAAACACTGGAGAAAAAAGGAAGTTAATCCCTAGTCAACCCCTCTGAGCCTTCGAAGTTGGAGTTTCTTTTTTAAACGAAAAAACCCGCAATTTTAACCTGGGGCAGGGTAGTTCTCAGTTAATTTGTTTATGCATTCAATTTCAAAAAAAAAATCATTAAGTACACCTTTCAATGAGGGTTTCAATCAAAAGTGACCAAGATGGCTATCATTAATCATTATCAAAGCAGTCACTATCTTTCTAATACAAAACAATATTTCAAAAAAAAAGAGAAAGCCCGCTAAGTCAAAACCTATGAAGGAGACTTAGGCAAAATTGGGGCATCCCGCATGACTGTGATCTCAAATAGAACAGTTTAGGCAAAAGATAGGGATATAAAGCAAAAAAGAGAAGTCAATAAATTCACTGAACAACTATAAAACGTTGTGACTATCGAAAGGAAGAGGTGACTGCCATCTCAAAGATTCCCTTGGTCTTTAAACCATCATCATTATCATAGGTGCAATTCCAAAGTCTCTTGGAACCTGAATGCATAATTTAAATTAATTGAGCGTAGGAATGGAGATCATCATGAAGGATGGGGTGGGTACAAATATACTTTGAGCCTATATCCTTTGTTTCTGAAACCGTGAACCAAGCCACGTTACAACCCTCAAAAGACCTGATTGAAGCAAGGTTTATTTTGAAGGCATACTACAACAAGGTTGCGTTAACCTGACTCCTAAAGATCTTTGCAAATCGTTTGTTTTACCATACCTTTTGCTTTATCCATCATTTTGAATGTCTGGAATTCATTTTCTTAACATCAATAACATCATTCCTAAATGACTTTAATTTTAAAATATTCTTTGAGCATTGCATTAAAATTACCATTTTTTGAATGAACATTTTATTTGCAAACATGTACTCATCTTTTAGGAAGTTCAAACAGTCGAGAAACTTGGTCAGTGTTCCTATCAGCGGCATGTTACTTCAAGATCATGTTATTCAAGACTTATACTGAGGCAAGCGTTCCCAACATTTATTTCAAGAACTGAAGCAACGATCAGGTAACAATCAGCCAGTCAGGGGCAATCTTCCTCAGCAATCCCCAAGCAGTTTATCAGTCCTTCCAAGAGGATCATCAGTGTGACAAGACCATGATTGACAGTGTTCTTGTGTTGAGGAATCAGAGTTTCGATCTACCCTCACAAAAGAGTCTACCTCAGTTGTCATAACCGATTGCATTATATTACATTCACATCTCATGCATAGAAAAATTCAATATCATGCATAGAAACAAAATTCATACTCATTTTCATTCTTTCAAGGTTTCGTTGTTATCAAACATCTTACCTTGAGATCAAAGTCCAACTCACTTGGCATTTACCAAAGCAGTTTCGTCTTATATTCATCAGTACATTAGCTGATAATGTCAATTTACTTTTATTCATCAGTACATTAGCTGATGTCATTCACCACTTGTTGCTATTATCAGTACATTAATTGATAATATGCACTTTCATTTCCCGTCATTAGTACATTAATTGATGCGGGACTTTCATCAGTACATTAGCTGATATCAAAAGTCTCCTGTTTTCTATCGTCAGTACGTTAGCCGATGATTGATCATGGTTGTCTCATCCTTATCAGTACGTTAGCTGGTATAGGGCTTCTCTTCGTCAGTACATTAACCGACGTCGGCCTTTTTCTTCTTGCCTTATCAGTATGTTAACTGGTATAGGATTTCCTTTCGTCAGTACATTAGCTGATGGCAATTCCCCCTTGTTTCCCTCATCAGTACATTAACTGATGCAGGCCGATTTGTTTCATATCTTCAGTACATTAACTGACGATATAATCGTTTTTCCTTCTTTAATACATTAACTAAAGTCGTGTCTCCTTTTCATCTTTTATCAGTACATTAGTTGATAAGAGATCTCATTTCCATCTTTAGTACATTAGCTAAAGCCAATGGTCTCCCTTGCCTTACCAGTACATCAGCTGATATGGGTCGTTGTTTTCATCCAAAGCCAATAATTGGATGTCACAATCCACAATAAGGTGTTTTTCTCCGTCTAATGTCACTCTTATATGCTTCTACTGTCTTTTTACCCAGAATTTTATCTCTCTTTTCCAAGTCTATCCAACATTAGTTTATCTTATTCCCCCACAGAGAATCGAGTCTGTCTCATATCATATTACATTCAAAATAACAAAAAAGTAGCCATTGCATTCATGTCATAAGCATTGTTGCGGCGATCTTAGGACAAAAATTGTGTACTTTGTATTTAAGTCTCTTCACGTCTTCGATAGAAGAAACTTAAATAGGGGCATCTGTCGCACCCCAATTTTTGACCTACAAATTTCATTCATATGATCATGTTGCGTTCGTATTTCGTTTGCATTCATATCATCACATCGTTGCATATCGGTTAAAGTCAACAAAAAATAGCTTTTAATAGTTTAGATTAAATTTAATTTTTATTTTTAGTTTAGGTTTAATTTAGATTATTTTTTAGCTTTTATACTATTTTTATTTTTAGTCTAGATTTAAATTAGGTTAATTTTTTAGTTTAAATTTATTTTAGATTAATTGTTATTTCATTTTTTTAACATCTTATTATTATTATTATTATTATTATTATTATTATTATTATTATTATTATTATTATTATAGTATTATTTTATTGTCATTTATGTCCAAGAAAAAGAAGTAGACAAATGGTGCTTTCATGGTTGAATAGAGAATCTCTCCAAAAAATAGAAAAAATCGGTTCACACAATTCTGTCCAAGCTGCTCCACCTATCTGCTACAACAGTCCAAAATTTCTGCTCCCATCTCAGCCTGCATATCTGCTTCATGCATATCTGCTCCATTACCTGCTGCACAAAACAACCAGGGCAAGCCAAAATTTTCACCACAATAACCATACACAAACCTGCAGAAGAAAGAACATGAAACAGCAACCACAATTGTTCAAATCTTCTAACAAATTCCCCCCAAAATTCATTTTCATTGAGCTATAAAAAGACTACTAACACAGTAGAACGGGGAAGCCACACGAAAAAACACCAAACCTCTGCCAAAGTTCCTCTAACCTTACAACACCAACACACCACAAATCCTTGCAAAAACCCCTCAAACCTAACCTCACAAACCTTAACCTCCCTGCATAAACCTCACGCAGTTCACTACAACACCAACACAACACTCACGCATAAATCGCTCAACCTTGGCTCAACACAAACCGCACTCACTGCAACCTTCTGTAAATCTCCATCACAAACACGTTAACTTCACCACCGTCAACATCATCATCTCACAATATATAGCTGTAACATAAGAGTAAACTCAGTTTCGATTTGCAAACAAGTCGCACCAATGTGAATCATCATCACCGTTCTCAATGCTAACAAATTTGAAGGCACAGAAGTTTCAGATTTATTTTCGAAAGGGAGAGGATGGAGCAGCGTATTACCTCTGGTTTTGTAGACGTTATCCTCATCAAACGATAAATCCAGGTCCTCTTTACCATAGTTGTTGAACTGATTAAATGTGCGATTTTGTTTACTTGTTAAAACTTTGCCGTGTTGTTGTTGTTGTCGCTGTGTTGCAATTGTTTCTTTCACTTTGCCATGATTGTTGTTGGGTTGAAACATATGCTTCTGTCGTTATGTTGTTCTACTAACCGAGTGAGAGGATTAGAGAAGAACTTCCGTTTTTGTTTTGCTAGAAGAGAGAGTTATTTTTTGTTGTAGATCTTCCAGAGCGAGAGAGATCGTGAGAGTTTCATGTTATTGTTCTTGCAATTTGTTGATCGATGGTTGATTTCGAGAGATAGGCAGAGAGTGATTCCTACATTATTGTTACGTTTTTGTGAGAAGCAGAGAAGAAGTCAAGAGAGAGCAAAGGGGGCCGTGTGGGAGTATTCTCACCTAGGGTTTTTTCTGTTGCTATTGTTTTTGTCTTTGTGGGCTCAAATGGCATAAGCCCAACTGGTTTTTCTCCTTATCATTACCAGTCTGCTAACCGCACACCCCTCTGAGTTTTGTTCTTGGGGCCAGCATTCAAACTCAAGCCCAACTTTTTTTTTATTTACACCACCCATACTATTCTTTTTTTAAGCCTATTATAGTTATAATTTTGTTTTATTTTCTTTTAATACTTTTTGCCCTCTTTTATTTTTTATTTTTTAATTTCTAACTTCTTAATAAAAATACAAAAAATATGTTTTATTTTAAATTTAGATTCTTATTTTCTTATAAAAAATTCCAAAAAAATATTAGATTAATCTTCCGAATCCAAAAAATAAATAAACCTTGGTCCAACGCCAAGTCGTTACAATAAATTTCTCGATCCAATGTCGAGTTTCTTTTCAAAATACTTTCTTTAAACCATACCGAAAGATCGAGTGACAAGAAGTGTACACCTCTTGAATACCTCGATTCTTTTGGATTAACACCTTTTTCTTAAACCTTTCTTAATCAAATCAAAACGATCAAGTGACAAGAAGTGAACACCTCTTGAATACCTTGATCTTTTGAATTAAAATACATTAATAAAATCAAAGTGATCAAGTGACAAGAAGTGCACACCTCTTGAATACCTTCGATCCTTTGAATCAAAACACATTAATAAAATCAAAGTGATCAAGTGACAAGAAGTGCACACCTCTTGAATACCTTCGATCCTTTGAGCTAAAACACATTAATCAAACCGAAAGATCTTGTGACAAGGGGTGAACACCTCTTGAATACCTTGGTCTTTTGAACCAAAAAACATTAATCAAATCGAAAGGTCCTGTGACAAGAAGTGCACACCTCTTGAATACCTTGATCTTTTGAATCAAAACATTAATCAAATCAAGAGATTAAGTGACAAGAAGTGCACACCTCTTGAATACCTTTGGTCCTTTGAATTAAAATCTTCATTAATCAAATCAAAGTGATCAAGTGACAAGAAGTGAACACCTCTTGAATACCTTGATCCTTTGAATCAAAACACCTTAATCAAATCAAAGTGATCAAGTGACAAGAAGTGAACACCTCTTGAATACCTTGATCCTTTGAATCAAAACACATTAATAAAATCAAAGTGATCAAGTGACAAGAAGTGCACACCTCTTGAATACCTTGATCCTTTGAATCAAAACATATTAATCAAACCGAAAGATCGAGTGACAAGAAGTGCACACCTCTTGAATACCTTGATCTTTTGAACCAAAATACATTAATTAACAAGGACAACAAGTGACAATGGGGCTCGCTCCTGTTCAATACCTTGGGTAAAGACGCGCTAGGTGAACACCTATGCTCAATCCTTTGCTAAATGTCCATTTAAAACACAATTTCAATTTCATTCAACCTTTTTGCCTCATGGCCTTTTCATTTTAAAACTCTTTTCATAAACGAGACACTTATTCAATTTTCAATACGAACATACTTCCACATGTGAAGATCGAATATCTTCCACTCGAATGCGATGATGGCCAAAATCATGTCTTATCTTGATTTAGTCATCCATTCTTGTAGTGATCTCATATCCATGTGCGCATAGTATTTCCATTTGAAAGTGATCGAGTACCTCTCGCTAAAATCAACCAACAAACTTTTCGTGGTTCTTAGCCCGAACTACGATTGCTCTGACTTTCCCATTGCACTAGGGAATACGTAGGCACAAGATACAAATGTCTTGGCGAGCATAATAAAAAAAAAAAATTCTGTTTTCTTCATAATAATAAAAACCTAAAAAAACATTTCTTTCATCTTTTCTCGATTAATAAGTTAAAGAACACAAACAAAAACACTAACACTCAAACACGAAACTAACTAAATGGGTCCCATCGAGTACGATGGAGGTGAGGGGTGCTAATACCTTCCCCTTGCTTAACCGACTCCCGAACCCTAATTTGGTTACGAACGACCATCTTATCCGTTTTCTTTTTATCTGTGGTTTTTATCGATATTTTCCCTTTCCTTCTTGGAATAAATAAAGTTCGGTGGCGACTCTGTTGTACTTCGAGCGCGCGAAAACGCTCGAGTCACATTTTTACCGCTACATAGTCCATCATCAGATTTTCTAATCAGATCCAATAGACTCTAATCTTATGCTAATTCCTAATTAGTATCCATTAATATCAATCAAATATCAAATTAGTGTTCATTATCTAAATCCTAATTCAGATTAATTCAATTAAAAAACATATGCTAAAAAAAAATAAAATAAAAATAAATATATAGAATGGGGAATTAGGGTTCTATTACCCTGTGACGAATCAGCTTCTCTGAGCTTCTTCTCCCTCATTCAGACTCAGAAGCGTAACGGCGTAGATGGATAACTCGTATTCTCCGGTGAACTTCCGCCGCCGTTGACTCTCCGACTCGATCTCTCGCGGTTTCACGCAACAGTGCATCGACCACGTCTTCTTCTCCGACGCTACTTTACGATTTCTTCTCCATCTTAATCGATTATCTCAGTCCTCAATCCCACCTCTTCGTCGATGACCGAACAAGCACAAGCGTATATCGGAGAGGATAGTGAATCGGATTTACCTACCGGAGTCGTTCGGAGCGCCTTCATCTGTGTCATTTGCGCGAAATCCAACGGTAAGCTCTCGTTGTTTATGCTCCTTTAACTGCTCTTGCGTCTTCTTCTTCTCGTCTTTTGATTGCGTGATGAAGTTCTCTGTTCTTGAGGATGCAGAGATTGAGAAGAGCAAAGCTGACGACGAATTGGTGGAAGATGAGCGTGGAGATTGAACTCGATTCAGATGTTGGATATGATGAATCAGTCACGATGATTAGAACTTGTTGTGATGCAAAGATCCAGAAAAGATTGATGACAAGATGACTATGATGATTGATAGAGAACTGAGATGAAGAATCGATCAAGCTTTCATCTCCTTTCTGTTAGCTTTTTATTCTGATCATTTTCTGTTGGTCAATTTTGATGATTGAAGATTATCGAAGGTTGATGATGGAGGTTTTTTGTGAAGCTTTTTCAGGTTACTGATCCTTTTCCCAGTAGTGGAGAATGAAGGTTTAAAGATGATGATGAATGAATGGTGAATGAGAATGAAGAGCAGAAGATGGTGGTGGAAGATTGAAAAAAATGGAGGAGGCCCAGGGAAAAATCAGAGTGGCCTGTTATATAGAGGATTCCCGGTTAGTTACCTCCATGATCTTTCTGTTATTTGTTAGTTATCAATCAGTTAGCTTTGGACAGTTATGAGGTTAGTTTTCTGTTACAAAATCGGTTAGGATGAGCTGGTAGTAGTTATGTTAGTTAAGTGAGAACGGAAAGCTGGTTACATTCTGTTTTTCTTCTGTTATGTGATTCAGTTGGTTCTGTTAGAAATTGGTTAGCAGACACTTAGTTTGTTATATAGGTCGGTTGGGATTTGAGTGTGAGATGCAGGGCTAGTTAATTGAAACTATTGTTAGTTATGGTATGCTGGAAATCTATGATGAAATGGTTCAATTCTATTGCCGTTAGAAAAATGAGTTAAAAACAGTAGGCACTTCTGTTAGTTGGTTATAGGTAGTTAGAGTATGTTAAGGGTCTGAACTAATTAGTGTGAAACTAGGAGGTTATGGGGCTGATTCTGAGTTTTGGACTGCTATATCCTTGTACTGAAATGTTTATATGATTTTCTCTGACTTTATTTCTTGTTTTTCTGAACTGAATCGATGCATAGGACTGGTGGCTGAATATTTATTTGCAAATTGTGATTGAATATGGTATGGATTTTTGGTTAAGTTGAAATGGACTTAGCTTTGTGGAGCTGATTTGTATTGGCTTTTTTTTCTGAATTTTGATGCAGGGGCTGGTCTTGTTCATGTTGTTTCTTTGAATTGCAGGGCTTTGGAATGGTGTAAACAGCTTCAAGACAATACGAAGGCCATGATGCAGATGCTTGGAGTTTTATAGATTAGCAGAGCCACTGATTTATTTGTAGTGTTTCTTGATGGAAATATGTATAATCTTTGTAGTAGAGACTTGAATGCTCTTTTTGAATGATCTTTTTGTATGGACCTTGAATGAAATTTGACATGGGATGGAAAGGAGTTTGATAGAATTTTCTTGAATCACATTTGTATAAATGAAGACCTTTGAATAATGGAATGTTGAATTTTGATTTGAATGTGACAAATTCAAATAAATTTGAATTATATTCTTTTCACTCCATCTTGTATTTGAAGTATCATAAATGAAGCTCTTGTACTCTTCGAACAAAATTGTTCGCAATCAAGTTGACCTTTTGATGTCAAGATAAATTGTACCACCATAAATTCTTTTCCAAGCAATCATCCATAGAAATCCTAATATTTTGATTAAAAGCCAATTATTAAGACCCAATTGAATTATAAACACCAAAAGCCCTTTGAACGAATAGTACTATCACATGCAACTGAATGAAACTCCCTCGTAAGAGATGAATAAACTCAAGGATCCATAAAATGTGAAAGCACTTGACCACCAATTCATATGACAAGGCCTTAACCCAAAGATGAAGTCAAATAAGCCAAATGATCGCCCATTATTTAGAGAATTAAACCTCGATCTATGACGGGGGAATAATTTTGCACACAGAGTGAGAAAGCAGTCCATAATAACCATAAGCTAAGACCATAACCCTCTTGATCTAAGCTCGTAGACAGTCCCAGATTAATCAAGCTCGAGTGAATTAGGAAGCCCACTATCCAAGATCCTTGATCCCATACCAAGTCTTACTGATTAATGAAATATGATGCATTGAATGACCTAATGAATGTATGCATATGAACGCGAAAGTCAAGCCAGTTAGAGATAAAATAGATGGGCAAATTTTGGGGTGCAACAGCTGCCCCTATTCAATCTTCTTGAACCTGAATGTATGAACGACACAAGTTCGAGACATGAGAGGTGCAATTGGATTGAATACCCAAAAGTACCACCAAAATTTGCATTCAGTGGTAGAATAAAGAGTGTTGAATGTTATCAAGAGATACCAGCCAAAGGCGGATCAAACAAATTGCTAACCTTAGTTAGACTTTGAAAAAGAGACACAGCCGTAGCGTGGCTCGACAAGGAAGAAACTATCCGTAGACGACTCCACCAAATTGCTAACCTTAGTTAGACTTTGAAAGAGAGAAGACAACACCGTAGCGTGACTCCAACAAGGAAGAACCCATCCGTAGAGGACTCTACCAAATTGCTAACCTTAGTTAGACTTTGAAAATGAAGACACAACCGTAGCGTGACTCCACAAGGAAGAACCATCCTTAGACGACTCTACCAAATTGCTAACCTTAGTTAGACTTTGAAAATGAAGACACAACCGTAGCGTGACTCCACAAGGAAGAACCATCCTTAGACGACCCTACCAAATTGCTAACCTTAGTTAGACTTTGAAAAAGATTGCTAACCTTAGTTAGACTTTGAAAAGATTGCTAACCTTAGTTAGACTTTGGAAAAGATTGCTAACCTTAGTTAGACTTTGGAAAGATTGCTAACCTTAGTTAGACTTTGGAAAAGATTGCTAACCTTAGTTAGACTTTGAAAAGATTGCTAACCTTAGTTAGACTTTGGAAAAGATTGCTAACCTTAGTTAGACTTTGGAAAAGATTGCTAACCTTAGTTAGACTTTGGAAAAGATTGCTAACCTTAGTTAGACTTTGAAAAAGAGACACAACCGTAGCGTGACTCTAGATCTGAAAAGGTATGCCAATGATCATTGGACTTTATCGAGAAGGACTAGTAATGACCAGACTCTATGGGGATATTAATAACTCTGAATTTGAAAGCGATGCCAATAAACATTGGGCTTGACTGAAAGAAAGGCTAGTGACAACTAGAATCAATCAGGGAATGCCAGTAAAAACTGGGCTTTTCGAAAAGATATTGATGCTTGCGGAGCATAAGAATTACATGGATCCCTCAGGCCAAAGGCGGGGTGTAATCCTTCAAGGGTGGCAATCATTCGAATTGCCACACACATAGTATGGATTTCAAATGGTTGAAAAGTGAGATGGGTTGAATGCCCACCCTCATTCGCACTCTAATATGCACGCAGCATACGGGAAAATAACCAAGACAAACTTGCAAGAAGCAAGAGATATCCCTTATGCAAAAAGCAGTAAGGGGACTCACGAAAAGTGAACACAAAGAGAGGACTGGTGACGACCAGACTCTATTAGATGATGCCAGTAAACACTGGACTTTGAAGAAGATATTGTTACTTACAGAACATAAGAACTACATGGTTCCCTCAGGCCAAAAGGCGGGGCGTAATTCTACAAGAGTGACAACCATTCGAATTGCCACACACAAAGTATGGGTTATACAAACGATTGAGCTCAGCAAACGGGAAATAACCATAGATAAAATGATCTTGGCGAAGAAGGACTTTGTATCCAATCCACATTGGAGTGAGAAAGTGAGACTTCTTCTGGGAATATATTACTTTGTGCCTTTGGAGCACATACAAACTTGGCTTATGCATTGATGCATGTTTGAATTTTTCCATGGCGTAATGTTCCATAGTCCTGGAAATGCTACGCGTTTTTGTAGATGCAATGTGAATGCAATGATTACTATATGTAGAGATAATGAGGGCCCTTTAGAGAATATTTCGCTGACTTGTTGATCGAGCTTCGTTTCTGACCTCGGGAGAGGTAAACACCAGGGAGATTCCCCTTAGTGTTAAGAGCTCTGTGGGGGTGCCAATAGACATTGGACTTTAACTTGCAGGCTATACTTCTGATTGTTGACTTGAAGAATGACTTCTGACTTCTCACCATGTACCATAGCTCGGAGAATTTTCAGCTTGAGGAGATTCCCTCAATTCACCATGGTGGGGATTAGAATTCCGTATAAGGAACCCTTTATGGGATGAGTGGAACAACTCTGAGGAGAAATAAACTCCTATACTTGGGGAGAGAATGAATTCTCAGGAGAAATAAACTCCTATGCTTGAGGAGAGACTTCTCTTAGGAGAAATAAACTCCTACACTTGAGGAATGGAACTAACTCGTTGGGGAAGAGCATTGTGATACCTATCAACTCCATGATGGTCAACTACACTTTACAAGTGAATGACGGTTCCCAAAAGATTGTGCCCCAGGCTGCCTGACCTACGAAGAGATTTGGTTTATGAAGACATTTACCTCGAAAGGATCACTACACCACAACTACTTGAGATAATTCTGCCCTAGCATATTCAAGCGTTTGAAATATTCTTTCTCTTGATCCACGGATCCTTGAAGAGACTTGTCGAATCTCAACGTAACTGCCCCAGATTGAGTGAGTTTGAGAGATTCCTCAACATCACTACTTCAGATTGATTGAAATCAAGAGAGAGATTCCTCGAATTGATTAACCCTGATTGGTCGAATTTGAGATGTCAAACCTTGATTTGCTTGCCCCAGATAGGCTAAACTCACGAGAGAGATTCCTCTCCGTGACTGCCCCTGATCATGTACATTTTATCGGAATACTCATGTTTACTTCCCTTGAAGTCAACCAAACTATGGAAGCAACATTATCATGCTCGATGGAGTCTTCAAACTATTCCCCCCCCCAGGGTAGTTAAACAACATGCATCTACTCAATAGAGTATTCAGGCTTCTTCCCTCAGGGTAATCAATCAAAAGAAGGTATCAACTGATTTGCTCAATGGAGCGTTCAACCCTTTCCCCTCAGGGTAACCAAGCAAGAACAGTATCAAACTGATCAGGCTCAACGGAGTTCTCAGGCACTTGTCCCTTAATGATCAAGCAACGAGGGCATCAAACTGCACATACTCAATGGAGTATTCAGACAACTTGCTTTGATAATCAGTCTCTGAGATGATTGCCTTTTACTCTATGGAGTTCTCAAGTCTCTTTACTTTGACATGATCAAGCTCTTTACGGATTCTCATCATGTAAACTTCCTTGATGTTTAAGCAAATGTTTTGTATGCAAAAGGATGTTAGTTCTGAGAGTGATAATTCTAATGCAAAGCCTATGCTAGTCTTGAAGTTTAAAAACTTTTTATACAATGAGGTGGCCACCTCTTGTGAATGAAATGTAAAGCGGGCATACAATACCAACATATATATGTGTTACGCTTCATTGAGAGTCAGTTAAACGCTATCTCATTGGAGTGTGTCTTCGAAATAAACCCTGCTTCAATTAGGACTTTTGAGGGTTGTAACTTGGCCTGGTTCATGGTTCTTAGAAACAAAGGATTTTTAGGCTCAAAATTGTTTGGTGCCCACCCCCTTCGTGATGTTCTTCACTCCTAAGTTCAATTAACTCAACATGAGTGCTCATCCCTCACAAGGAATTTTTGAAACGGTTGAGGAATCAATGAGGTTTTTTGGACATGGCAGTCGCTCACCTTTTATTCTTTTGATTTATTGTCACACGACTTTGTTCTTGCTTTATTTTCACCATCATTTTTTTCTTTCTATTGCCATATTCTTTTCTTTATCCTTTTTCTTTTCTTTTTTTTTTTGCAATATTTTTTCCCTTCTTTTTTTTTTTCTTCTTTTCTTTTTTTTTTGAACAAGTCGTGTGACCTCGCATTGTCTTTGATTTGTTGGAAGTGATTGCGACTGCCTCATTCCATGATTAATGAAGGATTACCATTGTGGTATCATCGTCTTTTTTTCTCTTGGTATGTGAAGGATAACCATCACGGTCCTGACTCTCCTCAACCTTTTGAAGGATAACCATTGTTGTATCCTTAGATGTATATCATTTGGTGAGTATTGAACACTTGATCAAGTTAAATGAACACTACCCTGCCCCAGGGTTAAAAATAAGGGTTTTTTCTAATCAGAAAAGGAACTCCTCCTTCAAGGCTCAAAGGGGTTAACGAGGGTCTATCTCCCTTATATCTCCGGTGTTTGGGGATTTGAAACAATGCCTGTACATCATCAGCAGGGTTTTATTCAAAAACACATAATTAGGGATTTTGCATTTTTTTTCATCATTCTCCCTCCGCTCTTTGCCTAAGCAAGCGATTAGTAAAAGTTGGTATCGTAGTGCCAAAAACTCTTTTTTTTTTTAGTGAAAACGAATGGATTACTTCAAGACAAACATGAACAATGTATTATGATTTTCATTAAAAAATTAACAAATTTTTACATGCTAGCAATGCTTAAACAAACAATGGAATGTTACAAATGAGAATGCAATAAAGAACTAAATGAATACCCTTGTAGAGGAGACTTGACTCCGTATGGACTTATTGCTCTTGAACGCTTTCCGCAGTTGTGATACCCTATTGAGACTTCAGTTTATGCATCAAACCTCTTGGAGTGGATGTGGTTTCTCTGGAATCAACGAAGACTTGAACTCTGCCTTTGAATGTCCTACCACCTTCAGTTGAATGGCTAGGTGCCCCAGCATGGTAGCCACTTAGCATTATCATATGTTCCTTCCACGCACTTTAGATTACTTCCCAGAAAAAGACTCCAACGAAGCATACATGAGTTGTGAGATTTTTTTTTGCCTTATTTTAGGGATTCGAGCAATGCAAATGGTGCAAAGCTCAAGACCAGAATACGTCTTGCTTATCCCTCAGTCGGGAGCCCCAAATATAGATGCTAGAACAGTAATCACCGTCATAAATGGGAGAAGCTAGTATGATCATCGAACTCATGAGAGCTATATGTGGTAAGGAAGACCCACAACATAAATCTTAACCAACTAATATTCCAACAAGCAGGGAAGCAACTTGGACACAAGGCACTGAAATTACATCGGTTCATTTCCCATATTATTTCTGTCTTTGTTGACGAGCAAAAGCCACTAAGAAGAAAATTTCGGGAAGAGATGGCACATGATATGAAGCAACAACTTGAGAATGAGAAATGCCTCTGCAGAACACTCTTGATTACCACATGGCAACAGATTCTGATGAAGCCACACAAGAATTTGTAATGCTTTAGGGATTCGAGCAATGCGAATGGTGCAGTGCTCAAGACCAGAAGACGTCTTGCTTATCCCTCGGTTGGGAGCCCCAAGCAATTTCCATATATGTACAAGTGATGATTACCAGTTTGGCTTGCATGTCCAAACTATCCAGAGAGAGAATAAATGACCTTTTCAGCTTTTGGCATCAAGCACTAGGCACAATCCAACAAAGTCACAATCTTTCATGGCGTCCAACCTTGTCTTCAAGAGGTGGAATCTTTTTTTTTATTTCAATGATCGGAAATGGGAATCTCAACAGCATTTCAGACATTCTGATTCATAAGATCTCCTCTCAAAGTGAGGTTAACATTTGTATTAAGCCTCGAAAGAACCTATCTGAACTCTTCTTGTCTAAGAGAAACACCTGAACAATCTCCATACATTGATTAACCTTAATCCCCATTTCTATTCCCATATCAGTCAGAGAACCTCACAGAGTTGTTCCATTATTAACTTTCAGGCACGTAGCGGTGAGAAGTCACTTTTGTTGTTGAAGTCTGAATTTGAGTAGAAAGGGCCCCCATAAGCTTCTGATAGAACCATGAAATGCATGATAGTATGAATGCATGTTTCATTTCTAAGGGATCCCAAAGTCTTTTCATCAAGTTTTGTTTCTATTTTATTCTCCCTTTTTTTTATATAGTATCTTTTTCTTTTCCTGGTTTTCCTCTTTTTTTTTTTTGGAATTAGACTTTAGGATCCCCCACAAATGAAGTGGATAAAGCAATGATGTTATGCAATGCAAAAGCATGGGATCAAGGTCCATATAATATTAGTATCCACTGTACAATCCTCTGAATAACTGATGTAGGTCAGATGTAACAGGATCAAAGGTCTGACACCTTTTTGAATACCAGGAGAACCAATAGTCACCAATAGTCACCAACAGAACTGAATAGTCACCAAAGATACCTGTCATGTATATCCCTCCCCACTCACGGGTGAATCTAGGCCAAGGTAGGTCAAAATGGCAACCAGCGTTATCAGTCCTCCTGAGGCACCACCATCGTTGCATCTACATGCCAACAATGATACCCCATTTGGACCTCGACTGGGCGTGGGTCTCATGATCGCACTAGACAAGACCTGACATCTCATCGGCGTCATGACTATCCACTTTATCCTAGGCATCCTATGTGTCAACTCTGGCCTGGGTATTGGGCCTTTTACCTCATATAACATCCCACCCAACCTGCAAAATAAAGCAGAAAAATATGTGGTCCCCACGGGGACCCATAATATAGTCCGGATGCATGATATGCAAGCGAAAAATAAACATGATGTGCAAGCATATATACAACATGTAAACATATAAGCAAACAAACAAAGAAACACCCAATAAACAAACAAACAAAGGCTAGGATCGACTCGCTAAGAACGGACCAGCACAGGTCAAAAAGAATCCCTAGCAGAGTCGCCAGCTGTCGCTACCGCGAAAAATGGAATCAGAGTCGCCACTAATATATTTATCCCATCGCGGGAAAGGAATATCAGAAAACCTAACTCAGAACAAGGACAAGGTCTTTCGACCAGAGAACAGGGCACGGGAGTCGGTTACGCGAGGGGAAGGTGTTAGCACCCCTCACGCCCATCGTACTCGATGGTATCCACCTACGTTTGTTTCTATCTAAAGGGTGTATCTATGTCTAAACCTAAATGCGAATGAATGAAAAAGAAACACGGGGAAAAGAAGGAATTATTTACAAGTGTGTTCGCTTAGGCCCCGCGACCCAATGCCTACGTATCCTTTTCAGGAATCAGAACGACCGTAGTTCGGCTCCATAATTTCCATTTGTTTTGTGTTTTTTAGTTGAACAGCGGTTAAGGTCACAATCCACGATGCTCGACCTTTGGAGACTTATACGCCTATTTTTGGAAAGGACTTAACTTGTTCTTAGGTGCCTAACAAGGCAAAAGAAAATGAATCCTGGGTTTGTGTCTTTTATTGTAATTCCACAATGACAAAACCCACTACAAGGCTTCGCATTGCTTCCTTACTTTGTTTTAAGTCTGAGCCTTTTATTAAGCAGTTTTTATGTTTTTTGGTTGGGTATTTTTTAAGGGAATTTATTTGTGATTTAGATCATACCAAAAAAAGAGTTTTTTTTTTGAATATTTAGAGAATGCACATCGAGGCCTACGCCACAATCGTTTCTCTAAATAGCGGTTAAGAAATACACCGAGGCCTACGCCTCAATCATTTCTCTTCCGCTAAGTAGGAAAGAACATACATCGAGGCCTACGCCCCAATCATTTCTTTCCTACCACAAAAACAAAACGGTATGATCCTTATCGGTAATTATTAAGTTTTTTAATGTTGAAAAAGAAAAAGAAATGAAAGAGGGGAACTAACCTATTCTCTAATCTAATGTTATACACTAAATCCTATTTAAGATCTAAACTAATATCTAAAGGGAATATCTACCTAAAGTTATCACATTAATGGAATATATTCTAAAAGGAGCAGACAAATGATATTGACAAAATAGGCCCAAAATAAGGCCAAAAAGCTAAGCAACAAGATTACACAACAATTATACAATGATAGCATGAAAATGATATAAAAGCATAAGAGAGGCAATCAAGTATTAGTACAAAATTAGTCTAAAAAATACTACTATTTTATGAGTTTTCTATGTCATTTTTATTACCTAAAATCAAACAAAAATCATGATTCTAACTATTGTTATTACCTAAAAGATTTAATGAGAAAACTATGATTTTACATGTTTTTCATTATCTAAAGAAATAGAGCAAAACTATGTCAAAAATCCTAAATTCTAACAAGAAAAACATGTAATCAGGGGGTGAATTGGTGAAAATATGGTGCAGGTTAGAATAGGGGCGCTAGGCCCAGACAGGGAGGCCCAAGGGATATTTTTTGTTCAGCATTTGTTTAGGCCAAAAGGTGGCGCAGCATGGGCCAAATGGGGGTGAAGTATGGCCAATTCGTGTGAGGCCCAAGCTAGTCCATCATCATATTTTCTAATCAGATCCAATAGACTCTAATCTTATGCTAATTCCTAATTAGTATCCATTAATATCAATCAAATATCAAATTAGTGTTCATTATCTAAATCCTAATTCAGATTAATTCAATTAAAAAACATATGCTAAAAAAAATAAAATAAAAATAAATATATAGAATGGGGAATTAGGGTTCTATTACCCTGTGACGAATCAGCTTCTCTGAGCTTCTTCTCCCTCATTCAGACTCAGAAGCGTAACGGCGTAGATGGATAACTCGTATTCTCCGGTGAACTTCCGCCGCCGTTGACTCTCCGACTCGATCTCTCGCGGTTTCACGCAACAGTGCATCGACCACGTCTTCTTCTCCGACGCTACTTTACGATTTCTTCTCCATCTTAATCGATTATCTCAGTCCTCAATCCCACCTCTTCGTCGATGACCGAACAAGCACAAGCGTATATCGGAGAGGATAGTGAATCGGATTTACCTACCGGAGTCGTTCGGAGCGCCTTCATCTGTGTCATTTGCGCGAAATCCAACGGTAAGCTCTCGTTGTTTATGCTCCTTTAACTGCTCTTGCGTCTTCTTCTTCTCGTCTTTTGATTGCGTGATGAAGTTCTCTGTTCTTGAGGATGCAGAGATTGAGAAGAGCAAAGCTGACGACGAATTGGTGGAAGATGAGCGTGGAGATTGAACTCGATTCAGATGTTGGATATGATGAATCAGTCACGATGATTAGAACTTGTTGTGATGCAAAGATCCAGAAAAGATTGATGACAAGATGACTATGATGATTGATAGAGAACTGAGATGAAGAATCGATCAAGCTTTCATCTCCTTTCTGTTAGCTTTTTATTCTGATCATTTTCTGTTGGTCAATTTTGATGATTGAAGATTATCGAAGGTTGATGATGGAGGTTTTTTGTGAAGCTTTTTCAGGTTACTGATCCTTTTCCCAGTAGTGGAGAATGAAGGTTTAAAGATGATGATGAATGAATGGTGAATGAGAATGAAGAGCAGAAGATGGTGGTGGAAGATTGAAAAAAATGGAGGAGGCCCAGGGAAAAATCAGAGTGGCCTGTTATATAGAGGATTCCCGGTTAGTTACCTCCATGATCTTTCTGTTATTTGTTAGTTATCAATCAGTTAGCTTTGGACAGTTATGAGGTTAGTTTTCTGTTACAAAATCGGTTAGGATGAGCTGGTAGTAGTTATGTTAGTTAAGTGAGAACGGAAAGCTGGTTACATTCTGTTTTTCTTCTGTTATGTGATTCAGTTGGTTCTGTTAGAAATTGGTTAGCAGACACTTAGTTTGTTATATAGGTCGGTTGGGATTTGAGTGTGAGATGCAGGGCTAGTTAATTGAAACTATTGTTAGTTATGGTATGCTGGAAATCTATGATGAAATGGTTCAATTCTATTGCCGTTAGAAAAATGAGTTAAAAACAGTAGGCACTTCTGTTAGTTGGTTATAGGTAGTTAGAGTATGTTAAGGGTCTGAACTAATTAGTGTGAAACTAGGAGGTTATGGGGCTGATTCTGAGTTTTGGACTGCTATATCCTTGTACTGAAATGTTTATATGATTTTCTCTGACTTTATTTCTTGTTTTTCTGAACTGAATCGATGCATAGGACTGGTGGCTGAATATTTATTTGCAAATTGTGATTGAATATGGTATGGATTTTTGGTTAAGTTGAAATGGACTTAGCTTTGTGGAGCTGATTTGTATTGGCTTTTTTTTCTGAATTTTGATGCAGGGGCTGGTCTTGTTCATGTTGTTTCTTTGAATTGCAGGGCTTTGGAATGGTGTAAACAGCTTCAAGACAATACGAAGGCCATGATGCAGATGCTTGGAGTTTTATAGATTAGCAGAGCCACTGATTTATTTGTAGTGTTTCTTGATGGAAATATGTATAATCTTTGTAGTAGAGACTTGAATGCTCTTTTTGAATGATCTTTTTTTATGGACCTTGAATGAAATTTGACATGGGATGGAAAGGAGTTTGATAGAATTTTCTTGAATCACATTTGTATAAATGAAGACCTTTGAATAATGGAATGTTGAATTTTGATTTGAATGTGACAAATTCAAATAAATTTGAATTATATTCTTTTCACTCCATCTTGTATTTGAAGTATCATAAATGAAGCTCTTGTACTCTTCGAACAAAATTGTTCGCAATCAAGTTGACCTTTTGATGTCAAGATAAATTGTACCACCATAAATTCTTTTCCAAGCAATCATCCATAGAAATCCTAATATTTTGATTAAAAGCCAATTATTAAGACCCAATTGAATTATAAACACCAAAAGCCCTTTGAACGAATAGTACTATCACATGCAACTGAATGAAACTCCCTCGTAAGAGATGAATAAACTCAAGGATCCATAAAATGTGAAAGCACTTGACCACCAATTCATATGACAAGGCCTTAACCCAAAGATGAAGTCAAATAAGCCAAATGATCGCCCATTATTTAGAGAATTAAACCTCGATCTATGACGGGGGAATAATTTTGCACACAGAGTGAGAAAGCAGTCCACAATAACCATAAGCTAAGACCATAACCCTCTTGATCTAAGCTCGTAGACAGTCCCAGATGAATCAAGCTCGAGTGAATTAGGAAGCCCACTATCCAAGATCCTTGATCCCATACCAAGTCTTACTGATTAATGAAATATGATGCATTGAATGACCTAATGAATGTATGCATATGAACGCGAAAGTCAAGCCAGTTAGAGATAAAATAGATGGGCAAATTTTGGGGTGCAACAGGACCCAACTTGGTTCTTTTAGGATCCATGTTTTTGTAGTAAGCCACACAGCCCCACACTTTAAAGAAACTAATATTTGGTTGTCTGCCTTTTCATGCTCGTATGGAGAAATGTCGGTTTTCTTTACAGGAATTCTATTAATTATGTGGCAGTAGCATAGTAAGGCCTCACCCCACAAATTTAGGGGTAATTCAGAATGCATCAACATGGCATTCATCATTTCTTGATATGTTCGATTCTTTCTTTCGGCCATGGCATTTTTTATGGTGTGTGAGGTGCCGAACATTCATGTATTATGTCGTGTTCTTCACAGAATGCATCAAATTCAATAGGAAAATATTCACTGCCCCTATCACTCCTAAGGACTTTTATATTTCTACTTAATTGATTTTCTACTTCTGCTTTATAAATTTTAAAGGCGTTAAAAGCATCATCTTTATGCTTTAAGAGATATATTTGTGTGTATCTAGAAGAATCATTGGTGAATATAATGAAATATCTATTTCCCCCACGGGTTAAAATTCCATTAAATTCGCACAAATTTGAATATAAAAGATCGAGTAGATTTGTATTTCTTTCAACACTTTTGAAAGGTTTCTTAATCATTTTTTATTTAACACATAATTCACATATTGTGAAATCATTTATATTACATGAAATCAATCAAGATTTAATTAGTCTCTTCATAGAACTAATACCAGAATGTGCTAATCTATTGTGCCATAAATAAATGGATTCAAGCATGTAAGCGGAATTAGAAATTTCATTAATAATTTTGTCGGTAATCATAGTTTGATCATTCCCTCAGCAGAATAATATTTTCAAACAAATACACCATTACGGGTCAATAGAAGTTTGCCCGATTCATACACAGATTTAATACCCGGTTTTCCCAGTAAATCCCCACTAACAAGGTTCTTATTCATGTCGGGAACATGAAGCACATTGACAAGAGTGACTTTCTTTCCGGAAGTGAAGTTGAGTTCGAACGATCTGGTTCCAACAACTTTAGATCGTACTTCATTTCCCATTAGTACTTCTTGTCCATCATTTGCCTCAGAGTAGGTTTTGAATGCAGCGTTGTCATAAGAAACATGCATCGTAGCACATGTATCATACCACCAACCTTGAACTTTGCCTTTGATTGTCATAACTTCGCTAACTACATCAATTATGTCATCCTTTGCATGAACTACATTGATCTCAGTTTTTGATTTGTTGTGCATGCAATCTTGAGCATAGTGTCCAGGTTTTCCACAAACAAAACATCCGCTTTTTGGACCCTACTGACCGCCAGAGTTCTTGAACTTGTTATGTTCCTTTTTTGGTCCAAGATGACTCTTCATGCCATCATGTTTCTTATGTCATTTGGTGGTCACAGCATTATCTTTGAAAAGACTCGCAGATTCTGATTTCTCCCTCTCCTTCGATTCCTCCTTGATTCGAATATGTTTCTGGATTTTCTCCAAAGAGAAGTCCTCATAACTGTGCAAAAATTTCTTTTTGTAGCCTTTCCACGAAGATGGTAATTTTTGCAACGATTGCGCCCACTTGAAAGGTCTCAGGGATGTCTATTTTCACTACTTTTATTTTATTCACAAGGACTTGCAGTTCATGCACTTGAGGAAGAATGGGCTTGGAATCTATAAATATAAAATAAAAATATTTAGAAATTAAAAAACTTCTTCATACCTTCCTCTTCGGCCTTGAATTTAAATTCGAGGGCTTTCTAGATTTCTATAGTATATGGATTTTCCGTATACAGGTTATAGAGACGATCAGACAGCGTATTCAGAATATGTCCCCGACATAGCAGTTCGTCCTCCTTACGTTTCTTGTGCTCCTTCTTGAGTTCTTCAGAGTCATTCTCTGTTGGTTCAGGAATAGATGTCAAGTCGGGATCCAAGACATAGTGAACTTTAAGGGCAGTCAATAGGAATGTCATATTGTCTTACCATCTTGTGTAATTGGTTCCATCAAAATGATCCAACTTGACAATATCCTGGTTGATAACTTTGATGCTTGAAACTGCAGCGTCGGAAGCCATTGTATAAATACTTTTAAGATTGTTAGATATTTCGGTAAAATCAAATGGATCCAGAGCTGATCTTGAATGGAGTCACTTTCGTTAAAAGTATTTCAAGCACTATCTTAATGTCTTAGAGTTCGAATTCAGAGTCATGTGTTTAAAGGCTACCCATGTGTTGTTTCATAAGTATGCAATGGTTCACCTATAATGATACAATGAAGTGCTGTGTATTTTGAATTTGAAATTCAAATAGTAAGCAACAACCAAAACTTGGAGCAATACCGACGAGGGGTTGTTTGGTTGTGACAAGCCGTCACTAGCGCCTCTACGCCCACGCCCTCTGACCTGGTTCCGATGGCGACAACGGCGAAGGTTGTTTGGTTGTGACAAATGGCATAATACTTGGGACCACCACATATGTCCATGTGGCACCTTATCATCTTTGGCTCCTTTGGTGAGTTTAATGTTCTAAGAACTTTATAAATGTTTTTAAAATTTGCTCCATTTTCTATGTGAGACTATTTACAATGCATTTATTGTCATTTCGTCAATTGTCCATTTTGTCATTTTTGAACAACTCCCATGACAATTTTTTGTTGAGAATTTCCAACGTACTAGTAATGTTTGTGCCATATCCATCGCAATTATTTGATCCTGAGTATCATTTGAAAGAGCCTGTTGTACCTTAGATGTTAGTGTAGATCCAGAACATGTTTCAGGTTGTTGTCCTCCACCTTTAACAGTTGAAATTGTGCTAAATGCTAATGTTCTTGCCCCTATGTTAATCCCTTTGAATTGTGTTTTTCTCCATTTAAGTTTGTACATGTTGCCTCAAAGGTTTGTTCGTCTCCATCTCATTTGAAGTAACATGTGTGTTTTCTAAAGTTGTCTTGTTAACTTCATTAAGCTCCATAGTTAGACATAGAAATTCGTTACTGTTTATAACATTCAATTGAAATTATTATTTATTTGACTTACAAGCACTTTTAATTTCAAATATATCTTCTTCTATTTTTACAAAACAAATATTTTATTCCTTAATAAAAAAATATGTTATTGTTACAAAAATAAGAATAATTCTTATATGGACACAACCATAACATTGATTTACACACAACCAATCATATTTTTTATTAATTAAAAATTAAAAATAAAATTGTCTCTTTCCTCCATTAAACCAACCACCCCATGATAGCAATTAAAAACGAAATTAAAATTTTAACAAATGTTAATTTTCTCACTTTTTAGGTTCGTATTCATGCAAGTATTTCTCCAAAAATAATACTTATTTATTTATTTTATAATTTTTAATTTATTGTAATGAAATTTTGATTTTAATTCCTTTTTTCTTTTTTCTTTTTTCTTTTATAATTTTTTGACAAACGTTTATTTAATTTATTTTTTTCTCACCTTTTATTTTCGTTTTTTATCTCTCAAAGTATTATAGAAGGGCCCCCGGGGAAGTGGAGAAGGTGGGTTTGGTGGAGTTTTATATTGACAACATTTTTTATGCAAAAGTTCTTAGTGAACGCTGGCAATCATACTATTTATAGATTTTTATACTATTTATAGATTTTTTTTATAAAGCACGTCTATAAATATTTTTAGTTCAATACAATAATACTCCCTCCGTCCCATAATGAGTGACCCATTTGGAATAAAATGGTGTCTCAAAATGAATGATCCATTTCAATTTTTAATGCATTTTTTCTAATTTTATCCTCTAATTATTAAAAGTTTCACCATTCTCAACAAATGATAAGGGTGTTATAGTAAAAATGACATTCTCTCTCTTACTTTTATACCATTTTCTTAATCCGTGTGAAATGGTATGCTGGGTCACTCATTATAAGGCCGAGGGAGTAATAATCAACTTTAATTATGGGCCACTCTATTGCAATCAACAATGTGAATTTTTTAATCCATGGTTGACGTGAATGATTAAATTATGCATACCTTGCTTGTCTCGTATAAAAAGACTCTTTCTGTAAACAAAAAGATGTATATTTATTTTATTAAATAAACAATAATCATTAAACTTTATTGTATCAATTTAAAGGAACCGATCGAAATAAATTTTGAAACAAAATAAATTTTATGCCAAAATGATACTATTACTAAAACTGCGTTGAAAGAGACAAATTCAACTCCAATAACATTCAACACAGAAAATTCACGTTTGGAGAGTGACAGAATAGAACCCACAAACTTAAGGTCAAAAAAGTTTGTTGTTGGCATTAATTAATTAGATCCTTCTGAGTTCTGACCTTTTCAGAGTCTTCAAAGATATCAAATCATCGATATTCATATATAATAAAATAATAAATAAATAGTTCTTATTCATATTTTGTGCAAAAATACATCTTATTTACTATCATATAATTTTTTTTATCAATTATTTTTTTGTAATTATGTTATCAAAATCAAAACCTACTAATAATATAATAAATTTATATAATTTAATCTATCTTTATAAAAATGACTTTATTATGTCGTCGGTATAGATAAAAATATGCTGAATTGAGTTAGATTAAGTCTAATCTACTAAAACTTTAGAGTATAATTTAATTTAGGATCTTGCTAACGAATGCCCTCTGAACACTCGTTAAGCATACTAAATAAAAAAAAATATAAAAGTCAATATTTTAATTTTTAATGTATTTTTAATATATTAAATACATGCATTTTTTATAAAAAAAATATATCACTTTAATTATTTAAAGAGTGTCCCAAGAATATTGGTTAGCATTTTCCTTTAATTTAATATTGTAATTTGTCACTAGGTTATTTTTATGTAGGAGACTCTCATTTTTGAAGGTATGGGTAATCTATTAGCCTATTTGAAAGCTATATTATGTGAGCATGTATAAATAAGACATTGTACGAGTATTAAATAGATCAAGAAATTAAATAATAGTAAATAAGATGTAAAAGTATAAAATATAATATAATTAATTAATAATTTTTATAAATTATTTAAGATAATTAATTTTTATTTGCTTCTATTTTATAAAAGTATAAAATATAATATAATTAATAATAAATTTCTTCATATTTATTCAAATAATTTGATCTGATAAACTTAAAAAGTTTTGTATAGCCTCTTATCAAAAATTTTAACAAAATAGACTTTAAAAAAAACTTAAACATTTTCTATTTAAAAATGGCTTACTTAACTTTAACTTGTGTAGACTTCCTATTAGTTGATCTATCATATTTTCATTCTAATTGTTGATAGAAAGAACAGGATGATCATAGCTGATAATATCTCTATAAGGGTGGGTTTATTGATTTTTGTGAGTCATCATAACTCAACACATCTAAATTTAAAGAAAATTATCAATTAAACGAATCAAGTTCTAAGCATCTAGTCTATAACCAAAAAATGAAGATATGAAATGACTAAGTTGACTTTTATAATAGGTACATGTACAATCTGAATATAGTGCTTAATCATGTTCAACATTTCCTGTTGGTCTTATAGAGTTATAGTACTAATGTTTGTGCCATATTCATCCCAATCTTAATATAGTGAATAATGCTGACTTACATGCACTTTTACTTTCAAATATATCTTGTTCTATTTTTACAAAACAAATATTTTATTCCTTAATAAAAAATATTTTTTTGTTACAAAATATAATATTTATTTTTTTTATAATTTTAATTTATTGTAATGAAATTCTGATTTTAATTATTTTTTTTCTTTTATAACTTTTTAACAAATTTTACTTTCGGTTTTTTATCTCTCAGAGTATTTTAGAAGGCTTCTGGGGAAGTGGAGAAGGTAGGTTTGATGGAGTTTTATATTGACAAGTGACGACAATTTTTTATTAAGAACCATCCTATTAGAATCGTCTTTGAAGACGTGTAAGGTAGACTACCGCATAGGATTTCAAATATTTTATGATTAAACTGTTATTAGATAGAACCTCATAAATTTTTGTGTCTATTAAAATAAAGTTAAATATAATTTTTAATTATTTTATCATGGTTGAACCATAACTAACTTACTCCTGACACTCCAAAAAATTGACAACATCCGCATACTATTCATAATTTTTTATAATGGGACACGAGTCTATAAATATTCTCAGTTCAATATAGGACCACTCTATTGCAATGAACAATGTCAATATATTTAGATCCATTGTTGACATGACTCATGAGTGATATCATCAAAAAAATATATATATAATTGTGCATAACTTGCTTTTCTTGTATAAAACACTCTTTCTGTACAGAAAAATTAAAACATTTTTGAATAATGACAAATTTTTATGATTTTTAATTTGAAATGCATGGTTAAAATTTGTTATTAAGGTAAATAAGCAAACAGTGTATTTCCTCCTCTAACCTGAATTATAACCTGAATTATAAGTAAATATTCTATTTTTAAATTTATTAAGTAATAAATGTATATGGTCTACATAAAAAACAAGATACATTCATTATTCAATTATTAATAATGACACGAGGGAGTAGTAAAAAAGATGAATAAGCTCAAACTTTAAATACTCAATTTTACTCTTAAAAAATCCAGAATAACTGGTCAAAATAAATTTTGATACAAAATAAATTTTATGCGAAAAAGATACTATTACTAAAATTAATTTTATGCGAAAAAATACTATTACTAAAACTGCGTTGAAAGAGACAAATTCAACTCCAATAACATTCTAACATACAGAAAAATTCACGTTTGGACAATGACAGAATAGAACCCACAAATTAAAGGTCAGGAAAATTAGATGTTGGCATCTACTAATAACTAATTAATTAAAGCCTTCTGACTTTTTCAGAGTCTTCATATTTACGGCAAAAAAAATAATCAAAAAAAGGAATAGAAAGATATCAAATCATCGATATTCATATTTAATAAAATGAATAAATACTACTTATTCAGCAAAAATACATCTTATTTATTATCTTCTTATAATTTTTTGACCGACTATTGATATTTTTAAATCCAACTAATAATATAATAAATTTAGGGTCATGCTAACGAGTGCCCCACGGGCACTGGTTAAGCATTCCAAATAAAGAAAATATCCAAGATTCAATGTATTAAATACACAGAATATTCTTTAAAAAAGTTAAACATTTATGTTTTTAATGCATTGAATACATATATTTTAGGTAAAAACATATCTTTTTACTTTATTAAATGATGCTTAACTTACTTTTTTTAATCTCTTAACCAGTGTCCCGGGACACTCGTTAGCATTACCCATAAATTTAATAAATTTAATATTAATAGTGTAAAATATATTTTCAATATCAAAATAAAAGATATATATTTAATTAAAACACAATTTGTTTTTAAAATATCAATATATTATAACAAGTATAAGAATTTTGATTGATAGTATGAATAATATTGATTTATTAGTCGTTTCAAATTTTTAGAGGTCATGTGTGGGTTAGCTATAGTTTACCTATGTTAAAACAAAAAGAGACTCTAATTAATCAAGATTTAACTTGACAAATCATTTATGAGGCTCTATTTACCTATAGTTTAATTTTGAAAATTTTGAAGCTTCATGCGATAGCTTATCTTGCAAGCCTTCAAAGACGGCCTTATAAATATTATCTATCTACTATCTATTATAATAATAACTATGTCTCTAAGAACATGAGTTTAACTTCTTCTTCTTCTGTTGACCTCTTTAATAAATAATTTATAAATATTTTTATAAGTGTTCATTAAACTTTAAAATTTGTCATGATTTTGATAAATAATCAGAATTCAATGCATCTATATTTCTTTCTCTCTAAGTCAAATAATTTAGTAGATGTGCAGCGACATCGACTAAATAAGCACTGTTCGGCACACATTTAATATATTTATTTTAAGAAGTGAACTTTGAATTATTAAAAGAAAAAAAATACATCTAAATTTTGAGAAATTTTTGCATGGAGACGACCCTAAATCTATTTCTTAGGCACAACCAATAAGAAGAGAGTAATTTTTTAATTTATTTTTATTTTAATTTTATTTTTCATTGGATTTATGAAGGAGAGAAAAAATTCTTGATTTAATTTTTAATTAATTAAAATTTTGTGATTGGTTGTGTGGAAAAACAATTTCTTATATCGGTGTCCATCTAAGAATTTTCCCTAAATTCTCTATAATAAAACAAAATGACCATTAAATATATAAAGTTATAAGCATATAGTCTAAAACAAAACAAAAAAATGAGATGTGAAAATGTTTTAAAAACCGGACCGAACCGGCCGGTCGGACCGGTCGAACCGGGAACCGGACAGATAACCGGTCTGGTTCAATAGCTGGATCGAGAATGTCATTAAACCGGTGTGAACCGGTCAAAACCGGTGTAAACCGCTAAAACCGGGAAAACCGACGGTTTTTGTGAACCGGTGGTTTAAATGCATTTTTTAATTTTTTAAATTTTAAAAAATTAAAACAATGTCATTTTGACTATTTTAATTAAAAATAAAAATAAAAAAAATAGTTGTAGATGTTATTGATTTTGTTATTGATGATTTTGATATTGAAGAAGGAGATCCCAACATTGAAACAATTTCTCTTTTTTATTGAAATTAAATTTAGTAGACAATGAAATTATTTTGTTATAAATTATTTAATTAAATTATGTTGCGATTAAACTTTTGTTTATATTTTATAATTATGTACTATTTGATTGCGTGTGATACCTATGTGTAAAATTTGAATTTAAATTATGAACTTGTGAATTTTTTTATAATATGATGTTTTCAAAAATTTAAGTACTAGTTATATTTTGTAGGGACTGAATCATCCGCTTCGACAGATTTTATACCTATATAATTTTGTTATAACGACCGGTCTATTCAACCGAGTTATCCGGTTTAACCAGATTTAGTCATGCGGTTCGACCAGTGACCCAGTGGTTCGACCAATAAACCAGTGACCCAGTACCCTCACCGGTTTAATGTCCGGTCCGGTTTTTAAAACACTGTGTGAAATGACTAAGTTGACTTTTATATATCTAAACAAAGAGCATCTTTGCAAATGGGAACCGACCAAACTTCATTCCAATCTACAATAGTTCTAAATCTCCATTCATCTCATCCTATAAATATCCAAAGTACAAGAAACAACTCTTCACAAAACACCAAACTCATAACTCGAGTTTCACTTTCACAAACATGGCAAAAACCTCTCACACTTTCTTGCCTCTTATCTTCCTCTCATTCCTCACTCTTGCTGCAGCTTCCCAATCCGGTGGCATAGCAATCTATTGGGGCCAAAACGGCAACGAAGGAACCTTATCCGAAACATGCGCAACCGGAAAATACACCCATGTCATCATAGCATTCCTCAACGTATTCGGCAACGGTCAAACTCCTCAAATGAATCTCGCAGGTCACTGCAATCCATCAACAAATTCATGCACGAAATTCAGCTCAGAAATCAAAGATTGCCAAAGTAAGGGAATCAAAGTCTTACTTTCAATCGGTGGCGGAATCGGAACCTACACTTTATCTTCAATAGAAGATGCAAGAAACGTTTCCACCTTTTTATGGAACACTTTCTTGGGTGGCAAGTCATCTTCAAGACCATTAGGTGATGCTGTTTTAGATGGAATAGATTTCGATATCGAACTCGGTTCAACGCAGAACTATCAACATCTTGCACGTTTTCTTAAAGGGTATTGTAGATTTGGAAAAAGAGTCTATCTTGGTGCAGCTCCTCAATGTCCAATTCCTGATAAATTCTTAGGCACTGCCCTTCAGACGGGTCTTTTCGACTTTGTTTGGGTTCAATTCTATAACAACCCTCCTTGTCAATATAATGGGAACATAACCAATCTTGTGAGTTCTTGGAATCAATGGACAAAGAATGTTCCAGCTAGGAAGATATTCTTGGGGTTGCCGGCGGCTACGGCGGCTGCCGGAAGTGGTTTTATTCCGGCAGATGTGGTGAGTTCTGAGATTTTGCCTGTGATTAAGAAGTCAAGAAAGTATGGAGGGGTGATGCTTTGGTCTAGATTCTATGATTTGCAGACTGGGTATAGCACTTCTATTATTGGAAGCGTGTGATGAGTTGTTGTAATTGGTCAATGATTTGGTGGCATATTCAAGTTGTTGTTTTAAATTGATAGTTGTAGTAATAATCAAGAAAAATAATGAGTTTGTGGTTTGAAAAGTAGGTGTAGTGTGTTTGTTGTTAACTTTTTATCTCCAATTGTGTGCAAATGGAATGTCCACTCTTACTTATTGGTTTTCTTTTTGGTTGAATGTTCTTTTTGGTTTAATTGTGATATGTGATATGAAATATTGCAATTTGGATCTTATAACAACCTTAATAGTATAAAAAAAATTCTTTAAAAAAATCTTAATACCAGAAAAATGATTCGTGATGAAACTAGGGAATCCTTCCTCCGTTTATTTTTACAATTGGTTTCAATTTTCGAATACAATGTTTGTCGATTATTGCTCTGGTAAGATCACTTATTTTGAGAAAATGACCAAAGCTTCTTTCTCTTTTGTATTTGTTTTTCCTTTTCTAGGATTTCTCAGAAAGAAGGTTATGAAAGATTTGAAGAAAGAAATTGCAGCTAAATATGGAAAGGTGGCAGGTATCCTCGATTTCAGGGAGGTTGCTAGAGGTTTCGCTTTTTCTGCTTTACCTCTTATGAATCCAATTGTTATAAATGACTTTAAGTAGTATCGCAAGGCCTAGATGTACATTATAGTGCATCGTCGTGTATTGGTTGTGATGGTTGGAATCCTAATCTCGTTCTTATACTTATGATCGTTTTTTTGTGTGTTCGCAGTAATCCTGCAATGGACCACTATGCTCGTCAAGGAAAGCGAAGGAGAAAATTTTGGTCATGTGGGTGGATCAAGAAATGTTGGATGTCATATCTGTCTTTGCATGTAAGGACGGGTTGGATCATGTTTTCACCAATATCGGCTACCCCTCGGATTAGGGGGTATTTATTCCTAAAGGAGACAGGAGGGTGTGCAGCAATTTTGGGGATGTGTTATCCATCTTCATGAGTGTTTGTTTTCCATGATAGGCTTTTGTCTTTCTTTTAATGGCTTTAAAATGGATGTTCTTAACCATTTGGGGGTCTCACCCTCGTAATTGCGTCCTATGAGATGGGATACATCAAAGTCTTACGATATTGGTGTAAGGATTAGAAAAGTGTGGACTCGATACCTCAAATTGTAGAGTTAGACTCGAGATAGGGGTCAGGGGAAGCTAATCAACGGCCTCGTGCTCCCTATCGTTGCTACTTTTGACTAATCTCGGTCCTAAGACAACTTGGGAATTTTAATCTTTTGTTTATGAAAACATTATTGATGTAGGAGGATTGTGCGTATCAAAGAAGAAATCGCGCGTCGGGAAGCATTTTAATATTTAAGCAATATTTAAGCAATTTTAGTTTTAATATTTAAGTAATTTCTATTTTATTTGTTTTATTTAATTTTGTTTTGGATTAAAGGCCCATAAGGCCCAATAGGGTTTATTTGTTTTCTGTATTTAAAGACCTTTGGCATGGCCATAAGGATTATCTCTTTTATTATAATAGAATCCAAAGTTTTCTTTATTCCTGGTGGACTCCAGAGCTTATCTATAGGGTTTGCGCTTGCAACCCTGTTTTCATTCAAGGTTTAGCGCTTGCTATTCCTTTGGGCGGCTTCCGACTGCGTCAGTTGGCATCAGAGCAGGTTTTCTCCTGTTCTTTTCGTAGCTTGACACTATGGCGGACCAACCGGTGACCAAAGCAGATCTTGAGGGAATTACCACGGCTTTTACCGCGGCTCTAACTGCTTTGACTGAACAGATGGTGAATTTAGCAAATCAGGCGAACAACGCCGACAATGGGAATCGGCGAAGAGACAGGAGAGGGGAACCGATTAAGGTTCTACGGGGTGGAAACTGTGTCGAAGATTCGAGTTCTGATGAAGAAGAACCTTACAATGAAGAAGATAATCGTGGGAATCTACAGAACAACCATGACTATCGAGTGAAGGCTGATATTCTATTGTTCTACGGAACTATGGGAGTGGAGGAGTTTCTTGATTGGCAGATTGACGTCGACAGGTTCTTCGACGTTATGGGTGTCCCTGAGAACAAGCAAGTCAAGATGGTTGCGATCAGGCTTAAAAGTACTGCAGCTGTCTGGTGGGATAAACTTGTTGTTCAAAGGCAGAGACAAAGAAAGGGGCCAGTCAGAACTTGGAGAAGAATGAAACAATTGATGCTAGAGCGGTTTTTACCGGAGGATTATGAGCAGATTCTTTATAAGATGTACATCGAGTGTGTTCAGGGCAAGAGAACCGTGACTGAATACACAGCTGAGTTCCTGCAATTTTCTGAGCGCACTGAATTGGGAGAATCAGAAAGCCAAAAAGTGGCTCGATACATCAGTGGCCTAAAGGGATCCTTGCCGGAGAAGATGGGTTTACAGATTGTATAGACCGTAGCTGAAGCATCCAGTTTGGCTTTGAAGGCAGAATTGATGGAGAAATCCCCTCGAAATTTCTCGTCTATTGAAAGGTATTCACCCCAAAGTAACTGTGAATCAGCAGGTGACAAGGAAAAGAATGCAACACCCCGGGATTCCAATCTTGAGAATAAGGGGGTTAGCAGCTCTAGCAGTGTGCAGCATGGTAAAGCACCAATTCAGAGGCCAAATAATCCATATGCTAGACCCGCTATAGACACATGTTATCGTTGTAACGGAAGAGGCCACAAATCAAATGTTTGTCCAACAAGAAGAGTCGCTGCTCTTGTGGAAGAAAGGGAGGAAGATGAGGAAAGACAAGATTCTACAGTAAAGAATGATGAGTATGCCGATGTTGAGTTTGCGGTGGAAAAATCTGATGAGAGGGTAAATTTTGTGTTGCAGCGAATGTTACTAGCATCCAAAGACGAAGGGCAGCGCAAGAATTTGTTCAAGACACATTGTTCTATCAAGAACAAAGTGTGTAATCTAATTGTGGATAGTGGCAGCATGGAGAATCTGGTGTCGAAAAAATTGGTAGATTATTTGAAGTTGTCTACAAAACCACATGAGAAGCCGTACAACCTCGGTTGGGTAAGTAAGGGCTCCCAAGTTTGAGTAACACTAACCTGCAGAGTTCCTATCTCCATCGGAAAACATTATAGAGAAGAGGTACTTTGTGATGTTCTTGATATGGATGTTTATCATATTTTACTTGGTAGGCCTTGGCAGTTTGATAATGATATCACTTATCGAGGACGGGATAACGTGATGATGTTTACATGGGGCACACATAAAATTGCTATGGCTCCTGTTTGCACTTTGATAAGAATCCAGGAGGAAAGAATCCTAGATTCTTGATGATGACGCAGAGTGAAAAGGAGCTTAATGAGGCTGTAAAAGAAACTGAATGTTTCTGTCCAGTGGTGATCAAAGGGTTGATGAATGTTGTAAAGGAGGAAACAATTTCAGAAGAACTGCTAGGGATCCTAAAGGATTTCAAGAAGTTGACCGCAGATGAGCTGGCAAACGATTTGCCTCCTATGCGAGATAAACACATGGAAGTTAAAGTTTTCAATGTGGGAGAAGATGTGATGGCATTTCGGCGTAAGGAGAGGTTTTTAGTTGGTACTTACAATTATAGCAAGCTGCCAGATGAAGTTCTTTATCAAGAAGAGAACTCGGGGTCGAGTTCTTCAGAAGTGAAGGAGACTGATGTAGGAGGATTGTGCGTATCAAAGAAGAAATCGCGCGTCGGAAAGCATTTTAATATTTAAGCAATATTTAAGCAATTTTAGTTTTAATATTTAAGTAATTTCTATTTTATTTGTTTTATTTAATTTTGTTTTGGATTAAAGGCCCATAAGGCCCAATAGGGTTTATTTGTTTTCTGTATTTAAAGACCTTTGGCATGGCCATAAGGATTATCTCTTTTATTATAATAGAATCCAAAGTTTTCTTTATTCCTGGTGGACTCCAGAGCTTATCTATAGGGTTTGCGCTTGCAACCCTGTTTTCATTCAAGGTTTAGCGCTTGCAATTCCTTTGGGCGGCTTCCGACTGCGTCATTATTCTTACTTTTTGAGCAACGTTGAATATGTTTATCTTATGAAAAATCGTTTTGAATTTTTTGACATTTATTGTATATTTCGTGCTATGGTTAAGACTCAACATAATGTTGTTAGAAAGTGCTTCCGTTGTGATTTAGGTGGTGAATATACCTCTAATAAATTTTATGGTTTGCTTGCTTTTGATGGTACAATCCATCAAACATCTTGTGCTGATACACCTCAGGAAAATGGAGTTGCTAAAAGGAAACACCGTCACATTATTGAGACTGCTCGCTCCCTTTTGTTGTCTGTTTCGGTTCCTAGTGAATTTCTGGGTGAAGCAGTTCTTACTGTTGTTCATGTTATTAATAGAATCCCATCATCTGTCACATCAGGTTTGTCTCCCTTTGAAAAATTGTATAACTCTATCCCTGATTATTCATCGTTGAAAGTGTTTGTTTCTACTTGTTTTGTTCTTCGCCCCCAAGTAGAACGTAGTAAGTTGTCTTCTCGTTCTGCTATATGTGTTTTTCTTGGTTATGGGGATGGTCAAAAGGGTTATCATTGTTATGATCCAAGTGCAAGGAAATTGTATGTTTCTCGTCATGTTGTTTTCCTTGAACACATTCCTTTTTACTTTCTTTCTTCTGATTCTTATACTGCTAACAGTTCAAAACTCACTCATATAGATCTTTTTGATCATAATGATAATATTTCTAGTGATTGTAGTTTTGAGAATTGCAGAACTGATACTACCAATACTCTAGATACTGGCATCCCTCTTGTCCCCACGGCTACCCAACAACCTCTTGCGACTGTTAATCCTCCGCCTCCCCGTTATCCCTCTCGTGACCGTAAGTCTACTCAATTGCCTGATTTTGTCTATTCGACTTACTCTGCTTCTTTTGCTTCTTTTCTAACCTCTATACACAGTTTGTCTAATCCCTCTTCCTATAAAGAGGCTATTCTTGACCCTCTTTGGCAGCAGGCTATGACAGAAGAACTTTCTGCTTTGCACAAAATAGATACTTGGGAATTAGTACCTCTTCCTCCTGGAAAACGTGCTATTGGGTCTCGTTGGATATACAAGATCAAAACTAAGTCTGATGGGTCAGTTGAGCGCTACAAAGCACGCCTTGTTGCTAAGGGTTTATCTTAACAATATGGTATGGATTATGAAGAAACTTTTTCTCCTGTTGCTAAGATGACTACTATTCGCACCCTTATTGCAATTGCATCTGTTCGTCAGTGGCATAATTCTCAAATGGATGTTAAAAATGCATTTCTAAATGGTGATCTTCAAGAGGAAGTTTATATGGTACCACCACAAGGTGTTTCTCATAATCAAGGGGAAGTGTGTAAGTTGAAGAAGACATTATATGGTCTGAAACAAGCTCCACGAGCTTGGTTTGAGAAGTTTACCGTTGTGATTACATCTATTGGTTTTCGCTCCAATGATCATGATTCTCCTTTGTTTGTCAAGATCACTTGTCATGGTCGTATTTTACTCTCATTATATGTTGATGATATGATTATTACAGGTGATGATATGGATGGAATTAATGATTTGAAATTACAGCTAGCCAAACAGTTTGAGATGAATGACTTAGGCACTCTTCGCTACTTCTTGGGCATTGAAGTTGCCTACTCTCCTAGAGGCTATCTTCTCTCGCAATCCAAGTATATTGCCAACATTCTTGAACAAGCTCGCCTTTCTGATAATAGAGTAGTAGATAGTCATCTTGAGTTGAATGTGAAATATGTTCCATCTGATGGTGTTCCTCTGCCATATCCCACCTTATATCGTACTTTAGTGGGCAGCCTGGTATACCTTACAATTACTAGACCAGATATTTCTTATGCAGTTCATGTTGTTAGTCAGTTTGTTGTCTCTCCTACTACAGTGCATTGGGCACCTGTTCTTCCATATGTCGTTATCTCTGGGGAACCCAGTTTAAGAGCCTCCTCTTTCCCTCATCGTCCTCATTGGAACTTCGTGCTTATTCTGATGCGGATTGGGCTGGTGACCCCATAGATCGTAAGTCTACCACAGGGTTTTGTGTTTTTCTTGGAGATTCTCTTATTTCTTGGAAGAGTAAGAAACAAGATATTGTTTCTCGTTCTTATACAGAAGCTGAGTATCGTGTTATGGCATCCACAACTAATGAAATAGTTTGGTTGCACTGGTTACTTTGTGATATGGGTGTCATTCTTTCTGAACCAACTCCTATGTATTGTGATAACAAAAGTGCCACTCATCTTGCCCACAACTCGGTCTTTCATCAGCGTACCAAACACATTGAGATTGATTGTCACTTCATTCCTCATCATCTTCAGCATGGGACAATCACTCTACCGTTTGTCTCCTCCATTTTGCAGATTGCTGATTTGTTTACGAAGACGCATTCCATTAAACGTTTTCGTTTTTTGATGGACAAACTCTTGATGCTCTTTGCTAATGCATCTTGAGTTTGAGGGGAGATGTTAGTTATTATTATTATGTTGACTTATTATATATTTTTAAGGGTAATTAAGTCTTTCTCAGCATTTAGTATTTATACTTTGGTGTAACCCTTACTCTTTTAGTTTTTGTTCATTCTATTGAAACCCTAACTCAAAGGGTGTTTTCTCCTTCTCTATGTTTATATATATTTACTATTGTTAACAAATAATTCAAAAGATCACTAGCTATCTTGAATTGGAGTTTAGAACATGAGACTATACGCAAATTTTGGGTTCATGATTCGAATCAAGAAGTTCTTTAATTCGAATTAGACAGCCAAAATTGAAAACCAACCAACAATATCACCCATGATTTGAATTAGAACCCTTCTAGATTCAAATCAGGGTCTAGAAAAGGTAGAAATCATCTCCCTTTTGAATCAAGCAATCCCTTGACTCGAGTCATGGTACCAGAACTCATAAAACACCAATTTTACACTATCTAACCGCCATCAAACATATTCTAAACCTTTATAATATTAATATACAATTCATACATGTTCTTGATCCATTAACACACATAATCCACAGCAAATTCTCAAAATAGAAAAATTAACATTCATTAGACTCATCACACCTAACTAACATGCGGTCATTATTCTAACTTGAAAAGTCTAATCCTTGAAGTAAATGTTCCTCATTCAAGTATCTTGCATGTTATTCAACTACTTAGTCCTATCTAAGATGATGCTTGAAGAAAATCGCCTTCAAAAGAAGAAGAAGATAATGATGATGATGATGACGATGATGATGATGATTCTTGTTAATTTGATGAATTGATGTTTCTTATCCTCTCCAATTTTTGTGTGGTATCCTTCCACCTACCTTGATTATTCACTTCTCTTTCTCAATCTCTGCTCTCCCATGAAATTGTAATAGTTTCTTGAAAAATTATTGTTTTCTCTTGAATGGTGATGATGGTTGTGGAGATAAGCATTGCATGCAGGCAAGTGAAGCTCACGTACAAATTCACCATCCATGGTTTTCCTTTTCATTCCAAATATGGAAGGAGGAAAATGAAGAATATAAGAATCATAAAATATGATTTTCCTCCATAACTTTCCTTATATATATGGTTTTGACAAAAGACAACTTCCACTATTAAAAATGTGAAATTACCTAAATATCCTTGCCATTAAGCCATATTTACCAATTAGCCTATTATTCACTAATCATGAATTAAGTAATTAATCACCTTCTTTAAATCCTACTTAACTATAACTTACCTTCAACTGTCACGTAATATCTGTGAAATGTATAAAATTCCCTTCTATAATGTGAATTTACAAAATGCTCTCACTTCATCGATTTATTCCTAATTCATCCTTAATTTCCAATTCCCGCTTAAGGGGTAAGTTATATTTCTTTAAACTCTAATTATCATTAGTTTTACTTGAAGTTCCATAAAAAACTTGTCAACAAGCTAAAATTCCCTTTAAGGTAAAATGTTGACCCCTTCAATCTTCTAATTCCACATTTTTATAACACATCTTGGGTTCTCAACACCCTCAATCCCTTGGAATAATTATCTAAATCATTATATAACATAAAACATATAATAATTAGATTACGATAATATGAGATATTACATCTTATTGCGTAAAAAAATATTTGTCACAACTTTATCCAAGCTCTTGCAAACATATTGCAGAAACCAACAAAATTTGCATACTTTAAGTAGGTAAAGAAGTAATAATGATTTTGGCAAGAGTGAGAAACCATATCTTATTCAAGATTCTACCTTTACATGAAGAGAGTTTTGAAGCTACCTTATCATTTATTTTCAAGAAATTATCTTTTCTTTTGCATCCGTATTTCATTTTGAATTCCAAGAACTTTTCTAACTGATCGGTAAATATGATACTAGTGAGCTTCTCGAGATAATCTTTAGTGGCTTATCTGACACCTTTAAATACTTAACCTCTAAGCTATCTAGACTCGTTTTGAGACCTAAAAAAGAACGAAATTTATCCAAACGCTTATAAATGAATTGTCTTTGATAAGATTGTTCCTTCGCAAAAAGCACCACATCATATGCATAGAACATGTTATATATTTTAGGACCATTAAGAATGATATGCAGGTGTTTCTAGTGACTCTCTTAAACTTCTCTATCAATCAAATCAATGAACCTTTCAATGAAAAGAACGACAGATAGGGAGATAAAGGATATCTTGTCAAACGCCACTAACAGGTTTAAAGCGTTTAATCTTACTATTATTCAACAACAAAGAGACAGAAGCGAATTAGATACTTCTCATGATCAACAAGATAATTCCATAAGAAAATCCAAAGTAATGGATGGTGTCACGAAGAAGATCCCAATCCACTTTGTCATAAATCTTCTCAATAATAAGGTTATAAATAACATCACCTTTTTTCTTCTTAGACATACACATATGGTAGATGAATTCGTGGATAAGAATAACATTATCAATTGTATCATTACTGGAATGAAGCTACTTTGCATATGGCTCACAATCTCACTAAGCATTCGCCTAAGGCGGTTCATCAAAACTTTCGAGACTAACTTATAAATCACGTTACATAATATAACAGGTTAAAACTCCTTGGAAATGTGTCTGTTATCAACTTTCAAAATCAGAATCATAAAAGACTAAGGATTGTCTCATTGACCCTCGTGTAATCTTTTCTAAAAGTAAACCTCGCAAAATTACAAATACCATCCCCAATATCCACCTAGGACATTTTAAAGAAAATAGGTTGGAACTCATGCACTTATATGCTTTATAGAATTTCATGCTCATAAGAGCATGGTAGACTTCTTGCTTTGTAATTGTGGTCAAGAGATTATTCTTCTGGTCAATAGGAAGTTTTGAAGGCTACAAAAGGATCAACGAGACGATCCTTGGTAGAAAACTAAATCTTAAAATACCTCAAAGCCTCAATGCGTAAAGTGTCATTATTTGTGCACCATTCACTATACGGCTAAGTGATAGTGTGAATTTTATTTCAATTACGTTGGATGACATATTGTATGTGAAAGAAAGTGGTGTTCAATTATCCAATCTAACCTACTTCTCTTTAGACTTTGGTACATAGGATTTCTTCTTGAAATAGAGCATCTTCATATTCTTTAAGAAGATTATTTTGAAGGACAAGAAGTGAAGCAAGAAACATCCTCATATTCATTAAGAAGATTATTTTGAAGGACAATAAGTGAAGCAAGAAACATCTCATTCTCATGTCAACAAACTTATCAACCCTAGGTTGAAAAAAGTTGCCTCCTAGTTGTTCGAAGCACATTAAAAAATCATTGAAGTTACTCAATAGCATCCACGATACGGTAGAATAATATGAGCCCTAAAATCATAAAGATTGGTTCATATGTCTTTTGTCACCGAAGGTGAAGGCAGACATAAACTCGTATACAGACCCAAAACATATTATCCTGAGTCATTTTAAAAGTAATATATTGATACTCTCAATCACATAAGAATGAGTAGTTTTTTTAATGTACATGCATCAATTTGAAAAAAAAAAAATATTTAATATATAAATTTATTGTATTTATTATTTAAAATTGTTTTTCAAAGGTGTGACGAAACTTGCTGCCATCAACCACCATCCCTAAGGGGTGTCCAATAGAGATGTACGCCATGAATGAATATTAATTTATCATTACTTTACACCATTATTAAAATATAAAAATTATATAAAAGTTTATTAAAATATTTAACGTGAATTACCTGCCATTCACATTACAAATAGGACAGGTGCAAGTAGTATTAATTCACAAGTCACAACAATCTCACACCCTCAGAGAGATGGCAAGAAAATTTCATACCTTGTCACTTTTCCTTCTCTTCCTCACTCTTCTCAGAACCTCCCATGCAGGTGGCATAGCCATCTACTGGGGCCAACACATTGACGAGGGCACATTATATGAAGCATGTGCCACTAGGAGATACACCCACGTAAACATCGCCTTCCTCGAAAGATTCGGCAATGACCGAATTCCGAAACTGAATCTCGCAGGTCACTGCAACCCTTCAACCAACTCATGCACCAGAATAGGTGACCACATCAAGTATTGCCAAAGCAGAGGTATCACCGTGTTGCTTTCTATCGGCGGTGGGATCGGAAGATACTCTTTGGCTTCAAGAGAGGATGCTAGTGACTTCTCAAGATATTTATGGAACACTTTCTTGGGTGGCACGTCATTTTCAAGACCATTTGGTGATGCTGTGTTGGATGGCATAGACTTTGATATTGAACTTGGCTCTGCACAAAATTGGCAATATCTTGCACAGTTTCTCAAGGATTATCATGGAGTGTACCTAAGTGCTGCTCCTCAATGTCCATTTCCTGATAGATTATTAGGTAGGGCCCTTGCAACAGGACTTTTTGACTTTGTTTGGGTGCAGTTCTATAATAACCCTGCATGTGAATATTTTAATGGTAGAAAATATAACCTTGAGAAATCATGGAAACAATGGACAACTGCTATTCAATATGGAGAGGTATTTTTGGGGTTGCCTGCCGCTAAGGGCGCAGCTGGAAACGGTTTTATCCCGGCCGGTGTTTTGACTTCCGAAATACTACAAGTGATTCAGGATACATCAAAGTACGGAGGTGTTATGCTTTGGTCAAGATACTTTGATGAGAGGACTGGTTACAGCGCATCCATTATAGATAGTGTGTGAAGATTTCATAGTTACAATAAAGAAAAGCAATAAAATTACACTTTGGCAACTAATAAGAAGTGTTTTTTTTCTAAAGAAACTAGTAAGAAGTAATGTTAATTATTATTTGTAATATTTGTGTGTCTGCATGGATCTTGCACTCTTGTGTGACTTTAAAAGATTTCTTTTTTCTTTTTTGACTCTTCATGTAATCAAGAAGTTTGAAAGAAAGTATGACGGTAAATGAGTGTATGGTTAATAGTTATTGTTATTATTCTGGAGTTTCGAGAATGCCAACAGGTATGTACTTGACGCAAGCTCGGTGCTCTCTTATGAATTCTGAACCAGTAGTCTTTAGAAAATCATAATATGACATAAACTGAGTACAAAAGTCTTTAGAAGATCACATGATAATACCAATTCAAGGTGCAATAGTAACAATACAAAAGCAAGAAAAATAAAACAGTTTGATTTCCTATCAAAACTTTCAATGAAATGAACTAACATCTGACAACATTCTAAATATTGAACCATAAAAGAGTTTACAGTAAAAACAAAAAATGAAGAAAAGATGAAACCTATGAAGCATAAAAATATATTCGTATCACTATCACACCAAAAAGAGAACGTGAACTTATAAAAGTATATATAGGCCTCGGAGGCTGAAACTTAATTCGCATTTGGCTTAATTCGTGCTGCCTACAGTTCGGACCTGGATATTGTGAGTCGAGTGGAACCTCCAAATGGGTTGCCTTCCACTTTGTACAAGGGCTACTTCTTCTCCTTCTTTAACCAATCCATTCTTCTGCATACAGAAACAATTCGTGAGATCATGAAGAAACTTAAATTAAAATGCAATAAATTTGTTTGAGCAGTTGGTGTTTTAATAAGTATTTGCAACATTAAGCATTTGTGTATACCAGCAGCAAGAAGTTCATAAGTGCGTAAAGGCTGATGGTTAAGTATTGCATGCACGAATAAACCGATACATGGTTGAATGTTTGAATGTAAATTGTATCGGCAAATAATATGAGTAGAAGTACTATGTAGGTAACAACTCAAACACCAAAGATATCTTCCAAAAATTACCTGTAACAAGTCCAAGGCTTTTGTGAATGTCTCTTCAGAATCCTCAGAGAATTGCATGTAAACGGGACAGACTCCTTGATACAAAGCCAGCCTTTGTTGTACTCTTTTCCTGCATGGCCATAAATATTAGGTACACCACAAAGTCGTCATAGTTATAAATTATAATAAGTGGAGATAAACGACGTAAAATAAAGGGGGAAAATAACTTACTCATCAGTAAAAGCAAATATGGTGCCAGAAGGTCGATAATGGCTCAATAGAATAGCCATGAAGCCTGATCTAGTGAAGACAACAGTCGACGTTCCAAGAGTATTAGACATCATGGTTGCATGGTATGCAAACATCTCGCTCATGTGGTTCTACACAACCAAAACGAATAAACCATTCAGTGTCAACAATTATATTTTATTCATTCATTGGCCAACAGTAAAATGAGGAAATATTTGAAAAAATCAGCATAACAAAAAAGGCACATTGAGCTTGAGGTTTAAACCTTGAATACTAGGCCAATATTAGGTGGGTTTTGCCCACATGATAAAGAGGCTTCTGTCCGTAATGCTACTGTATGCATTACTTTCGCAGCTTTTATTGGAAACCTGAAATATAACAAATCTTATATTATTCAATTATTGTCACTTTCAGTAAACACTCTTGATTCATATTCCTCGTCTAAGTCAGTGAGATGCTACTGCAACGATAATCCAGTTGTGGTATTTCGGGAAACAACTATTCAACATTGATACTTCTATTCCTTTCTAAAAACTCAAATTGGAGAAATATTGGCATGTCAAGGCAATCGGGCACTTTGAGACGTGGAGTTATTTACTTACTTTCCGTGAGCAGTTTCTCCAGAAAGCATTATTCCATCGGAACCTTCTCGAACAGCAATTGCAATATCAGATACCTCTGCTCTGGTTGGTGTCGGGTGAACAATCATGCTTTCGAGCATATTTGTTGCCACAATAACAGCCTTTCCCATGCTACGGCATATCCTAATTATCTCTTCCTATATTAGCAAACATTATTTATGTTAAGATATGCACAAACGAATGTCCAGTTATGGAAGATACACTAAATGATTATAGTTACCATTAATTAATCTCAAATTTGCTTAAAAACAACTTTACCTGCAAAAGCGGAACCTCCTCAATAGGGAGTTCTGCACCAAGATCTCCTCTTGCAACCATAGCCTAAACAGGATGGCAAAAGAAGACAGGTCAGCACCCACAGTCAAACTCAAAAAACTCAATTAGGCAACAATCTTAATGAAATTATGCAGGATTAGGTTATCACCCCATCAGACGCGGTAATAATTGAATGCAAGTTTGGTATAGAGTCTGCACTTTCAATTTTTACAATTACATGTATATCAGCACCACAACCTGCATTAGTGAAAAAGGGAATTTATCATATTTCTAAATAATCGGGAAACTTAATCTGCTGTATAATTGGAAAGTAAACTATATCTTGAATAATTACTTTTCAAATAATTCTTCAGTTCATGAACTACTTCGGCATCTTTAACAAAAGAAACGGCGTAGAAATCAACTTCATTATCGACTCCAAATTTGATGTCATCCCAATCCTTCTCTGCAGCAAATCAATAGGAAACTTCTGAGAAACCAACATAACCTTAACCCTCCAATCAAACCAATTCCCGCATACACAAGTGAGGAAAAAGCACGAGACAATAATAAGAAATTAGTATCAAAAATAGGAATTTTAATCCAAAAGTCTAACCAGTAATGGAAGGTAGTGTTGCACTCTTTCCTCTAACATTCAAATGTCGCCTTGACCCAAGTTCTCCTCCATCAATAACTTCACATTTCACAGAATCCGCTGTCTTCGACTTAACCAAGAAAGACATCATACCACCTACATCATACATCAAGAGTCAGAAATTAACAAAAGATTCCATACAATCAACCATTTTAACATGATAAAGAAAGTCATACAAAAATATATTACTCTCTCGTTTACCAATTCATCAACCATTTAGCATGACACGAGATTGTTAGTAATTTAAATACTTTAGTTGACTCAATTAGCAGCCATACCATCAACTAGAAGCGTGTCCCCTGCTTCAACATCATTGACAAAATCATCATAGTTCACACTAACACGATCTGCAGTTCCAACACCACTCTGGATAGTAAAAGTAAACTCCTGTCCAGATTTTAACAAAATTGGTTGTGGTAAATCCCCACTCCTGACCTCTGGACCCTGAAAAATAGATAAAAATGAATCATCAGCTCACACAAAATCAAAACACTGATCACGAAAATATCAACATCTTCCTTCAAACAAAGACTTACCTTGGTGTCAAGCATGATTGCAATTACATTATCTTTTGATTGTGCATTATACTCTTTTACCAAATCAATAACTTTCTTATGCGAAGCATGATCTCCATGCGACATATTCATACGAGCAACGTTCATCCCAGCCTCGGCCAGCTTCCAAATCATCTCCTTTGTATTAGTAGAAGGACCAATAGTACAAACAATCTTAGTCTTTCTTCTAACTATTGGCTTAGTCCACATTCCACCAGAAGCATCACTAGGTTGCGGCATACCAGGCAACTTCTGCAACTCCTCCTCAATCTATTCACCTCAAAACAAAATAGGTTACAACAGTTTTCTCAATCGTGTACTTCCATTTCTGGTATATGATTATGAGTACTAGTACTTCCCAAAAAAAAAAAAAAATCTTCTCACTAGTTACTACTACCCATCATTTTTTTTCTTAGGAAACAAGAAACAGAAGCAAATTTACAATAAGATGTAACAAAAAAACAAACCTTTAAATCATCATCAGGTGAGACAGGGACAACTTCAGCTGATACGGATTTTATTGCATTGATGTGACAGTTTCTGATACTAAGCTTGGAGGATTTGTTACCTTGTGGAGGGAAGACTTTGGATGAAAAAGTTGCGGGCTTCAACAAGATTTGACACCTGTCGTGTGTAGATCCTGAGGTGGGGCGTAAGAGAGAGGTTTGAATGGATCGAGTGACCGCAACCTGAGACATTGTTTCAGACAGAGAGAGATGAAGATTGTTGAAGAGAATGAGAAAAGTGTGAGTGAGAGAGAGGTTGATAAGAAGAAGGTGGAATTGAAGGATTGGAGAAATGAGAGATAAAAACGGCGGAGACAAATATGAAGAGGAACGAAAAAGGACAAATAGATTTTCTTCGTTTGTATCGAAGGAACCAACAACATTAATGAGAGTGTTGGATTAAAACCTTTCTTGTTCGAAAACAGGTTCGATGATTACTGCGTGCGACGTCGTTTTCGGTTTGGGGTTTAGTCTTCTCTGTTTCTTTGTCCCCCTCCCCCTCCCCGTCATTAGGTTTTTTTTATTTGACTTAAATATTTTCTCTTTTTTACTCAAATATTTACTTTTGCTGAATGGTAATTCAATGTAGAATTTTTTTTCTAATAGTCTAAAGAAATGTATGCAACATTTTAGGATACTTTTATAAAAATGGGATTATAAATATAACACTTTTTATTTAGTAAGAGTTTATAAAAGTTGTTTAAATGTAGTATTGTTTATTTTTAAGAATAAAATTTATATGCTCATTTTCAGGAATCTGGTCGCTATCAAAGTTGCCGCTCAGAAATCTGGTCGTGTAGTATGCTCATTTCTCTTGCCCCCGGGATACATCAGGATCATATCACTCAAGTCAATCTCATCCCCAAGCGAAGATCAAAAACCCCCAGCTGAATATCATTGAATAAAAGACAGGAATTCTCTTGTCATCATCTCCAACAACACACAGAGATTTATTTTCTCAACCAGCACCTGCTATCAATACGCTCCGGCTATATAGTCCATCCCTACATCATTCATGAATACACGCATAACATACCGTACTCTCGTTTATTCCGAGAACCTCAATACATGCATCATGACATTGCATAAAACTAATCTCTCCTTTTCAGGTCATTTCAAAGTCGAAAGAATATTATCATCCAAGTGCGGTGCAATACAATTGTATCAATGATTCAATCTCAATACTCATTCAAGACAAATACAATTCTGACACTTCATTACGGGTCTTTCTTCAAAGATAATTCAGAAGTAATCAAAGAACTTCCCATCCTTTCTAGGAACCTTTCTAGGTAATCTTTTCTAAGATGGTTCATATCCTTTCTAGGAACCTTTCCAGGTAGTCTTCTCTAAGACATTTATCATCCTTTCCAGGAACCTTTCTAGGTAGTCTTTTCTAAGACATCTATCCTCCTTTCTAGGAACCTTTCTAGGTAATCTCCTTTCTAGGAACCTTTTCTAAGATGATTCATAGCCTTTCTAGGTATTCTTTTCTAAGATGATTCATATCCTCTCTAGGAATCTGTCTAGGTAATCTTTTCTAAGATGTTTCATCCTTTCTAGGAGCCTTTCTAGGTAGTCTTGTTAAAGACGTATCATATCCTTTCTAGGAGTCCTTCTAGGTCAGTCTTGTTTAAGACATATCATACCTTTTTAGGACGTATCATACCTTTCTAGGTTAATCTTGTTTAAGATATATCTCAACCTATTTAGGTAATCTTCCTTTAAATATTTATCCAACATGTTCTAAGACATCTACTACCCTTTCAAGGAGTTTTCTCAGTTAATCTTCTACAAGATACTTTTTCCCAAGCTTCGTTTAAAGCCTAATCTCTTTTACCTCAGTCAATGATCTATCTATTCATCAACCTCTCCAAGTAGTCTTCTGTAAGACATTACTTCATTTTAATGAATCTCCTTCAAATACAATCAATGCATATGATCCAGTCTGAAAAGCATCTGCTTTAGACAAACAACTCTTCAAACATCTGATGGCATCTTCAAGCCCATCTCCGAAAAGCGCCTTTCAAATACTTCAAGCTCGGATATAGTCTAACGTACAACTTATCCTGACTTTCGTATTTATACAGATCAGATGGCATCTTTAAGCCCGTCTTATGCATCTTTTCCAACACTTGGACGACATCTTTAAGCCCGTCTCTGGCAAAAGTCCCTATCTCAGCAAGGGCAAATTTCTTGGGTAATCTAGTGTTCAATCCTCTTCTACCTTCAGGTTCCAACAGGCACACATGCCATTCTACATCTCAGGTATAAGAAGATTGAACAGGGGCAACTGTCATACCCCAAAATTTTCCCAACATATTTATTCATATTTCAGTCCATCTGACTTTCAAAGACATACAAGAAGAAAGCATGCAGTCTCTCTCCTAAACAACAGCCTCTAAATTAGGGTTTCTGATTTAATCAAGGAACTTGAACTTCTGACACCTCAAGTGGATTTCATGATCTCTCATATGATTCTAAGTACCCTCATGCCAAGTTACAAGCCCTGATTCGAAAGATTACTCACTTAATGGCCCAAACGATCAATAAACGACTGGTTGACCTAAAAGTCAAACTATGGTCAAATCACAGTCAAAACTTATGATTTTTGGTCAACACTAACATTTTAATGTTAGATTCATCGTTTGATCAAGGTTTGATCATGATTCATCAAGAAAATATCAGAAATCAACAAATTCAAGAGTTTCTAAATTAGGGTTTCATAGGAAAAGTCAACTGAACTTTGACCAGCCATAACTCCCACATGGAACATCAGAAATTTTCCATTCAAAGCTCATTTTGAAGGAAATTGAATTCTCTACAACTTTGCCTCTCACATGCCATGGCTAAAAATGCTTCATTTGAGAGATATAAGCAAAAACATTGCAGGTCCTTCTAAAGGATCGCAAAAAGTCATTTTTTCTCAAAGTTCATAGCTTGAACATGGTAAACTCAATTGAGATGAAACCAAAAGCATCCTTTAGAGGACATCTTGGGATTTCCAAAAAGTCCTATATCATCTCCATATGATATATATTGAAGGAGTTATGATTGACAGAAGTTGGGAAAATTGAGAAAAAGACATGAAGCCCTAATGGATGAAATTCATATTTTTGAGTATTGGGCCCATAAATTTGGATTCTCCACGTGATCATAAGCTTACAAGAGGCCCATTAACCAATTATCCTTTATTTCTTGATTTTATTTTATTTTTATCTGAATTAAATCACTTATATTCAAATAAAATTAAATATAATCATAAATTAAATGATAGATGATAGTGAGAATTTTTTTTAATTTCTTGATCAATCTAAAAATCACCTTGGGGGTCCACAAATAAATCTCATACAATATCCTATGATTTTATTCTTTTAATTTTGAATTTATTCATTTTTATTCAAAATTAAATCAAATAAAATTATGATTTAATTATCAAATATTGTGAGATTTATTTTTGATTTACTAAGCCAAATAAAACGTGAAGGAGATATCATGAAAGGAGGATTGGCTAAGATTGGATGCAAAATCAAATCAAATATTCTTTAAAAATCAAAAGTTTGATTTTTTTTTGTTAACCTAATCTCACCATCTATATATTCAATCATTTAGTACACAAAGAAGGGGACATAAGGATTGGCAAAAGAAGAGTAGGGTTCAAAAGTGGTGGAGATACTCAAGTTTGAGGGCGATTCGCAAACACAAATTCCAGGAGGTTTCAAGACAAACCAACTGTCTCAATCTGTTTCAGTGGTATTAAAGGGTAATGCTAAACCAATATATAAGCTTCATAATATTTGGAACGCATACATCACGTGTACCATGTTCATAAACATTCATGTTCTAATTATTTCCTTTTTATCCTGTTTTAATCTAAGCTAATGACGTATTTGAGTTCCTGGTGTTAGTTAGAAGAAGTTTGAATCGTTTTTGTGAAGCTTCAGGGGCTGAGACGCAAGACACCATTCTTAGGGCATAAAGGAAAAAGCTTTGCGTTTTCAATGATCATGAACGATTCAATCCAAAACGACCTTATATTCCGATTCAGGACATGATTTTACGTGGTTCTGGGTCCTTATATTGATTGCCTAACATTGTCTCGTTGAGTTCCATGTTTACAGATTTTTTTTCTACGAGATGCAGCTAATCCACAGGTAAAAAGGAAGCTAAAAACGCAGCAAAATCCGCAGGTCACAAGGAGAGTGATGATGAATAGTCCCTGGACCGGTTGACCATGCGTGGCATTGCTCCATTGGTTGGTCAATGATTGTCGATTCTCTCTCCAAGCATGATTGCACGCTGCACAACGCTCTCGGGGCCCACGTTGACTGAGTTTGAGTTTGTCCACTTACTTTACGTTTTTTATATATTAATTTGAAGTGAATTAATTAATAGAACAAATACACAGCTTAGTTGGTGAAAGGCTATGAATGGTTGAGTGGGGGTACCCGGGTTCGATCCCCAGTTCTTGCGCGCCTCTACTTTGATTTTTTGATACAATTATTTCCAAGATCCAGTGCATACCACCAACGCAAGCCTATAATGCGCCCTCATGCTTTCACCATCAGATCTTCATCAAGATGGATCCAACGCCCTAGAACGCGAAGGCACACCATGCTCCTTCATCAGCCTATCACACAAGATCAGAGCTGAGTTTCTCTAACTTTTTATTTATTTATTTTTATTACATAATTCCTCTTTATTTATTTTCTTTATTATTTTCAAAGAAAAATATTTTATTTAAACTTTTTATTTATATTTATACAATTATATTTTTATAACCCTTTAATTTATTTAATCGAACTTTCGATTTTTTTTATATATATACCATGGATTTAAACCCTGATTTTGTTTTTAGCCATTTTTATCATGACCACTAATCACTGTTAGGTAGATGTCATCCATCAACTTAGTGTCTTTTCTCTTAAAACCCCATCCCTTAAAAATCAGGGTTTGCCCTGGATCTTTTCAAAAAACCTCTTGTTTTTATTTTTAACTATTTTATTTGGTTTGCTTTCACCAATTACGGTCGATCTTTAAATGCACTAACACTTCTCTTCTTCGCGCCTACTTTTCAGGATTGCATCAAGATTCTCCGATTACGAGCCATGGCAATAAAAAAGCTAAGTCCCTATTTAATAATTATTTTAAATATTATTTGTTTTTACCTTATAGAATGTGAATTAGGGTTTATTTTCAAGTGTTAAAGAATTCCGCCTACACTCGCCTCTATTATTTTCATTTTAATTTTCAGGGTCAATCGAAGGTTCGAGGGAGATCAAGGCATTCAATGTTTAAAACTAATTATTGATCCTTCTTATTTTCGTTTGTTAGTTTCCCTCATCCCCGCAGGTGTTTATTATAATAGCGTAGGAATTTAATTTCTGCTCATTTTAAACTGCATGGTTAGTAATCTTAGGGAGTGCAAGCCTTTAACAGAATTAGGATAACTAATTATAAGATAAATATCTGAATTAACCACTTGATTGTGCCACACACGCACCTTTAGGGTAATCCCTCTTGTTGCCTTGTTGTTGTCTTATTACTGTTGCCTGTTGCCTCTAAATTTACTAAATAGTCAAGTCCCTCGATTCCGAGGATACCTAAAGCAAGGTTGCCTACAGAGATTAAAAATCATCTAGTCCCTCGAAGCTGCCTCGGTAAAAGATGATTGTCCCAAATTGCTAAGGTATCCTCGCATGATGCCTAAAAAGATTAATGACTATTCTATCCTTCCCTTAGACTACCTGCCCTCTTTATGGCAAGGGACAGTCTTATGGCGAACGATAACTCGATGACCCTTCAACATCCAATTGAAAGACTTCCTGCCCTCTCATGGTATGGATAGACCCTTTCGCCCGAAAGACTAAAAGAACAATTTTTCTAACTTAGGGTAGTTGCTACTAATTGCTTGCTCTAAATTCAAATTCTTTTTCATAATCTCTTTTCAAAATCAAATTCAAAAAGACTATGCTTATTTACAAGCTAAAGTTCTTCTTCAAAATCTTTTCCAAACGCACTTCTAACATTTTAAACAAACAAAGTGAGCTAAAGCAATTAAGAGCCCATGGATAACCATGGATGCAAAGGGTGCCTTACACCTTCCCTTTGTATAACTTATCCGCCGAACTCAAAATCTTTCAAAGGTCTTTCCTGTTCTTTTAGCCTTTCCTATATTGGATAAAATAAAAGTCGGTGGCGACTCTTGCTTACCGCGACATTTCGATAAAAAGTCAGTTCACCGTATTACAGTGATGATATAAGTTGAAAACTGTACGTGCAAGGTACATCCTTTATCGTTTTATTTATCAAGTACCTTTGATTCTGATGCTTTTAATTGTACAAATTAGTTGTCATTAATTTCTGTTGATAAAATTAGTTCAATTGTGAATCACTTTAGTCTAGCTGTAGTTGTGAGGAGACTTTCCACTGTGTAGATATATAATAATTGTGCTGGATACCAGCAATGTGCGTTTTAACTCGTTTTTCTTATGATTAATCTTGCATTGTTATTAAATTGTGTTAAGCATGAAAGTGATCAAGGCGTTTTGTTCCGCACTATGAGAAAAACTTCCTATCAAATGTAACCTACCCAGTGAGTGTGTGAGTATTTGCTAACCAATTTGAGTCGTTTGCCAAGATTCTTATCGGTTAAGCTTATGTGTATATAAATCTCTATACCGATTTTTGATAGTATCTTGAAGACTTTCTTTTTACCTTGAACTGTTGCCATTAGATATGGTAAGGATTGATTCCTTTTTGCCTTAGAATAGGGAGCATTCTTATTGATGTCTTGGTAATATACAAGTTGGGGAGAATGACATAAAGGTGTACATTGGTGGGGATAAATCAAAAGATATTGCTCAAGGGGTATATATATATTTATGTATATAGTAAAGAAAAGAGAAAAAGAAAAAAAAAATATATATATATATATATAGAAGAAAAAAAAGAGAAAAAGAAAAAAGAAAAAAAAAATTTGTAACCCTTGAGCAAGTAAAGAATTATGTGGTGAACTTGGTTGTTTAGGTTGTGATAATTGAATTGAATTTGAATGCTCTCTTAGGTTTTGACACTTTCGTTTCAATGGTCGTGAGATATGACACTTCTTTGTAACCAAGCCAAACTACAACCTGAAAGTCCTTAATGATTCATGCTTATACATTTTTTATTTATCTTATGCTTAGATGAGTTCATAATTAATTCTGTATGTTAGCGTCATTGTCTGGTGAGTGTTAGGATCCTCCATTTTTTTTCTCTCAGTAGAGAAGTGCGTAGGTGTGATTCATTCTTGAACTTCTTTTGCTTGTGTAATTTCTGACATAGAATTTGTATATAGGATTAGCATTGTTATCATGGTACTTTGATGGAAATTGGTAAGGATTGATCTTTGTGTACTTTTGGAATTTGAACCACTCAATTGTTCTTGTTTCTGCCTGGTTGTTTCATTTGTGAGATTTTGTGTTCCCGGTAATTTATCATTGTTTTGTTTGAGGACAGACAAGAGTTTAAGTTGGGGAGAGTTGTTAGGTGCCAAATTGTGTTAATATTTAGTTTAATTAGTGGCACCTTTCGACCGATTTTATCGAGTATGCTTTTAATTCTCTGAAGTTTTAGATAATTATTTATAGTTTATAATTTTAAGCTTTCATTTTATGTTAATATGTGTTTTAGTTATGATTTTGTAGGTTTTAGCCAATTTTGGGAAGTTTGGAGCTTGTTTTGGCCCTGATTGAAGACTGTTGGGCAGAAGTATGCGCGCGTCGCGCGGTGATATGGGCACGTCGCGCCCTGGCCAAGATATTTTGTGAAGCTGGAGGCAGAGAGTTGCGCGCGTCGCGCGTCTGGGCGGTTTATCTTTTAAGTGTACTGGTGCGTAACGCGCTGGAGGGCGCGACGCGCCCTGGACAGATTTCAGAACTCCTATATAAAGAGAAATTCAGATATTTTCCTTCTTCTTGATCATCTTTAGAGCTCAAGGAACCCAAATCTACTGTAGCAAACTGAGAATTGAAGAATCGAAGCTTTGATCGTCGATTAATCGCCGTAGATGCTTATTGTTCTTCATCCTTTCCTTCTTGAGCAAGCTACCATTCTCATGGATAGCTAAATCTCTTTTGTATCAAGATAAGATGTAATCTTCCTAGCTTTTTGTATGTATTTCTTGTGAATATATTATGTATGAACAAGTGATGATCAATATAGATGGTTTAGTTTGTTTATTAAAGCTTTTCTTTAGTATAAGTGTTTGAGACATCAATGTTTGTATCTAGACCCCACTTTATCATCTATCAAACTATAAGTTGCAGACATGGATTTAGCGTTTGATGTTTACTTAGTATCGGTTTTAAAACGTTATTTGTATTGTTTAAACGGTGGAGAAATCGTCGGTTAAACATTACGGTAAATCTAGCTATATCGTTGCGAACACGGACGGTATAGACGTCGATACGTAATTATATTGATCGTTAACGAGTTCATATACATATATTTATAAGGAGACATACAAATTTAGGTCAATGAAATCGAATCTTGATACATTTTCTTTAACTTAGAACTTTCATCAATTTACTTTTTGCTACTAAAATTGTTGAATGATCTTTTGCAAACTCAAAACTAAAGTAATATTAATTCAAGACAAAATAGGCTATAGAACGGCGGTGATATCTCAATAATCCCTGTAGATACGATATAAACGAAAAGTACACCACAATACTCTTTCAACAAAATGGCGCCGTTGCCGGGGATTATTGTTTAGATATTGCAAGCATTGCAATAGTTTGTTTTGTATTGAGTCTTATAATTAATCTCTCGTTTCTAAATTTATATTCCTTGTGTTTGTTAATTTGCTTGGTTAGTTTTTCAGATTACAGTTTATGCGAGGACGTGTACCTGCAGATCAACTCCTTTTTTATCCTGAGATTGAAAGGACTGCGCGTAGAGAGAATAGCAAAACTCGTAAGAGGAGACTACTATCTAGGGAAAGAAGACAACAACAAGAGGCATCTTCTTCTTCAACTCCGGTTTAAAACTTGGTTGAGGAAGAAACGACTGCGGATCCTAATGTTCCAGCGCGAGGGCCTTGTGTTAATAGCCCTCGTCTCTGTAACACCCCTATAATACCCCGCGGCAATTAACAAAATTAAATCAGAGTAAACATGCAAAGGGTGTCACAATTCAAAAATAAAAGAAAACACACGTTCGGCATATGTCATGCATTCACTGAAACATCTGAAATTATAACTCATTAGATAAAAATCATGTTTACACAGCGGAATCAAATCATTAAGTCAACATTACATCGTTAATGTATCAGACTTCAAATAAAATAAACAATAGAGTTATAATCGAAACTCAAAACATCACGTCCCCAGTGTTACATCTATCAGAGCATGACACCGACACAACAACTAAACTGACTTATGAGCTAATCCTCACCAAGTCGAAAGCAGCTATCCTCAATCTGAAAATGTCAACAGTAAGGGTGAGTCTCATCACAGTTAACAAATGTTATTGCATCTTAAATAACAACAGATCATAGTTATATCATTCACCCAATTGCATCATATTCAGATTATCAGGAACATCCATCATTTACACAAGGCCAACAGAACACATCTTTCAAACAGACAATCATACTAAACATTAATTCAACAAAACACGTAACCAACACGTCATCAATATTTATAACACTGGAATACTTCCAATCATGTTATAAAAGTATGCATATGTATGAACTGACACTATGCATGTGGTACCAAAATTCGTGAATCATATTCACAGGACTTCTCTCTACGATACTGCCCTTCAATCGCTCACACCCCATATGGGCACACGATTAACCTCATCAAATGGGAATAACCCATGACCGATCCAACATCATCAAGATACGGCCCTGCCAGCACAGATTCCACACAATGGGAATCATGCCCTTCACTGATCCAACACACCCTTATGGATACAGTATCATCAATGAACATGAATGAATGCAACATATACAACATACTTATACCATCATCATCATCATCATCATCAACATCATCATCATTATCAAGTATGTTCATATATATTAACATCATTCAATCACAATCAATCATCATCATCATCATTAAAGAACATACATGAGTCCACATCAATCATCGTCATCAATAAGAAGAACACACATGTATCCACATCATTCCAAAACAAATCAATCAACATCATACAATTCTCAACAATTCATCACATCATAATGTTTCTCAAAACAACATCTTATATTGTTACATTTCATCATATATGTCAACAATATATCCTCCAATTAAACAAATCGTCACATGATTAATATTTCAACGTAACATGTATTTAACACATCTCATCACATACATGTACAATACATCATTCACCAAGAAATAAAATCATATTTAAAAATAATTGGATTCACACCTCATTCCATCATTTAAACATGTAGACTATCTCGTAAGATTTATCGTGCTCGAAACGGCACTAAAAACGGACCTACGGTTCGAAAGTTACACATCATTTAACTTTTCCAAGAAAATAACTAACGCTACAGCACGCGGCGCAACCAAAGTTCGCGGCGCAACCAAAGTTCGCGGCGCGACCTGAAGTACACAAACACGTTCGCGGCGCCAACCTATGCACGCGGCGCGATGTGAGAAAACAAGTACGCCTTCGCGGCGCCAACACGAGGACGCGGCGCGAACTGACGATTTCACAGACTTTCAGGTCTGCGTCAGATCCTGCGATCTCACCCAATCTGAGTCCAAAACTGACTCTAAACATCATATACAGACAGTTAATCATCAATTGCATCATTATTCATCATCACACATCAAAACAACACATAATCAATCAATGATACATGCAATTTTCATCAATTCATAACCTCCCTAAACCTAACATATAATCCAATTAACTCAACAACATCCCCAATCAATATTATTATCTAAGAACACGATAATAGATGATAACCGGAGAGTCCCCCCTTACCTTAGCCAAAGAGTTCTTGATTGGTCTCTCCCTCCATTGCTCCTCTTCACGTGCTAGCTTTCCAATCCCTCATCTCTTCTGCTCTGCTTTTCACGTTCTTTCCCTTATTCCCAATTCTTATTATTTTATAAAATAAACTTTAATTGGAATAAGACCTTTACTAACATAACACCCCCTCATTCCTTAACATCACACATGGCCCAACACCATAAACCATCCTTTTCCAATTAAATCCTACAAGTCACCAATAATTCTAATTATTAATTAAATTTCCATTTAAATTAAAAATTAAAATATACAGGTGTTACAGTCTCAATGCACAATTTGCTCGTGATCAAGCCAATGGAAGAAACTCCGAAATGAAAATGGGGTTACTTCAATTATTATACCAAAATCCATTCACAGGGGCAGATCACGAGGATCCGTTTACTCATCTAACAAAGTTCTACGAGATCGCCGGAACAATTGGTGCTCCGGAAGCCGAAGAAGAACAGGTGTTCAGGAGACTCTTTCCTCATTCCTTAATTGGAAAAGCTAAGGAATGGTACCTTGATCAACCAAATAATGTCATGACAAATTGGAACGAGTTAGAAGAGAAATTTCTGGATCGGTTCTTCCCTCACAATAGGTTCATGGAAGCGAAAACTTCTATTGCGGTGTTCTCTCAAGGTCCGAATGAATCTCTCAATGAAGCATGGGAGAGGTTCAAGTCCATGGTTAGAAAATGCAAAGGACATGGGTTTGATGAATTGTCTCAAATCCATATCTTTAGAAATGGACTCCAACCTTAACCAAAAACTCTTTTAGATGCTACCGCGGGTGGTTCGTTTATGTCAAAAACTGCTGCAGAAGCGATTGCTATCATTGATAGGATGGCTTTGAATGATCATCAAGGGCAACACAACCGTAGTGCATCGCAAAGTAATCCGGGAGTTCTTGAATTGAATACTAGTGATGTAATACTTGCTCAAAACAAGTTATTAACACAACAAGTAGAATTGCTCACTTAACAAATGTCAAAACTCCCTCAACAAATCAAAGAGATAAATGGGATCCCTTCTAAAAATCAACAGGTGATGTGTTGTGAATTGTGTAGGGGTGACCATCAAACTGGTTTTTGTCCTCCACCGGGTGAAGGGGTGAATTATGTGTCAAATCCTAATCAAGGTTATGGTGGGAGACAACAACAACCTTACAACAATAACCAAGGTTACCAACAAAGATGTAATCAAGGTTATCAACAAGGATGGAGGCCGGATGCGGGTCCATCAAATCGTCAGAGTCCTTATCAAGGTGGTTACAACCAACAACTTCAACAACCTCAACAAACAAAGCTTTCAATAGAGGACACTCTTAGCCAATTCATGCAATTGCAAATTGCAAGCCAAAAGAGTACGGATGCCGCCATAAAGAACCTTGAAACTCAAGTCGGGCAATTGTCAAAGCAACTTGTCGATCAAAACCAAGGTCCTTTTTCGGCTACTACACAAGAAAATCCTCGTGAGCATTGTAAGTCAATTCTAACTCGTAGCGGTAGAAATATTGATATGGGTGTAGGAGAAATAGTAGAGGAAGAAATTGTAGAAGTTGAAAAAGATAGGGAGATTGAAGTAGAAAAAAATGTTGAGGGTGATTTAGTTGAAAATGAGAAAGAGAAAGAATTAGTGGAAAAAGAAACTCTTGAGAAAGTAGTAGAAAAAGAGAGAAAAAATTGAGTGTGAGTGAAAAGGGGAAGATGAAAGAAAACTCAATTCATGTGAAGAAACTACCTTACCCTCCCGGTCCGTCAAAGAAAGAAGATGCAAAGCACTATGCTCGGTTCTTGGACATATTTAGCAAGTTGCAAATCAATGTTCCTTTTTCCGAGGCATTAGAGCAAATGCCGATGTACTCTAAATTTATCAAAGACATCATCACTAAGAAGAGAAGATTCTTGGATCCGAAGGTAGTAACGGTGAGCTCTTGTTGTAATGCGTTAATTCAACGTACTACACCGATTAAATCAAATGATCCTGGACGGGTAACCTTGCCGGTGTCTATTGGAAATGTTCACATAGGCAAAGGTTTGGTGGATACCGGTTCTAGCATTAATTTGATCCCATTGTCTATGGTGAGAAGGTTAGGAATTAATGACTTGAAGCCGACTAGAATGACACTATCATTAGCAGATAAGTCCACAGCTCATCCTCATGGAGTTGCGGAAGACTTGCTTGTCAAGGTTGACAAATTTTGGTTTCCTGTTGATTTTGTCGTCATAGACATGGAAGAAAATCCTGATATACCCTTGATCTTAGGAAGGCCTTTTATGAAGACGGCCCGAATGATGATAGATATTGATGATGGCTTAATGAAATTAAGGTACCAAGATGAAGAATTATGTCTTGACCTATTTGAAATCCATCAAGCATCCGAATGATGATGACGATTGCTTTAGAATCGATGCTACAAAAAAAGCTATAATGAAAGTGGAGAATCAAATGCACTTGTCGAATCCTCTTGAGAAAACTTTAATGGAAGCTCTCGAAGTGCTCACCAAAGATCAAGAGAAAGAAATTGAAGATTGCTTGAGAAATCTAGAGGCTTGTGATGAGATGAATCCATTTTAAACTCAAATTGAAAAATTGATAGATGAGCCTAAAGTTGAAGAGCAAAAGGTGGAGTTGAATGTGTTACCGTCTCACTTGAAATACGTGTTTCTCGGTGACAATTCTACTAGACCAGTTATCATTAATAGTGGTTTGTCTAGCAAGGAAGAGCATCGATTGAAGGAAGTATTGATAAAGAATCAAGAAGCAATAGGATGGGTTTTATCCGACTTGAAGGGTATTAGTCCGGCCTATTGTATGCATAAGATTATGTTAGAAGATGATTTTCGGCCCGTAGCACAACCTCAAAGGCGATTGAATCCAACCATGAAAGAAGTTGTTAGAAAAGAGGTTGTGAAGTAATTAGAGGCGGGGATGATTTATCCCATCTTCGATAGCGAATGGGTGAGTCTGGTGCATGTAGTTCCTAAGAAGGGTGGATTGACGGATGTGAGAAATGAAAAGAACGAGTTGATTCCTTCGAGAACGGTGACCGGGTGGCGTATGTGTATTGATTATCGGAGGTTGAACCAAGCAACAAGAAAAGACCATTTTCCATTACCTTTTATGGATCAAATGTTAGAGAGGTTAGCCAGAAGAAATTTTTATTGTTTCTTGGATGGTTATTCAAGATACAATCAAATATTAGTGAGTCCGGCGGACCACGAGAAAACTGCTTTTACATGTCCCTTTGGCGTTTTTGCTTACCGAAGAATGCCATTTGGGCTATGTAATGCTCCTGCAACGTTTCAAAGGTGCATGCAAGCTATCTTCTCAGATTTGATCGAGAAAAGCATTGAGGTATTCATGGATGACTTTTCTGTGTACGGGTCGTCTTTTGACTTGTGCTTGAAAAACCTTGATGAGGTGATGGAGCAGTGTATTGAAACAAATTTGGTTCTCAACTGGGAGAAGTGCACTTTCATGGTAACGGATGGGATAGTTCTGGGCCACAAGGTATCTTCAAAAGGGCTTGAGGTCGATCCAGCAAAAATCGAAGTTATTGAAAAGCTTCCCCCTCCGGTGAATGTGAAAGGCATAAGGAGCTTCTTGGGACATGCTGGGTTCTATAGAAGATTCATCAAGGATTTCTCTAAAGTAGCCAAGCCTTTGAGCAATTTGCTCAACAAAGGTATGGAATTTATTTTTGATGAATCATGTTTAACAGCTTTCCTAGAACTCAAAGAAAAATTGACCACCACACCCATAATTGTCGCTCCTGATTGGTCGCTTGAGTTTGAACTCATGTGAGATGCTAGTGACTATGCGGTTGGTGCGGTCTTAGGCCAAAGGAAGAACAAAAATTTCCATGCTATACATCATGCGAGCAAAGTTTTAAATGAGGCACAGGTTAACTATGCCACTACTGAAAAAGAGTTGCTCGCAATTGTATTTGCATTGGAAAAGTTTCATTCTTACCTTATTAGTTCTAAAGTGGTGTGTTATACTGATCATGCCGCAATCAAATATCTTCTCACCAAGCCTGATTCAAAACAGAGGCTTATTCGGTGGATTCTTTTGCTTCAAGAATTTGATCTTGAAGTGAGAGATAAGAAAGGTACAGAAAATTTTATTGCGGATCATTTGTCTCGGTTAGTGAATACCGAGGTGACTAACAATGAAAAAGAAGTGAGGGAAGAATTCCCGGATGAAAAACTATACATGGTACAAGAGGTTAGACCCTGGTTCGCGGATATGGCTAACCACAAAGCATCCGGCTGGATACCGGAGGATCTAACTTGGAATCAAAGAATTTTTTTTTAAACGATGCTAATTTTTATGTCTGGGATGAGCCTCACTTGTTTAAGTTGAATAGTGACAATCTTTTGAGAAGATGTGTCGCCGATGAGGAAACAAAAAGCATTTTGTGGCATTGCCACAATTCGCCGTATGGTGGTCATTTTAATGGTTTGCGTACGGCCACAAAAGTCCTTCAATCGGGATTTTGGTGGCCTACTTTGTTCAAAGATGCTTACCACCATGTTGCCTCATGCGACAGTTGTCAAAGAACTGGTGGAATAGGTAAAAGAGAGGAAATGCCCCTCCAAAGTGTTTTAAAGGTAGAAGTATTTGATTGTTGGGGCATTGACTTTGTTGGACCATTCCCTTCCTCAATGTCAAACGAATACATCTTGGTAGCTGTGGATTACGTGTCTAAGTGGGTTGAAGCGATTGCTTCACCCAAAGCGGATGGTAAGACCGTGATCAAATTTTTGAAGAAAAATATATTTTCGCGGTTTGGCACGCCAAGAGTGTTAATTAGTGATGGCGGATCTCATTTCTGTAATGCCCCGCTTGAGAAAGTGTTGGAGCAATATGGAGTAAAGCACAAGGTGGCTACTCCATATCATCCACAAACTAATGGGCAAGTTGAGAGGACCAATAGAGAGATAAAGAGAATTCTTGAAAAAACTGTGTCTAGCTCTAGGAAGGATTGGTCGATGAAACTGGGTGAAACCTTGTGGGCGTATCGGACTGCTTTTAAAGCACCGATCGGTCTTACGCCATTCCAAATGGTGTATGGTAAAAGTTGTCACCTTCCCATAGAATTAGAACATAAGGCATATTGGGCCTTGAAACTTTTAAATTTTGACCATAAGTTGTGTGGTGACCAAAGAAAAATCCAACTTCATGAGTTGGAAGAGATGAGATTGCATGCCTACAAGTCTAATTCAATCTACAAAGAAAAGACCAAATTCTATCATGATAGTAAGATTAGAATGAAGGACTTTAAGGTAGGACAATTAGTGTTACTCTTCAATTCCCGGTTAAGACTTTTTCCGGGAAAGTTGAAGTCGAAATGGTCAGGACCGTTTTTGGTCAAAGAAGTTAGAAGCCATGGGGCTATTGTGATAGAGGACCAAAAATCTAAGCAAGAGTGGGTTGTTAACGGTCAGAGGTTGAAGGTTTATCGAGGAAGCAATTTTAATCGTGAAACAAGTGTTTTATCGTTTGGTGATCCTTGATTGCCTTTGACCATCGAGCTGACCGACGTTAAACAAAGCGCTCTTGGGAGGCACCCCAAGTTGTATATATTCACTTGTATTTGTGTTCTTTTTGCAGGTGGGATTTTTGAGTTGTCGTCGAGCCAGAAATGATCTACCGGTATTTTTGGATGTGTTGAACAAATGCAGTTTTTCTGCTGTTTCTGGTGTAGCGTGCGCCGCACCCATATGCGCGCGTCGCGCGCTAGGTGACTTCAAATACCCCTTCCCGGCAGAGATGAGGGCGCGTCACGCCAGTTCTGCGCGCGTCGCGCGCTGTGCGTTTTTTTTGAAAAAAAAATAATTTTGTTTGGGCCCACCTGTCATACCCCAAAATTTGCCCATCATATTTCAGTCCATCTGACTTTCAAATGCTCAAAGATCTCCAATTGCTCAAAACTACCCATCTCCTAAACGAATGCCTCAAACTAGGGTTTTGATTTTCTCAAAGTATAATCAGTTTCTGATACCTCAAGTAGATCCCATGGTCTCTCATATGCCTCAGAGAATCCTCACATCAAGTTTCAAGCTTTGATCCATGAAATCGCTCAGTCAACTGCTCAAACAATCAATAATCAACTAGTTGACCTAAAAGTCAAACTATGGTCAAATCACAGTCAAAATTCCTGATTTTTTTGTCAACAACCTTATTTTGAAGTATCATTCCTCATTTGACCAAGGATTGACCATGGTTCATCAAGGAAAGTTCAGAAATCAACAAAACCTAAAGTTTCTAAATTAGGGTTTTTGACCTAAAGTCAACTGAACTTTGACCAGCCATAACTTTCACATGGAACATCAGAAAATTTCCATCCAAAGCTTATTTTGAAGGAAATTTGATTCTCTACAATTTTGTCTCTCGCATGCCAAGTCTAAAAATGCTTCATTTGATAGATATGGACCAAAACATTATAGGTCCTTTTCGAAAGTCAACCAAAAGTCACTTTTTTCAAAAGGACACACAAGGAGCATGGAAAATCATTTTGATATGAGACCAAAGACACTGGTTGAAGGACTCTCTAAGGTTTCTAAAAAGTCCTAAAACACTTCCGTACCTCAAAAATTGAGAGAGTTAGGCCTTGTCAAAGTTGAGCAATTTCAAGGGAAAATGTGAAAAGAAAAGGTCCCAAAATCCAAAATTTTCCAAATGGGCCTATGTTCTATTAATCCAATCCTCACATTAAGCCCATGAACGACCCAAAAACATATATCTTAATTTTATATTATTTTTATTAATTATTTTATGATTTTTATACATTTAAATCATGATTTAGTTATATAAAATAATAAATTGGTAAAAGATATGATTATTGCCTTGATTCTAAGCCAAATACCAATCAAATTTTCTCATTAAGACAACCAAATTTCGTTCATATAATTGGAGGTACAAAAAATCAATTAAGGGCCAAATTTAGAAGCTTTTATCAATCAAAATTTTTCCAATATTCTCAAGTCATCAATCACACAAATTCTTTCCAAAACAAATGACCTAGTCTCTCCCTCTATATATACCTAACTTATGCAGATCTGAGGACGAGAGAAAAAAGGTGTTGGCAGCCAAAGAAAAATAGGATTTCCACTTCCAAAAAATTCCTTTAAACTTGCACTCTCAAGTTTCAACTTGCAGCCTGATTCCAATGCTTTCACGCGCTTTATCTTGTTCCTAAGGTATTAAATAGTAGGTCCAGGTCCCAAGCCTTGGCTCATGCATGCTGAAACATCCGTACGCAAACTCACTTTTTTTGTTTTCTTATGTTAAATCGTATTCCGTTATATAGCTTGTTTTGATCCAAACTAACGACACTAATGTGTTCTGGAGAGTTCTAAGAACAGGTTGGAACCATCGAAGCAGAGTTTTAAAGCTTGTAACGCATACCACCATGGCTAGGGCTCACGAGAGCTTTGCTCTCGTTTTGGTACTTACGGGTGTTTCTTGGCCAAACGGAGATCACCATCGAACTTGCAGCGGTCTAATTTGGTAATTGGGCATTCTTGGATACTCTTAATGTGTTTTGATGTGAGTTTTTTATTTTTGCAGAATTCGAAGGAGATATCCGCAGGAGAAGACGCAGCTAAATCCATAAAGAAATCCGCAGGTAAAATGTAGAAGATGATGAACAGTAAACAAGGGAGTTTGACCAGGTTGCGTGGCGTGTGGATGCGTTCTAATTGGTTGGTCAGAAAATCCATTCTCTCTCTCTTCACCTAATTCGCTAGTCAACACGTATTGGGGCCCAGGCTGACTATGCGTTTGAATTTTCCCACTACCACTTTGTTTTCTCTTTTGTTTATTGGTGTTGATGCTTGTATCAATAAAAGCACACAGCTCAATGGCCAGCGACACGCCCAGAAGTCCTATCCACGAGGACGCAGGTTCGATTCCTGCTCTGTCCATAATAAAAATTTTCCTTGCATTATTTTCTGTTGAATTGCCTGCAGATCCCCTACGTATGACACACGCTCCTCACCATACGCTCTCACGTCCCAACCGTTGATCTCCCTCCAACCCAGATCTGAGGACTCACGCGACAGGGTCTACCATACTCCCTCAGAAGCATGATGCACCAGATCACACGCCAGGTTTAACTTATTGTTTTCTTTTCCCTTATTTTTATTTATTTATTTTCTTGCTTGTTTTCTTAAATTGTTTTTTACTTTCTTTTATAATTTTCTTTTTTAACTAAATTATTATATTTCCACATAAAACATAGTTTTTTTTATGTATTTAATTTTTTCTTTATTTCACAAAATATTAAAAGATGTTTTTTTAAATTAGTAATTTAGTTTTTTTAAAGTTAAATTTAGGTTAAATAAAATTAGGTTTTAGATTAGACATAGGTTTTAATTAATTTTAATTTCGTTTTTATATATAATCAATTTAATTGGATAATTAACTATGATTGGTCTTAATTTAATAATTAATTAGTAACTAGGTAAAAAAAATAGGTTTTTTAATTAATTTAAAATACTGATTTATTCTATCGCGATTCTCTTCTCATCTAAAATTCTCAATGATTGGCGCATGGCTGCTTATTTAATTTTTGCTACTGATTTAATTATTTAAATTATGCTATTTAATTTCCGTCTTTATTTAATTTTTACCTTTTATTTAATTATACTATTTTTTGTCATTTAAATTCTAGAAGGTGTATAGGTCGCTCATTTGATTTTTGATGTAATAGTAATTAGGGCCTTTACCTTCTCGCTTTTTACTTTCCGCACCCATAAACTGTTTTAGTTTTCTGTATATATTAAACCGCGTGGTTAGTAAATTAGGGAGTGACAAGACTAATTAATTAAACGGTAGCTCACCTAAATCAAGATAACATAATTGAATTCAACTCACGTGATTGCTGCACACACTCACCTTTAGGGTACCTCTCTTGTTGCCTGTTGCCTTCAATTTCGATCAAATAGTCAAGTCCCTTCGAGCGTAGGGATACCTTAGCTTGCTGCCTTCGATTCAAAAATCACCACGTCCCTCCGATAAAAGATCATAGTCCCTTCGAGTTGCCTACGATAAATATGATCTCGTCCCTCGATTAAATGGTGATAGTCCCTTCGATTGCTAAGGTATCCTTACTGTTGCCTACAAATGACTATTCTATCCTTCCCTTAGACTACCTGCCCTCTTTATGGCAAGGGACAGTCTTATGGCGAAGATACTTTTCTCGATGACCCGCACATCCAATTGAAAGACTTCCTGCCCTCTTATGGTATGGATAGATCCTTTCACCCGAAAGACTTAAAGATCAAGAAAGACAAACTTAGGGTAGGTAGTTCTTAATTGCTTGCTCAACACATTCAAATTCAAAATACTTTTCACACCTCCTTTCAAATACTTTCAAACAAGGCTACGCTTATTTACAAGCTAAAGTCCTTAACGAAATCTTTTTACTATTCACACACGACACTTCAAACTTTTCAAACAAACAAGTGAGCTAAGCAATTAAGAGCCCATGGATAACCATGGATGCAAAGGGTGCCTTACACCTTCCCTTTGTATAACCTACCCCCCGGACTCAATCTATTTTCAAAGGTCTTTCCTGTTCTTTTTGCCTTTCCAATTGGGTAAAATAAAAGTCGGTGGCGACTCATGCTTAACCGCGACATTTTAAAAAAGGTCAGTTCACCGTATTACACCACCCATGCTGGGCCCGACCCGGTTTCGTTTTCAGAAAAGAGATTTAGGGTTTTTGGAGGTTTTTTCCTCCATTCTTCCCTTTTTCCTCTTTGTTCCAAGAATAGTAAACAAACAAACACACTCCAAGCTCTTAGATTCTTGCATTTGCCTCATTATTTTCGTCACTCCACTGTCATCAATCATCAAAGGTTTGTCTTTCTTCTCTTCTTTTTCCATTAATTTAGTTTTAGAAGTTTAGATTTTTGGATTTAGGATTTTTTTGATAAATTTTGAAAAACTAGGGTAGAAAACATGTTATTGATGTATATATTGCGTGCTGGAACCTTTAGAAGGGAGGAGAAACTTGTTCTCCTCTTCTGTTTTGCAGATTTCTGAAGAAATTTTTTGGGTTTCGCAGAGCGCGCGTCGCGCCCTGGGTTCAACTTTAAAAAAAAAATTAGGCATTCTGAGTAGTTGTTTAGGCCTGATTATGTGATTGATGATGAATGTGGAATGATGTGGGCTTTTAGTTGAGAGGATGTGCTAACTTTGTTTCAATTTGTGTGTGTTTGTTTTGATTTAAATTGTGCAGGAATGACACCGTTTTTGAAAAGAAAGAAAGCCGGTTCTGGTGAGGGTTCTTCCTCACAGGCTGCTAGGTTTGATCGGTCAAAATTTCAAGGACCGGAGCAAGAGGCTAGGTACCATGAGCTCGAAAGCCGTGTTGTGTGGAGCGAACGCACGGTGGTTCCTATTGACCACGGTAACTTCCAAAGGGCGTGGAATGCTTTGACTGATACTTGCTGGGACAAGTTGTTCACTCCAGGACAATTCTATCAGGTGGAGATTGTTAGAGAATTCTATGCGAATGCCTTGCCTCCTAGCAATTGGACGGGCACAGAAGCTTACCCGTTTAAAACATGGGTGAGAGGTAAGGACATTGACTTTAGCAAAGATGCAATTTTTGATTTTCTTGACAATCCTCTTGCTTTGGTGGAAGAATGTGAGTACCATCCCAGGTTGAATAGAGGAAATTGGGATGCAGAGAATATTAGGGAGAAGATTTGTCGTGCTGGTTTCACTTACACTTTGACTAGGTCCGGGCTTCCAAAGACCTTCCTTCGTAGTCAGTTGACGGAGGATGCTCAGCTGGTGACTTCGGTGGTCCTTTATTACATAAGGCCACAAAGCCACACTTCCTCCATCACCATTGATACTGCAGGCCTGGTCCAGTGTATTTTGAATGGTAATGATGTGGATGTATCTCGGATAGTGGCGAATGAGCTGAAAAGAGTCGCCCTGAATGGGACTCCTCATGGCGATGGGGTAAAGTGTAGGTTGATTTTTCCTGGTCTGATAATGGGTTTATGCAGGAAGGTTGGTGTCCGGTTTCCATCTAGGGGTATGATTCCCATGGATGGTGTTATCGATGATGTTTTTGCTAACAGGTACTGTTTGCCTGGAGGCCGTCCTTTTGGTGCTGCTGTTAATGCACCTGACCATCCTGATGCCGCTCGAGCTGTTCCGGTTGCTGCCGCACCACCTGCTGGTCCTCAGTATGATGATACAGGTGATTGGAACTATCAGATGCACATGGCACATCAGAGAGCATTTATGTTTTTGCAGGATTCTATCCGGCAGTTGTCTCTGCAGCAGCCTGTTGGTTCTAGGGATGATTTATCTGCCTATGCTTCATGGCCTGAGGGCAGGCCAGATCCTGAGGAGGGGATGGAGCAGGATGATCCGGAGACTTCCGATGAAGAGTAGACTTTATGTTTTATTGCTTTATGCTTTATTATTTTTAGTTTGATGTTAGAACAATTTTTAGTTGTTTTTAATTTTGTTCCATCCTGTTGGATGAGGTACTTTGAAAGGCTAAGTTTACGCCTTTGGATAGTTAACACCATTTGGTGTGGTTTTTATTTTATATTAGTTCAGTTTATTTTATTTTTTGCATTTATTTAGTTTTAAGTAATTTTATTTTTATTTTTAGTTCAGTGTTTATATTGTTTATATTTTAGAAATAATGGTTTTTGATAAGTTGTCCTGATGATTAATTAGCTGGAACACGAATTTTTGTTGTCACGATGAATTTGGGTGATGCAACACAATTTGAGTGGTGATTGTCATACCCCAAAATTTTCCCAACTTATTTATTCATATTTCAGTCCATCTGACTTTCAAAGACATACAAGAAGAAAGCATGCAGTCTCTCTCCTAAACAACAGCCTCTAAATTAGGGTTTCTGATTTAATCAAGGAACTTGAAATTCTGACACCTCAAGTGGATTTCATGATCTCTCATATGATTCTAAGTACCCTCATGCCAAGTTTCAAGCCCTGATTCAAAAGATTACTCACTCAACGGCCCAAACGATCAATAAACGATTGGTTGACCTAAAAGTCAAACTATGGTCAAATCATAGTCAAAACTTCTGATTTTTGGTCAACACTAATATTTTAATGTTAGATTCATCGTTTGATCAAGGGTTGATCATGATTCATCAAGAAAATATCAGAAATTAACAAATTCAAGAGTTTCTAAATTAGGGTTTCATAGGAAAAGTCAATTGAACTTTGACCAGCCATAACTCCCACATGGAACATCAGAAATTTTCCATCCAAAGCTCATTTTGAAGGAAATTGAATTCTCTACAACTTTGCCTCTCACATGCCATGGCTAAAAATGCCTCATTTGAGAGATATAAGCAAAAACATTGCAGGTCCTTCTAAAGGATCGCAAAAAGTCAATTTTTCTCAAAATTCATAACTTGAACATGGTAAACTCAATTGAGATGAAACCAAAAGCATCCTTTAGAGGACATCTTGGGATTTCCAAAAAGTCCTATATCATCTCCATATGATAAATATTGAAGGAGTTATGATTGACAGAAGTTGGGAAAATTGAGAAAAAGACATGAAGCCCTAATGGATGAAATTCATATTTTTGAGTATTGGGCCCATAAATTTGGATTCTCCACGTGATCATAAGCTTACAAGAGGCCCATTAACCAACTATCCTTTATTTCTTGATTTTATTTTATTTTTATCTGAATTAAATCACTTATATTCAAATAAAATTAAATATAATCATAAACTAAATGATAGATGATGGTGAGAATTTTTTTTAATTTCTTGATCAATCTAAAAATCACCTTGGGGGTCCACAAATAAATCTCATACAATATCCTATGATTTTATTCTTTTAATTTTGAATTTATTCATTTTTATTCAAAATTAAATCAAATAAAATTATGATTTAATTATCAAATATTGTGAGATTTATTTTTGATTTACTAAGCCAAATAAAACGTGAAGGAGATATCATGAAAGGAGAATTGGATAAGATTGGATGCAAAATCAAATCAAATATTCTTTAAAAATCAAAGGTTTGATTTTTTTTGTTAACCTAATCTCACCATCTATATATTCAATCATTTAGTACACAAAGAAGGGGACATAAGGATTGGCAAAAGAAGAGTAGGGTTCAAAAGTGGTGGAGATACTCAAGTTTGAGGGCAATTCGCAAACACAAATTCCAGGAGGTTTCAAGACAAGCCAACCGTCTCAATCAGTTTCAGTGGTATTAAAGGGTAATGCTAAACCAATATATAAGCTTCATAATATTTGGAACGCATACATCACGTGTACCATGTTCATAAACATTCATGTTCTAATTATTTCCTTTTTATCCTGTTTTAATCTAAGCTAATGACGTATTTGAGTTCCTGGTGTTAGTTAGAAGAAGTTTGAATTGTTTTTGTGAAGCTTCAGGAGCTGAGACGCAAGACACCGTTCTTAGGGCATAAAGGAAAAAGCTTTGCGTTTTCAATGATCATGAACGATTCAATCCAAAACGACCTCATATTCCGATTGAGGACATGATTTTACGTGGTTCTGGGTCCTTATATTGATTGCCTAACGTTGTCTCGTTGAGTTCCATGTTTACAGATTTCTTTTCTACGAGATGCAGCTAATCCGCAGGTAAAAAGGAAGCTAAAAACGCAGCAAAATCCGCAGGTCACAAGGAGAGTGATGATGAATAGTCCCTGGACCGGTTGACCATGCGTGGCGTTGCTCCATTGGTTGGTCAACGATTGTCGATTCTCTCTCCAAGCATGATTGCACGCTGCACAACGCTCCCGGGGCCCACGTTGACTGAGTTTGAGTTTTTCCACTTACTTTACGTTTTATATATATTAATTTGAAGTGAATTAATTAACAGAACAAATACACAACTTAGTTGGTGAAAGGCTATGAATGGTCGAGTGGGGGTACCCGGGTTCGATCCCCAGTTCTTGTGCGCCTCTACTTTGATTTTTTGATACAATTATTTCCAAGATCCAGTGCATACCACCAACGCAAGCCTATAATGCGCCCTCATGCTTTCACCATCAGATCTTCATCAAGATGGATCCAACGCCCTAGAATGCGAAGGCACACCATGCTCCTTCATCAGCCTATCACACAAGATCAGAGCTGAGTTTCTCTAACTTTTTATTTATTTATTTTTATTACATAATTCCTCTTTATTTATTTTATTTATTATTTTCAAAGAAAATTATTTTATTTAAACTTTTTATTTATATTTATACAATTATATTTTTATAACCCTTTAATTTATTTAATCGAACTTTCGATTTTTTTTATATATATACCATGGCTTTAAACCCTGATTTTGTTTTTAGCCATTTTTATCATGACCACTAATCACTGTTAGGTAGATGTCATCCATCAACTTAGTGTCTTTTCTCTTAAAACCTCATCCTTTAAAAATCAGGGTTTGCCCTGGATCTTTTCAAAAAACCTCTTGTTTTTATTTTTAACTATTTTATTTGGTTTGCTTTCACCAATTAGGGTCGATCTTTAAATGCACTAACACTTCTCTTCTTCGCGCCTACTTTTCAGGATTGCATCAAGATTCTCCGATTACGCGCCATGGCAATAAAAAGCTAAGTCCCTATTTAATAATTATTTTAAATATTATTTATTTTTACCTCATAGAATGTGAATTAGGGTTTATTTTCAAGTGTTAAAGAATTCCGCCTACACTCACCTCTATTATTTTCATTTTAATTTCCAGGGTCAATCGAAGGTTCGAGGGAGATCAAGGCATTCAATGTTTAAAACTAATTATTGATCCTTCTTATTTTCGTTTGTTAGTTTCCCTCATCCCCGCAGGTGTTTATTGTAATAGCGTAGGAATTTAATTTCTGCTCATTTTAAACTGCATGGTTAGTAATCTTAGGGAGTGCAAGCCTTTAACAGAATTAGGATAACTAATTATAAGATAAATATCTGAATTAACCACTTGATTGTGCCACACACGCACCTTTAGGGTAATCCCTCTTGTTGCCTTGTTGTTGTCTTATTACTGTTGCCTGTTGCCTCTAAATTTACTAAATAGTCAAGTCCCTCGATTCCGAGGATACCTAAAGCAAGGTTGCCTACAGAGATTAAAAATCATCTAGTCCCTCGAAGCTGCCTCGGTAAAAGATGATTGTCCCAAATTGCTAAGGTATCCTCGCATGATGCCTAAAAAGATTAATGACTATTCTATCCTTCCCTTAGACTACCTGCCCTCTTTATGGCAAGGGACAGTCTTATGGCGAACGATAACTCGATGACCCTTCAACATCCAATTGAAAGACTTCCTGCCCTCTCATGGTATGGATAGACCCTTTCGCCCGAAAGACTAAAAGAACAATTTTTCTAACTTAGGGTAGTTGCTACTAATTGCTTGCTCTAAATTCAAATTCTTTTTCATAATCTCTTTTCAAAATCAAATTCAAAAAGACTATGCTTATTTACAAGCTAAAGTTCTTCTTCAAAATCTTTTCCAAATGCACTTCAAACATTTTAAACAAACAAAGTGAGCTAAAGCAATTAAGAGCCCATGGATAACCATGGATGCAAAGGGTGCCTTACACCTTCCCTTTGTATAACTTACCCCCCGAACTCAAAATCTTTCAAAGGTCTTTCCTATTCTTTTAGACTTTCCTAAATTGGATAAAATAAAAGTCGGTGGCGACTTTTGCTTACCGCGACATTTCGATAAAAAGTCAGTTCACGGTATTACAGAACTGGCGACTCTGCTGGGGACACTATCGATTAAAAGAGGGGTTACCTTAGAGTTTAGGATTCACTTTAATTGTTTGATTTGTCTGCTTTATATTTCAAAGGCTTTTTTGGGTATTTACTTGTGTGAAAGATCCTAACCCAGATCTGAGAACCTTAGGTAAATGGCATGAGACCAAGGAGACTGCATAGTGTATACTGATGTGGTTGATCTGGTGGCCATCGTTAGTGTGACACATTTGTTTGTCCTGGTGTTCCTTGGGATCCGACTTGAGGAAACACTTGGTTGCTGCGTGGTGTCATTAAGCACTAATTTGCCCCTAGAACCCTAGTTGAACTTGACTTTGGCCTATTAGAAAGTAGCGAGATGGCTGGTTTTGGTTCCGACTGAAGTTGGTTGATACTCGAAGCTACACTCATATGGACTAGACTTTCAGGACCTTCTCGGTCGGTGATTCGATTGCCGAACTGAGATAAGCGCCTTCGAGAAAGGTCAATGATATGAGCTCCCTAGAACCCGATCTTTATATATGACAGGTTGAACCAACTTAACTTCAGTGGGGAGGGTACTTTCCTACGAACTTCAAGCAAGCCTCTAAACCTAAGGGCACTTGTGTGACTTGTTTGTGTTTGCTACTAACCTTTGTTTCCTTGCAGGTTTTATCAAAGGACTTGTTTACCCTTACTATCTCACGCTGTGCCTAATGAACTGCATTCGCATAACATTCATGACATCATGACATCATAAGCATAACATGATTTAACTAACCCTTTCAAGGATCTTAGGGATTTAGGGCGCACAATTTCAGGTACTCTTATCAAGGACCGAATTCCTAATCAAGGGGCAAGAGAATTTATTTTCCTCTGGCCACATACCTTCCAATTCAGAGACGTTGTACCTATCAAGGGGCAAGAGGATTTATTTTCCTCTAGCCATGTACCTTCAAATTCAGAAGTTCCCGAATCAGAGGCTATGACCCACTGGATATGGTGAGCTTGATTCCCATAGAAGAACATCCAGAAATCAGAGTTCTTCAAACGAAGAAGCGACCAAATCATTTTTGACGTTGCTAACTAAATTTCCAGAGATCCTTGAAAATATTGCATCTGCATTCATAACATTGCATCACAGGTTTCCACCACAGGTTTCTCACCTCCTCGCTGTTTATTTCAGCATCATGAATCTCGAGCAATCAGTCAAAGACCTTCAAGCTCAGAACGCCCAATTTCAAGATCTGATCCTGAACTTGTCCAAGGGGCAAGATGAACTGAAAGCACTCCTTACCAAGAATAAGAAAAAGAAAGGCAAGAAGACTCTGGGGAAAAGGCTTAGACCGATCTTGCAACTCAGGGATGCCGAAGCCTCTGAAGACAGTGACGAGGATGAGCAAGATGATGATCCTAGTGTCAAAACTGATGCAAAAAGTAACCATGATTCTGCCAAACCCTCTGAAGAAGAAGAGGACTATCACCATGAGGATGAACATCCTGATGACAAATACAAGTTGCTGGAGGAACGTATAAAGCCATGGAAATTCAGAAGATACATGGACTGGATTTTGAAGATCTAGGACTCATCTCTGGAGTTGTTATACCTCCGAAATTCAAAATTCCAATTTTTGCAAAATACGATGGAGTCTCTTGTCCTAAGCTGCACTTGAAATCATATGTGAGGAAGATTCAACCTCATACTGCTGATAAGAAGCTATGGATCCACTTTTTCCAAGAGAGTTTATCTGGAACTCAACTCGAATGGTACTATCAACTAGAAAGTACCAACATCCGTACCTAGGAAGATTTGGTTGTTACTTTCTACCAGCAATACCAATACAATGCTGACCTCGCACCAACTCGCATACAACTACAAAGCATGTCTATGGGACCCGAGGAAAGTTTCAAGGAGTATGCTCAAAAATGGAGAGATCTAGCTGGAAGAGTCAAACCCTCCTTGACTGACAGAGAATTGGTCGATATGTTCATGAATACACTGACTGGTCCTTTCTACAGCCATTTACTTGGAAGCTCCTCGTCTGGTTTCACCGACCTCATACTGATTGGAGAACGTGTTGAAAGTGGTATCCGAAGCGGAAAAATTCAGGTGGCTACTTCTTCTAGTACTATTAAAAAGCCATACAATGGGAGGAATGACTCCAACACTGTTGGGGCAGTCTTGGTCCCTAGTCAGGCTCCAACACAACAACAATAAAAGACAGATCGACGTAAGCAACAAGGTGGCCAACGTACTTGGAAATCCAAACCCAAAAGGTCATTTACCCCACTACATATGCCATTGGCTCAAGCTTTGCAACACTTACTCGATCGGAGTCTGATAACTCTACTGCCTCCATACTCAGCTCCTGCTAATCCCGTCCCTGGGTACAAGCATCATGCAAGATGTGCTTCCCATTCAAATAGTCCTGGTCACGATACAGAAGATTGTGGGCCATTGAAACATAAAATTCAAGACTTGATTGAAGAAGGGGTCGTCGAATTTGGCCAACCAGAGGAGCCACACAAAGTCTAAAGGATGGCTATTTAGATCATTAATTTACTCGCATTCGCAATTTCTTTCTTGTTTGTTTAAACATTCGTCTTATGTCAAACTCTACTTATTTTATCATAATCATTAATGCATTGCATACGTTTGTCTTTATTTATTTCTCTTCCTATTGCTATATTAAAATTTGTTTTTACTTGGTTTTCTTTATGATATTTAATTCTCGCTAAAGCTGTAAGCCTTTTGAGGGAGGATGACGAAGACGATACCGCAACCTCATACAATATGCTTTTGAACGGACTATGCTGACGATGTACAGGCATTATTTCAATCCCTAAACAGTGGAGATATAAGGATGTTAATCCCTCTTCAACCCCTTCGAGCCTAAGAAGTAGAAGTTTTCTTTCTCATACAGATTAAAACCTTTAATCATAACCTGGGGCAAGGTAGTTACTCAGTTACCTCAATTATATCAGGTGCTTTACACAAGTGATGGATTCCCGTAATTCTCAAGTCAGGCAGTCAATATCCATAAAAGAAAAAAGAAAAATGTTAAGTCAAAACCTATGAAGGAGACTTATCAAAAATCGAAACATCCCGCTGATTGTAATCTCAAAACAAACAGTTCAGGCAAAAGTTAGGGACAACAAAGTCAAAAAGAGGTCGCTACAAATCCTCGACAAAAGAAAATTACAAAAAGGATGACTGCCTTTTCAAATAAACTTTCGGTGCTTCAACCATCATCAAAAGTCAACATTACGACTTCAAGACCTGCTAGAACTTAAATGCAAAGTTAACTGAGCATAAGATCGAAGAACATCACGAAGATTGGGATGGGTACAAATAAACTTTGAGCCTTTATCCTTTGTTTCTTAAACCGTGAACCAAGCCACGTTACAACCCTTGAAAGTCCTAACTGAAGCATGGTAAGTTCGAAAGCGTACTGTCACAAAAAGGGTATCCTGACTCCTTAAAGTTTACCAAAAATCTTGAGTTGATATCATGTTTTTACAAATATCACTTTCTTACATATTTTGTTTTACTAAAATTATTTTTAAACTCCAAGACAGACATATGCATTGCATTTTAATGAGTGTCATTATAAAACAATTTTGTCTACGTGATTTCAAATGTTTGACATCAGGAAGAATCTGCATGGGGCATAATTACTGACTAAAAGTCCTCCCGACAAATAAATCTGCAGAGACGTCTCGTATGCATGACTTCATCAGCTAAAAGCTTGTATATATAATGGGAATGACACATTACTATCCCATCTACCAGGGGCAATCGAGTCACGATTCATAAAATCTCTCAAAGGCGCTGAATAACCAGAGAGACTAGCCCATCACTAGAGGCATGTTGCATTAGTCACAAATCTCAGCAAGAGCTGTTTAGCTACTAGTATCAGATGGCGTCAGTATCTGTCTCTCCTTCGAAGTTCCAATTCCAGTAATCTCCAGCGTCAAGCATACCAAGCTATTGATTCCAGGGGCAGGTATACTCTCGCAAGTGTTTTTCAACAGCAAGTACTCAAAGACAAGGGGCAATGAAAAATTGAAAATCTCTGGGAACCTTCCCCACAGAGCAGTTCTCATAATATATCCCCACATAACACCTTAAGAAGTTATCTTCAAGCAATCTCTTCCTAAAAAGAGACTTGGTTCCCCAACGGAATTTATACCTCTGACATTGCCGGTTTTCCGACACAATCTTCTTCTCTAGCATGATTCATTCAAACTCGCTATCAAAATTGCCACTCAGAAATCTGGTCGTATAGTATGCTCATTTCTCTTGCCCCCGGGATACATCAGGATCATATCACTCAAGTCAATCTCATCCCCAAGCGAAGATCAAAAACCCCCAGCTGAATATCATTGAATAAAAGACAGTAATTCTCTTGTCATCATCTCCAACAACACACAGAGATTTATTTTCTCAACCAGCACCTGCTATCAATACGCTCTGGCTATATAGTCCATCCCTACATCATTCATGAATACACGCATAACATACCGTACTCTCGTTTATTCCGAGAACCTCAATACATGCATCATGACATTGCATAAAACTAATCTCTCCTTTTTAGGTCATTTCAAAGTCGAAAGAATATTATCATCCAAGTGCGGTGAAATACAATTGTATCAACGATTCAATCTCAATACTCATTCAAGACAAATACAATTCTAACACTTCATTACGGGTCTTTCTTCAAAGATAATTCAGAAGTAATCAAAGAACTTCCCATCCTTTCTAGGAACCTTTCTAGGTAATCTTTTCTAAGATGGTTCATATCCTTTCTAGGAACCTTTCCAGGTAGTCTTCTCTAAGACATTTATCATCCTTTCCAGGAACCTTTGTAGGTAGTCTTTTCTAAGACATCTATCCTCCTTTCTAGGAACCTTTCTAGGTAATCTCCTTTCAAGGAACCTTTTCTAAGATGATTCATAGCCTTTCTAGGTAATATTTTCTAAGATGATTCATATCCTCTCTAGGAACCTGTCTAGGTAATATTTTCTAAGATGTTTCATCCTTTCTAGGAGCCTTTCTAGGTAGTCTTGTTAAAGACGTATCATATCCTTTCTAGGAGTCCTTCTAGGTCAGTCTTGTTTAAGACATATCATACCTTTTTAGGACGTATCATACCTTTCTAGGTTAATCTTGTTTAAGATATATCTCAACCTCTTTAGGTAATCTTCCTTTAAATATTTATCCAACATGTTCTAAGACATCTACTACCCTTTCAAGGAGTTTTCTCAGTTAATCTTCTACAAGATACTTTTTCCCAAGCTTCGTTTAAAGCCTAATCTCTTTTACCTCAGTCAATGATCTATCTATTCATCAACCTCTCCAGGTAGTCTTCTGTAAGACATTACTTCATTTTAACGAATCTCCTTCAAATACAATCAATGCATATGATCCAGTCTGAAAAGCATTTGCTTTAGACAAACAACTCTTCAAACATCTGATGGCATCTTCAAGCCCATCTCCGACAAGCGCCTTTCAAATACTTCAAGCTCGGATATAGTCTAACGTACGACTTATCCTGACTTTCGTATTTATACAGATTAGATGGCATCTTTAAGCCCGTCTTATGCATCTTTTCCAACACTTGGACGACATCTTTAATGTTAGAACAAGATTTGTTCTGATCAATTATCTTAGTTTTGATGATAACAATAATATGAATTTTGCTTAAGATAATATGGTACTCTAATCCAATGCAATTTCCTTTTCAGGAAATATATATAAAGAGTATGCATAATTCAGCGCTCAGAAGCTTTGTCTCAAGGGTTCAGCATGCAACATCAGAACATGGTCTGGCAAGACATCAGAAGATGGTCGAAGCAGAATCAGAACATGGGTCTATGGAAGCATCAGAAGAACATGAGATCAGAAGCACTGAAGTTCTGATGGTATCACGCTCAGAAGCACTTCAAGGTCAGAAGATCAGAAGATGCTTTGCACCAAGTTGTTTGACTCTGATGATTTTCAAACGTTGTATTCACAAACATCAGATCAGAAGGAAGTACAAGTGGCAAGCTACGCTGACTGACAAAAGGAACGTTAAAAGCTATAATAGGCAACGTCAGTAGACACAGCGTGAACAAGGCTCGAGGTAGTTGACAAAAGCGTATAACATTAAATGCGATGCTGTACGGAACACGCAAAGCATTAAATGCACTCAACGGTCATCTTCTCCAACGCCTATAAATATGAAGTTCTGATGAGAAGCAAGGTTAACGATCCTGAAAAAAAACAACTCATATTAACTTGCTGAAACTCTGTTCTATTCAAAGCTCAGAATCTTCATCTTCATCAAAGCTCACTACATTGCTGTTGTAATATATTAGTGAGATTAAGCTTAAACGTTAAGAGAAATATCACAGTTTGTGATTATAGCTTTTAAGAAGCAATTGTAATACTCTTAGAATTGATTACATTAAGTTGTAAGGAACTAGAGTGATCGTGTGGATCAGAATACTCTAGGAAGTCTTAGAGGTTATCTAAGCAGGTTGTAACTAGAGTGATCGTGTGGATCAGAATACTCTAGAAAAGTCTTAGAGGGTATCTAAGCAGTTGTTCCTGGAGTGATCAGTGTGTGATCAGAAGACTCTGGAAGACTTAGTTGCTGACTAAGTGGAGAACCATTGTAATCCGTGCGATTAGTGGATTAAATCCTCAGTTGAGGTAAATCATCTCTGCGGGGGTGGACTGGAGTAGTTTAGTTAACAACGAACCAGGATAAAAATAACTGTGCAATTTATTTTTATCTGTCAAGTTTTTAAAGCTACACTTATTCAAACCCCCCCTTTCTAAGTGTTTTTCTATCCTTCAATTGGCATCAGAGCGCCGGTTCTAAGGTGCAAGCACTTAACCGTGTTTAGAAAAGATTCAGGAAGAGAAAAACGCTTCAGTAAAAGATGGCTGATGAAACTGCAAAGTCTACACCTGCATCTACATCTGGCTCTGCTGAGCAACACAACGGTAACAATGGTTATACTAGACCGCCGGTATTTGATGGTGAAAACTTTGAATACTGGAAAGATAAACTGAAAAGTTACTTTCTTGGACTAGATGGTGATCTATGGGATCTTCTGATGGATGGTTACAAACATCCAGTAAATGCCAGTGGCGTAAAGCTGACAAGGCAAGAAATGAGTGATGATCAGAAGAAGCTTTTCAGGAATCATCATAAATGCAGAACTGTTTTGCTGAATGCTATCTCTCATGCTGAGTATGAGAAGATATCTAACAGGGAAACGGCCTATGACATATATGAGTCCTTGAAAATGACTCATGAAGGAAATGCTCAAGTCAAGGAGACTAAAGCTCTCGCTTTAATCCAGAAGTATGAAGCCTTCAAGATGGAGGATGATGAAGACATTGAAAAGATGTTTTCAAGATTTCAAACTCTTACTGCTGGATTGAGAGTTCTTGACAAGGGATACACCAAGGCTGATCATGTAAAGAAGATCATCAGAAGCTTACCCAGAAGATGGGGTCCTATGGTGACTGCATTCAAGATTGCAAAGAATCTGAATGAAGTTTCTCTGGAAGAGCTTATCAGTGCCTTGAGAAGCCATGAAATAGAGCTGGACGCAAATGAGCCTCAAAAGAAAGGTAAGTCTATTGCATTAAAATCCAATATCAAGAAATGCACTAACGCTTTTCAGGCTAGAGAAGAAGATCCTGAAGAATCAGAATCTGAAGAAGAAGATGAACTGTCCTTGATCTCCAGAAGGCTAAATCAACTCTGGAAGACCAAGCAAAGGAAGTTCAGAGGCGTCAGAAGTTCAAAGAAATTTGAACGTGGAGAATCTTCTGATGACAGAAGATTTGACAAGAAGAAGGTCATGTGCTATGAATGCAATGAGCCTGGACACTTCAAGAATGAATGTCCAAAACTTCAGAAGGAAAATCCCAAGAAGAAGTTTCATAAGAAGAAAGGTCTTATGGCAACCTGGGATGAGTCAGAAGATGATTCAGACTCTAAAGATGAGCAGGCTAACTGTGCGCTGATGGCGACAGAAGATGACGGATCAGAATCTACGTCAGAATCAGATTCTGAAGAGGTATTTTCTGAACTTACTAGAGATGAGTTAGTTTCCGGTCTAACAGAACTTCTGGAATTCAAGTCTCAGATTAGTCTCAAATACAAAAAGCTGAAAAAGCTATTTGAATTTGAAACAAAGAAGCTTGAGTTGGAGAAGTCTAAATTAAAAGAAAAACTTTTAAAATTATCCAATAATGTTGGATCTTCTTCTGATTCAGAAAAATCCACTCCTAGTCTAAACCATATTCTGAAAGAATATGATTTAAGTTTCAGGAAGTTCTTATCTAGAAGTATTGGCAGAAGTCAGCTAGCTTCTATGATATATGCTGTGTCTGGAAACAAAAGAGTTGGCGTTGGTTTTAAGGGTGAAACTCCATACAAACTTGAACCTGTTGATGAAATGAAATTCACATACAAGCCATTGTATGATCAGTTCAAGTATGGCCACTCCCATGATATTAGACACACTTCACATGCTCAAAGTTTTCACATAACACACACCAAAAAGCATGTGACACAACCTAGGAAATATCATGAAACTCACATTAAAAATTATCATGCTGTTCCTCCTATTGCTTACAATGTTAAACCCAAGTTCAATCAGAACTTGAGAAAATCTAACAAGAAAGGACCCAAGAAAATGTGGGTACCTAAGGATAAGATTATTCCTATTGCAGATATCCTTGGCTGCAAAAAGGACAAAGCACAACATGTCATCGTACCTGGACTCTGGATGCTCACGACACATGACAGGAAGAAGGTCTATGTTCCAAGACCTGGTGCTTAAGTCTGGAGGAGAAGTCAAGTTTGGAGGAGATCGGAAGGGCAAGATAATTGGCTCTGGAACTATAAAGTCTGGTAACTCTCCTTCCATTTCTAATGTACTTCTTGTAGAAGGATTAACACATAACCTCTTATCTATCAGTCAATTGAGTGACAATGGTTATGATATAATCTTTAATCAAAAGTCTTGCAAGGCTGTAAATCAGAAGGATGGCTCAATCCTATTTACAGGCAAGAGGAAGAATAACATTTATAAGACAGATCTGCAAGATCTTATGAGTCAGAAGGTGACTTGTCTTATGTCTGTTTCTGAAGAGCAGTGGGTCTGGCACAGAAGATTAGGTCATGCTAGTTTGAGAAAGATTTCTCAGATTAACAAACTGGATCTTGTCAGAGGACTCCCTAATCTGAAATTCAAATCAGATGCTCTTTGTGAAGCATGTCAGAAGGGCAAGTTCTCCAAACCTGCATTCAAGTCCAAGAATGTTGTTTCTACCTCAAGGCCATTAGAACTCTTGCACATTGATCTGTTTGGCCCAGTCAAAACAGCATCTGTCAGAGGGAAGAAATATGGATTAGTCATCGTAGATGATTATAGCCGCTGGACGTGGGTAAAATTCTTGAAACACAAGGATGAGTCTCATTCAGTGTTCTTTGATTTCTGCATTCAGATTCAATCTGAAAAAGAGTGTAAAATCATAAAGGTCAGAAGTGATCATGGTGGTGAATTTGAGAACAGATCCTTTGAAGAATTCTTCAAAGAAAATGGTATTGCCCATGATTTCTCTTGTCCTAGAACTCCACAGCAAAATGGAGTTGTAGAACGAAAGAATAGGACTCTGCAAGAAATGGCCAGAACCATGATCAATGAAACCAATATGGCTAAGCATTTCTGGGCAGAAGCAATAAACACTGCATGCTATATTCAGAATAGAATCTCTATCAGACCTATTCTAAATAAGACTCCTTATGAATTGTGGAAGAATAAAAAGCCCAACATTTCATATTTCCATCCTTTTGGATGTGTATGCTTTATTCTGAACACTAAAGATCATCTTGGTAAGTTTGATTCCAAAGCACAAAAATGTTTCCTTCTTGGATATTCTGAACGCTCAAAAGGCTACAGAGTATACAATACTGAAACATTGATTGTGGAAGAATCAATCAATATCAGGTTTGATGATAAGCTTGGTTCTGAAAAACCAAAGCAGTTTGATAATTTTGCAGATTGTGATATTGATATATCAGAAGTTGTTGAGCCAAGAAGCAACGCATCAGAAGCAGAGCTTCTCAGAAGCAAAGAATTTGAAGATCAAGTATCAGCTTCTCTGGAGAATCTAAGCATTTCTGAAGAACCATCTGTCAGAAGATCATCCAGACTCATCTCTGGTCATTCAGAAGATGTCATTCTTGGAAAGAAGGATGATCCAATCAGAACAAGAGCATTCCTTAAGAACAATGCAGACTGTCAATTAGGTCTTGTATCTTTGATCGAGCCAACTTCTGTTGATCATGCTCTAGAAGATCCAGACTGGATAATTGCTATGCAAGAAGAACTGAATCAGTTTACAAGGAATGATGTTTGGGATCTTGTTCCTAGACCAGATGGATTCAATATAATCGGTACAAAATGGGTCTTCAGAAACAAGCTCAGTGAGAAAGGTGAAGTGGTAAGGAACAAAGCCAGACTGGTGGCTCAGGGTTATAGTCAGCAAGAAGGGATTGACTATACATAAACCTTTGCACCAGTGGCCAGGTTAGAATCTATTCGTCTATTAATTTCATTTGCCACTCAACATAACATCACTCTCTATCAGATGGATGTTAAGAGTGCCTTCTTAAATGGTTATATAGATGAAGAAGTTTATGTCCATCAACCTCCTGGTTTTGAAGACTCTATGTCTCCTAATCATGTTTTTAAACTAAAGAAATCGTTGTATGGATTGAAACAAGCTCCCAGAGCTTGGTATGAACGCTTAAGTTCTTTCCTTCTGGATAATGGTTTCACTAGAGGAAAAGTGGACACTACTCTCTTTTGTAAAACCTTTAAAAGGGATATTTTAATTTGTCAAATATATGTAGATGATATTATTTTTGGAACATCTAATGCTACACTTGGAAAGGAGTTTGCTGAGTCTATGCAGGCTGAGTTTGAAATGAGCACGATGGGAGAACTCAAGTATTTCCTTGGAATACAAATAAATCAAACATCAGAAGGAACGTATGTTCACCAAACCAAGTATGTGAAGGAACTTCTGAAGAAGCCAAAACTCCTATGCATCCAACATGCATCCTAGGTAAGGATGAGGTAAGTAAGAAGGTAGATCAGAAGTTATACAGAGGTATGATTGGATCTCTTCTATATTTGACTGCTTCTAGACCTGACATTCTGTTCAGTGTTTGTTTGTGTGCTAGATTCCAATCAGATCCTAGAGAATCTCATTTAACTGCTGTTAAGAGAATTCTAAGGTATCTGAAAGGTACTACTAATGTTGGCTTAGTTTACAGAAAATCTAAAGAATACAACTTAGTAGGATTCTGCGATGCTGACTATGCTGGAGACAGAATTGAAAGAAAGAGTACTTCAGGAAGTTGCCAATTTCTTGGAAGTCATTTGATCTCCTGGTATAGCAAGAAGCAAGCAACTATTGCTCTATCAACAACAGAAGCAGAATATGTCGCTGCTGCTGGTTGCAGTACACAGATGCTCTGGATGAAGAGTCAGTTAGAAGATTATCAGATATATGAGAGTAACATTCCTATATTCTGTGATAATACTTCTGCTATATGTTTATCTAAGAATCCTATTCTTCATTCAAAGGCTAAACATATTGAGATTAAACATCATTTCATAAGGGACTATGTTCAGAAGGGTGTTATATCTTTAAACTTTGTTGATACAGACCATCAATGGGCTGATATCTTTACAAAACCCCTGGCTGAAGATAGGTTTAAGTTCATTCTGAAGAACATCAGTATGGATTTATGCCCAGAATGAGAAGATGAGAAGTTCTTACGTATGAGTATCTTCTGAAATGAATGTGGATTTTTTTTATCAGAAGTTCTGATTGAAATCTTTTAGAAATTATGATTCGGTTATTACTAACGTTTCATTGTCTAAGTTGATTCAGAACCTCTTTTAAAGCAAAACAGCTGTAACGTTTTATCTCGGGATGGTAAACCTGTCGTTACTGTTCATGAATAAGCGCGCGTGCAGTTGAAGGGACGCCGACCATAGGTAACTGTGCTAGTCACCTCATTTGTCTTTATTATCTCTCCTCATGTCACGTAACATTAAATGCTATCCATCATTTGTTTCATTTTATTTTCTTTTAAATACTCTACAAACGCTTCTCCTTCCCTCCTATATTTTCTCTTTTACATTCTGTCTGTGTTCTCCTTCTCTATCTCTTTGCATTCCTCATCAAGTTTTTCTCTCTCTCTCTTCCGTTTTCTTCTCTTGCTCAAACAAAGTTTTTCTTTCTTTTAAAAAAATCCTAGTTCAAACCTAGCGTTCATCTTGAATCCTTTGTCTGGATCTCTTAATCATGCTCTAAGCCTGTTGAAGATCTATGACTCAAAGGCGGCAGATCTCTGCATATCTCGGGATGGCTCTCCTAATACCTCTCAAGTCAGACCTCTTCTGTGATGTTGTTATCAACTTTCACCCAAAGACAGAAGACTTTCTTGAGTTATGGGAAGAGGTTAAGAATGATATTCTTAACTTCTATGTTAAGGGAAAGCCCCGTTTGCAACAGCAGTTCTCTGTCTGTGAACTGTCCCTCTCTTCCTCTTTGGTCTCTTGAATCTCTCCTACAGTGGAGGTTCTAGTCTGGAAGACAAGAAGACCACGGGGATTCTTGATGGGTTGACACAGAATGTGTCTTGCTAGGGTTTTGTTTATAATTTTTGTAGTCATTTCCTCTTGGAATGACTTTTTATGTATTTGCTAGGAATGTTTCTCATCTTGTTAAACATAGGAACCTTTTGTAATATCTTTTGATTATCAATGAAAAGTTTCTTTGTTTTTTACATTCCAGTGATTTTATTTGTCGTTTTATTCATCTGAATCTTTTGATATATTCTTTTTGATGTTATGACAAAAAGGGGGAGAAGATAAATGATAAATGATTTGATTAATCTATCAGTTGCTGGGTAAAGCTCCCACACATTTTCTAACAAGAACTGCAAGTTCTATATGGTTTAAGTGTTTTGCAGGTATAAAGAAGTGAAGAGAATCTTCAAAGCAAACACAAGAAGCAAAACCATAAGAAGTGTTATTCTGTAAAAAGAATAAACTCATGGAAACTGAAGCAAGCTGAGTGCTGTCAAGCTTCAGAAATCAGAAGCTGTGAATGCTCTAAAGATCCAGAAAACTCAAGTTCTGAAGCTGTCCTAAAAGGAAGCAGAAATCAGAAGCTGTGAGTGTTATAGGGATCTAAAGAAATTCTAGTTCTGAAGCTGTCCAATGGAAGCAGAAGTCAGAAGCTATGAATTCTCTGAAGACAGAAGCTTATGTGATCGTCTCTACCGAAATAATCAGGGAAGTCTTTTATTAAAGTTCTTCGAGTATTTATTTCAGGGGGAGATTGTTAATCTCAGGGGGAGACATATTCATATGCTTATGCTATAGCTGTGTAATTTGTCTTTTGCCGTCTGCTCTTTCTGATCGCAAATTCATATCATTTATATATGTTTTTGTCATCATCAAAAAGGGGGAGATTGTTAGAACAAGATTTGTTCTGATCAATTATCTTAGTTTTGATGATAACAATAATATGAATTTTGCTTAAGATAATATGGTACTCTAATCCAATGCAATTTCCTTTTCAGGAAATATATATAAAGAGTATGCATAATTCAGCGCTCAGAAGCTTTGTCTCAAGGGTTCAGCATGCAACATCAGAACATGGTCTGGCAAGACATCAGAAGATGGTCGAAGCAGAATCAGAACATGGGTCTATGGAAGCATCAGAAGAACATGAGATCAGAAGCACTGAAGTTCTGATGGTATCACGCTCAGAAGCACTTCAAGGTCAGAAGATCAGAAGATGCTTTGCACCAAGCTGTTTGACTCTGATGATATTCAAACGTTGTATTCACAAACATCAGATCAGAAGGAAGTACAAGTGGCAAGCTACGCTGACTGACAAAAGGAACGTTAAAAGCTATAATAGGCAACGTCAGTAGACACAGCGTGAACAAGGCTCGAGGTAGTTGACAAAAGCGTATAACATTAAATGCGATGCTGTACGGAACACGCAAAGCATTAAATGCACTCAACGGTCATCTTCTCCAACGCCTATAAATATGAAGTTCTGATTAGAAGCAAGGTTAACGATCCTGAAAAAAACAACTCATATTAACTTGCTGAAACTCTGTTCTATTCAAAGCTCTGAATCTTCATCTTCATCAAAGCTCACTACATTGCTGTTGTAATATATTAGTGAGATTAAGCTTAAACGTTAAGAGAAATATCACAGTTTGTGATTATAGCTTTTAAGAAGCAATTGTAATACTCTTAGAATTGATTACATTAAGTTGTAAGGAACTAGAGTGATCGTGTGGATCAGAATACTCTAGGAAGTCTTAGAGGTTATCTAAGCAGGTTGTAACTAGAGTGATCGTGTGGATCAGAATACTCTAGAAAAGTCTTAGAGGGTATCTAAGCAGTTGTTCCTGGAGTGATCAGTGTGTGATCAAAAGACTCTGGAAGACTTAGTTGCTGACTAAGTGGAGAACCATTGTAATCCGTGCGATTAGTGGATTAAATCCTCAGTTGAGGTAAATCATCTCTGCGGGGGTGGACTGGAGTAGTTTAGTTAACAACGAACCAGGATAAAAATAACTGTGCAATTTATTTTTATCTGTCAAGTTTTTAAAGCTACACTTATTCAAACCCCCCCTTTCTAAGTGTTTTTCTATCCTTCATTTAAGCCCGTCTCCGGCAAAAGTCCCTATCTCAGCAAGGGCAAATTTCTTGGGTATTCTAGTGTTCAATCCTCTTCTACCTTCAGGTTCCAACAGGCACACATGCCATTCTACATCTTCAGGTATAAGAAGATTGAACAGGGGCAGCTGTCATACCCCAAAATTTTCCCAACATATTTATTCATATTTCAGTCCATCTGACTTTCAAAGACATACAAGAAGAAAGCATGCAGTCTCTCTCCTAAACAACAGCCTCTAAATTAGGGTTTCTGATTTAATCAAGGAACTTGAACTTCTGACACCTCAAGTGGATTTCATGATCTCTCATATGATTCTAAGTACCCTCATGCCAAGTTTCAAGCCCTGATTCGAAAGATTACTCACTCAATGGCCCAGACGATCAATAAACGACTGGTTGACCTAAAAGTCAAACTATGGTCAAATCACAGTCAAAACTTATGATCTTTGGTCAACACTAACATTTTAATGTTAGATTCATCGTTTGATCAAGGGTTGATCATGATTCATCAAGAAAATATCAGAAATCAACAAATTCAAGAGTTTCTAAATTAGGGTTTCATAGGAAAAGTCAACTGAACTTTGACCAGCCATAACTCCCACATGGAACATCAGAAATTTTCCATCCAAAGCTCATTTTGAAGGAAATTGAATTCTCTACAACTTTGCCTCTCACATGCCATGGCTAAAAATGCTTCATTTGAGATATATAAGCAAAAACATTGCAGGTCCATCTAGAGGATCGCAAAAAGTCATTTTTTTTCTCAAAGTTCATAACTTGAACATGGTAAACTCAATTGAGATGAAACCAAAAGCATCCTTTAGAGGACATCTTGGGATTTCCAAAAAGTCCTATATCATCTCCATGTGATAAATATTGAAGGAGTTATGATTGACAGAAGTTGGAAAAATTGAGAAAAAGACATGAAGCCCTAATGGATGAAATTCATATTTTTGAATATTGGGCCCATAAATTTGGATTCTCCACGTGATCATAAGCTTACAAGAGGCCCATTAACCAACTATCCTTTATTTCTTGATTTTATTTTATTTTTATCTGAATTAAATCACTTATATTCAAATAAAATTAAATATAATCATAAATTAAATGATAGATGATGGTGAGAATTTTTTTTAATTTCTTGATCAATCTAAAAATCACCTTGGGGGTCCACAAATAAATCTCATATAATATCCTATGATTTTATTCTTTTAATTTTGAATTTATTCATTTTTATTCAAAATTAAATCAAATAAAATTATGATTTAATTATCAAATATTGTGAGATTTATTTTTGATTTACTAAGCCAAATAAAACGTGAAGGAGATATCATGAAAGGAGAATTGGATAAGATTGGATGCAAAATCAAATCAAATATTCTTTAAAAATCAAAGGTTTGATTTTTTTTTGTTAACCTAATCTCACCATCTATATATTCAATCATTTAGTACACAAAGAAGGGGACATAAGGATTGGCAAAAGAAGAGTAGGGTTCAAAAGTGGTGGAGATACTCAAGTTTGAGGGCAATTCGCAAACACAAATTCCAGGAGGTTTCAAGACAAACCAACCGTCTCAATCAGTTTTAGTGGTATTAAAGGGTAATGCTAAACCAATATATAAGCTTCATAATATTTGGAACGCATACATCACGTGTACCATGTTCATAAACATTCATGTTCTAATTATTTCCTTTTTATCCTGTTTTAATCTAAGCTAATGACGTATTTGAGTTCCTGGTGTTAGTTAGAAGAAGTTTGAATTGTTTTTGTGAAGCTTCAGGGGCTGAGACGCAAGACACCATTCTTAGGGCATAAAGGAAAAAGCTTTGCGTTTTCAATGATCATGAACGATTCAATCCAAAACGACCTCATATTCCGATTCAGGACATGATTTTACGTGGTTCTGGGTCCTTATATTGATTGCCTAACGTTGTCTCGTTGAGTTCCATGTTTACAGATTTTTTTTCTACGAGATGCAGCTAATCCGCAGGTAAAAAGGAAGCTAAAAACGCAGCAAAATCCGCCGGTCACAAGGAGAGTGATGATGAATAGTCCCTGGATCGGTTGACCATGCATGGCGTTGCTCCATTGGTTGGTCAACGATTGCCGATTTTCTCTCCAAGCATGATTGCACGCTGCACAACGCTCCCGGGGCCCACGTTGACTGAGTTTGAGTTTTTCCACTTACTTTACGTTTTTTATATATTAATTTGAAGTGAATTAATTAACAGAACAAATACACAGCTTAGTTGGTGAAAGGCTATGAATGGTTGAGTGGGGGTACCTGGGTTCGATCCCCAGTTCTTGCGCGCATCTACTTTGATTTTTTGATACAATTATTTCCAAGATCCAGTGTGTACCACCAACGCAAGCCCATAATGCGCCCTCATGCTTTCACCATCAGATCTTCATCAAGATGGATCCAACGCCCTAGAACGCGAAGGCACACCATGCTCCTTCATCAGCCTATCACACAAGATCAGAGCTGAGTTTCTCTAACTTTTTATTTATTTATTTTTTATTACATAATTCCTCTTTATTTATTTTCTTTATTATTTTCAAAGAAAATTATTTTATTTAAACTTTTTATTTATATTTATACAATTATATTTTTATAACCCTTTAATTTATTTAATCGAACTTTCGATTTTTTTTATATATATACCATGGCTTTAAACCCTGATTTTGTTTTTAGCCATTTTTATCATGACCACTAATCACTGTTAGGTAGATGTCATCTATCAACTTAGTGTCTTTTCTCTTAAAACCTCATCCCTTAAAAATCAGGGTTTGCCCGGGATCTTTTCAAAACACCTCTTATTTTTATTTTTAACTATTTTATTTGGTTTGCTTTCACCAATTAGGGTCGATCTTTAAATGCACTAACACTTCTCTTCTTCGCGCCTACTTTTCAGGATTGCATCAAGATTCTCCGATTACGCGCCATGCCAATAAAAAGCTAAGTCCCTATTTAATAATTATTTTAAATATTATTTATTTTTACCTTATAGAATGTGAATTAGGGTTTATTTTCAAGTGTTAAAGAATTCCGCCTACACTCACCTCTATTATTTTCATTTTAATTTCCAGGGTCAATCGAAGGTTCGAGGGAGATCAAGGCATTCAATGTTTAAAACTAATTATTAATCCTTCTTATTTTCGTTTGTTAGTTTCCCTTATCCCCGCAGGTGTTTATTGTAATAGCGTAGACACTTTAATTTCTGCCTTTAATTTCTGCTCACTTTAAACTGCATGGTTAGTAATCTTAGGGAGTGCAAGCCTTTAACAGAATTAGGATAACTAATTGTGAAATAAATATCTGAATTAACCACTTGATTGTGCCACACACGCACCTTTAGGGTAATCCCTCTTGTTGCCTTGTTGTTGTCTTATTACTGTTGCCTGTTGCCTCTAAATTTACTAAATAGTCAAGTCCCTCGATTCCGAGGATACCTAAAGCAAGGTTGCCTACAGAGATTAAAAATCATCTAGTCCCTCGAAGCTGCCTCGGTAAAAGATGATTGTCCCAAATTGCTAAGGTATCCTCGCATGATGCCTAAAAAGATTAATGACTATTCTATCCTTCCCTTAGACTACCTTCCCTCTTTATGGCAAGGGACAGTCTTATGGCGAATGATAACTCGATGACCCTTCAACATCCAATCGAAAGACTTCCTGCCCTCTCATGGTATGGATAGACCTTTTCGCCCGAAAGACTAAAAGAACAATTTTTCTAACTTAGGGTAGTTGCTACTAATTGCTTGCTCTAAATTCAATTTTTTTTCATAATCTCTTTTCAAAATCAAATTCAAAAAGACTACGCTTATTTACAAGCTAAAGTTCTTCTTCAAAATCTTTTCCAAATGCACTTTAAACATTTTAAACAAACAAAGTGAGCTAAAGCAATTAAGAGCCCATGGATAACCATGGATGCAAAGGGTGCCTTACACCTTCCCTTTGTATAACTTACCCCCCGAACTCAAAATCTTTCAAATGTCTTTCCTGTTCTTTTAGCCTTTCCTAAATTGGATTCTGATGTACGCGCAAGGTACATCCTTTATTGTTTTATTTATCAAGTACCTTTGATTCTGATGCTTTTAATTGTACAAATTAGTTGTCATTAATTTCTGTTGATAAAATTAGTTCAATTGTGAATCACTTTAGCCTAGCTGTAGTTGTGAGGAGACTTTCCACTGTGTAGATATATAATAATTGTGCTGGATACCAGCAATGTGCATTTTAATTCGTTTTTCTTATGATTAATCTTGCATTGTTATTAAATTGTGTTAAGCATGAAAGTGATCAAGGCGTTTTGTTCCTCACTATGAGAAAAACTTCCTATCTAAATGTAACCTACCCGGTGAGTGTGTGAGTATTTGCTAACCACTTTGAGCCGTTTGCCAAGATTCTTATCGGTTAAGATTATGTGTATATAGATCTCTATACCGATTTTTGATAGAATCTTGAAGACTTTCTTTTTACCTTGAACTGTTGCCATTAGATATGGTAAGGATTGATTCCTTTTTGCCTTAGAATAGGGAGCATTCTTATTGATGTCTTGGTAATATACAAGTTGGGGAGAATGACATAAAGGTGTACATTGGTGGGGATAAATCAAAAGATATTGCTCAAGGGGTATATATATATATATATATATATATTTATGTATATAGTAAAGAAAAGAGAAAAAGAAAAAGAAAAAAAAAATATATATATATATATATATATATAGAAAAAAAAAGAGAAAAAGAAAAAAAAAATTTGTAACCCTTGAGCAAGTAAAGAATTATGTGGTGAACTTGGTTATTTAGGTTGTGATAATTGAATTGAATTTGAATGCTCTCTTAGGTTTTGACACTTTCGTTTCAATGGCCGTGAGATATGACACTTCTTTGTAACCAAGCCAAGCTACAACCCGAAAGTCCTTAGTGATTCATGCTTATACATTTTTTATTTAGCTTATGCTTAGATGAGTTCATAATTAATTCTGTATGTCAGCGTCATTGTCTGGTGAGTGTTAGGATCCTCCATTTTTGTTCTCTCAATAGAGAAGTGCGTAGGTGTGATTCATTCTTTAACTTCTTTTGCTTGTGGAATTTCTGACATAGAATTTGTATATAGGATTAGCATTGTTATCATGGTACTTTGATGGAAATTGGTAAGGATTGATCTTTGTGTACTTTTGGAATTTGAACCACTCAATTGTTCTTGTTTCTGCCTGGTTGTTTCATTTGTGAGATTTTGTGTTCCCGGTAATTTATCATTGTTTTGTTTGAGGACAAACAAAAGTTTAAGTTGAGGAAAGTTGTTAGGTGCCAAATTGTGTTAATATTTAGTTTAATTAGTGGCACCTTTCGACCGATTTTATCGAGTATGCTTTTAATTCTATGAAGTTTTAGATAATTATTTATAGTTTATAATTTTAACCTTTCATTTTATGTTAATATGTGTTTTAGTTATGATTTTGTAGGTATTAGCCAATTTTGGGAAGTTTGGAGCTTGTTTTGGCCCTGATTGAAGATTGCTGGGCAGAAGTATGCGCGCGTCGCGCGGTGATATGGGCGCGTCGCGCCCTGGCCAAGATATTTTGTGAAGCTGGAGGCAGAGAGTTGCGCGCGTCGCGCGTCTGGGCGGTTTATCTTTTAAGTGTATTGGCGCGTAGCACGCTGGAGGGCGCGACGCGCCCTAGACAGATTTCAGAACTCCTATATAAAGAGTAATTCAAATATTTTCCTTCTTCTTGATCATCTTTAGAGCTCAAGGAACCCAAATCTACTGTAGCAAACTGAGATTTGAAGAATCGAAGCTTTGATCGTCGATTAATCGCCGTAGATGCTTGTTGTTCTTCATCCTTTCCTTCTTGAGCAAGCTACCATTCTCATGGATAGCTAAATCTCTTTTGTATCAAGATAAGATGTAATCTTCCTAGCTTTTTGTATGTATTTCTTGTGAATATATTATGTATGAACAAGTGATGATCAATATAGATGGTTTAGTTTGTTTATTAAAGCTTTTCTTTGGTATAAGTGTTTGAGACATCAATGTTTGTATCTAGACCTCACTTTATCATCTATCAAGCTATAAGTTGCAGACATGGATTTAGCGTTTGATGTTTACTTAGTATCGGTTTTAAAACGTTATTTGTATTGTTTAAACGGTGGAGAAATCGTCGGTTAAACAATACGGTAAATCTAGCTATATCGTTGCGGACACGGACGGTATAGACGTTGATACGTAATTATATTGATCGTTAACTAGTTCATATACATATATTTATAAGGAGACATACAAATTTAGGTCGATAAAATCGAATCTTGATACATTTTCTTTAACTTAGAACTTTCATCAATTTACTCTTTGCTACTAAAATTGTTGAATGATCTTTTGCAAACCCAAAACTAAAGTAATATTAATTCAAGACAAAATAGGCTATAGAACGGCGGTGATATCGCAATAATCCCTGTGGATACGATATAAACGAAAAGTACACCACAATACTCTTTCAACAGTGTTCTGAAAATTTTATATTCATATAAATTAAACTAAATTATTATTCCTTTCATCTTAAAATAATTGTTATAATTATACTATTTTTGGTGACCAGTCCTATTTATTAGAAAATATATATGATAAATAAAAAGAGAATAATAATTTTATTAGATTATTTTTATTAATTGTTGATGTATTTAAATTAATATTAATGCAAATTGAAAATATTAGTTTGAGGATACAATTAGAAGAAGATTAAAATTGTATTGATAATTAAATTAAAAGTGACAAATATTTTAAGGCCGGTCATTTTTTAAACTTAATACTTTTTTTATAATTAAAATTGTAAATTTAAACTATATAAATTAAAAAAAGAGTTTCTGGAAATACTACTATTAAGAATCATTGCGTTAAAATGATTTTGGTAATAAAATTATCTTTTGTATAATACTTTGAAACAACTTTCACACAATGAGAAGACCTTCACTACAACCATTTAATTTGTCCCAAGATTGCAACTTGAGAATTCTTAGTGATTGAATTTGTCAATTTGACATCAATATTTGACAACAAACCCCCAAAATCTCGAATAAATCATTTCTAACTAATTCACTTCTCTTCTATCTCTCAATTTTTTTTTTTTTAAATTAAAAATATATTAACGACAAAATAACTCTTCAAACACAAGTTTTGCTAGAAGAGTTGTTCCAACAAAAAATACACTAATACAAATCACAGAAAGACAACCAAAGATCCAAACTAGCCTTCAGTGCCTAGAATGCACTGAGGCGGCGTACTCCTCCAAACCTAATATTTAATTCCAAAAGATGACTCGTTAGCTTTTAACCGCCAGAAAGCTTGGACTTTAACCTTCTCATAAATGCTCATCAACGAAAGACTCTTATTCTGAAAAAACTCGTTGTTTCCTCGTTTTCCAAATTAACTAAACGGCAAATACCCAAATAGTATGAAATACATGTTTATGCTCATTTATTTGACCACCAAAAGACATAAATTGGTCATAATGATCCTTATAATTCTCCTGAAAAATCGACTCAATCCTTAACCACCCAGACAATAACAACCAGAGTTTACTATAAAACTCACAGCGAAAAACATGTGATCCTGGTTCTTCTGTAGACCACATAACGATGGGCAACTTTGCTCCTTTGCACTAATAATTTGTCTTCTAACCAAATTATCTTTCATCGATAATCGATTACGAAATAACCGTCAAACAAAAAGACCAACCTTCAATGGCATCGCTTTCATCCACCATACATGATAGTCACGAACTCGATGATCATCCATGGTCTTTGTCAAGAATTGATATGCGTTGCTCACAGTATAACAATTTGAAGCATGTAAATTCCACACCCACGAATCGTCAACATTAAACTACAAAACCACATAACGCAACAACAAAATACACTCCCCCACCATTTGTTTCCCCCATACAGACAACCTCCCACGCCATCTTCACGCCTCCACATTCACCTCCACCCTAAGGAATACATTTCTGCTACTGACACATCCTTTTCAACCGATAACTCAAAAAGCCTACTAAAACGAGTCATCGACGTCCCTCCTTCCAACCAATGATCCATCCAAAATAACGAGTTTACCCCCGTTACCAACAACACACTTATTATTATTAAGCAACCATCCACAATTGACCGTCTCAATCCCTGACCTAATATTATTCACAGTCTGCCACCAGACAGATCCTTCAACCCGATCATACCTCAATCGCCCTCATTCCTATCCATATCGCTGAGCTAACACCCCAAACCAAAGATTTCCCTTTCCTCCAACATCCTCCAACACCACTTCCCCAACAAAGTCACATTAAACTCCTTCAACCTTCTCACACCCAACCCTCTATTCTCCTTACTCAAACAAATAGAATCTCAATCGATCCACGCCATTTTCCTCCTATCCTTCATGCTTCCCCTAAAGAAAGCATTAAATAAAGATTCAAGAGAATAAATGATACATGTGGCATGTGGGAGCTTTGAAGAAAGAAAAATAATAAATTGCAATAGAGGACAAAACAGACTTTATCAAAATCAATCGACCACCTGAGGAAAGGTTTTGTTTCTTCCACCCAGAGAATATTTTCTTAATAGATTCCACCACCAATGGGCAGCCCCAAATACACAAAAGGAAAATTTCCCATCTTACAGTTTAACACAAAAGATGCCTCTTTTAACCAAGAATTAGAAATATTAACTGCCACCAACATACTCTTGTGAAAGTTCACTTTAAACCCCGATATGGATTTAAACAACAACAAAGCTGCTTTTAAAGCTCTAACATTCGACCAACTCTTAGACCCAATCAAAAGAGTGTCATCCGCAAATTGGAGATGCGTAACAGGGTTACCTACACCATTGCCCACTTTAAACCCATAATATAATTGCTGGTGAACCACAATTCTCATTAACACATCAAAAACTTCAATCGCAAGTAAAACAATAAATGGCGATAAAGGGTCACCCTGTCGTAAACCTCTCTCCAACCTAAACTCATATATTGTACTTCCATTAACTAAATTGGACGCCGTAATGGTCGAGACACATTCATGGATCCAATTAATCCATACCAAAAAGAAACAGATTCCAGCCATCACACAAGATAGGTAGGTCCAATCAACTGAATCATAAGCTTTCTCAAAGTTCAATTTGAATAACAACAGTTCCTTCTTGTTTTTCCTAACGTCATCAACCACCTCATTAGCAATGAGAATGCCATATAATAGTTGTCTTCCACTTATAAATGCATATTGAGTCTCTGAAATCAACCCTCTAATAACCTTTCGTAATCGATTAGCCAACACCTTTGCCCGAAATTTATACAAACATCCCACTAAAGAAATAGGATGAAAATTCTCAACCCGTTATGGACTAGTAACTATCACAAGACCACACTGCATCTTTTACTTCCTCCATCGAGAAAGGCTTGATGAGATTCACCCCTTCCTCCCCATAAATAGTTTTAAACACTAAGTTATCAATCATCGGTCGATTACCTTCCACCACCCTAAAATGAGACTGAAAATGTTGGAACACAACCTCCCTAATCAGGCCTACCCCTCCACAATACCATTATCCATAATTAAGGCAGTGATCGCATTAGACCTTCTTCTAAATGTGATAAACCCATGAAAAAAATGGAATTCACATCACCTTCCTTAAACCGATTCAACCTGGACTTTTGCCATTGAATACTATATTGCAACTAGATAACGTTAGTAGATAGACCGACAAATCAGTCAATTATTCCACCTCAACTTCATCTAAATTGACAGTTTCCCCTTTCACTTCAATGGATTTGATGCGCTTTTCTACCTTTGTAATCTGACCCACAATGTTTTGAGAATGTTGTTGATGCCATCATTTCCAACTCCGTTTAATCAACTTAAAATTTTCCTTCAACACATACCCACCTCATTCCGCCACCTGGAACAAACACCACTGACTAACCATATAATCATGATAACCTGTAAATCTGCTCAACACTTCAACATACGTTGAGGTCGCGGCCCCTAATCCTGAACATCAACGGGCAATGATCTGATGAACCTCTAGGAAGCAGCCACTAAGTACAAATAGGCTAAGTAACACTCTAATATTTCGTTACCAAAAACCTATCCAGACGGTGATACTGATGTGGAGAGAATTGGCAGTACTGGCAACCGATGGGCCATTTGGTTTTTGTTTAATGTACTTTTTGTTTATGTGCTTTGTGAGCTATGACCTGGATAATTTGCGCACCATGTGCGCTCTTTTGGTTTGTTATATGATTTGCTACATCTATGTTTTGTGCTCCTATTGAGTGTCGTGTCTTGCTTTTGTCAATTTTTTTTGGCTAAAATAGGGGAGTAGTAGTTGTAGTAGTTGAGGGGGAGTTATCCTGATCTTAAGGGGGAGTTATTCTGTGCATGTTGTCATACCTGATATCTTGACATCCTATTTTGAAGAAGTTTTTGTAAGAATTTATTTTTCTCTAAAAGAATGCTATGTGAGGCTGAGTTCTAAATGTTTTTCTGTTGTGTATGCCTCTGACGTGAACTAGTGTAGTTCAAATTTATTTTGTGTATTATTTTTGAAGATGTTCTTTTGAAGTAATGATGTTGTTTTATCCCTCTTGTTGTTGAATGCCCTTTCTATATTTTGGTATTTCCAAGATGCTTATGCTAAGGTTGTTTTAGCCAAAATATTGCCAAAGGGGGAGATTGTTAGTTTAGTTTTGTTAACTACATTTTGTTAAAACAAGTTTTCAGTAATATGTTGGACAAGATGTATTGACATGTTAGTACGACATCGTAGCATGACTTGTTTATATTTCAGAAGATTTGTTTCAAATTCTCTCAAGATTTGTTATGTGTTTACCGCAATCCAAATAATGTGTAAGAATAATTGATTCTCTAAAGATTTGTTTCAAGATGAGATATACGAAGATTTGTTTCGCAAGAATGGATGTCATAAAATTTAGGGAAAAATCAGATTTGATTTGATTATGTGCAAAAGATTTGATTTGTCTTGCCAACCCATTGTTTTACGAAGTCCATGAGTTCTCTAGCTATAGAAATAGAGGCTCTAGACCTAAAGAAGATAGAACACGCAAGTGTGAGAATATTCATTAGGGTTTAGTTTGTTATTGGTGAGCCACTATTGCATTACTTTGATGGTAGGGGTGGACTGTTATTTGAGTTGTAATTTTGAATCACTCATTAACTTTTAAGCAATAATGGATTACGTTTCATTGGAAGTGTGTATTCTATTTGTGGTCATTGTTGTTTATCACTAGTTTTGTGATTGGGAGGAAGTGATATGGGTATCATATCTAGGAGAGTCTTAGATGGAAATATCATGGGTAGTAATTAGGTGCGAAGTTTGTAAAACCATAGGTTATTTAGAACTTTAAGTTAATACCATTATAGTGGATTTTCTTTCTAGCTTGGATGCCCCTAGATATAGGTGACGTTGCACCAAACTGGGTTAACAATTGATCTGTGTTATTTACTTATTGCTACTTACTTTAATATGTTAATTGTTATTGGTGTTATGATGTCGTGACATTGCATTCGACATTCTAGAAGTCCTGACATCATATACGACACCTGGTTCCTAAGTTCCAGAGTTTCAATTAGCATCAAAGCAGACACCCTGTTATGTTTTTTAGTTTAGCTCCAGGGAAGATATTTTCTGGTACTATAGGAAAGGAAAGAGGAAATACTAACAGACCGCCTATTTTGGATGAGACCAACTATGATTACTGAAAGGTACGTGTGTTTGCTTTTTCTAAAATCTATGGATAACAAAACCTAGAAAGTAGTAGTTATCAAAGGTTGAGAGCACCCTGTGGTGAAGGACAAAGACGGGAACACATATGAAAATCCATAAAAGGACTGGTCTAAGGAAGAAGATGAACTTGCTCTTGGGAATTCTAAAGTGTTGAATGCATTATTCAATGGGGTTGACAAAAATATATTCAAGTTAATAAATACCTGTATTATGGCCAAAGATGCTTGAAAAATTCTTAGAGCTTATAAAGTTTTCAACACGAGAACCAAATTTATTATAGAATCCGTTAATGCAGTGGTTGATGACTCTATCATTCAAAAGGGGACTAATGTCGAAAAAGATGTTGGAACATCATCTCAATAGACAGATGTTTTAGCAAATGAGGGAGACATGAGTCCAACATTGAACCAACGAGTAATGGAAATTCTTAAGCCGACAAAGGTCCTTCTATTAGAGTTCAGAAAATCATCTTAAGGAACTCATTATTGGGAATCTTGATGAAGGGATCACCACTATATTATGAGATGTGATATCAAATTCTTATTTTGTATCTAAGTTTGAACCTAAAAACGTGTAGGAGGCATTGAATGATGAATCATAGATTAAGGCCATACAAGGAGAACTAGGTTAGTTCAATTGAAATGAAGTATGAGACTTGGTACCCAGACCTAAAGAAATGAATATTATTGGCACAAAATGGATTTACAAGAACAAATCTGATGAAAAAGGTATTGTGACTAGAAACACGGCCAGGCTTGTGGCCCAGGGATACACTTAAGTTGAAAGAGTTGACTTTGACGAGATTTCTGCTCTCGTTGATCGTCTTGAATCCATAAGGTTGCTTTTGGGAGTGGCTTGCATGCTAAAATTCAAGTTATTTTAAATGGATGTGAAAAGTGCCTTATTGAATGGATACTTAAATGAAGAAGTGTTTGTTGAACAACACAAAGGATTCATAGATCCTAGTTTTCCAGACCATGTTTACAAACTAATGAAAGCTATATATGGTTTGAAGCAAGCACCTAGAGCTTGGTATGAAAGGTTAACTGATTTTCTTGTCAACAATGGCTACAGGAAATGGGCAACAGACAAGACATTGTGTGTTAAGGAAGAGGATGGTAAACTCGTGATAGCTCAAATATATGTTAATGTCATTGTATTTAGAGGGATGTCAAACCAGATGGTACAACATTTTGTCAAACAAATGCAATATGAATTTGAGATGAGTCTTATTGGTGAATTATCTTATTTTATTGGTCTTCGAGCCAAACAAATGGATGATTGTATCTTCATTTCTCAAAGCAAGTATGCTATGAATATATTGAAGAAATTTGGCCTTGAAATTATCTAAAGATGAAAAAGGTGTTGATATGGATCAAAAGTTGTAAAGGAGTATGATTGGTAATCTTTTGTATCTTACAGCCAAGAGACCTGATATTGCTTTTGTTGTACGAGTGTATGCAAGATATCAGGCAGAGCCTAAAATAAGTAACATTACTCAAGTGAAAAGGATCTCGAAATACATCAATGGTACGAGTGCTTATGGCATGTTGTATTCTCATAGTACTAATTCCATGCTTGTAGGATACTGTGATGCAGATTAGGCAGGTAGTGCTGATGACGGAAAAAACACTTCTGGAGGATGTTTCTTCTTAGGGAACAATCTTATCTATAGGTTCAGTAAGAAGCAAAATTGTGTATCATTGTTTACCACTGAGGATGAATATATTGCAGTAGGAAGTATTTGCTCTCAATTGATTTGGATGAAACAAATGCTAAATGAATATAATGTCGAGCAGGATGTCATGACATTATATTGTGACAATCTGAGTGCTATGAACATTTCCAAGAATCCCATCCAACATAGCAGGACAAAGCATATTGACATCCGTCATCATTTTATTAAGGACAAAATTGTGTCTATTGAGCATGTGGCCATTGAGAAGAAAATGGTAAATATTTTCACAAAGGCTTTGCGTGCAAATCAATTTAAAAAATCAAGGGGAGAATTAAAAATTTGCACTGTTGAGAAATTATAATTACATATATGAGGGAGTGCAATGAATTATTTTGAGGAATTATTTTCTCTTCTCTCCATTTATTGGTGCATCATCTACTATAAGTTCATAATCTATTGGTAAAATAAGAGTAAATTGTTTAATAATATCATATGAGTAATTTAAAATTTATATAATTCATGGTAGTAATTAATTTATGGTATAAAATAATTTTAGTGTATATCCTATTTTCTCATAAAATTATGATAAATAGTTGTAATGAGATTAATAAAACTTACAACTAAACTCTTTTTTTTTAATAAACTAACATTTGCTGAACCGCTTTGTAAAAAAAAAACATCCGTTGAATATTTAGTTTAATGATTACTAGTATGTTTGTTGACCCGTGCGATGCACAACATATTAATAATCTTAATATAAAATTATAATTAATATAAACAATAATTAATTATATACTTAAATAAATTTATTGTAGGTTAGATTTAATTTATTGTAGGTTAGATTTAATATTTACGAGGCCGGTTCTAGTTAAATACAATAAATAAATATAAATTCAATAACAGTTCTCAGTTCTCAGAACTTATAGTTATTCAACATATATATATATATATATATATATATATATATATATATATATATATATATATATATATATATATATATATATATATATATATATATATATATATATATATATATATATATATATATATATATATATATATATATATATATATATATATATATAGGGAGCGTATCCGGTGAGAACTGATATCTTTTATGAGAAACGAGAACTATCAATATCAACCATCTGATTTAATTAACGCTTAAGATTTAATAATTCCATATAAAGAGCACCTTATTGAATCTTTACTATTATATTTAATATTTAAAATTTTCATAAATATAAAATCTTTCCGAAAATATTTTTCAATATGATATTTAATTTTACCATTAACATATAAATTTAAATTTTTTACAAGATATCTCGTATAATGTTTTTTAAACTCTCGTGATCCTTTACAACTGTTTCAAAAAGAAATCATATATTTATTGTTATGGAACTCTGTTATTATTTATTTTACTAAAATATACATGTCTAAAATATATAATTTTTTTTCAATTATTAATCGTTGTATTGTTAAGGAGTTCGAAATATTATTATTTACAAAAAAAAAATCATATTCTATATTTTTGTTAATTGTTAAGAATTTTTTTTGATATTTTAATTTGGATTATTTATTTCTTACTAAATTTTTTTTTCCAAATTTTACCATTGTAATTATTTTAAATAAATTTTATTTTTAATATTATAATATTTTAATAATTGTTGCCTCTTTTGAATATTGACGAACTAAAAATTTTAGTCTTATTTTTTATTTAATTTTTTTATATGTTATCATTCTTGCAAGTAGCATATTGAAAATTATTTTCATTCTTTCAAGAATAATAATTTTATATCGAAACAAAAGGAATAAATAATAAGATTAAAAATTATAATTTATTAATAGTTAAGACGGGTCACAATTATTAAAATATTATAATAATAGTATAAATTATTAAAATAGTCACAATGATAAAGTTTGTAAAAATAAAAAATTTCCAAACACGCAAATAAATAAATCAATAAAATTAAAATATTAGTAATACTTTCATATTTTTTAAATATTTTTAATAAAACATAAGTGATAAATTAAATAAAAATATTTTTTTATAAAATAAATATTTTTAATTAAATAAAAATATAGATGATAAATCAAAAATGTACTTTTATTTTGTAGAATTTGATAAAAGAATAATTTCCTAACTTGTAAGTAAATAAACCAGACACAGTAAAATAGAGGTAATAATTTTAAATTCTTCAATATTATTAATAAAAAAATTTACAAGTGATAAATAAATAAAGTTCTTTGTCCAAAATAAAATTGTATACCTTAGACATGTCTATTTTACTGTCATGTATATTTTAGTAAAATAAATAATATCAAAACTCTCCAACAATAAAAAATAAAATAAAATATGATTTGTTTTGTAATAGATGTAAAGAATCAAAAGAGTTTGAAAAAAAATGTACGAGATAAGATGAAAAAATTAAAACTGATATGTTAATGATAAAATTAAATATGATATTGAAAAATATTTTTGGAAAGATTATATTTTTATGAAAATTTTAAATATTAAATATAATAGAAAAGATTCAGTAAAATGCTCTTTATATGGAATTATTAAATCTTAAGTGTTAATTAAATCAGATGGTTGATATTGATAGTTCTCGTTTCTCATAAAAGATATCAGTTCTCACCGGATACGCTCCCTATATATATATATATATATATATATATATATATATATATATATATATATATATATATATATATATATATATATATATATATATATATATATATATATATATATATATATATATATATATATAATACAATAAAAAAATACTAAAGTAACCCATAAATAAAATTACAGTAACCCTTAATAAAATATTGTTTATTATTTATTTATTTAGATAAAGTAATTTTTTTTTTTAAAATAAACAAAAATAATATTAAATATAGGTGTTAATGGAAAAGACTTGGTTTTAATTAAATAAGTGGTTTTAATTAAATAAGTCAAATATATATATATATATATATATATATATATATATATATATATATATATATATATATATATATCAAAAATTACTAAAAAGTGTTTTTTTTAATTAATTATAAAAATAAGAAATTGTCGAGAAAATGTTAATTTTTATTAAATAATTATAAAAATTAAATAAAATAAATAAAAGAGGTATAAGATAATGTTTATTTATTACTTTTACTGAATAAATAGAATAATAATAAATAAAGAAGTTAAAGGAAGAAACTTAGTTTCAATTAAATTAATAATAAAATAAATATTAGAATACCGTAAAGAAAGTTTCTTTTATTATTAATTTTAAAAATAAGAATTAGTTGAAGAAAATTAATTTTATTAAATAATTATAAAATAAATATAAAAAATTAGTGGAAGAAAGTTAGTTTCTACTAATTAACTAATAAAATAAAATAAATTTAACGGTTAGTTAGGGGAGAGAGTGATAAAAAAAATAAAATTTTATAGTTATCAAATAGTTATCCCTTATTTTAATAAAATAAAATAAATTTATAGGATGATGTTTTACTAATTAAAACAAGGCTAGTTAGTGAAGTGTATGATAATAAATATGGGTAAACACAATGGAATCATAGGAGTAGTTTTTGAATGACCAAAAACAAAATTTATTAATAAGATAAATATAATAAATTTATAAGAAAAATAAGCATTCATAATTAGTTATTACTAATTGTTTTGATTCTCGCAACTGCGATTGGAAGTAGATTTGATCCATTTAATGTCATAGCTGATCTTCAAATTGGACTATACCAGTTGTGATAAGCCAAAAAAATTAATTATTACTAACGGAAGTTATGTTACATGCATATGATTTTATTTTTAGAGAAATGATTTTGATTATTTTGTTGTCGTAAAACTAAAGATAGATAAAAAAATTAAAGATGAATAAGATATAATAAAAAATAAAAATACGAACAAAATCTCGTCAATATTTTGAGCTTAGGTTTAATAGTTTAAGAATTTGATTTAAAGAAAAAAAATTAATTAATAATATTTTAATATGTAAAAAATAGTTTATTAATTAAAATAAAAAATATTAGTTAGTGGTGTAAATAATAAAATAAAATAAAAAAATAAATATATAAATAACAAATTATCGAATTATCCTTAATTTTGACGCTAAAAAATTCTTTAAAAAATTTAACAACTTTAATTAATAAGATTTCTAATTATTTATTATTATTATTATTATTATTATTATTATTATTATTATTATTGTTATTTAATTTAATTATTTATTATTATTATTAATTTGCATAAAATAAAACGGCAGCGTTTTCTGCTTAAGCACTCAAAAAGGCGGGAAAAGTTTCCGCCACATCAACTAAGATCTCAAAAACCACACTCTCTGCAACTTCAACACCAAAATCCCCAAATCTCTTCGTTCTCTCAAAACCCTCGCGCACAATCTACCTGTATCCCTATCACCATGGACACAGATGGGTTATCCCAAATCTGCAGCGGCCTCGGAGCCATCGAAGAAGACGACGAGGGAAACCGAATCGGTTACTCCAAAGGCGAATACTGTCTCGGTATGAACCTCTTGCATTTTGATTATTTGATTATTTTCTCTCGTATTTTTTTCCTTCGATTTGATTTACTGAAAATTTTCGGTGCATTTTTGGTGCCTAATCGGTTATATGCGTTATCGAAATTATCAGATAACCTAAAAGACTTGCTAAGGTTTTTGAGACGTGATGATCCGCAAACACGTGATGTGTTCAAGCAAGTGTGCAAATGGAATATAGTTTCTAAGGATTTGGTACCGATTATCGAGCATTACCACGAAGATCGTAGCATGCTTCTGAATGCAGGTTTATGTTTTTTTTTAATTCGTTAATTTGCGTCCATGTATGATGATGATGTTGGCTGATTGAGATTTCATTGATTGGATTAGTCGGCGTTGAGTTTTTTTTTTCTTGTTGAAATTTTCAGTGAAGGTTTTGGTGTTCCTTACAATGCCAATTGAGCCTGGTTCCACCGATGTATCTCAGCAGTTGGAGTATTTATGGGATTTGAAGTCTGCAGTGACTAACAGTGACGTTGCTACAGTGATAGTGTCCATTTTGGAAAAACCACTTGAGAATTTGGAACTGTGAGCTGATCATGATTTCATTTTGTTTTTAATGATTTGAAAGATAGAAATTGGAAAGGTTACTCAGTGTTTGGCTAGATTTATTTATTTATTTGTTTCATTTGTTTACAGTAATAAATTCACGGAGGATGATTGGAAATTGGTACAGCTGGTGTTTACATTATTTAGAAATATACTTGCTGTTCAAGAAATCCCATTGCATCAGAAATCAGCAGGATTTGCTAGTCATTTTTTATCATTGAGAGATAGATTTCTGGAACTTTTGTTTCGGGAGAATGTGATGGATATAATCTTGGTTGTATCTCAAAACGTCGGCAGTTCTAATGTTTATATCCGTCAGGATAATTTGCTTCTATTGGAAATATTCCATTACATTTTTATGGGTCAGGAGCCAGAGTTGATTGTCCGGGGCCATTCGAATGGATTGAAGGTAACCTCAATCAACTTCGCAAGCATCATATCTTAGTGGATCTCCCCAAGAGCACCCTACTACTTTAGATTTTTCTTTCTAAAATGTGTTTTGCCTACATGGTTTACAAGGTTTTTGTGGATGTTACCTCTCTTGTGCGTGCTGTTATATCTTAATTATTATTCTTGGCTGTGTTTTGTTTGGTTACTTACATTTTGTAGAGTTTTTTTTTTCAGGTTGAAGAAGACTCCCAAGCTTCTCTTGATAGTCTCCAGTCCATCATGGAGGAAGAAAAGAAGAAAAGAATTATTAATAGGCTTGGCAATATAAGCCGGCATTCACAATTCAGTGGAACATTTGCACGGGTTACCATGGTACTAATTTTTCACCCATTGGACTTGTTTTTTTTAATGCTGTGGACTTGAATGACACTAGCCTATTATTTGTTGGTAGGATGGTTCTAAAGCCGTGTTTAAGGGGAATCCTAATTCTTCCCGTAATATACATCTTAAATCACAAAATGTTATTCGAGGTCGAGCCAAAAAAATTGCGTGGGATCATCCAAGGTTGCCTTCAACAAAGGACAAGATCTTGGAGATGCTTAAAGGATTTGTAAATCAGTTTCTTTCTGGGGGATACAACGGTATGAATTTTCAGAATATGGTGTATCATTTGCGATGTGTGTGTGTGTATAAGTAGTCTAATTGATGGTTAAATCTGTATCAGTTTTGATGCGATCGGTCCGTGAAGATATTGTCAAGGAACATCCTGCAATTCAGAAAAATGACATCATTGTTTTCTTTCAAGTGGCTGACTTTATCTCTTCATTTCAGTTTTACAAGTATTCAACTTCAAAGGTGAGTATAATAATATGAACACAGCACATCTCTTGGCATGCCTTTCTCTGTTCCTCTTTCAAACTAAAGTACTTCATTCCACTCATTGTGGATTTCTGATACAACTACATATTAAATTTTGATATAGAATCTCCACACATTTCTATCTATTTTCGCATTACTTAGCTTTTAGCAGTATGCAACCGAAGTGAATTTCTGATTTATTCATTCAAGTAGTTGCAATCCTCACAGCATGTTGAAGCAAAGTTTTCATATAATGATTGTCTGTACTTACAGTTTCTCATACAATGTGGGTATCAGATTGTTTCTGACATTAATATATCCTTGAAATATCCTTTTTCCCCTTTTCTTTTAAAGAAATTATATTTTGACTTCAAATTCGACAACAAATTAGAGGGAGCAGAGAGCAGAGAAAATAGCTTTTCTGTGCATATCACACTCATTTCCTTTTATTTATGTAGAATCACTCTTAAACTGTTTATTTTCTTTGAATTATTTCTCATAGCCATATAAAAATCTAATCGAATATATAAATATAAAAATATAATATAAAATCACTCAATATATTTTCCCAACCACTTACGTTTTCGGGTTATTTGGTCTTGTGATACAGCAAGAAAATTTCCACAGCTAAATTGTTTAGGCTATGATTGGGAGTAAAGGAGGGGAGAGGAGGGATTTGGGAATACTGAAGGAATGATAGTCTACTTGAGCGAGGGGTTTATTTTTCTCTCAAATTAGGTGTATTTCCCTCTTTTCCTCCCCTCACCTCTAAACTCCCTAATAAAGACTTAGGCTATGTTTGGGAGTTGGGTTTTGGAGGGAAATGTAGGGGAAGACTTGTTTACCATTCCTAAATTAAAGTTGTTGTATAATGTAATATATATCTGTGAATATTAGAGTGTAGTGGCAGCAAAGCATGCAACTGATTTGCATACAATTAGCAAGACAGAATTACAGTAAGGAAGAAGTTAGTTATAAAGCTCTAGAAAACTCTAGAAGGTTGTTACAACCATATGCTGAACTGTAACTAAGTGTAACCAACTCAGTTCAGTTCAATTCAAGTCATCTATAAATAGCAAGTTAGCTATTCTATTGTATTCAAGATTCATTTTCTGTTTAATACAATAACATAATTACAAATTTCTCTCTTCTAACAAACCTAAGATTAACCGTTATTCATCATTTCCATTTTTCTAATAGTTAAGACAAATAAAAGGGTGATTGAGCTATAAAATTATATGATCATCTATCACTTCTTTCCTTCAGGTTTTTAAAATCTCAAATACATGTCAACATAGAGAATACTACAAACAAACTCTCCCAAACCCTCCAAAATCCCCCTACCAAACAGACCCTTAGATGTGTTCTAACTGTCACCTTCCTCCAATAAAATAGAATTGGGTTAATAGTAGTTCACCCCCCTGCAATGTTAGCGAATTTTGCTTTTCCCTCCTCCCTACCTTTTGGCAACGGTTTTTTCAAAAAAACCGTTGCCAAAACCTGCCTTTGGCAACGGTAGGGGGGTAAACCGAAACACGCTCATATTACAGGGGGGGTAAACTACTATTAACCCAATAGAATTTTAACATAAGGTAGATGTCATTTACATTGTATATGTATCATCAAGCCCAAGAGCTCTTGTATTGTAGGGCTTGTAAGAGATGAAACATAAACCAGTTGTACGTTTCCACCCAACAGTTTATGCGTTACGTATAGTTAGTTAATGACAGGATGCTAAATGTTTGAGATTATATACCTTAATTTGAATTAGAAGTTAACTACATGTTCTTGTGTATCCTATTTTGGCATTATTCATGTATGTGCTAAATGTTAATTTTTTAGAAGAATTTTTGCTGAACATATGGAATCAATAAAAATAATTTAGAACATAAATCACAGCATAGCATGTGCTTATCTAGTGTTGAGATATCACTTGCTCCTTTATTTGTAAATAGCATATGTTATAACTGTCATTTGTTAATCTAATCTACATTTGTGAGATGTTGTTTATACATATTTTCTCTTCATTAATAGACAGAGGAAGAAAAGGACATATTTGGTGATAATGATGCTGAAGCTTCAGATTTCAATGGTAAAATATGTGGCCCAATTGAGGCATCGTTGAATGAGTCAATGTTCCAACTAGTTATTTCACAGTGGCGGCAGGCCTATGATGGTCTAAAGCAGACCAATGACTACAAGTTTCTATCTGCAGCTGGTTCTCTTTTGAAAAACATGGTAATACGAACTACCGAATCATATGTATTTGTTTTGTTATAATATATATGCACTATCAGCTGGTTCTCTTCCGACAACCTTTCTTTTTTTCCTTCTCTTAAATCTTTACTTGGGCTCTTAACGGAGGTATCTAATGCTTTGCGAATCCTATCTCATTCCATTTTGATTTGTATTCCATGTCTTTCATTTCACTTTATTATTATTTTGGTCAACTTTGCAGATTAGGACATATATGCCTCTAATATATTCAGTTGAACATAGGAACACAGACAAGAACTCCACCTTTATTTATATCTCATCAAGTGCTTCCTAATTGCTCTTTCTTTATTTGCAGATTCGCATGCTGGATTTAGTACTTAACTCGTTGCCAGATGATTCTAAGGAGCCGCAAACAGCCCGCATTCTTCTGTATAAGTTATTTTATGATCAGACTGAAGAAGGGATGACTCAATTCCTCTTGAATTTGATCAAAACGTTTGACACACACAAACAATGCAAAAGGTTTTGCCTCTTTATTTGAACCAAGAAAATTTTCACATTATTTAACCATGGACATTTATGAGCTTCTTTTCTAGCATACTAAATTAATTTTTTAGCAGACTTCCATACTCCACAAATGATTGAAAAGCTACATAAAGGACATTTATGGATTGAGTAGTATATTTATGTCTTTATACAAGAATGAATTGCAGCATAACACTCTGGTTTGAGTGTGATAAAATAGATGAAAGCTATATGCTAAGATGCTTTGAATTAAGTTAATTTCCTTGCTGTCATACTCATGATTGCTCTTTCTTACAGTGATCTTGCAGATTTGGTTGAAATCATTTGCAAAGTTGTGAAGCTAATGGATTATCTTCAGTCTCGAGGAACATTGAGGGTAAGTTGCAACTATGTGTTGGTGTGTCTATTCTATTTGTGTTCTCTCTACAATAAATTAATAATAATGATGACAACGATGATGATATAACAACAAGAATAACACAAATAACCTTTACGTATATAGAATCTGTCCAAATGACTACAGCATGCAAAGTTTTAATTTACTTTTTTGCTATCAAAAGAAAATTCTAATTATTTACATATAATGCGCAAGCATTTATGAATTGAGTGTGATTTTATGGATGAAAATATGTCAAATTGTCTATCGGGGGTGTATGGCATTGTTTACACCAAGTTTAGTTCTCACTAGACTTTTTTACCAAATCGAGTAGGTCAATACCATTTTCAAAATCCTATCTAGCAAAAAAGGGCCAAATTTAGCTATTGAAAAGCCTCTTAGACCTAATAAGATGTTTATTTAAATATATAAATAATAAAATAATATTTGATAGTTGTTGGTACTATTATGAAGTTTTTGAAGAATCTTTTAATCATTCTTATTGGCATGTTTAAGGATTTAAGAAAATTGGTCTATATGAAGACATAAGTTTGTAACCTTATTTAAAGAATCTTTTAATCATTCTTATTGCCATTTATTTGTTGTTTCTTTTTCTGTGCAAGGTTTGAACCCAACCCACCATACCAGTGTTATTTATTATATTATTAGTATGAACTTAAATTTTCTCCGTCACTCGTTTTAGCTTTTTATTCAATTTTTTATGTCCATTTTAATGACAACTTTCTCCATCACTCGTTTCTTTGCTTTTATCTTTGTAACAAATATTAGTTTCATGGTTGATTTCCCATCATTAAACCTAATTGATACTCCCTCCGGTCCTAAATAGAAGAGAAAGTTGAGTCAACAAAAGTTGTTGTATTTTGTCTAAAGTATAGCCTAAATACAGTACACCAACTTTTGTTGACCCAACTTTCACTTATATTTAGGACTCGAGGAGTTTTTATGATTCATTGTATGACTCATAAGCTCATAAGTTTAATTCCTCTGTAGTTGGCACAATTATGCGCCTATCCTATTGTTGTTAAAGATAGGGATTATAGTACTTTTCCACCATTAGTCATATTCTTAGACTTCATAATCAAGGTTATCTAATCAAGGAAAGAGCTTGTGTAATTATGTCCTTTGAAATTTTGCAAACACGTTGCAATCTTTGCTAGAGCTTGTTACATGGAAATGTTACTGTTTTCATGGTTTTTCATAAATATACTTGAGAATAGAGGAAAAGTGAGAAATAAAAAAAAATGAAGTAAAAGAAATAGAAAAAATATATATGTGCTTTTAATTCAATCATTTTAATTTGTTTCTCTGCATGTCCTGTAATTCAAGGTGTCAAAAAAAGCTAGGAAATTGAAAAAGAAAACTTCCAATGGAACAGAATCAGGGAGTAAACCAACTGGAGACCATTCTTGTGTTAAAAAAGAAGCTGGCATTTCTATTGACAATCCATTAGGTGAAAATCATTTGCTACAGAAGGAATCCCTACCGAATGTAATCTCCAGTGACCAGGAGGGCATCCCTGACGATAATGAACATGAAAGTCTCGAGAAAGATGTGAACTCTCAAGTTCGCTTGGAATCAATGGAAAACACACATCTTGATGGTAAAGAGCATGAAAATGTCAAGGGAGATGCGAACTCCCAAGTTCGTTTGAAATCAATGGAAAACACACATCGTGATGATAATGAACATGAAAATGTCAAGGGAGATGTGAACTCCCAAGTTCGTTTGGAATCAATGGAAAACACACATCTTGATGATAATGAACATGAAAATGTCAAGGGAGATGTAAACTCCCAAGTTCGTTTGGAATCAATGGAAAACACACATCTTGATAATGAACACGATAATGTCAAGGGAGATGTGAACTTCCAAGTTGGTTTGGAATCTGTGAAAAAGACAAATCTTGATGATAATGAACACAACAATGTTGAGGAAGATGTGAACTCCCAAGTTGGTTTAGAACCAGTAGAAAACACAAATCTTGAACATCTTAATGAGGATATGTTGGATGACACTGGTGACTTTTCTGAAGATGAGCAATTAAATACAATTAGTGAAGTTGATTTCAATGTTTCAACACTTGTCTCCGCTTTTGCAAATCACAGTATCATTCAGAAATTATGTTGGTTGCTCAAGTTTTATAAAAGCAATTCCCTTGCTATAAATCATTACATAATAAGCATGTTGCGGAGAATTAGTGATGAGCTTGAACTCCATCCCATGCTCTACCAGGTTTGGTCTTGAAAGAATTTCACCATCAATGAAATCATGTAGTTTATGAATGTGAATAACATTTCTAATCTTGTGAACATATTCTTGTAGTTGTCGCTGCTCACAATTTTCTACGATATTCTTGCTGAACAAAAGTCATGCCCCTGCAAGGAATATGCAAGTATTGTTGATTTTCTGAATAGTTTGGTCAGAAAGATGCTAAAGAAAATGAAAAGGCAGCCCCTCCTATTTGTTGAAATTCTTTTTTGGAAGACTCGAAGGGAATGCCATTACATCAATGCAGAATATATGATGGATGAACTTAACCATTTGAGAAAAGAAAGTAAAAAGTGGAATGATAATCAAGGAGATGGAGAAATTGGTTCCTCCCCAGTGAAGGCACGGACTCATAGAAGCATTGCTGATGCACTTGGTGATGATGAAGCTGATGTCGTGATCTCTCATGACTCAAGATATCAAAAGTAAGATAAGATTATGTTAAGCTTCTCATGTAAATTTCCCCCAGCTTTTGGGTTTTGTTTTTCTGAAAGAGATGTCATTTTTAGAATGTGGGGCCAGTTTACAGTTTATGCTTGACTGATCCATAGTTCATCTAGAAAAGATACTGCAATGCGACTAGTCTTATTTTTAATTTTTATTTCAGCAATGGCGAAAATCTTGATGATGTTGAAGGCTTTGCTTCTACCTCGGGAAGCAAGAATGGCAGAGACGTTAACAAGTATGTTTAAACTTTGAGATCAAAGTTTATTTAGATTTTACAGCTTCTGATACTTGGTTTACTTGGATAACAGTGGGGAGCCATGGCTGGAAGATGAATCTCAAACAGCTCCCAGAAGAAAGAAAAAACTTGTTCTAGATGCTGAATTAGAGATGCAAATTAAGAATCTCTATGAGAAGTAGGTTTTACCTGCTTAAACCATATTTTCTGTAATCTAGTGCATGGTTTATATTAGAGATTCGATATTAATATATTATGCAGTTTAGCTTCTATTTGTTTTTTTATACTATTCTCCACCATTGGTGCAAACATAAATGTGTCACAATGATAAATTACTTAACTGCTTGTCAGTTTTTTTATTGTCTTGTTTATAAGATTAGCATTCATTTTGATAATCGGTTCTTCCATGCCTTGAATATATCAGATTCAAAGATGACCGAAATTGCAGTCGACTTATTGCTGAAGAGCTAGATCCAGATGGTAAAATTTCTCCAGCTCAAATATCCAATAAATTGAAAAAACTAGGGCTAACAATTGCATCAAGGAAAAAGAAGGGCGATGCTAATGAGACTCTCTCAACAAGCCCTTTAGAAGGTGCCGGAGTAGCCGGAGTTGTGAATTTAGAGGGAAGCCTGTTGGTTCAGCATCGGTGAGTGTAGAATGAACTGCTATGCTTATTAAATATTACTGGTTCAGTAATAAACTACTATTTAGTATTTTTTCCTTAACTTATTTTTCTTCTTTGATACAGTAAGCTTCAGAATTATTGTTCTTCGTAATTCAACAATTTGCTTATGCTTTCATTGTATTAAATGTGTCAAGGTATTCTCTAAGTTTGTGTTCAATTCCCATATTCACAGGCAGAAAAGAAAAAGAGTCAGTGCTTTCAATGAAGATCAGGAAGCCCTTATCAAAGTTCTATTTGAGCAGTAAGTGTTACTTAACTTGGTTGCTTGGTAGAGGACTGAATTTTCTCTCTTTGCTCTCTTGATGAATGCTGAATGAATAGTTAAAAAATAACATGTTTTCTGAGTTTTCTTATTTTATTTTTTCACAAGACAACTAAAAGAATTATAGCCTGTGCTTTTCCTTTTAATATCTGGGATGTTACTTTGGCAGATTCAAGGACCATAGAAGATGTAGCTATATGATAGCCAATGCACTGGATGTTGATGGTAAATTCACACCTGCCCAAGTCTCTCGAAAACTTACGCAACTTGGCTTATATGTTCCGCAAAAGAATTCTAGAGGAAATATCCACCAAAAGAGGGAGGATCTTATGGATTATTCTAAGGATGGAATGGATGAATCTGATGATGAGACATTGGTATCATTGATAGAAAGGTATTGTTGCATTAATCTTACGTTTATACAAATTTGCGATATTAATACTTGTCTTTTATAAAATTATATTATTTAATCACCATGCAGAATTCATTTCAAAACATCATATATGCACATTTTTTAGTTGATTTTATTCTTCCATTTTATACATAGATATACACTTGTTCTACTTTATATTAATGCAACTTTTTGTGTACCCTGCTGAACGAGTCTCTCCTTTTTTCTCCCTTTAATTATTGTTTATTTAATTTTAGAAAAAAAGTGAAGAATGGAAAAAAATCAAGCAAACCATTACATGAACAGACCAACGATGATAAGCTGTCAAAAGATGATTCTGATGATGAAATACTTGGCTCCATCCTCAAGTAATGTCCCCTTTACTTACTTTTCTGAGACCAGTAGTTTACTGATAATGATGGGATCTTAAATGTTTATATTAAGAATATATAGTTTGAACTGGCGATTTTTCATTTTTCTGCTTCTATCTATTCAAGATATGTCTCTCCTTCTCTTTCCTCCCTTTAATTATTGTCGTATTTAATTTTAGGAAAAAAGGGAAGAAAAGAAAAGAATCAAGCAAACAGGTCCATGAACATTCTGGTGAGGATAAATTGTCAAAAGATGATTCTGATGATGAAATACTCGGCTCTATCCTCAAGTAATGTCCCCCTTTACTTCCTTCTCCAGGACTAGTTGTTTAATGATAACGATAGGACCATAAATGTTTTATATTAGTAATTTAGTTTGAACTGATGATTCTTCATGCTTCTGGTTCTATTCTACTATAGACCTCCAGTCGCTATCTACAATTTTTTTTCAGAATTAACTAATGTTTTTTTTTTAATTAGGAAAAAAAAGAATAGATCTGTATCTGGTGAACATTTACATAAAAACACCAATGTGGGTGAATTGTCTAGATATGATTCTGAAGATGAAATTCTTCAATCTGCGCTGAAGTAAGTATTCCATTCTTCATCTTTTCTATTCTAGTTCTACTATAGACCTCCTGTCTCTGTATCTACAATTTTTTTTTCCAGAATTAACTAATGTTTTTTTTTTTAAATTAGGAAAAAAAAGAATGGATCTGTATCTGGTGAACTATTACATGAAAACACCAATGAGGGTGAATTGTCTAGATACGATTCCGAAGATGAGATTCTTCAATCTGCACTGAAGTATTCCATTCTTCATCTTTTCTATTCTAGTTCTACTATAGACCTCCTGTCTCTGTATCTACAATTTTTTTCCAGAATTAACTAATGTTTTTTTTTTTTTAATTAGGAAAAAAAAGAATAGATCTGTATCTGGTGAACTATTACATGAAAACACCAATGAAGGTGAATTGTCTAGATACGATTCCGAAGATGAGATTCTTCAATCTGCACTGAAGTAAGTATTCCATTCTTCATCTTTTTTATTCTAGTTCTACTATAGACCTCTTGCCTCTGTATCTACAATTTTTTTCAGAGTTAACTAGTGTTTTTTTAATTAGGAAAAAAAAGAATAGATCTGTATCTGGTGAACATTTACATGAAAACACCAATGAGGGTGAATTGTCTAGATACGATTCTGAAGATGAAATTCTTCAATCTGCACTGAAGTAAGTATTCCATTCTTCATCTTTTATACTCTACAGATCAATTTACAATAGGACCATCAAATGTGTATATTAGGAAATTAGTTTGAGCTTTTAATTTTTCCTGCTTTCCCATATATCTGTTCCTACTTAAAAAAACTATCATCAATTCTTCCATTTATATATGTTTAGTCTATTAGAATTTTTAGAAAATCATGTTCTGGCGCTTATTTTTTCCCCCTCTGTTACACTCATCTTTAGAGCATTCGCCATTTTAAACAATTCTGACACTGTATCAAGCTTTTTGTATTTTTTTAATGTTTTTAGCTGATTACTCTAATGGTTGAATCAAATGGCATTTGCAGTGAAAATCAAGTAGGTTTTAAGAATTCCCAAGTAGAAAATAAGCAAGTGGATCCTGACTTGGAAGATTCAGAGGATGATGTGGCTGTTAATGTACTTCCTGACAATGCTGTATCAAGAAGGAAGCTGAGAATGGTGATGGATCTTGAGGATGATGAGTGATGTGAAAGTATGGTTAGGATGCTGGTTGATTCCTTTATACTTGACTGTTTGCTTTCAACTTGTACAAATATTATGTGTACTATTGAACTGATTATGGAAGATTTTATCCTCGTGTATACTGTATAGTTGGTTTTGTTGTAATTTCTCAAACAGAGCAACATCCATATATAAGTTATTCTCCTATTTATTTTCAAGTCTAGAGATATGTGAACACATTAGCGTGTGGATTGAGAGTATGAGAATTGAATCATATAAAAAAGAAAAAAAATACTTTTGTTTGCTTTGCACATAATCGATAGAAAAATGCTATTGTTACATTTAAAATATACACTACACCGATAGAAAAATGCTATTGTTACATTTAAAATATACACTACACCATATTAAATGTGCACCAATAACACAGTTTTATTATAAAAATAGTATTTTTTTTTTTTGAATTAAGGAGCACAGATATAAAAATTGTCTGATTAATCAATTAATATATATATATATTGGAACTAAATTTTTTAGAGAACTTAAAAAAATCATTTTTGTAAAATAAATTTTAAAAATAAAACTTAATATTGAAAAAATTAATCAAAATATTTCAACTAATTTTGAGGATGGATATCCCTCCAAGAAAATGTTAATAGATGAATTAGATGAATTTTTTTTAATAGATAGATTGAATTGGATTTTTAAAGAGAATTTTAGTGGAATGTTAATGGATTATTGGATTGTTGTGATCCATCAATTTATATTCATCTAATTCATCCATTTTGTCACCACTAGAGACCATTCATAATTCTGCAACCAAATCTCTATTGTGATCTATCCATTCTAAGTGAAAAGAAAAAACAAAAATAAATATATGTAGTATTGTTGTAACTATAAAACAAACAAGCAAATTGCATGAATATACATCCTACCTGGAGATACAGAATTTACAGAGTCAGTTGCAATATACATTATAATGAGAGAGAGGCCAATAAATTACAACATAAAAATCCAATAGAACCTATTTAAACTCTCACCAAAGAAAGAATGAAAAAATCCAAGATAACAAAGGGGCACTATGATAGTAAAGATGTTACTCGGACAGAGTTATCAGCTGATCCAGTCAAGAAAATGGGCAAAGTCGGATGCCAATCTACAGCAGTAATAGGAGCACCGTGAGAAAGTGTTCTCCAACCAGTCAAATGATCCTGAACCTGACAAGATAACCAGACATTGACATTTTCAGTTAACTAACAAGATAGCTAGAAATATCCATGCCAAATTTTACTTGCTTTAAGAAGTCAAATTAAAATACATATAAGCAGATTATAACCCCTTCAAAGGGAAGGTCTAATTATAATGCATGCAGAGGAAACCGAGAAACATCAACCTGATATATGGGTGCTATAACTGAACTGGATGTTACCAAGAGTCTCCTCCCATTTGCATCTAATGCCATATCACGTCTATAATAATTTGAATCATTAACGGGGTAACAAAACCTACAAAATGCAAAAAATAACACGGTGAGAATTAATTATTCAAAACATATCTAAAAGCAAAGATAGTGGAATAGGGATTACACCATTATCCCTCATTTAGCATGAATGAGCTAAAACATTTTCATTAGGAAAAAATGCATAGGTCATACCACCTATTCCACAAATGCATTGAATCTGATTGACATGGATTATGTGATTGGTTCCAGCCCCTCATAATTTGAATTGAATTGTCACATGATTTTATAGTATTAGTAATACTCTAAATAAAATATTATTTAGAGTATTTGAAATTGTGTACACATGTATACTATTTGAAATTGTGTACACATGTTCTGTAGTAAGAAAGGCGGTCCTGAGAAAAGAACCTGCCATTTATGACATCCCTTCATTTCATTTATCTAATTTCACAATCTTTGGCTGGTATTGGCAAGAAAAGAAAAAAGAAATATGAGTTTAATCATAACGTATCAAACTATAAATATACCTACTACAGTCTCTCGACCACAAGATTTGACCTTGGTTTTGCAAGCTCCACTCAAAAATCTGTTAACAAATAACTAATTTACAATGAAGTTTGAAATCTATTCCACAAACTGGAATAACATTAAATTAATAGTACTTGCCTTTCCATCCGAGCCGAAGCTAAAAATGCTAGTCTCATCCGGTCCAAAAAGAATAGAACTGATGGAAGAATCATGTGCAGGCCAGCCAGTGATTTGTAGACCAGCGGACATGTCTTAAGTTTGTTAAGAATGACATGATTGTCAAACCATGTGACTCTTCTAGACTTTCAAAATGTGTTTTCTTATGTGTAAAAGTAAAAAAGAAAAAAACTGAATTTTATTTCATGAGTAACTTTTAAAACATAAATACAAGCTATAAAACAATTTATTAATACACAGTAGCAACCAAGTGAATATAAAGGATACCGAACATGTGAATCATTCCATCAATAGCAGAAGCTGCTAAAATCTTCCCGTTATGATTGAAACATAGAGAAGTAATTGCGGGTGGATCTTCTCCAAGAGGAAGAACTGTCTTTATGGAATCCAAAATTAAACATAGCCATTGAATAGCTTTAGTATTATACACAAAGAAGCACATACCATGGCCTTCCATGTCTTCATGTTCCATACAGTGAGTGAAGCAAAACCCAGGTTGTCAAAATAGTTTGAACTAGACCTACAGAGACAAAATGGACCTCATAATTCCTTTCTAAAATGTATCAACAGTGTAGTATAAACGACAACAAAAAAGCAATGAAAGGATGTTCATTTAGTGCGTAATAAAAGGTGGGATACCCTGACCAACACTATTTCAGCATACCTTCATTATTATGTCCAAAATAAAAACAGAGAATGTACAAAAATTGGACTGACATTGTGTTAAACAGATCATCAATATTCAAATCACCAAATTCAACAATTTTACTATTTCAGTAAAAGGATTCAATATTTAAAATTTTGATGCATACCCTCCAGATGCTGCTGCGGACACAAAAATAGGTTCAACAGGACTGCACTTTATGTCCAATACACTGTAAAATCACGTACACTTGTGTCAGACAGTTGAAAGTAATACACAAACCTGAAAAGTTTATACACAAGAAATACCTTGGAAATGCTTCAGTTGTGTTAAGGTCACAAACAACTCTCTTTGCGTCCACATTCCATGCCTTAATGCACGCATCAGATGTACCTATCAGAAGCTTTTATCAAGAAGAACAACTCAATTATTTTAATTTACAATGTAATATAATCAATAGAAAAGAATAATTTCAATCACAATGATAAATCAATTCACATACCAAGCGGTCTGATTTGCATTCCCAGTCAAGTGACAGAATTTCAGTGCCGCAATATATGGTTGCATTTCTAGACGCCGGAGTTGATGCATCGTATGTCCATATCCTTTACCAAAAGATGTAGAGCAAACCATAAAATAAGACCAAATTTCTTGAGAGAGATTTCTTAAAAATAAAGAAGAGTTGTAGCCTTGTAGGTATTTGAAAGGTAAAGAAAAAACATTATTGAAAATAGGCAATATAAAGTGCTATAGTACAATAAACTTCATTTCTATCTATTTAATTTCTTATACATTGTTGACAATGTTGCTATAAATACATCCACACACAGTTTTTCAATAGTGGAAAATGAGTGCAGACTACAGCCAGCAATCTCAGGACTAGATAAAAACTGATCTATTTTTCCACTTAATCAATAATCTCGATATATTAGTTTATATCACCTCCGAGAGAGGGTACCTGGCAGTTCCATCTAGAGAAGCACTAGCAATATTGTTTCCAGATGCAGAGAAGCGGCACCGGCTGATTGGACTGGTGTGCCCCAAAAAAGTCTCCTAAAATCCATAATGATATCATATTTACACAGATTTCGTAGAAAATATAATATGCTCCTGATAGTTAAGAGTAAGACGAAAAATGTAGAACAAAGGGAGAAGAAGAACACAAATAAGGCTCGTACAAATTTTACCTGGTGCTCTACATTGACCTCATCAAAGTCTTCTTCCCTAGACACATCCCCATCGTTTTCTGCCACAAAATTAATTGTTATTTTTTTATTTCCAAATATATAATCAAGGTAACTGAAATGGCAGTTGATATCTCAGCCTAAAATCAAATTACTCAGCATACAGAAAATTCAACGTGTTTTGGAGTTCAGATAAAGTGTAACAAGATTAGGAGCTAATTAAGCGAATACAATGCATCTTGAAATTTTTTCAGAAATAATAATATAATAGTAAAAATTTGGTTGCTTCTCTGTCTCAGTGCTAAATAAAAATACAACGCTTTCTTGTTTCATTTCCATGAGTTCTGCAACAGAATCCACATTTTGTAGGGTCCGTAACAAATACCATCATTTGAAACCAAAACATATTGTCTATCCTCATTCAAAATCAATATATTGTTTTAGAGCAATTTATGCTTACAAGTTAACAGCAAGCTGCAGTGTAAAAGTAATATCATAATTTGTCTCAACATTGCATATAGAGTCATACTGCATGACAATTTCATTTACTTCTCAGGATTCACTAACTAACATTATCTACCTTTTCCATTCACTGATGACTAGTTAACTAATACTCCTATCATGTTAAAACAATAATTCAACATCAGAACATATCAGCAAATAAATTTTAATAAGTCTATTTATATAAAGTAGCCATCAACTTGCTTAAAAAACAATGATCAGGCAACTAGTTAAAGTCACTTCACACAGAAGAAGCGGACTTGAAGTATATCTGTCTGCCTATATGGGGACTGTCATGACCTTTTAAAGTGGTATTGCCAGCCTTGCCATTTCCAACATCATTCAATAAGAAAGTTGAATTATCGCCAGACTTAGAGCTAACAAACTCAGACTGAAAACTTCCAGGCTCACCCACAACTAAATCTTGGCCAATATCTGTTTGAACTTCTCGTGGAAAAGTCTCTGGAGAATCCTTTGACATATGAGTACTTTCTTCATGCAAATTGCTTGATGAGCTAATACTTCCTTCCATACTTCAATCCAAATTAATTAGAAAGGTAAACAAGACTTATTTATTAGACTTGAGCGTTGAATAAAAATGTGCTTACCTTTTAAACTGCCTTAATTGTGTCTCTTTTTCATTGAGTAAAGCCTGAAGTTCTGACAATTTAATATTTAGCTGTGTGATATCTCTTTTGAGTAGGTTGGTAGCATTCATCTCTGAACTAATCTTCAGTAGAGCAGGTAGACGTGATTTTATTAAGGATAATTACAGAGGGTTTTGATGAAATTGTGTATGTAGAAGACACGAGAAAATCAAATAAGAAATCATAATCTATAGAAACGTTGTATGCATGAGATCATGACATCAGTGTTGTCAAATAGCGGTGCTATAGTGCAATAACATAGGGGAATTTGATTAAATCACTAGTGTTCCGAGATCTGCTATTTATTCAAATATTGTCATATAGCCACTATTGCAATGGTTATCAAAATCTCGATTTAAATCTTAAAATCTTACGATTTTGCGATCTCACTCACCCCCAACGATCTAAATCTTAAGCAGAATCCTGCGTTGTAGTTAAATTGTAAAAAAAAAAAAAAGGTAAAAAACATTGATTATGAGCGATCTTGGGCACTTCTAGCCACGATCGTCCATTTTCCGGCCACCGCCATTACAGGCCGAGAAGGATGACGAGATATAGAGGCACAATAATTATGATTCGGCAGCGTCTATTTTCCCACAAATACACTTGCCTAGGAAAATATCATTTAGGAATACTTCAAATATGAAGTATTATTTTATGTTTTAGTAGTATCTTACGATTTTTGTTACGATCTTATGTTTTACAATCTTGCTACCCACTCTCGATCATACAAAAATAATTGAGTAGGATCTTCCGATCATAGTTACGATCTCATGTTTTACAATCTTCATAGCAGTAGCATCATATCGTTCTGTAACCTGCTTCATTTTCCTTCCCCCCCCCCCCCCCCCCCCCCCCCCCCCCCCCCCCCCCCCCCTAAATTACCAACATACTAAGCATGAATCAACCTATCATAATTTTAGTCACATCCTTCAACCTACTTTTGAAACTATTAACAATTGTAAAATCAGTAATCGAGCGAAAACCATGTTACCTAACAATCTGTAACTACACCTGAAAAATGCACCCAAAAAAAATCAATCTGAAACAATAGAAACTATTTTTTTTTTTTCAAAAAAATGTTGTGAAGGATATGAGTAGCATTGAAGATCTCACTAAAGAAGTTTCTAACAGAAAGATGCAAGGCCTGATACCACTCCTTGGAGAAGAAAATTCGAAATTCCGGATCCAATTGCGGATTCTTCACATAAGGAATTGCTGCAATGCAGTACAAAATCTCATCATCACATATTTCACATTCATACACTGAAAATTCAATACAAAAAAAAACCACAAAAAACCTAAAACCTCACCAAACCATTGAGTCCAATCCTCCTGAGAACTCTGCAACAAATCAGGACCATGCACAGTGAAAAACTCAACAACCTTATCCCTCCGGTTGGATTGCAAAGCGTGAACGACGTAGAATCGTAAAACAGAAGCTTCCAGCTTAGAGAAAGTTGAAACGAGTGTAGTTTCGAAAGACGAAGATAGATAGTGTTTGAAGAAACCGAGAAGCGCTACCAGTTTATCGATCTGAAACTTCGGAACGTATAGCGAGAAGATTAGGTCAAGAATTTTGTCGACCTGAAAGCCTTTTCCGACGTCGGTGCGTAATTCCGTTTCGTAAGCTTCGAGAGTGTTGGTGAATCCTCGGAACACGAGAAACTCTCTTACTAACTCCTCGGCGTAATGCATCTTCTCCATGTTCTACAACGCGCGAGATAACACTGTTATCGATTATACTCGATACAATTCAGAATTGATTTTGAAGTGGAACGGAAGCGGTGATGGAGTAGTGTAAGGTATTGTTTTACGGTTACGGCGTTGTATCGGAAAGTGTGCGGTTGGTGAATTGCGCCGGTGAGGGAGTTGGTGTAGTGTTGTTGGTCTGGGCGAGTCGGCGATCTACCAGATGTGGAGGTTTTAGGACACAACGGTGGTGGATACACATGTGTGTTTGTCACGTGCGTGACACGTGATAAACAGAATGGTAGTTACTAAACTAAATTTTTATTTGGGATTTCTTCATTACACTTTTATTACTAAACTAAATTTTTATTTGGGATTTCTTCATTACAATTTTATTACTTTTAAACACTTGTTTGAATTTTAAAATTCACATAAAATTTAAAATTTGAAATCCAGATAGATTTATTTTAGTATTGGATGAATTTCGGATGAACTTTAACTCTCTTGTAATATATTGAGCGTTTAGATTTTAAAATTTGAAATTCGAATTTTGTTCAGATTTTGAATTTCAAATAGAGATATTTATGCATTGAGTGTGTTTTGGGTGTTGTATTAGAATTTCGGTGCAAGAGAGACATTTCTAGAAATTCCATAGAAATTGAGAGATAATACTAAGAAATAATGAACAATCCTCTTTATTCTTTATTTTTGGAACAATTTTTTTTATCTCAGTATTTATTTTCAAATTTTCACATAAGTTCATTTGATTCATATTTTTTTTTTAGTGGGAGAGGTAGTTCAATTAATTTCATATAAGTTTATTTAATACATATTTTTTGAGTGAGAGAGATAGTTCAAACTAATTTGAAAAGAGTTAAATCTTAACAGTGTAAATATATACGCGACAATTTGTCTGCTTAAAGAAAATTTGATACAACTTCTTATACAATTTGTACAACTTAACATAATTTGCACAAAACACCAATCTTAATCTTAAGCTTTTGGAGAAAGCAATAAATTACAAATTCATCACAAAATTTATCTATACTACGATTTAAACACTATCTTGGTGACATTGTGGAATTGCTACATGTTGCATGAGATGTAAGATGACTAGTAATGGTGAATGAGCTATAGTGATTATACTCTCTTTTCATAGCTTTGTAGACATGATCCAACCCTTCTTCAATTAACTCTAGTACTGTTTGTGGCATTGGTGGCATATTTATGATATTTGATTCTTGGCCTTCGAGCATTCTCACGACTTCTCCCATTGGTGGTCTCATTGAAACATCATCTTGGATGCACCAAAAGGCAACATTCAAAGCTCTTGTTAGTTCTTCTTCATCAACTGCCCCATTTAATCTTCTATCTGCCACTTTGATTGTTGATCCACTTGTCATCTCCTATAATAACCAAACATTGTATTATCACCGTTTAAATAACTGAATCATAGACACTTCTGGGTCACGATTCATCTGGTTGAACCATTCTGTTCGGCTTTAAAAACATTATAAGTAAAGACGTAACAATAAGACAGTAGAATTAATAAATTAGTATACCTTGTAAGCCCAACCAGGATAGAAGAAATCTTCTTCATCAAAGGACAAATCAAGATTTCTTCTACCACCAATGATTTCTAAAAGAAGCATTCCATAACTGTAAACATCTGCTTTTACGGTTATCGGTCGATTACTAACCCATTCTGGCGCCAAATAGCCTCTAGTGCCTCTTACCATTGTTACCACATGAGAATGTTCCCTTGCCATCAATTTAGCAAGTCCAAAATCAGATACCTTGGGACAAAAGTTTTCATCTAACAATATATTTTCTGGTTTGATGTCACAATGTATTATCTTATTTCTACACTGCTCATGAAAGTATGCAATCCCTTGTGCAGTATTTAAGGCTATATCAAAACGAGTTTGCCAATCGAGCAATCTATCTCGCCCTCTAATCGAAGGGAAGATCCACTGATCCAATGAACCATTCTTCATAAACTCGTAAACTAAAAGCCTGCAAATTAACAAACATTGCTTAAGCCAATTAAAGCGATGAAATTTGAATTCTTATGAAGGAATTGTAAATAAAATAGTACGCACCTCTGAGGTCCCTCGGAACAAAAACCACATAAACGAACCAAATTCATATGATGCATTGAGCCAATCGTGTTTACTTCAGTGATAAATTCTTTCTCTCCATGAGGCAAAATCTTATCGAGTTTCTTCACCGCGACTAAGGTACCATCTCCTAAGCTTCCTTTATACACACTTCCAAATCCACCTACAAAATATAAACTGTTAGCAACAAACTATAGTTTACGAGCTTTGGTTTCAAATACACATTTCCAATCTCCTAAGCTTCCCGCGCTTTATACACACTTCCAATCTCCTAAGCTTCCTTTATACACACATACCTGTTCCTAGAAGCTGCGAAAAATTGCTTGTCCTGATTTGCAAAGCGCGGTAAGTAAAATTCACCGGAGCACCTGATAATACCAATGAACTTTCCATCTCTCTTTTCAAAGTTTTTTTTCTATGAACACTATAATACAGTAACATACATAGTAAAATAATGAGAACTATCATGCCTAGAACAATTGGAATAATCACAGCCTTTTCCTTAGCACTCCCCATTCCATTAGAAGAACTGTTATTAGACCTTCCTTGTCCTTCTGCTGTCCACGAACTATTTGCTCGAATCTTCACAAACAAAGTCGAGCTCGTATCTTCAAAACCGCCGAAACTTAAACTCCTCAACACCCAACAAAAAGGTCTTTCTTCATTTAGTCCATAAACAGAAGCAACACAGTCACAATCTGATAAACATGCATCGCCGCATTTTGATACAGAAGAAACATCACTCTCACTATAATTAGCTATTATTGAAGATTCAGAAAAATAATAATTAGTTTGTTGCACTGTTGAAATTCTAAAATTCGATGTCATGTTTTCGTTTTTTCCATTAGTACATTTTCCAACAAGAGATGAATTCTCATAACACTGTCCATCTCTTCCAACTTTGGAAGTTCCTGGTAAACAAGTGCAAGAAGCATTAGTCTTAGTTTTATCCAATTTGCAAACTCCATTACCACAAATTCCACCAATATCACATGGATTTGAAACTGCAGCCCACTGTGACACCCATTGTTTCGATCCATTTACGTCTTCCCATCGATACAACCGCAGATTTCCATTCTCTTCGAGCGTAAGTCTTCTAAGAACGGTTAACGGCGTAGATTGATGAATTGCAGAAGCTAAACCTGCATCATCATTATCATTCTTATAAACATAAACTGCACCATCAGATGAATTTCCATACACAATTCCAAAGCTTCCGGCCTGATCTAAAACCGCGATAACTTCTCCGGTTACATTGGAAATGTCAGGACCCTGCCAATAAGAATAATTTGCATATGATTCATTTTCATCAAAAGTTTGAAAACTTTCTGGAAGATTGTAAGTTAGTCCAAGACTTAACGAAGTCGGTTGCTGAAGCATTTTGAGAGCATAGTAGCCGCCATGAGATGAAGATTTTGATGATGTTAATTCTGAAGAAACTGTTAGAGGCTGATTTGGGAGAAGTGTGTTTGAAGGTTGAGAAAAACTCTGCCATATAGGGTGGTTGTTTGTGTTGTAAAGGATGAAGTTACCAGATTCTGACATGGTTGCTGATTCTACATTAGCATTTGAGGTGTTTGAGGCCCATATGGTGACTTTTTTGTCAACGAGAATGAGGTTTCCTGTTGTGTCAAGCTCCAAAATTGCTTCCTGAGATGTAGGTGAGTTTCTGTTTGGATTGAAAAAGAAAATTAATCAGTTCCTTGACAATGTATGCAGAAAGAGAGTATGATAGTGCAACAATGAAACATGGACGCGATACAGGTATTAGTATCTGATAAGCAGATACATCAGTCATTGAAAAATCTAGGATACTGATAGAGTAAGCATTATGATTAATTATACAATACGAAAGTAGTGATATTAGTTAATAGCAGATGTACCTATTGGGTGACCAAACGAAAGTTCGGTCTCCTGGAAGGCTAGCAAACCAAATGCCCAACGTGAATAATCGATTATCAGTGTCTGATGGAGTGAAGCCGATAGCGAATGTTCCATTATCAGAAATCCAAACTTGATTCTTACTAGCCAATAATCTTGAGCCCAACTCAATCTCACTTGAAATGCAATCACTGGGACAACTCAAGAACACAGTAACAACAACCCAATAGTACATAAATGAAGAAGCCATGTGAAGTTACAGTTGCATGCTAGTGTGATGAGTTGGTTATTATAGATATTATAGTAAAAGAACCAAGCTAACTAAATGGTTTGGATTTGGCATGGTGTTTTATATATATGTGGAATGTGATTGATTAAGTGTTTTATTTGGAGAAGAAAAATACATAAATTGGACACGTGGTTAGTGGTGGCCTGGTGGGTGAACTATAAGTTTGAAAAAATGTGGCTTAGTGAGTGGTCGGCAAAAAAATAGTTTGATATATTAATATGGTGGCATAGATTCATTGCTTTGTGTGAGTTTTCATAGGTTTAGTAAGGTTTGACAATATTGATATGTAGTTGGTGCAACTATGTGAGGCTGAAGGTTTGTTTTTGCATTTCACACTGCACACTTTGAAAAAAAATATGTTTGCAACATTTTCATTTGATTAAAAAGGTACACTTATTTATGAGGTATACTTGCAGTTATTTGACACACTCTCTTTTATGATTGGTGGTTGATATATCCATTAAAAAACAGCTTTTGAATAATAAATATGGGGTGTCCACAAAAAATACCCTTTTCATTGTGTGTGGTTTGCACATAGAATGAAAAAAAATGTTATATAGGTAATTCATGTTAGTAAATTTGCAGCCATATGTTATATGCTTCTCTTTGATTTTATCTAAGCAAACGGGATGTCGGTTTTTGTAAAAGTTCGAAAAAAAACATAGCAAAACAGGATAGAGTAATTAAGGATATATGTTTAAAACTTTTCCGCCCTGTGAAAAATATTGCGGAGCGGGACATGCCTATGAACTTTGCATTTAAAAAATCTAAAATAGCACAAAATTATAGGAGATTATTTTATCCAACCCATGAGATGAGAGAGAACACACAGAAAATCCAATTTTGCTTTCTTATATTTTGAAGATGCATCTTTCACCGCAATCAATACACACAAAAAAGTGTTGCAAGTAAGTCACACATCATTTATGTAAAAAAACTAGTATGGAGATGCATATTATGAATCACCGTTGGATGTTATTGATGGTGTTTTAAGTTGACTGAGTTAGTTTATTCAACTCAATGACAATTTCTGAGATGCATCTTCGGAAATATCTAGCAGAAAATTTAATAAAACACCACCTTACCTTTACATGTTCTTCTTCTTCATGATGACACAACACAATTCTATTTTATAAAAACCCTTAAAAACATCCATTCATTCTTAACTAACAATCAAACCTAAAAAACTGACTGTTTCTGGTTCGATTTCAAAATTGAACCAAACTAATGAAAATTGATACAGTTTGGTTCAGTTCTCGGTTTTAGTTTTTAGAACCCGCCAAACTAATGAACTGAATCAATGATTACAATTGCGCTCTAAATCTTTTATTCCACCCATGATGAAGTTCAAATCATTGTCCATCTTTGGTTGCGTTTCATTCCTTTCAACAAAACACACATCTATATCCGAACTCTAAAACATAGAAAGTAGAAATGATAAGTAAAAAAAAACCCGCTTTCATGGAACTGCCGCTCTCTCTACCGTTGTTCTTATATGTTATAGTCACCTTCTTCGTGTTCAAGTTCTATTTTAGTTTTATTATTTTTATACATTTTTTTTCTTCTTTAACAAAATTCTTTTACAAAATAATTTTGATGTTTATTTGAGGTGTGAAACATTAATTTATGTGTATTGAAATTGATCTTACCGAGCAGATCAGATGGCCAGCAACAAAGAAGGCTTGAAATTCGGAATGGTTGAGAGGGAAAAAATAGTTGGACCTGCAAGGCACTCCGATGCCAACGTAAGTATGTGATCGACAAGATACAACAACGTGAGAGATTTGGAGGTAAGAAAAAAGTTACCTCGCCCCCTGAGGATAGAGGGCTATTTATGGGATAATCCTAAGCGAAATTAGCTCCGCTTTGCAAGACGTGGATTTAGGCGACGCAAGAGCTGGCCGCTTCCGGGCACGAGGTTCTCTCGTGCTCGGTTATGTCTAGTGTTTGCCCGGGGTGGACCGGGGAAGACTGTCGTGTGCGCGTCCAGGGTGCCTTGGGCCAAAGGCTGGATTGACCCAATAAGAGGGATTGGACCGGTCCAGAACATAATTTTTTTTATTTTTTATTGTGTTTTATTTGTTAAGTTTTCAAATTACTTCTCAACCTTTTAATGTCAAGTGTTAATTTTTATATTTGATAATAAATTTGTTTTATGATGCAATAAAAATGTCATGTTTTGTATAGATTAAAAATAACTTATAATTTGTAGAGTATAAAATAAATTATAAAAAATGTATTGTTTAAAAAAATATAAAATATACCGAAAAACACAACAATCTAAATATGTAACGTTTGAAAAATAAAAATATTGGGAACCTATTAATCAAATCAAACCAAATGAAAACTCGCTAGTTTGATTTTGTTTCATTTTTAAAAAATATTTAAAAATCGAACCAATGAAATATGATTGATTTAGATTTTTTTTACCAAAAATCGATCAAAACGAAGCAAATATAAATTAAATTGAAAATAAAATGTGCATAGCATTTTTCATATTTAATTTTAATTAACTAATCTTTAAAGAGTTTAATGGTAGTGCACTGTCAGTGTAAAGAAGTATTACACAGATATCCAATCAGATTATTTTAAAGTGCCAAATTATTTCAGTATGGAAAAAAAGGAAATGCACTGACAGTGTAAAGTATTTTTACACTGTCAACCAATAAGAGACATGCATCAGAATAAAGCCCATTTTTAATTTTAAAAAATTGTAATTACATGGCAAATTAAAGCATTTTAATTGGTTATATGTGTAAAACTGATTTACACTGACAGTGCACTATCTTTAAACTCTTTCAGTATTTTAAAATTTAAAAATTGACTTAATAAGATACATGATTGTCATTGATTGACGTGTAAAAATAATTTATAGATGCACATCCCCTTTTCTCATCTTTAAAATATAATCCAATAAAATTTGATTTTAATTTTTTTTTATTTGTATCACACGAAGAATCACAGTCCCAATCCATCCCTTGCGAAGGGTAACAAAATTTGAAAAGGTGAGGTTGATTCACGGTTTAAGTTTCCGACAAAGACATCATTAGCATCAGGTATCGGAAGAGAGTGAACAATTGGTTCTGTTTCCATTCCGATGTTAAAAAGGATCTGCAAAGCGTTCTAGTCAATCTGGAAGAGAATCTCTGGATTACAGTCTCGCGAGGGTTTTGGTGTTGTAGCCAATTACCATGTCCACCACAATTTCTTCTCTCCCCTTCTCTCTCCCTCCCCGCCACAATTCTAGGGTTTCTCGTTTCAATCAAATCTCTTCTAGTGTTCCATTCCAATCATTCACCCTTCCTACAAACGTAATCACTCTTTCATTGGTTTGTGGAATTTTTCAATTGCTGTTCAGAGTGTGTATGAAGTTTGATTGTTTATTGATCTGACCTGAATTGATTTTTGACTCCAGAAATGGAGAGTTTTGTGTTTTAAGCATGAGAACATTCCGTCAGAAACTAATGGCTCTGAGTTCAAAGACGATAAGTCGTCGGAAGATTTGATAAAGTTTAAAGGGGATGATGACTCCAAAGACTTGAAAAAAGACTGGCTTGCTGCTCTCCATATGGTACTGTTTTCTTTTTTTATAGTCATGTTTCATGGCGTTATAGGCAGTATAAACTAGGAAATTATAGGCAGTGACTATTTGAGAGACTTTAATCTAATCTGTTCATAATCAGATGAAATTTTTGGAATAGTCTGTATGCTATTTGACATTTTGTACGACAATTAGTGCTCAGTCACTTCATTTACCTAAGTCCATCATAACCTTACCTAATCATTCTTGAATCTAAAGGTCCAATAAGTGCTTAGCTTTCTATTACAATAAGTGTAGTAAGGAAGTTAATCAGGCTTAGGTGGTTTGGGCATGTAGAGAGAAGACATTTAAATTCTATTGGAAGGATAGTAAATTAGATGGAGAGAAGTCAAACTCTAAAGGTAGAGGAAGACCTAGAAAAACTAAGAAAAACTATTAAGAAAGATCTTGAGATTAACGAATTGGATAGAAACATGGTATTAGATAAAACATTATGGCGGAATTTGATCCATCCATGTAGCCGATCCCAATTGGTGGAATATGGCTTGATTGTTGCTGTTGTTGTTGTAGTAAGGAAGTAATCCCGGAAAGAATGATGTTTCAATTACCTCAAAATTTTCAGCTTCTTAAGCCTTTCCCATCTGTTGTGTGGTTGTGTCTACTGGATCACCAATTTACATATCCTGCAATTTTCCAGATAAATTTGACATGCCATTCTGGTTTTCCTTTGGAGTTGCCTCAGGGTTCATTCCCTTTTTCATATTAGCAATTGACCACCCATATAGAAAGTCTATCAGATTTCTAACGAGGTTGGCGTCTTTCTTTGTTTTGAAGCCATGGCTAAAGTAAAATTTTGTTAGAGATAGTTAAGTAGTTAGATTTAGATGGAGTATTTTTTTTGTATAAATAAGATAAATATGAGTAGAGAAAGGCATTTTGGTTTGTAAAGATTGAGTGAATAGAACAGTGGTTCTGTTCTTTTGTAGAAGGTGGGAAATTGCAAATCAAAGCAATCAAATTTGCCAGTCCAGAGACTGGTTGCAGCAATGAAGTTTCAGCATACCTTTCACCACTGTCACACACTTAATTTGTGTCCTGCATTTTCAATTTTCAGATGCAACCTTCAGGGTAGTATGGCAGTTAAGTAGTTAATTAAAGGTAATAGTTTGTATGGATAGGAGAAAGATGAGTAGAGAATGACATTTATGTTCGCAATTGCACAAATAGATCAGTTTCTCATTCTTTCTATAAGACTCTATTCTTTTCCTAGGTCTTAACAGTTTTCATGTGTAAAGATAGTAGGTATGGTCACAATAATGAACTGAACACATTTTCACTATTTTATTTCAACATACAGTCTACGATGGTAGAGGGGAAAAACAAGACTTAACACTTGTATACACAGTTGTGTGAGAATGAATGTAGAAGAAAAACAGAAGGCCGAGGAGACAGAAAATGAGAATATATGAAAGAGAACTGATGCTTTAAAAATACCTAAATAGAAAATGGGGTTTTCTCTTTGGTAATTAGCAATAGGCTCTAAAATTAATATATGTTTTTCTATCATTATATTTAAACAACATACACATACACATACGTATATGTATCCTGATTTGATACTTGTTTCTTGCTTTTATGTATTAGCTCATGTCATTCTGCTTTTTCCAATTGATTTGGATTATTCTTAAAAGAAGTTATAACATTATTCAACCATCAAACGTCAATCTGCTTTTAACTCTTCATTATCCACCATTACTTGTTAAAAAAAAACTCTTCATTATCCACCTCTAATTCTTCTGTTTAACAATGTAAACATCTTGTGTATTGGGAATAGTAAAGATATTGTTTTTAACCTTCCAGATCATAAATACCGTGCTTGATGTGGAACCCTGGAAAGTTCCTTGGACTGCAAAGACTATTGTTCAGGTAAAGTGTATCCTTTCTTATCATTATATATCATTAGCAATAATCAATATTATCTGTGCTTCAAGCATGTTTGGTACTCTGGATTGGGGATTCATTTCTGTCTCCTCACCGTATACATGATTATTCCTATGTTTCATGTGCTAAACTAAAAAGACACGAAGTGGCCATTCCATTCAGCCTCTGACTCCTCATGACTAAGAATGACCCCACCCTTTCTCTTTCTGTTGGAATGACAAAAATTTTGACTTCCAAGAAAGAGATCATTATACAGTCGTACCCTATTTTCTTCCTGTCAAATGAATAAGAATCCCTTCGTCTTAGAGAGAAATAATGATCCGAGGTTAAAAATAACTGTTATATACATTTTACCAGCTTAAATAATAAAAATGACTAAAACTCCATAAATTAATCTCTCAGAAATTCATGTAAGGGAATTTTCTTGATAGAACGTTAGAAACTTATTTAAACAATCATAAAATAATGAATAATAACATCTTTTTGTTTTAAAATTCAAGTGAAAAAATGTAACAAAATTATACTTATTTAATAATTATAGTAGTTGATTTGACAGGGGTTGTTGATGTCATAATTAAAATTCTGTTCCTATTCCATGTACAAACATAGTTGTGTTATTTAATAATTAATATGAAATCACAATGTTAGGAAGCAAACTAAGTTGGGTTTTGCAGGTTATGCTCCTCTGGATTGCCTCATTCTGGTTGGTAGGTTCTTGGATAGTTCCATTTTTAGCTTACACAGCAGGTTTTAGGAAGGAAACTCTTTCATACAGAGGACAAGCATTGTACAGTCTCTTGACGGATGTTGCTGAAGGCGTGGTTGGGATAGCTATACTTCATCGTTGTCTTGCAAGGTTTAAACCACTCCCAGCTGACTGGTTCAGATTTGAACTCAAAGGGAACTGGCAGTTTGATGTCGGTTTAGGTTGCCTCATGTTCCCCCTCATCAATCATTTGTCACAAATGAACCTAAACTTATTGCCTGTTCTTCAATATGCTCCAGTTACAGTCTCGAGTGTAGAGCAATCAATTCTAGCACGAGACCCTGTGGCAATGGTCCTATATGCAGTGGTAGTTTCAGTTTGTGCCCCAATATGGGAGGAGATTGTCTTTCGTGGTTTCCTTCTCCCATCTTTAACGAGGTACATGCCTGTGTGGAGTGCAGTATTAGTTAGCTCAATAGCATTTGCGTTGGCACACTTTAACATTCAGAGGATGCTGCCCCTTGTATTTCTTGGCATGGTGATGGGTTTTGTATATGTACGGTCTAGAAACCTCTTGCCATCAATGTTGTTGCATAGTTTGTGGAATGCTTTTGTATTTCTGGATCTCATGAAATAGTATATATTTTTTACTCTTCATCTGATCTTCTATTTTCAACTTTATACATGGACACAAGTGAGTTTCAAGGGAGAATGGAGGGCAGTGGTGGAGGTATATTATTGTCCGATTTGGATGTTATGATTCAACGCGAGAGGGTTATGTTGGAGATCTCATCATGAACAGTTGTTGGGTCCCACAACTAAATAATATATACAATTGAATTTTATTGGAGAGGTTTTCAACATCACCCTCATGTTGAATTTCAGTTTGAGAGAATTCAAATCATTGTTACCGATGATGCCTTGACATTCAAATGGCACACTTGGATCACAGTCATCTGCAGTTTCCTTAAAAATGCAATTGATTTGTCCCTTCCATATTTTCTTATAGTGTTGCTGTTTAATTTAGGAGATCAGTATGAGGGTGTTATGTTGCAGATCTCATCATGAATGAACACTCATTGGGCCCCCCCCCACGGGTGAAAATTATACGAGCTGACGTCTCCATCATAACTCTCATATTTCAGACGATACCATAACATATAGTTGCCACACTTGAATCATGGTCATCTGCAGGTACGATCCTACCTTTTCCTCTCCCCTCTTCTCCCTTATATACACGAGCTAGAAAAATGTGAGTAACCAACTCCTTTTCACCCTAACCGAAAGCTTGAAAGTTTCAACTTTCAAAGCCTATCGTTGATATAATTTAAGGGTAAAATATCTCATAAGTGGTATTCTGTGACATCTGATTAATAGTTTGCATTATTTTAGCAGTACAGACTAAGAATTGAATAATTGTTGATGGCATTTCAATTGTGAACATCCTTTCAGCCAGGACCCACATTAGATAGTTATAGAAAGAATGCATGTGGTTTGCTTCATACTTATAGCCACATTTTACGAGCTGATGAGCTGGTTGTCACGCTCTCCATTTTGAAATTTATATGCTAACTGTATTCTGTCAATTTCTAAAAAAAACAACTTGAGTTTGTATTTGGGGTCCTTGGTGCTTGCAAGAACGGTGTAACATTCTTTTCAGACTTAGACTGTATTAATGAAAGTTGTATTTACATGCAAATACCTATTGTCTTAAATGGAGACATAAAAGTGGGGACCGATTGATTTCTAGTCATTTGCTATGCTGGCTTACTGAGTTTTGTCCCATGAAACTTTGTTCTTGTTTGCTTTATCCTACCAACATAGGGTCCCTTGTCTGCCATTTTGTATTTTCAGAAAGTTGCTTAACAAAACCAATTCGTTCATTTTGGGATGACAATGACGTACCTTTATATACATTTAATTCAGAGGGTGTTTTTGTCTACAATTTCTCTTTTTCTTTGGATTCAAGGCGAGTTTGAAAAATTTCATTGAAAGCTATGTAGCTATGTGATTTTGGCAATTTCATTGAAAGCTATATAGTCATGTGATTTTGGTCTATTTTCACCATCATTTCTACGTGTATAGGTGCTTCCCCAACTTTGATGAAAGCTATGCAGTTCTTTAATATTATTATTTGTAATTTTATTTTGTTAAGTTTTATTACACATCCATATTCTCCTCCTTATTACACTTACTATATTCACGTGTTCTTAACTGTATACCTTCTTGTCTCGTATAATATCGCAAGTCTTATAACTATCTGATAAAGTTTTTTCCTCAACGTGAGCAGTACTTATATGTAACATAAAATTCACGAGGCTCTCCCATATTACAACCGTCCAATTTGAATTCGATGGTTTACATCTTCTAATTTTTCATTTATTTGTATTATGGATTCAAGATATTTAATCAGAGTAACTTATAACTCCAACTTTTATGCTTAGGTTAGTAATATTTAATTTACATTTCATATATCTTGTCTTACTTCTGCATAGACAAAAACCATACACATCTTAGATTCACCTTCAAGTCTCAAATTTCTCATTTAAATCGTCATTCGACACTTATTTAAATCGTCATTCGACACTTTTTGTATGACCATATCATTTAAAGAAACATACATCTTGGTGCTAGCTCTCAGATGTTTCATAAATACGTCTAAATTTTAGAGTTGAACCTTGGTGCAATCTAGTATTTATGAAAAAAAAATTAGAGTTGAACCTTGGTGCAATCTAGTATTATGAAAAAAATTGCCCGTTTTTCCTTCGTGTCTTCACACACTAGTTGATATTCTCTTATAAATATTTTGGATAACTCGAATATAGACAATTCTAATCCCTTCTTCTCAAGGGTTTTTTCACAAAATCTCATAGACAATGTATCATACACGTTTTCCTAGTCAATGAAAATTAATTATCAGTCTTGTTGATCCATCGATACTGCTCAATCATATGTTGTAATATGTTGTAGTAAATAAACTGTTTTTATGGTCGACCTCTCAAACATAAAATCATATTAATTACCGGTAACTTAAGTATCTTTTCTTAGCTTTCGTTCAATCATTATCTTTCATAACTTTATGACACGACTTATAAGTTTAATTATTCTATAATTTGCATAATTTTTTTATATACCTTTCGTTCTTATAGATTGGAGTTTTTTTTCCATTCATGCCACATTTGTTTTGGTCTTATAATTTTGTTAAAAAGTTTGGTTTGACACTAAATACTTCAAACTCCAAGAATTTTTCGAACTTCAATAGGTATTATTCATCTCATCGACAATAACATCTTTTTAAACTCTTCTTTTATCTTGTATTTTTGAATTCGACGATCCTAGTTATAGTTTCAATCTCCTTCTCTATTGTTGGTCGGTTAGAGTTTTGTGAAATAATATACCTTTATTAAATAAATTATACTAAATACACTTTTGATCTTTTTTTTTAGTCTTCCTAATTTAAAACTCAATCTTTTGGTCTCTTTATTGCAGAGGTGACACTTTTATTTAATATGTGACACTACCTTTTTCTCTATCCATTTAATTTATTTTTAGACACATGAAATTGATCTTTCTCTTAACTACCATGTCCGCTACATCTATAGATTTTTCTCTAAGCGGACACATATTTCATATTTCAAAACAAATCCTTTTATAATGGACTAACTTCTTTATTCATACCTGATCATAAAAGTATGAGAATTTTTGCTTATTTTTCATGGCATCTAGACGATGATGCAACAATTCTTGTTCATTTGGCACTATATACAAGTCACACAACACGATATTTTTGGATAACGATTTAACATTTACATTATTACGTATTTGATCCATCTCATAAAAATTCAACAAAGTTTTACATTGATGGTCGACTTTGTAACATAAGGCTTTCTGTATATTCCAAACACACTTAAAACCTCAAAAAGATTATATGCATCACCTCTGAGCTGTTAGTGGAGGAAAAAGCCTGAAATCTCCTTACTGTAAGAACCTAATGATACCTTCCTTTATTCTTTCAGATTCTGAAAATATGTTAAAGTTGTTATAGATAGCAATAACACCACGTAATCCCAATTGGTGGTGAAGTTATGATTTAGCTTATCAATTTGTGCCTTGACTTTTTAAAAAGAGAAAGAACATGTCTAATGCTTTTTCAGTACATCTGTTTTTATGTTATGAATTATAAGCTAGACATGTGGCACAATGTAAATCCCTTCTTTCATTCATAATAATTAACCATTCAAGTAATTTTTAGAGTAAATTTTACTCTCAAAATAAATTCTCATCACTCTTTTTTTATTATTCCTCAAACAATAGTTTTGTGTATATTATATATTTAATAATGTTCCAATGAAATATTTTTATAAGTGATTGTTTAGGTTCCATGGACATATTACAATTATTTTATAATTTCTGTTAAGTTTTATTTTGCAGGCTTGTAGCAGTTGAAATGTTATAATCAGAGTGATGAAATCACTCGTTAAAAGTGGTTATATCCATCCAAATATTAATATTGCATTAAACAAAAAAGAAAACAAAATAGCATAACACATAAAAACTTAAAATATAATTAACCACATTGCAAATATTAATTAATTTATTACACATAATTGAGGCCTTTAACTAAATAAAATATTCCCTCTAATTTGCAAAGATTCCTTATGATTACTCTTAAAGCTTTTAATTTACTTTATAAAAGCTTAAAGGCAACATTGTAATTCAATAAAAGTTAACACTTCTTGGTTTTTCTGAATTCCTTTTTTACCATATATATGCATAATATGCATGTACCTATTTCTTGACTGTGATTTTCTGATTTGTTTATTAGACTAAGTCCAGAAACAACCCAACCCTCTTTATGAAAATTTTAAAGCAACAAATGATTAAAAAGGAAAGGTGAGGTTAACTGACCATGAAACATGACAATATGATTAGGTTTAAAAAATATCACATCTCATTTTCATTTTAAAACTATTTTGTAAGCGTGAATTAAATTCAATATATAAACCTAATAATTAGCAAATTAGATTTAAAAAAACGTTACATCTTATTTTATAACTATTTTGTAAGAGTGAGTAAGATTCAATATAAAAACCTAATAGTCGGGAATTAGGTTTTCTAAATGAGATTGATCATCGACTGAACTGGACTGACCGATACTTCAGACAGACGAATAAATTCATTTAAAAAAAAATCTAACCCACCACCCCCACATGACCAATTCTAGTTGTTGGAGAGAGATTATATATTAAGGGGCTTCGTGTGTATACAAGTCAAAATATGTGTGCATAAGAGAAGAGTCTTCTCTAGCTATACCTACCTTCTATCCCCTTCTTTCCAATTTCAAATTCAAAATATTTTTTCCTAAAGAGTTGCTTGCAACCATGGAAGCTTCACAGCCTCTTTCTATTGAAAGCTTCTCTTATAGTTGGTTAGTGAACTTAAAGCCATCACTAGAAAGCCTAGATAACTCCTTTAGAATTCCTCTTGATGCATATGATGAAGCTTCCTTCATTGAGATGGATCCAAGAATGCCACCATCTAAAAGATTCTTCATGAACTCACATGATTCCAATTCCAACATATTTGATTTTCCAACTTCACAATCCCCTCTTACTACTCTTGTTCATGCAGATGAACTCTTCTCTAATGGGTACCTCATGCCATTTTTTGTTGAGTCTTTGAAAATGGAGGAATATGAAGCCTTAGACTCCAATATTACAAGTCTCAATTCATCGTCTTCGCATGCACCGAAATGCGTAGTTCCTCTTGTTCATTCTAGATGTTCTTCTTTGAAAAGATGTAGAACATTATCAAGGAGAATATTTTATAAGTACTTGAATTTCTTAAGGTCTTTGTGTAGAAGAAGATCAAGTGGTCATAAATCAGGTTCAAATGTTGGTAAAAGAGGTGAGGGTTTGATGAATAGGAATTACTATAATTCAGAATCATCTCCAAGAGTCAGTGTAGCTTTTTCTGCAGATGATTGGAGAAAGTCTTGTGATTCTGAAAGCTCAATACATGAGGCAGTTCTTCATTGCAAAAGATCCATAGGTATGTGCAAATTCAGAAATGAATTATAAGAAAATTTACCTCATATTTTTGAAATAAAATACATACAAATGTGAATTAATCCTATGATAATATTTTAAAAATACTTTTTTTTTATCTAATTTAATTTAATTTTTTTATATTTTCAATAAATAAATTTATTAGTCATGAAAAGATCTTTACGAATTCGTTTGACGGTTAAAGTTTTGAGACCTGCTCTACTTTATTTCTTAGACTTGAAGCTCTTAGATATCAATAATTTTTGTCTTAGATCAGTTCATACAAAATTTTGTTTAGACTTTAACTGGAAATTCGGCTAGTGGACTAAATTTTTTTTAAAACTATAACATGTTTTACTCAAATTTTGTTTTACATTTAATTCTAAAGGGAGTGTAAATCATGCATAAGTTTTTCCCATCTTAGAGTTAGGTAGAGTTTTTCTAGTGTACTAACATTTGACTTTTATTTTATGACAGAAAGAATGAGTTAAGGATGGTGATGAAGATGAATGAGATGAGAAACATTTAATACTATGATGAAAAAAATGATACCACTTTATTGTTGTAACTAAGGTATTTCACTTCTTGTGGAAACTTATTTACTTTTTTACAATTGGTGGCATCATATGGTTCATGATAGTACAAGTCAATGGAAGAAAATAATATTCAAAAAAAAAGAAGAAAGGAAAGATGAAGAAAAAACAATGCCATGTGAAGTGAAGAAGCATGAGACCAAATCATCATCAGCCACTCATGTTGTCTCAATCTTATTTGCTTTAAGGATGTGTGGTTGGTCGGTCATTATTCAAGCAATGTATTCAAAAAATAAAAAATAAAGAAGAGATAGAGTTCAATTTTATATTTTAATAATCTTGTTGATAATAGGGAGGAACACTTTGGCACTAGATGAGAATCTGCTTTTTTCTATCTTAGTTTGTATAGTTCCTTTAATAATTCTTTGTTGTTGATAAAGTTTCTTTAATAGTTTTTGAATTAAAAGTGTATGCTAAAAGAGTCATTATGTGTGTAGATAATATAATTCCTACTAAGAGGAATTTATTTGAAATGAAGCAATGGTTAAATCCATGTGGTACCTTAACCATTTAGAATGACCATCGAAACATGTGATTTTTCTTTCAACAAGTGACATGTGTTTATTTATAAATAGAGAAACTTTTGAAGTAGAAAGATAAACTAAGGTGGACATATATATAACGGTTATGGGTGGGTTTAAATCCAAAATCTTCAATTTAAATAAATTTATAGTTAAAAAACACAGAATTTTTTTCGTTGGTGTCTATGGTTACATCAGTTGTCGAGTTGAACGATTGTCAGTTCAATCAGATGAATTAACGCAGAAAAGACGCAAATATAAAATTTGCAAAAGAAAAATTAAAAAATGATAAGAATAACATCATATGAAATAAGAATACTAAAAAAATTCTTCAATGTAAATTTTTGAAATAATACAAGATATTTTTTTTACGGTTTACTCATGAGTAATATAGAGTAAAAGTAGAATAAAAAACAAAATGATAAAAACATGTAGAAGAACATCTTGTTAAATCACATCTAATATGAAATTATATCTGATGCAAAAGAGATTTAAATTTGTGTGGTATAATAATCAATGTAATAATAGTGGAGATGATTAAATGGTTTAGCAAATGACAAAGATAAATATTGGAAAGTAAAACATGGTCGATTTGTTTAACAAAACTTTATCCTTGTCTAGCAAATCTTGTTGGTTTTAGTGACTTAGTGAAGACAATTGGATTTACTGATGAAGAAAATTCAATTCGCTAAGTGAGCATTACTGTACTTACCGTTCATCTATAAATAGATAAGTTGCTAGAAACTCATGAATCAATCGTCAATGTTCCATTTGTCTTGTTTTTCTTCTTCCATCTCTTGTAAGGCTACAATAAATATGAGTAAATAGTTATATTTTTTTTTACCCGTATTCATAGTAAAAATAAATCGATAAATTATAAAGATGCTTACGGTTGTATAAGGAAGGATCACATTGAGTCTTGAAAAAAAAATTCATTTGACATCCCTACACACCACTTGCTAAGTTATTACTGCTTAGAAACTAATGCATAATGTTATTGTATCATAAGAGAACTTGATTCGAAAGGAGAACACACATGGTTTCGAGGTGCTCTCTCATCAATTTTGATGTCGAAACGACATATCACTTATTTCTAAGATGCACATACACTTTACTTTTTTGGAATTGAATAAAGCGATTGTTTGACATGAAGATTGATAGAACTAGTTACAAAAGCTTATTCAAATTTGTTGGTAGAAGTTGGAGCTCTCAAATTTAGAATTTAATTTTCAATCTCATCATGTTAATTATTTGGAAAATATGGAACACAGGAAATGATATCAGATTTCAAAATGGTAACATTGACTTTGATAAAGACATTTTTCATGTTAAACAATTGGTCTATATAGCATCTACTTATTTCAAGTGGCACATGTACTCTTTAATTCACAAGTTTACAATTATTAAGTGTTTTAACATCAAATGTTGACTTCTTTTCGCACCTAAAATTATACAAGTTAACTGTTGTTTTCCTAGTCATAATTGGATTAAGTGCAACATAGGTGGAGCTTGAAGAGGAATTCCTAGAGTATCAGGTGGCATATTTAGACATAATTTATGAACATTTTTTTGGAGCTTTCTCAGCTAAGATTGGAGTTTGCTCCTCCTTTCAAGTTGAATTTTGCATATAATCACGCTTGCTCTCGAATATACTAAGAGGGAAAATTAGAGAAATCTTTGGCTTAAAGTTGGCTCAATGTTGGACATTTGTGTATTTTCTAATTTGAATATTGTCCATTGACATCTTTTAATTAAATGGATGAATACTTTACACTCCTTTAGATTCAATATATCTCACATTTTCAGAGAGGAAAATACATGTGTAGGTAGATTAGCCAAAGCTAATTTTTCTTGTTTCGTGGGATTCACTTCCTATTTGTGCTTTTGAAAGATTTTTGAGAGATAAATTATAAATGTCCAACTATCATTTTTGCTAGCTTTTTGATGATTTAGGTTCACTACTACAAAAAACACATCTAACATCGGAAACGAAATGCGTCTGACCTCGACTACGAAAGCGATGTAACGAAGAACGTCATGAAAAAGTACCCCTTATCACCTCAGATATTAAAACGCCGAGAGGTAAATTAACTACACGTGGGTTTGATTCCCAACATCAACTTTTTTATTATTTTCAGAACTGGATGATGCGCCCAATATTAACACTCGGTGAGTTGAAGAACCAAGGTAATAGATTAATATTCTTACCTCGGCTTATTGAGAAAACAAGGGGTTAGGAATTTTGTGTGTGCTGTCGTTTGCACCTGTATTACAACAACTATTTCACTTCCCGACCCTTTATTTGTATGTGTGATGCTTCAACTGTGAGTTAAACCAATTTAAAAGCTTTTTTTTTTTGTTATTAATGTGAACTTGTTAAAACATCTGTTTGGTTGGGAGGACTGCGTAATTAAAGCTCTCGTTTGGTTCGTGAGTTTAGCCTGATGTTAAATATCTTAGTTGGTTCAAGCTTGTCTTGGTTGTAAAATTTCTTTGTTAGGAAGCATCCATAGTTAAAACTCCCGTGTTTGGTTAGGAGGGAAGCCATAGCAAAACTCCAGTCATTTTGCAAGGAGGTTTTTGGGTAAAATATGTCAAAAGCTCACATCGTAGGGGAAACTCTCGAGAAGAAATTTTTGGAGAGAGGAGTAGGCCAAATCATTAGGCCGGACCTTTATAAACCTCTGTGCATCTTTCTCTTTCCATATCTCCTTACATTTCTGTTATTTATTTCTGTTGTATTTTCTTCTCTTTGATTTACTTTATTTCGCTATTTATTTCTCGTTTGTTTTATAAAAGTGTTTTAAATTCTAATTTTATCAAAATAAATTATTTGCAAACCGTTTTGTTGACCCACACAATTCACCTCCTATTGTATTTAGAGTCACTTGTCAAAAACTATTTTTCCACGACTTAACCATGATAAATTTTAAACTCTATGCAGTAACCTATCTTTCACATCTCAAAAACCACCCTAAATAAAATCAAACCTGCCTTATCAACAGTGTACACATGAACATAAATTATCAAGGGGACAAAAATACATGCATATGTTGTCCATAGCAATTGCTTATATGTGAGATATAACAAATAAAGCGTTATAATTAAGCTTCTTATGATTACCAATATGTGTGATTTAACTAAAACTAATATTAAAATAACTTGTTCAATGCTTCAAGTTCATTGCACTTGGCCTTAGCGTTGGTCTGAAATTGGATAAAATAGTGCGAAAACTTTGGAAGTTAGTAGCTATATTTGGATCAGCACACAGCACTTTCAACCACTTATGAAAACATGTTGAATTGTCCCCAACATTTATTAGTACTTCCATTCCATATATCTTTCTTCAGTAAAGGTTGCTAGCATATTGACATGGACATTAGAAAACTTCTGTTCAATTATCTAAATAGGCAAACATGACAACGATTTTTCTTCCATGTTGGTTGTTTTGCTGTTACCAACTTACCATATTCATTCACCCACTAGAACATGGGGACCGTCTTTTCATTTCGTATATTTGCACAATTTTTTTTTATGTCAAAACGGATATTCATTTAAGCAATACATGAAAGTAATAATAAAAAAAAAGAAATAGTTAATATAAACAGGGACAATCATGACTTTTAGAGGTCTTGACAAAAAAATAAAAATGGAACCTAATAAGATTCAACAACTAATCTTCAATTTTTTTGTGTTTTATTATTTTTTTTAAAAATTTTAGAGAGAGAGAGAGATGAGAAGGTCACCGCGTCAAATTCAAAAGAAAGGACGGTGACTTTGGTTATCACCAAAGGTTGCGGCGGTGCAGTGCGGTGGCTGACGCGTTAGAGCAAAGGTTCAACGTGAAGACCTAAAAGGTAAATATATACGTGAAAATGTGAATACATATTAATGAAGGAGATGCGAATTTTATATCGGTATGAATGCAATCAAATCAAATCAATGTATTAAGTTATAGAGTGTTACACAAAAACAATTGTTAAAGATCCACTTCCATAGATGATAATGAATTATATTTCTCTAATCTTTGACTCTTTTTTAATTTATCTAAATACTAAATATATGAAGCACACATGACTAAGATGATACCTCTTTCATTTTTCTCCAAGGTCGTCTCATACAACTTGGAGTTCATGTTCAAATTTTAAAAAATTGACTTCTAATATAAAGGAAACAAATTTAAAAATATTTTATATTCAAATTATAAACAACATTAAAAACTAAAAAAATAATTTCAAGTATTTTCATAGAGTTTCAAAACTTTAAGACATAACAATAAGAATATTGAGATTCTATTAAAATTGATATATAAGCATAAGGGAAGCTAAACTAGTTAAAAAAATTATTAAATCTTATAAATACTACATCAAATTTGACTGTAATTTTTTTTTGTGTAAGCAAGATATATTAATAAGGGAGAACTAAGGGTTCTCTAACCCGATTACACAATAAGCGGGAAAAAACCCGAACAAAAAAGGAAAATTACAACCAAATAAACTTATGAGAGAAAAAGAAGCGGATCTTTTAGAAACTCATAAAACGAATAATTGGAGTAAGTAATTTTCCCGCAAAAGGACCATTTCCAAACCATATACTTTATATTCCACACCATGTCGTTAAAATTCCAAGCTTCATCACGGAAGCACACACCATTACGGACCAACCATATCGTCCATATAGTAGCCAACCAAACGACATCCGCCTTACTGTAATAAAACTGTTCAATTTTTTTAAATTTTAATAATTTAATTTATCATCTATTTAATTGTATTAACTTAATAAAAAATATTGAATTTCTTAAATTTTAATTTATTATTATAAAATAAAATTTAATAAATATATTTTTCAATAAAATAAAATAAAAAGTAATAAAAATAAAAACAAATAATAATGTACTATATTTTATTATATAAATTTAATAATAAATAAATTTATTATATGCACTACAAAAAAAACTCAGATTTACCAGGTGAAAGCCACCCCGCAAATACCAATTTCACCCTGCAACGCAACATTAGCGAGGTGGGCTAGCCACCTCGCAAAAACGTTAGTCGCAACTTTTTGCAAGGGGATAAGCACCCCGCAAATTTGCCAGGTGTTTCTCACCCCGCAACATTGCAAGGTAAAAAGCACCCCGCAAACACGCTTTCCAAGAGGTACAGACACCTTTGTTCAGTTGAGTCAGAGCAGGTGACACAGGTGATTCTGCAGTGTGCTTTTCACCCCGCAACTTTGCTAGGTGTATAGCACCCCGCAAACACGCTTTCCAATAAGTGCTACCAACTTCGTTCAGTGTGACACATATGATCCAAAACAACTTGCGGGGTGAGATGCATTTAGCAATATTTGAATATTTAAATATAACCTTTAATATGAAGCCATCAAACTAAACTTCAAGAACCTTAAATATGCACTTATTGGATCACATGAAAAAAATAGAGGCAGCATCAAAACTTAATAAATAGCATGGGGTTCTATGAAGAGATACACATAAACCAACAAGTCATCACACAATTTTATTCAAACATCAACAACAAGGATATCATCATATATTCAAAAATTTAGTTAGCTATTAAACTGAAATATTAAACTGAACCGGAAATTAGACATTACAGAGTTGCCCCTGCAACAATAATTTTTAACATGGTATAAATTTAAAGACTATTTAATTTTTAACAAAAATTTAAATCTATGTCTATCGCACTTCTCAACAATTGCTTCATCTATAATAGTTCAGATGTCAAAGCTGACATGGTTTTCATATTCTGCCTCTGCAGAGAGTCTGGCAATAGTAGGTTGTCTTAAGATATTATGGATATATAGAGTTTTCTACTTGACACCTCTACACCTAGCCATGATATTTAGTTATTAATCCATGAAACATAATAATCCTAGGTTGTTAGTGATTTTTTAGTGGTTTAAACTAACTAACTAACAATTGGTTAGTTAGTTAGGTTTCTTAACCAACTAGCTTTATATACTGATGTAACTTCTGTTTGAAAAAAAATGGAAATATCGCACCCAGTAGTTACAACATTTGCATAGAGTTTATTTCCACCATTGTTAACATTCATTTAGTTATTAGAGAGAGTGGTCTAAATTTAAAGACTATTTAATTTTTAACAATAATTTAAATCTATGTCTAATTAAAATAACATGTTTGGTTTCAATTAAAAGTGTAGTAGACCCCAACATCTATCATCCTTAATTAACACAAACAGCCCCTAATGATAGAAAAAACAAAACTAATGATTATCAAAATATCAGTTGAACATTAAACAAGTGCAGCAAGAATAATCAAAGCAGTGAACATTAAAAAAGGCCAAAACTAATGATTATCACCTCACCAAATGCTGTCCAACAAGTGCAGCAAGAGTGACTACAGCAACAAAGTAAAGAGCAGCAAGATTGACTACAGCAACAAAGTAAAGAGCTGCAAGAATAATCAAACATTGAACATTAAAAAAGGCCAAAACTAATGATTATCACCTTACAAAAAGACAATTAGCTTCCTCATCAAATGCTTGATGAAGACACTAGAATCATACCATGAAGTATTAAATCTGACAGTGGTGTATATATAATGTTGAAACCCTTTAAACTTCAAGAGCAAGCTAATTAGATCAATGGGAGTAAAATCCTACTCTTGAGTATCACATATTTTTAATAGTACTCAAGGTTTTAAAAAACGGTCATGACGTCAAAACAGTATCACCTGTACTAGTTGAAATCGCAAAAGTCTTTACGGACGGTGTGCCGGTTGTTTAAATCCTTGATAGTACTATTGCATAGTGCAAATGGTTAACTTATTAATGATGGATTTCATTGGATTTCACACAGGAAGGATAGTTTTATTACACATAGAGCTTTCTGTGATGCTTTAGCAGAAGAGAGTGCAAGACACACCTCATGGTAACTCTGCTCTAAACTGATCATGGGTTCCCGCTGAAGGGTATTGAGTTCTCATGGCAGTGGAATGTTGTGGAGAATGGTGTTCTTCTGCTCTTAGCTGATCATGGATTCCAGCTGAAGGAGTTCTCATGGCACTGGAATATTGTGGAGAGTGGTGTTCAGTTGGTAACTCTGCTCTTAGCTGATCATGAGTAATGAGTCTTTATTTCCCTAGAATGCTGTGGCAAGCTTGTAACAGATTGGTGGTGAAGTTTAGGCTCAGTTACCCTAGAATATTGTGGCAAAGATTGCTCAAACTGATCATGGGTTCCAGAAGATGGATACTGAGTTTTCATTGCACTGAGGTGTTGATATTTAGGCTCATGAGATTCCATCACACCGAAATGATATGTGTCATGGCTTGTTCCAGAGTAGTGTTAAGGTTTTGGTTCAGTTGGTAGCAGTTCTGGTTTAAACTGGCCATGCCTTCCAGCAGAAGGATATTGAGAATCCGCCACGCCAGAACTCGGTGGCATGTGTTGAGGTGTGAAATGATCATGGCTTGTAGCAGAAGAAGGGTGTTGAATTTGTGTTGTAGTATTAAAAACTGGTGTAAATTGATCATGGTTTTTGGGGTATTGAGCTTTGATTTCAGAAGATATTTGTGGTACCAACAACTCTAAATTTCAGGAATGAAGAGTCAAATTTGATGAACACACAAACTAGTTTGTCACATGGATTCATATCACGTCAAAATCTAGCTGGTTTTCCACATGAAGGGTTTCGTGATCAGCAAAAGCCAAGTTTATCACTATGGTTAAACCATGAAAATCAACAGAATATTAATCATCAACCATATAATTCAGTTGATAATATTTCATCTGTTTTTTGTGATATCATGCAAATGGCACAAACTAGTACTACTCCAATGTCAGCTACTGCACTTCTTCAGAAAGCAGCTCAAATAGGTTCAACAAGAAGCAGTACTACTAATAATAATCTATCTATTTTCAGTGGAAGACAACTTGACGAGACAAGCTATGCGAGTTTGCAATGAAGTGTTGGGCAAGGCTGTTGATAGGCTTACCAAATCTGATGGTATATTTGGACAGTTTCGATCTACAAGACACATTCAAATTGTATTTCCTTAAAATTAAGACACAGTTCTGATGGTATATTATTTCCTTAATTAAGACACATTCAAATTTGGTCCTTGGATTTTTTAAACTAAATGTGTATGTATTATTTTTTCTAACTATTACTACTAACAATTCGGCACTACAAGAATTATATATGAACGACAAATACGAATGACAAATTAAACTAGTTCAGCACTACAAGAATTATATATGAATGGCAAATACGAACGATAATTGTATGTCAAAAGAGCTGACATTTGTAAACAATTTCAGAAACTATGCATAAGAGTAATTCAGAGCTACTGATTCAATTCAAGTTTTACAGATTCATACCAAGCCAAAACACTTCAAGGCCAATGTCAATTTATTGTATCACTCTAACTCGAGCCATCTTATTTCGCATCCATCCGAGAGAAAAGACCTGCAATCACACATCAAAACCAAACCTCATATCAGCTCCAAACTCACACATTCAAATTGCACAAAATAATACATACACATTCAGTTTAAAAAATCCAAACATTCAAGAGGCAAGACATTCAGAGAACATCCACATTATCCACTATCAAGTGTATATACCCAGTAAAAAACAGTGAAAGTAATTAACCATTCAAACTCCTTTTCTTCCCCACCCTTCTTACCAAAAACATTGCAAATCTATATAGTTCTCGTCGTTGTTAGATTAAGTTATAGTGACAGAAATGACAACCACAATGAAAGAAATTAACCATTGAAACCTTATATAGTGACAGAATAAAAGATAAAAATGGAGTCTTTATTATACTACGAAGTTCATTTCAACCCTTTCGACGAAATCGAAAGTTGAATTAGCATGAATGTTGATAAAATGAAAATGAAAAAAAAATACCTGAACCCAAATGTTGAAACCCTAGAAAGGAACAAACAATTGTATCTTGTGAGAAGGCTTGAAACGAGATTGCAACTTGTGGAAGGTTTGGAAGGAACGATGCAGCTTGTGAGGTTCTTGTTGGGTTAAAGGTTCTGTGAATATTTTGTTTTTCTTCAGTGAATGATGCAAGTGTGGGAGGCAGAGTGGAAATGGAAAAATAGAGAGAATGAGAACGTGGGAGGTGGAGATGAAAAGGAAATATTAAATAACATTTGCGAGGTGCGAAATACCCTACAAACTTTATTTTCATTGATGTTTCTCATCCCGCAACCTCTTTGTCTGACACATGTACCTACCACTTTCTATCATTATTAATTTCCAGATTTATTTTTTTCAAAATTTAAAAAAAAACCTTGTGGAGTGGTTCTCACCTCGCAAAGTAAAATGGTGTAGAGACTTGCGGGGTGATTGGCACTACGCAACTTTTGTGTCAGTAAAATCAACAAAAAGTCATCTGCTACCCTGACTTCTCAGTAAGTGTAATATTTATTTTTTTAAAAACTTTTTTAAAAATTGTTGCGGGGTGTTTAACACTCTACAACGTTTTTTTCCAAAATTTCAAACTTCCCTCCCTCCGTTGCGAGATAGGAAAAACATTTTTTATTTATTTTTTTAGAAATCTGGGTTGCGAGGTGGAATGCATCCCGCAAGTGCAATATTTTGCGAGGTGTTTGTCACCTGGCAAATTCACCCGGCTAAACAACAATTTTCTTGTAGTGATGATATACTTTTTAAATATATATATATATATATATATATATATATATATATATATATATAATTTAAAATTGAAAAAGTACGTGGAATACAATAAAATATGATAAATTAGATATAATTTATATATATTCTTCAAAGTTGAAAAGCTACCTAATGAAACTCTGAAACTGAAAAGAGTGCTGGAATGTATTACTTTTTTACCATTGTATTTTTTTTTTTTTGATAAGCAAAATATATATTAAATCGAGTACAAGGGGTACTCAACCCAATACAACAGGAACCAAATTAACATTGCTTTAAACATTGTTCAAGAAATCTAGAGGAGAATGCATCCAATTGTATAGATTTGTGACATTATTTATCATAACTTTTAACATTTTTTTTTTTTGATTTTGAAACTCCCAATTATTTAGGCCTTAGACCGTGGGTTTGATTGTGGGTTCCTAAAGTCAACCCTGAATATAAATAGAGAAGATTGATCTTAATTCTTTTTTACCATAACCACAGACCTCTTGAGACTACTGAAGACTTGGGTAATTGTGCATTAGAAAATGAGTAGTATGTAAACTCTTTTTCAATTTTTTTTAAAAACAATTTAAATTATGAGAAAAAGGATATGCAGTGACAATGTAAAATATTTTTACACTGCCAATCAATCACAATCTTGTATTTAATTAAAAGATAATTTTAATTTTAAAAAACTAATATAATATGACATATTCAATTAAAAGACAATTTTAATTTTAAAAAAACTAATATGACATGACAAATATAAGGATGTTGATTGTGTAAAGTTAGTTTACATTGGCAAACTCTTAAATTATTTTAATTTTATCTTTATTAAAATTTATTTGTATTAAAGATTGAGAATGGAGTGTTGAACCATAAAAATTTGTGTTATATAATTTTAAATTACTTTTGTGAGTAATAAGATTAAGGGAAAATACCCTTTTTCGTCCTTTAACTTTGGCACGGGGTCCATTCTGGTTCCTTAACTTTTAAAAAGTGCAAATTAATCCTTTAATTCTTAAAAACGGAGCACGTTTGTCCTTTCCATCCATTTGGAACAAACGGCCGTTTGATTCTGCATACGTGGCACATGACATGGATCTTCTATTTCATTCTCCATTGCTCCCCCAGAATTTGCCCTAGCCGCGTCCAGAATTGGGATTAGGGATAACGTAAATTGGGTTCTTCTTTCAATTCGTCTCCATGAAACATCAAGTTAGGGATTTAGGGATAACATCAAGTTTCAATTCGTCCTCCATGAAACAGAAAAGCGAAGATAGTATGAAAACCAGTTCTTTTACGGTGGAGAATCTTCCATGGAAGCCAAGTTGTCATTGTGGAGATGCAGCTACTCTTCGCAGGTCATCAACGTCGAAGAGCTATGGAAAATATTTTTGGGGTTGTTCTCATTTTAAGGTATGTTTGTATTTTCGAGGTTGTTCTCATTTTATCTCCATTGTTCATATTATCTCCTTTGTAAAATGCAGGGAACAAGGCAACCTGGGTGTGGATTTTTTGAATGGTTTTATGAGGATGTTCAAGATGACAAAGGTCATGTTATAATGGCCAGATTGGAAAAGTTATCAAAAAAATTGGATGATGCAACAATGGAGATTGAAAAAGTAAAGCTGACAAATGAAGAATTAAGGAAGGAGATAAACAAGATTATGAAGTTTAAGAAAATCTGGATGTTTGTTATCTTAGGTGCAGCTTTTGTGATTATTATGTTCTTGATGAAATGAAACGAGAAATATTGTATTGTAATTCTTCATCTATTGTAATGTAATGTTTAAGCTATAATGAAGTGAGAATTTTTGTTAATTTCAGTTGTCACAAAATTTCAGTTTAAATGTCCTTACGAACATGCTCTGATACCAATTTGTAAAATATTGACTGCTACTTTTTCACACTTTTAACACTATACTTCCACTGGTGGAAGACTTGCTTTAAAACTGCACAGAACACTTTTTACACTTTACTTCCACTGGTGGATGTCTTACTTTAAAACTGCACTTTTTACTTTTTGTGAAAAATAAAGAGTCTCTTGTAGTTGAAAGGCCAAGAGTTTTGTACTGGAAAAGCCAAGAGATAATGGCATATTAAGAGTATTTATTTGTTTTAATTTCCTAGTATAGCAGAAGTCTTTTAGGTCTATATAAGACTTGTTTGTATTTTCATTTTCAACAAGAAAGTAAAAAGTGCAGTTTTAAAGTAAGACATCCACCAGTGGAAGTATAGTGTAAAAAGTGTTCTGTGCAGTTTTAAAGCAAGTCTTACACCAGTGGAAGTATAGTGTTAAAAGTGTGAAAAAGTAGCAGTCAATATTTTACAAATTTTTCAGAATTGTTGCTATACATAATTTTTGTTAATTTCAGTTTAATCCTGTATTAGCATTGCAAAAGTAACAGAAAAGAAGAATATGATGTGATAACACAAAAGTAACATACTGAATTTCAGTCAATAGTGCCTTAACATTGCAACACAAAGTGCCACACATTTGCATAACACAAAATACCAGTACACAGATTGAGTTTCAACATGAAAAAGAGAAACAGTTAAGATAACCTTGTTCAACATGACACAAAATGACATCAGTACAAAATGACACAAAATGAGTTAAGACCATTACACAAAATGACATCAGTACAAAGTGCAATACATTAGGATAACATTAGACACTCCTCCTAATTTTTTTCTTGGGTGTTGTCCTCTTGGTTGGTGTTGTCCTCCTTATAGTTGGGCCAATCATATTCTTGGCAGCACTAAGTCGTGTAGTTGGTCCAGGGGGAACAAAAGGGGTTGTTGGTCTTCTAACACCCAACTTTGCTGGCCTTGTAGTTGTCTTCTTGGATGGTTGAGTAGATTTCTTGGATGGTTGAGTAGATGTCTTGGATCCTTGTGCAGATGCAGGCTGAGACAGGTTCACAGCAGGTTGAGACATAGATTGAGACAAATTCACTGCAGGTTGAGACACAGGTTGAGTAGCAGGCTGAGTTGGCTGAGTTTCTTGAGTGTTCTGTTGAGTACCTTGAGTACTCTGAGTAATCTTACATGTTGTTTTGTTGTGACCTGGTTTCTTGCACCTTGAACACCTGATTGCCAATCCTACTCTCCTCATTTTTTTGTCAGAACCATCTATCTCTCCCTGCTCCAAATTTCTCCTTTTCTTTGGTCTCCCAGGCATCCTCCTATACTTAGGAGGGAGCACATCTGGATATTCAGTTCTGGCCCATAGATTTGATCCATTCAAAGGATAAATTATAGATGAATACACTTTCATGTACATTGACTTCCTATAATATGCAGGGATGTATTCCTCAACCTTGAAGTTCCTACTTTTAATGCTAGCTAATGCATGAACACATGGAAGTCCAGTTAATTCCCACCTCCTACAGGTGCACACACATTCCTTCAAATTCACAACAAATTTATCTGCATGGTTTTCTACATGATGAACCTCAAATATGTGTTCAGCAGACATCCTACACAATAATAACAAACTTAGAGATTTGATGGAAAATTGTAAAGTAACATATTACAATAGATAACTCATACCTCACAATCCATGAATTTGTGTAAGTACTTGTTCTATCAACCTTCTTTCTAATGTTAGGCAGCACATCATCATCAGCCAATTTTTGAAACCTCATTCTATTTGTTGCCCATTTTTCCATACAATATGTCCTTATCTCCTCTACCATAGTCACTAGGGGTTTAGACCTTGCTTCAAGAATAACACTGTTGAAAGATTCAGACAAGTTATTCACTACAACATCACATTTATCAGCCTCCAACACAACCTTCTCAGCCTCTAACACAACCTTCTCAGCCTCCAAACCAATATTCTCATCCTCATCCTCCAGCTCAGCTTCATTAGAATTACCAGTCACTTCTTCATGCAACTTAGAAAGCATTTCTTCAACTACCCTCTCCTCCTCATCTCTTACATGCTCCTCAGTGACACCATGCTCCTCACCTACAACATTTTCTAACCCTGCTGGGTCTGCAAACTCAGCCTGCCCAATTGTGTGTTTAATAAAAATGTCTACACCTAAATGAACCTTATACAGATCGGCTACTTCTAATGCTCCTGCATCATCATTCAGTTGTTGCATCCCAAATGTTGGGTCTTTGTAATAGATTTTCTCAAAATCCCTATACCCTAAACACTTAAGTGAATCTGTCAGCTCAAAGTAACTCCATGTGTCAACATCTATTTTCAACTTAGAAACTTCCCCTCCTTTATAAACTCTAAGATCACCATCAACAAATTCACCACTATGGTGAATTGTGAGTACGATATACTCGTCCATTTCACCTAAAATCATAAATATGTAAAACCCTAATTACTCAGATTAAATACATACATGCAAACAATCAATTTACTATGAAACCCTAATTTATCAGAAGAAAAAACGTGGATTTCCAATATTTAGCAAAATAAAACCCTAAATTCTAACACTGAAACATGCAAAAACCCTTATTTCTACCACAATCAGACAAGCCACATATCATGAACTTTCTAACCTGGTTGCAAAAGCTTTGAGGATGGCCTCCCTCACTGCACGACGATTCGCCTTCAACGTTCTTCGCTGCACCACGAGCTTTTTCTTCACAATGGGTAAGTACTTGAAATGTTCAGAATGAGGTGTTTAGTTCACAACACTTAAGATTATAACAATTAAATGCCACGTTAGACAATCAAAATGCCACATATGCAGTTAATTTGAACGCTTACTAACATAGTCAAACGGAAGGACAAACGTGCTCCGTTTTTAAGAATTAAAGGATTGATTTGCACTTTTTAAAAGTTAAGGGACCAGAATGGACCCCGAGCCAAAGTTAAAGGACGAAAAAGGGTATTTTCCCTAAGATTAATTATGACTTATTTGTATGTTTTTTCTAAAACATTGCTATGATTATAATAATTTTAATATGTGTTAGGTGAGTTAAAAATGGAAGTTATTTATTTAGGTTCAATTTCTGACGTAACATATCTTTAATATATTAAAACAGAATACATGTTTAGGCGCCAACTTTAGACCATAATCCCGCCTAAACACGTGCAGCGCACGGGGTAAAGTACTAGTTTATATTTATGTATTAATACAAATAAGTTGTTGATAATTATAAACCAATAATTTAAAAAAAAATAATTAGAGTTAAATATACGTTACCTGTAACGCTCCGAATTTAATTAATTATTTAATTAAATTGATCGAGGATTTATTCATTGGAATTAGTTGAAGTCGAGGTTTATCGATATTATTCTACAAACGTAATAGATTAATATGTTGATTTGAGCAGTTAAGTTATGGTCAGATTAATAAGTCGGATTAGTCAGAGATGTACAATTGCGAGTTAGTATTGTTAAAGTTATGGAGCGATGGTAAATGTGGAATATTATTGGAAATAATATTCGGTTATGTTGTGTGGTTATTTATTTACGTGTATTATTCGGATTAATTGAGTAACTAAAGAGATATTATGAATTGGGCCTAAGTGGAAAGAATATAACACAATGGATGGGTTATGGGTTAAGCCCATTAGTGAGAATGATAGTAAGAGTTAGGGTTTTAGAGGTTTGGCCTCATAACTCATTTTGTGGAGAAAGAAGAGAAAGAAGAGAAAGCTATGGCATGAAGAGGAAGAGCTCCATTGAAGGAAGTGAAGCTTTTGCTAAGGTAAGAGTGGGGTTCTTACCTTCTAAGGGTTGGCATGATGATGTTTATGGTGGGTTAGATTGTATGTTATTCTCCATGGATGTGTGAGTTCTAAATGTTAGGTTTTGAGTGAAATCATTTGGTAATGTTGTATGTATTGATGGAAATGATATGTTATAATGCTTCTTATCATGATTCTATGTGTGGGTTCTGAATTGTAGTATGATTGGTGGAAAGAATAAGAAAACCTAACTTTTGGGATTTTGGGTGAAATTCATAGATTTGCATGATTAATGAGGTTTTGATGATTAGAGGTCCTTATGTGTTGTATATATATGATATGTATGGGAATTTCGTGTGCAATTTTGAGCTAGAACATGAATTTGGGTGTTGGGATGAGAAGGGGGATGTGCTGAACGCGTACAAGAAAATGTTCCTGCACTGCAATCGCGGCGCGAACTGAGTAGTTGGTAGGTTAATTCCTTGTAGTTCGCGGCGCGTCTGTAGAATGGCGGCGCGACTGTAGACAGATTTGAGAAAAATTCAAATGTGTGTAACTTTTGATCCGTAACTCCGTTTTAGGCGCCGTTCGAAGCGTTGGAAAGCTAACGCAATGAACTATACCATGATGCAATAAAATGATTCATATGATATAGTTTCCTATTATGTTTATTAGGATTAAGGGATGAACTATGTTGTGTTAACAAATGAAGTATGCTCTTTGCGATGAATTGACATAATTGTGTTGTAGTATAACTTGACGTATGTTTTCTTATGATGATACAATGTTATTGAGATGATGATAAGTACCTTCCTTATGATGAATGAGATAATTATGTATGTGATGATATGCATGATTAATAAAGATGTTCTATGCTATATGCGATTAATTGTGCGTATTTGATATGCATGAGTCGACGATGATGCCATGCGATGACTTAACAATATATATGAAATTGAATATAACGTATTAGGATGATTACTTGAATTAAGGAATATGATGAATGTGTTGATGTTGTTGGCAATATGATGAATCGTTGATGTTTGTTATAATATGATGAATTTATGGTTGTTGTTAACATGATGAATTTGCTGTCGTTGTCGCTAGTATGTGGAAATTTTTGTTGTTGTCGTAGACCCTATGGTAAATGTTGATAAGTTGTATTGTGATGTATTTGGAGGTGAATTATTGTTGTATGATGATGCAACATAGTGACGTGATTGAGAAGTGATGCATTCTTATGAATGATGATGATTTTGTTGTTGTTGAAGTTCGACATTATATTAATAATGTTCGATTGTGATTTAGATGATGTTGTGACGTATTAATTATGTGTGTTGTGTTTGTGTGGATGTTACATTTATTGAGTCACATCCATTGAATAAAGAGACGATGGCCTTAATGGCAAAAGCGACAGTGGCCTTGGTGGCAAATAGCGACGGTGTGCCCAATGGCAAATTTTGAGACGGTGGGAGTCTTACTCCAAATGGTACCACATGCATTTGCATAAGTCGAGTTACATGTGAATTGCATTTGAGTCTTATTTTATTATGTTTGTGGTGATGTGTTGACTTGATGATGACATGTTTATCGTGATGTGTTGGGATCTTACTTGTGAATTGCATATATTGTCATGGTTGATTGTTGACATTGTTGCCATTCCATAAGTTGATTATGTTATTTGAATTGTTGAGTCGATGATCTGTTTTTGCGACATGATGATAGTATAATTGTGAATTTGAATATGTTGTCTTAACCGATCAATGATATTGTTGCCATTTTGAAAGTTGTATTAAATTGATAAGTTGTTTTGCGATGAACGTCGTTGTAAGATGTTATGCGATGCGAAGTGGTGAAATTATGTATGATCTATATTTCCTATATTATTCATCATGCATTCCTTTATATTGTAAGATATCTCACCCCTTTGCTGATATTTCCCCTACCATGGGAAATGGGCAGGTACTCAAGATTAGTCGTGGATGTTCGAGGTTATTGATGTGAAGTCTTGATGTTGCTTTATGGCAAGTCGAGTCGGTGTCCATTGCTCTGATACGTAGCACTCGGGGGGATTAGTCGTTATTACTTGATTATTGTATGCCATGATGACACTTGTGTTAAGTTGAATAATAAAGATGTTTATAAGTTTAAGCTGTAAGTGGTGAATGGGGTTTTGTTCCGAATGCTATGTATCTTTATTAAATGCAATATAAGTATGTTTGTTTGGTTAAGTCAAATTGCGACATCCCATCTTTGATGAATATTTTTAAATGCACTATGATTTTCGCTTATAATTGCGGGGTAGATTTAGGGTGTTACATTACCTCTATAATGTAAGCGAGTTTTGGTTTACTCCTTGTAATTTTTTTCCTCCCTTATAATATCAAGATTTATCGAGTATGGCCCATGGGTTGACTATTTCAACCCAGAATCATATTTTACTCCTACATAACATTATTTGTTTATTCTACGTGGCATTTTAAATTTTCATTTTCATCCATTTTTATTTACCCTATGTAAAAGCTAGGGTTACAGTCATTCTCAAATTCTCAAATCAAGCAACGAGACAAATACTAAGTAGATGGAAAGAACGTCATTGAAGCATATGAGTTTGCATCACGAGCTTGTTTATGGAGGACGAATAAGAAGAACGAGGACTTGCACGCTCGAAGGTGAAGCACGAAGACACCGTCGAAACTTCAAATGTCTGAGGTTAGTTTTTTCGATCTCTCTGAAGGATAGAAAAACACTTAGAAAGGGGGGGGGGGGGGGGTTTGAATAAGTGTAGTATCAAAACTAGTAAAATAAAAACAATTTGCACAATTATTTTTATCCTGGTTCGTTGTTAACTAAACTACTCCAGTCCACCCTTATCAGGTGATTTACCTCAACTGAGGATTTAATCCACTAATCACACGAGATTACAATGGTTTTCCACTTAGACACTGCTAAGTCTTCTAGAGTCTTCTGATCACAACCTGATCACTCTAGGAACAATCTGCTTAGATACCCTCTAAGACTTTTCTAGAGTATTCTGATCGAACTGATCACTCTAGTCCTTTACAACTTAATGTAAACAAATTCTAAGAGTATTACAATGCTTCTTAAAAGCGATAACCACAACTGTCATATTTATCTTACAGTTTAAAGCTTAATATCACTATAGTATTACAACAGCAATAAGTGAGGTTGAAGATGAAGTTTGAGAGCTTTCAAAATGAACAGCGTTTCAGCAAAGTTTTTGTTAAGAGTTGTATGCAGTTTCGTTAACCTTTGCTTCTCTTCAGAACTTCATTTTATAGGCGCATGAGAAGATGACCGTTGGGAGCATTTAATGCTTTGCGTATTCCGTACAGCATTGCATTTAATGTTTCACACTTTTGTCAACTACCTCGAGCCTTGCTTTTGCTGTGACTACTGACGTTGCCGTTAATAGCTTCTAACGTTCCTTTTGTCAGTCAGCGTAGCCTGCCATCTTGTACTTGATTCTGATTGATCTTTTGTAGATACAACGTTTGAATATCATCAGAGTACAAACAGCTTGGTGCATAAGCATCTTCTGATCTTCTGACCTTGAAGTGCTTCTGAGCATGATACCATTACTTCAGTGCTTCTACTTCTGAACTCCAGTCCTTCTGATGCTTCCATAGACCATGTTCTGATTCTGCTTGACCATCTTCTGATGTCTTGCCAGACCATGTTCTGATGTTGCATGTTGAACCTTCAGAGTCAAAGCTTCTGAGCGCTGATTTGTGCATACTCTTTATACATTTCCTGAAAAGGAAATTGCATTGGATTAGAGTACCACATTATCTTAAGCAAAATTCATATACATTGTTATCATCAAAACTAAGATAATTTGATCAAAACAATTCTTGTTCTAACAATCTCCCCTTTTTTGATGATGACAAAAACATATATAAATGATATGAATTTGCAATCAGAATAACAGACGGCAAAAGACAATTACACATTTATAGCAACAGCATATAAACATAATGTGTGAATGTGTCTCCCCCTGAGATTAACAATCTCCCCCTGAGATAAATAATCTCCCCCTGAAATAAATACTGGAATAAATTTTGCATAAAGAACTTCCCTGAGTATCTTCTATTTCAGTTGAGACGATCACACATGCTTAGATCTTCAGAATATTCACAGCTTCTGCTTCTTGCTTCCAGAGGACAGCTTCAGAGCTTGAATTTCTTCTTGAATCATTTTATGCTAGATTGTATCAGAACATTGTTGAATGTACCAGAGCATCATCAGAGCATCTTCTACATTCTGAAATGTTACAGAACAAACTATACGACAAAAGTCATAGCATGAATGAATCAGAGCATAACACATATATATATATATATATATATATATATCAGAGCATAAAATATGTATCAGAACATACAGAATGCATCAGATCATATATATAGTAAAGCTTAAACAAATATATCAGAGCATATAAGGATAGAGAAAAAGTTAGTGCATATTCCATCATTAGAATATCATAACATCCTTCCTTCTTGCTTCTGATTCTGAAGCTTCATAGCACTCAGCTTGCTTCAGTTTCCATGAGCTTATTCCCTTTTACAGAATTGCGTTTCCCCCATGGTTTTGCTTCTAGTGTTGAGCTTTGAAAGATGTCTTCAATCCTGCAAAACACTTAAACAACATAGAACTTACAATTTCTTGTTAGAAATGTGGGGACTTTCACCCAGTAACTGATAAAATAAATCAGATCATTTATCACATCTTGTCCCCCTTTTTGTCATAACATCAAAAAGAATATAAAAGATTCAGATGTAGAAAACGACAAACAGAAGAACTTTTCATTGATCAAACAAACAGAGTTACAAAAAGAGGTATGCAGATAAAAGTATGCTGCAAGTAAAGAAAACTACAAGGACTCAAGGACTACAACCCTAGCTTAGACAAAATCTTAGCTAACATATCATGAATCCCATTGATGTCCTCAATTTGCCTAGCCACGAAAGCTTGAGACTCTGCATGCCTGTTCAGACGAGAAGCTCTACGGGAAGAGAATACATGAATACAAGGAGGAACTGAAAACAGTTCACAGGAAGAGAGCTAATGTCTCAAACGGGGCTTTCCCTTAACATAGAAGTCAAGTACATGATGCTTAACTTCATCCAATATCTCAAGAAAGTCTTCTTCCTTTGGATAAATGTTGATAACAACATCACAGAAGAGATCTGACTTGAGACTTCTTGGAATCTTGAGTCTCTTGTGAGATCCGTCTTGACATCAATGTCGGCGATCCCCGAGATTTGTTTATCAACCTGGAACCAATCAACCCTTTCAACCGTTCTATTCAAATAGATCGACCACCCTTGTTCCATAGTCTTAGCATCAAATCTGAAACCATATGCACCCAAGTTTTCAAAGTCCACCGGAGACTCACACAGCACATCCATTTCTGATGGAGGAATGGAGCAAGTTTTCAGTGGAGTAGCCTCTTGTCTGTTGAATGCTTGTTGAGAGGAACTTGAAGATGGATTCATGGTGAATGCTAGGTTGAAGATGAATAAACTAGGGTTTATGCGAAATGCAGATAATGAGAGAGAGAGCAAACAAAGATGACAATGAATGCAAAGAGAGAGAGAAATAAAAAGAGGGAAATGAAACGTTTGAAGAATATAAAAAGAAAAAGAAATAAACTGAAATGATAAATGGCATTTAATGTTACGTGACATGAGGAGAGAGACTTATGACAAACGAAGTGATTAGCACAGTTACCTAGGGCGGCGTCTCCTCAACTGCACGCATGCTTGTCCAAAAATAGAGAACACGTGTTCATTTTCTGGAAAGACTGGTGACAGCTGTTTTGCTTTAAAGGAACTTCTGAATCAACTTAGATAATGAAACGTTAGAAATAACAGAATCAGAATTTCTAATTGATTAATATTAGAACTTCTTATGACTTCCTAGTCCTAACACATTTCAGAAGATACTCATACAGAGATCTTCTCATCTTCTCATTCTGGGCACAAATCCATACTGATATTCTTCAGAATGAACTTAAACCTATCTTTAGCAAGGGGTTTTGTAAAGATATCAGCCCATTGATGGTCTGTATCCACAAAGTTTAAAGAGAGAACACCCTTCTGAACATAGTCCCTTATGAAATGATGTTTGATCTCAATATGTTTAGCTTTTGAATGTAATATAGGATTTTTAGATAAACATATAGCAGAAGTATTATCAGAGAAGATAGGAATGTTACTCTCATATATCTGATAATCTTCTAGCTGACTCTTCATCCAGAGCATTTGTGTGCTACAACCAGCAGCAACAACATATTCTGCTTCTGTTGTTTAGAGAGCAATGGTAGCTTGTTTCTTGCTGTACCAGGAGATCATATGACTTCCAAGAAATTGGCAACTTCCAGAAGTACTCTTTCTTTCAATTCTATCCCCAGCATAGTCAGCATCACAGAATCCTACTAAGTTGTATTCTTTAGATTTTCTGTAGACTAAACCAACATTAGTAGTACCTTTCAGATACCTCAGAATTCTCTTAACAACAGTTAAGTGAGATTCTCTAGGGTCTGATTGGAATCTAGCACACAAACCAACACTGAATAGTATGTCAGGTCTAGAAGCAATCAAATATAACAGAGATCCAATCATACCTCTGTATAACTTCTGATCTACCTTCTTACTTACCTCATCCTTACCTAGAATGCACGTTGGATGTATGGGAGTTTTTGCTTCTTTGCAGTCAGAAAGATTAAACTTCTTCAGAAGTTCTTTCACATACTTAGTTTGATGAACATATGTTCCTTCTGATGTTTGATTGATTTGTATCCCAAGGAAGTACTTGAGTTCTCCCATCATGCTCATCTCAAACTCACCCTGCATAGACTCAGCAAACTCCTTTCCAAGTGTAGCATTAGATGTTCCAAATATAATATCATCTACATATATTTGACATATTAAAATATCCTTTTTAAAGGTTTTACAAAAGAGAGTAGTGTCCACTTTTCCTCTAGTGAAACCATTTTCCAGAAGGAAAGAACTTAAACGTTCATACCAAGCTCTAGGAGCTTGTTTCAATCCGTACAATGATTTCTTTAATTTAAAAACATGATTTGGAGACATGGAGTCTTCAAAACCAGGAGGTTGGTGGACATAGACTTCTTCATCTATATAACCATTTAAGAAGGCACTCTTAACATCCATCTGATAAAGAGTGATGTTATATTGAGTGGCAAAAGAAATTAACAGACGAATAGATTCTAACCTGGCCACTGGTGCAAAGGTTTCTGTATAGTCAATCCCTTCTTGCTGACTGTAACCCTGAGCAACCAGTCTGGCTTTGTTTCTTACCACTTCTCCTTTCTCACTCAGCTTGTTTCTGAAGACCCATTTTGTACCAATGATATTGAATCCTTTTGGTCTAGAAACAAGATCCCATACATCATTCCTTGTAAACTGATTAAGTTCTTCTTGCACAGCAATTATCCAGTCTGGATCTTCTAGAGCTTGATCAACAGAAGTTGGCTCGATCAAAGACACAAGACCTAATTGACATTCTGCATTGTTCTTAAGGAATGCTCTTGTTCTGATAGGATCATTCTTCTTTCCAAGAATGACATCTTCTGAATGAGCAGAAGTGAGTCTGGAAGATCTTCTGACAGTTGGTTCTTCAGAAATGCTTAGATTCTCCAAAGAAGCTGCAACTTGATCTTCAGATTCTTTACTTCTGAGAAGTTCTGCTTCTGATGCTTTGCTTCTTGGTTCTACTGCTTCTGATATATCAATATCAAAATCTGCAAAATTCTCAAACTGCTTTGGCTTTTCAAGACCAAGCTTATCATCAAACCTGATATTGATTGATTCTTCTACAACCAATGTTTCAGTATTGTATACTCTGTAGCCTTTTGAGCGTTCAGAATATCCAAGAAGGAAACACTTTTGTGCTTTAGAATCAAACTTACCAAGATGATCTTTAGTATTCAGAATAAAACATACACATCCAAAAGGATGGAAATATGAAATGTTGGGGTTTCTGTTCTTCCACAATTCATGAGGAGTCTTATTTAGAATAGGTATGATAGAGATTCTATTCTGAATATAGCATGCAGTGTTTATTGCTTTTGCCCAGAAATGCTTAGCCATATTGGTTTCATTGATCATGGTTCTGGCCATTTCTTGTAGAGTCCTATTCTTTCGCTCTACAACTCCATTTTGCTGTGGAGTTCTAGGACAAGAGAAATCATGGGAAATGCCATTTTCTTTGAAGAACTCCTCAAAGAATTTGTTCTCAAATTCACCACCATGATCACTTCTAACCTTTATGATTTTGCACTCTTTCTCAGATTGGATCTGAGTGCAGAATTCAAAGAACACTGAATGAGACTCATCCTTGTGTTTTAAGAACTTTACCCATGTCCAGCGGCTATAATCATCAACGATGACTAATCCATATTTCTTCCCTCTGACAGATGCTGTTTTGACTGGGCCAAACAGATCAATGTGCAAGAGTTCTAACGGCCTTGAGGTAGACACAACATTCTTAGACTTGAATGCAGGTCTGGAGAACTTGCCCTTCTGACATGCTTCACAAAGAGCATCTGATTTATATTTCAGATTAGGGAGTCCTCTGACAAGATTTAGTTTGTTAATCTGAGAAATCTTTCTCAAACTAGCATGACCTAATCTTCTATGCCAGACCCACTGCTCTTCAGAAACAGACATAAGACAAGTTATCTTCTGATTCTTGAGATCTTAAAGATCTGTCTTATAAATGTTGTTCTTCCTCTTGCCTGTAAATAGGATTGAGCCATCCTTCTGACTTACAGCCTTGCAAGACTTTTGGTTGAAGATTATATCATAACCATTGTCACTTAATTGACTTATGGACAATAAGTTATGTGTTAATCCTTCTACAAGAAGTACATTAGTTATGGAAGGAGAGTTACCAGACTTTATAGTTCCAGAGCCAATTATCTTGCCCTTCTGATCTCCTCCAAACTTGACTTCTCCACCAGATTTAAGCACCAGGTCTTGGAACATAGACCTTCTTCCTGTCATGTGTCGCGAGCATCCAGAGTCCAGGTACCATGACATGTTGTGCTTTGTCTTCTTTGCAGCCAAGGATATCTGCAATAGGAATAATCTTTTCCTTAGGTACCCACATTTTCTTGGGTCCTTTCTTGTTAGTTTTCCTCAAGTTCTGATTGAACTTGGGTTTAGCATTATAAGCAATAGGAGGAACAACATGATAATTCTTATTCTGAGTTCCATGATATTTCTTAGGTTGTGTCACATGCTTCTTGGTGTGTGTTATGTGAAAGCTTTGAGCATGTGATGTGTGCCTAATATCATGTGAGTGGCCATACTTGAACTGATCATACAATGGCTTGTATGTGATTTTCATATCATCTACAGGTTCAAGTTTGTATGAGGTTTCACCCTCAAAACCAATGCCAACTCTCTTGTTTCCAGAAACAACATATATCATAGAAGCTAGCTGACTTCTGCCAATACTTCTAGATAGGAACTTCCTGAAGCTTAAATCATATTCTTTCAGAATATGGTTTAGACTAGGAGTAGACTTTTCTGAATCAGAAGAAGATCCAATGTTGTTGGATAATTTTAAAACTTTTTCTTTTAATTCAGAATTTTCCAACTCAAGCTTCTTAGTTTCAAATTCAAATTGCTTTTTTAGCTTTTTGTATTTGATACTAAGATGAGCTTTTAGTTCAAGAAGCTCTGTTAAACTGGAAACTAACTCATCTCTAGTTAGTTCAGAAAATACCTCTTCAGAATCTGATTCTGACATAGATTCTGATCCATCATTGACAGTGGCCATCAGTGCAATGTTTGCCTGCTCATCTTCAGAGTCTGATTCATCTTCTGACTCATCCCATGTTGCCATAAGACCTTTCTTCTTATGAAACTTCTTCTTGGGATTTTCCTTCTGAAGCTTTGGGCACTCATTCTTGTAGTGTCCAGGCTCATTGCATTCGTAGCACATGACCTTCTTCTTGTCAAATCTTCTGCCTCCAGAAGATTCTCCTCTTTCAGGCTTCTTTGAGCTTCTGAAGTTCTTGAACTTCCTCTGCTTGCTTTTCCAGAGTTGGTTAACTCTTCTGGAAATCATGGACAGTTCATCTTCTTCTTCTTCTTCTTCTGATTCTGATTCTTCAGAATCTACTTCTTCAGCCTGAAAAGCGTTAGTGCATTTTTTATAATTAGATTTTAATGCAACAGACTTACCTTTCTTCTGAGGTTCATTGGCGTCAAGCTCAATCTCATGACTCCTCAGGGCGCTGATCAGCTCTTCCAAAGAGACTTCATTCAGATTCTTTGCTATCTTGAATGCAGTCACCATTGGACCCCATCTTCTGGGCAAGCTTCTGATGATCTTCTTCACATGATCATCCTTGGTGTAGCCTTTGTCCAGAACTCTTAATCCAGCAGTTAGTGTAACACCCCAATTCTACCCGCGGAATTTAAATAAAATCAGAGTATAAAAATTCATAAACAAACAATTGAGGTATCACATAATCATCCTCAAAAACAATTCACCTCGTCGCATAAAACGGATACATAGCATTCACAAATACAGAAGGACTGAAAACATCAAATAATAGTCTTTAACATGAATTAACTTCCATAGAAGTGCAACGGAAACTCAACAATTAGTTCAAGATTTCATAGCATCTTAATTCAACAATTAAAGCACTTTAAAGCGACAATCTCAAACAAATAACTCAAGTGTATGCCAAAACATAAAAATCCAAAAGCAAGTAAATCAACTCGTTCGTCCCCCCCGAGTGCTACGTATCAGAGCGACAACGACTCAAAACCAACTCGGCTAACCTCCTCTCAATGCGAATCACCTGCACGTTACCAATATAAAGGCAACGGCGAAACAAAGAAAGGGTGAGATATCAATTCATATAATTGAGCGCATGATAAATTATATATTAGAAATTAGACATATTCGGTTAATCGCATTCACAAGTATTGATATTCTCATATTATTATCCAAGTCATTAATTCACAATTCAAATACTTCTGTCATATAACAAGTCGCAAAATTACAATCACAATATAGTCACAAAACGTCACAATGTATAAATCACATAAGACACATGGGACACGACTCATGTATATGCATGTGGTACCAATCGGAGCTTCAGCCCCCGTCACCAATTGCCCAATTCAGAGGCACAAGGCATAAGCCTTCGTCACTAATTTGCCAATCCAGGCCGTCACAATAAATATGCATATGTATGAGACTCGATGAACCAAACATCACACAACATCATCATCATCATCATTTACTTCACAAAATATTCGTCACAAGGCACACGCCCATATCACAATTATCACCGATTATTAAAGGTAATACACTTCACACATAGTACAACAACTTCGTACAACAACGGAATAATTCCGACAACTCATCAAATCAACGGAAGATATCATTAGCAAAAGAATCACAAAGATATTCACAACAATCACATTCACGGTCAAATTCACAAGATACCGTAATTTACCGCTAAACCGAATAGTTAATCTAAGTTCAATTTATTCTAATTAGATAGGCTTAATAAAAATTTATTCAACTATTAATTTAATCGACTGATTACTATCACAATTTCGACAAAAGAACACCACCACGTTAATGTACGAATTAAATTTAACTACCACGTAAATTTTCATCAAATTCCGAGCAACTAATTATACCGCTTAATTCGACTATTTCGATCAAACGGGACTGTTTGGAATACATTGTTCTAAATTTCTAATGGTTCACCATTTTCAATTATATAATATCTTACTGATTTTCAATAATATCAATCCTATATGCTACTGTTCACAATCCATATCTTACTATTTTCTAATGTTTATCTCATTACAAAATCATGTATTATGTCACAGTAGCTATCATGGTAAACAAGGCATGTGAGATAACATGAAACAAAACAAGGTGGAACGAAACGTGTGATATGCCGTCATCCATTTCATAGTGACGTTTGTCACTTGTTACAAGGAAGGCAAGGTAATTCAGTTCAGCAACATAAACAGCAACGGCAGCAACACACGGTAACAATCAACAACGAAATGCAACAACCAGAATTTAAGTTTTGGTACAAATCAACATAGCAAAACACTAACCTAAATCCCTAATCCCAACATACAATATTTCATAAGCCTTATTATAGGAGAAGAACCCCACCCTTACCTCTTGTTTGGATTGAAGAAAACTCTACAATCTTGACACTTGAATTGGGACCTCTCTAAGCTTGCTTCTCCTCTTTAAGACCTAGCCCCCTTTCCTCTAAATGATTCTATTTTTTTTCTGGTTTTCTCTACTCTTTCTTAAACCCTTACTAACACAAAAATCTATTCTTTCTACAATATTGGGCCTAGAAGTTAACACCCCTTTCTCCAATCTTTACTAAATCAAAAATAGGCCCAAAAAAAACTCATTAATTCAAAATAAATTAAAATACTATTTTTAATAATATTCCACTATCATTCCATAAAAAAAATAATATCTGATTATTTAATATATCAGTTTAATACTCAATAACTCATATTTACGGTTTAATCTCAATTACTCAGAAAATTCCCAAAACGCTACATATTAGCTTATTAATATTTCTAATACTAAAAATATTAAAATTTTAGATTAAATGTCGATCCGCTATCCCGAACTAATACCGACTAAATCGCTTCAAAACGCAAAAATTCAATAAACATCACAAACGTCTAAATTAAGCGAATAAATAAATTTCCGGGCGTTACAATTCTCCCCCACTAGAATATTTTCGTCCTCGAAAATAGAAATTTACCTGATTCAAATAACTCGGGATAGGAGTCTCGCATCTTGCTCTCCAGCTCCCAGGTTAGGCTCTCACCAGCAGCTCCCAACCAGACAACTTTCACCAATGGAATCTCTTTGCCTCTTAGAACCTTCACTTCGCGATCCATAATTCGCACAGGCATCGTCTCTACTGTGAGATTATCGCGCACTTGCACATCGTCCATCCGAATCACATGAGACGGATCTGAAACATACTTCCGGAGTTGTGACACATGAAACACATCGTGCAAATTAGCAAGATTTGGCGGTAACGCCACACGATAAGCAACCTTCCCAACTCGATTTGATATCTGATACGGACCAATAAAGCGAGGAGTGAGCTTCTTAGACTTCAGAGCTCGCCCAACACCAGTCACAGGTGTGACCCTCAAAAACACATGATCACCAGCTTGGAACTCCAAATCTTTCCTTCTCTTGTCATGGTAACTTTTCTGCCTACTCTGAGAAGCTTTCATCTTATCTCGAATAAGTTTCACTTTCTCCGTAGTCTCTCTAACCATCTCGGGTCCAAGTACCACACTCTCACCCGACTCGTGCCAACATAACGGAGTCCTACACCTCCGACCATACAACGCCTCAAAAGGTGCCATCCCAATACTAGAATGGTAACTGTTATTGTAAGTGAATTCAATCAACGGAAGATGAGTATCCCATGAACCTCCCTGCTCAAGAACACATGCTCTCAACAAATCCTCCAATGACTGAATAGTCCTCTCGGTCTGACCATCTGTCTGTGGATGATACGCCGTACTCAACCTCAACTTAGATCCCAATGCCTCTTGCAAACTCCTCCAGAAATCGGAAGTAAACCTCGGATCTCTATCCGACACAATACACAAAGGTACACCATGCAACTTCACAATCGTCCTGACATATAACTCTGCTAACTTCGCAATCGGGAATGTGATGTTAATAGGTATAAAGTGTGCCGACTTCGTAAGCCTATCAACAATCACCCAAATCGAATCAAATCCTCTTAAGGTATTAGGTAATCCCGTTACAAAGTCCATCGAAATGCTATCCCATTTCCATTCTGGAACTTCTAACGGTTGCATCAATCCTGCAGGCTTCTGATGTTCGATCTTTGACTTCTGACAAGTCAAACAAGCATACACAAACTGTGCCACATCACGTTTCATACCAGGCCACCAAAACAAACCCTTCAAGTCTTGATACATCTTTGTAGCTCCTGGATGAATACTCAATTTGCTTCTATGACTCTCTTCGAGAATCGCCTTCTTAATCTCCTCATCATCCGGAATGCAAATACGATCTCGGAATCTCAACACACCACGTGCATCTAACTTGAAATCACCATTCTCAAGTCGATCGGTTCCTACCATCAAATCCACCAACTTCACATCTAGCTTCTGAGCCTCTCTGATATTTTCAAGAAAGTCATTGTTAATCTTCAACATTCCCAACATAACACTATGCGGTGTCACTTCGCATACCAAACTCAAGTCTCGGAACTGCTCAATCAACTCCAACTCTTTAACCATCATGGCCGACATATGCAAAGTCTTTCGGCTCAAAGCATCAGCCACTACATTTGCTTTTCCAGGATGATAGTTCAAACCGAAATCATAATCCTTCAACAATTCAAGCCACCTTCGCTGCCTCATATTCAACTCTTTTTGATCGAACAGGTACTTCAAACTCTTATGGTCGCTAAACACTTCAAATCTAGAACCATAAAGATAATGTCTCCAAATCTTTAACACAAAGACCACTGCAGCCAACTCAAGATCATGCGTAGGATAATTCTTTTCATGGATCCTCAACTGCCTAGACGCATAAGCAACCACTTTACCATTTTGCATAAGCACTCCACCTAAACCCATCAAGCAAGCATCACAGTACACAACAAAAGGCTCTCCTGAATTAGGCAAAGTCAAAACTGGAGCCGACGTCAATCTCTTCTTCAACTCATTGAAACTTTCTTCACATTGAACATCCCACACAAACGCCTTTCCTTTGCAAGTCAATCTCGTCAATGGAAGTGCCAACTTAGAAAACCCTTCGATAAACCGTCTATAGTAACCGGCCAAACCCAAGAAGCTTCTAATCTTAGTAGCTGACTTCGGAGTCTCCCATTGTAACACAGCATCAACTTTAGAAGGATCCACGGCAATGCCACTACCAGAAATAACATGACCGAGGAAACTAACTTCGTGCAACCAAAATTCACACTTAGACAACTTGGCATACAACTGTTTCTCCTTCAGAATTTGTAACACAATTTTCAGATGCTCTTCATGCTCTTCTTCAGATTTAGAGTAGATAAGAATGTCATCAATGAATACCACCACGAACCGATCCAAGTAAGTATGAAAAATACGGTTCATGTACTCCATGAATACTCCCGGTGCATTAGTGACACCAAAGGGCATCACCGAATACTCGTAGTGTCCATACCGAGTCCTGAACGCGGTCTTCTGAATGTCATCTTCTTTTACTCTAATCTGGTGATATCCGGACCTCAAATCAATCTTAGAAAACACACTAGCACCCACTAACTGATCCATCAAGTCATCGATTCTTGGAAGTGGATACTTGTTCTTTATCGTCACTTTATTCAACTGCCGATAATCAACACAAAGTCTCATACTTCCATCTTTCTTCTTTACAAGCAATACGGGTGCTCCCCACGGCGATACACTTGGTCTTACAAACTTCTTCTCAAGCAATTCCTCTAATTGCTTCTTCAATTCAGACAACTCTGATGCAGACATTCTGTACGGTGCCATAGAAACAGGTCTGGTACCAGGTACAAGATCAATCGTAAATTCAACTTCTCTTTCTGGAGGTACATCAGGGATGTCATCAGGAAACACTTCAGAAAATTCTCTCACCACCTTTAACTCATCAATTCGAACTTGATTCTCAAAAGACAAGGACGCCATCAATGAGAATATTTGCGCTTCGTCTTGCATCAGTTGCTTCAATTGCTTACCAGTCAACAAACCAACTCCTTCTTCTTCAAGAGAAGAAAATCTCACCGTGTTGTTAAAACAATTGATATGAACGTAGTTGCGTTTCAACCAATTCATACCCAAAACCACATCCAAACCAACAAGCGGTAAACACACAAAGTCAACAACAAAGTCCCTATCAAAGATTGACAGAGGACAATCCAAACACATTAGAGAAGTAGTCACCGTTCCCTTAGCGGGGAGTTCGACAACCATTTCTCCATTCATAGCAGACAAAGTAAGACCCAATCTTTTTACACAATCAGCAGCAATAAAACAATGAGTTGCACCGGTATCAATAATAGTAATTAAAGGAATGCTATTAATGAAACAAGTACCTCTAACAAGGCCATCCTCACTAGATGTCTGAGTTCCTGACAAAGCGAACACTTTACCACCTACAGCTGTCTTCTTTGGCTTCTGACACTGGCTATCAATATGTCCCTCCGCACCACAGTTAAAGCAAACAACATCCTTATGCTTACAAGCAGATGACATATGTCCCGTCTTACCACAACGGTAACACCTCTTCACATCAGCAGTACAAACATCGCTCTTATGACCAGGTCGACCACACTTGAAGCATACAACCCTAGCAGGAGCATCTCCCCCACTAGTCTTATGACCATGAGCAACTCTTTGCTTCCCTTTACCAGCATCATATGGTTTCTCACGACTTTGTTGATTCTTGCCCCTCTTCTCATTAATAACACGATAATGAGCGTTGTTGTCCTCCTCATAAATCCGACAACTATCAACCAAATCAACAAAAATACGGATCTTCTGGTAACTGACCGCTTTCTTGATTTCTGGACGCAACCCATTCTCAAACTTGATACACTTGGAAAACTCACCATTCGGACCATCATAGTATTGGTAAAACTTAGCCAGCTCACCAAACTTAGCAGCATACTCCACAACAGACTTGTTCCCTTGTTTCAGCTCAAGGAATTCAATCTCCTTCTTACCACGGACATCCTCAGGAAAGTATTTCCTTAAGAACTCCATGCGAAATGCAATCCAAGTGATCTCCTCACCATGAGCCTCTAACCTCCTACGGGTCTCAAGCCACCAATCATCCGCTTCCTTAGCCAGCATATGAGTGCCATATCTAACCTTCTGTGTAGGAGTGCAATCCATAACACGGAAAATTCGCTCGATCTCCTTCAACCAATCAAGAGCACCATCGGGGTCATGCGTACCCTTGAACACTGGCGGATTTTCCCTCTGGAAAGTCGCCAAACTACGAGATCCAGCACTCTCGTCAGCATTCGGTTGGTTCTGCATAGCCTGAGCCATCGCTTCCAAAGCAGCAGCTATCGCAGCATCATTCCTCCCAGCCATAGCTCCACTACAACACAAAAACAATCAGCACAAACAACAATACACAATTGTTAGTCTACACTACGACTCGACACTTGGCCGGACAAGACCGACCTGCTCTGATACCACTAATGTAACACCCCAATTCTACCCGCGGAATTTAAATAAAATCAGAGTATAAAAATTCATAAACAAACAATTGAGGTATCACATAATCATCCTCAAAAACAATTCACCTCGTCGCATAAAACGGATACATAGCATTCACAAATACAGAAGGACTGAAAACATCAAATAATAGTCTTTAACATGAATTAACTTCCATAGAAGTGCAACGGAAACTCAACAATTAGTTCAAGATTTCATAGCATCTTAATTCAACAATTAAAGCACTTTAAAGCGACAATCTCAAACAAATAACTCAAGTGTATGCCAAAACATAAAAATCCAAAAGCAAGTAAATCAACTCGTTCGTCCCCCCCGAGTGCTACGTATCAGAGCGACAACGACTCAAAACCAACTCGGCTAACCTCCTCTCAATGCGAATCACCTGCACGTTACCAATATAAAGGCAACGGCGAAACAAAGAAAGGGTGAGATATCAATTCATATAATTGAGCGCATGATAAATTATATATTAGAAATTAGACATATTCGGTTAATCGCATTCACAAGTATTGATATTCTCATATTATTATCCAAGTCATTAATTCACAATTCAAATACTTCTGTCATATAACAAGTCGCAAAATTACAATCACAATATAGTCACAAAACGTCACAATGTATAAATCACATAAGACACATGGGACACGACTCATGTATATGCATGTGGTACCAATCGGAGCTTCAGCCCCCGTCACCAATTGCCCAATTCAGAGGCACAAGGCATAAGCCTTCGTCACTAATTTGCCAATCCAGGCCGTCACAATAAATATGCATATGTATGAGACTCGATGAACCAAACATCACACAACATCATCATCATCATCATTTACTTCACAAAATATTCGTCACAAGGCACACGCCCATATCACAATTATCACCGATTATTAAAGGTAATACACTTCACACATAGTACAACAACTTCGTACAACAACGGAATAATTCCGACAACTCATCAAATCAACGGAAGATATCATTAGCAAAAGAATCACAAAGATATTCACAACAATCACATTCACGGTCAAATTCACAAGATACCGTAATTTACCGCTAAACCGAATAGTTAATCTAAGTTCAATTTATTCTAATTAGATAGGCTTAATAAAAATTTATTCAACTATTAATTTAATCGACTGATTACTATCACAATTTCGACAAAAGAACACCACCACGTTAATGTACGAATTAAATTTAACTACCACGTAAATTTTCATCAAATTCCGAGCAACTAATTATACCGCTTAATTCGACTATTTCGATCAAACGGGACTGTTTGGAATACATTGTTCTAAATTTCTAATGGTTCACCATTTTCAATTATATAATATCTTACTGATTTTCAATAATATCAATCCTATATGCTACTGTTCACAATCCATATCTTACTATTTTCTAATGTTTATCTCATTACAAAATCATGTATTATGTCACAGTAGCTATCATGGTAAACAAGGCATGTGAGATAACATGAAACAAAACAAGGTGGAACGAAACGTGTGATATGCCGTCATCCATTTCATAGTGACGTTTGTCACTTGTTACAAGGAAGGCAAGGTAATTCAGTTCAGCAACATAAACAGCAACGGCAGCAACACACGGTAACAATCAACAACGAAATGCAACAACCAGAATTTAAGTTTTGGTACAAATCAACATAGCAAAACACTAACCTAAATCCCTAATCCCAACATACAATATTTCATAAGCCTTATTATAGGAGAAGAACCCCACCCTTACCTCTTGTTTGGATTGAAGAAAACTCTACAATCTTGACACTTGAATTGGGACCTCTCTAAGCTTGCTTCTCCTCTTTAAGACCTAGCCCCCTTTCCTCTAAATGATTCTATTTTTTTTTTCTGGTTTTCTCTACTCTTTCTTAAACCCTTACTAACACAAAAATCTATTCTTTCTACAATATTGGGCCTAGAAGTTAACACCCCTTTCTCCAATCTTTACTAAATCAAAAATAGGCCCAAAAAAAACTCATTAATTCAAAATAAATTAAAATACTATTTTTAATAATATTCCACTATCATTCCATAAAAAAAATAATATCTGATTATTTAATATATCAGTTTAATACTCAATAACTCATATTTACGGTTTAATCTCAATTACTCAGAAAATTCCCAAAACGCTACATATTAGCTTATTAATATTTCTAATACTAAAAATATTAAAATTTTAGATTAAATGTCGATCCGCTATCCCGAACTAATACCGACTAAATCGCTTCAAAACGCAAAAATTCAATAAACATCACAAACGTCTAAATTAAGCGAATAAATAAATTTCCGGGCGTTACAATTCTCCCCCACTAGAATATTTTCGTCCTCGAAAATAGAAATTTACCTGATTCAAATAACTCGGGATAGGAGTCTCGCATCTTGCTCTCCAGCTCCCAGGTTAGGCTCTCACCAGCAGCTCCCAACCAGACAACTTTCACCAATGGAATCTCTTTGCCTCTTAGAACCTTCACTTCGCGATCCATAATTCGCACAGGCATCGTCTCTACTGTGAGATTATCGCGCACTTGCACATCGTCCATCCGAATCACATGAGACGGATCTGAAACATACTTCCGGAGTTGTGACACATGAAACACATCGTGCAAATTAGCAAGATTTGGCGGTAACGCCACACGATAAGCAACCTTCCCAACTCGATTTGATATCTGATACGGACCAATAAAGCGAGGAGTGAGCTTCTTAGACTTCAGAGCTCGCCCAACACCAGTCACAGGTGTGACCCTCAAAAACACATGATCACCAGCTTGGAACTCCAAATCTTTCCTTCTCTTGTCATGGTAACTTTTCTGCCTACTCTGAGAAGCTTTCATCTTATCTCGAATAAGTTTCACTTTCTCCGTAGTCTCTCTAACCATCTCGGGTCCAAGTACCACACTCTCACCCGACTCGTGCCAACATAACGGAGTCCTACACCTCCGACCATACAACGCCTCAAAAGGTGCCATCCCAATACTAGAATGGTAACTGTTATTGTAAGTGAATTCAATCAACGGAAGATGAGTATCCCATGAACCTCCCTGCTCAAGAACACATGCTCTCAACAAATCCTCCAATGACTGAATAGTCCTCTCGGTCTGACCATCTGTCTGTGGATGATACGCCGTACTCAACCTCAACTTAGATCCCAATGCCTCTTGCAAACTCCTCCAGAAATCGGAAGTAAACCTCGGATCTCTATCCGACACAATACACAAAGGTACACCATGCAACTTCACAATCGTCCTGACATATAACTCTGCTAACTTCGCAATCGGGAATGTGATGTTAATAGGTATAAAGTGTGCCGACTTCGTAAGCCTATCAACAATCACCCAAATCGAATCAAATCCTCTTAAGGTATTAGGTAATCCCGTTACAAAGTCCATCGAAATGCTATCCCATTTCCATTCTGGAACTTCTAACGGTTGCATCAATCCTGCAGGCTTCTGATGTTCGATCTTTGACTTCTGACAAGTCAAACAAGCATACACAAACTGTGCCACATCACGTTTCATACCAGGCCACCAAAACAAACCCTTCAAGTCTTGATACATCTTTGTAGCTCCTGGATGAATACTCAATTTGCTTCTATGACTCTCTTCGAGAATCGCCTTCTTAATCTCCTCATCATCCGGAATGCAAATACGATCTCGGAATCTCAACACACCACGTGCATCTAACTTGAAATCACCATTCTCAAGTCGATCGGTTCCTACCATCAAATCCACCAACTTCACATCTAGCTTCTGAGCCTCTCTGATATTTTCAAGAAAGTCATTGTTAATCTTCAACATTCCCAACATAACACTATGCGGTGTCACTTCGCATACCAAACTCAAGTCTCGGAACTGCTCAATCAACTCCAACTCCTTAACCATCATGGCCGACATATGCAAAGTCTTTCGGCTCAAAGCATCAGCCACTACATTTGCTTTTCCAGGATGATAGTTCAAACCGAAATCATAATCCTTCAACAATTCAAGCCACCTTCGCTGCCTCATATTCAACTCTTTTTGATCGAACAGGTACTTCAAACTCTTATGGTCGCTAAACACTTCAAATCTAGAACCATAAAGATAATGTCTCCAAATCTTTAACACAAAGACCACTGCAGCCAACTCAAGATCATGCGTAGGATAATTCTTTTCATGGATCCTCAACTGCCTAGACGCATAAGCAACCACTTTACCATTTTGCATAAGCACTCCACCTAAACCCATCAAGCAAGCATCACAGTACACAACAAAAGGCTCTCCTGAATTAGGCAAAGTCAAAACTGGAGCCGACGTCAATCTCTTCTTCAACTCATTGAAACTTTCTTCACATTGAACATCCCACACAAACGCCTTTCCTTTGCAAGTCAATCTCGTCAATGGAAGTGCCAACTTAGAAAACCCTTCGATAAACCGTCTATAGTAACCGGCCAAACCCAAGAAGCTTCTAATCTCAGTAGCTGACTTCGGAGTCTCCCATTGTAACACAGCATCAACTTTAGAAGGATCCACGGCAATGCCACTACCAGAAATAACATGACCGAGGAAACTAACTTCGTGCAACCAAAATTCACACTTAGACAACTTGGCATACAACTGTTTCTCCTTCAGAATTTGTAACACAATTTTCAGATGCTCTTCATGCTCTTCTTCAGATTTAGAGTAGATAAGAATGTCATCAATGAATACCACCACGAACCGATCCAAGTAAGTATGAAAAATACGGTTCATGTACTCCATGAATACTCCCGGTGCATTAGTGACACCAAAGGGCATCACCGAATACTCGTAGTGTCCATACCGAGTCCTGAACGCGGTCTTCTGAATGTCATCTTCTTTTACTCTAATCTGGTGATATCCGGACCTCAAATCAATCTTAGAAAACACACTAGCACCCACTAACTGATCCATCAAGTCATCGATTCTTGGAAGTGGATACTTGTTCTTTATCGTCACTTTATTCAACTGCCGATAATCAACACAAAGTCTCATACTTCCATCTTTCTTCTTTACAAGCAATACGGGTGCTCCCCACGGCGATACACTTGGTCTTACAAACTTCTTCTCAAGCAATTCCTCTAATTGCTTCTTCAATTCAGACAACTCTGATGCAGACATTCTGTACGGTGCCATAGAAACAGGTCTGGTACCAGGTACAAGATCAATCGTAAATTCAACTTCTCTTTCTGGAGGTACATCAGGGATGTCATCAGGAAACACTTCAGAAAATTCTCTCACCACCTTTAACTCATCAATTCGAACTTGATTCTCAAAAGACAAGGACGCCATCAATGAGAATATTTGCGCTTCGTCTTGCATCAGTTGCTTCAATTGCTTACCAGTCAACAAACCAACTCCTTCTTCTTCAAGAGAATAAAATCTCACCGTGTTGTTAAAACAATTGATATGAACGTAGTTGCGTTTCAACCAATTCATACCCAAAACCACATCCAAACCAACAAGCGGTAAACACACAAAGTCAACAACAAAGTCCCTATCAAAGATTGACAGAGGACAATCCAAACACATTAGAGAAGTAGTCACCGTTCCCTTAGCGGGGAGTTTGACAACCATTTCTCCATTCATAGCAGACAAAGTAAGACCCAATCTTTTTACACAATCAGCAGCAATAAAACAATGAGTTGCACCGGTATCAATAATAGTAATTAAAGGAATGCTATTAATGAAACAAGTACCTCTAACAAGGCCATCCTCACTAGATGTCTGAGTTCCTGACAAAGCGAACACTTTACCACCTACAGCTGTCTTCTTTGGCTTCTGACACTGGCTATCAATATGTCCCTCCGCACCACAGTTAAAGCAAACAACATCCTTATGCTTACAAGCAGATGACATATGTCCCGTCTTACCACAACGGTAACACCTCTTCACATCAGCAGTACAAACATCGCTCTTATGACCAGGTCGACCACACTTGAAGCATACAACCCTAGCAGGAGCATCTCCCCCACTAGTCTTATGACCATGAGCAACTCTTTGCTTCCCTTTACCAGCATCATATGGTTTCTCACGACTTTGTTGATTCTTGCCCCTCTTCTCATTAATAACACGATAATGAGCGTTGTTGTCCTCCTCATAAATCCGACAACTATCAACCAAATCAACAAAAATACGGATCTTCTGGTAACTGACCGCTTTCTTGATTTCTGGACGCAACCCATTCTCAAACTTGATACACTTGGAAAACTCACCATTCGGACCATCATAGTATTGGTAAAACTTAGCCAGCTCACCAAACTTAGCAGCATACTCCACAACAGACTTGTTCCCTTGTTTCAGCTCAAGGAATTCAATCTCCTTCTTACCACGGACATCCTCAGGAAAGTATTTCCTTAAGAACTCCATGCGAAATGCAATCCAAGTGATCTCCTCACCATGAGCCTCTAACCTCCTACGGGTCTCAAGCCACCAATCATCCGCTTCCTTAGCCAGCATATGAGTGCCATATCTAACCTTCTGTGTAGGAGTGCAATCCATAACACGGAAAATTCGCTCGATCTCCTTCAACCAATCAAGAGCACCATCGGGGTCATGCGTACCCTTGAACACTGGCGGATTTTCCCTCTGGAAAGTCGCCAAACTACGAGATCCAGCACTCTCGTCAGCATTCGGTTGGTTCTGCATAGCCTGAGCCATCGCTTCCAAAGCAGCAGCTATCGCAGCATCATTCCTCCCAGCCATAGCTCCACTACAACACAAAAACAATCAGCACAAACAACAATACACAATTGTTAGTCTACACTACGACTCGACACTTGGCCGGACAAGACCGACCTGCTCTGATACCACTAATGTAACACCCCAATTCTACCCGCGGAATTTAAATAAAATCAGAGTATAAAAATTCATAAACAAACAATTGAGGTATCACATAATCATCCTCAAAAACAATTCACCTCGTCGCATAAAACGGATACATAGCATTCACAAATACAGAAGGACTGAAAACATCAAATAATAGTCTTTAACATGAATTAACTTCCATAGAAGTGCAACGGAAACTCAACAATTAGTTCAAGATTTCATAGCATCTTAATTCAACAATTAAAGCACTTTAAAGCGACAATCTCAAACAAATAACTCAAGTGTATGCCAAAACATAAAAATCCAAAAGCAAGTAAATCAACTCGTTCGTCCCCCCCGAGTGCTACGTATCAGAGCGACAACGACTCAAAACCAACTCGGCTAACCTCCTCTCAATGCGAATCACCTGCACGTTACCAATATAAAGGCAACGGCGAAACAAAGAAAGGGTGAGATATCAATTCATATAATTGAGCGCATGATAAATTATATATTAGAAATTAGACATATTCGGTTAATCGCATTCACAAGTATTGATATTCTCATATTATTATCCAAGTCATTAATTCACAATTCAAATACTTCTATCATATAACAAGTCGCAAAATTACAATCACAATATAGTCACAAAACGTCACAATGTATAAATCACATAAGACACATGGGACACGACTCATGTATATGCATGTGGTACCAATCGGAGCTTCAGCCCCCGTCACCAATTGCCCAATTCAGAGGCACAAGGCATAAGCCTTCGTCACTAATTTGCCAATCCAGGCCGTCACAATAAATATGCATATGTATGAGACTCGATGAACCAAACATCACACAACATCATCATCATCATCATTTACTTCACAAAATATTCGTCACAAGGCACACGCCCATATCACAATTATCACCGATTATTAAAGGTAATACACTTCACACATAGTACAACAACTTCGTACAACAACGGAATAATTCCGACAACTCATCAAATCAACGGAAGATATCATTAGCAAAAGAATCACAAAGATATTCACAACAATCACATTCACGGTCAAATTCACAAGATACCGTAATTTACCGCTAAACCGAATAGTTAATCTAAGTTCAATTTATTCTAATTAGATAGGCTTAATAAAAATTTATTCAACTATTAATTTAATCGACTGATTACTATCACAATTTCGACAAAAGAACACCACCACGTTAATGTACGAATTAAATTTAACTACCACGTAAATTTTCATCAAATTCCGAGCAACTAATTATACCGCTTAATTCGACTATTTCGATCAAACGGGACTGTTTGGAATACATTGTTCTAAATTTCTAATGGTTCACCATTTTCAATTATATAATATCTTACTGATTTTCAATAATATCAATCCTATATGCTACTGTTCACAATCCATATCTTACTATTTTCTAATGTTTATCTCATTACAAAATCATGTATTATGTCACAGTAGCTATCATGGTAAACAAGGCATGTGAGATAACATGAAACAAAACAAGGTGGAAGGAAACGTGTGATATGCCGTCATCCATTTCATAGTGACGTTTGTCACTTGTTACAAGGAAGGCAAGGTAATTCAGTTCAGCAACATAAACAGCAACGGCAGCAACACACGGTAACAATCAACAACGAAATGCAACAACCAGAATTTAAGTTTTGGTACAAATCAACATAGCAAAACACTAACCTAAATCCCTAATCCCAACATACAATATTTCATAAGCCTTATTATAGGAGAAGAACCCCACCCTTACCTCTTGTTTGGATTGAAGAAAACTCTACAATCTTGACACTTGAATTGGGACCTCTCTAAGCTTGTTTCTCCTCTTTAAGACCTAGCCCCCTTTCCTCTAAATGATTCTATTTTTTTTTTTTCTGGTTTTCTCTACTCTTTCTTAAACCCTTACTAACACAAAAATCTATTCTTTCTACAATATTGGGCCTAGAAGTTAACACCCCTTTCTCCAATCTTTACTAAATCAAAAATAGGCCCAAAAAAAACTCATTAATTCAAAATAAATTAAAATACTATTTTTAATAATATTCCACTATCATTCCATAAAAAAAATAATATCTGATTATTTAATATATCAGTTTAATACTCAATAACTCATATTTACGGTTTAATCTCAATTACTCAGAAAATTCCCAAAACGCTACATATTAGCTTATTAATATTTCTAATACTAAAAATATTAAAATTTTAGATTAAATGTCGATCCGCTATCCCGAACTAATACCGACTAAATCGCTTCAAAACGCAAAAATTCAATAAACATCACAAACGTCTAAATTAAGCGAATAAATAAATTTCCGGGCGTTACAGTTAGAGTTTGAAATCTTGAAAACATCTTTTCAATGTCTTCATCATCCTCCATCTTGAAGGCTTCATACTTCTGGATTAGCGCAAGAGCTTTGGTTTCCTTGACTTGAGCATTTCCCTCATGAGTCATTTTCAAAGACTCATATATGTCATGGGCAGTTTCCCTGTTAGATATCTTCTCATACTCAGCATGAGAGATAGCATTCAGCAAAACAGTCCTGCACTTATGATGATTTTTGAATTCCTTCTTTTGCTCATCAGTCATTTCTTTTCTTGTGAGCCTCACACCACTGGCTTTAACCGGATGTGTGTAACCATCCAACAGAAGATCCCATAGATCAGCATCTAGACCAAGAAAGTAACTTTCAAGTTTATCTTTCTAGTATTCAAAGTTTTCACCATCAAACACTGGTGGTCTAGTATAACCATTGTTACCATTTCCATTGTATTGCTCAGCAGAGCCAGATGTAGATGTAGGTGTGTTTGTTGGAATTTCACCAGCCATCTTTTACTGAAGCGTTTTTCTCTTCCTGAATCTTTTCTAAACACGGTTAAGTGCTTGCACCTTAGAACCGGCGCTCTGATGCCAATTGAAGGATAGAAAAACACTTAGAAAGGGGGGGGGGTTGAATAAGTGTAGTATCAAAACTAGTAAAATAAAAACAATTTGCATAATTATTTTTATCCTGGTTCGTTGTTAACTAAACTACTTCAGTCCACCCTTATCAGGTGATTTACCTCAACTGAGGATTTAATCCACTAATCACACGAGATTACAATGGTTTTCCACTTAGACACTGCTAAGTCTTCTAGAGTCTTTTGATCACAACCTGATCACTCTAGGAACAATCTGCTTAGATACCCTCTAAGACTTTTCTAGAGTATTCTGATCTAACTGATCACTCTAGTCCTTTACAACTTAATGTAAACAAATTCTAAGAGTATTACAATGCTTCTTAAAAGCGATAATCACAACTGTGATATTTCTCTTACAGTTTAAAGCTTAATCTCACTATAGTATTACAACAGCAATAAGTGAGGTTGAAGATGAAGTTTGAGAGCTTTCAAAATGAACAGCGTTTCAGCAAGTTTTTGTTAAGAGTTGTATGCAGTTTCGTTAACCTTTGCTTCTCTTCAGAACTTCATTTTATAGGCGCATGAGAAGATGACCGTTGGGAGCATTTAATGCTTTGCGTATTCCGTACAACATTGCATTTAATGTTTCACACTTTTGTCAACTACCTCGAGCCTTGCTTTTGCTGTGGCTACTGACGTTGCCGTTAATAGCTTCTAACGTTCCTTTTGTCAGTCAGCGTAGCCTGCCATCTTGTACTTGATTCTGATTGATCTTTTGTAGATACAACGTTTGAATATCATCAGAGTACAAACAGCTTGGTGCATAAGCATCTTCTGATCTTCTGACCTTGAAGTGCTTCTGAGCGTGATACCATTACTTCAGTGCTTCTGCTTCTGAACTCCAGTCCTTCTGATGCTTCCATAGACCATGTTCTGATTCTGCTTGACCATCTTCTGATGTCTTGCCAGACCATGTTCTGATGTTGCATGTTGAACCTTCAGAGTCAAAGCTTCTGAGCGCTGATTTGTGCATACTCTTTATATATTTCCTGAAAAGGAAATTGCATTGGATTAGAGTATCACATTATCTTAAGCAAAATTCATATACATTGTTATCATCAAAACTAAGATAATTTGATCAGAACAATTCTTGTTCTAACACTCTCTTCCAATGCCTGAGCTTGTTTTTGTATCAATTGTAATGTCGAACGTAGAACATTAAACCTATTTTCAAACCCCTTTCACAGATCATGCAACATTTGTCGCACGCTCGCGAAATGTGAACAACAGAGTCGCCACTAACATATCTATCCTAAAAGGAAAGGAACGCTAGCAAACCTAAAACGAATAAGAACGAGGTCTTTCGACCAGAGATAGGGTAAGAAGTCGGTTACGCAAGGGGAAGGTATTAGCACCCCTCACGTCTGTGGTACTCCACAGGATCCACTTATGTTTGCTCTATTCTAAGGGTGTATAAATCTAAAGCTTAATTACTAAGGGAATGCATGCAAATGAAAGAAAAGAAACACGGGGAAAATAAGGTTTATAAATAGTTGTGCTCGCTTAGGCCCCGCGACCTAATGCCTACGTATCCTTTTCAGGAATCAGAGCGCCGTAGTTCGGCTCTTTAGTTTTTGTTTGTTTTTGTGTTTTTTAGTTGAACAGTTACATTCGCACTCCGCTGCTCGACCTCTGGAGTCTTAAGCTGGGAATGGAGCGGAAATAACGTGTCCGATTAATGAGAAAGAATGCCCTGAAGGCAAGAGAAAGAATGCCTCGGAGGCAAGAGAGAAAAGAGATTGGTTTGTGTCTTTTATGTGTGATTCCATGATGGACGAAAACCTACTACAAGGCATCGCATCACTTCCTCACTTTGATTAGCTCTGAGCCTTTATTAGATATTTTGAAATGTTTTTGGTTAGGTGTCTTTTAAGGGAAATTAATTTGTGACTTGAATCATGCCGTGAAAAGAGAGTTTTTGTGTATTTAGAGAATGCACATCGAGGCCTACGCCACAATCGTTTCTCTAAATGAAATATAGTTTTTAAATATTTAGAGAATGCACATCGAGGCCTACGCCACAATCGTTTCTCTAAATAACGGTTGAGAAATACACCGAGGCCTACACCTCAATCATTTCTCTTCCGCTAAGTGGGAAAGAACATACACCGAGGCCTACGCCCCAATCATTTCTTTCACACTAAAAAAAAAGCATTAGCATGATTCGCGTCGTCCTTTATTAATGTTTTAAAAGTTGAAAAGGAAAAGAAGGAAAACTAGCCTAAAATGATCAACTAGCCTAATGTTATGATTATAGGTCCTAAATCTTAAAGGAAGCGTACAAGTGAAGTTACAAGCAAAATTACAAGTAAGCATGATACAATATTGGTACAAAAATGACTAAAAGAATGACTTGAAAATAGTACAAAATGATTCACAATATAATGCAAAATTAGTACAAAACGTGAAACTAAACAAGCCAAAATATGGCACGAAATGGATTAAAGGACTATTTATTTGATTTGATTTTATATGACAAAAGGAAAGAAATTAATCAAGCAAATGAATTAAAAGAATACAAGCCTAAACTAATATTTTTGTTGATTATTTTTATGTGACAAAAGTTGTGGATTAAAGTCTAAAATGACAAGGAAAAATTAGTTTAGTCACTAAAAAATTATAGCAAAAAACTAATTAAGAATTAAATTCTAAAATGATAAAAAGAAATGTGAATTGAAGGGGTGCAGATTGAAACATGGTTTGTTGAAAGGAATGGGCGTGTGGCCCAGGCAGATAGGCCCAAGGTTTTTGTTTTTACATATTTTTTGTTTACAACAAGAAGGTGGTGTGCGGGCCCAAAAATGGGGTGCTGAAATAGCAATTCAGGCCCAAGCGTTTGTGTTTTCTTGTGACAGATCCGTTTTGTTTTATTGTATTATTCAGATTTTAATATTAAAAACAAATTAATTAAAATAAAAAAAAGGGAAAAGCAAAGATTGGGATTAGGGTTGAGTTACAGTACGCCGCTCCCAATTCTTTCTCTCGCGAATCCCGCGGCGGCGTCCTCTCCGTCTCCGGTTGTCCTTCACCCTCGTATTTTCTCCGGCCACGACGAAAGTTTGTCTTCTCGCAATCTCTGCCTCTCGCGTGCTCGAACTCTGATTGATGAAGATGGCGATGAGATTTTGTTGGAGAGCGACGGTGATTGAAGATGAAGTGCCGATGAATGGATGAGGAGGGCCAGAAATAAATTCCCGAGCTGATTTGAAATGAACGCGATTTGAGGCAACTGATCTTCAGGTGAAATCTTGGCTCTTTGATTCTTCCATCTTCGAATTCTTCTTCTTACTTTGCTTCTTGCGTTTTTCTTTTATGATGATGATAATGAGCGTGGTTGTAGATTGCAGATGTTGCCGTTGATTGAAGAATTGCGTTGTGATTGATGATGATTCGGTGGAGATGATGAAGGTGATGTTGATGCTATATTCTTCTTGGTCACCGGTTATAGAGAGGGTCGAAGATTGACGAGGGTGAATCGATGGTGTATTGAAGCATAGTGATGAAGAGATGGCGAAGGTTGCAGGGAATGTGGTTTGGTGAATGGATGAAGGTTCGATGATTGATTGAGTTGTGAAAGTGAAGATGATTATTGAGATGGATGTGTAGAGAAGGTTGAGGTGAAGTCGAGAGAGTGAAGATTCAAGTATGTTGAAGAGGGAGAAGAGATTGCCCGTTATGAAAATGGTGGAGAAGTGAAGAAAATGGTCGAGTGAGAGTCTGAAGATTGAGAATGAAGGGAGAGCCTTCTGAAGTGTGGTGGTTCTGGTTTTATAGAAGTGGAGGAGACTGAATTCTGAGGTCAATTCTCTTCCCCAAACTCTTTCTGTTATCTCTGGTATAAAAAAGTTAGTTAGGTTGTTATGAAGTTAGTTATACTCTGTTATAGGGTTGTTACAATCAGTTATGTATCGGTTAGGATAGGTTAGAGATTTGTACTAGGTTGTTAGAGGTAGTTGGGATTGTTAGAAATCGGTTAGGGAAAAATAGGAAGGGTTTTGCAATTCTGTTATGGCTGGAAAAGTTTGTTATAAAATTATTTGGAAGTTGTTGCAGGTTAGTTAAGTTAAGTTTGTTATGAATGGGTTCTGTTCTGTTATATGTTAATCTGAGTGGAAACTGAGAAATGTTAGTAAACTGTTAGTAGGTTGAAACTGTTAGAGGTTTTGGATTCTGTTAGTTTAAAAACAGTTGGTAGTTAGGATGGTTAGTTATGGGGAACTGGTTATTTGGTGGTTAAGGTTTAGGAGAGTTGGCAGTTAGTTGAGAGTTTAGAATGTAACTGATAGGTTAGAAAAGTTAGTTATACTGTTAGCAGTTTGTTAGGAAAAAAGGAATAGGTTAGTGAAATTAGCTTAGGTTGAGACTGAGTTTGATAACTGGTTATGGCTGCTGATACATATATGTTATTTTTTTCAGGCATCCTTTGTATAACGGCGACAAGCTCCCCCCTCTAAAGCAAGAATATGCATAGCGAACAATGGATAGTTCACAAGGGATGCACTCCTTGACAACAAACCAGCAGGGCTTTCAAAAACGTCATAAGTTATGCTGCTATCAAAATTAGCATACATGTGAACCGCAAATTTTTGTGTAATTCTTTTCCAAGGTGTAATATAAAAGTGCATTAGACATGTAATGTTGTAATGAGAGTGATTTTCCTGTACTGAGCTTCGAAAATACTTTTGCAAATGAAATTATGATGATATGAACCTTGGGAATATGTATGATAATTTAAATCTTTCCTCCCATGTTTCCAATCTTTATCTTGAATAAGATGGCATAAGATAAGTCCAAAGAACAAACAAACATGACCTAGGTCAAAGCTTAATTTTTCTTGTAGCCCTCTTGATGATGCATTTGAATATGGATTATGCAATGAGAATCGGACTTTTCCTCTTCACATTCTCAAATGAAATTTGAATGACCTCTTTTTCCAAGTCATGGCCTAAGATAAATCTTTATTTAAGCAATCACCATAAGAATCTCAATCTCAAAAGGCTCGTCGTAGGTTAACATCTTTATCCAAATGAATTCACTCAATATTGTACCATAACCTATAATTCAAGCAGCGCACCGAACAATTACGTCCAAGTTCCATAAAAAGGATCTCCTTGATTAATAAATGAATAGTGAAATAAAACCATGATCAAACTGATGCCTTTAACCTATCACCATCGATTTAATGAACCAGTATTATTCTTAATGAATGAATGCATGATGTGTTAAATGTTAGTGAATGAATGCATGATTTGTTAGATGAATTTAATGGAGGTATGCAAATGAATTGAAAAGCATAAGCCAGATAGATGTAAATTAGAATGGGCAAATTTTGGGGTGCAACAGCTGCCCCTATTTAATCATCTTAAACCTGAATGTGCGATTGGCATTAGCCTTTCGGGCATTCGAGGTAGAAGAGGATTAAATACAAAGTGAACCTGAAAATTTGCCTGGTGAGAGATAGGATCCACTGGGGAACAAATGGTGTCAACTCCACTGAGTAAAAATGTATCAAGTCTGGGTTGGAAATGAAATAAACATCAACTCTGGGTTGAGAAAGAAAAGTGGGTCAACTCTAGGTTGAAGAATAAAGGAAAGTCAACTCTGGGTTGAATAAGAGGTAAACATCAATTCTGGATTGAGAATGAAAAAGGAAATCAATATTAATGGGATGAGATATAGGCATCAACTCCGGGTTGAGCAAGGGTATCAACTCTGGGTTGAAGAAGAAAAGGAAGTCAACTCTGGGTTGAGAAAGAAAGAAGATCAACTCTGGGTTGAGAGAAAGAAAGAAGATCAACTCTGAGTTGAGAGAAAGTAATTCAACTCTGGGTTGAAAGAGGGAAGATAGACAATTAGGAGTAACCGTCAACTCTGGGCTGAGTGGGAAGGAGAAATAAGATCAACTCTGGGTTGAATAAAAGACAACCGTCAACTCTGGGTTGATTGGGAAAAGACAAAAGATAACCGTCAACTCTGGGTTGAGTGGGAAAGAGATCAACTCTGGGTTGAATAAAAGATAACTGTCAACTCTGGGTTGAGTGGGAAAAGAAGAAATCAATTCTGGATTGAATAAAAGATGACCGTCAACTCTGGGTTGAGTGAGAAAGAAAGAAGACAAACGTCAACTCTGGGTTGAATAAAAGGTAACCGTCAACTCTGGGTTGAGTGGGAAAAGACAAGAATCAACTCTGGGTTGAAATGAAAGGTGACCGTCAACTCTGGGTGAGTGGGAAATAAACAAGACGACCATCAACTCTGGGTTGAGTAAAAGATAACCGTCAACTCTGGGTTGAGTGGGGAAAAGATAAGGGTCAACTCTGGGTTGAATAAAGGAAGACCGTCAACTCTGGGTTGAGTGGGAAAAGATAATTAACTCGGGGTTAAAAGATGAAAGGAAAGCCAACTCTGGGTTGAATCACAAAAAACATCAACTCTAGGTCGAAGAAAGGTGAACATGATTGACTTTTGGAGATGACACCGCAATGGTAACTCTGAGTGATCCAGTGGAATGTCAATTGTATGCTTTGTAGGGACCTCATCTGATGAATAACTTGGCTTATGCTTCATATGCAATGCTTGATTTGTTTTATGCACTTCTGGAGATGCAATGCAATGAATTCTATATGCAGTGTACTGATTGATTGTCAGGGTTTCTGCTTTGTGTGAGGGATAGATTAGGTGGAGTTCTAAAACTCTGCTTGATTCAAGATAAGGTGGATGCCCCTGCTTTATTGATGATTGGATCATGTGGAAAAAATGATAATGAGAATGCAATGATATGCATGATGCATGTATGACTATGGATGGAATGATTGTCTCCAAGATACAAGGAGTGGATGGAGGAATCCTTGCAGGAAGGTTGTTGCTTGAAGGATAGCCCTTGTGAAGGTGAGGTGTTTGGCTTGACTCCTCGACACTTGTCTTAATATCTGACACTTGATTGAAGATGAAGAGATGAATTGTTACTAGCTTGCCCCAGCTTGTAAGATCTCTTGAGATAGAACTTTGATATGCTTGAATCATGGGGATTTGAAATGGTCTGCCCTAGTGTAGATCATGGATGAATGCCCCATATTGAAAGGAACTCTTCCACCAGATGGGTGCTTCAGGTATTTGCTTTGTGGATGACCAACCTTTGCCCTTGTAAGATTACTCGATTGGGATTTCAATGTTGGACTTTCCTTGGTATCAAGTACTCACTTTCTGATTAGAGACAATTCTGTTTTGCAAGAGATAATGAGAAATGCAATGCACATGTTAATCTCAAAGAAAAAGTTTTATTTGTCAAAATGTTGTACTGATACTAACACAAATGAAAAGCAACATTAGGAGTCAGTTTGACATGATTTTTACAGTTTGTATGCTTTCGGAACGAACCTTGCTTCAATTAGGACTTTTGAGGGTTGTAACGTGGCCGGGTTCACGGTTTGAGAAACAAAGGATAAAGGCTCAAATTCTACTTAACCCACCCCTTCTTCGTGATGTCCTTCAGTCCTACGTTCAGCTAGTTTGACACGAGTGTTCACCTTTCAGGAGGAATTGTGATGGATGAGGATCCTTTATGGCTTTGACGGAGGTGGCAGTCACCCTTTGGTGTTTTTGTTGATGGTCACGACAACTTGTCCCTTGGAGGTTTTTTTTCTTTGTTTTTTACTTTCCCTAACTTTTGCCTGGACAAAGATTTTCTTTTGATTTTGGTTTCCGTTGTCCAGCGGGATATGCCCTAATTTTTGCCTAAGTCTTTTGCTTAAAAGCTTCTTTTTCTTTTGACTTAGCGGGATATTGTTTCTTTTTTGATCATGATTCATAACTTTCTTTTCATTCTTTTCGTCTCGTTCGGGAACAAGTTGTATGACATTTATGATTGACTTGATGAAAAGGTTGTGACTGCCTTCTTCTTTGTGAATGGGAGACATCCATTGTGGATTGTATTCTTCCTTTTTGTTGCGAGAGATGAGAGGTAATTGATCCTCTGATGGAATACCTGAAAGTTGAGCGCTCGGTCGCACTAACTGAAGACTACCCTGCCCCTGGTTAAAATTGAGGGTTTTGTATTTTTTTGAAAAGAAACTACTACTCCTTAGGCTCAAAGGGGTTGACGAAGGTTTCACTCCCTTATAACTCCGGTGTTTAGGAATTGAAATAATGCCTGTACATCGTCAGCAGGACCTTTGTTCCAAAAGCATACAATTAGTGATTCATGTGTTTTTGATTTTCATCATTCTCCTTTTTTAGTTGCTTAAGACAAATGAGTGAGGTATCAATGAACATAATGACAAAGATGAAATGATTTGAGAAAAACATGTATATTACATTTTTATTTATTCAAACAGAATGAGTTTCTTACAATGAGAAGTACTCGATAACAACAAAAGTAATACAATTGAAAATACTAAAGAAATCTATACAATGGCAAGCTTGGCCTTATTCTAATGCAAATGAAATGTTTTCTGACAAACATAAAAGTCTTCATGTTCCACTGGTGGAAGCTCCATTGTGAGGTGGCATGGGATTGTTGACCACATTAGGTGCCGCAGGTGTGAATGTAATCTCCTTTGCATCAAGCAGATCCTGAACCTTGTCTTTGAGAACTCTGCACTCTTCAGTGGTGTGACCAGATCCTCCAGAGTGGAATTCACACTTGGCATTAATCTTGTAATTTGGAGGGAGAGGATCAGGAGGAGGCCTCGCTTCAGCTAATTGAATCAGTTTTTGATCAAGCAAGGCGGCGAGAAGTTGGCTATAGGACATTGGTACACGATCATACACCCTTTTAGGCCTATTCTGCCTCTGTTGACCTTGTCTCTGCTGATAACCTTGTTGTTGGACATATTGTTGATACGGAACCCAAGGTTGTTGACCAACAGGTGCCACATAAGCTTGAGGAGCGGTGGCGGCCACTTGATAGCGAGGAGCTTGATCTTGAGCATAGGTGGCACTGGTCTCGCCTTCTTTCTTCTTGACAAAGTTACCCTGAGGTTTCTTGTACCCATATTGGTTTGCAGCAGCAGCATTGGCGGGATTCTGGATCTTACCAATTTTCAAACCATTCTCAATTCTTTCACCAATCCTGACTAGATCGGAGAAACCAGAAGAAACACTACCAACCATTCTCTCATAATAATGTCCTTGAAGAGTGTTCATGAACATGTCAACCAGTTCGGATTCAGAAAGTGGTGGATTCACTTGAGCAGCCATTTCTCTCCACCTTTGAGCATACTCTTTGAATGTCTCATTGGTCCTTTGCACTTGATTTTGAAGTTGCAACCTAGTCGGTGCCATGTCAATGTTATACTGATATTGCTTGAGGAAAGCATCAGACAAATCCTTCCAAGATCGGATTCTATTACGCTCCAGATTCATATACCAGTTCAGAGATGCCCCAGATAAGCTATCTTGGAAGCAGTGAATGAGCAATGAGTCGTTGTGGATGTGAGAAGCCATCTTACGACAATACATGATGATATGGCTCTTCAGACAGCTCAAACCCTTGTACTTCTGGAAGTCGGGAGTCTTGAACTTAGGAGGGACAACCAGATTAGGAACTAGACACATATCCTCAGCATCCATCCCATAGGCACTAAATCCTTCAATGGCTCGAATTCTTTCCTCAAGGATTTTGTACTTCTCAGCAGATTTCTCAACGGGTCGAGCTCTTTCAGCAGTTGGTATTGTTTGCATTTCTGGGTTAGCAGAACGAGTACCACAGAAAGCAGGAATAGGAATCTCTGTTTGAGAAGGTGGCACAGGGAATGGGAAAACAGGCCCAGTCATAGTTGGCACTCCAGAAGTTATGGGCATGGATCCTCCTTGGTTTAAAGCTCCAAGAGTATCAGCAGTCATGAAGCTAAATGGCATTCCAAGAGTAGCATTAGTCCTTGGTTGGAACTCAGGTGGAGTAGAAGAAGGTGGAACGACCTCAAGTTGGCTAGCAGCAGCTTGGTTACCAACAGCGGGAATCTCTTGTGTAGCAGGAACCCTTTCAGTTCGCAAGGCTTGGATAGCTTCCAGGATAGCATCGACCTTAGTTTTCATTTGATCCATCTCTTCTCTAATGGCAGCTTGATCTTGTTCGTAATTCTCCATGATTCTTCTTCTGTGAGCTCTTGTCAGATATCGGTGTGGAGGAATCGTCTTGACTGATCTGATGGAGAGGAAGAGTGTAAGAGTCCTTGGTAACCATGGATGCAAATGCATGAATGCACAAATGTTAATGGAGATGCAAATGCAACATAAATCAGGATCAAGGATCAAGGCCTCTTGGATAACAGCTTCTCATGGTCAATAAGATATGGTCGAACCCTCCAGATTCAGAGGTTCGACGTTGCTTTCTGGATAAACAGCTTGTGCATAAGTCAAAGATGGTCGAACCCTCCAGATTCAGAGGTTCGACGTTGATTCTGATAGATAACCTTTGCATAAGTCAAATAAGGTCGAATCCTCCAGATTCAGAGGTTCGACGTTGATTATGATAGATAACTGATGTATAGCTTCTGTATAAGTCAAATGTCCCAGGATCAAAGGTTCAACGCCTTTTTAAATACCAGGAGAACCAATAGTCACCAACAGGACATGAATAGTCACCAACAAAACCGAGTCATCAACGGTACCTGTCATGTATATCCCTCCCCACTCACGGGTGTAGTCTAGGTCAGGGTAGGTCAATATGGCAACCAGCGTTATCAGTTCTCCTGAGATACCACCATTGTTGCATCTACATGCCAACGATGATACCCCATTTGAACCTCGACTGGGCGTGGGTCTCATGATCGCACTAGACAAGACCTGACATCTCATCGGCGTCATGACTATCCACTCTATCCTAGGTATCCTGTGTGTCTCTCTGGCCTGGGTATTGGGCCTTTTACCTCAAATCAGAAACATCCCACCCAACCTGCAAGCAGAGAAAATATGCGGCCCCCACGGGGACCCATAATATAGTCCAGAATGCGAGAAAATAAACATGATATGCGAGCAATAAATAGTCATGATATGCAAGGCATAAAGAAATAGAGCAATAAAGCAGTAAAGCAATAAAGCAATAAATCAATAAATGAACACCCAAAGAAAAGAAAGCAAACACAAGCTAGGATCGACTTGCTAAGAATGAACCAGCACAGGTCTATCACATCCCCAGCAGAGTCGCCAGCTGTCGCACGCTCGCGAAATGTGAACAACAGAGTCGCCACTAACATATCTATCCTAAAAGGAAAGGAACGCTAGCAAACCTAAAACGAATAAGAACGAGGTCTTTCGACCAGAGATAGGGTAAGAAGTCGGTTACGCAAGGGGAAGGTATTAGCACCCCTCACGTCTGTGGTACTCCACAGGATCCACTTATGTTTGCTCTATTCTAAGGGTGTATAAATCTAAAGCTTAATTACTAAGGGAATGCATGCAAATGAAAGAAAAGAAACACGGGGAAAATAAGGTTTATAAATAGTTGTGCTCGCTTAGGCCCCGCGACCTAATGCCTACGTATCCTTTTCAGGAATCAGAGCGCCGTAGTTCGGCTCTTTAGTTTTTGTTTGTTTTTGTGTTTTTTAGTTGAACAGTTACATTCGCACTCCGCTGCTCGACCTCTGGAGTCTTAAGCTGGGAATGGAGCGGAAATAACGTGTCCGATTAATGAGAAAGAATGCCCTGAAGGCAAGAGAAAGAATGCCTCGGAGGCAAGAGAGAAAAGAGATTGGTTTGTGTCTTTTATGTGTGATTCCATGATGGACGAAAACCTACTACAAGGCATCGCATCACTTCCTCACTTTGATTAGATCTGAGCCTTTATTAGATATTTTGAAATGTTTTTGGTTAGGTGTCTTTTAAGGGAAATTAATTTGTGACTTGAATCATGCCGTGAAAAGAGAGTTTTTGTGTATTTAGAGAATGCACATCGAGGCCTACGCCACAATCGTTTCTCTAAATGAAATATAGTTTTTAAATATTTAGAGAATGCACATCGAGGCCTACGCCACAATCGTTTCTCTAAATAACGGTTGAGAAATACACCGAGGCCTACACCTCAATCATTTCTCTTCCGCTAAGTGGGAAAGAACATACACCGAGGCCTACGCCCCAATCATTTCTTTCACACTAAAAAAAAAGCATTAGCATGATTCGCGTCGTCCTTTATTAATGTTTTAAAAGTTGAAAAGGAAAAGAAGGAAAACTAGCCTAAAATGATCAACTAGCCTAATGTTATGATTATAGGTCCTAAATCTTAAAGGAAGCGTACAAGTGAAGTTACAAGCAAAATTACAAGTAAGCATGATACAATATTGGTACAAAAATGACTAAAAGAATGACTTGAAAATAGTACAAAATGATTCACAATATAATGCAAAATTAGTACAAAACGTGAAACTAAACAAGCCAAAATATGGCACGAAATGGATTAAAGGACTATTTATTTGATTTGATTTTATATGACAAAAGGCAAGAAATTAATCAAGCAAATGAATTAAAAGAATACAAGCCTAAACTAATATTTTTGTTGATTATTTTTATGTGACAAAAGTTGTGGATTAAAGTCTAAAATGACAAGGAAAAATTAGTTTAGTCACTAAAAAATTATAGCAAAAAACTAATTAAGAATTAAATTCTAAAATGATAAAAAGAAATGTGAATTGAAGGGGTGCAGATTGAAACATGGTTTGTTGAAAGGAATGGGCGTGTGGCCCAGGCAGATAGGCCCAAGGTTTTTGTTTTTACATATTTTTTGTTTACAACAAGAAGGTGGTGTGCGGGCCCAAAAATGGGGTGCTGAAATAGCAATTCAGGCCCAAGCGTTTGTGTTTTCTTGTGACAGATCCGTTTTGTTTTATTGTATTATTCAGATTTTAATATTAAAAACAAATTAATTAAAATAAAAAAAAGGGAAAAGCAAAGATTGGGATTAGGGTTGAGTTACAGTACGCCGCTCCCAATTCTTTCTCTCGCGAATCCCGCAGCGGCGTCCTCTCCGTCTCCGGTTGTCCTTCACCCTCGTATTTTCTCCGGCCACGACGAAAGTTTGTCTTCTCGCAATCTCTGCCTCTCGCGTGCTCGAACTCTGATTGATGAAGATGGCGATGAGATTTTGTTGGAGAGCGACGGTGATTGAAGATGAAGTGCCGATGAATGGATGAGGAGGGCCAGAAATAAATTCCCGAGCTGGTTTGAAATGAACGCGATTTGAGGCAACTGATCTTCAGGTGAAATCTTGGCTCTTTGATTCTTCCATCTTCGAATTCTTCTTCTTACTTTGCTTCTTGCGTTTTTCTTTTATGATGATGATAATGAGCGTGGTTGTAGATTGCAGATGTTGCCGTTGATTGAAGAATTGCGTTGTGATTGATGATGATTCGGTGGAGATGATGAAGGTGATGTTGATGCTATATTCTTCTTGGTCACCGGTTATAGAGAGGGTCGAAGATTGACGAGGGTGAATCGATGGTGTATTGAAGCATAGTGATGAAGAGATGGCGAAGGTTGCAGGGAATGTGGTTTGGTGAATGGATGAAGGTTCGATGATTGATTGAGTTGTGAAAGTGAAGATGATTATTGAGATGGATGTGTAGAGAAGGTTGAGGTGAAGTCGAGAGAGTGAAGACTCAAGTACGTTGAAGAGGGAGAAGAGATTGCCCGTTATGAAAATGGTGGAGAAGTGAAGAAAATGGTCGAGTGAGAGTCTGAAGATTGAGAATGAAGGGAGAGCCTTCTGAAGTGTGGTGGTTCTGGTTTTATAGAAGTGGAGGAGACTGAATTCTGAGGTCAATTCTCTTCCCCAAACTCTTTCTGTTATCTCTGGTATAAAAAAGTTAGTTAGGTTGTTATGAAGTTAGTTATACTCTGTTATAGGGTTGTTACAATCAGTTATGTATCGGTTAGGATAGGTTAGAGATTTGTACTAGGTTGTTAGAGGTAGTTGGGATTGTTAGAAATCGGTTAGGGAAAAAATAGGAAGGGTTTTGCAATTCTGTTATGGCTGGAAAAGTTTGTTATAAAATTATTTGGAAGTTGTTGCAGGTTAGTTAAGTTAAGTTTGTTATGAATGGGTTCTGTTCTGTTATATGTTAATCTGAGTGGAAACTGAGAAATGTTAGTAAACTGTTAGTAGGTTGAAACTGTTAGAGGTTTTGGATTCTGTTAGTTTAAAAACAGTTGGTAGTTAGGATGGTTAGTTATGGGGAACTGGTTATTTGGTGGTTAAGGTTTAGGAGAGTTGGCAGTTAGTTGAGAGTTTAGAATGTAACTGATAGGTTAGAAAAGTTAGTTACACTGTTAGCAGTTTGTTAGGAAAAAAGGAATAGGTTAGTGAAATTAGCTTAGGTTGAGACTGAGTTTGATAACTGGTTATGGCTGCTGATACATATATGTTATTTTTTTCAGGCATCCTTTGTATAACGGCGACAAGCTCCCCCCTCTAAAGCAAGAATATGCATAGCGAACAATGGATAGTTCACAAGGGATGCACTCCTTGACAACAAACCAGCAGGGCTTTCAAAAACGTCATAAGTTATGCTGCTATCAAAATTAGCATACATGTGAACCGCAAATTTTTGTGTAATTCTTTTCCAAGGTGTAATATAAAAGTGCATTAGACATGTAATGTTGTAATGAGAGTGATTTTCCTGTACTGAGCTTCGAAAATACTTTTGCAAATGAAATTATGATGATTTGAACCTTGGCAATATGTATGATAATTTAAATCTTTCCTCCCATGTTTCCAATCTTTATCTTGAATAAGATGGCATAAGATAAGTCCAAAGAACAAACAAACATGACCTAGGTCAAAGCTTAATTTTTCTTGTAGCCCTCTTGATGATGCATTTGAATATGGATTATGCAATGAGAATCGGACTTTTCCTCTTCACATTCTCAAATGAAATTTGAATGACCTCTTTTTCCAAGTCATGGCCTAAGATAAATCTTTATTTAAGCAATCACCATAAGAATCTCAATCTCAAAAGGCTCGTCGTAGGTTAACATCTTTATCCAAATGAATTCACTCAATATTGTACCATAACCTATAATTCAAGCAGCGCACCGAACAATTACGTACAAGTTCCATAAAAAGGATCTCCTTGATTAATAAATGAATAGTGAAATAAAACCATGATCAAACTGATGCCTTTAACCTATCACCATCGATTTAATGAACCAGTATTATTCTTAATGAATGAATGCATGATGTGTTAAATGTTAGTGAATGAATGCATGATTTGTTAGATGAATTTAATGGAGGTATGCAAATGAATTGAAAAGCATAAGCCAGATAGATGTAAATTAGAATGGGCAAATTTTGGGGTGCAACAACATTTTAATGTAATTTTTCACCATAGAGGTGAATTTTTAATGGTCAAGAAGGAATATATCATATACAGAGGTGGTGTGGATATGATAGTTTATACGCAACATATTGACAAATGGAAAATGTCTGAAATTCGTAAGTTGGTGAATGGATGGGGTTATGATGAATGAAGTTATAGGGTGTGGACGAAAATTCTTGAAGTAGATTAAGATTTCTTTCAACTAAGGAAGGATGATGATGCATATGATTTTGCTACATATGCTTGTGCAACTCAAGTTGATGGTGATATTTATCTGGAACATGAAGTTAAAGACATAGAATTGAAAGTAAGGGTTCCTAAGTGCATTAATGGGGGTGACATATATGGAAGAATTAGATGATGAGGTTGTTGAAGGCTTTGAAGATAGTTAGGATGATAAAACTACTGCTATTATAAATGGATTTGATGGAATTGAAGTTAATGTACCTATAAATCATGGGACCATAGTTGCAGGATTACTAGGTAGGCCCAAAAAGAAAATTGAAGATGAAATATTTTATTGATGAGCTGGACATCTCAGATCCAGATGAATCGGGTAATGATGAAAATCCCAAGTTTTAAAAGTTTTGGAAAGAGTAGCTCAATAAGAACTACAAGTTTAAGTGATGTATGAAATTTAATTCTCTTGCTGATTTAGAGAGGCAATTATATGGTAGGGAAATTACCTTTGTAAAAAATTAGAGTTATAAGATATAGATAGAATGCAAGACTAAATGTGGTTTTTTAGTTCTATGCTCTAAAGTGGGCCACAAGCATACTTATGCTATAAAAACATTGGTGGATATCTACACATGTGCTACAGTTTTGAATAATAGATATGCAAACTCAATTTGGGTGGCCAAGGCAGTAGTGAAGAAAATGCAAACTTCTGAAACTGTGAGAATACGTGATATTATGCAAGATATGAGACAAAGTTTATCTGTGGGGATTAGTGCTGCTAGAGCATGGAAGAAAAAGTTGATTGCAAAGAAAATTATTGAAGGAGATACTGATGAGAAATATGAAAATCTATGGAGGTATGTTGTTGAGTTAACAAGGGTTAATATTGGGAATATTGTAAAGATCAATGTTAAAAGACCAAGGCAATCAATACAACTAGGGTTTGGATAATTCTATTTCTGTTTTTATGGTTGTAGGAAAGGTTTCAGAAATGACTGTAGACCACTTGTTGGAGTTTATGGCTTCCATTTGAAGACAAAATATGGTGGAAAACTTCTAATTGACGTCGGCAGGGACCCTAATGATCAATATTTCTAATTGACTTTTGGTGTTGTTGAAAGTGAAACAAAGGAAAGTTTGAGGTGGTTTCTAAAATTATTAATGGAAGATATTGGACAAGATAGAAGATGTATATTCATTTCAGATCAACAAAAGGTATGTATTTAATATCATGTTTTTAATTTATTTTATCCCTTATAAGTGTTGTTAACCTATTGCATATATTGAATTTGTTATAGGGATTGGTGGTTGTTTTTGAAGAAATGTTTGAAAGAATTGAGCATGGGTAATTTCTCAGACCCTTGCATAAAAATTTTAAGAAAAAGTTTGGAGGTGTCACACTTATAAGGGATTTGATGATGGGAGTTGCCAAGGAAAATTACTATCAAGGTTGGTTGCAAAAGATGAATGAACTGAAGCAAGTGGATGGCAAGGCTTGGAGTTGGCTAATAGAAGCTCCTATCAAATGTTGGTGTAAGCATGCATTTAGTTTTTACCCTAAATGTGATGTTTTAATGAACAATATTGCTGATACATTTAATTCCATTTTTTTAGTTGCTAAGGATAGGCCTATATTAACCATGTGTGAGTGGATTAGAAAGTACCTTATGAATAGGTTAACAACATCTGGCACCAAACTTGAGCAATGGCAACATAGAGTTATGTCAATGCCTAGAAAGAGCTTAGATAATGAGGTATTCGTGAGTGGTCACTGGATGCCAACTTGGTCTATTATTGAACAATTTCAGGATACACATTCATTCAACACACAAGAATTTATTATTGACATTGCCAAAAGATCTTGTAGCTTGTTATTTATTGGGAATTGGGTGGAATTCCATGTAGGCATGTTGTTGCTGCATTGAGTTATAGGAAACAAAACATTGATGATTTTGTGGATGACTATTATTCAAGACATAAGTATGCATTATGTTATGGTTTTTCTATGAGTCCTATAAATGGGCAGGACATGTGGCCTGAAGTTCAAACTGATGAACTACAATCTTGTGTGTACAAAATTGGACCAGGAAGGCCTAGGAAAGTTAGGATTAGGGAATATGGTGAGGATGGTGCTAGGATAAGAAAACTTTGTGTAGCTTATAAGTGTACCAAATGTGATAAATCTGGTCATAATGGAATGTCATGCAAGAGCCTTACGCATGATCCTAATGCTTTGGAAAGAAAGGTAATTTTCATGACTACTATATTTTATATGCTTGCTATGTCAAGATTTGAATGTAATATAACTTTTTTTAGAGGAAACCCAAAGTAGGCCAGGCTAAATTTGAGCTAAAGAAGAACAAGGCTGATGGAAATAATGTACAAGATGATTAAACTAATGTAAAAGCTAATGGAACTAATGTACAAGCTGATGCGACTAATGTACAGGATGATGCAACTAATGTATAAGTTGATGCACATAATATTCAAGCTGATGCTGAGATTGATTGAGGTCTATATGAGACTAATACAATTCGTGTTGATGTTAAGATTGATGCAAGTCAAGTTGAATCAGGTGTGATTGAAACAAGACAGGTTGAGTCAAGTGTGGTTGACGCAAGTTAGACTAAACCAAAACAAAAGAAGATTAAAAAAGAAGTTGTGAAGATGAGAAAAAGGCAAAGTGAAAGATTGATGAAGTGGTTTCAAAAACTAATTACAGGTCCAAGTTCTAATTTTGACCAGCCCATAACTTTGATAGAGCATGATGAAGGAACTTTGACACGAGAAAAAAATGCTCAGGGACCTGGTTCAAAACTAGGTGTGTGTATTAGATCTTTGAAAACTTGGGAGAAAAATAAATTATAGAGCGTGGTTATGTCTTATTAAGGAACTTTGTAACAACTAGTATGTTTATGTACCAAAGCTCGGTTATGTTTTATGGGCCAACTTTCATGTTATCATTCTGTTAAATTTGATGCACTTTTATGTGCCATTTTGTAATGAATTTGTAATGACTTATGAATTTTAAGGGCTTCTTATTATCTAGTCAATCACATTTGGTTCAGCTTGCCTTATTAACCTTATTTGACAAAATTTTAATTTTGTTTGGGACTGACCTAAAAAAGGTTAACAATCTTATTTGACAGAAGTTTAAAACAAAATACAATACCACATCCGAGTAAACCATATCACAATTATAACAAAAACAAAAAGTTTCCATTAGATAAACTAGCAATTTCTACATTGACAATTCATACATCACATTTGATTCAATATTATCAGATACACTAAAGATTATATGAACTTGAAAATAATGGAGAACAAAATCCAGGACAACATAAGTGTAACCATTAAACGATAACTTTTGTTCTTCTCCATTTCAAGCTTCTTCTTGGTCTTTTCATGCTTCTTTAAATTGACTTCTACACCCAAATTCCTTGTCAATGTCCTTCCCAAATTCCCTCAAATAAGCCATTATCATTTCACAATTATTTCAATTTATGGTAATCTTTTGAGTTCTTTGAACCTGACCAACTTCATCGTCCCAGATGAATGATTCACAGCTTACTACACTCTACAATTAGGTACATTATAACAACTAGTTAATCTTAAGAGAAAAATGAAGAAAAAAAATTAACATATTCTTACCCCTGCATTTCGATATTTCTAGAATTTTCTATTGGGGTTTTCAATGGTATTTGAGATCCCACATCTTCATTGGCTCATTACATCCACATCAGGGTAAACTTAATCCACTTGAGTTGCCAATTAATGAAGTTTTGATTCCACCCATGATTTTAAAACCTAATTTCTTAATCGCCTGAAGCATGTAATGGATGAAGAAGATGAAAGACAATGAACCTGGGAATGAAGAAGATGAAGAATGAAGAAGTTGCGAGCAAAGAAGATGAAGAACGACTATTATGTATGCTTCAATAAAAATGACTGTAACCCTAGCTGGTAAATAAAAATGGATGAAAAATTAAAAAGGCCATGTAGAACAAACAAATACTGCGATGTACGAGTAAAATATGATTTTGGGTGTAAATAGTCAACCCAGGGGCCATACAATGATACAAAGTGAATCTTGATATTATAAGGTGGAATTAAAAAATTGTATTACAGGGGGTAAACCAAAAATCGCTGACATTATAGGGGTTGACATATGTTTAACCAAAAAAATTTAAGTTTGATAGACGTTCCATTGTTTGGTGAGAGAATGAATTTCTCCATTTGATAATAAACTTTGATGGAAGTACTACTATTAATAATGCCTAATATGCACGCTAAATGCTAATTATGATCACTATTTTTTAAAATTATATTTTTATTTTTAATTTAATTTTTATTATATAATAATTAAAATAATTGCATAATTAGAAAAATTCAACGAAAAACTTCTCATAATTAGTGAGCTTCATATGAAGATTCATCTCAAAAGCCCCAACGAGTATATTGATGAACACTCAAGAATGAATCATGTAAGTTAATGTTGAGGTATGCCTTAAAACCTTAAGTGAAGAAGAGAAATAAAACATATTTTGAGATTGTAGGAACCAAAATTCTGTAAAAACAACTAGACGGTTGACAGAAGACGTTAGAATCACATGTAGGGGGTTGGGCGGAATTGGTATAAAATGACGGTTGTCGAAAATCAAAATGCGACAATGGACGACAGAGGCATCAAAGTGTGTCAAAAGGGTTTTAGGGGAATCATCAAAGCAACGATGACAACGACTGTCAAGATGTCAAATGTGAACTTCAGAGCCACACAACGATGATCTGGTGGTAGGAATTTGGGCTCTAAAGGATTCTAGTAGACAACCAATAGAGGGAGGCTAGACGACGGTAATGGCTCCATCGAGTAGAGATGTACTCAACAATTATAACTCTTCTGTTAAGTTAAATTTTTGTCTTATTTCATAAAGAGTTATAATTGTTGAAGACCATTTATTTTGGATGTCATTTTAATTTATCCCCACAAATTAAATATTGTGGTGTATTGAACCTTTTAATGTCATAACAATTGGCGACCACCATAGGCCAAAAAGGTTTTGTTTACAAGTGATTACACGAGGTTCAAAATGGCAGATTGAGAGGTTTTCTGCAGACAATGATTTTAGAATATGGAAATTGAAGATGTAGGCAATTTTAACTCAAGATAATTTTATTGAAGCATGGAAATGATGATCTTGTTTAGATTGTAGTTTTTATCCGTGAGGATAGTTATGAGACTGTCGGTGCATTAGTTGTGTCATGTTTGGAGAATAAAAAGGGTTGGATCATGGACTCAGGTTTCTCTTATCATATGTTTCCAAGAAAATAATACTTTGAGACTTTGAAGCTGGAGCTAGGTGGAGTAGTTCTCCTTGGTGATAATAAGGCATGCAAGTTTCATGGTATTTGTAAAGTCAGATTTAAAATGTTCTATGATCACGAGTTTCTTCTTCAAAATGTGAGGTATGTTCCAAAGCTCAAGAGAAATTTCTTATCTATAAGAATGTTTAATGATATAGGCTATTGCACAGGGTGTTGAAGATTTTGCACGGTGAAGTATCATAGATAAATGGTATAAAATATATGGTTCATTCATCAGCATCCAACGAATACTTTCATAATAAGAAAAACTTGTTTGTTTTAAGGTCAAGGCGTTATGGATGCCTAAAAGTTATTTCATAACACTTTAATAATTTTTTCAGAAAACAAGGGATAAAAATGCATGTGACCACTCCGTTGTCATTGGTAGGTGTTCATTTATATGAATAGACTTTGAAACACTTATGGACGTTTAGAGTAGGAAGACAACCTACTCCATTTTAATTTTGTCAAAACTTTGCCCATTGTACAAATTAAACGAATTCAGCTTAATGATAAAGTTGTGGATTATGTCTTCAAGGGCTACTTAAGAGGTAGGAAGGGTAAAGGCATGTCGATTAAAATTTTGAAAACTATGGCAGAGAAGACTCGGTTTAAGGTGGAAGTTTCTACTATGGATACGAGTAGTAGGGGGACAATTATAGATTCCTCTGATTATCACTTTATTCATGAAAAATTAAAGATAGATGTTGTACCATCATAAAGGTATGGTTATGTAAGCCTTAGGTGTTATTATTTGAATGTGTCTAAAGGGTTGCAAAACTAAAAATATAGGACCTTTAAGGAGCCATCTGAAAGTAGGTGAAGTAAAGATGTTTGAAGAACCATACACGTGGGCTTATTATACTATTGAAGTATACAAAATTTAGTTGGGAGCAAGTGAAGGCAAGTGAAAAGATCAAGGTTCAAGCAAATAAAAAATTGTTCGACACATGTTGACGCGACATTGAGCAACAAGGTGGTTGACGGGAAAATTGACATCACCCCTATTTTAAGTTGTTGGGTAGGAATATGGAGTAGATGAACAATCTAGAGGGGGTGAACAAACCCTTTTTAAAAAGGATCTATTTTCCAAAATGGAATCTCTAAGTTTCTTAAACGTGCGGAAGGCTTAAAGCAAAAATAGAGATCTTATGCTTTAGTTAGAAGTCAATCAAGATTACAAGTACACAATTCACGAATATCACAGATTGTTCAAAGACAATACACAAAAATTTAAACACTATATTTAACTGATAAATTGTAAATGACTCAAGATGCGATCTATACAAAAACTCAACTATTGTAAGATTCTAACAACACTATTCCGCAAATTTTAATTAGCACTAAAACTTAACCAGGTTTCAATTCTAACAAACAGGAATTACGATAAACCACACTAAGAAACAATTATCTAAACATGTAATAACCAATGAAAATTAAAATGCGCGCACGAGAGAGAGAGAGAGAGAGAGAGAGAGAGAGAGAGAGAGAGAGAGAGAGAGAGAGAGAGAGAGAGAGAGAGAGAGAGAGAGAATACACCCGGAGGTAAAGTGGTTCGACTCTATCTTTTTCCCAGGAGCCTACTCCACTCTCTAATGGTTTCCCATTGAAAGTAGATATTCCAATATGTTTTGAGATATATTAAACGAGTTCATACAATCACCAATCCACAATATTATTAAGAAAAATAAATCTTCTATTCGGATCTTGACTTGTATACAACCTTTATGCCGAACTCTCTGCAAAATCTTTACTCGATGTCCGCTTCTTAAATCTTCAAGCTTCACCAATTTGCTCTAAGTCTTTGTTTGTGAAAATCACCCCAGATCCCACTAATTTCTTGAGCGATGAACTATTCAAAGAGTTTGAGAAGAACTCATACCATGTCTCTAGGCTTCAACATAGCACTACCAAGGTCAACTTGGAAAGAAGAATATTCTTATTTTCATTGGAATTTGTCACTTCCAATTACAACAACCACCATCTTGAAAGCTTCTTAAGATTATTTACCAAACGTTCAAGAAATGTTAGTTTCAAGACATATCTCCTTCAACAATTACAAATCTTCATAACCAAGATCTGAAATCAAACTAAAGGTTGAAGATGAAAGAAGTCTAGTTTGCAAGAGATTGAGTTTTCAAAAATGAGAGGTTGTTGGTTTCACACAATCACACTTTTGGTTATGAGATTGCCTTATAAAAATGAGATGACAAAAAGAATTTATATGTGCTAGATATTATGCACAAAAATAGGTGAAAATTTTAGTTATATTCGAGTCAAGAGCATTTGTTTATTTAAATTAAATGAACGAGTAGAGTGGAATAATATCAACATAAAGAAAAGTGACCCATTTCCTGTGATTCGAGTCATGATGTAGCTGTATTAGAGCTATGAAAGCTCATGATTTGATTCATGTACAATTCTTGATTCGAATCAAATGGGACAATTCCAAATAGGAAAAAGTGAAAAACTTTGTCATTCGAGTCATCTAGAAAGTGTGATTCGAATCAAAAGAGGCAATGAATTACATAAGTTGTATGATTTGAATCATGTGAAACTTGTGATTCGAGTCATAGGGTCTTATGATTCGAATCCTTTGAGAACTATTATTCGAGCCACAAGCACCAAAAATTTCATGTTTTCCTATGTTTGATTTGATTTGAGTCATAGATTGTGAGTGACCCGAGTCACACACAAAAAGTATCAATTTTTCAAGTTTTTCAAAATAGTTTGAGATTTCACTTCCCACATGATTTGAACCAACAACAATTATGGTTCTTTTTCTATTAACTTAAGCAATTGACTTAAAACATAACGATCATACTCAAATACAAACACTTTGATTATGTGTATTAAAACGAATGGATTCAAAACTCAATCCAAAGATGTAAAATTGATAAAGGAGACTCAATAATAAATGAAATGAAAGCTTAGAAGACAAGAAACAAAATTGTATTTGGGTTCTCCCCCTGAATATGTTGAGACATGCAACTTCATTAGTCAAGGTGGGGATTATTGTAGTATTCCTTAAAATCTTAGGTGAAGAAGAGAAAGAAAACATATTTCAATATTGTAGAAACCAAATATTTGTAAAAGCAACTAGGAGGTCAATCGAAGGCGTCAAGACCACATGTAAGGGGTTCGATGGAGGTGGCTAGTGGCGGCAACTGCTGAAATTTGATAAATGTAAAATGTATCTATTATACATGAATCAGACGGGCCTAGGAAGTCCCTAACATTTTATTGATTGGGTTTTTTTAGTAGAACTTCTCGTCTAAACTTGGTACCATTGAACTCCTTGAGAAGTAGACATGTTAGAGTTGTCACCCAATTTGAGTTTCTTGTTTTCCATTTCCCTATCTTGGTTAACCATTTTATGAACCATAGGTCTTACAATATCAAAGTTGTTAATATGCCTAATGCATGATATCATGCATATCTAGATATAATATTGACTAATGAAACACAAATGAAAGGTATCATCAAGAGGTCAAACAAGACAAGAGAAATTTACAAGACAGAACCAAAAAATTTAAAAGATAAACATGAGAAAATTTGGAACAGATAAGACAAAACACAAATTAAACATGTGAATGAAATATATACGTAGGAGGTAAGGTATTAGAATAAAAATTACAATTACTACTAAAACTAACCATAATTGATGTTTTGAATGACCAATTTTATTTTTTTAACTACATCCATTCAACAGTGTATCCAGTGGTGGAGCCACATAAAGAGTTAGGATGACCGCTAATGTAAAATAAAGATTATAAACAAAAATATAAATAATGTTTTGTATAAAAAATTGAAGTTAAAATAAATATAAAGTTTATTATAAAAAATTAAATTCTATGACTTAAAAGTACCTTAAAATAATATTTTATGCATTTCGAGTAACTTGAAATCATAAATAATAGACTTAAACTAATGCTTACACTAATCTCCCTTTTAATATATAATATCATGTTATCTCCTAGAAACCCAACATAAACCTTGTTTCTCAATTTAGTCTTGATACTTTTCATTATTAAAAAAGACATCTCAATTGTGGTCGTAAAAACGGGAAAAGTCATGATAATGCGGAGTAGTCTATCAACCAAAAAGTAAATTTCAATATGTCCAATTGCAATTAAACATGAGCATAGTTCTTGAATAGTTGATAAATTATTCAAATTTGATGCTTGACGAGCAACAAATAGAAAATGTCAGATTTAAAGTTGTAAATTATTCTTCTCTTGTTCTCTAAAATTCATAGGATACTATTTTTCATCTAAAGAATAAATAGTATCAATGTTAAAAATTTTATATTCATCCTTATGAGAAAAAGCACAAGAAAGGATTAATAAATCCATTGCTTGCTCACTAAATCTGATATTCAACTCTTGTAACTATTTGTAAAATGGTAGTGAAAAATATTTTTGACTTTAAAGTAATGTTGAATTGTGTATTGATTATCTACAAGACCGGAACGTACGAATCTTGTTGTTCAATGAAAATGCTTGACAACGCATATTTGTTAACCCCATAATTTATACCATTAAGTGCAAAATAAATATAAAATCAAATGTCTTCAAGTAATGGGAGAAACTATCAATATCCCCATGTGTAGCATAACTTTCTTTTTCTTTTGGATATTTTTACAAATTGAACAAGTTGCTTCATATATGTTTATCAAGCTACAAATTAAATTCTAATCTTGTATGTTTATGCATAAGGACAATCCTTCATAAAGAGTGTTTGTAAATCCTTCCATTTTTCTCTCATGTTGCTAATATCATCATACCCATGGTTGCGAAGGTTAAAAACATCAAGGTTATGTCTAGAAAGTATATCACATATTGTTTCCTTAAGAGTTAAAGATGTTGTGTCTTTAACATGTGCCACATAAAAATCTCTCTTGTATTAAACCAACTTTATCAACAAATCATAATACAAGAGTCACTTGTTTCTTTTTTGACTCGTTGCGAACTTCATCTACAATAATATAAAATTTGAAATCACTAATTTCCTCACCAATATGCTTTTTTATCCTACTAGAAAGAATTTGCAATAGCTCTGTTTGAATTTGATGTGAAATATATTTACAATTTTGTAGAGCTTTTTCCAACACAATTTTTGCAATTTTATCATTGTAAGATGCTAAAAGTTTTAACAATTCAAGATAGTTTTCTTGATTTCTTGAATTGCTAGTTTCATCATGACCTCTAAAATCACAAGCTTGAAGTTTTAACCAACGAACAATGTCAATTGGAGTTGAGACGTAGTCGATTATTCATTCTGTGACTCGAACTTTGCACTAGAATAACATTTATGACCATCTTGATTCAACAAGACTTAACAAACTTGCATCGCATTGTTATATATGTGGTGAGCAAGAATCCTTCCTTATGTGTTTAAGAAAAGGAACAATATTTTCCATTCTTAATTTTCTTCTAACTTCTAAAACTCATATAAATGAAGACATGTGATTTGGGATATCCACTTGGTTTTTGTTAAAAAGATAACATGATAAGCAGTATGCAAAATCTTCTGACAGTGACTATTCTATATACTCAACCAATTGTATTGAAACCTTCTTGGATGATCCTATTCCTAGACAAAAGATAATTTTATAAATAAATTTAAAATAGACCTCATTTTAAATAAGCTCTTTGTATTACATCCACTTTATTTTTGGTGGATATTGCCAAATTAGAATGTGCTTCACAATCTAAAAAAATGTCAATGTCATGACACTCTTACTCATTTAACACTATACTCGAATCATATTGTGTGTTACTTCTAAGAAATGACCTATCATTCACCTTATTACATATTTGATCCACTCATGAAGATTAAAAAAAATTATATTAGTCGTCGTCTGCCAAACACAACCTCTTTTTCTTATCTTAACTCAGAATTAACTCTGTATAACAAAACTATCCTAAGTATAAATTTTAACCAAATAAAACAAAATTGATTAAATTTTATTTATATTTTTTTATCATTGACTATGATTTTATTTCGATTATATATTTGACATTAGAGAAGATTTTGGGTAATTTGATATCATAGATAATAGTTCCTAATTATAATGACAAATTGTTAAAAATACCCCTATACTATATACTAGAGTCCACCTAATAATCACATTCAACTGATGAATTGCTCAACCGATTATTCCTAATAATAACACATTTTTAGCAAGATAGATAGAGAAAAAATAGGTTTGTTGAATATCAAAGTTTGAAAACTTAAGGCTTCTAGATATTACTACACTCTAATTTTAATAAAAATCAGGGTTTAGTGATTTTGTAGTATTTAAGTAAACTCTATAACATAACAGTGTAACTTTTGTTCCCCGCAAGTGTATACAAAAATGAAACGTTGGATTGTTGAGCATGAAAACAAACATGCTATGTATTCTTTATTGTGTGTTACTGGATTGAACCTTGGATTTAGAACATGGGCTATTAATTATCTATCTAATAGGAAATCTAATTATCGGATGGTGATAGAACTCACGAAACTAGTCTTTCATTCCATAGACCCTGAAGTCTCATTAGAGAATTTTCCTTACCATTTAAGGTAATGTTCTAGGTTAGTTTTTCATGTGAATCTTTGAATTGCACTGTCTTAGACATTATATTTTATATAACTATTTTTTTGATTCATACATGTGATGATTGAAATTGCAGTGAAAAAACCAAAATCTTGTTGATAAGTGCTGGATATGTTCATTTAACACAACAGCAATTATACAAGCATGCGAATAATCTTTCGCCGATAAACCGAGCTATTTTGCTTTCTGGACCTGGAGGTATAATATATATAACTTCATAGTTTGATGTATAAATTCATATTATTTTGGTATAGTATTCATGTAACTGATATTTTGATTATTCTTTTTTTTGTGAAGAATTCTATCAGCATTGTCTTGCTAAAGCTTTAGCACATAATTTCGAATCGAAGATGCTGTTTCTGGATTTGAATGACTTGTCTGCAAAGGTAGAGTTATTTACATTTTGTCACTTTAACATCTTGTATGTTTGAAGTCATATACATAAAATGTTTTCGTTTCCGTTTTTTTACAGATGCATGACACATACGGATGTTCTGCGACAGGAGTAGTGAGTATTATCGATCACGCGTTTCATGTGTTTGTCATGTAATGATGATAGGATCAGTAAAAAATTTCTATTTTGTGCTTATTTAGGTCCTACTCGACGAGACTCTGGAGCGTGTGTCTGGTTTATTTGGTTCGCTATCAACGCTCTCGTCAAAGCTTTATAAGAATGCCTCTAGCGCATCTAAACCAGATCATACTAGAAGTGAGTTTTTTGTTTCTTTCTCAATACTTTGTTTCCATAAGTTTGATAACATGCTTATTGCTTTTGTTTTTGTTTCCAGCTCCTAAGAAGTGCGTAAGACGCTTCTGTTTCGAAGAAAAGCATTTACTAGATTCACTCTACAGGGTGATTATATCACTGCACTTTTTTCAAATTTCATGAACATTGTTCAAGTTTAGTTTTAACCAGCAAAACCTATTGTAATCTTTACAGGTCTTGGTTTCTATATCAAAAACTGGTCCGGTTATTTTATACATCAAGAATGTCGAGGAGATCTTTCTTCGATCACGAAGTATGTACAGTTTGTTCAAAAAGCTATTCGATAAACTTTCAGGACCAGTGTTGATACTCGGTTCCCGAACTTATGATTCAAACGATGAAGGTATAAGAGTTGATAAAAAACTCACTAGGCTATTCCCTTACAACATTGAGATCAAACCGCCTCAAGATGCGACTAGTAACAGACTCTGGAAAGACCATATAGAAGATGCTGAGAAAAAGGAACAGTTGCGAAATAACACAAACTACATTGTTGAAGTGCTTGCGGAAAATGACATTGATTGCGATGACTTGAACTCAATCAGCTATGATGATGTTATGCTACTCAGAAATCACATCAAAGAGATCGCAGCATCTGCGATATTTTATCAGTTGATGGTTAACAAACAGCCCGAGTACCGAAATGGGAAGCTAATTATGTCAGCTAAGAGGTAAAGGTCATGACAATAGTTGTTTACACGATTCATTAAGAGAAAAGGTTTTCTGATGCATAATATTGAACCTATGCAGTTTGTGCCATGTATCGAGTGTGTTCCAAGATGGTGAGAGTATTGCGAAGGATAAAAACGACACTAAAGAATCAAAGGTTTGTTAACTATTTTTCAGCTAGAGTATACTGATTCATCATATGAATAATCCAAATAGAAAATCATGATAGTAAGTATATGCATGTTTGCAGAATGTAGCTTCTGACAACGCCTATGAGAAGATCATAAGGCAAGAGCTTATCCCTGCAAATAAGATAGAGGTGTGTTTTTCGGATATTGGTGCATTGGATGATGTTAAAGAATCACTTCACGAATCGGTTATGCTTCCTCTTAGAAGACCAGATCTATTCAAGCGCGGTGGGATATTGAAGCCGTGTAAAGGCGTATTGCTTTTTGGACCTCCCGGTACAGGAAAAACAATGCTCGCGAAGGCAATTGCAAATGAAGCTGGAGCAAGTTTCATCAATCTCTCTTCGTCTACCATCACTGATATGTGGTATGGAAATAGTGAAAAGAATGTTCGAGCTGTGTTTACATTAGCGGCAAAGGTTGCCCCGACTATTATTTTCATTGATGAAGTCGATAGCTTGCTTGGGAGTCGTAGTACGAATGAGCAAAGCGTTGGGAGAAGGATTAAAAATGAATTCATGTCCCATTGGGATGGACTATTGTCAAAACCTGATGAGAAAATTACTGTGCTTGGTGCCACTAACTTGCCATTTGGCCTTGATGAAGCAGTTATAAGACGGTTTCATCGCAGGTAGAATCACACATTCGTCATGAATCATGATCAAATGTTGCCTATGCTCAAATTCAATATCTTTTTCATAAACTTTAGTGATTTCTGTAATGAAAATTTTCTGCAGGATCATGGTTGGTCTTCCGTCTGCTGAAAACCGAGAAGCGATCTTGAAAACTCTTCTAGCTAAGGAAAAACATGAAGATATAGACTTCAAAGAGCTTTCAGCTATGACAGAAGGATATAGTGGGAGTGATCTTAAGGTTCATTTTTTTTTGCCATACTCCATTTCTTATCGACGACGATGAACTATGACATTAATAGTTATTAATTTCTGTAACAGAACTTGTGCAATACCGCAGCATATCGCCCCATTAAGGAGCTAATGGAACAGGAGAAGGAACAAGAAATGGTTTAGTTACCTAATCACTTCTAATAATGTCATTGGTAAAATAATTTATATTCAATATGAACTATTCATATGCTGTAAAGCTAAGTAATAATCACTTATTTCAGAAAAAGAGGAAAAAGTTGGCAGAAGTTGAAAACTCGAAAGATGCTTCCGATCCTATAGAAGAAGATCATGTGATTGTCCCCAGGCCATTAAACATGGAAGACATAAGAGAAGCAAAGAATAAGGTGCGTTAGCGTATTTTAGATTTTCTATTGGTGTAGTTTCTTATGAGACTGTTTAGGAGAACTTATAAAAACAGTTTATGACATATGCATCAAAATTATACATTTTGTCCACATCGAAGAATGAATACTTTTTTCTATGCATATAAATTGATAGATACATGTGTAAATACAGGTGACTGCAAGCTATGCTGCAGAAGGATCAAATATGAAAATGCTAGAGCAGTGGAATGATTTGTATGGAGAAGGAGGTTCAAGGAAGAAAGAAGAGATGCTCACTTATTTTATTTAGATTTGGAAATACAGTTTCATTAAGCAGAGATATTGAATTCAAAGAGAGAGATATTGCATTAAATCAGATTTATCTTTGCCAAAATATTTAAACATGACCATTGGAATGTGATTATCAAATGCACCACCACCTCTTCTTTCAATGTCAAGTTTCAAAAGCGGTATGGGAAAATATCTACACTTGGTTGGGAGATGACTTGGAGTTTACCTTGGAGGAGTTCAAAAGTTTTGGTTACATCCAAAAAAAGGTGAAGAAATCCAACACAAGAGTTAAATTAAACTCAATTTGGTTAGCTCTAATTTGGTGCATTTGGATAATGAGAAATGCCATTATTTTTTATAATGCTTCTTTTAGCTTTGAAGTGGTGATCTCCAACATTTTGTTCTTTTCTTGGAGATGGTTGTGTAATAGTGACTCTACTTCTAGGACTATTTTTTATGATTGGTACAAGTTACCTTTAAACTATTTTAACTCTATTTAGAGTTCTTATTGTAAGAGTTGAAACCCTAGTGCGATATCTTATATCATTGCTTATTAAAAAAAAAAGTTAATTTAGTGTTAGATATACTAGTTACTTCATGTACAAGTTTTATGTTTTTCTCTATTTTTTATAGTTAGTTGGTTTGTTAGCGAGCTAACCTCAATTGATCTCTCAGAATTATATATACTCCCTCGGTTCCTCCGTAACGGTTTATAAGCAATAAAACATGCATTTTTCTTGTAACAAATTATAAGCAAAAAACAACAACTTTATTTCATTTAAGCATATTTTTCTTAAAAATGCATCTTTTTCAAGAAGAATTAAATGCAAATGTAGCAACCTGCCCTAAAAATATAGACTTTTAGAGTCGCCACCTATTCTGAAGGGCGAATAGGAAACCCTACGCAGTATAGAGATCAGGGTAAGATACTATGTTCAGGTCGAGGAAAGGTGTTAGGCACCCTCAACCCTTTCCTAAAGGCTAACATTTCAAAGATAAAGGTTTATGGCAAGGTCTATAGCTAAGGAATTGAATAGGGAAAAAAATTGAGATTTTAGGGAGGGGGACTCGCCTTGTTGCCAAGTGCCTACGTATCTCCTTAGGGAGAATCAGAGTCAACGTAGTTCGGGGACAGGGTTGTACGCCTTAGAATTAGATTTGAATGGTTTGAAGGCTTTTTGAATGGCCTATCGTAGTTTTGGATAAGGATAAAAATCCGTAGTTTGATTCGAAGTGTTTTTGAATGTTTTAGATTTGGGAAGTGTTTTAGGATTTGGGCGTACAACCCTGTTTTGATTTAGCACTATTAACCGCAACGATCAATAGATTCGATCGCCATAGTTAAAAGATTGAAATTGCATCACTACCAATTTTAATCGATTGATTCGATTATCACTAATAATGAATTAAGATATTTTTTTAATAATTTTATGAATAATTAGTTTGTATCGTTACCCCTCGTAATCGATTGATTCGATTAAAAAGAATAGCGAATTAGAATAAGGAAAATAGAAAGATTAATCATCGCGACTAATAAGATAGTCGAAACCATTTAATCAAATAGAAATTAATTGTATTTTAATTAAATACATTTTAATTAAAGTTATTGTTGACCATAGCGATTAATCGATTTAATCGGAACGAACAACAAATTGACATTTTTAACATTATTATTATGTACTAATTTATTTATAAAAATAAATATTATTACATAAATAAATATATTAAAAGAGATTAATTAAAATAAATAATTAATTAAAATTATTATAGTTTATTAGGATTGGGATTTGATGTGGTTGTTAGTGTGGTACATGGTATGGGGAATAAATCTGGAGCGTGTGATCTAGATGGATGGAGGTTGAATGGTTCAGATTTTGAGAGTCCATGATGAACCCCATGATGGTGTATGCGCAGGATCAGGAATTAGAAATCTCAGAAAAAATAATAGCAAGGGCCAGGGATCGAACCCTGGACCCTTGGTATAACCCCCAAACGCGCTTACCAACTCAGCTGTGTCGTTGATGTGTTAACAAAACATCCTGAATGAAATAAATAAAAAAAACAAACAGACACATGGTAACGCGCGCAAAATTCAAATTCGCCAATACCGTGAGGACACCTAGTCATCGTCCCCAACCAGACCTGCAAATCACACATATATTCTGCTACGATTTTGCTACGAACACATTCGTAGCCTTTTAACCCTGCAATACCAAAACCATGCATACGCAACAGAAACGTTTCACGACACTCTCAAACTCTTCGTCCAGATAATACGAATTCAATGGTGTTCTCAATTGACCCTAATTTTATCCCTAACCAGAAAGCCCCAAATCCAATTTATGAACCCTAATTCGACCGATAATGGTGAATCATGCCAAACATGCCCAGAAACCCAATTAATTATTCAGGAACGTTCACAATCATCACACAAATCATAATACACAAACAAATTAACATATGAATGCTTCAATCATGCAAATCGAGCAAAGTTTCAGAAAGACCTACCTTGGCTTATAGGAGATTATTCTGGGGTTGTTGGGGTCGAGTGATGATCCACACAGGTTCAGAATGATCCAAGGAATCTTTTGACACCTTTAAATCTCTTTGCAACGACCTAATTCCTCCAAACCGAATTTGAGTTTTGGATGGATTTTTTTTGTTCTTGGCTACACTCTTTCTTTCCAGAATTTTTTCTCTATTCGTGTGGCCTCCTTTAGATACTTATAGGCAATGAATTAGGTCAATAAAAACAGTCAAAAACCTCTTTGAATCCAATCTTGTAAGTTTGAGAAGATTGACTTTATTCTTGAATAATAACTTTCTATTTTGGCCAAATTTGTACCAATTCTTTCCTCAATCAATAGTCCACGAAAATATATTATATTTGGCCATAAATGTTGATTGGAATTGGCCTATGTAGATATTTTAACACAATATTTGATTTTTTTTACTTAATTAAATCATTAAAATGAAATAAAAAATCATATTAAATCAAATAATAGGTTAAATTTCGTGGCATTTTGTTTTGGGCATGCTAATGACTTGTGGACCAAGTTTGTATCATAAAACCATAGGCCCATTTGCAGAATTTTTCAATTTGAACCTTCTTTTTTCACATTTGGTCCTCCAAAATCACCCAACTTTGATCAATCATATCTCACTCAATTTTTAAGCTATGAGGGAGTTCTAAGACTTTTTGGAAACCTAAAGAGGTCCTCTATGAGCCACTTTGGAATATATTTTTCATTTGGAGCTTTTATCTTAACCATATCCTCTCTGGGAAAAAACTGCTTTTGGAGGATGCCTGAAAATGACCTGTAATCTTTTGCCCTGTATCTCCCAAATGAATCATTTCTAGCCCTAGCTCGTGAGAGACAAAGTTGTAGGGAATCCAATTTCCTTCAAAATAGGCTTTGAGTGGGGCATTTTTGATGTTCCATGTGAAAGATATGCCCAGTCAAATTGGGTTGACTTTCTCTTAAGAAACCCTAATTTGAACCTTTTTGTATTTGTTCATCTCTGAGTTTCTATTAATGGAATCATGATCATTCTTTGATCAAATGATGATTTTGCACCTATACTTGATGTTTGACCAATGATCATAGGTTTGAATCATGCTTTGATTGTAGTTGGCCTTTAGGATTGGATCAGTTGACTGTGGATCTTGGGATTGTTTGAGCAAAGCTTTGGGGTTTGAATCTTGAACTTTGAATCATTGTAAATGGAATATGGAAGGCAAATTTTGGGGTATGACAACAAATTGCATTTAATTTGATTTCTCTCTCATTTTTTACATAAACAACAACAAATCAAAATTGTTTTTACATCTTTCCCATCAAACATACTTTAAAAAAGACACGAAAAATTAAACTTAATAAGTGTGAAATTTTTTTTTTTTTCTTATAAATCGTTACAGAGTAGTTTATATGGAAGATCTCTATCATATTTAATGTATGCAAATTATCATTCCTTCATCAATAAAGATGGGTTTCTTTCTATGCAAGCTATTCCATTAACATGTTATCACTAGCAATTTTCGCATCCTTTCTTCACCTCTAATTTCTCCTTCTTCTTGTTTGCTTATCTCTCCAATGGCCTTTGTCAATTATGGAGATTTTTCAGCCAGTTCTTCTAATCCCTATTATCTCCACCTTAACGAAAGTACAATTCTCATTCTTGTTTCGCCTCCCTTGAATAACAAGAATTATCATTCTTAGGATTGTTCATTGAAAATTATATTCATCTCTAAGATCAAAGAAAAGTTTGCAGATAGAATTCTTCCTAATCCAAATGTTTCTAATCCATTTATGCACCATGGACACGATGAAACACCATGGCTTTTGCATGGCTTCACCGCTCCATTGGTGAATCCATGGCTAGACCAATCCTTTGGATCAAATCTGCAGTTGGAGTATGGTTAAATCTCAAGACTCGGTTCTATATTAATTCACCAAGATGAAGGCTCTTTGGGGTGAGTTGGAGAATTACAACCCCATTCCTCGTTGCAAATACTCGATTAAATGTAGCTGCAATGCCATTTCTTCTTTGCAGGTCTACTGTGATCAAGACTATGTCATACGATTTCTTAAGGACCTCAATAAGAAATTCAGTGTTATTAAATCTAAGATAATGCTTATGAACCCTTTGCCAAGGATTGATAGTGTTTTCTCATTGGTTATTCAACAATAAAGATAACTTTATATTTCTCTTCTTGATCTTCCTCTCTCTAATGCATCTGACCAGTCTTCCACCCATGTAACTTTCTTGGCTAATACTTCTCAAGTTAAGCCCAAACGAAAAATGGACAGGACCCCCTCGAGGAACTAACCATGTATGTACTCATTGTGATCGGACAAATCACATTGTTGATACTTGTTTTATGAAGCATGATTATCCCCCAGGATTCAAGAATAAAGGCAAAACTTCTCAACCAAATGGTTTTGATAATTCCTAGGGCAACAATGTCACATATGGTGCAAGCTCCTCAAGCTCCAAGTCTTTTGGTTTTACTAAAGAACAACTTCAAAGTCTCATTGGCTTGTTACATTAATCACAAATCAATTCAAACTATAAAGCCAATTTTATTTCCTGTACTCCTCTTTGCTTGACTTCCAAATAATCTTCAAATGATGGTAAGCATCCTAACCTTTGGATCTTTGACACTAGTGTCATTTATCACATTACATTCACTCTTATTTCTTTCTTGTCCTACCATAGAACCAATTTCAGTTTTCTAACCTAATGGTACAAATTTCCTTACTCATATCTCTGGTTGTGTCACACTTTCCACAACCCTTGCATTGCATGATGTCATATACATTACTTCTTTTCATGTCAATCTCATTTCCATTCCTAAACCTATCTTGTTCCATAACAGTTATTTTCAATTTACTTATGACTATTGCCATATTTTGTAGACCTCTATCAAGGAAATGATTGGTATATCTAAAATGCACAAGGGATTATATGTGATTGACATTGCAAATATTAGGTCTGACAAATCTTTATGTTATTCTTTTTCCAATGCTAATTCTACTATATAAGACTATATACTAGGTCATACTTCTCATATTGGCTTGCACGCCATTCTAAAAATAATTTCTCTTTATATCTACAAAGAATATTTGGTCTCCTTGTGACTTTTGCCATTATACTAAACAAAAGAAAATTTCTTTTCCTTTAAGTACATCTACTTCTCATGCTCCCTTTGAATTATTACATGGTGATATTTGGGGGTCCTTTTCAATTGTATCACTTTTAAGGCCACAAATGTTTTCTCACTCTATTATATGACTTTAAAAGGTATACTTAGATAATTTTTCCAAAAACCAAAGATGATACTAGAACTAACATCATCAATTTTTTTACACACATATTAAACCACTTTCACACCATACTAAAGTGTTTATATGAACCCTTTTTTGCAATCAGAATGTATTGTTCACCAAAATTCACGTGTTGAAAGTCCCTAACAATATGGTGTAATGGAGAAAAAACACCAACATATCCTTAACATGGATAAATCATTCTCTTTCCAATCCAACATACCTTTCTCCATGTAGAACTTTAGCACTTAACATGTCATTCATATCTAAATTGCAAAAGCCCTTATGGAATGCTTTATAATGAACCACCTTCCTTATCCATCTCAAGTCTTTGAATATCTATGATATGCATCTTCTCTTCAAGACCCTATGTTATGCATATGCCTTTGCTATAGCTAGAAAGGCTATCGTTTTTAGTTTTAAATATGGCATCAAAGGTTACATCTTATATAATCTTACCTCACACAACCTTTATGTTTCAAGACATGTCATTTTTTATGAAACAAACTCCCCTTTTAAAATATCTGCAGATGTAACATCATTTCCCCCTCTTAACCAAATGCTATCCCAATCTCCTACTCCACATGATCACAATCCTGAACCTTTTCCTAATCAACTTGGCCCTTTACCTAATAATAAATCTAGACAAGACAATCCTACTGAACCTACCTCTACACACCTTGACCAAACCACTACTCTTACTCTTACTGACCTTGAACCTACTCTTTCTGTCACACATAACTTGTCTTCTTCAGATACTTCTAGCAATGAAATACATGTTCCATATTTTCCTTTAAAAAAGTCCACTAGATTAGTCAAACAACTTGCATATTTTTAAGACTTTCACTATAACTCTATTTTACATACTAATCATGTTTCACATGTTAGAAATTCGGTATGATAATGCTGGATAACTTCGAAGAATCGTGTTCGTACACTTTCCGAACAAAGTATTTCGACCCTATTCTTGCCTGGGTTCATGAAATCTTTGTGGGGATAATTCTCGAAGAGCAATCTGTTTCTGACAATAGAGAACAGATCAGGAATGTAGAGAGGAAGTATTAATTTCGTGTGCCAAAATCGAGGCCAAATGACTCCTTATATAGGAGATCAATAACCGAAACCGAAAAGACACACATGTTCAGAAAAACGGTCATGCCAATTGGAAAAGGGTACAACCTGTTCAGCGGGACCCCAGCCAGGGGCTCTGCCCTGCACCGCGCACCCCGCCAGGGGCTACGCCCCTTGGAACCCTGTTTCAATTATTCGTATTCAATTACACGTTTGGCTCGACGAGCGTGCACTCCACACTACCCTAAATCGTTTCAAACTTAACGCATAATTGCATCGGCCTATAGTAAAACACATTACTACCAAAATACATTGATGGTACTAAAATCACCAACATCACATAATCATATTGCATATCCATTATCATATGTTCTTTCTTCTCAAAATTTCACACCTTCATATCAAGTATTTTGTTGTTCTATTTCCACTCATATTAAACCAAAGACCTATAAGGAAGCCTCTCAATTTGACTGTTGGAAACAAACCTTGGAGACTGAGTAACTTGCTCTTGATCAAAATCATGTTTGGTCTTTTGTTGATGTTCCACCAGATAAAAGTATTGTTGGTTGCAGGCGAGTTTATTAAATCAAGCACAAAGTTGATGGTACTATTGAAAAGAATTAAGCAAAACAAGCAAACATGTTGCCCACAAGTTAGCACATACGTCATTATATTTCGCTATCTCCCAAATTCATGATATTTTGCCATCTTGTATTGAGATTATTGATATTAGTAATGAGATGAGTTAAATTTGATGCTATAAAAAAAGACTATTTTAATTATATGTGTAACACCCCATTTTTGAATAGTTTATTTTAAGCGATTTATTTATGAATTATTTTTTATTTTTTGTATTTTACTAATTTGTGGATTGTAGTAGTTAAATGATCATAAGGAGTAGAAGTTAATTGGGATAATTTAGAGTTATTTAGAATTATTTTGATTATTAAAGAATATGACTTTATTTAATTTAATTGAGTAAATATATTAGAATAATAAAAAAAATAGGTTGTGTAGAGAAATTGAGGGCAAGGTTGAAATTAAGAAAAATATGGAGGGTAGGAAGGAAATATCCTAACTAAGAATTAAGAAAAATATGGAGGGTATGAAGGGAATATCCTAATTAAGAAGGAATTGTGAAGTAAGGGTTTGACAGTGTATGCAATTGTTGGAGAATGGGTAAGAGAGGCATGGTTGGCTAGAGGTAGAAGAAGAATAATTCAAGGGAGAATTTTGTTGCTTGCTAGAAAAATAAGGTAAGGGAGATATATGCTTCTCTAATCGATGCTAAAGCATGAGGGGTAGATGGGGGACCCTTAACCTCCTTAGGATTGAGTGTTCTAATTATAAATTCTAAATTTTGATGTCAAGATTGTTATTGTATGATGATTTTGCGATAAAATTTGTGTGTCCTATATGTGTGTATTTTTTGTTTTGATGATTGAACACTATTGATGAGGGTTTTTGGGCAAACTTGATTTGGAGGGATTATGGGATTGTATGTGTTAATATGATGTTGTAATGTGCTTATTTCTCTTGGTTCATTTACCATATGATATGATATGTTTTAAGATTGTTTAGAGGTCAAAACTTGGGGTTTAAGGCCTGTTGCAAGACTGAAAAACAAGAGAGATCATACAAAATCACGCAAAACAGAGAGGTTTTTAGCACTGTTAAGGGTGGCTGTAACACCCACTGGATTTTGGAACTAGTGCATGCTCAAAATGGGATTATGGACTGAGAGCGTTACAGTTCATGACAACTATTATAGGTGACGGTAACAGCTCCCTAGATTTTGTATTGCAAAGTCGTTTCGGTCATAACTTTTGGTCCGTAAGTCCAAATGAGTTATAATTCGAAGCGTTGAAAAACATACGCGAATTACTATCAAATGAAATTGTTTCCAGAAAATGTCATAAGACATATATATATATATATATATATATATATATATATATATATATGTTGTGAAAAACGATACCAATAGCAAAGTATAATAGGAATTAGAGATGAGAAGAAGAACACAAGAATTGGTTATAACTGCTATTCTTTTACTTTCTCTTAAAACAAGATTACAAGTTTACAAGAATAACAAATAACCTCTCTCACCCTAAATTAGGATTTGCAGCTTAGCAATGATGAGAGACTAGTATGCTATTTATAATAAAACCTAACATACTAACTAATGGGCTTTTTCAGCAAGGCCCATTACACAAGCCAACTTAATAAACAAGCTAACTTAACAAATTAGGGTTTAAACACTAAAACCTAATTTAACATGCTAACAACCCTAGCATCTTCGACATCTGCATGCTAGACCCATCTTCGACTACAGCATGCACACTTCGACACCAGCATGTGAACAATCTTTCGACTTCATGCTTAACTCTGTCGAACTGTCGAACCAAGAAGCTACCCTTCGACAATACTAGAGTTCGATCCAATATCTCACAAATCTCCACCTTGGACCTAACTCTACAACGTCAAGGGGACAAACTAGCTTTCTTCATGCAGCTTTATCAACTGCATACAGTGGAAAAACTTGCAACTCGGCAATGTCTTGGTGATCATATCAGCAGCATTGTCTTCAGTCGAAACCTTCAGCACTTGGACTTCTCCACGCTCGATTACTCCTCTGACGAAATGCATCCTCACATCAATGTGCTTAGTTCGCTCATGATAGGCTGAATTCTTCGACAGGTGTATTGCACTTTGACTATCACATTTAACAGTGATACCTCGAGCTTGAAGTTTTAGCTCCTTCGCAAAACCTTCAAGCCACAATGCTTCTTTCACAGCTTCAGTTAGGGCAATATACTCCGCTTCAGTGGTTGATAGAGCAACAACCTTCTGAAGTGTTGCTTTCCAACTAATTGCAGTGCCAAACATAGTGAAAACATATCCAGAAATAGATTTTCTGGAATCCATACAACCTGCATAATCAGAGTCGACATATCCTTCTATTACTGCTTTACTATCTTCACCCAAGGCTCCACCATAAATTAGGACTCTATTCAGAGACCCATTTATGTACCTTAAAATCCACTTCAATGCTTGCCAGTGAGCCTTTCCAGGATTCGCCATGTACCTGCTTACAAGACTTACTGCGTATGCTATGTCGGGTCTAGTACAGACCATAGCATACATCAAAGAACCAACTGTCATACCCCAAAATTTGCCCACACATTTTCTCTTATTCAAATTCAAATCAAAACCCAAAGCTCCAAAACACACTCTCCTATACAAAAGCTCTGAACTAGGGTTTGATTAATTCAATGGAAAATCATTGAATCAATGGCTCAAGGTGGTTCCATAGGGTCACTAACATCCCAAAGTATCTCCATATCAAGTTTCAAGTCAAACAGAGCAAATTTAGTCCCTCAAATCCTGATTAGGTCAACAGTCGACTCCCAAGGACAAAACAGTCATTATACAGTCAAGACTCAAGATATTTGGTCAACAACATCCTCATAACCCTAAAATCATCATTTGATCAAGGGTTGATCATGATGATGCAAGGAAAGATCAGAGAAGTCAAAAGTCAAAAGTTACTATTTTGGGCATGAACTAAAAAAGTCAACCAAACTTTGAAAATTCACCAAATATTCATACTTCATCAGAAAAATTCCCACCAAAGCTCATTTTGAAGAGAATTCATTCCTCTATCCAATGGTCCAAGAATCAAAGCTCACAGGCCAATGATTTCGTATGAGGCCTCATCTTCTTCTTTTTTAAAGAAAAAATCTTTTTCTAAATCTTTTTTATCAAAACTAAAAATAAACCTTTTGTTTTCAAAACCTTTTGGCCAATGATTATCATATGAGGCCCTTGATGTATGTTTTTATACTAACTTTAGTTTTTGGCTAATGATGATACTTGAGGCCACCTTTTATCAAAATTCTTATGTTTTTGACATCCTCTTTATGTTTCGAAACATTTTCTTTCAACTCTCTTTTTTTAAAAAACCTTTTTCAAATACTTTATCTAGAATTACATTTTTTTTGGCCAATGATGATACATGAGGCTTGTTTTTTTTTAATCATTGTTTTGGTCATTGTTGCTACATTTTAGTTTAAATTTATGTTTTTACAATCATAATTATTTTTTTTTTTACTTTTGAGAATTTTTGCCCTTTTAGCCATAATCTAACTTTCTGAACCTTTCTTTATTTTTTGGGAAAATTTAGATTATATGAGGTCAAACCTATTTTATAATATTTTTTATTTTATTATTGTAACTATTATCATTACTAACCCTTATTATTATTATTATTATTATTATTATTATTATTATTATTATTATTATTATTATTCTTATTATTATTATCATTATTATTAACATTATTACTATCCTTGTTTGCAGGTACTTCCTTTGGCCATTAACCTTGTTTTGGCCAAACAATTTTGCTGGCCACTTTCTCACCATGTACTCTCAAGAGCGCACAACACCCAATCTGAGCTAAGTTTCTTTTTTTGTTTTTATTTTAATTGCATGAAATTTTTTATATATATTCCTTTCTTTTTTTATTATTAGTATAATTTTTTTTCTTTTATTTATTTTTATTTATTTAACCAAATTAGTTTTTATATATAATAATTTCATAGTTATTTATTTTAATCGAAAACTCGTTTTTTAATTTTATCAATAATTATTTTTAAAACAATAAAAAATTTTATTTTTGTATATATTTTTAATTAATTAATTAATTGAAAATTAATAATTAAAGTTTTTGTTAACCTTGATTCATTTATAAACCTTAAAATCTTCAGGCAGGTGTTCTCCACTAACGCATTGTTAGGCCTTATAAACCTTTTGGGTCACAATAAGTTTTCTTAAATAACCCTTTAGGGTTCGTAAACTTTTTAGGGTTTATAATCAATTAACGTTTAAATCAGTTAATGCACTAACATTTCTCTTCTTCATGTCAATTCTTTTCAGGGTTACCATCAGGGTTCGTCCGCCTACGCGCCACGCCAGATCAAAAGCTAAGTCCCTAATTTGATTATTATTTTAAATATTATTTTTGTCCTATAAAATAAATTATGATTTACTTTTAAATATCAATGAGTCAGCCATACACTCACTGCATCCTTTTTCTTTATGCCCATCTTTTAGGATTCATCACAATCTGGTCAGTGTCAATGCTTCATGCCTCAAGGCTAGCCTCTGCCCATCAACCTTCATCCATCAAAGATAAAAGTTTGTCAGACTGCCAAAGCTACGTTGGTAACCCTAAACTCTGTCTTTATTATTACTTATGTCAAACCCTATTAAGGGATCCGCTGGTTTCATTGTTCCCTTCCCCGTATTATTATGTAACTGTTCCCTGGTTGTATTGTTTGGCCTTGAAGGCACTTAAAACTGTTATATTATATTAACTGCGTGGTTAGTAATTTAGGGAGTGCAAACCATGAACTGAACATAGATCACCTAATTACAAGATAAATGTAATCGAAGTTAACCACGTGATTGCTGCACACACTCATCTTTAGGGTAACCTCTTCTGTTGCCTGTTGCCTTGCTGCCTCTAAGTGTACTAAATAGTCAAGTCCCTCGATTCCGAGGATACCTAAAGCAAAACAAATGTTGCCCTAAGTTCATTATCATCATCAAGTTTGTCCCTCGATGTTGCCTTATATGATGATTGTCCCAATTGCTAAGGTATCCTCGCATGATGCCTAAAAAGATTAATGACTATTATATCCTTCCCTTAGACTACCTGCCCTCTTTATGGCATGGGACAGTCTTATGGCGAACGATTACTCGATGACCCTTAAACATCCAATTGAAAGACTTCCTGCCCTTTATGGCATGGATAGATCCTTTCGCCTCGAAAAGCTAAAAGAACGAATTTTCAAACTTAGGGTAGTTGCTACTAATTGCTCGCTCTTTTCAAATTCAAATTAAAAATACTTTTCCAACTCAATTTCAAATACTTTCAAAACAAGGCTACGCTTATTTACAAGCTAAAGTCCTTGGACAAAGTTTTTACTTTTTACACACTGCTCTTTTCAAACAAATCAAACAAACAAAGTGAGCTAAGCAATTAAGAGCCCATGGATAACCATGGATGCAAAGGGTGCTTTACACCTTCCCTTTGTATAACTTACCCCCCGAACTCAAAATCTTTTTAAAAGGTCTTTTCCTGCTCTTTTAGCCTTTCCTAAAATTGGATAAAATAAAAGTCGGTGGCGACTCTTGCTTACCGCAACATTATCATTATTAAAAAGTCAGTTCACCGTATTACAGAACTGGCGACTCTGCTGGGGACTAAATTCGATAAAAGAGGGGTTACCTTAAGAGTTTAGGAATCACTTAAATGTTTTCTATTGTTTGCTTTGTTTGTTTTACTTTTCAGGGGCGTTTTGGGAATTAACTGATGGACGAATCCTATTCCCGGATTCAAGAACACTTAAGATTAGGAGTGGCATAGTCATGGCGACCTCTTTCACATATGTGGGAGATGAGTCAATATGAAGTTCACACTTGAGTTAGGACTCCATAGCATATGCACACCTTTCTCAAATGAGGGGGGTCTATGTATGTGTCTGTGGGTGCGCCGGAGCTCAAGGACCTTTAGTTACCCTTAACCCATCCTGGCCTTTAGGAACGTAGTGGGGGGACTACCCTTGACAAATGTTAAGGACTAGTCGCTACCCGATGCTACAATTCAGATAGGTTCTTTCTCAAAGTATCATTGCATGGTGCAAATGCATCATGTCCGAGGGTGCTTTAGAAGGGCTTACAATTCTGGATAACTTGTAGAACCTGTTGCTGAAATCTCCTTATCCATAGAAATGCCCTTGGGAAGGACATCTGATCTAAACTCCATGCAAGCCTTAAGCCAAAAATTGTGTGACTTGTGTGACTTGTTTGTGTTTGCTACTAACCTTTGTTCTTTGCAGGTTTTGTTAAAAGGACGTGTTTGCCCTTACTATCTCACACTATGCCTAATGAACTGCATTTGCATAACTTCATGACATCATGACATCATAAGCATAACATGATTTAACTGACCCTTTCAAGGATCTTAGGGATTTAGGGCGCACTATTTCAGGTGCTCTTATCAAGGACTGAATTCCTAATCAAGGGGCAAGAGGATTTATTTTCCTCAAGCCGCATGCCTTCCAATTCAAAGACTCAGTACCTATCAAGGGGCAGGAGGATTTATTTTCCTCTAGCCATGTATCTTCAAATTCAGAAGTCTCCCGAATCAGAGGCGATGACCCACTCGATATGGTGAGCTTGATTCTCAAAGAAAGACGTTCAGAGACAAAGTTCAGATTTCTTCAAATAAAGACGTGACCAACTCATTTTCTAATGTTGCTAACTAGATTCCTAAAGATCCTTGAAAACATTTCATTTGCATTCATAACATCGCATAACAGGTTTCCTATGATGGATTTCTCATCCTTCCTCGCTGTTTATTTCAGCATCATGAATCTCGAACAATCAGTTAAGGATCTCCAAGCTCAAAACACTGAGTTCCAAGCCTTGATTTTGAATTTGTCCAAGGGGCAAGATGAGCTGAAATCCCTTCTGACTAAGAAGGAAAAGAAGACCAAGAAACCTAAAGGTGTTCTCAATATGGGAAGAAGGTTCAAAGGCCCTCTCAAAAAGGTTGAAGAAGCTGAAGCCCCCAAAGAGGGTAAGAAGACTCGAGGAAAAAAGCTTAGACCAATCTTGCAACTCAGGGATGCTGAAACCTCTGAAGACAGTGATGAGGATGAGCAAGATGATGCTAGTATCAAAACCGGTGCAAAAAGTAACCACGACTCTGCCGAACTCTCTGAAGAAGAAGAAGACTATGACCATGAAGGCGAACATCCCGATGACAAATACAAGATGTTAGAAGAGCGTCTGAGAAGTGTGGAAATTCAGAAGGTACCTGGGCTGGATTTTGAAGAGCTTGGACTTGTGCCTGGGGTCGTTATTCCTCCAAAATTCAAAACTCCCGCCTTTGCTAAGTATGATGGAGTCTCTTGTCCTAAACTACACTTGAGGTCTTATGTAAGGAAGATTCAACCTCACACTGCTGATAAGAGGCTCTGGATCCATTTCTTTCAAGAAAGCTTATCTGGAACTCAACTCGAATGGTACTATCAACTGGAAAGTACCAACATCCATACTTGGGAAGATTTAGTTGTTGCCTTCTATAAGCAATACCAATATAATTCCGATCTCGCACCGACTCGCATGCAACTACAAAGCATGTCCATGGGTCCTAAAGAAAGTTTCAAGGAGTATGCTCAAAAATGGAGAGATCTAGCTGGGAGAGTCCAACCTTCCTTGACTGATAGGGAATTGCTGGACATGTTCATGGGCACGCTAACTGGGCCGTTCTATAGTCACTTACTGGGAAGTTCTTCATCTGGATTTACTGATCTCATCTTAACTGGAGAACGTGTGGAGAATGGTATTCGAAGTGGAAAAATCCAAATGGGTTCATCCTCTGGTACTACAAGGAAGCCATATCAAGGGAGAAATGAGTCTAATGCTATTCATAGTCAAAAGGGCCGTGGTCAGAATGATCAGAATCAGTCTGTTGGTGCCGTCCTCATCTCTGCACCAATATCTCAACAAGCTCCTAGACAAGATTACCAACGCAAGATTGATAAACCAAGGAGACAATTCACTAAGATCAACATTCCCTTATCTCAAGCCCTACAACATCTGCTGAAAGCCAATCTGATCGCCGTAAAGGATCCTCCGAAATTTCCCAACACTGCAAGCCCGTCTTACGATCCCAAAGCTACATGTGCTTACCACTCCAATGCTGCTGGGCATGATGCTGATAGTTGTTGGGCCCTGAGAAACAAAATTCAAGATATGATAGATGCTGGGGAGATCGAGTTCGAAGCTCCTGCAACTCCTAATGTGATCACTGCTCCCATGCCTAATCACAACAAGATTGCTAATACTATGAATGGCTAGAAGGATGAACTCTTTAGATCATTAGATTTACTTTCTCTTGCAATTTCTATTCTGTTTAAACACTCAAATTATGATAGACATTGTTTGTTTTAATAATCATCATCAGAGCATTGCATATGGTTGTCTTGAATAAATTATTTCGCTATCACTCATTTTAAATTATGTCTTTACTTTGCATGTGTTTTGTGATATTCAACTCCTGCTAAGTTGTAAGCCTTTTAAGGGAGGATGACGAAAACGATACCGCAACCTCATACAGTATGCTTTCGAGCGGACTATGCTGACGATGTACAGGCATTTGTTCGATTCCTAAACAGTGGAGATATAAGAATGCTAATCCCTCGTCAACCCCTTTGAGCCTAAGGCGTAGGAGTTTTATTTCTTGAAATTTCAAAACCTTAATCATAACCTGGGGCAGGGTAGTTCTCAGTTAATTTGGCTGTGCATTCTATTTTAAGAGAATCATTCAGTACACCTTTTAACAAAGGTTTCAATCATAAACGTTCAACCATACACATCAAAGAAGTGTTGGAGATGTCAATCAAAAGACAATGATGGTTCATCAATCATTAAGCAAGGCAGTCAATATCTTTCAAAAAAGAAATGGAAAAAACATATATACAAAGAAAAGCCTGCTAAGTCAAAAATCAAAAAGATGGCTTAGGCAAAAATCAAGGCATCCCGCTGACTGTAAACTCAAAATTAGACAGTTCAGGCAAAAGTTAGGGATATCAAAAGGATGAAAAAAGAGAAGTCAATAAATTCCTGAACAACACAACGTTATGACTACCAAAAGGAAGAAGTGACTGGCATCTCAAAAGTTCTATCTGCTTGTGAACCATCAACATTATCAAAGATGCAAATCCAAAAGTCTCTTGGAACTTGAATGCATAAGCCGGATTAACTGAGCTTAGGACTGAAGAACATCACGAAGAAAGGGATGGGTATAAATAAATTTTGAGCCATTATCCTTTGTTTCTTAAACCGTGAACCAAGCCACGTTACAACCCTTGAAAGTCCTAACTGAAGCATGGTTAGTTCGAAAGCATACTGTCACCAAAAAGGTATCCTGACTCCTTAAGGTTTACCACAAATTCCGAGTTGATATCACGTTTTTGCAAACATCACATTGTTACAAATATCATGTTTTTACAAATATCATGCTTTTTACATCTTCTGTTTAAATGCTTTCAAAAAAACGAGACAAACATATGCATTGCATCTCATGAATACATTATTAAACATATTCTGCTACATAATTTCAAATGCTAGCATCAGAAAGAACTTGCACATGGTACAACTAATGACTAAAAGTTATCCCAACAGACAAGATTACTCCGAGAAGCAATGTCTCCTATGCATACAAGGGGCATGGCACGCTTTGCCCAATCAATCTGGGGCAATCAGGTCAAGATTCCGAGAATCTCTCATGGATGCTCGAACAATCAGAGGCAAGCATTCAAGAATATCTAAAGCTACTCCCCAATCAACGTGAGACATTGTCATGAGTCTATGATTACTAGGGGCATGTCGCCCAAAGTGCACATCTCATAAAGTCCTCGCGAGGCGAATCTTTCCAAAGTTCCCACTAACTGGGGCAAATCTATGCAAGTCCAAGTTCAACATCTTGATCAATACTCAGTGGCGTGTCCTGAATCAAGTAGTAAGTTACTATGACACTGGGGGCAACTTTCAAGACACCCACATCTCCCCACAGAGCCAGGTTCATAAGATCATATCCCCACAAAGTAATCCTCAAAAAAGACATCTTCAAACATACTCGTCCAACAAAAGATATACCTCCTCAACAGAGTCCACCTCTTCAACATTGCCGGTTCCCCAACATGTTGCTCTTCTCCAACATGGTTTATCTCCTCAACCAGGGTACATCAAGTCACTGATCATCCCCAAGCAGAAATCATAAATCCCCAGCTAAGCCTCTCTAAGAAAAGATCAAAACATCAAGCTCTCAATGACATAGAGATGTATCTTCTCAATCAGACGATTCTAGCCACACAAGTCATAAAACATATATCACAAGTCATAAACATACATAAACAAATATCATAAGTCATAAACACATTCATACATCATATACATATTCCTCATTTATTTTGAGAAGTATATAACTCATGCATCATGGCATTGCATGAAAAAACTAACAATGTTTGACAGGTGCATTACAAAGATTCAAATCTTATTCAAAGCAAACGCCTGACGCATGGCATTCCAGACATCTACGGATGCAATTTGGATAAGTCTAACGCACGACTCATCCACCGACCGAACGCACGGTCTTCCAGACATCTGAGGATGCAATCGGGATTAGTCTAACGCACGACTCATTCCTTCAACCTGACGCACGGTTTTCCAGACATCTGAGGATGCAATTGAGAATAGTCTAACGCACGATCTATTCTTCGACCTAACGCACGGTTTTCCAGACATCTGAGGATGCAATCAAGATTAGTCTAACGTACGGCTTATCCATCAACCTAACGCACGGTTTTCCAGACATCTGAGGATGCAATCAAGATTAGTCTAACGCACGACTTATCCATCAGCCTAACGCACGGTTTTCCAGACATCTACGGATGCAAACTAGAAACAGTCTAACGTATGACGCATTCTAACTCTCGAGTTCATCAAGTCAGATGGCATCTTTAAGCCCATCTCCATCATATATCTTTTCTAAATACCTGGATGGCATCTTTAAGCCCGTCCCCGACAAAAGTCCCTACTTCAGCTAGGGCAAATTTCTTGGTATTCTAGTGTTCAATCATCTTCCACCTTCAGATACCGACTGGCGCACAAACCACTCTACATCTTCAGGTCTAAGATAATTGAACAGGGGCAGCTGTCATACCCCAAAATTTGCCCACACATTTTCTCTTATTCAAATTCAAATCAAAACCCAAAGCTCCAAAACACACTCTCCTATACAAAAGCTCTGAACTAGGGTTTGATTAATTCAATGGAAAATCATTGAATCAATGGCTCAAGGTGGTTCCATAGGGTCACTAACATCCCAAAGTATCTCCATATCAAGTTTCAAGTCAAACAGAGCAAATTTAGTCCCTCAAATCCTGATTAGGTCAACAGTCGACTCCCAAGGACAAAACAGTCATTATACAGTCAAGACTCAAGATATTTGGTCAACAACATCCTCATAACCCTAAAATCATCATTTGATCAAGGGTTGATCATGATGATGCAAGGAAAGATCAGAGAAGTCAAAAGTCAAAAGTTACTATTTTGGGCATGAACTAAAAAAGTCAACCAAACTTTGAAAATTCACCAAATATTCATACTTCATCAGAAAAATTCCCACCAAAGCTCATTTTGAAGAGAATTCATTCCTCTATCCAATGGTCCAAGAATCAAAGCTCACAGGCCAATGATTTCGTATGAGGCCTCATCTTCTTCTTTTTTAAAGAAAAAATCTTTTTCTAAATCTTTTTTATCAAAACTAAAAATAAACCTTTTGTTTTCAAAACCTTTTGGCCAATGATTATCATATGAGGCCCTTGATGTATGTTTTTATACTAACTTTAGTTTTTGGCTAATGATGATACTTGAGGCCACCTTTTATCAAAATTCTTATGTTTTTGACATCCTCTTTATGTTTCGAAACATTTTCTTTCAACTCTCTTTTTTTAAAAAACCTTTTTCAAATACTTTATCTAGAATTACATTTTTTTTGGCCAATGATGATACATGAGGCTTGTTTTTTTTTAATCATTGTTTTGGTCATTGTTGCTACATTTTAGTTTAAATTTATGTTTTTACAATCATAATTATTTTTTTTTTTACTTTTGAGAATTTTTGCCCTTTTAGCCATAATCTAACTTTCTGAACCTTTCTTTATTTTTTGGGAAAATTTAGATTATATGAGGTCAAACCTATTTTATAATATTTTTTATTTTATTATTGTAACTATTATCATTACTAACCCTTATTATTATTATTATTATTATTATTATTATTATTATTATTATTATTATTATTATTCTTATTATTATTATCATTATTATTAACATTATTACTATCCTTGTTTGCAGGTACTTCCTTTGGCCATTAACCTTGTTTTGGCCAAACAATTTTGCTGGCCACTTTCTCACCATGTACTCTCAAGAGCGCACAACACCCAATCTGAGCTAAGTTTCTTTTTTTGTTTTTATTTTAATTGCATGAAATTTTTTATATATATTCCTTTCTTTTTTTATTATTAGTATAATTTTTTTTCTTTTATTTATTTTTATTTATTTAACCAAATTAGTTTTTATATATAATAATTTCATAGTTATTTATTTTAATCGAAAACTCGTTTTTTAATTTTATCAATAATTATTTTTAAAACAATAAAAAATTTTATTTTTGTATATATTTTTAATTAATTAATTAATTGAAAATTAATAATTAAAGTTTTTGTTAACCTTGATTCATTTATAAACCTTAAAATCTTCAGGCAGGTGTTCTCCACTAACGCATTGTTAGGCCTTATAAACCTTTTGGGTCACAATAAGTTTTCTTAAATAACCCTTTAGGGTTCGTAAACTTTTTAGGGTTTATAATCAATTAACGTTTAAATCAGTTAATGCACTAACATTTCTCTTCTTCATGTCAATTCTTTTCAGGGTTACCATCAGGGTTCGTCCGCCTACGCGCCACGCCAGATCAAAAGCTAAGTCCCTAATTTGATTATTATTTTAAATATTATTTTTGTCCTATAAAATAAATTATGATTTACTTTTAAATATCAATGAGTCAGCCATACACTCACTGCATCCTTTTTCTTTATGCCCATCTTTTAGGATTCATCACAATCTGGTCAGTGTCAATGCTTCATGCCTCAAGGCTAGCCTCTGCCCATCAACCTTCATCCATCAAAGATAAAAGTTTGTCAGACTGCCAAAGCTACGTTGGTAACCCTAAACTCTGTCTTTATTATTACTTATGTCAAACCCTATTAAGGGATCCGCTGGTTTCATTGTTCCCTTCCCCGTATTATTATGTAACTGTTCCCTGGTTGTATTGTTTGGCCTTGAAGGCACTTAAAACTGTTATATTATATTAACTGCGTGGTTAGTAATTTAGGGAGTGCAAACCATGAACTGAACATAGATCACCTAATTACAAGATAAATGTAATCGAAGTTAACCACGTGATTGCTGCACACACTCATCTTTAGGGTAACCTCTTCTGTTGCTTGTTGCCTTGCTGCCTCTAAGTGTACTAAATAGTCAAGTCCCTCGATTCCGAGGATACCTAAAGCAAAACAAATGTTGCCCTAAGTTCATTATCATCATCAAGTTTGTCCCTCGATGTTGCCTTATATGATGATTGTCCCAATTGCTAAGGTATCCTCGCATGATGCCTAAAAAGATTAATGACTATTATATCCTTCCCTTAGACTACCTGCCCTCTTTATGGCATGGGACAGTCTTATGGCGAACGATTACTCGATGACCCTTAAACATCCAATTGAAAGACTTCCTGCCCTTTATGGCATGGATAGATCCTTTCGCCTCGAAAAGCTAAAAGAACGAATTTTCAAACTTAGGGTAGTTGCTACTAATTGCTCGCTCTTTTCAAATTCAAATTAAAAATACTTTTCCAACTCAATTTCAAATACTTTCAAAACAAGGCTACGCTTATTTACAAGCTAAAGTCCTTGGACAAAGTTTTTACTTTTTACACACTGCTCTTTTCAAACAAATCAAACAAACAAAGTGAGCTAAGCAATTAAGAGCCCATGGATAACCATGGATGCAAAGGGTGCTTTACACCTTCCCTTTGTATAACTTACCCCCCGAACTCAAAATCTTTTTAAAAGGTCTTTTCCTGCTCTTTTAGCCTTTCCTAAAATTGGATAAAATAAAAGTCGGTGGCGACTCTTGCTTACCGCAACATTATCATTATTAAAAAGTCAGTTCACCGTATTACACCAACTATATTAGCATATGGGATGCTATTCATATAGGCTCTTTCGACATCAGTACTGGGACACTGATCAATACTCAGCTTGAATTGAGGGTTTGTTGGAGTCACAACTGGCTTCGAATTCGACATACCAAACTTTTCAAGAATCTTCCGTAGATATGCCTCTTGAGATAGACATAACTTCGACTTCTTTCTATCTCTTCGAATGTCAATTCCAAGAATCCTGGAAGCAGCTCCCAGATACTTCATATCGAACTCCTTATTGAGTTCAGCCTTCACCCTCATCACATCTTCAACATTGTTGCTTGCTATGAGAATATCATCCACATAAAGCAACAAAATAAAAAATGAATTACCAGGTCGAAATCTGAAGTAAACGCAGTGGTCGAACTGACTTCTAATGAAACTTATGAGTGTCATGAACTTGTCGAATCTCCTATTCCACTGCCGAGGAGATTGTTTCAGCCCATACAAAGATCTCTTTAACTTGCACACATAATCTTCCTTCCCCTTTTCGACATACCCTTCAGGTTGCCTCATCAGGATCGTTTCATCTAGATCACCATACAAGAACGCAGTCTTCACATCCATCTGTTCCAGTTCAAGATCGAACTGTGCCACCATGGCAAGCAACATTCGAATGGACCTATGCTTCACAACAGGAGAAAACACATCATTGAAGTCGACACCTTCTTTCTGAGTGAAACCCCTTGCAACTAACCTTGCCTTGTATCTTTTCGACGTCACTCCTTCAATTCCTTCCTTAACTTTGAAAATCCATTTACAGCTGACTAACCTTGCCCCAACAGGTTTCTTGATCAGTTCCCAAGTATGATTATCATGAAGAGATTTCATCTCATCATCCATGGCCTTCAGCCATTCAGTCTTATTTCGACTCCTCATAACTTCCTTATAGTCTCTAGGTTCTTCGTCTAGAACCTCACTTGCAGAGATTAAGGCATAAGCTATAAGATCTGCATATCCAAGTCTCTGAGGTGGCTTGATGACTCTTCTCGACCTATCTCTCGACAATAGGTAGTCATCGTCAGTTTCCTCAACTTCAGCATCTTCTGCTTCTTCTTCGACTTCATCTGGGATATGCAATTCAGCATCAACATGCTCCACCTCAACAGGAATCTCTACCTGTTCCAGCTCTTCGTCAGATGTTTCTGTACTTCGACCAACATCATCAGTTTTCTTAAAGGCCATTTCAGCTTCATTGAAAACTACATCTCGGCTGGTGATACACCTCCTGTGACCTGGCTCTAGGCACCATAGCCTATAAGCTTTGACTCCTTCAGGGTATCCCATGAACATGCATTTCAGAGCTCTAGGTTCGACCTTGTCTTGCCTAATGTGAGCATAGGCTACGCAGCCAAATACTCCCAGTTTGTCGAGATCTGGTGGATGTCCCGACCAAACTTCTTCAGGTGTCTTCATATCTAACGCTGTCGAAGGACATCTGTTTATCAGATATGTTGCTGTCGAAACAGCCTCAGCCCAGAACACCTTTGTTAACCTCGCACTAGTCAACATGCATCTGACTCTCTCCAAAATAGTTTGATTAAACCTTTCAGCCAAACCATTTTGCTGTGGAGTACCTGCAGTAGTTCTATGCCTTGCAATACCAGAGGCAGCACAAAAACTGTCGAATGCCTCATTGCAAAATTCAAGGCCATTGTCGGTTCTCAACCTCTTGACCTTTCTGCCAGTCTGATTTTCAACCAGAGTCTTCCAACTTTTGAAATTCTCAAAAGTTTCATCCTTAGTCTTCTGGATGAATACCCATAATTTTCTGGAATAATCATCTACTATGGATAGAAAATACCTTGCTCCTGAATGTGATGGACACCTTGCAGGCCCCCAAAGATCAGCATGAATGTAATCAAGGGATCCATGTGTTCTTCGTTTGCCTTTGTTGAACTTCACTCTGCAAGATTTTCCAAGTACACAGGGTTCACAAAACTTCAGCTTTTCGACTTTGTCTCCACCAAGCAGATTTTGTTTCCCTAATTCGACCAGACCCCTTTCACTGACATGGCCCAATCTCATGTGCCAGATTTCTGTTTTCGACAAAGGTTTCGTGGATGCAACATTTGTCGAACCACTTACAACTTCAGCCTCAAGGGTATACAAGCCTTGTTTCTTCACGCCTCTCAAGACTTCCTTCGAACCCTTCATGACTCTTAGGATACTTTTCTCTCCTTGGAAAACATATCCTTTCTTGTCGAATTCACCAAGAGAAAGCAGATTTCTCTTCAAATCAGGAACATACCTGACTTCAGTCAACAACCTTATTGACTCATCATGGAGCTTGAATCTCACAGATCCAACACCTGCAATCTTGCAAGCCTTGTTGTTTCCCAGCAATACTGATCCACCATCTTGATCACATAATTTCTCGAACAAGTCTTTGTTTGGAGTCATGTGCCAAGTGCAACCTGAATCCATAATCCACTCCTTCTTAGAGTCACTGCTTGAAACCACAAGAACATCAGATGATTCGAAATCATCTTGAACAATGGGAGCGTTGCCATTATCCATACCTCCATGATATTTCAAGCGTTCAGGGCACACCTTTCTTGTGTGACCCTCCTTCTTACAATGGTAGCATCGAATGCCAGATGCTTCGCCACTGTAAGTCTTCGACTGGCTTTTGCCTTTCTTCTTGTCGAACTTACCATCCTTTCGTAAGAGTTTTCCTTTAACGGCCAAACCTTCGCCAACAGTCGAGGGTTTATGCTCCTTTCATTCATTCAAGTCCTTAGAGTACAAGGCTGATTGAACTTCTTCAAACGTCAGGGACTCCCTTCCATACAAGAGAGTTTCTTTGAAGTGAGCATGTGATCGAGGCAAAGAACACAATAGTAACAGCGCTTGATCTTCATCATCGATCTTCACATCAATATTTTCAAGATCAAGAATCAGCTTGTTGAACATATCCAACTGCTCAGCCAATACTTTGTCTTCAATCATCTTGAATGAATACAAAGCTTGCTTCAGGTAGAGTCGATTTACCAGCGATTTGGTCATATACAAACTTTCAAGTTTCACCCATAACCCTGATGCCGTCGTCTCCTTTGATACCTGCCGGAGAACCTTATCACCAAGGCTCAACAAAATTGCGCTGTGTGCTTTCTCGATCATATTCGTCTTCTCCGCTGCCGTCAATTCTGCATTCATGGCTACCTCTCCTTTCAACGCTTCCAAACAACCCTGCTGAACCAGTAGAGCTTTCATCTTCAAGCGCCACAGACCGAAATCATTCACTCCGGTGAACTTTTCAATCTCATACTTTGTTGAAGGCATCTTCTCCACGCTCACCGCACCAATTTGTTGTGAAAAACGATACCAATAACAAAGTATAATAGGGAATTAGAGAGGATAAGAAAGAAGAGGAACACAAGAATTGGTTATAACTGCTATTCTTTCACTTTCTCTTAAAACAAGATTACAAGTTTACAAGAATAACAAATAACCTCTCTCACCCTAAATTAGGATTTGCAGCTTAGCAATGATGAGAGACTAGTATGCTATTTATAATAAAACCTAACATACTAACTAATGGGCTTTTTCAGCAAGGCCCATTACACAAGTCAACTTAATAAACAAGCTAACTTAACAAATTAGGGTTTAAACACTAAAACCTAATTTAACATGCTAACAACCCTAGCATCTTCGACATCTGCATGCTAGACCCATCTTCGACTACAGCATGCACACTTCGACACCAGCATGTGAACAATCTTTCGACTTCATGCTTAACTCTGTCGAACTGTCGAACCAAGAAGCTACCCTTCGACAATACTAGAGTTCGATCCAATATCTCACAATATATATATATATATATATATATATATATATATATATATATATATATATATATATATATATATATATGGGCAGATCTATGTTGTGGGGTTTGGGGGCTCTTACCCCCACAAGAATAATAACCACAAAACTAAATCATGTATATTAATTTAATGTTTAATTATTGTGTTTGTCAATTTCAAAATAAACTTGCTGTTATTACTAATTAAAAAAACACAATCTACTACTTATTTGTTTAAATTATACTTTACCACATTCTTGTAGGCTTATGGCCATTTTAAAAAAGGTCTTTTAATATGAGTTTTAAAACCAATACATTAGATTATCTATTCTATATTATATTTATAAATATAGTTGAAAGGATTAGGTGTAAAATATTTTATTAATTTTATATTATTTAATAACTCATAAGTTTAAAAATATGTTTTTTACGAACAGGTTGGATGTCTTATTTTATATGTATGTGTTACAGATCCGATGACTTGATGTCGTGTAAACGTTCTAGGTTTAAATATGCGTATTAAATATTTTGTTGTAAATTATGTTATGAAGCGGGTTATGTTTTGTTGTGTATGACATTCTAAATAGTTGTAATTTATTTGATTAAATTCTTTGATAAATTATGTGCAGAGTTTAGAGTATTACAATATATATGTTAACGTTTTTAACAAACTAAACTTATATGTGTAAAAAAAAACTAACTAAATTTATAAAGAGTAATCATGTTTTATTTTTTTTAAAAGTATGATTTGATCAAAGCATGTGTAAGGTAGGCTATAAATCCCTATTAATTTATCTGATTTGTTCCTACCCTTAATCGTATAGGAACAAAGTTTCACCTTCATCTCAACCAATGATGCTCATCTAACGGTCCTCCATATAAGAAATTAAAGAAAAAAAATTTTGAATATTAAAATTATAATATAATAAATTAATTAAAATAACATTAAAATGTTTAAATAAAAGAAATAACTAAATAATAAATAAATAAATAAATAAATAAATAATTTTCTTGTCAAGATTCAATCCCAACAACAATGTTTATTTATATTTTTGTAAACATGTTATTGGTATTTATAAATCAATAATTTTAAAAAAAAAATGCAATATAATAAAATATTGAGTTAATCTGTTTAATAACTTCTTAAAAACATTAAATTTGATCAATACGACAGTTGAGGTGAAGTTTTTATCGAGTAAATTATGTGTACAAATTTTTAAAAAAAATATTAAAAATGACTTTATGCTTCATCTATTAGGTTAAAATTCATCGGTGAAAAATGATTTTATAAAAAATAGGTTAAAATTGTCTTTTTTTTTAGATTTAGTGTCTGCTTGTTTTAATTTCTTTTAAAATAATTTTTAAAGAGTTACATGATTTTTAATAAAAAAACATTTCATAAAAGCTTCGAATGAAAATTTGATTTAAATTATTATTCTTAAAATGTTATTTTAAGTGTTTCATCACTTTGTTGAAAATTTTTTTTTTGAATGTCAAAATTTCAAAAAACCACTTAACTTTGAAACTATTTCAAATAGTTTTTAATAAAAATTAACTTTTAAATATAATTTTTTTTTTTAAAATTACAATTTCAACTATGTTTTAACTTTGAATAATGTATGTTTATGTTATAGAATGTCAATATTCTTTCAATTTAGAAAAAAAACATATATATATATATATATATATATATATATATATATATATATATATATATATATATATATATATATATATATATATATATAACTTGTAATATTTTGAAAAAGATTTTATAAAATTAATTTTTAGAAATACATAAAAAAAAAATCTATTTTTTTAAATATACAACAAACAGTCCCTAACTTTTCATTGAGAGAGTTTTGGCCTAATCTCCTCTCCAAATTTAATGGTCATGATGAACTAAAAATGATTTATTATTATAAGTTAAACCAAAAAATTTTTAACTTAAAATAAAAAATTACCTTAATTATTTTCTTGTTTTTACATAATAACTCCAAAAAATATATATCATTAATCCTTAATCCAAATAAATATTTTATTTATAAATTATAAAATATTAATTTTATAACAAAAATAAACTATTAATTTTTTTTTAATAATTAATTTGTACGGCGCATTTGGAATGTTTTATAGTTGAAACAGAAATTTTTTACGGACACTATATGTCTACAAATTATATGACAACGACTCATGAAATATATATGTCGCAGTTTGAATGGTTTTTGGCTGAAACAGAAACTGAGTGGATTTACTTTAACATATTTAAACTTGGACTGCAAGTTTACCTTTACATATTTTTCTTCGTGTCTAAGTAGCAACCTTTTTGCCATTCAACTATTTAGGGTTTTGTTTTCTTTCATAATATAGGAGCTGGATTGGGTGTGATCACGAAAAATGCCATTCAAAAAGTTAGGGTTTTGTTTTGTTCCTTTTTCTTTCATATTGGAGCTGGAAAAAAGGTTGGGATTGGAAGTCATCCTAAGTCTAAACAAATTTCTCAAAATCAGTTTATGGAAGACCTCATGAAACAAGTCATTGATGGAAAGGATAGTGATGTTACATTTGATAACTTTCCTTTTTACTTAAGGTAGTGTACTGTGAATGTGATATTTGGTTAGCCTAATGTTGTTTGAAAAAGTTTCTATTTTTCTTTTCTGCAATGAATATTTGAATTACTTTCTTCTTTGAATATGATGATTGAAATTACAGTGAAAGAATCAAGATGTTGTTGACAAGTGCTGGATATTTTCACTTAAGACAACATGACCTATCCAACCACACCAAGAGCCTTTCGCCCGTAAGCCGAGCTATTTTTCTTTCTGGACCGACAGAACCTACAGGTATATAACTATCATGCAAAAAAAATTATTTTGGTTTTTGAATCATATAACTGTACCTATTGATATTTTCATTTTTGAAGAACTTTATCATCTCATGCTTGCCAAAGCTTTAGCAAATTGCTTTGAATCCAAGTTACTGTATCTAGATATTGATTACTTCTCTCTGAAGGTAGTTAGTTATATTCACATCTTTGCCCTTTATTTGCTTTGGTTTGTGTTATATATGTAATGTGATCGCACCTTCCATGTTTTTGCTCGTTCAGATGCAAATGCAGGGCAAAGATGGATGTTCTTCAAAAGAACCAGTAAGTTTTGTGTGCTCCACCTTTCGTTTTTGCTATGAATTTTAATAATTTTCGGTCCATAGTGAAATTTTCTAACTTGTTTCTTATATATTAGCATTTAAAAAGGTCGATATTTGAGGCGACTCGGGAGCGTGTATCTAGTTCAACAGGTGTGATTAGAGGTACAAAAGGAAGTAGCAAAAGCTGGAACAATTTTGATCAAAAGCTTTTTCTAGATTCGCTCTACAAGGTGCATATATGAAATTGAAATATAACTAATCTTAAGTTGTTAGGATATTTTTGTCACAAGTTCAGTTTTAACCAAAAAAAAAAAACTATTATAATATTTTGCAGGTCTTGGTTTCTATACTAGAAACTGGTTCTGTTATTTTATACATCAAGAATGTTGAGAAGATCTTTCTTCGATCACCAAGGATGTACAGTTTGTTCAAAAAGCTATTCAATAAACTTTCAGGACCATTGTTGATACTCGGTTCTAGGTCGGATGATTTAAAAGATGATTGTACAGAAGTCAATGAGAAACTCACTATGTTATTCCCTTACAATATTGAGATTAAACCGCCTCAGGATAAGGCTCATCTCAAAATCTGGACAGAACAACTAACAAAGGCCATGGAAAAGACTTCTTTGGAAGATAAAACCACCCGCATTGCTGAAGTGTTTGCAACAAATGACATTGATTGTACTGTATTGGATTCAATTAACCGCACTGACATGATGCTACTTAGTAATCACACCGAAGAGATTGTGGCTTCTTCAATTTTTTAACACTTGAAGAATACTGAAAATCCAGAGTACCGAAATGGAATCCTAACTATGTCGGCCACGAGGTAAAGGTCTTGGAAATATCTGTTTATGCAATTTAATTTATTCAGAGAAGAAATATTTTTCTGGTTACTGATATTAGACATATGCAGTTTGTGCCATGTATTGAGCCTTTTTAAGGAGGGTGAAAGTGGTGAAAAGGATAAAAACAACACTAAAAAAGTGTCAAAAAAGGTTTGTCGATTGTTCTTCAAGCTAAGCATAATGATTCATCTAATGAATAATCCAAACACCCAAATATGCATACTTTGTTCCAATGTTGCAATAAAATATGCAGTTCATGATATATAAGCTCAACTTTTATGTTTAACTAATTTCCATTTGTTTTGCTAATTTATGCATGTTTGCAGAATGTTCCTCCTGACAACGACTATGAGAAGTTAATAAGACAGGAGCTTATCCCTGCAAATGAGATAAAGCTGAGTTTTTCAGATATTGGTGCATTGGATGATGTGAAAGAATCACTTCAAGAAGCGGTTATGCTTCCCCTTAGAAGACCAGATCTATTCAAAGGCGGTGGGTTATTGAAGCCATGTAAAGGTGTATTGCTTTTTGGACCTCCCGGTACAGGAAAAACAATGCTTGCAAAGGCAATTGCAAATGAAGCCGGAGCAAGTTTCATCAATGTCTCTTCGTCTACCATCACTGCTAAGTGGTTTGGACAAAGTGAGAGGAATGTTAGAGCTCTGTTTTCATTAGCGGCAAAGGTTGCCCCGACTATTATTTTCATTGATGAAGTTGATAGCTTGCTTGGGAAGCGGACTATGAATGAGAGAAGCGTTTGAGAAGGATTAAAAATGAATTCATGACCCATTGGGATGGACTTTTGTCAAAACCTGATGAGAAAATTATTGTTCTTGCTGCGACCAATATGCCATTTGCCCTTGATGAAGCAGTTATAAGACGGTTTCAACGCAGGTAGAATCACACATTTGTTATGAATCGTGATCAAATGTTGCATAAGCTCAATTGTAATATATTTTTCGCTTGCAAAATAACTAGATCGAGTTTACCTTTAGAAAAACAAACCTTTTGCAGTTAACGAGCCTGGCAATTTTTTGCAGGATAATGGTTGGTCTTCCTTCTCCTGAGAACAGGGAAGTGATCTTGAGAACTCTTCTAGCTAAGGAAAAACATGAAGATATAGACTTCAAAGAGCTTTCAACTATGACAAAAGGATATAGTGGGAGTGATCTTAAGGTTCATTTTGTTTTATTTCTGTTCCCTATACTTCTTGTTCATGGTGATAATGATCTATTAACATTAATTTCTGTAAACAGAACTTGTGCATGACTGCAGCATATCGTCCCATTAAGGAGCTTATGCAACAGGAGAAGGCCAGAGAAATGATATAGTTAATCATTTCCTATAATGTCACTGTTAAAATGATTTCTATCCAATGTGTACTTTTGTATATGCGCTGTAAACCTATGTAATGACCACTTATTTCAGAAAGAGGAGAAAAAACAGGCAGAAGCTGAAATCTCAGAAGTTGCATCCAAAGCTACGGAAGAAGATCAAGTGATTGTCCTCAGGCCTTTAAACATGGAAGACATGAGAGATGCAAAGAATAAGGTGTGTTAGACTTTAAACGGTTCGCTTCAATTGTTATAAAGTGAGTTGTGGCTTCTTTATACTATCTTGAGACTTTTTGGAAGAACTTATGGAAATAGCTTATGGCATGTCCGTAAGTTGTTTTCAGCTTTATTTCTATAAGATCTCAAAGAGAAATTATGAAAACATCTTAAAGTTTATATGAAAGCAGTTTGTGTTTATCTTATCTTTTGATTTAGAAATATCTTATACATAATCCCTAATACCTAACTAAAGTTTCAAGATAGCAGCACATGTTCTGTTTAGACACTGTTAAATTAATCTAATAGTGTTTGTAAGAGATGATAGACTGGTTCAGTGATCTCTATTTGATCAAATTAAATATTTTATTGAGGATTTTAAGCGTAAATATTTAACAATGACATCAATTCGGAAGAATGAATGTCTTGTCTTCTTCCAGCTGAATACTTATTACTATGCATAGAAACTGATATATGAATGTGTAACTATACAGGTGACTCCAAGCTTTGCTGAAGAAGGAACAAATATGAGAATGCTAGAGCAGTGGAATGATTTGTATGGAGAAGGAGGTTCAAGGAAGAAAGAGGAGCAGCTTAGTTATTTCTTTTAGATTTAGAAAGCCAAGTTTTAATATGGATACATCAATATTCATCTCAAAGATGTAGATAGTCTCTTTTTTCCTATAAATTAATCATTAAGCATAGATATTGAACTCACAGACAGTTGGAGAAAATTATGGAAAAACTTTTAAAGGTATGTTGAATTATTTATGAAACGCCAGCTTATAGAGTTTGGTTCAATTATATAAGTGGGCTTTTAAACTAGCACAAAATTTTTTCTTAACAATCTGAACACTAAGGTTAAACCTATGGATAATGGGATAATTTAGTATTGGACTATTTGTTGTAGCATATAAATGGATAACTAAGTCCAAAACATACATTCAAACATAAGAAAAAACTCTTTCCACTTATATGTGCATACTACATTCTTGACAATTATCTCTTTTCTGAGTTTCACCCCAATTTTTTTAAAAAATATAATGTTCGAAGATGCAGGGTTATTTCGGAGATGCATGAGTTATTTTGCAGATGCATCTCCGAAATAACCTTATGCTCTCATTTATGTGGTTTTGTTATTAAGTCAACTCATTGAAATAAAAAGTAAGTCATATTTCCGAAGATGTATCTCTAGAAATGACCAACGTGAAAGTTGATAAAACACCACTTTGCATGAACTTCTTCTCCGAAGTCTTTCCTCAATATAGGATAAGGTTTGTAAGGTCCTCATTGTTTTCAGTGCTTACTTATGTAATGATTATCTATGTAGCACTTTGATATTAATTTATGTTGGTTTTCTATTATGCTACTATTTTCTGTTTGTTTTTTGTCTTAGCTAACATAACATATTCCGGAGATGCATTTCCAGAAATCTTATAGAATAATGAACTAAGGGGGGTTTCGGAGATGATTTCCGAATCAACATTTTGTACATACGGAGATGCAACTCCGGGCCAAATTTAAACAAAACAAGGGTTTCTAAACAATTTTGCTGAATTGTATTTGAAAAAAGATGCGTTGGAAAATACATTTCCATATGTTATGGGTACTTAAGACTTTTTACAGTGGTGTGAAAGATTTCGTAAAGATGGAAAGAGCAACTTCCAAAATTAACTAACCATAATACAAATTTTTAATATTTATAAATCAACAACTAAAAATATAAGTTAAATTGAGTAAATCATTGAGTTAATCCTTTTAATAACTTATTAAAATCATTAAATTTGACTTCACCTATTTATATATAATTATTCATATTAAAACAATATAAACCATAATTAAAATGCAAAAATGGATAAAAATATAGTTAAACGGTAATTTTTAATAGGGTTAAATATGTTTTTGGTCTCTACAAAATTATCAATTTGGAATTTTAACCCTTATAAACAAAAAGTCATGTTTTAATCCCAACAAGATTAGTTATGCATGTAGTTTTAGTCCCGGTAGTAGGACTAAAAGCCATACAAACCCAATTTTACAACGACTAAAATATGACCGTTTTTGTATGAACTAAAAGTCAAAACTTAAGATATTTATAGGAGGACCAAAAATATATTTAACTCTTCTTAATATGTAGAAATAGGGGTGGAAATGGACTAAAAGTTAATTTTTTTTTTTTTTGAAGAATGTAGAGTTTTTTATTTAGTGTTCAAATTTAAACGGGTCCAAATAAAAATTATAAATTGATCCAAAAAATTTGAAAATTGCAAAAAAAAAAAAATTAAATATTATTTGATGTGTTTAAATGTCATTTTATAAAAATTGCACGGTTCGGATCAATTTTCGAATTGATTTTTTAAAACAGATAAAACCAAATCAAACCGAAAAATATATATTTTATACTTATTTATTTTTTATTTGTGTGATATGTTGTGTTAATTTATTATTCAATGATACTTATTTTCTTAATACTATTTCTTAGTTTAGTTAAATCTATTTATTTTTATTTCATTTGTTTCAACCATAATCGATTATTCTTATTTTGTAATATTGATTTTTAATATACTATATATTATATCAAATCTATTATTTATTAGCAATTTTATAATCTTAATCATTAATAAAATTTGTAATTTTAATGTCTAAAAACCAATCCAAAACAAACCGCAACAAATTGGATCAAATTAGATTGATTTTTTTAATTAATCATCCAAAATTAAACTAAACTATATATAAATTTATCTTTGGACCAGATAAATTTTTACTTCAAAATCGATCCAAACTGAATCCCGAATACTCCTAATTTTGATGTTAAGTCGTGGAAGATCCTTTGTAGATATAGAATAATTTTAAAATGAATAACTAAATATAGAATATGTAGATTGATTTTGTAACAAATAAATATATTTAAATCTAAAGAATTAGTAAAAAAAAAAAGAAAGTAAATAGCAAAGATTTAGGAACGAACCCTATAAATAGATCAAATGTATTATAGTACAACCTTACAAGTGAGTATAGGATTCAAATTTGCCGTGCAAGTTTACCGTAACGTATTTTTCCTCGCTTATGTTTATTTGAAACTCTTTGCTGAGAATCGATTACTAGTGTGCTAAAGTAGAAATCTTGTTGTGATTCAACAAGTTAGGGTTTTGTTTTTGTTCCTTTTCCTTTCATAATGGGAAAAAAGGTTGGGGTTGGAAGTGATCCTAGGTCTAAACAGATTTCTCAGCAGTTTATGGAAGACCTCATGAAACAAGTCATTGATGGAAAGGATAGTGATGTCACATTTGATAACTTTCCTTTTTACTTAAGGTAAAAGTGTGATATTTTTAGCCTAATCATGGTTTTAAAAAACACTCGCGCCGCGGTCGAGTAAAGACTTTCAAGATTTTGGTTTGTTTGGGGTCGTCGCGGTGTGAATTAACCGCAATTTATGTGTCAGTTTTCGCGCTCGCGGACCCTTTTTTAAAACCCTGAGCCTAATGTTGGTTGAAAAAGTTTATATTTTTCTTTTCTGCAATGAATATTTGAATTGCAATGTTATACAAAAAACAAGCTTAACAACATTGTAGTTTCATGAACTATGTATAATCTTTTATCATAGTCATATGTGTGATTCATACATTTGCAGAGAATAACTTTCTTCTTTGAATATGATGATTGAAATTACAGTGAAAGAATCAAGATTTTGTTGACTAGTGCTGGATATTTTCATTTAAGACAACATGACCTATCCAACCACACAAAGAGCCTTTTGCCCGTAAGCCGAGCTATTTTGCTTTCTGAACCTACCGGTATTTTGCGTACAAATCCTATCTTGTCATGTAAAAAATCTATTTCTTTTGGAATCATGTAACTAACTCCAATGATATTTTCATTTATGAAGAGCTTTATCATCATATGCTTGCCAAAGCTTTAGCACATTGCTTTGAATCGAAGTTATTGTATCTAGATATGGATTACTTCTCTTTGAAGGTAGCTAGTTATTCACATCTTTGCACTCTATTTGCTTTGGTTTGCATTATATATGTAATGCGATCGCACCTTTCATGTTTTTGCTTGTATAGATGCAGGGCAAAGATGGATGTTCTACAAAAGAACCAGTAAGTTTTGTGTGCTCCACCTTTCGTTTTTGCTCTGAATTTTAATAATTTTTGGTCCATAGTGAAGTTTTCTAACTTGTTTCTTATATATTAGCATTTAAAAAGGTCCATATTTGAGGCGACTCGGGAGCGTGTGTCTGGTTTGTTTAACCGTTTGCAAAGCATCCCTTCAACAGGTGTGATTAGAGCTGCTAAAGGAAGTAGCACTTTAACATACATTAACATTCAAGTTCTTAAGATGATCATCTTGTCAGGAATATTCATTTAGCAATTTTACGTTTTTTTTTCAGCTCCTTCGAAGTGCAAAAGCCGGGACTGTTTTCAAGAAAAGCTTTTTCTATATTCACTCTACAAGGTGATTTATATCACGCAAAGCTCAAATTTGTGTTATATGAAATATAATTAATCTTAAATTGTTAGGATTTTTTGTCACAAGTTCAGTTTTAACAAAAAAATTTATTATAATTTTTACAGGTCTTGGTTTCTATATCACAAACTGATTCTGTTATTTTATACATCAAGAATGTCGAGAAGATCTTTCTTCGATCACCAAGGATGTACAGTTTCTTCAAAAAGCTATTCGATAAAATTTCAGGACCAGTGTTGATACTCGGTTCTAGGTCTGATGATTTAAAAGATGATTGTACAGAAGTCAATGAAAAACTCACTATGTTATTCCCTTACAATATTGAGATTAAGCCGCCTCAGGATAAGGCTCATCTCAAAATCTGGACAGAACAACTAAAAAAGGCCATGGAAAAGACTTCTTTGGAAGATAAAACTACCCGCATTGCTGAAGTGTTTGCAACAAATGACATTGATTGTACTGTCTTGGATTCAATTAGTCGTAGCGACATGATGCTACTTAGTAAACACACCGAAGAGATTGTGGCGTCTTCAATTTTTTATCACTTGAAGAATACTGAAAATCCAGAGTACCGAAATGGAATCCTAACTATATCGGCCACGAGGTAAAGGTCTTGGAAATAACTGTTTATGCAATTTAATTTATTTAGAGAAGAAATATTTTTCTGGTTACTAATATTAGATATATGCAGTTTGTGCCATGTATTGAAACTTTTTCAGGAGGGTGAAAGTGGTGAAAAGGATGAAAACAACAATAAGAAAGAGTCAAAAAAGGTCTGTCGACTGTTCTTCAACCAAAGCATAATGATTCATCTAATGAATAATCCAAATAAATATAGAATGATAGTTATTTTTTCCGACAATAACAATGAATGATAGTTGAATGCCTATTTAACTAATTGAAAAAAATTGATCATTTTTTTGTTTGGTTCGTTTTTTTTTTTCGTTAGGATGATGCCGGAAAAGGTAAACCTATTTCAAACGGGACAAAAAAAGACAGCGATATTAAAGCTATTTCAAATGGGACACAGAAAGGCAAGGATATTAAGCCCATTTCAAACGGGACACAGAAAGACAAAGATATTAAACCTATTTCAAACGGGACAAAGAAAGACAGTGATATTAAAGCTGTTTCAAACGGGACAAAGAAAGACACTGATATTAAAGATGTTTCAAACGCGACAAAGAAAGACAATGATACTAAAGCTATTTCAAATGCGACAAAGAAAGACAATGATACTAAAGCTGTTTCAAACGCGACAAAGAAAGACAGTGATACTAAAGCTGTTTCAAACGGGACAAAGAAAGACAGTGATATTAAAGATGTTTCAAACGCGACAAAGAAAGACAATGATACTAAAGCTGTTTCAAACACGACAAAGAAAGACAATGATACTAAAGTTGTTTCAAACACGACAAAGAAAGACAATGATACTAAAGCTATTTCAAATGCGACAAAGAAAGACAATGATACTAAAGCTATTTCAAACGCGACAAATAAAGACAGTGATGCTAAAGCTATTTCAAATGCGGCAAAGAAAGACAGTGATACTAGAGCTAGTTCAAACGGGACAACGAAAGACAGTGACATTAAAGCTACTACAAATGCTGTATGGCCAGTTTTTTATTAAATAACCAAATATGCATACTATGTTCCAATGTTGAAAAATAATGCAGTTCAATATATATTAGCTCAACTTATAGGTTTAATTAATTTCCATTTGTTTTGATAATTTATGCATGTTTGCAGAGTGTTCCTGTTGACAACCCCTACGAGAAATTAATAAGACAAGAGCTTATCCCTGCAAGTGAGATAAAGGTGAATTTTTCAGATATTGGTGCGTTGGATGATGTAAAAGAATCACTTCAAGAAGCGGTTATGCTTCCCCTTAGAAGACCAGATTTTTTCAAAGGCGGAGGGTTATTGAAGCCATGTAAAGGTGTATTGCTTTTTGGACCTCCCGGCACAGGAAAAACAATGCTTGCAAAGGCAATTGCAAATGAAGCTGGAGCAAGTTTCATCAATGTCTCTCCGTCTACCATCACTGGTATGTATTACGGACAAAGTGAAAAGAATGTTCGAGCTCTATTTTCATTAGCGGCAAAGGTTGCCCCGACTATTATTTTCATTGATGAAGTAGATAGCTTGCTTGGGAAGCGGACTATGCATGAGCAAAACGTTGTGAGAAGCATTAAAAATGAATTCATGACTCATTGGGATGGACTTTTGTCAAAACCCGATGAGAAAATTATTGTTCTTGGTGCGACCAACATGCCATTTGCCCTTGATGAAGCAGTTATAAGACGGTTTCAGCGCAGGTAGAAACACACATCTGTTATGAATCGTGATCAAATGTTGCACATGCTCAATTGTAATATCTTTTTCGCTCGCAATATCACTAGATTGAGTTTACCTTTAGATAAACAAACCTTGCGCAGTTAATGAACCTGGCAATTTTTTGCAGGATCATGGTTGGTCTTCCGTCTGCTGAAAACAGGGAAGTGATCTTGAAAACTCTTCTAGCTAAGGAAAAATGTGAAGATATAGACTTCAAAGTGCTTTCAACTATGACAAAAGGATATAGTGGGAGTGATCTTAAGGTTCGTTTTGTTGGCTAGTCTTTATTTCTTATTCCCTATACCTATGCTTCTGGTTTCTGGTGATGATGATATGATATATTGACATTAATTTCTGTAAATAGAACTTGTGCATGACTGCAGCATATCGCCCCGTTCAGGAGCTACTGCAACAGGAGAGGGCCAAAGAAATGGTATAGTTACTTAATCGCTTCTAATAATGTCATTGTTAAAATGATTTCTATACAATATGTACTACTGCTCATGCGCTGTAAAGCTAAGTAATGACCACTTATTTCAGAAAAAGAAGAAAAAAGAGGCAGAAGCTGAAATCTCAGAAGTCGCCTCCAATGCTACGGAAGAAGATCGAGTGATTGTCCTCAGGCCTTTAAACATGGAAGACATGAGAGATGCAAAGAACAAGGTGTGTTTAGACTTTTAACTGTTCACTTCTATTGTTGTAGATTGAGTTTTACGGCTTCTTTCTATTAACTTATTTGAGATTATATACCAACATAACCACCTATGAGACTTTTTGGAAGAACTTATGGAAATAGCTTATGGCATGTCCGTAAGTTGTTTTCAGCTTATTTCTATAAGGTCTCAAAGATAAGTTATGAAAACATCTTAAAGTTTATATGAAAGCAGTTTGTGTTTATCTTATCTGTTGATTTAGAAATATCTTATACATAATCCGTAATACCTAACCAAAGTTTCAAGATAGCAGCGCATGTTCTGTTTAGACACTATTAAAGTGTTTATAAGAGATGATAAACTGGTTCAGTCGTCTCTATTTGATCAAATTATATATTTCGTCGAGGATTTTAAGCGTAATTATCAGGGCCGTCTCAAAGAATTTAGAGGCCCTGTTCTAAAATTTATATAAAAAAAAAAGAAGAAATCTTGATAAAAAATCTAAAAAATTTCTACATCAACATTAACTAGATTCATATTTTCAATAAAAAAATTGTGATTTTTATCAAGTTTTTGTTTGAGATTAAACTAAGTCATCAACTTTTTTATACTTCTCATATTTAGAATTAAACTTTTTATTTTTAACAAATAATTTAGCAGGTGTAGATGATGAATGGAAAGAGGAAAAAAAAATTAAAACATAAAAAAATCTGCAACATTGAAATTTATTGTCTATAAAAGGTGTGATATATTAAAAGGTGTGATATATTAATTAATTGATGTGAAAAAATAATTAAAATATTTAATTGATATTTTGAGAAATAATTATTACAATTCAAAATTTCTATATATATAAAGAATTAATCAGATAGTCTTACTAATTAAAAATCCTTCAAAATAATTCATAAAAAAAAGCGGATAATGAAATGTGTACATGCTATTGATTATGAGTTGAATTTGTTAGGTATCTTTATTATCTATTTCTGGTTAAATTAATTTTCACTGAATTTACTGCCCATACACTTTGTTCATTGTTTTTTAATTGTAACTAAACTAGCTGTATAAGAATTTGGAGGCCCTTATCATTTTAGAGGCCCTGTGCAGTGGACCAGACTGCACAGGTGTTTAACCGGCCCTGGTAATTATATAATAATGACATCAATACGGAAGAATGAATGTCTTATTTCGATGAATAGAAACTGATATATGAATGTGTAACTATACAGGTGACTCCAAGCTTTGCTGAAGAAGGATCAAATATGAGAATGTTAGAGCAATGGAATGATCAGTATGGAGCAGGAGGTTCAAGGAAGAAAAAGAAGGAGCAGCTTAGCTATTTCTTATAGATATAGAAAGCCAAGTTTGAATATGGATACATCAATATTCATCTCAAAGATGTATATATAGTCTTTTTTTCCAATTAATTAATCTGTAAGCAGAGATATTGAACTCAAAGACAGTTAGAGTAAATTATGGAAAAACTTTTAGAGCTATGTTGAATTATTTGTGAAACACAAGGTTATTGAGTTTGGTTCATTTATATAAGTCAGTGACACCTTCTTCCTAGTATGCGAGCCCTAGTCATGGCGTCGTCCCACACAATGTTATAATCACCTTCGATTATAAAGATCTAACTTTCAGTTTGCTCGTCCAACCCTCCTTGCTGTTGTCTATATGATCAAACTTGGATTTTGATATATTTTAGATAATTTTTGTTACGATTGATTTTTATTTGGTTATTGAGAGTCTTTTGGTTTGAGTAAAATAGAAGAAACATTTAAATAAAAATCCTTATTCAAATGATTTAATTTTGATACAATTATGTTACATATTTAGTAATTAAAATTTATTTTGCATTTTCTTTTTATACTTTATTGTAAAATGTCCTTATATGGTGTTTGTGAGTTGCTATAAAAATTGAAAATTATTTTCAAGTATGAGAAAAATTATATGTTCTCGAGCAATCATTTATTAAGTCAATCTATGTCAGAATGAAATAATGTGTTTTATTGACCATACTTAGACTTAGGTTAGAGTATGGAATGGAGTAAACTAATTGTTATTAAGTTTTATTTAGTAAAAGAAATATTAAGTCTAAGTTTTGTATCGACAAGATAAGGAGTGCATGTTTCAATAATGGAGCAAAATAAAAAACATATGTATGCATATAAACTAGAATCTATGACATCTCGATTTATCATTGACTAATGAATACCTAAATCCTTGGCGAAACATCTCTAACGGTGATAACATAATCTTGAAACATATAAAAAAGGAAATACAAATATATAACGAACATCTATTGGTTTGAGGTTTTTCCTCAAATGAGAAGAAGAGATAATACAATTATGCTTGGTATTGAGGAACATAATCTATATATAAGATATATAAGATGATGATCATTTAAGTCGTCTTATATTTTAAAATGGATGATTTTTTTTTTAATCAAGATATATTAATTTAGAACAAGAGTTCTAACAAAACTCGGTTACAAAAGGCAAAGACCACCAAAAACGGAAAAACAAACACCGACAAAAACTAACTTAAGTAATACAAAGGGAATTTGCAAAACTCATAGAAATTGCAAGGTGAGTTAGTAGTTTTCCCAACAAAGGACCATCTCCAAACAAGCATCTTGCAAGACCAAACCAAATTGTTAACATTGCAAATGGAATTATTGAAGATAATATCATTCCTATTAAGCCAAAGACTCCACACAATTGCCAACCAAATGCAACCCTCTTTGTCTTTCCTCACTTTCTTGAAACAAAAAGAATTCCAATTCCAAAAGCTCTCCATAACATCATTAGCTTTTACAATATCCATTCCTATCCAAGCGGACATATTAAACCATACCGCTTCCGCTATCCGACAATCCAACAACAAATGGGGAACACTTTCATTAATCTCATCACAAAGAACACAAACAAGATTCGAAGGGGATAAAGGGAGACCTCGGTTCAAAAGCGCATTTCTTGTCGGAATCTTATACTTAAAACATCTCCACCCAAACGCTTTCACTTTAAGAGGAACATCCACTTTCCAAATTAAAGAAAAAATGAAGTCAAAGCGATTAACCGGACCGAAAGGAGAAGATAACTTACGGATCTCATTAAAACAAGAAGCCACAGAATAAGACCCGGATTCCTCCAACCGCCACTTGGCCGCATCCGGCTCATCCATCTTAGAGAGAGCCGCTGGCAGCCCCTGAACAAACCGGTTCAGCTGCGCTGTCAGCTCCGGTTCAGCCCCACTTTGCACCCCTAAGTCACCCCACTTCCAATCCCCCCGCACCCATCCTCCCATACCGGCTATAGCAACATCCTGCAAAAGAGAAGAATTAAACAAAACCGGAGAAACGTGTTTAAGAATTCCCTCTTCCACCCAATCGGCATGCCAAAAAGGAACCGTCATCCCACCCCCCACTTCAAAATTAATATTTTTTGCAAAGAAATCTTCCGGCAAATGATTTTTTAGAGCCATAATGTCCGACCACCAAACCGACCTACTAACCAAGTTCTTTCTATTCGAATCTCCAACCAAAGCCTTCACCTTCACGTCCCCATATCTAGCCTTTAAAACCCGATACCACTAAGAATTGTTCTCATTCATAATCCTCCAATTCCATTTCAAAAGAAGCGCAATATTGAATTCTTCAAGACTTCTCAAACCAAGCCCACCTTTTTCTACCGGTAGACAAACCTCTTTCCAATTAACCCAATGGATTTTCCTTTTCTCCTCCCCTCCCCTCCACAAGAAATTACTTTGCAATTTATTAATCTCACCAATAATCTTCTTAGGAGCTTTGAAAAACGAAAGATTGAAAATAGAAAGAGAACTCAACACCGATTTTAAAAGTGTAATTCTTCCACCAAAACTAAGAAACCTCCCTTTCCAAGAATTCAATTTTTTCCTAAAGTTGTTCAAAAGGGGCTTCCAAGAAGAGATCCTTCTAGGATTAGCGCCAATCAATATTCCAAGGAATTTAAATTCTTTCTCTTCCATCCTACAAGCAAGAAAAGAAGTTGCAACCTCCATAAAATGAGCATTAATATTCAAACCAATAATTTTGCTTTTTTGATAATTTATACCAAGGCTCGAAACCATCTCAAAACCTTTTAAGACCGATTTGATGGCCCATAAATGCTTCCAACTTCCATCTCCTACCAATAAAGTATCGTCCGCAAATTGTAAAACATCGACGAAGCATTTACCATTCAAGTTACACCCCATATAATCCCCATTCTCCACTGCCTTATTAATTAAGCATTTCAAACCCTCCACCACAATAACAAAAAGAAAAGGAGAGATAGGATCCCCTTGCCGTAAACCCCTTTCAACCCCGAATTCCGAAGTAGGGCAACCATTGACAAGCACCGACATCTTGCTAGTAAAAACTAAAGCCTCCATCCACTTCATCCACCTTCCCCCAAAACCCATCCTCTTCATCATATATCTTAGAAAGTTCCAACTAACTTTATCGTACGCTTTTTCGAAATCAACTTTAAATAGGAGACAATCCTTTCCTTCTTTCAAAGAATAATCCACTAATTCATTAGCCACAAGAACACCATCCAACATGTTTCTACCCGGAATAAAAGCACTTTGGCAATCGGAAATAATAGATGAAAGACTCCTCTTAATTCTACCGGCCAATAACTTGGCTAAAATTTTATGAATGCAACCAATCAAGCAATGGGCCGATAATCCTCAAGGCATAAAGGGTTGGAAGATTTTGGAATAAGCGAGAGAAAAGAAGAGGTAATAGACTTTGATAAAAGACCTCGATTATAGAAATCCGTCAAACACGCCATCACATCATTTTTCAAGAAAGACCAACATCTCCTAATAAACAAAAACGTGAATCCGTCCGGTCCCGGACGCTTCGCCCCATCACAACTCCACACCGCCTCCTTAACTTCCGCTTCCAAGAAAGGAACCTCTAACTCGTGACTATCCTCCCTACTCAAAGATCTAATATGAACTCCGTTTAATAAAGGTCTAGAAATACAATCTTCCTTAAACTTGTTCTTAAAGTGCCCTTTAACAACTTCCTTAACCTCCTTAACCGACGACACAATTCCACCATTATGATTGATAGAGCCAATGTGATTCCAACTCCTCCTTTCCTTCAAAATACGATGAAAAAACTTGCTATTATTATCTCCTTCATTCACCCACTTTATTCTAGCCTTTTGAATTAACATATTCTCCTTTATTCTTAAGTTCAACCAAATTTTCTTACTAGCCTTCTTTTTTACCTCAATTTCCTCCTCCCCTCATCCCTCCTTATCATCCAACTCATTTAGAACACCCACCCCTTCCTCCACCTCCAAACCGTACTTGCCAAAAACATGTTTATTCCACCATCTTAATTTATCTTTAATAAGCCTAAACTTCTCTTTAAGGACAAAATCCCCTCTTCCCACCACCTCCAAACCCCTCCACTCATTTTCAACAAAAGTAATGAAATTCTCGTCCATAAACCATTCATTATTACATTTAAACGGTTTCGGCCCCCAATCCTCCTTTTCTGGCATCAACCAAACCGGACAATGATCCGAAATGTCCCTGAGACCAATCATTTGACCCACCACTCCCCAAGACGACACCAAAGAATCCTCCACTAGAAATCTATCAAGCCTACTCTTAGATTTACCATCTCCACAAAACCAACTAAACCTCTTCCCTTTACAAGGCACATCCACCAAACCACTCTCTTCAATAAAATTAGAGAACTCCCTCCATTCAACATTACTCCTACCGAATCTACCCACCCGCTCACTCCTTCTTTTCACCGCATTAAAATCTCCGTCAATAATCCACTCTCCATCTAAGTAAGAACGTTTCAAATACAATAAACGCAACCACAACTCCCTCTTATCACATAAAGAACAAGAAGAATAAATATTAAAATGGATGATCTTGACATCCTCTCATATAGCTCTTACTAAATTAGTTTATTAGTTTTTAAATAAAAATTTAATTAACTTCTTAACTTGATAAATAAATAAAAGAAAAAAGAGCATGCACTAACAGCATAAAATACAATCAATCAAAGAACTATATCCTGTCAAGTCACACTTTTAATTTGAAAATATTTATACAACATGATTGAATGTTATAATTCTATTAATGATGGTGTAAAATTAGTTTATACTCAACAGTGCACTACCTTTAATCTCACAACTAATATATATATATATATATATATATATATATATATATATATATATATATATATATATATATATATATATATATATATATATATATATATATTATTGAAATATAATAATTAAATAATATTTAAATAAATATTTTCCAATACTTTTGATATATTAGTTACTTTTTTTTTTCTTTAAAAATAATTTATTTCTTATCTTTTTTTAAGGATGAGATTAAGATCCAATTACATAGACAGTTATACTTAATAGGCATAGGAATCAGTTGAGTGAATCATAGGCCAAATAAAATAAAAGACTTGCAACGACATATTATACCGCATTGCACTTATGAAACTATGTAAGCTTACGACTTTGAAAAAATTAAAATTCACAAGGCATTTATTTGGTCTCTTTGTTAAGATCAATTTAAGTAACTCGGAAAGAAATAATGGGAGGTTTGTTTTACCTTAAAATAAAAGGATTTTTTTATAAAAAAATTTTAAATTTGTTTTTTTATAAATTAAAAGATTAATTTTAGCATCTTATAACATATTATATATTATATATTATTGAAGATCAAAATTACAATGTATCCTAAAAATATATTTTATCAAAATCTATTTGAAATGTAAGCAATTTTTTTTAATTTTGATATTAAAAAAATTCTAACAAAAAGATAAAAATTTAAAATAACATTTTAAAAATAATTATTTAAAACATTTTTGTAAAAAATTCTTTGTAAAAATTTTTCAACAAAAACATGTTACACTATAAAAATCATTTAAAAATAATAAAAACAGACTGGCCTTATTTAATCCGTCTTTCCAGTTTGCATAAATGTGTAAAACTTATGTTTGCATCAAATGAAGTATGTTAGTATATATCAATGTTAGTATATATTAAGGTCTCTGAGGTGAATATATAGCCTCTTGTCGATTGAATTATGTAGGCAAGAAAAGTCAGCAAAATGAATATCAGAAAAATAATTGATTCATGAGATCTGGGCAAAAGGGGGCCTAGTTCTAATCATGTATGTTGTATGTGCCAGTCCGGAGACACAATGGGAATTGTGCACGACCTAAGTGTGAATGGGTTACAACCGTGTTACGACATGTTGTATCGTTTTTCATCAAAGTTTAGCTAGGCCAAGGAATGTGAGGAAACATCAAAATTTGGCCTCGAATTGTGCTTATGATATAGGACATTTAGGGAAATGATAGAGAAACACACATGAATGGTGAACGACAGGCCTACGACAAAGCCATAATCAATGCCAAGGAATGTGAGCCAAAATCGAGATTTGTAACATCCATATTACAGGAAGTTACAACATTGTCGGTAACAATTTGACTATGACACGACCAAGGAATATTCTAAGGAATGTGAGACAGAATCTAAATTTGGCTTAATATTTTGCTTAGGCATAAGAACATTGAGGACCATGATTGAGAAACACATGCACGACTAAGCCAGGTAAAGAAAGGCAAAATCGAACCTTTGATGGAATGATACGAAACTCTTTAGTTCCTCTTTATGTGTTGTGAGAGAAGCTTTTGGAAAGAAAAAAAAAGGTAACTGAAAATTCGATCCATGGATCAAAATTTTCATTGTTTCTGTCTTTTTAGTACTTTACACTAAAACAAAATCAAAATAAATCGAAACTTTTCAAAATATTACGAAACTTTGCAAATCTTTTATATATATTGAGAGAAAAATTCTTATAAAAATTATATGTTTTATTTAAGTTTTCGGTTGTTGTCTTTCGTTTTATGAATCATCTTAAAATTATTACTCTCTTAATGAGAAAATTTTGACTCTCTTTATTTTCAATAAAAAATTATTTTAAAAAAATGTAAATATTCTCAATACCAAAAAATGTGTTACATAAAGATAACAAAAAGTAACCCGAAATAAAAAACAAAACAAAATCTATAAATAGGAGCTTAAGTCCATAAGTATTCAACATCACAAGTGAAGAGTAAGATTAAGTTTGAGAGTTACATTGAAGACCAAGGTCAGTTTTTTAATCTCCAACTGTTTTAACTTTTAACATGACAAGTGATTGAGAGTCAAACGCGTCACGGCGCGTCGCTTTGCAGTCAATACTATAAATAGAGTGAAGTATCGTATCGTTTCTTTGGGGTTCTTGATTATGTCTTACTTCTTCTGCAAGTTTTTTTTCTCTTCTTTCTTCTAATTTCCTTTCCCCCCAAAATCACTTTCTCCAGAAAATCCATAGCGCGAGAAAATGTTTCGTTTGTACTTTTCTTCTCTTCCTCCACCGCCACCTCAACCTCCCAACGCCATTATCGTTGCTGTCACGGTTGCTATTTTTCTTTTTGCCGTAAATCTCCGATGATATAGATATACATTTTGTGTACATTCTTCATTTTAGGGTTTAGGACCTTCTTCTACATCTTGATACTTCTACATTCGTTCTTGCTCTTGTGAAGTGCGTTTCGATTTTTTGACTTGTTGCGAGTGAGAAATTTCCCGCGAAAATGAATAAGGAAAATCGAAATGCACCATTCTTACCACCGTCTACTTCCGATTCTTACGTCAAAGATCCTTACAAGTAAAATTCCACTTCTCATTATTATCTTTAATTTTTACTAATTAACCGTTTTTATTTTCATTATGTTTTAATCATGTTCTGTTTTGAGTTTGTTATCATTTTAACTATATACTTTTTTGACCGATATTACTGTTTATTATTATTATTAGTTATTGTGTAAAAAATTAATATTATTAAATTGTTGATCAGATCCGATCAATTTTTTTTATTTTATTTTAGACTTTTAGTCATAAATAAAGGTGTTCTGTTTTTAGTTTGTTATATATAAAATATATATTGTTATTGATTATCTTTTTAGTTTGTTATTTTTTTACGCCTAAGTAATGCATTATATATAGTATCATTTGTTAATGAGGATTCTGTTAATTTGGTTTTGCAGAAGTTCAAGAATATCATACACAGGAAGCTTTCTTCTCTCTTTAGCTAAAGCTAAAGCTGATAGTTACAGAACGCTGAAAATGTCAAAGGAGATTAAGTTTGCAATGTCTTGGTAACAACAAACCTTCTTCTCTACATTGTGTTTTTTCTTAAAGAGATTATGTATTCTTTATGTATAGATTGCTTAATTTGTAACTTTTTCTTGATCAGCATGTATGAAGGTTCACTTGATCTCCTACCCTCACCTTATAGTGAACTAGGTATATACTCTTTAATTCATTATCTTCTTGCTATTAGTTATTAGCCATCTTTGAATATTGTAAATTGTTTAACAAAAGCGTTTAAAGGTTCTTTATGCCTTGACACAGATTCTGTTAGTCAGAAAGTTTCTGCTTCAAAGGTTCTGGATAATGTCCATCTACTGCATAAGAGTAATCAACCATATCTGCCTCCATGTCGCAACAAGGTTTGATTTTAATTATCTTTATTTACAATACTTAGCTTATTATACTATCTGCAAATATGGTTTAGCTTCTTGATGAAATAAGGTTGATTTAGCCATTCAGATATGGTTTACTTTCTTAATGAAGTAAGGCAGATTTAGGCATTCAAATATTGTTGTTTCTTGATGAATGGAGGTTCATATTATCCTGTTTTTCAGGCACTATCTTCTTCAAGTGGAGACAGCAATGGCTCACTAAAGACTGACATATCTGGATCTTCTGAGTGTACAAATCAGGAAGTGCAAGCAGAACTAGATAAACTTAGAAACATTTCTCCTGCAAAATTTCCAAAGAGTGAGGAGCTTTGGGAGACTTATTTGTATTTTGAACCTCCATTCATCCATGATGTCCAAATTCAACAGGATTCAGAATTTAAATCTGCCAATACCAGCTTAGAGGACTGTTCAAGTTCTATCTCTGGTTTTAGTTTTCCTGATGAGGACAGTTTAATTACATATGACGAACCTTTCTGGACCCTTGAAGTGAAAATTCCGCCAAGAAATGATAGTTTCATGTCCTCCCCTGAAAGCAAACTGATTGAAGATGATTTGGATAGTCCAGACTCAACTTTTGAAATGATCAAGAGTCTTGTAGAATCTGTACTCGATGGGGATGATGATTATGATGACGATTATTATAGTTTTGATAAGGATAGTTCCTCTATGGATGATATTATGGCGGATCTGGTCCAGCATGGAGCTAGAGTTGCTAAACTAAACCTTTCTTACCAGCCGTTTCATTCTGATCAGTTGAATCTAGGAAGGGGTCCATTCTCTTTGCCTTTCCACTGTTGTCCATGCGGCGACATTTGTCACAGTGATCATGAGCTAAGAAGGTTTGGTCTTGGAGCTGATGAATCAATGTTTCAACAGGGTATAATTCCATCACTTGAGGTGCCTTCATGGAAGGAGAAAACAAATCTAATGCAGAATTGTTTTGAATATCAGCATCCAGGCTATGACTGTTCTGTAAAGGGAACTCCTGGTAAGAAAATGTTTGCATAATATTTTGTTTGAGTCAAGTGCTTTTATAACTGAAAACTTAAACATGTTAGATTCTCTTGGTGATGGCAATGGAGTAATTGGCAACTTCGAAGACAGGAAACTGGGAGCAAGTCAGTTCATGGGAGGTTTCTACTAGTTGCAGACTTTCCACAGTGATTAGCAATTGTTAATATGGAGATAGGAATATTAGGATGAAGAATAGAATGTGATAATCCTTTGCTATTTTTCAAATTTTCTTGTGAAGCAGCCATGAATGCTCTGAAGCTGCTGTAAATAGATCTCTCCTAGCTAGTATATTAAGAAAACAAAAAACAAAAATAAGTTAGCTCCTAGTTTTTTTTTTATCGAAGTTAGCTCCTAGTTAGTAACTATATTTCTGTTTTTTTTTTTGGATAATGTGTTTGCTTGTTTTAGACCCTGATTACTTGTCTGGTAGCCTCTAAGAAGATTTGGCATCGGAATAAGGAGTCACTTATTCTGAATGATGTTTGTCTTTATCTTAGTTTACTCTCAATCACAGCTAAATGATAACTGACATAAATATAAAAGCCACCCAAAATGGTAATAAAAATCAGAAGTATGAACATTTATAAAATTTCAAAGCTAAACCACAGAGTCATTATATTTGATATGTGTCATTATTTGTTTATCATAGCGTTGCTCTAGCAATATGGATTATCATGGTAAATTAAACTTTATTACATGCTTGATTCCTTGAAGATATTCTTAAAGCAGCAGGGAAAAACTCAAATGCAGTTTGAGAAGAAAAACTATTTGTAGAGTACTTTCTTGGCCATTGCAACAAAGTGGTACATGGTGCAGTGAATACAAATTTTGGTGCTTGATTGCTTTGCCAAAACCATATAAGTCCATGACATGGATGACTTTAACCTGTGAACCCTCCATAATATATTAATATTTAATACTCCTATTCAAGCATCAAATGGAAGTTTAAGTTATGATTTTTCAGAAGCTCAAGTTTTTCTTTACTTCTCTTAATGTAAGTTACTTCATTTTGTTAGACCTTGTTGAAGTATATGCCACCCTTTGATAGTATATAACTTGGTATGTGACAGACATGCATTTGAGACGGCATTGAAAAAAACAGAAGATCGATTTCTTCTGTTTCACATTCGCTTCCTCCACATTCCTGTTTTTTGCTGAACAATCAACATTCACATGGTCCTCGCATAGTCATGTCATGTGACTGCTGCTTTGGCCGTTCTAAATAGTCGTTGAATCTGGCATCTTTTGCCTTCTGAGCATTGAGAATGTATCCGCTTTGCACCGATCATCCGGATGCAGCTTTAGCGATTGCAGGAATGCCTCATTTCTGTTGAGGACGAATTTGTTGGAAGCAACAGAACCTTGTGTCATAGTTAGCTAGATAAGAGTATGCTTTGATTCTAATCTAATATAATAATTTATGCATTGTAATAGTTTAAGAAAGTTTTGAATCATATTCTCATGTGGTTATGAATTGACAAGATTTTCATTTTTCCTCATATATACACACAATAACTTATCACCATTTTAAAGGCTTTTGTTTTCAATAAATATGAAATATACTAGTATTCTTTTTATTGATTTGTTTTACTAAAATATCGCTATACTGCTATTCAAGTGGAAACTAAAAAGGAGGTTGTTATGCATCTGGTGTCACAAAAACTTAGCACTGACCTCTCCTTGCTTAATTCTTACCATACACTATCCCCCTTTATTTCAATTTTAATGATTTAATATGATAAATCTCTCTTAACACGGATTACCTCTGTTAAAACATTTAACAGAAGAGATTCCCTTTCACTTTCCTTTAATTTCTTCCAGCTACTAAGTTCTCTTCCGCTTACATTTTATTTCTCCATTGTGTTTTTGGAATAGATTTGTAATATGAAATTGGCATCTATTATGATATTAGGGAGAATTTTACGCCAAGTTACTGCCCTGACAACAAATCCACAATGTTAAAAACTTGATAACACATGTATTAATGCCTACTCAAAAGAAGGCAGTATTACTTTGCTCAAAATTAATGTACCAAGATTTCATTTTTCAAATGTTATAGATATACAATCGCAACAAAAATGTTAGAGGAAATTTAAAATAGTTCAAAGAAACCAAATAAAAAGGATAAAACTAAAAACTAATTCAAATGATTGATGAGTAAATTATAGAAAGAAAGAGCACAATTCTAAGAACTTAATAATGTTATGCTTTAATCATTTCTTATTAAAAACTAATTCAAATGATTAAAGCATAACACGTTTAACACATCATTTGATTATAGATATTACGTGTTATGCTTTAAGTTTGTTTTAAGTTTTTTATTATTTTGATTATAGATATTATTGTTGTATATTATTGTGTAAAAAAATACTATTGTTAAATTTAAGAAATCAGATCTGCCTTGTTTTTTACAGCAACAAAGAGAAAGAATAACTTTCAAACATATTGGGATGTTTGTTACTAATTTAAAAATAGGAGGCTATAAAAAATCATCGGGATGTTTGTTACTAATTTAAAATATGCTTTAAGAAATCATATCGGGATGTTTGTTATTAATATAAAAATTAAAAAATATAAGTAAAAAATCTATAAATAAAGCTAATAAAAAGAATGCGAGGTAAATAAGATACGATATTAAGATTAAAAAGTTTGTTACTAAAAAAATAAAATTAAACTAAAATCTATATAAACAAGCATTTAACCATTCTTTCAACACTTTAAGTGAAAAGTAAGAGTGACTGGATTGAGAATCAAATTCAGAATAATCAAAGAGGTAAGCTTTTAAACTCATGAATTTCTATGTATACAATGTAATCAATATTTTATTTGTAAAAAGTAAAATGAATATTTTGTTGAAAATTTTAATGAACTTGAAATACAAATGTATCACAAATATTTTTTTTTACTAAAGTTTATCATTGTTATATTGTTAATTTTCTTTGCCAATCCAAAAATTATACTCTTATAAAATAGATATTAAATTATTTTCTGTCTAGTTTTTATAGAAAACTATTTGAACTTGGCTGAACTTTTAATGGAAATTTCAACAACGGTGCTATTTAACTTATGATGACTTTGTGTTTTTTTTATGTAATTTGGTGTTGCAGATAGTTTTGAAATTAGAAAGGGCGATTCAACTTGCAAAATGTCTAGGTAACATATTTTTTTTAGTGTGATTTTAAGTGATTATGTATTTATTTTTACGTAGATTGATTAATTTTGTAACTATTTTATCCTTATCAGTAGGTTTGAAGGTCCATTTGAGCTCTTACCCTCGCCTTATAACGAATTAGGTATATAATGTTTAATTTATCATATTTTTTGTTATTATTTATGAGAAATTGTGAATTACTTAACAAAAATAGTTATGCTTTCATATAGATTACGATTGGGAGTACCGTATGTATCATGGATGTTCAATTCCCTATGATGTCCAGATTCAACCCGAATTAAAATTAAATTGTTCCAATACAAATGTAGAAGATTGTTCTACTGATCGTATATCTGATCAAAATTTGTCGTGGTAACAAAAACTCTCTTCTCTACATTGTGTGTATTTAAGTGATTATATATTCTTTATGTATATTGATTAATTTTGTAACTCTTTTTGATCAGCATGTTTGAAGGTCCAATTGAGCTTCTACCATCGTCTTATAATGAATTAGGTATATAGTGTTTAATTGATCATATTTTTCTATTAGTTATGCACTATATTTAAATATTGTGAATTATTTAACAAAAATATTTATGCTTTGATACAGATTACGCTTGGGAGTACCGTATGATTCATGGATCTCCACTTACCTATGATGTTCAACCTCAACCTGAATTAAAATTTAAATATTTCAATACAAATGTAGAAGATTGTTCAACTGATCATATCACAAATCAAAATCTGTCCCGTGAGGATAGTTTAATGGCACGCAGTCTACCTTCTACATTATTTGAAGAGGAAAATTGGGATGAGATTGAAAGTTTTACAACGGCCTCTGAAACTAGTTTGAATATTGAAGAAGATTTGGATAGTGACTCTACTTTTGATATGGTTAAAAATTTAATCGAATCCATACTCGATGATGATGATGATGATGATGATGATTGTGATTATGATTATGATTATGATCATATCACTAATCAAAATTTGTCCCATGATAATATTTTAATAGCACACAATCTACCTTCTATGTTATTTGAAGAGGAAATTTTGGATGAGACTGAAAGTTTCACAACGGCCTCTGAAACTAGTTTGAATATTGAGGAAGATTTGGATAGTGACTCTACTTTTGATATGATTAAAAATTTAATCGAATCCATACTCGATGATGATGATTGTGATTATGATTATGAGTATGGTTATGATTATGATATTGATCATATCACTAATCAAAATTTGTCCCATGATGATAGTTTAATAGCACACAATCTATCTTCTATGTTATTTGAAGAGGAAATTTTGGATGAGATTGAAAGTTTCACAACGGCCTCTGAAACTAGTTTGAATATTGAAGAAGATTTGGATAGTGACTCTCCTTTTGATATGATTAAAATTTAATTGAATCCATACTTAATAATGATGATGATTGTGATTATGTTTATGATTATGATAAATCTATTATGGATGACATTAAAACCGGGATGGAGCAACATGGAGTTATAGTTTGTGAGTAGTGTCTTTCTTACTTAGGGTAAGAATTTAAATGCATATTATTTTATTTGAGTTATGTGCATGCATAATAGAAAATTTTAAATGGTGTTTTAGATACTAACTTTTTACTCTAAACATTTTAGATTCACGTGATGACAATGGCGACGGAGAATGAAATATTAACATGAAGTACTTGAAGATTTTAAAAGACTTTCGAACTACTTTAAGAAATATTGCAGTCAATGATTAAAAAAAAATCTTTTAATGACAGTTTATTTTTATTTGTTTTGGATAATATTTTTACATAAGACTATTTTTTTTATATTTGTGTTTAGACTTTGAATGGTTTTGTTTTGGTAGGTATACTTTATTTAGTTGAAGTGATTTTAAAAGAATTGGGTAAAAAGAAATAATATGTGGTTGATAAATGCTATAAGCAAATTTAAAAGAATTAATTTTGTTGGAATGCAATATTAAAATTACTTTTAATAAATATGAAGAACAACTACCCAATGAAAATATCGTGATGGAGAAAATTTTCAAATCCTTAGAGGAGTTACTTCAGTTTTCAAATATAAGTGGCTTATTTCATTCCATTTTATTCTATAGAATTTCTTTACCCACCTCCCTATTTTCTTGGTCACCTCCGGTGAAAAATCCAAGATATCCTTACTTCAGAAATGCATTTCTGAAACGCTTTTTTTTTCCTCAAAATTTGTCTTATTTCGGAAATACACTCGGAGATGCATTTCCGAAAACACTTTTTTTTGGGAGAGGGGTGTCTTCGAAGATGCATATCCGAAATATTACAAGGACCAAATTGGTCTTGGAATGTTTCGGATATACACTTCCGAAAGAATTTAATAATTATTAAAAAATTAAAATCAAGGTGAATCAATACAATTAATAGGTATAAAATCAAGGTGAATCAATAAAATCAAGGTGAATCAAAATTTCCTAAACAATTTTAAAGTTAAAAATTATTTTACTAACTTATATAAATCAAAAACATTTTAATTTCATAAGTAAATTTTGAATTATATAGAATTAAATATAAAATTTATTCATTAAATAAAATTAAGACAAAATCCTTTTTTAAATTTTTTTAAATTAAACAAAAAATTATAACTCATTTTTAATTATGAATCAGAATAGAAATATATAAACATATAATAATTATTAATTTTGTAAGTGAAATATATAAATATATAATATATAAATATATAATAATTATTATAAATTAAAACACTCATTTTTTTAATTTTTTTAATTATTATATAAATATATAAATATATTTATAATTAATATATAATTATTATTATATAAATATATAATAATTTTTATAAATATATAATAATTATTATATAAATATATAAATTAAAACACTCATTTTTTATTTTTTTTAAATATATAATAATTATTATAAATATATAAATATACAAATAAAAAATTATAACTCATTTTGTAAGTGAAATTATTTTAATTTTTTAATTAAAATTATTTTAAATTTTAAAATATGAATTAGAATAGAAATATATAATAATTATTATTCATAACTCATAAATTATATCAAAATATATAATTATTATTATTCATTACTCATCAATTATATCAAATTTATGATATATGAATTAATTAATATCCTAAAATTAATTTTTGGGATTTTTAAATTTTTTTTTGTTTTTTCGGAGATGCATCTCCGAATTAATCAAAATCTCAATTTTTGGTATTTTTTCGAAAATGCACTTCCGAAGTCTGGAAAAATTTAGAAAAAAAATTTTCGGAAATGCATTTTCGAAGCAGGGGTAAAGTGGGGTTTTCGCTATAGGGAGGTGGGTAAAGAAATTTTCTTATTCTATACCACTAAGGCTCTGTTTGGTAAGACATGTTTTCGAGCTTATAGCTTATGTCTTATGTCTTATAAGCTCATTTGATAATTTAAACCCGTTTGGTAACGGTCTTTTCATTACGAACTTATAGCTTATTTTACTAGCTTATAGCTTATTTTTCAGACGCTATTTTAAATAGCGTTTTAGCTTATGTCTTATAGCTTATTATATTTTCTTCCTTTTTTATCCTTATTATTTTAATTAAAATCCATTTTTAATCCTTATAATTTATTTTAATTTAAAATAAAATAATTATATATTAAATATCTTTTATGTCATTTTACATTTATAAGATAATTGAACCGCTAATTTGACCAAACACTTCAATAAGCTTATAAGCTATCAGTCTCAACCATCCGCTATAAGCTATAAGTCAACAGTGATAAGCCATCAGTCATAAGCTATAAGCTCAGGGCCGTCTTTGAGGGTGTGCAAGGCGACCTACAGCACAGGGCCTCACACTTTTTCATGTTTAAGCTATGGCAAAAAGGGCCTCCAATAATATAATTCACTACTAATTTACGCTTGAATAGGGTCCTTAAAATTTTTTCACGATTCAACTGAAGATAACTTCAACTTCTTACACAGGGCCTCTCAAAAGTTTGAGACGGCTCTGTATAAGCTATCAGGTAACTTATCAGTCAACCACTATTTTTACCAAACAGACCCTAAGAAGGGACATTGCAGACACAGAGACTCTGTTTGGTAAGACATATTTTCGAGTTTATAACTTATGTCTTATGTCTTATAAGCTCATATGATAATTTAGACCCGTTTGGTAACGGTCTTTTCATCACGAGCTTATAGCTTATTTTACTAGCTTATAGCTTATTTTCCAGACGCTATTTCAAATAGCGTTTTAGCTTATGTCTTATAGCTTATTACTTTTTCTTCCTTTTTTATCCTTATTATTTCAATTAAAATCCATTTTTAACCCTTATAATTTATTTTAATTTAAAATAAAATAATTATATATTAAATATCTTTTATGTCATTTTACATTTATAAGTTAATTGAATCGCTAATTTTACCAAACACTTCAATGAGCTTATAAGCTATCAGTCTCAACCATTCGCTATATGCTATAAGTCATCAGTCATCTGTTATCAGTCATAAGCTATAAGCTATTAACTGGCTTATCAGTCAACTGCTATTTTTACCAAACAGACCCAAAATAAGAGGCTGATTTTGTGTGCTTTAATTGCAGAGTCATTAGGCCCAAAATAAGAGGCTGATTTTGTGTGCTTTAATTGCAGACTCATTAAAACTCTTTTTCATTGAGCATATTCAATTTTCCCAAGTCATGATTCTGATTTTATATGTACTTGAAAGCCAGGCAGAGGGGCTCAACATTTATGGGGCCTCATAATTTTTTTACTATATATTAAATATATTAGATGATATGTTTTCATATATATTATTTTAGTTCAAAGTATTGAAAAGAATTTAAATCTAAGGTAGCGGCTAAGTAGTAGCATTGTAACATAGTCACGTATTCTTTCCTTGAAATCACACCCATTTTTTTTGTTTTATTTTACATGTTATTTATGAAAACAGTTTTCCATATATTATATATTTTCTTTCAAATACATATATTTGATTAATTCATTTTCTCTCATTATTATGATAATAAATGTGTGTCTATTCACCATTCGATCAAATAATATAATTATTGTTTCTGATTTTTGTTTATAAAATTGTAGATAATATTTTTTGAATTATAAATAAATATTTAAAGATCTATCTCAAAATTAACTCATATATTATATTTTTATAAAAATATATATTATCTTTCTAAAATTGTATTATTTTTTATAATAATATGTTTAAAAGTTAAAAAGTATTATTCTTTTTAATTAAATCATTACAACTACAATATTAAATTTAAATAAATTTTTAACAAAATCTTGTCTAACTTATCATTTGTAAAGATTTATAACATTTCTCACTGGCTTATCGTTTTTGTAAGAGTGACTATCAAAGTCTATATGTAAAGTTCATTCAAAATATGTATGTAAAAGATCAATCATATTTTTAACAATGTCTAAAAACTTTAAAGATCTCATATTTGTAAATCTATTTTTAATATGTAAAATGTAAGTATAAAATTTTTATAAATAGAAAAATTTTATTAAAAAATACAAAAATAATACTTATACATGTCAAATTCTAGTCGGAATATTTATTAGGGTAAATAGCTTTTTAGCCCCCTGTCATATGAGTGAGGTTTGAAAAATTCCCCGTAAAAAAAAAGTTGCATGGATTGCCTTAAATTTTTCAAAAAAAAAAAAATTAAACCTTAAGCAGGATACATCATCAAAAATGCTGATGTGACTTATTTTTTATTATTTTTAATTCAAACCAAATGCGACGTGTGTTTAATTTTTTTGAACATACCAAAATACCCTTTTTATTAGGGATAAGGCACATTTCAGTACTCTCATTTCAAACCCACTATTTGGTTTCTACACTGTGCGTGACACTCATCATCTCCTTCAACTTCAAAAGTGTTCTCTTGCAAGGATCGACGCACGTTTCTTCAAAAATGTATGATTTTTAGGGTCATTTGTGGAAATATCATTGAAGTAGCATTGTTAGATATTACATTGATAGCCGTGAATTTGCAGAAATGGGTTGTTTCAGTGTAATCTTTTATCATGGAGGAAACTTTGTGCATGAAAATCACACGTTTTACAGGAGAGTGAGTGAAACCATCGTTGAAGGTCAAGACTAAGTGGAGTTTCTTTGAAGCTGTCGGTTTGGTCAAAGACTGGGGTTATGATGGCTTTAGGCTTTGGAGGAAGATTCCACAAGTGGACGAAGGGTTTACTCATGTTGTTGATGATGCACAAGATGGACACATTGCCAATCACTGCATGTCTTGTAAAGTGGATGGACACATTTGGGTAAAACATGGGGTTCAAGACATTAGGACCAAGGTGTTGAACCCTGATGTTGAAATATTTAATGACTGCAGTGAAGATGACACTACTGATGATGATGACATAAGATTTGATGACAGTGAAGAAAAAAGAGCATGTGAAGTAGAAGATGAAACTTTAAGCGAGTGGAAGTAGAAATACCTGTTAGTGGAATAGGGTTAAGGTAAATGGTAAATCATTGAAGTTCAAGATGATGGCATCCAAGGATCCTAAGAAGATGTCACCCATAAAGAGGGGTACTAAGATGAATGCTATGGTTCCAAAATTTGTATTGGGAAATTCTTCAAGGAGGAACGTAAATAACTTTGGAAAGAGTAAGGTTGATTATGATAGTGAAGAGATGGATAATTCAGACCCTGATGAAAGTGAGAAGGATGAGATACCCCTCAAGCCAAAGTATGAGAAATTCAGAGGTGAGCTTCTCAACAAGGACTTCCAATTCAAATTAGGTATGGAATTCAAATCTCTGGCTAAATTTAAGGATGAAATTAGGGAGTGATCTGTGTTAAATGGAAGAGAGATAACATTTCTTAAGAATGAGGGCAATTGGTTAGGTTAGTGTGTAAGAAGGGTAATTGTGGTTTTTTTATCCTTGTGTAGTAAAGTGGGGGACATAGAAACTTATCAAATAAAAACTTTGGTGGGGACACACACATGTGCAAGGGTATTAAATAACAGATCTGCTAATGCCAAATGGGTATCTAAACTAGTTGTTGAAAAGAGGAAGTCACAAGGTAAAGTTAAAGTTTCAGAAATCATGTCTGAACTGCGCCAAAAATACTCAGTTGGCATAACCCTGGGTAAGGCTTGGAGAGCTAAATCAATGGCAGAGCAAATCATTGAAGGGGATGCAAAGGAGCAATACAACATGTTGTGGAGTTATGCAGCTGAGCTAAAGAAGCATTGTGTTGGTAATACTGTCAAGATTAACACTTTGAAGCCATTGTCAACCATACAACCAAGATTTGAAAGGTTTTATGTTTGCTTTGATGGTTGTAAAAAGGGATTTACTAAGGCATGTAGACCCTTTATTGGAGTAGATGGGTGCCACCTTAAGATCCAATATGGAGGACAGTTACTAGTAGCTATTGCAAAAGATCCAAATGACCAACATTATCCTTTAGCTTTTGGTGTAGTTGAGACTGAAACTAAGGACAACTGGAAATGGTTTATGCAGTTGCTCATGGAAGATATTGGTTTTGAAAGAAAATATGTTTTCATCTCAGATTAGTAGAAGGTATACAGATCTAGATATTTATGCAATTACTCGTTAGATATTTACGCAGTTACTCATTAGATATGTATGCAGTTACTCATTATATATGTATGCAGCTGGAAATGGTATTTTAATATCATTACATAATATATGTCAACTGTTTCCATTTCAGGGTCTTGTGAGTGTCTTTGAGGAGATGTTTGAGCATATTGAACATAGAATTTGCCTCATACATAATGTGCTTTGTTAACTATTTTTAACATTCTGGTTGTAATGTTATTTTGATGCGGCTACTAATGCTACTAATGTGTAAGGCCCATAATGTGTTATTTTGATTGTAATGTTATTTTGAAACATGCTATTTTGTTACCATTACTTATGTACCATTACTTGTTTTGGAACATGCTATTTTGAAACATGTTATTTTGTAAGGCACGTAATGAAACATGCTACTACTATATACCATTACTTATAGGCCCTTACTTATATAACAATCAGAACTCCAATGTAACAAACACTTATATGTAACAAACACAACCAACTTTATTAAACAACACAATTTAAACGTGATACAAGGTCAAACGTGATACAACCATTACAAGCTCAGAGTGTATTCACTACAACCTCAAAATGTTACATGACCACACAACTATTGCAACCTTACAGGACCACACAACTATTACAACCTATTTGTTACATGAACCAAGTAGAAATGAAAAGCATGTACAAACAACTATAACTATCGAAAAATTCATCTTCTTCCTTAAGCCCTCAACCTTTTTCTTCAAATCTTCCATGTTGTTGGTAAGATCTTTCTCTATTTTGCTCATTCGATCTACACCTTCTCCATGATAGTATGTTGGCTCTATTTCACCAAAAAACCCATGATCCCAATGGAATAAGTTGCAATCATCCTCTTTTCCCCAGAACATACACTTCCATGACTTTCTTCCAAGATTTTCCTACGATTTTGAAACAAACATTTTCATGTTCCTGTAATGGCCGCATTTAGGAATTCTGAAGTTGGTGCAAGAGCGCTGAACAGGAACAAGAAAGGAAAAATAACAAAGAAACGAAGACAAGGAAACGAGATGAAGATGGTTAGGGCATGAGAGTAGACACAAGAATTTTATCCCTAATAAAGAGGGTATTTTGGTATGTTCAAAAAAATTAAACACATGTGGCATGTGGCTTGAATTAAAAATAATAAAAAACGAAGCCACATCAGCATTTTTGATGATGTGTCATGCTTAAGGTTAAAATTAAAATTTTTTGGAAAAGTTAGGGGAATCCATGCAACTTTTTTTAAGGGGATTTTTCGAACATCGCCCATATGGAAGGGGGCGAAAAAGATATTTTCCCTATTTATTAATATATATTTTAGTTTATAATGTTTTTTATAATTTATCTTTGAAGTATTCTTTTTAAGATTTGAACGGGGCCTCCGAATTGTTTGAGTCGACCCTGTTGAAAGCATATTTATGTATTGTGTTATTTCAAAAATATGATGCAAATGCTTTGATGCAAAGCAATGGCTTAAATTTTAGAAGATATGTCTACTTAGTGTTCAAATGATTTGAAATACTAAGAAGAATCATCTAATGAAAATATTGAGATTGAGAAAATTTTCTATTTGGCTGAGAAGTCCCCAAGTTTACTGTCCTTTGACCTTAATGTAAGTTACTTACATTGAAATGTATGCCACCCCTTAATATAGTATATAACTTGGTATGTGACAGTCATGCATTTTTGGCTTTCTTTGGATTTTGGCACTGGGTACTGATATGACCCGGTTCACCGCAGTTGTAGCAAGTCAGAACAGTACTCTTACACTCAGCAATAAAGTGTCCTATCTTCCCGTACTTGAAACACTTTTGGCCAGAACTCTTGCACTCATTAGCACGATGACCCATCACTCTGCATTTGAAGCATCTCAAAGCAGCATGAGTGCCTATCTCACTTGCTTCTTTCCCACTTGCAGGATTTTGTTAAAAATTATGTTTTCCCTTATCAGCTGGAGGCCCATAAGGTTTACCACGGTTCTTGTTCCTACTCTTCTTCGTACTAACATTCTTGTGTTGAGCAGATCTGCCCTGACTATCCTCATTGTAGATCCTGCATTTGTTAACCAACACTGAAAACTGGAAAATCTCTTGATAACCAATGAACTGCTTGATTTTAGGACGTAAATCACTCTCAAACTTCACGCACTTTAACCCTTCAAATTCCACACCATTATAGAGGGGATAAAATTCTAACCAACTCTTAAAACTTAGCCGTATAGTTAGTCGCAATCATGTTTCCTTTCTTCACTTGAAGAACTCAATCTCTTTCTTACTACAAACATCAGCCGGAAAGTACTTCTCCAGAAACTCTTTCTTGAAGTTCTCCAAGTGATACTAGTACCTACCACTCCCAATCTCTTACGAGCATTATCCCACAAATACTCAGCCTCCTCATATAACTTTGGTGTCCCCAACAACACTTTATGCTCGTCACTGCAAACCATAACCCAGGAAAATGTTCTTAATGTTGTGAAGCCAACTCTAAGCACCCTTAGGATTGTACCTTCCCTTGATCGTAGGCGTATTTTTCCTCTAAAACTTACTCAGCCCACAAAATTCATCAACCGATCCCTACTGATTCTGCTGATCACATGTAAAGCCTTGTTCGCTTGTGCCATCACCTGAGCCACTGCTCTTAAATCATTAGCAATTGCCTAATCGTTTCTACCTCCACCCATTCTCTGCACACTAGTAAATAACTATTAGAAGAAACATGTATCGACAGTGTCCATATACATGTTGCATACTAGGGAACAAATAACATCACAAAGCCTAGCCGGATGGACCAACCACACTCTAATATCGACTATATAACACCCTAAAATCCGACTCTTTATTTATAAAAGATAATCAAATATTTCCTAAAGATAAGTTGTTAAACATACTCAACATGCATACTCTTTCAATTAAATCGGAAACTTGCAGCGGAACTCAACAAATAAAACATACTTTAAATTATCTCTTTAAAATAAAGTACTTGATTAAATGTAATTAATCCAAAACATCAACCTAAAAACATTAACGAAACAACCTATTAATGGGATAGTAATAGCATGTGTCGCTGGGGACGAAATTGTAGTTGGTGAGTGAATCATCAGAGCAAGAATATCGGTATCAACATAACTCTCCACCACTTGAATATAGGAGTCGATGTTATCTGCAAGATACAAGTCACACTCGTTACTAAAAAAGTGGTACCCCAGGTCCCTATTTTCACCAAAGAGTTCTTGCCTCTCTACATGATCGGGTGCACTAAGAAACACATTTGTTTCAATCTATTTCTTCTTTCACTATGAAGGAGACATTTCGTCAGGACTAAATCCTTCTTCATAGCAGAGCAATTGATACTAAGCACACATATCCTCTTTCATTTTCACCTCCTCAGAGGATATAGGACTTAGCCCGGTGTAGTAAGAAGAAAGAGACAGGTGGATGTGAATTATGTAACAGGTCTTCAAAAAACTGATCTTACAAGAGTGAGCACACTCTAGTGAGTCCGAAGACGAACATAAGGAAAAGTGAGCATTAGGAGTAACAGGTTTCACCAACATTTAAAACCCAAGAAAATTACCTCATTCGTTGGTAGAAGAGTCTAACCAAGGTACCTGAGGGGTAAATAAAGACCAATCCCTAATCTCGGACGTCATCTTGACAGGTGCGGACCACATTAAAGAGAGAGAAAAAGAGTTCTAAAGTAGGTTTCCAAGATTTATGCTCGGAACAGAGTTCAAACACCTTTATATCTCTAGGATGAAGTTGTGAGGTGGCAAATCGCAGGCGGTCCATCTCGACCACCTCGAAATTAAAAAGGGTATGCATAACCCAACCTGGTGAAGAGACATTCGTACAAAGGAACCGATCAACCTATAAAAGAGTTGCATATCCTCTCCGCCGAATCTATTAGAAAGACCAACCAATCTGAGGAGTTTTCGACCATAATGTCGGTATTGGTTATATCCTCGAAAGTGTTCAAAGTGGAAGGAGTACCTACCATTTAGGTGACCACCCAATGATATCTTTTGGCACTATGCGACTCAACTAACTGAAGTCCCCTTCAGGCGAGTTCATTAGCTTTAAAGTGATCATCGATACTGATCTAAGACACCGTATTAGAGTGCCATGACACTCTAAATGACGTGCAATTTCAGCAGCACTAGACTCACGACTATTCATATAGGCTGACAAAGTTACTGACACGTTCCTTCATTTGCTGGGTAACTTCCATCTCTGCGTCAGTCAAGACATGGGGGACATCGATTTCTCATACCCCCACTGGCCCTCCCTTAAAAAAGAGCCTCTCCAAGCACTCTTTATGTTTCCGAATTATCAATTAGAGAGGCGATATTTGGTTCAAAATTCCCATTGACAGAAGAGAGTAAATGCGATTCAGACTTCATTCCTCTTTTCAAAGAGGAAGAAGCTTTACCCTTCAAATCACTCTCTATGTTAATAAGTATATCACTCATCATAACAGGGAGACAATAAATACTTGAAGAAAAAAGCTTAAGTGGGAAGAAGGTACCTTGAAATGAAGGTCGAAGGTAGTGAAAGAAAAGAGAAGGCTGAAATTCGAAACTTTGAATATGTGACGACGGTTACTCCTCAAAATATGCTCCTAAAGAAGGGGGAAAGACTTAAGGGAAATATGTAAAATTTAATCCAATAAGTTGCAAATTTTTCCCCAAATTTCCTCTATCTGCATATAGGCAAAGACAATTGGGAAGGTCAGATTGAAAGTACGAAGCAAGTGCGGATCAACAGTCATATTTCATCTTGGGAACACAACTGAACTCAAGTGCACAGTAAGTAGTGTCACGTCACTCGCTACCTTTTCAGATTACATGTCATGAGAAATGCGGCGAAAGTTTCAATAATGGAGCTGCATTTAATGCTCATGTACCTCATCATGCTTTGGAAAAACCAAAGCAGTGCATGCTCATCGATGCATATACACTATTCCTGAAGGTTAGCCAAATGTGCTTAAAGTCTCCTCCGACATCTAGAGTATCCAACGAGTCTTGAGGGCAGCTGTTCTAGACCAGTCAAACACCCAATAAGATGAGACCTATTCATCTCACTCGGTTCAGTGAGCCCGAAGTATAAATAAAATTACAAGAGGTTTTCAGGTACACAATCTCTAATCTCCATTTTCACTATACTCTTTCTGAATCTTAAACTGGTTTGGGCGTTAGAGTACTAATTATGCAGGTTCGTCCCTCGTCGCCATAAAAGAAATTAGAACCATCGTTCAAAACCCCTATTAATGAACATCTTTCATTTCTAATTTCTATGAAGAATTAGATCATCCATTTTTTATTCTCATACAGAACACAAATATTATTATCATCTTCTTGATATGTGAATATTCATAGGTATTTATATTGCAAGCATTATATATATATATATATATATATATATATATATATATATATATAATTTCATTTTGAAGTTTAAAGTTTGACTTAAAATGTAATTTATTTTTTTAGTATAACTTAAGAGCTTGAATCCTCTCCTTCAACAATTTTTTCTCCAACTATCATGATAATAATCTAAAACAAAATACATAGTATCTTATATTTAATTATGCATACAAATATTATTAGCAATTTTATACCACACACGTCTATTTTTTTTCTTACTTTTAATGTTTAATTCTACTAATTGAATATTAATAATATTATCAATGTTTGAAAAACCAAACTGGAGAATAAACCGATAAAGTGTGCGCTTCACAGTTCAATTTGTTCAACCGATTAAACCGCGGTTGAATCGTATATTACATTTAAACTAGTAAATTAAAATAAAATAAATATTTTATTCAAAATGATTTATCCAACATCCACAAAAACTACATTATTTCTTATCCTTTTATTTTCATTAATATCATGTCTTTCAAATTTATTTTTTTTATCTTTCATCTATATAATTTTTTAATGGTTTGTTATAATCAATTTTTTAATCAAAATAAAAACATACAAATTAACTTTGATTTTTTGAACCATGTCAATTCTATGATTATTTTGCTTTTTTACCGTTAAAACAATTTTATCTCAATTTTGTAGACCTAAACATTTATTTGTCTAAACCGAACTAAATTAGACTACGGTTTAGGTGAATCGGTTCGACCGGATTGTTCGGATTTTAAAACATGGAATATTATTAGCGCAATAAAAAACAGATAGCTTATAATTTAACTAGTTTGGCCATAATCACAATTTCAAAACCAGAACCTTCTCTCTCTAATGTTTCTCAAAGAGATAAACGTTGTCGTTTGATCCTCTGCACAATTCGATTGAGAACAATGTCAACCCTATTAGAAAGGTACCAAAAACTTGCACTAACAGAATCTCTACCTATAACCTACAGATATCCAATTGCTTGCAAAGAACTAAGCTTTATTCTCAGAGAAGCTTTTCATCAATTCCCAAAGAATTTGCAAACCATCGTTTTCCAAGACACTCTCTCTGCCTTCCGTCTCATCCCACAGTACGTTCTTTCTCTTTCTCAATTCTCATCAATTTCATGTGATAATGAATGATTTATGCTTTTTATTTAGTATACTATAGATAAAAACCTAAAATGTGAATTATGTAATTTCTTAGGGGAATGTTCAAATGTGTCTAACTAATTTTAATCAATGTTAATTTGATACTAATTGAGCATCTAAGTTCAATTTTAGAGGATCACTTTGCCTCATTATTTTTTGTTGATGCTCTCTAATTCTAGAATGCAGACTGAGAATGCTGTTTCAGCAGTCCATTTACTCCTTCAAAGTGTTGAGGCGGCACTGCCGAAACAGAAGAAGAATATGGCTGTAACAGAATTTAAGCAAGCAATGGTTGCTCGGAAGAGGCGCGCTAAAGCTCACCAGGTAGAGGAAGGTCGGATTGTAGTTTTTTTTTTTTTTTGACGTTAACAAATTCAACTGCTTTCATTAATCAAATGGAAAGTAATACAAGGAGGAATTACATCAAACAGACAGCGTCGAGACCAAGAATTGGCCGCCTTGGCTAAAGTATGGGCAACCATATTCGCTTGACGCTTTATGAACTTAACCTCAAAGTTGGGAAAATCTAGAAGTAACGACTTAATAGAATTAATAATAGTGATAAATTCCGAACTACCCTTCGATTTGGAACCAAGAGCTTTGACCACCTGTTGGGAATCACTCTCAAAAATCATCGGAGCATTGTGAAACGTAGAACTAGCTTGGATCGCTTCCTTAAGAGCTAAGGCCTCCGCCTCTAGCACCGAGAAATTACACATATCCCACGCAGTACCTGCGGCAATAAAGTTACCATGATCGTTGCGAATACACCAACCACGATTCGTAGATCCGACACGCTGATTAAACGCGGCATCGACATTACATTTAAAACAACCAGAAGAAGGCCGATTCCACTGAACCAAATCTCCGTTATCTGACTGCGGTTCCCGAAAATTTTGGGCCAAAAACCACTCTTGCCACTTATGAAAAGCTAGCCAACCAAGTTTAGACGCATCTTCCTTCTCATTATGCCAAACGAAGTCATTCCTATTCTTCCACAAACCTTCCAACATAACCGCAACTCTTCCTGCGGTTTTCCTATCCTCCTTTTCACAAATATCAAGGATAAGAGACCTGATATCCTGAAAAATAATAAGACGAGGAGATATAATATCAGTAAGACCTGCCGATTGCCAACAAAATAAAGTTTCCGAACACCCAAAGAAAACATGCCAATCATCCTCATAGTTATTACCACAAAGCTGACAGGTAGTATTACACGGCACATGGTGCTGAACCAGACGGACCTTAGATGGAAATCACTGCAAATTCTCCACAAAAGATGTTTCACTCGTGCCGGAGCTATTATTTTCCAAAGACTACTCCAGTTAAGTCCCTCCCTAGCCAAATCAACTCTCTCCTGATGCTTCCGCCATATTCTATAACCTGACCGAACATTATAATTACCTTTAGCATCATCCTTCCAAACCATGCGGTCTTCCTTCACCTCCTCTGCTAATGGAACTTGTAAAATATCTCGAACCACTGAATAGTCAAACAAATCGCGTAAAACTCCCATATTCCATTGTTTGACATTAGGCAACAAAAGATCTTTAACGGTTAAAGTATACACACCTTGATTTTGAGGACCCATCAAGCAACCTTCTCTACTCCCCCGCAACCATTGTTCATTCATAACCCCTATATTCCTACCGTCGCCAATCCGCCACCTACAACCAAGCATAAGAACCTCTCTAGCCTTCCAAATACTCCGCCACACAAAACTCGGGTTGTAGCCCAACTTAGCATCGAATAAGTTAGACTTCGGAAAATACCTCGCTTTGAAGATTCTGGTCACTAAGGCACTCGGATTTGCCATGAGAAACCAACCTTGCTTAGCAACCATAGCCAAATTAAACGCTTTAAAATCCCTAAAGCCCAAGCCTCCCGCTCCTTTCGAGCAAGTCAATTTATCCCAAGCCTTCCAACTTATTCCTTTGTTATTAGATCCTCCTCCCCACCAAAAAGAGTTTAACATCTTCTCAATCTCATTAATAACCCCCTCCGGTAGGATAAAAATGCTCATGATATAAGTCGGAATTGCTTGAAGAACTGATTTGATCATAACTTCTTTACCTGCTCTGGATAAGGACCTCCCTTTCCAAGAATTGATACGATTCCAAATGCGATCCTTAATGAAAGAAAATATGGCCCTCTTGCTTCTCCCTATCATAGAAGGTAAACCCAAGTAAGTACCAGTCCCCAAAACATGTCGAACTCCCATAATATTGGCTAGATCCTCCTGCGCCGGCAAGCTCAAATTACGACTAAAGAAAACTTCCGATTTTGTCAAGTTAATCTCCTGACCAGCTGCACTTGCATATATATCAAGTAAACTCATTAGATGTCTAACTTCCGTAAGATTTGCCCTGCAAAACAGAAAACAATCGTCAGCAAAAAGTAGATGGGACACAATAGGTGCCCCTCTACATATTTGAACCCCATGAATGTTTCCACTAGCCACTGACCCTTTAATAAGGGTAGATAAGAATTGGATTTGTGTTGTTTTACTTAAGAAGGAAAATGAGCCGTGTCAAAGAATTACTTTTTTCTTGTATTTCAGGTTCATTCCAACTACCTCAAGATATTCTTGTACACATTTTCAGTTTTCTAGATATGCAATCTTTGGTCTCAGCGGGGATAGTCAACTGGTAATTCTGTCCTTTTATGCAAATTATTTATGTTTCATCAAAGTAATCGTTTTGGCCTACTTATATGTTCTTGAGCACGTGAAGTGGTGCAGCAGCTAATAGGGTATCTTTTATTTGCATCAGCTAGTACATTAAATTTGTCATGAATGTTAGATAAAATATAACAATATTGATTTGGTGGTGACTCAATATTTGTATTTAGGTCATGGAACATGGCTGCAAATGATAACCATCTATGGGAATCACAGTATTCTGTACTGTATAAACAGCCCCCTAAGAGACCGGATGATAAGCTTTTACATAAACCCCTCGATACTAGGGCGGTTACTGACTGGAAAGAGGCTGTTAAAGGAGCATACACTGGTAAGTCAAATGTTCCTTTCTTAGATGTCAAGAAATGATGTTTAACTTGGTTTTCTTTTCACAAATGCTTCAAGGAATCAAGATTTTTTTATTTTAAATGTTATTCATGCACATGGGGACTGGAAACAAAAGTTTATTCTTCATAAGATTCCAAACTACACCTTCAAAAACAGTCAGAAGAAGTGTTGAATTTCATTTAAGTTTTGTCAGTTCAACTTTTATGCTATTCTTCCCCTCATGCAGATGGAGAACATGTGCATACTTGCATATTTGTATTTTCTTTTCTCATCAGGATTAGTCTGTTTTGATATAGGAGCATTATCCAAGAAATTAACAACCAATAGAGGATATTGTGAACACTGCAAAGCTATAGTTTGGTTAAACAACTCAAAATGCGCCAATGTACACGGAGGAATGACGTCTGAAATTCATGATACCAAACCTGTAACGCCATTCCAGGTATATTTTGTTCTGTATTTAGCCATTTTGTATTAGGTTAGTTTATCATAGTTATTTCTTCTTGGAAGCTATGTTGTTAATCCCAGATAGCATCGCATAACACCAATCTCCTAAAATGCTATTGCGGAAAGCAGGATAGCCGCTATTGCAAAGACTATCAGTCTGAGGGCAAAGTAAACACTTGAAAATATATAAATACACAAAATTAACCAGACCATCATGCTTAATAACTAATGAACATAAACTACGGAACATAAACAGAGAAGAAGAAAATAACAGAACTGTAGTAAAAGTAGGACGATTTGTTTGTGAGAACATCACCTTCAAAAAAGTTTGAATTGACATTTATACCTGTATAATAAAGACGAAGATTTAAGAAAAAGGATTTGAGAAATTTCTCCTCGAAACCCTAATAGCAGACACGATAGCGGTTTGGGGCCGCAGTTTTGTTGCCGTTAGCGGCTGCAACAACCCCAATTGCAGATGGCGGCTCACAAGCCAAAATCATCGTGTCGAATCCTACCACGGCTACGCCATTTTGTTACTGACAACAAAGCTTATGAGGTGCAAGTATTGTAATAGTTTCTTAGCTGCATTCTGAATTCTACTTCATGTAAAACTAAACTATAATATGAATTTTGTTCCCCGGGATAATATTTGTAACAGATTCATGTGAGAACAAGCTATATTGTAAAGGAAGTTTTGAACTTAGTCTCTCAAAAATTGTCCATTAGTTTAATTTTGATGGGTATTAGAGCTTTTCAGTTGATTCCTGGCAAACTGTCCCTTTAGCAGTAACTATTTTTCTTTTTCCTCAAAATTGTTGAGTTCATACTTGGGAAAATGGAATTCATTGATACAGTTATTTGGAGAAAAAATCGACTTTTTTGGTGAACTCAATGTCTGCTCCTACCGGCTTTAGGAAACAGAACTTGGGTAGATTCTTTGCCTTCTATTGAGACTTTGGATGTATCTTTGGCCACTGGGGCTTCTTAATTAATCTATATGATGCTTGATATCAAAAAAAAAAAAATGTCTGCTCCTACCAAAGACAATCCTGTGTTTGGAAATGCTGAACACCTATCTGTACTGTAGTTTGCTAAGTTGTGAGGGATTAGCTTCTTCCGCAAAATTAAAACACACTTTTATTCCATATATCATGTTGATTTTCTTCTGCTGTTTTAAAACATAATTTACTGAAATAAATAGCTGATACTGACTGTAAAGGTTTTTTTAATTCAGGTTGTGGAATATCTTCTAGATGATTCTCTATCCATAGCATCTTCCTCGGACAGTGACAGTGATTCAGGAGGATCAGTTTCTAAGTTATGGGTATATCCCAAGCATTTAAGAAAATACTAGAATTTGTTTGGCTCATACTAATTGAATTTACTCTCAACTGTATTGAAGTGTATTGGACTATTGGTTTCTCAAACGGAAAAATAGAATTAAAAATCATTAGAGATTGTACTTTCAACTCGACTTGCTTTTGCAGTCAAAGGTTAAAATAGTTCACCAAACACATCATAATTCATAACCCCTTTGTTTACTAATAAAGTATGTTTAGAATCCTAAACAAAGGACCAAATATGCTCTTATATTTATTAAAAATTGTGAAATTCTTCCCTTGGTTCCTCACAGAAATTCATGGAATTTTTAAAAATACAGATTTTAGAATTTATTTAGCAAGTGTTTGAGTGTTGAGATTCTAGAATTTTACATTTTGCAAACCAACAAAATATTTTACTATCTCAAATTCAATTAAATAGTACTAACAACAACACATCATCATAAATTAAAATCATCAATTAAATATAAACAAGATCATGGAAGAGGCAAACTAGTTTCTTCATCGAATTTAATTATTTATGTCTTAATTTTGTCAAGTGTTTGAGACGAAGTAAACTTGAACAAATAGCATAAACTAAATTGACCACGATAGTGTTCCATTTGATTGATCCTACGTAACACGTAAACTAATTTGACCACGATAGTGTTCCACTTGATTGATCCTACATAACGATACCAACCAAATATTGAGAACTTGGTTCTTTATCATCGTTGTTTTGAAGTTGTCTGTAGATGAATTGAACTTGGTTCTTTATCATCGTTGTTTTGAAGTTGTCTGTAGGTGAATTAAACACACCCGTTTGTTCAGATAATTAACATTGACCACCCTTTTTTATCACAGTGGTTGATAAAATCATTCAGATATTCCACTTACAATGGTGACCAGTTTTAATGAGGAGTCAAAATGAGAATTTTTATTTTTATATGATAGAGGATTTGTATTTTTTAACATGGACTTTTTTCAGAATAGCATAGAGATGATTGGATATTAACCGTTAAAAATAATTACATGTAACTTATACACCCCACCAAGATCAGTTTGAGTGACACCTATAATAATCTTGGACCTAAACTTAGGAAATTTTGTAGAATGTAGGGGTTTGGTGAAGATGTCTTCTTTCTAAGATTCCCAGAAATATGCACAACAATAAGTTGCTTGTTCACAACCTTCTCCCTAACAAAAACACAGGTCAATCTCAATGTGATTAGAGCAAGTATGGAGAACTAGACTGTGTGTGATAGAGGGTATAATAGTATTTATAGTATTATTTATTAGTATTATTATTAGTATTATTATTATTATTGGACTCTAATTGTATTTGGGCTTTTAGTTTTATTATCCATTATGAATGTTATATAATATAATGTCTTTGACATATTTGAGATATCAATGAAAACCAATGAAGTTTAATTTTGATAGCTTAGTTTTATCTTTCTCTTATTTTTACAACTTTTCTCTAGTTTTGTTAGGGTTTAGATTTAGCTTCCTAACCGTGTGCCATGAACAAATAACTAGGAATTGAAAGGGAACTTGTAGCTTATGTAACAAAGTCAGAAGCCATAAAACTTCATAAATGATCAAGGCAAGACCATAATATTCTTCCTTAGCACTAGTGAGCCATCATAAATTTTGACTTTTTAGGTTCATTGAATAAAAAATGTATTTAGACTATATATAGGTTAGATACATCAATTATTTAATAAATCTAAAAAGTTAAATTTTGCTTATAAATAAAAATAGAGGGAGTATCTAAGTATACACATGACTACAAGTGAGTGTCTAAGGTATGAGAAATAAATTAAAATACCTTGTTGAATAAGAAGCTCAGTACGTTCAGGTCTATAAAGAGTGAGATCATGAAAATTAAGGCTATGTTTGGGAGTTTGGAGGGGAGGGGAGGGGTTCAGGTCTATAAAGAGTGAGATCATGAAAATTAAGGCTATGTTTGGGAGTTTGGAGGGGAGGGGAGGGGAAGGCTTCCAAAAATGAAATTTTAAAAAAATATAGGAAAATATTTGACATTTTTTAAAAAAATGATTTTGTTTAGAATGATAAAAGAGTCATTATCATTAGTAAATTTTTAATTTTCAGAATACTATAACAATCTAAAAGATATTGAGAATATTTATGTAAGCCCTTCAAAACCCTCTAAAATCCTCCTTCAATACAATTTTTGAGTTCCTCCATTTTATGGGGTTTTTGGTGTTATGAATAAACTCAAACCCTCCAAAACCCTCCTACCCAATTTTTTTTTATCCTTTTCATCCAATTCTTCCTATTTTTCAAAGCCCTCTCCTCCCTTCCCCTTCAAACTCCCAAACATATCCTAAGGGAATTAGTGAACTTAACTGTAGATGCCATATTTGTTTTGTGCAGCAAGTCACAAATATATTTGATTGACATAGAAATAGTGAGTTATCAGTTTGAGATTTTACATCAACTCTCATAAAATAGTCAAGTGTACCGAGTTGTGTGAAGGCAAAAAAATGTTGAAGCTTGGTTGAGATGGCAGTCAACAAAGCTGTTGAGCTACGTGTAATGATTATCAGATTATGTCTTCAACATGCACTAAAATACACACCACAAATCCTTTGGAAAGAAAGGTGAAGAGAGAGGAGCCACACTTGAAGAGCATAAAGCGAAAATAATGCTGTCAGATTTCCATTAGAAAAACTTGGAGGTTTGGTCCATGAAAAAATCTTCATTTAAAAGACCATTAAGGAATGCATTATTAATATCCAAACTGAAAATGGTGGATTGAATTTATGATAATCGCCATTGGTCTTGTAGGTATCTAGACTGGAAAATGAGTATTCTCAACAACCAACAAAGTAATGATCTGGAATTTTGAAGTAGAGAAGAAAGCTTTGAAAGTTGTGAGCATTCATAACTGATTAAATTTGTTAATGTTAGATGAGAGTTTTTTCATCAAGTTTCTCCAAGATCTTTAATTGAACAGTTACAAGATCATACTTAGACGATATTACGAAGGCGTAGGTGGCGGTGACGGAGACAGAGGAGGGGACTAGGAAGCTTATGTCATGATCAGAGATCAAAATTGAGCCCTATGATACAAGTTTAGAAAGGGTGAATGATGTTTACTTTCTTATTCTGAAATATTCTGTTTTCTTAAGTCTTTATATAAGAACAATACAAATAGATGAGTTAGCTGTCACAACTCGGAATAACAAACTACATGTGCAATATAGAACCTCACAGAAAAAGGAAGAATTTTGGAGTATGTGAGGTGAAAACGCTAATCAAAGCTCCTATTAAGCCATAGAGAATAAAAACACAAAAAATAGAAGAAAAAAAATGAAATTAAACATGGCAATCACTTCATTAGATGACATGGAGTACACATTCATGAAGTCAATGTGGAAAACAAAATGTGGATGCTACTGATAAATAAGTCAAGATAAACCTAAAAATAAAGCTGGGACTACGAGGACTTTTATTCCTAAAACTATATTTGACTCAATTAATCCAAAATGAAGTAAGTCTTATAAATTTGACATCTGAACAAAACTGCTAATCCTGAGAGATAATGTATTCTAATCCTTTTTGAACCCCGCAATTGGTATCTGGCTCAAAACTTTAGCATCAAGCACTGCATACTGTTTCTTGATCTCTATCATTGCTTTCTCAGCTAGTGCATCAACCTGGTCTTCATGTTTCTCATACACCAGTGGCAATGTGAACAATGATAAATAGACTGTATTTCACCAAATGGGCACATTGTTAATAGAATACCATAAAATAAGTTCTTTTAAGCATTAAACTTAAAAATTGGTAACATTGAGAAGAATAATGGAAGTGAAGCATGAACTCTTACATAAATAAAACAATGTCAAGAAGTTGAACCAGCTGCCAATAACTGAGATAACCCACAACCCAGCAACAACCTGATAATAGGATAAAAAATACTTAACTTAATTTCTTACAAAATCGAAGCATCGAAACCATAGCTTCTCCCATAAGGATGAAGGAAGGGATGAACTTACGGTAAGAAACTTCTTAATATCTCTCCCAGTTCCAATTTCCCTCAAAACAGTGAACATTTGGTTAATTTCAACTCTGAGAACAGAAGCAGCCTCAAGAACGCATTCCTGAGGAACTGCAATATGTGGGATTTGCAGTGGAGACCTAGTTGCAAAAATGTCAAAAACCAAATGAAAGTGCATAAATTAAGATTAACAGTATTATAAGGTATAACAAATTTCACCTTATTGTAAAGAGGGACACACCATAACAGAAAAGTAATGAAAGAATTTGGAAAGGCTTACTTACTTGTGGATAAAGACAGATGCATTAGACCACAAGAAAAGGGCCGCGAGAGACAAAATCATTAAATGGCAAACAAGAGTTATGAGGTGGTATTGCATCAACTCAAAGAAAATCCACAATGCAGTTCCAGCACCAAGTGCCACTCCCGTGCATCTCTTGTTCCTCCATAGTAAAATGTCCGCAGCTGCAAGAGAAAACTTCATAATGTAATAATGTAACAGAGGAAACATAATTCCCAATTTCCAATTTGTAATGTAATACTATAATAAAAATTCATCCATTTCATTGTTTTCCACTTTTCCCTACTAAAATTTATGGCAACCACCAACATCCTCTGACCATTTGATAGGGATAATTGGTTTTAGAACCAATTATGGCAACCTTTTTACAAAACAACAAAACTAGCTTTCCATGGAATATAAGATTTTGTATTGGATGCATGGTTTTAAAAAGCTTTCCATTGCGAAAACTATAATGACAAAAAGGTACTGGCACCATTGTCGATACCAATATCATTATTCACCGTTTTTACGATGAATGATGAAAAAGAAAGTGTGGTTAGTTTACACCGTGATGACAGTAATCAATATCATAACACATATAGACAGAAATCGCGAAAGTTTTTACACGGACAGTTATTTAAAACCTTGATTGAATGTAACATAATTACAAACCAAATTCAATCTAGATCAAATAATATCTAAATTTCTGTAATCAGAGTAAGATTGACAATTATTTATTAATTCAATCTAAATCAAACATTTCATGCATAACTTTTCAGATCACAAAATAAAAAGAAAAACACAGTATTGTTAATGAATGCAATAACGTAAAGGAGTTACACGTTACGACGTACGTTTTCCACCGCCTAAGACCTTGTGAACGGGACGATCGCGACCGAAGAGACGGTAAACAGTGTTGGCTTTAGAGGCAAATTTGGGTGGCCTCTTCTTGTGGTCATCATCGGAATCGGAATATGAATCTGAATCAGAGTTGTGGTCGTGAAATTTCTCTTCTACCTTATCGATGAAGGATTCTGTTTCCCCTGCCATGGATGAAGTGGAAATGGAAATGGAAGGAAGGAGTGAGAGAGAGAGAAAGAGTTGCAATGAAAGAGAGAGAGAAGAGCGAGTTGCGTTGAACGAGTTATTGTTTATATGTGGCGTGTTGTTTGTTGAGTTTTTCAAGCCTCAAGTTCGGAATTGGTTGAGAATGAATAACGGAAAGTTTCTACTTACTACCAGCTGCTGCTACGTACGTACTCCAGCATTTCAAATCAAATTACTTTCATTTTTTACTTTCTTTTTTCTTCTTTTAAACATACATTATATTAAATCTATAAATATTAATTTTTTACTTTTATTATAACTACCGACGTGTATATAATAATTAAACTCATTAAATAATTCATTGTTTTTTATGATAAAAATTTCAAAATAAATGAGCTGTTTTATATTTTGAGAAAAACAAGAAAATAAAAAATATTGAATTTGTAATTACTCTCAACATAATATATACTCATTTTACTTTTTTTTTTTTTTATGTATACCGGATGTCTCCCCCAAGGAATTCATGGATTAATTTCATTAAATGATTCATATCATACTTGTTAGGGCCGTCGATCTTTTTTTTTAGGGATTTGATCACCATTTCATTCAATTCTTCGGTGAAGAAGACCACATTATTTTTCATCGCATTCTCTTTATCTTTTTTTTTAGTCGCATTGCAAGGCCTTATGTATCCTTCGCGCTCTAAATAGGTCGGCTCATATCGTCATCAACTTGTAATGAAAAATGTGATACTTCGCGTTGTTTCTTCTATTTATCTTCAACTTTGAAGTTTTTAAAGTTGTGAAGACAAGAACGATAAAGATTAGGCATGATAATGGGCAAGGTATATATTCAACCAAAATGAATGAATTTTCACAAACCGTATGGGTGCTAACGTATGTCCAAACATATGCCCAAACGTATCGGTACAAGTATGGGTGCTAACGTTAGTGAAAAATTATTCTTTCACATTTCCATAAGTGGGGTTTAAAAAAATCTTCATACTCGAACTCATACCCTTTTAGAATATGTAAATACACATACTTATATCAGTTACCCACATTTCTAATAAAAATAAATAAATCAATTATAAAATATCATATCATTTTAAGTTTTTAAAATTCTTAAAGAAGTTTTCAAAAAATTTATTGTTGAATTATGAAATAAATGAACATTTATATTAAATATGTAATAGTTTAATATTTGATGTTTTTCAAAAAGCTTGATAGACATACATTTTTATATAATAATATAAATAAATATTGTTCAGATATGGGGCAGATTTTTACTAGAGTTCATACTCGTACCTATTTTGTGGGTTTTTACCCTACTTGTAGTGAGTATTTTTTGCAAGTATCGATGAGTCAAATTGTCATCCTTAATAGATATACATATTTATAATTTTTAAAACTCAAGATATTCATAAAGAATCCAAAACATGACTCATTAACAAATGAATTTGCAATCGAAACGACCAAGCCCAATTCCATTAACCACCCGGATCAAAACCCGCTGCCTGACCAAACCACAACTTCTGTCCTATGCCACTCAGCTCCAACTAGTCATCGACCCGCTTCAACTAACTTAGGTATCGTTTGGCCGAGCTTTTTTCGGTTGTAAATGTTATTTTAAAGTTAAAGTTGAAAATAAGGGCTTTATAAAAAAGTTAAAATTGTTTGGTAATATTTATAATTTTTTAACTTTAAAAATAATTTTAAACTAAACCGTTTGATATATATCTATAAAAATATTTTATTCAATATATAGATGAAATAATATAAAAGTGAGAAAATGATAAAATATGATTTTTTGTCAAAATATTGTAAAGTGTTTAATATGAAATATTTGCGAGTGAAAGTACTAATTTTTATTCATACTTTTAAAAATAATAAAATATTAAATATATATAGAAATTTTTTACACAAAAATGAATACAAATTAAAATTAAATACTATTATATTACTAAAAGGGATGAAATATGTTTAAAATATTAAAATGAATATTTTTTATAAATATTTGAAAATATGTGAAGATAATGTTGACACATGAATGAATAACTTTTTTTTAATTAGATAAAGTAGAGTAATATGTGAAGCATTATGAAAATATATGTTCAAGTGAAGAATTAAAAAAAATTATAATAATGTGATAGTATAAATTGTGTTCACTGGAATTCAAAGATATATAGTTATGAAAATGTTCTGAAAAGTTATTATAAAATTCCTTTCAACTTCTTTAGTAGAAGCTCCTTAAACTGTATTTTTATTCTTAAAATAAAAGTTTTTTTTTATAAGGAGCTTTTCCTAAATATTGTTTGATCCTACTTCTCTTTTAAAGTAGAAGATAAGTCAACAAAAAGCCGTACCAAATGGTATCTTAGTCCGGGAGCTTAAAAAAGGTAGTTATTAAATTTCTAAATTGCAACAATCACAACAAATTCCTTTATTATTTCTGTGTAATGATTAAAAGACGCCGAGCTATGAAAGTGTAGCAACTTAGCAAGAAGCAGAATATTAGATATCTAGATCATAGTTTTTTTTTTGTATTTTCTGCAACTCGCATTTCCTCAAGCAATTCACACGTTTATCCGTAATTGGCTAGTAGATTTGGCAAATATTATGAGAGGACACGTAAAAGGATAGAAAGAGAGAGGGGGGAACACATATAGGACAAATTCTGTTAGAGGTTGCACATGGTTTTTCCAGGTGGTAGCATCTCATTAGAGAGAGAATTTAGGGAGGTTGCACATGGTTTCATCGTCAGGGAGGCGGTACTGTATCCTAATTTTTTGGGAGTCGAAGAAGGTTAGATATACCGGTGTTCAAGGGTGAGGATGCGTATGGGTGGCTAGTACGTATTAAACGATATTTTTATTTGAATGGGGTGAGGATACGTGATAAGTTGGAAGTAGTAGTACTAGCTATGGAGGACAAGGCGCTGAACTGTTATCAATGATGGGAAGAACAAACACCTCTGATAAATTGGGAGGAATTTAAGTTGGTTGTGATGAGAAGGTTTGAGTCGGGTTTGTTAAACAACCCGATGGGGCCTTTGTCGAGTTTGAGATAAAAGGGAATAATGGTGGAATATATGACGAAGTTTGAAATGGTGGTAGCACCCTTGCGTAGAGAGGAGGGGAGCATGTTGGACTCCATTTTTTGAATGGACTGAAGGAGGAAATTCAAGCAGAATTGAAGCTGCATGAGAGTCAGAGTCTTGAACTCATGGATAGAGCCTTATTGATCAAGGGAAAAAATGGGTTGCTCATAAAAATGGGAATAGAGGAGGTACTCTTAGGATAAGTGATCCTGGGGATTTTGGAGGGTATAAAAAGGAGATTGAGGAGGAAAATCAGGTGTGAAGAGAGAAGTTGAAGGGAAGAAGGTTGAATCCTACGGAACTAGAAGAGAGGAGTAAGAAGGGACTATGTTTCAAATGTGGGGACAAATGGAACAAATAACATGTGTGCGAATTCAAGCATATGAGCCTGAAGTTGTGTGAAGACAGTAGTGAAGGAGAAGGAATAGAAGAGAACATAGGGGTGCAGCAAGGGAAATTGGAGGAACCAGTGGAAGAATTGCATATTTTGCAGTTGTCCATGCAAATTAAGGAGGGGTTTACTTCCAACAAATCTTTGAAGGTTTGGGTGAAGGTGAAATACATGGAGCTGTTAACCTTAATTGATTCAGGAGTAACCAGTAATTTTAAGGATTCTAGGGTAGTGAAGGAGTTAAGATTGAAGGTTGAGGAGACCTCTACTTATTTGATTGAGGTAGGGAATGGAGAGAGAGTCAAAACTCAAGGAGTATGTGAAGGATTGACATTCCATATGCAAAGAGTGGAATGCAATCAAAAAAATTTCTTGATGGAGTTATGAGGGTCAGATGTGGTGTTGGGAATGGATTGGTTAGCTAGCCTAGGAAATATTGACGCTAACTTTGGAGAGTTAAGCTTGAAGTGGGAAGGAAATGGCCTTGTATACAAGATACAGGGAGATCCTGCCTTATGCACTAGGCAGGCATCTTGGAAATCTATAGTTAAAGCTTTGAATGATGAAGGTGTGGGTTTCTACTTGCAAACCCTGAAAACTGACATAGGGGTGGTGGACCTCAAGAAATATAAGGTGTTAGATCCTTTTGAGGAGGTGTTCCATTTACCTGCAGGATTACCTCCTATGAGGGAGTATGACCATGCCATTAGACTTAAAGTTGAAGTTGTTATACCCAACCTCAGACCCTGTAGGTATCCATTTTTCCAAACAAAAAAAAAAGAGATTGAGAAGATAGTGAGGGATGTGCTCCAAGCTGGCATCATAAGGCATAGCACCAGCCCCTTTTCAAGTCTAGTTTTATTGGTAAAGAAGAAGGATGGAGGATGGAGGATGGAGGTTTTGCATAGATTATAGGGCTTTGAACAAGGTACCAATCCCTAACAAATTCCTTATACATGTGATTGAGGCACTGTAAGATGAGCTAGGAGGTGCTAACATTTTTTCTAAGCTAGATTTAAAATTTGGATACCACCAAATCAGAATGAAGGAGGATGACATAGAGAAGACAACTTTCATAACACATGAGGGCCACTATGAATACCTAGTGATACCCTTTGGACTGACAAATGCCCCCCTCAACATTCCAAGATCTAATGAATGAAGTCTTGAGGCCTTTCCTTAGAAAATTTTGCTTGGTTGTCTTTGATGATATATTAATTTACAGCAAGAGTAAAGAGGAACATAAGAGGCATCTAACCATGATTCTAAAAGTGCTCCAAGATCAAAAATCGTATGCCAACAAGAGAAAAAATGCTCTTTTGGCCAGACAGGGGTTGAATATTTGGGACATATCATTTATGGACAGGGGGTATCAACTGGCGCTAAGAAGATGGAGGACATGCTCAAATGGGCCAGACCTAAGGATTTGAAGGGATTGAATGGATTCTTAGGTTTGACTGGATACTATAGGAAGTTTGTGAAGGATTATGGGAAAATTTCTTGGCCTTTAATCCCACTGATAAAAAAGGATAGTTTCAAGTGGAGTGATTATGCTTAGGTAGCCTTTGAGGGGTTGAAGATAACTATGACCACCATACTTATTTTAGCTATGCCAAATTTTGAAAAATAGTTTGTGTTGGAAACTGATGCTTCGGGTAGAGGGATATGAGTTATTCTCATGCAAGAAAGGAGGCCAATTTATTATACGAGTCATACATTATCTAAGAGGTCTCAACAGAAGCCATTTTATGAGAGGGAACTGATGGCTATTGTGATTGCAATCCATAAGTGCATGCCTTACTTACTTCGAAAATTCATGGGAGTTAAAAGATAAGATGAGGGCAGGATTTCCAACATTCCTCCTTGAGGTTAAAGAGAGTTTTGAAGGGGGGGAATTGGTAGATTTGACAAATATTATGTGTGTGTGTGTGTGTGTGTGTGAGAGAGAGAGAGAGAGAGAGAGAGAGAGAGAGAGATCACATATAGGACAAATTATGTTAAAGGTTGCACACGGCTTTGTCAGGTGGCAGCAGCTCATTGGAGAGAGAATCTAGGACTGAGCAAATAAATGATTGGGGAAGCATCCGTTTTTGGGTATGCATGAATTGAGTGGAGAAATCCCCCTTATGAGAGATAAGGCCTCTTGAAATGCCTCTTTTTTCTGCTTTTTACTTTCTCCATTTCACATCATTGTATTACTAGATCCCATTTGAACTTTAGTACTTAATAAAAATCATTCATTTCCTTACTGCTTCTTCTGTGTACTTATTTTTATATTTGTCCCTAAATACTAAGTTGATTGTATTATTGGCAATTGAAATCCCATGAAACGATATGCAAACACTGTTTACCCGTGAAGAATACACTGAAAAGAGACTTGTTGGCGAGTCACCAGGACAATTCCAGAGCACTGCAAATTCTTTTGGCCCTTTGACAGTATAAGTAGTTGACAATTGATATCAAATAAATTTTCAAAAAGATTATTATAAAATTCTCCGCAAAATTGTGACTGAAGCAACCAATTCTTAGGCTATGTTTGGGAGTTTGAAGGGGAGGGGAGGGGAAGGCTTCCAAAATTGAAATTTTAAAAAAATATAGGAAAATATTTGACATTTTTTGAAAAAATGATTTTGTTTAGAATGATAAAAGAGTCATTATCATTACTAAATTTTTAATTTTCAGAATAATATAACAACCTAAAAGATATTTGAAAATTTTATGTAAGTCCTTCAAAACCCTCATTCAATACAATTTTTGAGTTCCCCCATTTTATGGGGTTTTTGATGTTATGAATAAACTCAAACCCTCCAAAACCCTCCTACCCAAAATCTTTTTATTCTTTTCACCCAATTCTTCTTATTTTTCAAAGCCCTCCCCTCCCTTCCCCTCCAAACTCCCAAACATAACCTTAGGGTTCACTTCGAACTGCAAGGTTGAAGCTGTGAAAGAAAGATGATAGAGACTCCAGCTGGTTTATAAGTTATAACATGGAAACAAAGTATCATATTCGAAGCACCAGAATGCAAACAATATAGCCAACACTGCAAGTATGACAGTCAATACGAAAAATGTTCATCTTTTTTAGTTTATATCACAGACAATCAATATGGGAAGCCAATAGCAAAACATTAACAGATCCAGAGTCAGAATCAAGAAAATATAATATTTGCTCAGAAAATATTGTCCCAGCAGATAAAGAAAACTTCAAAAGGCTTATATAGAATAAGGAACTTATTACTAATAGCACTTGGTAAGAACTGTTTCAAATAGGTAATCCAAGCAGTACAGAATATGGATTGTTTTTTCTTCGCCGGGACATGGCACACACACCACTTAGGTATCGCATGGCAAAATAAAATGTTACCTCCACAATCATCATCCAAAAATATTTACAAAGACAATAACCAATGCAGTCACATACAACAACAACAACAATGCAGTCACATAAAACAACAAATTGGGCATGATTTATAATATAAAACTACTTATCTGCCCTTAAAGTGGGCAGGGAAATGGAATTTACAAAAAATGTCCCAGACCTATCAACTTTTCTTTTATATATTTAAGATTAAGATAAAATACAATTTAAAACAAGTCTACACCAACATGTACTAATTGTCATTAGGCAAATATCATACAATTTTTACAGATATAAAAGGAAGACCTAATGGGAAAGGTCTCCTCCCTTATAAGGGAACTGCAGGCTGCGCACTCCTCGCATAGCTTATAGATGCAATCATCTTTTCAAAAAAATTCCAACAAGTTGAAGGATGCTGCCTCAAGGTGTATAGAGCTGATGCAGTTAATACTAAGAATTTTGTTGTTCCAATTTCTCAATCAAGGCTTTCTTTTCATTATCAGGGAGGGAATTGAACGTGAAAACGGACTTGTCACCAATGTCATCCTTAATGTTAAACACAAGTCCAAGATCAGGGAATTTGTGCCGAGAATGAAGATATTAATTTCAAGAACAAAATCATCTTAAGTAATTTACCTTGATGGGCTGAGTGAACTTCCTTCCGGCAAATATCACAAAAAGACCCATCCACAAAGCAAGCAATGTAAGTTTAGCTCCATCGTCCATCAATCCGGACTGTGAATTTTAAAGTCAAATTTATCCGGGAGGAGAAAAATAAACAGATGTTATATAAATGGGGCGATCAGTAATGGTGATTATAACAATCATCAAAATATGCTTGACCAATGAAGGTAAAAAAGATGCTGACAGATGCAGACATTGTGAAATGCATGGACTCGATTAATAGCGTCAAAAGAAATATGATAACGGATTTTGAATTTAAGGATAGGGAAACCATAATATGATGCCGTTACTCCTAATTGGATCCTCTGCAACCCTGCAGTTCTATCCAACTCAATCATGGTCATTGGACATGTTGCAATGCTTGGGTTACAAAGGATTTGGTTTCTAATTATATACATGCTACATTCACTAAAGCTGAAATATTCAAATATGAATCTTTAGGTCTTCATCTTACAATTCAAATATTATGATTGTAGTAATTATGACATATTTTGAAAACAGTGAATCCAAATCCTTAACTAACAAATTTGAAAGAAAAGAACACAAGAACCATAGGCTATAGCCTAATGTCGACTGTAAACTAAATAGAAAACATGTTTAATAGAGCCCTTTAGAGGAACAAAAGAATACCAGATGCCCAAGAAGAAGTATCGGAATAATAAACGTGAGAGCTCCAGCTTCTAGCTTGCCGTAGCAGAGTCCTGTTTAAAAAATACAAGAAAAATATCAAGACAATTGATACTTATTTTTTTCTTCTCTATCCCACTAATACTAAATGGTAACATAAAAAGTATATACATCTAATTAAACATCACCTTCCTTGAAAACAAGTCCTGTCAAAGCAGCGAAAAGAGGACCGACAAGCCAGACAGCTGAGGGGTTATCAACAACATATTGTATTAGAGTTTTATTAGCCGGTTGAGCAAGGTAGATATAGGTCGCAGCTGATCCAAGAACCCCGAGGCCCCATAATGCTTGTAGAGTGCGCTTGATTTCAGTCACATAGATATGAATCAAGAATAATGATAAACCCAATCCACCTGACCCAATGACATATAAAAAATCTTGGTTTTGCTTGAGAAATGAACTTAGGTTATCGGGCAAATAGGCAGCCGATGCGGCAATGACAAACGATGCAGCGGCTGTAACCAATCCTGATCTGTACGAAATAACCTGCCATGGGCATAGCTAGCGTTATATGCATAGCATAAGCCAAAAGCTTTCAAGCTGCAACTGTATATGTAACATATATAGACTACACTGTTTGTTGCTGCTGTGTGTTTTCACTATACAACAAAATTATTTGAGAATTTTGAAATATGTGGTTGATTTAAAAAGCGTGTAATTGAGTCCAGAAGTTGCAAATAATTTGTAATTGTGTCCCTACCCTACATTCGAGGAACTAGTTACAAACGACTAAAACACTTAAAAGTTCATGAGTCATATAGAAAACTACTTTTATATTAGAAGATTATAGAATAAAAATAAGACAATTGTTATTTCATATGGTAAAGGAACTAAAATGATGGTAATATCAGTGTTGAGTGTGATGAAACTAATCTAACACTTGCTAAGGTAACAATTTTATAAGTTTAAAATAGTAATAGTTTTTTTTTTAACTTAGTATCCGGGGCCTTGAGACGACTAATTCAAGGGGACCAATCCCACCAACCACTGGCGGAGAAGGGGTCCATTTAAAGTCATAGCAAAGCTCTATGTAAAGACTGACCCAACACGGGAATTGTTAGAATTTAGTGGAATTCGAACTTGAGATCTTGAGAGAAGTCCACTCTCAGATTCTAAGCCTTCATTATTAGGCCAACCTTCGAAGATTAGACAAAAGCCGATATTATTAGGTTAGACACCATCACCCTAATTGAACCAGAAACTTCACACTTGTCTATATATTTCTAGTGGTTATTGTCATATATACTTACTTAAGATGCCTGTTTACACTAGAGTAGTCATTTCCAAATGGCAGCGCAGAGCCGTTTAGTGGGATAGCGGGATTGCTCATATACGGAATGACCGCTCTATTTGATCATTTTTGGAAAAATTACTTATAATAATTAGAGATTAAAGGTAGTGCATGACAATGTAAAATAATTTTACATCATCATCCAATAGAAATTCTCCATTCAGCCATGTCCTAACACTAACTCAAAAATATCAGTGTGATTTGGGAGAATACACAATGGTCATTAATCGATAGTGTAAAAACAGATTTACACCGACCCATTTTCTCTAATAATTATAACATATATTTAATTTAAAATTAAACAAATAACTCAACTCATAAAATATTCATAAATCATCGCACACATGACTCTTTAAGTGCATAAAGGACTATGAAGGAAGGGCAAGGTTGAGTCTTAACTCAAGTTTGATTGAAAACTCCAAAATTACTCTTAAAACAATGTAAATTTAATGGTGGTTACTTTTGGGTTTTTAGCGGAGAAAAGGATAGCGGGCCAGAAAACACTCAGGGCTGAGAACCGCTCTGCTTTCCTCCATAATTCTGCTATTTACCCTATAGCAGCCTCCTATAGGGTTCTGCACTGTTAAGATTCTCCTTAGCTTCCACTCTGCTATTTGACTACTCTGTTTTAAACCTCTATAGTGCACGAATGAGATGGAATAAAATGATATTTCATTGTTTGGACAATTCAAAAACGGATGGAGCGGAGCAGAATGGAGTGGTATGGATTTCATTCCATTCCATCACTTACCACCATTTTTCTTCCCCTCCAATTTGGGCGGAATGAACAAGTTAACTTATTCCGTTCTAAAATTTCCATTCCATCACTTACCACCATTTTTCTTCCCCTCCAATTTGGGCGGAATGAACAAGTTAACTTATTCCGTTCTAAAATTTCCAAACAATGGAATGGTATCTTCGTTCCGTTCCACTCCATTCCGCTTCATCCCAATCCGCTCCGCTCCAATCCGTTCCGTTGATTTTATGATATCCAAACATAGCCTCAGTGGTAATCAAACATTAACACCTTCTCATGTTATTTCTGTTCTAGAATATCAATGTGGCATTAATTACATAAATTTCTACTAATACTCTTATTTACATCTCAATCAATTTAACTGCCACACTAACTACTTTACTAATAAGAGTATTTAGATATAAGGTTCATTTTTTATCATTTACTCATAAAATTAATTATTTATCATAGAAATTACTAGTACACTGGGTAATAATTTCGTAACAAAGTATAGATAGAAACTGAATGAGGAGAAGGTGTGTACCTCTTGAACATCAGAGGATTCAACGGTCCAGGGGCCATAAACACCTTTATAAACTACGGTATCGCTCAATGAACCTTGGGGGTTTTCTCCCACCGCTTTACACCTTACCGACCGGATTCTGATTGTTGAAGAAGGAATCCGAGCTCCACAACATAAGCTTGAGGAAGGAATCCGGAGAAGAGTAGGAGGTCCTACCGATACTGATGCAGCCACAGCCGCAGTACTCAATCCTTGCAGTGCCATATTCTGATTTTCTCTAATTAATTCAATTGCAGTAATATAATAATGATCTCGTTTTATATTTGTGTGGTTATTAACCATTCAAATTTGACTCGTGTCTTGCTCTATCTTAGACCATCTACAATGGTTTTAACACTAACACCCACTTTTTCAACTTCCAACACTCTACATCATTTTCTCTTTCTTCCACCTAATAACTCAACACCCATTCAACTTTTACCCTCTCCAATGGTTTTTTACTCAACACCCTACCCCACCACTTTTTATTTTCATATTCTTATTCAAATTTTATTTTTATTTTTATGATTACATAAAATTACAATTATCGATTAAAATTAAATTAAAATAATAAATACTTAATAATTTATTTTTTAATTTATTGTAATAAAAACAAAATTTATTTAAATAATTGGATACGATACAAAAGACACTTAACTTCAAAAAAAACACTACTAGAAAGATAATAATAGAGAAAAATAGTGAAAAACTTGGTTTTTTTTCTGTGTCCAAATCAAATGAACCAAGTCTCTATTTATAGAGAAAAAAAAATCATGAATTTTGGTTAAAAAAAAAATTAATTTGCAACGAAATAATTAAGTTCAAAGTATTAAATGGATAAAAATCTGGCCAGCCAATCAAGACCAGCCACATCAGCCCCTGCGTCAGTGTACATGGTGTTGAGTTTTCTCAACATCTCTCTCCTCCAACACACACTCAACACTACTCTAAACACACCATTGCACATGATTTTGCCATGTTGAGTTTAATTAAACACACCATTGCACATGGTCTTAGGTGCAAAACTTCTACTCATTTTATTTATTTTATCGTACTACTAGTTCTTATACTTATTTATTATTAGAGATTTATTATTTTTATTATATGAACTTTTTAGAGATTCAGGATTAACGATAAAATAGAATTTTAATAAAAAATTGAACAACTGTTCTTAAATTTTAATCATATAATAAATTCTTAAATATTTAATTATAAAAGTAAATATTATTTAAATTTTACATTAAAAAAAAGAGCGGTCTCATACAATTTGAAAGACTATTTCAATTAAAAAAAAAATTTGTTAAATGTCAATCACCAGTAAACCAATTGGATATTTCAATTTTAAAATTTTGTTCCATAGAAAGATTTTAAATGCAAATAACATTAAAGCTATAAAAAAATATCTAAATATTTTAACATTTCGAAAGAAAGGCTAAACAACAAATACGCAATTATCGATGCAAACATTTATTTTTTAACAACAATATTAAAATCAAAGTGTTTTTAATTAATAAACAACTAAAAATTAAAATTGTAAAATATGAGAATACAATGCAACCATTTTGTTTTTGTCAAATATGGCAAATTTCTAGAACAATTATAATCATATAATTAAAATATATATAAACATTCAAAATTTTGTATGTTAAATATATTCTCAAAATAATGAGACGCTTGTAATTTTGAGACATTTTGATGAAAACCTTGACATTTTATTAGAATTGATATAGTGTGATGAAGAAAGTCGAACTAACTATACAAATTATAAAATTTTATAAAAATTATACTAAGATAAACTAACCCAAATATGATTATTTAAACATCTTTTATATATAATACTTTAATTTATAATATATTTAATTATTAAAATTAATAAAAATAATATTAACTTTGCTAAAATCATAATATTATTATTGAATAAAATTAAACAGTATATCTTTCTATATAAAAATAATAACAATAGATCAAACCACTTATAAAAATGTAATATTTAACATCAAATTTTAATAAAAAATGAAATGAGCATATAATAAATATTTAAATATTGAATTATAAAATATTAATACATCTAAAATTTATAATTAAATAAGAAAATAAAATTAAAAGGATTATTAAAGGATAGAATAATTAACTTTAAAATTTGGGGAGGTTATTGGTGTTATGAAGTGAATGGAAACGAATGATGTCGTTAAAATTAGAGGTGTTCAAATCTAAACCGATCCAAAAAAAATTGAATATTATTGGATGTGTTTGGGTGTCATTTTGTAAAAAACGCATGGTGTAGATCATATTTCGGATTAATTTTTCAAAATCGAACCAAATTGTAAGTATATATTTTATACTTATTTATTTTTTATTTATTTTTTATTCATATGATATGTGTTAATTTATTATACGATGATTTTCTTAGTTTAGTTAAATCTGTTTATTTTATTATTTCTTTTATTTCAATCATAATCGATCATTCTCATTTTTTAATATTAATTGTTAATATAATATATATTAAATATTATATCAAATCTATTATTTAGATATGCGCCCTATATCCTGCTGCAGCACAGTGTATAAGATAATCTCCAAAATCTTCACTATCAGGCTAGGTAAAGTGATCAACTCTATTATTGATGACAGTCAATCTGCGGTTGTTCTTGGGAAGGTTATCCATGATAACATTATGTTGGCTCAGGAATTGGTGAGAGGCTATGACAGGAAAAATATATCCCTCAGATGTATGATATAGATGGACATTCAAAACGCTTATGATACCGTTGAGTGGCCTGCCCTTAATCAAATTTTAATTGAGCTTGGCTTTCCCCATAAGTTTGTTACCTGGATTATGGTTTGTGTAAGAACAGTGTCTTATAGATATTCTATTAATGGTACCCCTACTAGAATCCTTAAAGCCAAGAGAGGATTGAGACAAGGGGATCCGGTGTCTCCCTTTCTCTTTGTCCTGATTATGGAATACCTTCATAGGGTGTTACAAGGTCTTAGCTTAGAGCCTAATTTTAATTTCCATCCTAAATGCCATAATCTTAAGATTATTAACCTGTGCTTTGCAGATGATTTATTATTGTTTAGCAGTGGCAACTTGATTTCTATGTTAATGATGATGGGGAAATTTAGAGAGTTTTTTGCTGTAACTAGGCTGTATGCTAGCCCTCCTAAGTGTAAAGTTTACTTTGGGGGTGGTAATGTGGAGGATCAAGGTTTGATCCAACAGGCAACTGGTTTTGGCAGAGGTGCATTGCCTTTCAAGTATCTTGGGGATCCTCTGGCAAGTAGAAAACTTAGTATAAATATGTGCCAACCCCTTATTGACAAAATGTTGTGTAGAATAAATCATTGGAGTACCAGACTTTTATCCTATGCAGGGCGTTTACAGCTTATACGAAGCGTGATTTTTGTGATAGCCAACTTTTGGATGCAAATATTCCCTTTGCCCAAAAATATCATTGCCCATATTGACAGTCTTTGCCATAGATTCCTCTAGACAGGAAAAGATGTCGCTTCAAGGAAGGCTCCCATCTCTTGGGACCATACTTGTGGCTCTCGTGCAGCTAGTGGCATGAATATTATATCTCTTGCAGAATGGAACCGTACCACTATTGGCAAATTACTATGGAATGTGTGTGCTAAAAAGGATAAGTTGTGGATTAGGTGGATCCACCTTTACTACATCAAAAGGAATAATGTGAACACTTATCAACCCAGTCCTGCCAATTCCTAGATCCTGAAGGCTATATTCAAATATAGAGAAGATTTAATGCAGTTTGCCCCGTGGCAAGTCTTTCAAACGACTAGGGTTTATGAAACCAACAGAGTGTATAAGTTGCTTAGAGGAGATAGACTCAAAGTCATATGGGGACCCTTATATATGCTAATAGAGCTAGACCGTTTGCCATTTTTACTTTGTGGATGGCATGTCAAAACCGTCTGCCTATGAAGGATAGACTAAATCGGTTTGGTATCATAACTGATGGAAAGTGTGTGTATTGTGGTCAGCTGGAAACGTGTAGGCATCTGTTTTTCGATTGTGCATAAACCAAGAGCGTTTGGAGTCAGATTCTCACCTGGATGAAGATTAGGCATGTTCCTGGAGATTGGATTGAAGAGTTAAACTGGCTCTGTTATCAGATAAAGGGGAAAAGGGGTCGTGCTAAACATCTAAAGTTAGCAGTCACTGAGACGATCTATGTTGTTTGGAACCAAAGAATCAAGATTATTTTCCAGAATGGGAAAAAGGAGGCTTCAAGGAGTAAAGCCATCATGGAATTTATTTGATACAGGGTTGATTTAGATTTTAAATTGGCTAATTATTGCAATATGTTGTAGTAATCTTCTGATGTAGAGTTTTCTGTGTTTGGTTTGGCTTGTAGTAGCCTGGATCTTTGGATCGGTTGTTGTACTTGTCCTGTTTTTGGAATAAAATTGTTATTTGCTCCAAAAATAAAGATATTATTTATTAGCATTTTTATAATCTTAAAAAAATATATAATTTTTAATTTAGATATCCAAAAATCGATCTAAAATACACTGCATGAAATTAAATCAGATCGGATCAGATTTTTTTAATTAATCATTCAAAATAAAATCGAATCGCCTGTAAATTTATCAGGGAGAGAAGTTTAGGTATAGGTGACTTAGAAGTCAAAAGGTCAACTAGTTTGGTCAACAGGGTCAATGGTCAACAATTGACCAAAAGTCAATTTTTGACCAAAAAGTCAACTCTTGTAAAAATGTAAGTTTTTTGTAACTTTCTTGGTGGGAATATTGTAATGAATACTTGGCAAGAGAATGAAGAATGTAAGGATTTTTGGTAATGGAATTTGAGCGGTTTGACTTTTCACATGAATGTTGACTTTTGAATATTTGGCTTTTGTACTAATAATTTGTAGTTGAATGATGAACTTTGAATGATGATAGCATTTGAATGTATTTGAACTTTGGATGAATGTCGAAAATGTGAATTAAGGACGAGTGAATTTGACGCCTTTGTTCGAGACCTTTGAACTTAAAACCTTTGATGCCATTTGAACACCTTGGGAAACTTGAATTAATACCCCACCATGATCATCAATTGTCAATGAAAACCTCAACCTTAATGTTCGAACCTTAAGTGATTTGTATAAGTAATGAGCCCATTTGAGGGCTCCTAGAAAATGATAGCAAAACTTGAGGAAGCATCATAACCATGATAGCCTTAACACAAAACCCTGATCTCATTCTCAATTGATGAACACCACTAAGCTTCAACATGGAACCACGAACCTTAATCCTTTGAGGTCCATGCCCACCATATGCCTAGGGAAATAAACCCTAGGTCAAGAAATCCCTGTAGATAGGAACTATATAATCAAGTGTGTTTCAAAATACCTGAGCCAATCACAATCCTGATTAATTGCAAGATACCATCTTTAAGGAAATAATTAACCTTGTGCCAAGACTTAAGTGAAACCTTAATTTGTCCTATGATCCTTGATCCCATGTTTTTTAGAGGTTTTATTTAATGAATGAATGCATGATATGTGAATGACCTAATATAGGTATGCAGATGACATGAGAAGCATAAGTCAGTTAGAAGTAAAATTAGGAGGGCAAATTTTGGGGTGCAACAATAAGGATATTATTTTGCTCTGTTGATTTCATATTAGTGAAAAATGTTCAAGCAAGATGAAAGTAGGGATGAAAATAGGTCAGGCCGAGCCTTAGAAGGGCCGAACCTAGCTTACAATAATTTTTTAATGCCCGAGTCTGGTCTATTACCTATTATAGGATTTTTTTTTTGTCTGGTCTATGGCCTATTAAAGAATTTTTTTAGTTTGGTCTGACCTTTAAAAGTCGGGTTTGGCTAAAGGCATATTTAAAATCTTGTTTCACATTAAGTCTTTCAAATAATCAAGTTTACCTACTTTTTTACATAGAAAACAAGGCCTTTTATATATTATTTAGCCTATATAGACCAACATGTAAGGCTTCAAAGACTTTTCTTAATAGACTAAGTCTCACTATTTAATTAAATAGGCTTTTAAAAAGCCTAAGCCTAACCTTTTATTAAATAGGTCAGGCTAAAGACTCCTATAGGCCGGCCTGGCCTATTCTTATCCCTATATTGCAAGTAATATGGTGTGAATGATATGCAAGAGACGAGAGACACATTATAGATGAAACTTGTATGGGAAAGTGATGAGGTGGAGTATCATCAACATATGCAACAACTTAAGCATGTTTATGTAAATTGTAGTTAATTAATTGACTATATGAAACATGTATTGTATTTCAATGCTTTCTTAACTGCCAAGGCACCATAGATGGTTTTGAGATGACTTGCACTTCTCATAGGCATAGATTTGTTGGAGAATGAATCAATTAAATGTTTCATTCGGGAAATACCACGACTAATATGTTTATACTTTTAGTAGTTATATTATATTTATTTGATGTTTTTATCGTTTTAATGTATAGTCTGCTTATTTGATTTTTTTTTATCATTTTAAGGTATAACATGCTCATTTGATGTGTTTGTTATCATTTTAATGTATAGCATGCTCATTTGATATTTTTTATCAGGTATATCATCATTTGATGTTTTCTTTCATTTTAGGATTGAGTTTGCTCATTGGAAATTAAAGCATTTGTTGGAGAACATTATATGTGACTTTTAAAAATGTTGGGAGACTATGGATAGTAACTTGAGGTTACTATTGGGAAACATTAAAGCTTCTTTTTAGAAGAGTTTTTATGAAGTTGAGCATGCGCAAGATAGTCCATTTTATGGGAATCTGTGTGGATCAGACACCCAAATCTTCTTTGAGACGCATTGTTGAAGATTTCCTAAAGGTTGATTATGTGGGAACCGATATCCAAATTTGTGGGTATACTCTTGGAATATCATACGTGTTTCCTTATACTTTTAAGTTAGGAAGATACACATTAGATGGTGTTTCGATACCAATAAATGTTGTTCATATTCATTCGAGAAAATTAAGCATGGAAGGTCATTAAAAGGTGCACACAAATGATGGAACATAGGTGGAAATGACTAGTGTAATAAAAGCATTATGGAGAAGATCTAAGTCACTGAATATTGTAAGGAAAATATCATTAAAAAGTAGGATGTGTGAAATTGCTTATCACACTATGACTTATGGGTTCACCGTCTAAAAAAAATAAAGGAAAAATGATATTGAAGTATAAGTGTATAGGTCAAATTATGGGCTTACCACACTATGACTTATAGGTCAAATTTTGATGATATAGTTGATATTGAAGTAGATAGAAAGTATGTGTTTAGATTCATTGCACCATTGCTTAGATATGGTGAGAATGGTTGGTTGATAGTCAGTCGAGACTTGGATAATGAAGTAAGAGCTAGATCAAAGTCGCTATGAGAAGTTATTTGGAGATAGATCTTTAGAAGTGAGAGAATATTTGATGATATCATGTTAAGGTCCTCATCCACAAGAAAAATGGATGATGTTTCTAGATATGGATTATGTGATAACAAATCAATATACTGTCATTCTTGTATGTTTAGGGTATCTTAGTCAGACTTTTTTTCCTATGACGGAAGAGATTTACCTCTTAAATGAACACGCAATTGCTTTAAGAAATTAGTATCCACACTTGGGTGTGAAGATAGTTTGGTTTAACAAAAAAAATGCTAATGTCTAGAAATTAATTTTAAAAATTATTATAAATTAAATTATTTGTCAAGTTATTTTCATATTAATATAGTTAGTGAAAAGTATAGTTTATAACAACAAAATATATAGTTTCTAATAAAAATATTATTTAATAATGAATCAAATATTAATATTTAATTGTATAAACGATTCAATCCATATTTTTATTATGTAAATTAAATATTAATAAGTTAAGATGAATTATATTTTGGTTTTATATACTTATTGTAGATTTTTCGTTTGGTCGTTTATCTTTTTTTTTTTCTTTCGGAAATGGTCTTGTGTTTTACAAAAGAATAATAAAGAGTGGGGAAAATTGAGTAAAAGCTACAAGGGAACCATCAGGATCTAGACCGTACAAATTTAGCATCCTCAACTACCAGATTTTTCTAAAAATCTAATACTTTTCGATGCTTCACGAATATTTTGAAATATTCGATAGAAATGTACCAAACTATATAAAACTTTTGTAAAGAACACAACTACTACCTAGAAAATGCCAGAATTTTCCAAAAAATCTAGTAAAACTGCAACAAAATATTAGATTTTTCAATAAAAATCTGGTAAAAATGCAACAAAATACCGAATATTTAAAAAAAAAAAAGGAAAAAACTCATACCAGATTTTTAAAATCCAAATAAAATGCATAAATTTTATTTCTTGCAAAAATGTTCATACCAGATATTTCTGATAACTATTGGATTTTTAGTTTTTTTTACCAGTTTTATAGAGTGGACTTTTTTTTATTTTACAAAATGTCATTTTTTAAAAGTAAACAATGCAAAGAGTATTTTTGTCATTATTAAAATATATAGGGTTGTCAGGTTAAGGTGGGGTGTAAGGATAAAATCTCCATTTTACGGAGCTTGGTGCAAAATTCTACTTTTTTAAGGCTTTTTTAAAATAATTCAGAACTTAAAGGAACTTGATACATACATTCATAAAATAAATTAAACTATTATATTTTAAAAAATATAATAACTTAAATTGAATTACCATAAAACTTTAGTTTCAGCGAGAAAGTGTGAGTTTTTCTATTGCATTAGGTTATACACATTGTTGATCAAATTGTTTGTTCCTTGCATGTCTAAATTAACTAGGATTTGTTGGAGATTGTGAAGCATTTCATGTCCAAAAATTATAGATTGTGTTGAAGGTTGATTCGATGCATGATCTTGGAGCGGTTGGAAGGTTGAAAGAACTTGAAAAACCTTATGTCCAATTGTTGGAGGTGCTAGATTTCGCAACGTTGGAACTCTGGGAAGAGAAACTAAGACCAAAGCATCTTCAGTTGGTGGAGGAAGTGGACTTTCCTCAACGGATCAAGAGCGTTGGTTGTAGTAGCAGTCATAAAATTTTAGTCTCGACGAGAAAGTGTGAGTTCTGGTATTAGATTAGGTCATATAAATTGTTCATCAAATCGTGTTCCCCTTGTGTGCCTAAACTAACTTGCATTTGTTGGATATTGTGGAGAATTTCATGAACATGAATTATAGATTGCGACGAAGATTGCTTCGATGTTTGACCATGGAATAGTTTTTAATAAGGTTGGAAGGTTGGAAGAACTTGAAAAACCCTTTTTCCAACTGTTAGAGGTGCTAGATTTTGCAACATTGGAACTGTGGAAAAAGTAACTAAGACTAGAGCATCTTCGATTGGTGAAAGAAGTGGGCATTCCCTCAATGAATCAGGAGCATTGGTTGTAGTAGCGGTCATAAAATTTTAGTTTCGGCGAGAAAGTGTGAGGTCTACTATTGCATTAGGTTATAGACATTGTTCACCAAATTGTTTTTCCATTCTGTGCATAAACTAACATGCATTTGTTGGAGATTGTGGAGCATTTCATGTCCGGGAATTAAAGATTACGACGAAGGTTGCTTCGATATTTGACCTTGGAGCAGTTTTAGAGAAGGTTAAAAGGTTGGAAGAACTTAAAAGATCCTTTGTACAACTGTTTGAAGGGCTAGTTTTTGCAACATTAGAACTGTGTAAGGAGTAACTAAGACTGTAGCGTCTTCGGTTGGTGGAGGAAGTGCACATTCCCTCAACGGGTCAGGAGCGTTGGTTGTAGTAGCGGTCAGAAGCCGAGCTTATAGCTTTCAATGCGACTGTGATAATATGAATGGATACGCAAACTATATATATATATATATATATATATATATATATATATATATATATATATATATATATATATATATAAGAGATATATGCTTTGAAAGAGAGATGATCAGTGATCTGAAATAGAAAGATCAATGATCTAGATTCATGGTGAAGACATGGTGGTTTTTTATGGAAATTCACAGTAATCAGGAGTCGATTCCCACAAGCGGCATCATTGTTTCGTATTGGAACCAGAAATAGGTTGATATTGAATGAAACAAATACCTGATGCGGTGGAGGGAGCTTCCTGTATGGTGGAGCGGGAATGAACTTGCAAGGTACTCCATTGTCCAAGTCAGTAAATGAGTGAGAAAGTACTTTGAAAATGTGAATGAAAAAAATACTTAAAATAGCGCATGTTATGCTTTATGTAGCGTGATCGGTTAAAACCGTGTTTGTGAGATCCGACGCCTCACGTGAGTTGCCTTCCAATCAAATCCAACGATGAAAAATATGTTGGAGGCTTTAATCACGTGTCCTCGATCGTAGTGAGATCTCGTCTATTTTTTATGTCTTTATGTGCAATGCTTATTACTACCTTTGGTCTTATTTATAAGAGAATGTTGACTTTTTAGATTAATTGGATAATCAATGTATTTGGTCTATTATACCGTCTAAATATATTGATTGCTCAATGAACCTAAAAAATAAAACCATGTATTGAACATTTCATCATGGACGTTACGAACAGAAAAAGAAAAAAAAAATACTTTATTGTTTTGAATTCTTTTATCATGTTTGTACTAGTTGTTTTATGTGGGATCTTCTTATCCATAAGCATGTATAAGAGTAGATTAAAAATTTCTCAAAAGAAGTGTAACAATAATTTATAAAAAACTTTTTAAAAAATCCTTTCTAAATTAAACGCAAGTCTGTTTAATAAATGTATAGTAAGAATTTCACACTCAAATATTAAAAAAAAAAAAAATTTTGTATCATTAAAAAAGATCAATTGAAAGTTATACTTGAGACATATATATATATATATATATATATATATATATATATATATATATATATATATATATATATATATATATATATATATATATATATATATATATATATATATATATATATATTACAGACAGAGAATAAGGAGACCAAACCAAAAACTTCTTAATGAGAAATTCTATAGTAAGAAAGATCCATGGAATTTTTAGCCAACTCCATGAAAATATTGCTATGAACAAACATTATATTCACATACTCACATGTTCGAATTCTCAACAATACTTAAGAGTAAAATCTAAAAGGAAACAGAATAAAAATAAAATTCAACAATACTTAAGAGTAAAATCTAAAAGGAAACAGAATAAAAATAAAATTCAAAAGAGAAATAGTTAATAGTTAATTTGATTACGAAATCAAAAGTTAATTTTGCACCTAAGATCATCTCCTTTAATTTTTTATATTAACTATTTTTAATTCAGAATTAACTTTTGTACAAAATTGAAAGAGAAATTGAATAACACGAATCAAATTAACTATTTTTATATTAATTATTTTAAATTTGACTAACACGAATCATATGTAAAATTTTTGAAGTAAATGATCTAACTAATCATTATTTTATACTAGAACGATTATAATCACAAGTACACTTTTTAAACATTAAATATGTTTTTGGTTTCGTAAAAGTGTAACCGTGATTATAATTGTCGTAGTATAAATTAATGATAATTTATTTTTTTAATATAAAAATAGTGAATAACAATATTGTTATTGATAGCGTTTTGTCGCATGCGTTTTACGGTAATGACGGTTTAAAACCCTAGTCCTAATCAAATATAAAAAAATAAATATATTTATTTTCTATAAAAATTCGACAATTTTAATTTCTGCCTTTAAAAATTATCATATTTAAATTATCTGTTGTGAAAAAAAAAAAAAAATTTAGGTGTCCGTGCGACTTGTCGTACACTAGGTAGCATGAAAAACACGCAAAATTAAGTAAGTTGACTGTATTGCTTGTTATTTTGCACTGCCAGAGCTGTGCAGTCTTCTGCCTGCACTCTAGTGTCTGTGCTTTACCAGAGATATTCATGGTGCACTTATGAAACGTTTGATATCACGTTCGATTTGAACTGTGGCTCATGGTAATTCTCTCAAATTCACTGTAATATTAAACATACAATTAGTGAATTATAAGCACTCTTCGCCTTCAAATTAATTATCTATACCACATACTTTTGTCCTATATTAAAAAGAGATAACTAGATGATATTTTGTAAAAAATTAGTTTTGTTCCATATTAAAAAGAGGTAGCTAGATGATTTTGTAAAAAAAAAAGTTTTACCCTATATTAAAATGGATATGGATAGTCACTCTTTCAATTTTTGTTAATGGGTCAAATCTTTACAATCCAAGAGATCTTTGTATCACATATCAATCTAAAATTTTAAATGTCATCCAACATTTTAAGTGTGTTTAGATGACTTAGTTGAAATTTTTTAAAGAATTTAAAATTTTAAACAATTTAAGTGAATCAATGGAACTTATTTATTTTTAAATTCAATAGAGTATTAAAATAAGTTTCATAAATTTTAAAAAATTTAAGCTAAATTTAAAATATAAAAAATAGACATTAATTTGTAATTTTTTGAAATTTTGAAGAGACTATTTTATAAAATTTGGAATATATTAAGACTTATTTACAATTTTCTGAAGATTTTGGAAGTGTTTAAATTTTCATAAAATATGAGAACATTCTTGCAAAATTTAAAAAATTAATTATAAATAATTTAACATTTCTATATAATATAAATTGAAGAAGCAATTCCAAATTTTTTATATTTTGTTGTCATTTGAATTTTTTAATTTTTTTTTCTGCACGATGTGTGGGCTAAGTCCAAAACAACAAACAAAACTCAACCAATGCCTTAAATTTATTTCATAGGATCCATTTAATTTATTTATTTTAAATAATTTGACTTTCTTTAAATTAACTTGAATAAAATAATTTATAAATTTATATTATTTTAACTTCTTTTTTTTAAATTCAAACAATGAATTTTAGTCGAGTCATTTTAAATTTTCTCAAAAAATTATTTTTCTCGTTAAAATGTTTCATCCAAATATGGACATGAGTAATTTCTCTTATATATCCAATATTTTCTTCATTTCTAATAGATATGAGACTTAATTACTCACACTTGAATCCCAACAATTTCTTCTACAAGTGTGAGTCAGTCACATCACTAATCTTGATTATATTAGGATCAACATCCGCTCACTCGCCGAGTCTAACTATGACTCTAATACCATTAGTTGAAAAATTCGAAAAACGTTTGTCGAAAGAGTTAATAGACTAAATGTTGAAATTTAAAATATTATTAAGATGAAATATTAATATTGTATTATTTATGTTTTAATCTGTTATATATTTATTTATTTTTGATAATACGATACATAACTTTTGTTAAAGATATACAACAAAAATTGAGGTGAAGAATAGTACAATACACATTAATAGCATGAAACAAGCAAAATTAAGTATATGTTGACTGCAAGTGCAAAGAGTGTTGGCTAATGCTTTGCACTGCAGGAGCAGTACAGTCTTCCGCCTGCACTCTGGCTTCTGGGCTTTTTTTCAGAGATACATGGTGTGTAGTTTACTGGAAAATTAAATATGATCAAGTCCCATATTAAAACTCGAAAAAATATATATAAAAAGGTATGATTTTGAAAAAGAAAAAAAAGGAGTTTTGTCCTATCCAGAAAATCTTAAAACAATTGTGTTGTGGTATTTTATGAGACTTTGGAAGATTGTGAACATACTTGCTTCCATCACCTTATATAAGCATTTAAAACAAAGATGGTCAAGAGGATATGTCCAGTTTGTCTTTGACTGCCATATTCAATGCCTGCATGGCTGTATATCCATGCGAGCCATCTGACAAGCTAGCTATGCAAATTGCAAATTGAGATAGAGATTGTTTTATTTTCTTTTATATAATGGAGGCTAGACAATGATATCTTTAAGTTGGCTTAAAAGTTAATAAGTTATATGAAATTTGGCATATGGGGGAAAGATGAGTTTTTTCCATAATAATGGTGCCTTGGCGCTCACTTAATAGGAAAAGTGATCTTCCTACTATTGCTAATTTGTTAGAAACAAAATGCTTAAAGAGGTGACTAATGTGTTTGGTAGGGTCATCTTAAAAGGGAGCCCGCATCATTCAAAAATATTGAAATAAGTGTTTCATAAACGACTAATACTAGATCGTAGAGTAAGGATAAGCCGATGCTAGGATTTTGAGATCACAATAAAGTAATTTACATTGACCTTACACATAGTTGTCGTTGGTATAACAGTCACCGTAACAAATTACAAGGTAGCAAGACCCTTCAAAGACGATGAAAATTTGTGCAATGTCCTCTACATCAACACGCTCGAGAAATTAGGGCTCCGTCATCTAGATTTATGTCTGGACAATGGTGGAGATTCCATGGCTTTTAACGATTCCATAACCTGCCCTTGTAGAATGACAAGTCTACTACTATCGCTTGGAGAAAGAGAAAGCAAAATAGAGACGAAGGTCCAAAGAGATTAATCATGTTCGACCTTGGCGAGCATGAAGAAGAAGTTAGGTCAAACTCGGGCGACGATCCTGAAGTGGTTTAGCTCATTGATAATTCAACCAGATCCATAAGATAAAATTTGGACCTCATTCTGAGGTAAAGTACACGCCGATTAGATGAATCTAAGCTAATACAAATTTCTTCACTATTTCTCCATAGGAAATGCCCGACATCGATTCTACCATAGCAACTTGCTAGAGAATATCGATCAAATGCCCGAAAATCTCCAAGAAAAGTCGCAGGTACCGTCGGAATGCTTGAAAGACTATTAGAGGCCCACTTTATTTTTGAAGTGAAACACACAAGACAACTCTCCAATGTTGTACTAGACCAGTGGGTAAACGACTTAGTCAACCGTACAACTTCCAGCTAGGAGCATTTACTATATAAGTGTGACCATACATATATGATCGGACTTGTTAGAGAATAAATGTTATTCATGATCAAGTAAACCAACCATAAATATGTTGGTTGCATGGTTGTACTCCTTAGACGGGGGTATATAGACGCGAGAAACTAAAATAAGATAGACAAGCGAGGATCACACCAACAACATACCAAACTCTAAGATATGTTGATCACTAAATGGTCAAACTCAAACTTTCGGGAGTCGACTGTCTAGGAAACGCGCGTCCATACTCCTAGATTACGTAGTTCATTTGGGAAGAAATGGAAAAGAAGTTGCATCTTCCTTACCTACTGTTCCCCCAACAAGATAAGTATCTCTAGAAGCTCTTCAAAATTTAAACAAATAAATCTTCTAACTATAAGAAATATTATGTGTACGAATACCTTTATAGCCTTTTTCAATATTGAACAAACTATATTTTTAAAGTAGGATCCCTCTTGACAAAATGCGCTTGAAGCGCAGCTGGAGCATTTTCTCTTAGGAACTAATCATTCAAAAAGCGTAACCGTTGTAGCTTGGAGACATCCACTATAAAACATATCAAAACATGGGGACAGGGACAAGAACCCCACCTTTGGTCAGGGACGATTCCTTATGATGCTGAAAAATATCACCAACTATTTGCAACCGAAACTAATAACGACTAAACTTGATCACTATTTTGACTCCCACTAGTCATAACTATAGAATTTAGCAAATACACCGAGCCTCATTAGTAGGACAATCAATAATTGGGTTTAAAGACATGGAGAGGATAAATATAATGCGATAAACCCCACTTACAGAAACAGTCAAGTTCAGTCACAATAAGAGTAGGAAATAACAAGTGGGTTCGAAGCTCAGAAACCAAGCTGACAACGACCTAAGTAATAAAGCTGAAATACCATGAAGAAAATTTTAAAAAATGATATCATATACGAAGAAAGCATCAAACGAAAGGTAAATGTATAAATATTATTGTTTGTGTAGATAACAAGGGAACATAAGGAAATGACACCCTTTTTAACATTACATTAAAAACAAAAAAGAAAAAGAGAAAAAATTCACATGTCTCCACCTTCAGACGCTACATCGAGGTCTTCCATCAATTCTCCATCCCAAACGACCTTGAATGGGTTAAAATGCAAGCAAGGAATAGAGACGTCAAAACAAAGTTTTTTCACCTAGCTAGCAACTAGATCAAAGGCCCTATACACCTTCTAAAGAGTTTGCTAAAGGGACATATGACCTCCTTCCTCAGCCCAGCCACCCGATCATCACAGGATTCGCAGTCTATTGCTCGAGATTCCTTCTCATACTGAATATTTTTCAAAGCCTCGTTGGCACGGAACTTAATCTTCTTTTTAGCAACATTTGTATCTAGTCGAGGCTTCTTCTTCGTTTCTAGGGAGGACTCAATTCAATAATCATGGCAACTAAAGGAGAAGGAATGCCATGAATTGTCACTTCCCCCAGAAGAGCCCCAACACAAGTAACCTTCTTTTAAAGGGATAATATTTCCTCCTAAATCTTAGACCATTTCTATTCCATATCTTCGTACTTGCCCTTCCAGATATACCTCTATTCGGAAGGATTGCCCAAGGCTAGAATGCCCCTACCAGCAACATTTAGGGAGAATACAGAAGGAGTTCAGTAAGTGTACAAAGTACATCTTCTACACTTCAAGGAGATTCTGAAGGTAGGTCAGACTCTCTTTAGACATGGCAACACCGGTCTCTTGAAGAGTGAGAGAAAGGTGGTCGATCATGAAGCGGCATCCCCGAACAACCGAGTCCATTTAGTTGAATCTTCATCAAGGAGAGGACTTTAGTCCTAATTTTTGTCCTTTTATATTAGAAGGAGAGGAACGAGTTTGGTCTTCACCAATCACAATAGATCCCTAGAAGAAAGCTGGTTAGGACCATGAGTACCCGAAGAAGCCTCAAAGTAACATGCATGGTAGGACCGAAAGGATGAGGAGTACGGGCCTGAGTCAGAGGTGTGACAAGAACACCCCAACCTTCTGCACTTTAGAAATAATATAAAAATTTTATAGATCATCCATTTTATCTGCAAATATCAAAAACTCATGTAAAAAAGGGAATGATTCTACCCTCACCAAAAACCTTTTTCCTACTTCGAATATTGACCATGCCCACAATAATGTAAGTATCAATGGATTGCTTCCTCTACAGAGAAGACTTCATCTTAGTAGGTTCAAACACCTTCTCAAAATCGAGACTTCAATAAAGATCCTCATGATCTCTCTTCATCATAACCTCATCAGGGGTGAGAGAATCCATTTGAATAGAATACGAATGGGGTTCATGATGGAAATGGACCCAAGCCAAGTATTTATGAATCCTATCTATGCAGAAACGAGAAGACCCAACATGAACATAATATAACATGGAATGGGCTTCCAAAGTATGTGGCTTCACCAATAGGAAACACCCCTAAACATTATCCCAACTCTTAGAAATTTTTGGCATCACACAATATATTGTTGAACCCGGATATTATACCTAGAGATATGTATTACAAAGATGTGATGGAAGAACAGTCGAAAAGAGGATTTCCAAGACCGATATTTAGCCCATAATTGGGACACCTTTATAAAAGGCTAAGCACCAGGATGAAGCTGCGGGGGAGCAACCTTCATAAACTTAAAAGCCACAACATCAAACTCGGATAAGGGAAACCATGAGTTTATATGAATGAATATGCACTCATAAAATAGGATGAAGCATTCATCAAAAGTACTACATATCCTCTTGCTTAATTCTATAGGGAGAATTGACGAGTCATGGGGCAGCCGACTATGATATTAGCCTCTTTCAGAGCCACTGGATCACTCAAAATAGAAGGGTTTCCAATATCTTTGAGTCCACATATTTATATGTGTTTGCATCAGCCGACTCCACTAAGGTGATTCCTTTTAGAGGTATCTCATCATTTTGAAAGATCTCGAAGGGATTGAGCCAACTCACCTTCCAGTCAAGCTCCACGCACCAGATGAACCTTAACCTCAGCATCACTTAGATCCCGGTCGCAAGCAGTGTGAGAAGTCTTGATGAAACTTCAGGTTTCCACCCTATTCAAAATAGAGACCTCCATATCTGAGAGAATTAAAACAGGGGAAACCGAAGCGCCTATAACTTTGGATGATGTGAGCGTAGAACTGACTACACGGTTATCTCCTGCATCCTCAACAGAAAAAAGAATTTCAAAGGAAAACTCATTAAAGGAATCTTCCTTACCCAAAGAACCATTATAAAGCTTATCTGAATCAGAGTCATGAGATACAAGTATAACTATTGGGACTGATTGATTAGTGACTAGGTGGTAAGAATCCAAACTAGAAGACACTTCTGCCCTAATTAAAAGGGAAAAATCATTACTCCCAAAATTGCTAGACACATTTATGGGATGATCATTTATATTAGCCATGGTAAAGTAAATACTAAAGATATGAAATAAGCTCAGGGTAAGAAGAATACCCGATAGGAATGGCGTTTGATGAAGAAGGTGAAGGTTAAGTGCATAATGGAAAGCTTTGCTCGAGGAATAACAAACACTATAAGAAATACTTCTGAAGAGGGGAAGAGAGTACATTTGCAAATAGAAACTGATTTTTAGGGATATCGAAAGTTCTCCCAAAAGGCCAGAGCCCTTTATATATAGTGGAGGGTGAACAACATACCAGATTAATGAGAAATAGGAAATTACAAATCAACTACCATATTTCACATTGGAAGTGCCAATAAACTCAAGTGCATAAAGTAAATTGCATAAACACCTAAATGTGAAGTATTTATGCTATACAAGAGTAAATTTATGGCTAAAGGTAAGCTTGGATGACAAAATCAAGTGTTTACATTGCTATTTATAAGCTAACATTCTTTCAGAATCAGTGCATAACATGCAAATGATGTGGGGAGATAGTGGTGGAGGTGGTGAATTAACGATTGGAAAGTGGATATTTTTCTAGCCACGAACGTCATGACGAGCGCCAGCTTGGCTGACGGCCTACCCGTCATGACATACTAAGTAGGTATCCTTATATCGTGGGGTCATGATGGACGTCTGCTTGGCTGGCGGTCTGCCCGTCATAGATCTAAAGCATACACTCTTCATTTCTACTTCACTTGCCTGACATTCTACTGGTTTGGCTGGGTGATAAGCGTCACTGCTTGACCGGGCATGTCATGACAGTCTGAAATTCGGTATTTTTTTGTCATTTTCTCCTTTTTCACTGTTTTTTCTTGCAGACATTGTCGTTTGACCAGTAGCTGAATACATATCAAAAAACCAGCATAACACATAAAAGTACACGAATTTACCCTAAAACAATTGACCTAAATAAACGGTATAATTTACGTGTTATCAATAACCACTGGTAAAGTCTGTCACGGGCATGAGTTGTATAGCTTAATGAGCATCCACGAGTAAAATAAATGGATATCTAGTTACGCGTTTCTTACGCACACAAATTTGATGGTACACGTACCTGCATGTATCCATATCAATTAATAATTAGTAAAATTATTTAAATATTAATATGTTTAATGTAAAATCACTATTATTATTATTATTATTTTGTTAAATATGAAGTTATTATTATTATTATTATTATTATTATTATTATTATTATTATTTTGTTGAATATAAAACTATTAGTATTTTATTAAATTTTGTATAGTTTATTTGATAAAAGAAAAAATAAAATGAATGTGATTTATTTTTGTAATTATTATGTGTTAAATTTGAAATCATTTATTTTGTCTTTAATAGAGATAAAAAATCAATTAATTAAATCATCATTTTTAAAAAAAATATTCAAATATTAGTATCTATGAATATTCGTAAATATTTGTGGGTATCTCAAAATTTACAGATATTTGTTTGACGGATACCCGCACAAATATGAGACGGATACAAATATTATATTTATTAAATGAAAGGGATACCATTGCCATCACTATTCTTGATCACTTCTCCAAATCTTTCGGTTAGTGAACACCATTTTTATTTCGTGAATAAATAAAGAGATAGTGTATTTTTCTTTACATGAATCTAGTAATGATAAAAATAAAAGGTTAACATAATATTTTTGACCGATAGTTAAAAGTTTGTTATGCAATATTGTCACACTATTTATCGATCCACGTTAAATTGGAATCAAATAAAGTACAATTTTCTTTTAAATAGACACATCACACATGCATATATCAAGCCAATTTCAAAAGGAAACTTGTCTAGTTTATGGCTTGCACGATATGAGATTGATTCCTCTTCCTGCGCCAGAGTTTGTTGCTGAGTCTACGACTATTTCATTCATTCTTTTTATATATGTTTTCTTCATTATCCAACCAACTATACAGTATAAGAATCACATGAATAATTGTTATTTATTTTTTTGGATTTAATATATAGAATATATAATTGTAACCAAACGTTAGAATTTAGTTGTTTTAGGAGTCAAAGTTAGTCATTTTTGGCACAAAATAGAACTCTTTGAAAGGTACTTTACATGAGAGGTAAATTTGAGCATGGTTATGATATAGGTTTGTTTTCTTGTGAATGTCTTGTATTTGAGCAAAAGATTTCCAAGCCGTTAAGGTATTGATTTTCCATTGTCACTCATCAGAGAGAATCTCAAGAAAAAACTTAGATGAGGACCACAAAATATTCCAATGTAAATAAGATCAGGATTTTCCCGAACTATACACATGTACATGGAAGCTTTCATGCTTATTATCTGTAGGTTACTTGGTGATGCAGTTCAAGTTCTAGAAGAACATTATAATTTAACTTCACTTTTATTCGTCTAATGTGGAAAAAAAATTTATTGCTTGTATATGAATCAATCCTTTTCACATTTCATTTTCTGAGAACACTATTTTTCCCCTTTGTTAATTAATGATTGGTGTAAAGGTCTAAGTACTGTATAGTAATTAAGAGTAGTCATATGAAAAAAAAAAAAGTTGACTTAGATTAGAACATCTCTAAAGAGTGTTTAAATGAATCTCAAGTATGCACATTATTTAATTAATTTATAAGTATTCAATTACTTCAATTCAATATTTTTTTAAAATGATTAAATAAATCTCAGTAATAATTTTATAATTATCATATTTATGATATTTTGTTTTATAAGACCCACACATAACACCTTACAGAAAAAGTGACAATACAACTATATAGATGAGATTCACTATGACAACTAAAGGCCTCAAAAAGTACATATGAGGTTTGCTATGACATAAGAAGTATAGAACACGAACACACAAAAATAATAAAGATAAGTAGCAAAAATTAGACAAATTTCTAAATCAATAAACAATCATCTATGTCAAAACAATCCATAAATCAAATAAATAGAGAATCACTCCACAAATGAAAAGGCTAAAATTTAGGTGAAAGAGCCACCATCAATAAAAAAAAATCAACCAAAGTAACCCCACAAACTCTCCATCGCCAAATCAGAACCACTTCACACTGATAAAGGAGAGAGTTTTGGAGTCAGTCAGAGAAAGCAGAAGCATTGCCCACGTGCTTGCCAAGATATTAATTCCAAGCTAGAAAAGTACTTTTATCCCTCACTTCCATCCTAATGATAAATGCACTCGAAAACACTATATCTTTATGAGAGTTCCACCTAGACCATACCACATCATGCCAAATCATGTACAACTCACCCCTAACTCTAGGCCTACCCCCTAACGAAGTAACTAACAAGAAGATAATGGTGAGATACTTAGGAAGAACAAGGCACCACCCCAACCACCTAAAAATCTCATAACAGACATACACAATGTACTCACAAACAACAAATAAACAGGTAACCGACTTAAAGCACCATCGGGGTCCACTATCACTTTATGCTTAAATAGGTTCTCTCTAGTGAGGATCTTGTGAAGAAGAAGTTGTCAAGAAAAAATAATCACTTTAGAGGAATCCCAATTATCCAGATAAGGGGAAGATTCAGATTTGCAAGAATTTCCAAAGAAGAATTATAAAACACACTCTGAAGGAGCATATGGTAAGCCGAAGAAACAGAGAAGACACTATCGTTAGAAAGACACCAGGACAATCTGCCTTGATCCTAGGAGACAGTAATAACCCTGATAATAAGTAACAAGTTTGCAACCATCAGTTGCCGATATTTAAAAAGAGGTTTCTTCCACCTTAAATTCCAAGTGAGTTACCCATTAGTCTAAGCTCCCACATGCCCGACAGACCGTTCTTGTTGATCAAAGATGCTAAAAAGCCTAGGGAATATGACAAACAAGGGAGTATTACCAATTCTAGTATCCTTCCAAAAGGATGTAAGCATCTCGAAGCCCATTTTCCTAATCAGATTAACCGAGAACAAGTCAGACGAATTTGTCAGATTGGACCCCAATAGCGAGGCACCTTTACACCAAGAGGAAGTAGAGTGAAGGCTAGAAGCCGTACTCCCAATAGGTGAAGAAAATATTTGGGTGCCTTACCTAGCTAACGAAAAATCATTCCAAAGGCCAGAGGCACCTGAGATAAGTTTCCATCTCCACTTGACCAAATGTGATATATTAACCATCCTGGTGTTTAGACTTACACACCTCATACCAATTAACATGAGCTATCTTTGATCCCGCTTTAACCCCTCCTCAAAGGAACTTTCTATGAGGTTTAATTATGGCCTTCCAAATCTTCCTTGACATCTTGAGGTAAAACAATATGAATATAGGGATAACATTAAAAACATATTTCAATAACACTACCCTACCCCCTAGGCTTAATTACTGATGCCTCCACGAGTTTATCTGTCTAAATATTCGGGACACTAGAAGATGTCATGTGGCCTCAATCTTTTAGTGTAGAAAATCACCGGCTGATTAGACTCCACATTAATTTCAATGAAGCTATTATCCAATAAATTGGCATGAAGATTTGAAGTCAACTTAAAGATTCTAAGAATCACCTTAAAATTCTCGTCCAGGATAATGGTGTCATCAACAAACTAGAGGAACCCACCTAGAAAAGAGACATTGAAAACATCTAGCCTAAAACTTTTGTTACCATCACAAAGAGCAATTGTCTTATCCAACTCAAAGACTAGAAAAGATCAGTAACATAAGTATTGACCTCAACGTATAAGGTACAAAAATAGAATCTATTCAATTACAGACGATCCTCAAAATATTCTTAAAATTGCTTAGAAAAAAGTAACCACCTCTTATCAAACTTATGTTACATTAAAGCTCCATCAGACAAATTAATAAGGTTAGTCTCTATTAAATAAAACAATTTATATTGAAAATGTTTTGATATATTTATTTATAGTTTTATTTAATTTTTTAACAATACCTTTTTTTTATACTTTCATATTTTTCTAAGATAAGTAAATATTTTCAATTCATAATATATATATATATATATATATATATATATATATATATATATATATATAATTTTTAATATTAAAGAATTTTACAATTATATTTTGAATATTTTTAAATTGAATGAAATTATAACTTACAATAAATTAGATTAAATTAATTTTTTAATGAATCATTTAAATCGAAGAGTATATATTATACTTTCACCATAATAAAATATAAGCAAAAATGCTATATGAAAAATTAAAATATTTGAGATAAAAGCAATAACTTTTAAATATTATTTAGGGTTAAATATGTTTTAGGTTCCTATAAATATCTCAAATTCCATTTTTGCCCTTATAAAAAAATACATATTTTGGTCCATACAAAATTTTTATACATGAAGTTTTAGTTCCTACTATTTTCTAAAATTTTGAAAGCTGTTTAATTACCTTTAAATTTTTAAATTTTTGAATAATTTTTTTCATACGTGGTTAGAATACTATAATTTTTTTTAAAATGAGAAGAATTAAATATGAATTTTTTAAATTTCAAAAGATAATGATAAAAGCAATGCAAATCTTGACTTAGAAATCAAATATTGATTTTTTTTTCCGAGAAATTTTTTATAACTTTCTAAACATGTCTGTAAAATAATCATTCAAAAATACACATCGGTTTAATAAGAGGGACTAAAACTATGTGCGTGATAATTTTGTAGGGACGAAAAAATATCATTTTTTTAATAGGGACCAAAAACAAAATTTGATAATTTTATAGGGATCAAAAACATTCTTAACCCTATTATTTATATTTATATTTCATTATAGAGGGAGTATTTTTAAATCAAATAGTTTTTATTTAGGCTAAATTACGGTTTTGACCTCCCAATTTTGTCTGATTCACGAAATTAATTCCTCTATTTTAAATTCAAACAATTTTGGTCTCAATATTTTAAATTCAAATAGTTTTAGTTCTCCTCTCACGTTTTTCATAGAAAATTGATGAGATGTTCGTTTTTTAACTTATATATTTATATACGATGATTTATCATGTTTCACAAATAATTTGTCAGTTAGAAAAATAGAAACATTATTAATTTTAAATACAAAAGTATGAAAGAAGAATCAAAACTATTTAAATTCAAAATATAAAGATTAAAACTGTTTAAATTTAAAATAGGGGAATTAATTTTGTAAATAGATAAAATAAGAAATAAATAGATAAAATAAGAAGACCAAAATTATAATTAGACCTTATAATTATTTTAAAAGTGACATTCCTAATAATAATAGCCAATATTTTCTATATACTTTCAATCTTTCACATTTTAAAAATCATGTTTGATTTAATCTAACACTTATTCATCGAGTAAAAAAAGACAACTATTCAATGAGTTATTAATATGGAAAATCATATTTGAACACCAAAATTTGAGACAAGTTAACAAATAAATGAAAGATAGAGATTTCACTTAACGATAGATCAAGACTATTATTAATAATTTCATTTATTACCATATTTTATGAGAATGACAAAGTAAGGCAGGTAAACATTGTTATCATTCGCCGATGTCTAATTTGTTTTGGAAATGTGCTCAAAATAGTTAAGCAAAGCTTATATGAATTATTCATACTATGTTGTTTGAATATTCTAACTTAGTTAAGACCTACTAATTAGTAATCGTAATTACTTATGTTGCACACAATAAATTGAATTATAGTTTACCTATAAAAAACTATTCAATAGAAATTAGAAAATGATACTAAATGGGTCCATTTGTAACAAAAAATACTAGTAATAAAAAACCATTACTCCTATTTATAGAAGAAACTACTAGTAATATCTAAATTATTGAATGCTAAAACTATTACTCCGAAAAGGACACCATATCTTGAATGCAAAATTCATGGACACAACATTACTAATCAAAGTCCAAGTCTTCACATTTTAGTTACAAAATCAAAAATTGTAGTTGACTAGTCTAAATTTTTCCAACCTTTCTTTCTACAACCATATATTGTAGTCCAATAGAAAAAGGAAGAGTGAAAGACTAACCAAAGCAAGTCAAAGCTTTAGAGGCAAAAGACTCATTCAAAGGCAAAAAAGGATTAAGAGGTCTTCAAACTTAGGGTATAGGGTTCTTAAAAGCAAACAGAACATGCGTGCTTCAATTCCTTTGCCTTGTAAAAGAAACCAATTTTCTGACTCTTTTAAATTTTGGTCACTCTGTAAAAGATAAATTTAAAAGGTAAAGCAAAGCATTTTGATAGACCTTACGTTTTCTCTCTTTTTTATCAACTTTTTTTATCTTTCGTTTTCTTTCTATCCTTCTTTTTTTCTTTGCCTTTTTGGAAGTTTCTCATCACCATCCATGTATTCTCAACATCTCAAATAGCATCTCTATGGAACTAGTATTAGATCACCACTACTATCCCATGCTTTATTTTATAATTATAATTTACTTATTGTATTCCTATATTAATAGAGCTGTTGAATAGTAGTACAAAAGATTTTGGTTTGACTTAACAAGTACAAAAAATTTAACCACCACTACATAATTGCTCAGAAAAACCACTGCACAATCAACAAAAATTTACTAATAATTTAAGCCTCACACTAACTACAATATAAAAGAAAATACTAATAATTAAAAGTTAATTTAGATGATAATGAGTTAATTCATATCTTTATACAAAATTCAAGACAAAGATTGGCACCACTTTTAAATATATAAATATATGTTCAAATCATATATTCAATGTGTGAAATATGGAAATAAATGATAGATGGTACAATAGTGAAAACTAAAGATGATCTAACAAATTTTGAATCTAATTTTGATACTCCAATTAAAGAAAAATATTTGAAGCTAAATCAAACATATAAAAAGTGTTGGTACAATAGTGATTTCAATTTCATTCAATATAGTTTAGAAGTCCTAGTAAAACCTCAATGAATAGCCACACTTTTGAAGTGGTCAATTGTAGTTTGCTAATACTGATCTGTACCCCAGCTAAAACAACCTTATATTCCAAAATACTACTAATACAGTAAACCTAAAAGAGACATTTAATGTGACTAAGCCAAACAGAAATAGAAGCAGAAGTGGGGCAAACAAATCTCATCTTTCAAATTTAGCTATTAAAAAACTGAAACGTTTCCTTCATAACTCTGTATACATCCAAAGACTGAGCTCACAATTACTGTACACTGCACAGTACCCCTATCTTACTTTTTCCTCTATACCCTACTACCCCATTCTTCTCTTTCAGGTCCAAAAATGACCAATTTCAACACAATAATAAATACAAAAAAAACACATCAAAATAAAAACAAAAAGTAAAAGTTAAATTAAACCCCTTTTATTCCTCTAATAAAGCAAAATTTTCAATGCCAAAGTCATTAAACGAAGTGAAAAGTTAAACTAAAACTCACACACTCTCTCTCTTACTAACTACACTCCTCTCATTTTGTTCATTCACCTAACTCTCTTATAAAACCCAAAACTCAACAACCAAATTCACCAACTAACTCTCTACTCTCTCTTCACTTTCTCTCTCTAGACTTTCCCATGGACGCTCTTAACTTCTTCAAGTTCTGGAGAAACAACACCCCAACAACAACAACAACCTCAAACATCACTGTTCCTCATCTTGTGGTCGAAACCGACACTGAATCAGACGAAGACGACTCCTTCTTTGATTTAGAACTCACCATCAACGATGACCCACCTCTCAAAACAACTAACATTACTACCTTCGAAACCGCAGTTAATGTTGTTCCACATAAAACAACGGTTCCTCTGTCTCCGAACGAACCCATTTCCAAAAGAAAAGTGCTTCCAATTGAACCTACTACGAAACCTCAATCACCTATTTCTCTTCTGAAATCAGCACCGAGTTTCAGAATCTTTACATTCAGAAAACAAAGAACGCCTTCTGAAAAAACAGAACACGAACAGACACAGAAGAAACAAACCAAAGTCTTTGCTGTGAAAGTTAACACGGAGGATTTTCATTCTACTCCTTCTCTTAGCAGAGACAACAGCACGAGAAGCTTTGCAAGCAAAGCTCGGAATCAAGGAACTGAAGAACCCAAAACAGAACGCGTTTCGAAAGAGATTTTGCTGAGATATTTGAAGTTGATTAAGCCTTTGTATGTTAAGGTTTCGAAAAGGTACAGTGAGAAGGTGAAATTTCCCGGCGATCGGGTGACTGTGATGGCTTCTCCGTCGTCTTCACCGGTTGTTCAGACTATTTTTATACATGAAGTTTTAGTTCCTACTATTTTCTAAAATTTTGAAAGCTGTTTAATTACCTTTAAATTTTTAAATTTTTGAATAATTTTTTTCATACGTGGTTAGAATACTATAATTTTTTTTAAAATGAGAAGAATTAAATATGAATTTTTTAAATTTCAAAAGATAATGATAAAAGCAATGCAAATCTTGACTTAGAAATCAAATATTGATTTTTTTTTCCGAGAAATTTTTTATAACTTTCTAAACATGTCTGTAAAATAATCATTCAAAAATACACATCGGTTTAATAAGAGGGACTAAAACTATGTGCGTGATAATTTTGTAGGGACGAAAAAATATCATTTTTTTAATAGGGACCAAAAACAAAATTTGATAATTTTATAGGGATCAAAAACATTCTTAACCCTATTATTTATATTTATATTTCATTATAGAGGGAGTATTTTTAAATCAAATAGTTTTTATTTAGGCTAAATTACGGTTTTGACCTCCCAATTTTGTCTGATTCACGAAATTAATTCCTCTATTTTAAATTCAAACAATTTTGGTCTCAATATTTTAAATTCAAATAGTTTTAGTTCTCCTCTCACGTTTTTCATAGAAAATTGATGAGATGTTCGTTTTTTAACTTATATATTTATATACGATGATTTATCATGTTTCACAAATAATTTGTCAGTTAGAAAAATAGAAACATTATTAATTTTAAATACAAAAGTATGAAAGAAGAATCAAAACTATTTAAATTCAAAATATAAAGATTAAAACTGTTTAAATTTAAAATAGGGGAATTAATTTTGTAAATAGATAAAATAAGAAATAAATAGATAAAATAAGAAGACCAAAATTATAATTAGACCTTATAATTATTTTAAAAGTGACATTCCTAATAATAATAGCCAATATTTTCTATATACTTTCAATCTTTCACATTTTAAAAATCATGTTTGATTTAATCTAACACTTATTCATCGAGTAAAAAAAGACAACTATTCAATGAGTTATTAATATGGAAAATCATATTTGAACACCAAAATTTGAGACAAGTTAACAAATAAATGAAAGATAGAGATTTCACTTAACGATAGATCAAGACTATTATTAATAATTTCATTTATTACCATATTTTATGAGAATGACAAAGTAAGGCAGGTAAACATTGTTATCATTCGCCGATGTCTAATTTGTTTTGGAAATGTGCTCAAAATAGTTAAGCAAAGCTTATATGAATTATTCATACTATGTTGTTTGAATATTCTAACTTAGTTAAGACCTACTAATTAGTAATCGTAATTACTTATGTTGCACACAATAAATTGAATTATAGTTTACCTATAAAAAACTATTCAATAGAAATTAGAAAATGATACTAAATGGGTCCATTTGTAACAAAAAATACTAGTAATAAAAAACCATTACTCCTATTTATAGAAGAAACTACTAGTAATATCTAAATTATTGAATGCTAAAACTATTACTCCGAAAAGGACACCATATCTTGAATGCAAAATTCATGGACACAACATTACTAATCAAAGTCCAAGTCTTCACATTTTAGTTACAAAATCAAAAATTGTAGTTGACTAGTCTAAATTTTTCCAACCTTTCTTTCTACAACCATATATTGTAGTCCAATAGAAAAAGGAAGAGTGAAAGACTAACCAAAGCAAGTCAAAGCTTTAGAGGCAAAAGACTCATTCAAAGGCAAAAAAGGATTAAGAGGTCTTCAAACTTAGGGTATAGGGTTCTTAAAAGCAAACAGAACATGCGTGCTTCAATTCCTTTGCCTTGTAAAAGAAACCAATTTTCTGACTCTTTTAAATTTTGGTCACTCTGTAAAAGATAAATTTAAAAGGTAAAGCAAAGCATTTTGATAGACCTTACGTTTTCTCTCTTTTTTATCAACTTTTTTTATCTTTCGTTTTCTTTCTATCCTTCTTTTTTTCTTTGCCTTTTTGGAAGTTTCTCATCACCATCCATGTATTCTCAACATCTCAAATAGCATCTCTATGGAACTAGTATTAGATCACCACTACTATCCCATGCTTTATTTTATAATTATAATTTACTTATTGTATTCCTATATTAATAGAGCTGTTGAATAGTAGTACAAAAGATTTTGGTTTGACTTAACAAGTACAAAAAATTTAACCACCACTACATAATTGCTCAGAAAAACCACTGCACAATCAACAAAAATTTACTAATAATTTAAGCCTCACACTAACTACAATATAAAAGAAAATACTAATAATTAAAAGTTAATTTAGATGATAATGAGTTAATTCATATCTTTATACAAAATTCAAGACAAAGATTGGCACCACTTTTAAATATATAAATATATGTTCAAATCATATATTCAATGTGTGAAATATGGAAATAAATGATAGATGGTACAATAGTGAAAACTAAAGATGATCTAACAAATTTTGAATCTAATTTTGATACTCCAATTAAAGAAAAATATTTGAAGCTAAATCAAACATATAAAAAGTGTTGGTACAATAGTGATTTCAATTTCATTCAATATAGTTTAGAAGTCCTAGTAAAACCTCAATGAATAGCCACACTTTTGAAGTGGTCAATTGTAGTTTGCTAATACTGATCTGTACCCCAGCTAAAACAACCTTATATTCCAAAATACTACTAATACAGTAAACCTAAAAGAGACATTTAATGTGACTAAGCCAAACAGAAATAGAAGCAGAAGTGGGGCAAACAAATCTCATCTTTCAAATTTAGCTATTAAAAAACTGAAACGTTTCCTTCATAACTCTGTATACATCCAAAGACTGAGCTCACAATTACTGTACACTGCACAGTACCCCTATCTTACTTTTTCCTCTATACCCTACTACCCCATTCTTCTCTTTCAGGTCCAAAAATGACCAATTTCAACACAATAATAAATACAAAAAAAACACATCAAAATAAAAACAAAAAGTAAAAGTTAAATTAAACCCCTTTTATTCCTCTAATAAAGCAAAATTTTCAATGCCAAAGTCATTAAACGAAGTGAAAAGTTAAACTAAAACTCACACACTCTCTCTCTTACTAACTACACTCCTCTCATTTTGTTCATTCACCTAACTCTCTTATAAAACCCAAAACTCAACAACCAAATTCACCAACTAACTCTCTACTCTCTCTTCACTTTCTCTCTCTAGACTTTCCCATGGACGCTCTTAACTTCTTCAAGTTCTGGAGAAACAACACCCCAACAACAACAACAACCTCAAACATCACTGTTCCTCATCTTGTGGTCGAAACCGACACTGAATCAGACGAAGACGACTCCTTCTTTGATTTAGAACTCACCATCAACGACGACCCACCACTCAAAACAACAAACATTACGACCTACGAAACCGCTGTTAATGTTGTTCCACATAAAACAAAGGTTCCTCTGTCTTCAAACGAACCCATTTCCAAAAGAAAAGTGCTTCCGATTGAGCCAATAACAAAACCTCAATCACCCATTTCGCTTCTGAAATCAGCACCGAGTTTCAGAATCTTTACATTCAGAAAACAAAGAACGGCTTCTGAAAAAACAGAACATGAAGAGACTCAGAAGAAACAAGCCAAAGTCTTTGCTGTGAAAGTTAACATGGAGGATTTGCATTCTACTCCATCTCTTAGCAGAGACAACAGCACGAGAAGCTTTGCGAGCAAAGCTCGGAGTCAAGGAACAGATGAACCCAAAACAGAACGTGTTTCGAAAGAGATTTTGCTGAGATATTTGAAGTTGATTAAGCCTTTGTATGTTAAGGTTTCGAAGCGGTACAGTGAGAAGGTGAAATTTCCCGGCGATCGGGTGACTGTGATGGGTTCTCCGTCGTCTTCACCGGTTGTTCAGAAACAGGGGAATTTTCCGGCGGGGATGAGGGTGGTTTCTAAGCATTTTGGTAAGAGTAGGTCGTCGGGTACGGTTGTCGGAGTTGGTTCTCCGGCGAAGAGGAGTGATGATACGCTGCTGCAGCAACATGATGGAATCCAAAGTGCTATTCTTCACTGCAAAAAATCGTTTAACTCCAGAGGTACTTTTTGTTTAATAAAGTATTTTATTTTTTTTCAGATTTTAATTATTATAATTATAATTATAATTAAGATTTTGAATATGATTTTCATTTTAATTTTTCAGATTGTTCAATGGGTGTTGCTGAGGATAAATCAATGTGTTCAACGAGATCTTCTTTTGAAGATGAAGTGTGAAGAAAAAGTGCAAGAAACTAGGAGTTGATAGAAGAGAAATGAAAATGTTTTGATTTTGTAAAGGAAATGAAATTAGAATAGGAGTGATGATTAGTGTGATATGTACATTGATGGGCCATAATGAAAAGAATCTAATATTTCTCTGAATTGGGATCTTTTGTGTTGTGTTTGTGTGAGTTTTGCAGTTTGCACACTGCTTGAGGTGGTTGTATTATCTCAAGTGGTATAGTATTTTGATTGGATGTTATCAAAAGATTCAAAGCATCAACATTTCTACTGTGAACATTGCATTGATAAGACTTGTAGTAGATGATGATGTACTAGTATCTCCAACATTAGTATCTTCTTTCTTTTTGAAATGGATATAGTGAATAAAAGGGTAAAAGAGAGAAGGATGTCAATGCCCTTTTAGACCTATTTCTACTACTGTCTTTTAAGAAGTTTAGAAAATTAAGTATTATGTATTTGGATTGGCAGAATAAAATTGATTATAGTAGAATTGAATTTAGCAATTCTGAAGACAGAATGAATTCTACTTTTTTTTAACCTAACATTATTATTGTTTTTACACTTTCCAAAAGTCAAACTAAACATACACATAGTCTTCTAATTTCCCTAACAAATTTGTCATAAATATGTTCTAATTCCAAAATATTTTTGTTTTTAATAATAATAATGATGATGATATTTTAAAATAAATTTCTTTATTGAGAAATTAAAAAAAAAAGAACAAAAAGAAATAGGTAAGGATAAGCGTCGCAAATGAGTCGAGTCTAACTCGCTTCAATTCGGCTCGACTCGTTAAAAATTGGTTCAGTTTAAATAACGGTTCGAGTTTGTCATAAAAAACTTTTAAATTCAAATTTGACTCGTTAAAAAATTATGAAGAATTTGTTCACTTGTTTTACAAACTTAAAAGTCATTTTTTTAAAATATATATATTTTTTATATTTGAAAATTTAAATTAATATTTTGAAAATAAAAAATACAGAAATAAAATAAAAATTATAAAACTAGAATTTATAAGATGTTGATTATAGTTCATCTCGAGAAAAACCGTTTGAAACGACGGAAAACTAACAAGATGAACTTTGTTATAAAAATGGTTGCAGCAGCTGTAACATATTTCATCGTGACAGGATGATGTTGGAAAGAGGTGAAGTTGCAGTTACGCTTGCTCTTAGAACTAGACTTGTTTGTTGGTACTGCACGAGATATCAGTGTCAGAGTTGGACGGATTGAAGGATAATTAAAAGTGTTGGTTGAGAAGCAATTTTAGGAATTGAATGTGCTATTCGAGAAGTTTTGGAGATATTGTATAGAGTGTCGCTGCATGATGTCGATGTTGCATTTCGGACGATGTTGGAAAATTCATATCTTGAGTTCCGAGTGTCGAATTGATGAGCCGTTTGAACCTACGAGGAGGAGAAATCATGTTCTACCGTATGAGAGAGTTATAAATACAGTAGAGTGATCCTATGAGGAGAGATTCTGAGGTCGGTTAAGGAAACGTGAAATTGTTGGATAGGGATGCCTACTACCGCGATTGCTTTAAACGAAGTTGAGTATAACATGTTGTGATGAATAAGTGGGGGAGATGTTCAGTAATAAAGATGATTTGAGTGCCGATGGATCTTAGTGAGGATTGAATTAGTAGTAAAGGTGAATTAAACTTTAGAATGGTTGAAGTCGTATTTGTGATGCGTCACTGATGGGTTTGAGTGGTGTATTGATGCAAAGTCAGCAAGTAGTAGCTTATGCGTCGAGACAACTCAAAGTGCATGAAAGGAATTATCCGACTCATGATTTAGAGTTGGCAGTCGTGGTTTTGTTTTGAAGTTGCGGTGACATTATTTGTCTGGTTCGAGATTCGAAGTGTTTAGTGATCATAAGGGTCTGAAGTACCTCTTTGATCAGAAAGGGCTTAATATGAGGCAGCCGAGATGGTTAGAGTATATTTTTTTAAGGATTATGATTTTGGTTTGAATTACCATCCTGGTAAGGAAAATGTTGTGCTAATGGTGCGAGAATTGGATTTGATTGAACAATTCCGAGATTTGAGTTGGTATGCAAAGGTATTCCTAATAGTGTTAGATTGGGTATGCTAAAGCTGACTAGTGGTATTCTTGACGAGATTAGAGGAGGTCAGACAATTGATGTTGAGTTGATCGATAAGATGACTTTAATTACAGAGGTAAAGGCGGTGAATTCAGAATCGACGAGCATAGTATAATGTGGTTTGGTGATCGGGTTTGTGTTCCTGATGTTTTTGGAGCTTTGAAAGAATATTCTAGAAGAAGATACCGCAATGGATTATTGGACTATGACGATGTTAATGAGTTAAGTGCAAACTCAGAAAGGACACTATTATGTAGTAACGACAGTTTATGCTTAAATATGGTTGTCGGCTATCTATTGACAAATTGAGGACTTGATCACCCTTAATCTCTTGTTGATAGTAGACGAAATCATATGGATGGGATGAAATTGTTTTTACCTTAATGGTATAAGATGTGGTGAATGCTAAGCCGTGAGAATAATCACTCACCATATTGTGTGAGCATATGAAGAAGTGAATATGAAAGGGTGCAACATATAGGACGGTGACTTAAGTCGGGTAATCAAAGTCGCACAGCAGAAGTGTGATGTAGAGTGGTGTTATGAGTACTACTCGTGGGCAGTGAGGAATTAATATGTCGGAAGCCTACGTAGAGAATATGTGTTGATCTATATGTTGGATTTAGAATCTCGTGGATGTAAGGATGTCGTGCCGAAGGATTAGAACCCTTTTGAATAATTGTCGAAATGATGAATATGTTATTATGGTTGTACGTAGTTAATGAGTATGTATTCTGTGAAGTTAAGACGATGAGTTGATACTATATGATGCTATAATAAACTTATGTTGTTGTAAGGTGTTATTGTAGATTCCAGATGTAATGGGGAATTATACTCTATGAAGGACGAAGTTGATTTAATCCTTAGAGAAGGGCGAGACTCAGTTCGAGCTATTTTGTAAGCAATGATATATTGAGGCTGATGAGTGTGATTATGATTACTTGTGTGTACTCGTTCTGATGGTTAGGATGTTTAAATGGAGGGAGTAAATCAGGGATTTGTTTTTGGACGCGAGCAAGCATTGCTGAGTGGTAAATTAGTACCATGGATGGTACAGAATGATTCTTAAACGAATGAGTAAAGAGAGCCATGATTGGGTAAAACTCGGGAATCTAATTGGTAATGGTAGTTGTAACGAGTAATCAGAATAGTGCAACAAAGCAGAATGTAAATGTGTTGGGTAATTGCTAGTGTGACTTGAGAGGAGTCAGATAGTTGAAATTCAATGGTATAAGAATATCATTATTGAGTTTCTTGAAGGAAGCGGTCGGTGAAAAGTGTAAGTATTACTTTATCGCTCAAATGGGAGAGTATGTCTAAGGTTGGTACGTGGGTAGATGGAATCCATTACTGCAGTGTGGATCAGTCGTGATCATACCATGGATTGTGTAGTTGTATTATTCAGTTATTGAGCGTATTGTATGGATCGCACCTCGACGTTTCATTGTCGTTAACCTTTGGAGATATAGCGAGTGGTATACCTTGGGATGGTCAAATGCGACGTAAGAGCTGAGATTGAATGCATGAGACATGCTTATGTTGGTTATGTCAGATGAATTTTGAAGTTCGACTAAGAATGTGTTAACTGGGAACGGGAGAGTCGGATGAAGGACTCTTATCCGGAACTCTTCACTTGAGGTATGTTTTCGAGGACGAAAACTCTTTTAGTGGGGGAGAGTTGTAACACCCCGAAAATTATTTCTAATTATTTAATTTAAGTAGGAAAATTATTTAATTGGAATAATTGATTTTATGAGGAATATTGAGAAATATTGGAAAATAGTTATTGGGCTGTGTTGTGGTTAGTGAGAAAGGGAGGTGTTAACTTGTTAGGCCCATTAACCAAAGTTATTCTATTTCTCATAAAATAGAAGGAAATTGTGGAAGAGGAGGGTTACAACAATTGGGAGAAGAGAAAGAACGTGAAAATAACTGAAGAGCTTTATAAAGGGGAAGACCGAAGATCAAACCTAAGGTAAGGGGGACTCTTCCTTTTAGTATCTCTTATGTGGTCTTAGGTAATAGGTAGATTGATGTATGGTTTGATTCAATTAGACATTGGGATTGTTAGCTTAGGGTGTTATAATTTGGATTGAATTGATGAAAATTGTGTGAACTATTTGGTTAATAATGTGTTTAAATGATGTTTTGTGGTGTATGATTGAATGTGTGATGTTTGTATGCCTGTATATGATGTCTGGAATCGTTTTTGGGTGAAAAGGATGTGAAATCGCAGGGTCTGTCGCAGACTTGGGATTTGCTGAAATCGCAGGTCCGCTGAGCGGAGGGGGTCCGCTGAGCGGAGGTCCCAACGTAGTTCGCTTCTGTTTAACGTCGCTAGAGGTCCGCTGAGCGGAGGTCTGAAGGAATTCGCTTCTTCCTTGCGTCGCTGAGCGAACCTTGCCGAACGAGAATTTTTCTAAAACTTAAAATAGCGTATCTTTTGATCCGTGAATCCTTTCTTAGTGCCGTTTTGGGCGTTGTGCAAGTAATTGAATATTTTATATGATGAATGATGAATATGGGTGGTGGCCAACTTTATTTCTTTAAAACTCGATTTAATTACTTGATGAGAATTGAACATTGTATGCATATGAGATAGGTGTGACAATGTATTTGATGTGATGATGAATTGGTTGTGATTATTATTATGATTGTGATGAATGCATGGCTATTTGAATGATATTGAAAACATGTACATACTTATTCGGTGATGTGGTGTTGAGATGAGTTGTTCATCGTGATTCGGTGATGTTTTTAAGTATGTTATGTGTGTTTCATTCATTCATATGCATTTGATGATGGATCCCGTTGATGAGTGGATCGTTGGTGGCTAATTCCCATTGTGCGGAGATTAGTAAGCAGTCATCGTGTGCCCATGGGGGTGTGAGCGATGAGGTTAATCGTGTGCCCATGTGGGGTGTGGGCGATTTGAAGGGCAGTATCATAGAGAGAAGTCCTGTGAATGTGATTCACGAATTTTGGTACCACATGCATAGTGTCAGTTGTGTCATATGCATTTTGTCATAACATGATTGTATGGATTTCTGTGTTTTGTGTTGTAATCTGTTATTGTGTGAAGTGATGAATAATAGATGTGAATCTGAATATGTATAATTGGGTGAACGGTATATTATGATGCTTGTTGCTTATGAATTGCATAATATTTACTAATTGAGAATGAGACTCACCCTTACATGTTGTCATTTTCAAATTGAGGAGTAGCGGAATTAGTGCTCGGTGAGGATGACTCGTAGAGTTTATCCGTGTATGTTAGGTCGTGTCGGTCATGCTCTGATCTTGTAACACTGGGGGACGATAGTTATAGGGTTTTATGAGATTACTCTATTTTATTTGGTGTTGGATTATATTTCCATTTGGTTATATTGATGATGTTTCTTATTCTGCTGTGATAAACATGATTCTATTTTTGGTAAATCGTTTCCTAATGAAGCATGACTTGACCATGACTGGCTTATTCATTTTAAATAATTGTGGCACCCTTGTGTTTATGTTTTTACTCTGATATATTTATTTAAATTGCCGCGGGGTTTAGAAGGGTGTTACAGGTTCTACATCTACAATCTTTAAGTTTTTATGATAACAAAGTGTATAGGAAAATTGTGTTCACTAATTGTTTCATTAAGTGTGCAAAATCTTGAGATAATGAAAGGAAAATCTGAATCTGGACAGTGTTGAACAAAGCAAAATCTCAACAAAGTAGATGTTGAACAAAGCAAACTCTGATCAAAGCAGACTCTGAACAAAGTAAATGTTGATCAAAGCAGACTCTGAACAAAGAAAACTCTGATCAAGGCAGTCTTTGAACAAAGCAGATGTTGATCAAAGGAGACTCTGAACAAAGTCGACTTTGAACAAAGCGGAACCTGAACTCTAGACAAAGAGACTCTGGACTATGATCTTCAAAAGATTTTAAAACAAAGTTGGAATATGAAGAAGTGTTTATTTTGATTGTCATTCATTTGGATAATCAAGACAACGCCTCTACATCAAACAATCCAGATTCACTCTGATAACTCAAGTCTCATTTTCACTAGACTCTAAAGTCTAAATCTATAAGGTTCTGAACTCTGATCAAGCTTCAAACCATCTCAAATACGAAGCCAATGATTGAGAGATCAATGATTAAAGGAACATACTATCAACAGATCTCCATATTTTGCGGCTCAACCTCACACCACTATTATAATTGTGAAATTATTGAAGTTTCCATTTTCACGCTCAAATGGTAATATTCACCTCTTCCAATTTCATCCCCAAATGATACTATTCACCTTCTTCCAATTTCATCCTCTAATAGTACTATTCACCATATTCCAATTTCATCCTCAATGGTACTATTAATTGAAGGTTAAAAAAACACAAGAAAGGGGGGTTTGAATTGAGTTTTCTAAAACTTTTAATTTTAGAAATACTATTAACCAAAGCAAATGAGATAGACAATATGAGAAAGAAAAATGAAACGTTTGGTTTATACAAGTTCATCTTAGAAAAGGTTAATCTTGTCCACATGCCAAGGCAATTTCACCTTAGAAAACGACTTAATCCACTAATCTTGAAAGATTACAAATAACCTCTAAGAGTCTAGAAAGACACCTTAGCCCTCTCATGTATTCAGACTAACAACCTAGTCACTTGAGGAAAACAAATCTCAACAGATTTACAATAGAAAAGTGTTTACAATAAATGCTTCTAAATAAGCAGAATGAAATAAAATTTAAGAGCAAAAGTAAACACAACTAACGAGAAACAACTCTTGTGTTCTTGATATTCTCTTAGAAATAGATTTCTTACAAAGTAGTGTTTCTAAAATCTCTTTTAAAGCGAAGAATGTTGTATCTTCCTCTAGGCCTCTAGAAATCTTGCATATTGATATGTTTGGACAAGTTAAAACAACATCAGTAAGTGTCAAGAAGTATGAATTAGTCCTTGTAGATGACTACAACAAATGGACATGAGTAAAGTTCTTAAGACACCAAGATACGTCAAATTTTGTGTTTACTTACTACCTTATGTTTGCAAGTGCAAAATGAAAAAGGTTTAACAATTGTTAAAGTCAAAAGTGATCATGGTGGTTAATTTGAAAATAAAAATTTTGAATTCTTTTTTGAAGAAAATGACATCTTTCATGATTTCTCCTGCACTATAAATCCTTAATAAAATGGAGTTGTTGAGAGGAAAAATTACATTTTATAATAAATGGACAGAACCATGATCATTGAGACAAATGTTGCAAATCAATTTTGGTTAATAGAAGTGAATATTACGTGTTACATTCAATACAAGATATTTATAAGACATATTCTGGATAAGACTCCTTATGAATTATGGAAGAACAAAAATCCAAATATTTCTTATTTTCATCCTTTTGGCTATATTAGTTTTATGCCCAATACTAAAGACAACTTAAACAAATTTGATTCTAAAGCTCAAAAGTGTATCATATTAGGATGCTTTGAACGCTCAAAAGGCTACAGAGTATATAATATTGAAACCATAAATGATGAGGAATAAATTCATTTTAAGTTTGATGATAAACTTGACTCTAAAAAGTCAAAGCATGTTGAGACGTTTGCAGATCTAGAATTCATTTATTCAAAATCTGAAGACAAGGATTATGAGGATACATATTTTGGACGTGTTCAACATGAATTTTTCTAATCAGCGCCAGAAGCTACTAGTACACCAACACCTCATAAGAAGTACACGCATAAATCCTCTCATCCGGAAGAACTGGTTCTAGGTGAAAAGACATAACCTGCCAGAACTAAATCCATATTTAGACAAGATGAAAAAATGCGTCTAAGTTTTGTTTCCATGAAAGAACCATAATTTTATGGATGAAGAGTCAACTAGAAGATTATCAATTAAAAGAGAGTAACATTCCTTTCTTTTGAAATAATACTCATGCTATTTGTTTTTCTAGAAATCCCGTCTTACACTTTAGTGCTAAGCACATTGTAATAAATATCAATATGTGTAGCATCCGGGTAGTTTATATGTGATTCTAGGAATAGTGATTTTGAACCAGTTAGTCCTCTGAAGTTATAAGGTTCTCAGGGTCAGAGGGTTTTAAGTCAGAATCCCTCTGAGACGTTATGTCTTCTGGACTATGGATCATATTAATGGTTAAAATCAAAAGTTACTTGTGTGGCTCTAAAGTGAGATAATTGCCTACCTCAAGCCGTCAAAATTCTTGTTTGACCTCTTGGGAATTATTATTTTCTTGGGGTAAAGATAAAATCATGAATTTCCCCCCTATGCCAAAATAAGCGAATTTTTCAAGTATCATTTTAATCATTTAGTTTCTTATTTAAAATCCATTCCCACTCACTTCTCACACATGACAGTACATTTCACAACCTACACTTTCTATATTTTTTTCATCTTCACATGAAAGACAACCTTCCCGGAATCACTCTATCAACATCGGTCATTGAGTTAGAAGTTATGTGTGAACTTATTGTGGATTTTGATAACTTGAAGATCAATGTGTTCGACCTCTCTAACAATGTTACTAAGCAAGTCTGAAAATCTTTCTTTAACCACCTCAAAGGTCCAGTTTGTCCTGCATTGGTAAAGAATTTCTTGATACATGCAACAACTTCTAAGAGAATGATTTCTTCATTTGTTTTGGGTACGTAGAAGTATTTCAATCACTGAAAAGCCCGTTGCTAAATTGATTCAACTAGGACCAGAAGTACATGTTGTACTATCTAAAAACATGATAAAAAATGAACCTTCCATCCATCATGTTCAGATACCTCGGAGAAATGATAAGTGAAACAAGAGATAATGTATCTAAATCCAGAAAATGGATTCCCCCTAGAAGCTTAATTTATGATATTTTAGTCGAGAGTCAACTGGAAAAGGCTCTAGAGAATGCGCAATTTATTAAGGATCTCCAGAATGAAGTTCAAAATCCTTTCAATGGAAAGACTATGAAGAACATGATAATGGTCATTGAATCTATAGAACATGAGGAAATGAACAAGAAATCCATTTCTACCAAAAGGGTAGTGGTAGCAGATTATCATTTATTTACCAGACAAGATCCTCCAGAAGTCTCTTTAGCCTATCTCAGTAATTGTAAGGATGAAGGGATAAATCTCTTGATAGAACCTAACAACTTGCCTGAAGGACCTCTTGATTTTTCTCGTAAAAGAAAAAGAAAGACCAAGAAGAATCAATAATATGAAAACGTGTCTCCTGCACCTCTTTATCCCTCTGTATCCGAGAAAGCAAAGAATTTTGAGTCACACAGAAGGTTGTTGCGATTTTTAGATGATAATGATAAATAAGAAGCTGAAGAGAATGTGAATATGGAAATAGAATTTGCTGAGTTATCTCCTCTCCAGAATATAAGTAAGTCCAATGTCGCTGAGACTTCTACTTTTTATGATTCTGGTACTGTCAATACTTCATCAATTATTTTTCCCACTGTTCATGTTTCTTCTCTCACCTTAAACAGAACCTTCAATATAATTTATCAGCCACCTTCTCAATCACCTTCTAAAGAACCTATCCAACCAACTCCAGAACACCCTCACCATCACCATCTGATCACAATCAAATTGAAACCTCTCCCATACTCACTTCACCTCCTCCTTCTGATCAGGTTTATCACCTTATTGTTAACATAATTATTGATAACATACTACTTACATTTATGTATCCTCAGATGATTCATCTTTTCGAACTCTGAATCTATAACTCTGAAACTTTCACTGACTTTGTGGAAAGTGACCAGTTCAGATCCCTTAATTCCAAACACCTCCACTTCTTCCCTCTAAAATAATCTGGCTTTGAACCTGAAACATCCACTAATAATCTGATTCCAACCCTCAATTCTAAATCTGACATTGAACCCATATATGAAACCTTCCAAGCCTCATTCATCCCTTTCTCAAATGACCAAGAACCTCTTTGGGATCGACACTCTTTCTTTTACATCACTTGCTACTATTTAACCGTGTATACTTGCACATATAAATATCAGAACATTATACATACGTTTTTTTAGCCCAACATAAGATTACCATTAACATGGAATTCAGAGAGTTGCGAGACTCGACAAACCTTATCCCAAATCTCCTGATCAACATAACTATTCATCTTAAGTTAAGGCAACATATGAAATCCATTTTTTTTATCATCTGGAACAATAAAAACATCACACATTTACATAAAAAGTTTGTATTAGTATTAAAAAAAATGATCATATATACTTGTAAAAATGATGAAAGTTAAAATAAATACCGCAACATCGGTTCATATAATTTTTTTGACTTCAAGATCTACTTGGTCCTAATCTTCTAACAAAACACTCGTTTTGATTGTACCAAGTAATGCCATGTTACTCCTAGATGTCATAGCAGTTCACCATAACACCTACCACTTTTTAATCAAAATTGTCCGACATCTTATTACATTTGCAAAAAAAAAATTCAACTTAGCCATCGTCATGGCACCTATAGAATTTATTGTCCTTTTATTATTAGTTGAAAAACCCTCATTTGCCGGAGAGGTGCTGGATAAATCGCTCATATGTGCTTGAACAAAAACAACAAACATTTTATTTAATACAACATCAACAAAGCACTTGATGTGATTCATGGTATATATAACACATTTTACTTAACAAAACATGAACACTTCCTAAGAGCACCTCATAATAGTAACCACATAAATATTTTACTTAACACAAAATCAACAAAGGAACCTAATGTGACTGATGATACATATGGATTTTCGTCAACATAAATACTAAAAAGAAAAAACCTATTTCTTATTTTATCAACATAACCAGAATAAGAGAAATAAAAAAAAGTAATTTCCCTATACATAATCAATATGCAATAAGAAATCCACGATAACAAAAACTAAAATTTCTATGTTACGTGGATGAATAAAGCGTGTTATGTACCGAAAAATATGATGAAGAAGATAAGACGATGGTGGAAGAAACTTCATCTGAGTTAGGTTGTATTTTATTTGTTTCAAGCTTTATTAGTGCTTTATTGGCGTTTGATGGATAACATTCAAGTTTCAAACACGTACATGTGTTGGAAGAGAAGATGTTTGGAACACGATGATGGAAGCTAAATTTATAAATATGTTTAGGGTGTTTCAAAAAATTAATAAATAAAATAAGTTTTATATAATAATTTAATTTAAAATATATGAATGTATATTATGCAAATATGAGGTGAGATGACTAATAAGTTACTCATACTCATATCCGCTTATCTTAATTGGTAATTACTCGTTTCCATATATATATATATATATATATATATATATATATATATATATATATATATATATATATATATATATATATATATATATATATATATATATATATATATATATATATATATATATATATATATATATATATTAATAAGCAATTTGTATCAGTTGGTAATTACTCGTGTCAATATTTTTATCAATTTTAAAAGTTGTTGTTTTACTTGTGGTGAATATTTTTTGTGAATTCCTATCTAATATGAGTACAATTGTTATGCCTCGTCACATGGGTCGCAAGATGAGTTCGGTCTATTGGACATGTCCATTTTATCCGCACTTTAGTGTGGAACGGGTCAAAGATTTAAACCTGTACTCTCTAATGTGTCTCGCTGGTTCCACCTTTCTTATATATTAAAAAATTTTAAGGTTAAAAAGTGTAATGAGTGCGGGTCTGCACTATCCTACCCTCACTTATTTTTGCAGATCATGTAAAGTTTTTAAGTTTGCACACTCAACAATATCCGCTCTATCCAGTCTTATTTTTTATGAATTTTTATAGGCGCATTTAAATAATAAGGACATTGCCTGTTTACTCAATCATATTTTCCCACGTGGTATATATAAATATGATCTGAATTCATGAAAATGTCACTTAAACATGCTTAATTTATTACTTGAATTTTATTCACATATTCCGACATAAGTTTAAAAGTGAGTGAAAATAAAATAAATTAAATTTGATACATTTGCGCAATTGTGAATTGAACCATAAATTATAGGGATAAAACTATATCTAAATTTAAAAACTATATATTTAAATTTCTAATACAATCAATTCAAAAAAACATAATTAATTCTACTTTATAAGAATTAAACACGTTAAAATCAATTACATACTCTCTCCATCTCATAATATGAATCTTCTTTAAAAGTTTCATATATTTTAAGATAATGAGTAGTTGTGTTTATTTTAATAATAAAATGAGTGTGATTTACTAAAATAATTTTATTAATAATAGATAATAGAGCAGTTAAATAAATTAAAAATAATGAATAAGGTTATATTACTGGTAAGAAATAATAAATATAATATTAATATTATAAAAGAATAAATAATTTAAAACAAATAAAAAAGGAAAAAAATCTATTATGAGACGGTGAGAGTACCTTTAAATTTTTTATACAAATCTCTCGACTGATTGAAACTCCTCTAAAATAGAAATCTAATATGCATTTCAACTACCCTTTGTAAATAATACGCGTGACAAAAATAATACACATGATATGTTAGAAGAAAATTGGTTTATATCATATTCCTTAGGTTTTGATAATAACAAAGTATTGAATAAACGATTAGGTATACTAACATATGTTCAAGTGTGCAAGATTATTAGTTAAAGATTTTATTGGACACTGACTCTGATTGGAACATGTGAAGAGAAGCTTGAGACTCAGATTATGAAAGATTAGAATCTGATGACTCAAATATTTTGAATGATATGATTCTGATGTCTCACGGTTCAAAAGTAAGAAAAAACCGTTTTGAGAAAAATATTAGTAGAAGGACTAACATAGCTCTTTTAAATTTTGTAAAAAATTTAATATGGATTTTTTTTTTCAGGAACTAATGTGACCTCTATAATTTTTTGAAGGACTAAAATTGACCTTCATTCTAAATAAAATAAAAAAGTGATTTCGATATTTCATTATTATTATAAGTAAAAGTAAACAATGTTTGAGTTATGGTAAATTAAATATCAATAAAATATTATTTAGTAAAAATATAAGTTATATTTTGAAGGATAGAAAAACACTTAGAAAGGGGGGGTTTGAATAAGTGTAGCTTTAAAAACTTGACAGATAAAAATAAATTGCACAGTTATTTTTATCCTGGTTCGTTGTTAACTAAACTACTCTAGTCCACCCCCGCAGAGATGATTTACCTCAACTGAGGATTTAATCCACTAATCGCACGGATTACAATGGTTCTCCACTTAGTCAGCAACTAAGTCTTCCAGAGTCTTCTGATCACACACTGATCACTCCAGGAACAACTGCTTAGATACCCTCTAAGACTTTCTAGAGTATTCTGATCCACACGATCACTCTAGTTACAACCTGCTTAGATAACCTCTAAGACTTCCTAGAGTATTCTGATCCACACGATCACTCTAGTTCCTTACAACTTAATGTAATCAATTCTAAGAGTATTACAATTGCTTCTTAAAAGCTATAATCACAAACTGTGATATTTCTCTTAACGTTTAAGCTTAATCTCACTAATATATTACAACAGCAATGTAGTGAGCTTTGATGAAGATGAAGATTCTGAGCTTTGAGTAGAACAGAGTTTCAGCAAGTTAATATGAGTTGTTTTTGTTCAGAATCGTTAACCTTGCTTCTCATCAGAACTTCATATTTATAGGCGTTGGAGAAGATGACCGTTGAGTGCATTTAATGCTTTGCATGTTCCGTACAGCATCGCATTTAATGTTATATGCTTTTGTCAACTACCTCGAGCCTTGTTCACGCTGTGTCTACTGACGTTGCCTTTAATAGCTTTTAACGTTCCTTTTGTCAGTCAGCGTAGCTTGCCACTTGTACTTCCTTCTGATCTGATGTTTGTGAATACAACGTTTGAATATCATCAGAGTCAAACAGCTTGGTGCAAAGCATCTTCTGATCTTCTGACCTTGAAGTGCTTCTGTGCGTGATACCATCAGAACTTCAGTGCTTCTGATCTCATGTTCTTCTGATGCTTCCATAGACCCATGTTCTGATTCTGCTTCGACCATCTTCTGATGTCTTGCCAGACCATGTTCTGATGTTGCATGCTGAACCCTTTGAGACAAAGCTTCTGAGCGCTGAATTATGCATACTCTTTATATATTTCCTGAAAAGGAAATTGCATTGGATTAGAGTACCATATCATCTTAAGCAAAATTCATATTATTGTTATCATCAAAACTAAGATAATTGATCAGAACAAATCTTGTTCTAACAATCTCCCCCTTTTTGATGATGACAAAAACATATATAAATGATATGAATTTGCGATCAGAAAGAGCAGACGGCAAAAGACAAATTACACAGCTATAGCATAAGCATATGAATATGTCTCCCCCTGAGATTAACAATCTCCCCCTGAGATAAATAATCTCCCCCTGAAATAAATACTCGAAGAACTTTAATAAAAGACTTCCCTGATTATTTCGGTAGAGACGATCACATAAGCTTCTGTCTTCAGAGAATTCATAGCTTCTGACTTCTGCTTCCATTGGACAGCTTCAGAACTAGAATTTCTTTAGATCCCTAGAACACTCACAGCTTCTGATTCCTGCTTCCATCTAGGACAGCTTCAGAACTTGAATTTCTTTGATCTTCAGAACATTCACAGCTTCTGATTTCTGCTTCCATTTAGGACAGCTTCAGAACTTGAATTTCTTTGATCTTCAGAACATTCACAGCTTCTGATTTCTGCTTCCATTTAGGACAGCTTCAGAGCTTGAGTTTTCTGGATCTTTAGAACATTTACAGCTTCTGATTTCTGCTTCCCTCGGATAGCTTCAGAGCTTTGAATTTCTACCAACATCACTTCATGCTAGATTTGTATCAGAACATTGTTGAATGTACCAGAGCATCATCAGAGCATCTCTACATCCTGAAATGTTACAGAACAAAAACTAAACGACAAAAGTCAGCATGAACGAGTCAGAACATAAAATGTATATTAGAACACATGATATGTATCAGAGCCATATAGGCTGAAATAATGTATCAGAGCAAATAGACAAATATGGATCAAATTCTATTATCAGTGCTTCTGATTCATTCTTCTTTCTTGCTTCTGATTTCTGAAGCTTGACAACACTTAGCTTGCTTCAGTTTCCATGAGCTTATTCTTTTTACAGAATAACACTTCTTATGGTTTTGCTAACACTTCTTATGGTTTTGCTTCTTGTGTTTGCTTTGAAGATTCTCTTCACTTCTTTATACCTGCAAAACACTTAAACCATATAGAACTTGCAGTTCTTGTTAGTAAAAGTGTGGGAGCTTTACCCAGCAACTGATAGATTAATCAAATCATTTATCATTTATCTTCTCCCCCTTTTTGTCATAACATCAAAAAGCATAAGAGATTTAGATGCAAAGCAAGAGACAAAAGGAAAGAAACACAAATAACTTTTCATTGATTTCAACAAGAAAGATTACAAAAGAGGAATGCAGGAAAACAGATGCAACAAGGAAAGAAAACTACACAGACCAAAGGACTAAGATCCTAGCCTACGCAAAATCCGCGCCAGGACATCATGAATCCCGTCAGTGCTTGTAGCTTGCCTTGCCATGAAGGAGCGAAACTCAGCATTGGCTACTTCTTGCGCGTCCAAACGAGAAGCCAGCATAGCTTGATTCTGATGAAGAGCTTCCAAGGTCTCCATCAGAGCTGAGGTTTCACCAGAAGAAGAGGCACCTGAATTTCTGCCAAAAGGGACAGCAATCTCAGCAGGGTGATCTTCTGGGAGATCTTCAGCTTGTGCATCTTCCATTTCCCCATCTGAGTCTGACTCAGAAGTAGCCTTAGCATATTCTGGTTCAGGCAGCTCAGAAGTTCCAACTTCCAACGCTTGAAGAATAGCTGCTAGGTTTGTTGGAGGAGTAGGACCAGCAACTTCAGCAGGATAAACCACTACTGGAAAGACCATGTGAGGTGCTTTTTCAGAAGGGTTCATTCTGAACCAGTTAAACAGCCACTGAAAATCTCCAGTCAGCACAGGAAACCATGGTTTCCACACCACGATGTCTCTGCAGAGATTTTCTTCTTCCAACTCATCTGCAGGTATCTTCTTCTCAAGAACACTTCTGTTCCTGATGAGATGGTGATAGCTGCTTTCACCAACTTCCAACCGAAGACCACGAATACCAGGAGCTTCAGACATGATCCTTCTCTGAGTGTCTGTAGCCCTAACCAGAAAATCTTGACGAAAGGTATCCCAAAGGTTGCTTGTAGCATACTCATCCAGATGGTTAAGGTGAGCAGCACCCAGAATCTCCAACCAGCCATTTACATCAGAATGTAAAAGCTCCAGAAATGATTGAGTGGTAGGAGTTGGAGGGTTGACAGTGAACCTGGAGTCGGGAAAAACAACACTATAGGGGTTAGGTGTTCTGGTGGGAAAAGGGTGTGAGAGAGATGAAGAAATATCTGATGGATGGGTTGAAGGAGAGGAGATATCAGATGGTGAAGAAGGTGGTTCCGAGAGAATGAATGAGGAGGAAGAGGTGGTGGAGGTCTGTGAAGAGGGAGGTGATTGAGGGGTACCGTCAAGGGGTTGATACACACGTCTAGAGTAATTTCCAGACATCATAGCTTCAAACGGGTTCACTTTGAGAGGGTCATAGGTGATCCTTACTCTTTTTGGTTTGGTTTCTGGTTCAGCAGTTGCCTTTCTCTTTTGTTTCCGATCATTATCTTGATTCCCAGAGCTTGACGATGGATTCATGATGAAGTTGCAGATATTGGAAACTGCTAGGGTTTATGATATGAATGCAAAGAGAGAGAACGAAAAAGAAACTGAATGCAAAGTGAGAGAAATATAAGAGGGAAAAGAAACGTTTGAAGAATATAAAAAGAAAACTGAAAGAGAGTAAATGATGAAAAGCATTTAATGTTACGTGACGTGAGGAGAGATAATAATGACAAAAGACGTGATTTGCACAGTTACCTAAGTAGACGTCCCCTCAACTGCACGCACGCTTGTCCAGGAATAGTGAACACGTGTTTACCATCTGGATAGCCAGTTACAGCTGTTTTGCTTTTAAAGAGATTCTGAATCAACTTAGACAATGAAACGTTAGTAATAACTGAATCACAATTTCTAATTGATTTCAATCAGAACTTCTTATAAAAGAAATTTCATTTCAGAAGATACTCATACATAAGAACTTCTCATCTTCTCATTCTGGGCTTGTTTCTGAAGACCCATTTTGTACCGATTATATTGAATCCATCTGGTCTAGGAACAAGATCCCAAACATCATTCCTTGTAAACTGATTCAGTTCTTCTTGCATAGCAATTATCCAGTCTGGATCTTCTAGAGCATGATCAACAGAAGTTGGCTCGATCAAAGATACAAGACCTAATTGACAGTCTGCATTGTTCTTAAGGAATGCTCTTGTTCTGATTGGATCATCCTTCTTTCCAAGAATGACATCTTCTGAATGACCAGAGATGAGTCTGGATGATCTTCTGACAGATGGTTCTTCAGAAATGCTTAGATTCTCCAGAGAAGCTGATACTTGATCTTCAGATTCTTTGCTTCTGAGAAGCTCTGCTTCTGATGCATTGCTTCTTGGCTCAACAACTTCTGATATATCAATATCACAATCTGCAAAATTATCAAACTGCTTTGGTTTTTCAGAACCAAGCTTATCATCAAACCTGATATTGATTGATTCTTCCACAATCAATGTTTCAGTATTGTATACTCTGTAGCCTTTTGAGCGTTCAGAATATCCAAGAAGGAAACATTTTTGTGCTTTGGAATCAAACTTACCAAGATGATCTTTAGTGTTCAGAATAAAGCATACACATCCAAAAGGATGGAAATATGAAATGTTGGGCTTTTTATTCTTCCACAATTCATAAGGAGTCTTATTTAGAATAGGTCTGATAGAGATTCTATTCTGAATATAGCATGCAGTGTTTATTGCTTCTGCCCAGAAATGCTTAGCCATACTGGTTTCATTGATCATGGTTCTGGCCATTTCTTGCAAAGTACTATTCTTTCGTTCTACAACTCCATTTTGCTGTGGAGTTCTAGGACAAGAGAAATCATGGGCAATACCATTTTCTTTGAAGAATTCTTCAAAGGATCTGTTCTCAAATTCACCACCATGATCACTTCTGACCTTTATGATTTTACACTCTTTTTCAGATTGAATCTGAATGCAGAAATCAAAGAACACTGAATGAGACTCATCCTTGTGTTTCAAGAATTTTACCCACGTCCAGCGGCTATAATCATCTACGATGACTAATCCATATTTCTTCCCTCTGACAGATGCTGTTTTGACTGGGCCAAACAGATCAATGTGCAAGAGTTCTAATGGCCTTGAGGTAGAAACAACATTCTTGGACTTGAATGCAGGTTTGGAGAACTTGCCCTTCTGACATGCTTCACAAAGAGCATCTGATTTGAATTTCAGATTAGGGAGTCCTCTGACAAGATCCAGTTTGTTAATCTGAGAAATCTTTCTCAAACTAGCATGACCTAATCTTCTGTGCCAGACCCACTGCTCTTCAGAAACAGACATAAGACAAGTCACCTTCTGACTCATAAGATCTTGCAGATCTGTCTTATAAATGTTGTTCTTCCTCATGCCTGTAAATAGGATTGAGCCATCCTTCTGATTTACAGCCTTGCAAGACTTTTGATTAAAGATTATATCATAACCATTGTCACTCAATTGACTGATAGATAAGAGGTTATGTGTTAATCCTTCTACAAGAAGTACATTAGAAATGGAAGGAGAGTTACCAGACTTTATAGTTCCAGAGCCAATTATCTTGCCCTTCTGATCTCCTCCAAACTTGACTTCTCCTCCAGACTTAAGCACCAGGTCTTGGAACATAGACCTTCTTCCTGTCATGTGTCGTGAGCATCCAGAGTCCAGGTACCACGACATGTTGTGCTTTGTCCTTTTTGCAGCCAAGGATATCTGCAATAGGAATAATCTTATCCTTAGGTACCCACATTTTCTTGGGTCCTTTCTTGTTAGATTTTCTCAAGTTCTGATTGAACTTGGGTTTAACATTGTAAGCAATAGGAGGAACAGCATGATAATTCTTAATGTGAGTTTCATGATATTTCCTAGGTTGTGTCACATGCTTTTTGGTGTGTGTTATGTGAAAACTTTGAGCGTGTGAAGTGTGCCTAATATCATGGGAGTGGCCATACTTGAACTGATCATACAATGGCTTGTATGTGAATTTCATTTCATCAACAGGTTCAAGTTTGTATGGGGTTTCACCCTCAAAACCAATGCCAACTCTTTTGTTTCCAGACACAGCATATATCATAGAAGCTAGCTGACTTCTGCCAATACTTCTAGATAAGAACTTCCTGAAACTTAAATCATATTCTTTCAGAATATGGTTTAGACTAGGAGTGGATTTTTCTGAATCAGAAGGAGATCCAACATTATTGGATAATTTTAAAAGTTTTTCTTTTAATTCAGAATTCTCCAACTCAAGCTTCTTTGTTTCAAATTCAAATAGCTTTTTCAGCTTTTTGTATTTGAGACTAATCTGAGACTTGAATTCCAGAAGTTCTGTTAGACCGGAAACTAACTCATCTCTAGTAAGTTCAGAGAATACCTCTTCAGAATCTGATTCTGATGTAGATTCTGATCCGTCATCTTCTGTCGCCATCAGCGCACAGTTAGCCTGCTCATCTTCAGAGTCTGAATCATCTTCTGACTCATCCCAGGTTGCTATAAGACCTTTCTTCTTATGAAACTTCTTCTTGGGATTTTCCTTCTGAAGTTTTGGACATTCATTCTTGAAGTGTCCAGGCTCATTGCATTCATAGCACATGACCTTCTTCTTGTCAAATCTTCTGTCATCAGAGGATTCTCCACGTTCAAATTTCTTTGAATTTCTGACGCCTCTGAACTTCCTTTGCTTGTTCTTCCAGAGTTGATTTAGCCTTCTGGAGATCAAGGACAGTTCATCTTCTTCTTCAGATTCTGATTCTTCAGGATCTTCTTCTCTAGCCTGAAAAGCGTTAGTGCATTTCATGATATTGGATTTTAATGCAATAGACTTACCTTTCTTTTGAGGCTCGTTTGCATCCAGTTCAATTTCATGACTCCTCAGGGCACTGATCAGCTCTTCCAAAGAGACTTCATTTAGATTCTTCGCAATCTTAAATGCAGTCACCATAGGACCCCATCTTCTGGGTAAGCTTCTGATGATCTTCTTTACGTGATCAGCCTTGGTGTATCCCTTGTCAAGAACTCTCAATCCAGCAGTAAGAGTTTGAAATCTTGAAAACATCTTTTCAATGTCTTCATCATCCTCCATCTTGAAGGCTTCATACTTCTGGATTAAAGCGAGAGCTTTACTCTCCTTGACTTGAGCATTTCCTTCATGAGTCATTTTCAAGGACTCATATATGTCATAGGCCGTTTCCCTGTTAGATATCTTCTCATACTCAGCATGAGAGATAGCATTCAGCAAAACAGTTCTGCATTTATGATGATTCTGTTAGAACAAGATTTGTTCTGATCAATTATCTTAGTTTTGATGATAACAATAATATGAATTTTGCTTAAGATAATATGGTACTCTAATCCAATGCAATTTCCCTTTCAGGAAATATATATAAAGAGTACGCATAATTCAGCGCTCAGAAGCTTTGTCTCAAGGGTTCAGCATGCAACATCAGAACATGGTCTGGCAAGACATCAGAAGATGGTCGAAGCAGAATCAGAACATGGGTCTATGGAAGCATCAGAAGAACATGAGATCAGAAGCACTGAAGCTCAGAAGATGGTATCACGCTCAGAAGCACTTCACGGTCAGAAGATCAGAAGATGCTATGCACCAAGCTGTTTGACTCTGATGATATTCAAACGCTGTATTCACAAACATCAGATCAGAAGAAAGTACAAGTGGCAAGCTACGCTGACTGACAAAAGGAACGTTAAAAGCTATTAAAGGCTACGTCAGTAGACACAGCGTGAACAAGGCTCGAGGTAGTTGACAAAAGCGTATAACATTAAATGCGATGCTGTACGGAACACGCAAAGCATTAAATGCATTCAACGGTCATCTTCTCAACGCCTATAAATATGAAGTTCTGATGAGAAGCAAGGTTAACGCTCCTGAACAATATAATTCAAATTAACTTGCTGAAACTCTGTTCAAATCCAAAGCTCAGAATCTTCATCTTCTTCAAAGCTCACTACATTGCTATTGTAATATTTTAGTGAGATTAAGCTTAAACGATTAAGAGAAATATCACAGTTGTGATTATCGCTTTTAAGAAGCATTTGTAAACTCTTAGAATTACATTAAGTTGTAAGGAACTAGAGTGATCGTGTTGATCAGAATACTCTAGGAAGTCTTAGGAGTGAATTAAGCAAGTTGTAACTAGAGTGATCGTGTTGATCAGTAGACTCTAGAAAAGTCTTAGAGGGTATCTAAGCAGTTGTTCCTGGAGTGATCAGTGTGTGATCAGAAGACTCTGGAAGACTTAGTTGCGGACTAAGTGGAAAACCATTGTAATCCGTGCGATTAGTGGATTAAATCCTCAGTTGAGGTAAATCATCTCTGCGGGGGTGGACTGGAGTAGTTTAGTTAACAACGAACCAGGATAAAAATAACTGTGCAATTTATTTTTATCTGTCAAGTTTTAAAGCTACACTTATTCAAACCCCCCCTTTCTAAGTGTTTTTCTATCCTTCAATTGGCATCAGAGCGCCGGTTCTAAGGTGCAAGCACTTAACCGTGTTTAGAAAAGATTCAGGAAGAGAAAAACGCTTCAGTAAAAGATGGTTGATGAAAGTGAAAAGTCTACACCTACACCTGGATCTACATCTGGCTCTGCTGAGCAATACAACGGTAACAATGGTTATACTAGACCGCCGGTATTTGATGGTGAAAACTTTGAATACTGGAAAGATAAACTGGAAAGTTACTTTCTGGGTCTAGATGGTGATCTATGGGATCTTCTGATGGATGGTTACAAACATCCAGTAAATGCCAGTGGCGTAAAGCTGTCTAGGCAAGAAATGAATGATGATCAGAAGAAGCTTTTCAGGAATCATCATAAATGCAGAACTGTTTTGCTGAATGCTATCTCTCATGCTGAGTATGAGAAGATATCTAACAGGGAAACGACCTATGACATATATGAGTCCTTGAAAATGACTCATGAAGGAAACGCTCAAGTCAAGGAGACCAAAGCTCTAGCTTTAATCCAGAAGTATGAAGCCTTCAAGATGGAGGATGATGAAGACATTGAAAAGATGTTTTCAAGATTTCAAACTCTTACTGCTGGATTGAGAGTTCTTGACAAGGGATACACCAAGGCTGATCATGTAAAGAAGATCATCAGAAGCTTACCCAGAAGATGGGGTCCTATGGTGACTGCATTCAAGATTGCAAAGAATCTGAATGAAGTTTCTCTGGAAGAGCTTATCAGTGCCTTGAGGAGTCATGAAATAGAGCTGGACGCAAATGAGCCTCAAAAGAAAGGTAAGTCTATTGCATTAAAATCCAATATCAAGAAATGCACTAACGCTTTTCAGGCTAGAGAAGAAGATCCTGAAGAATCAGAATCTGAAGAAGAAGATGAACTGTCCTTAATCTCCAGAAGGCTAAATCAACTCTGGAAGACCAAGCAAAGGAAGTTCAGAGGCTTCAGAAGTTCAAAGAAATTTGAACGTGGAGAATCTTCTGATGACAGAAGATTTGACAAGAAGAAGGTCATGTGCTATGAATGCAATGAGCCTGGACACTACAAGAATGAATGTCCAAATCTTCAGAAGGAAAGTCCCAAGAAAAAGTTTCATAAGAAGAAAAGTCTTATGGCAACCTGGGATGAGTCAGAAGATGACTCAGAAGATGAGCAGGCTAACTGTGCGCTGATGGCGAGAGAAGATGACGGATCAGAATCTACATCAGAATCAGATTCTGAAGAGGTATTTTCTGAACTTACTAGAGATGAGTTAGTTTCCGGTCTAACTGAACTACTGGAACTCAAGTCTCAGATTAGTCTCAAATACAAAAAGCTGAAAAAGCAATTTGAATTTGAAACAAAGAAGCTTGAGTTGGAAAATTCTGAATTAAAAGAAAAACTTTTAAAATTATCCAATAATGTTGGATCTCCTTCTGATTCAGAAAAATCCACTCCTAGTCTAAACCATATTCTGAAAGAATATGATTTAAGTTTCAGGAAGTTCTTATCTAGAAATATTGGCAGAAGTCAGCTAGCTTCTATGATATATGCTGTGTCTGGAAACAAAAGAGTAGGCATTGGTTTTGAGGGTGAAACCCCATACAAACTTGAACCTGTTGATGAAATGAAAATCACATACAAGCCATTGTATGATCAGTTCAAGTATGGCCACTCCCATGATATTAGACACACTTCACATGCTCAAAGCTTTCACTTAACACACACCAAAAAGCATGTGACACAACCTAGGAAATATCATGAAACTCACATTAAAAATTATCATGCTGTTCCTCCTTCTGCTTACAATGTTAAACCTAAGTTCAATCAGAACTTGAGGAGAACTAACAAGAAAGGACCCAAGAAAATGTGGGTACCAAAGAAAAAGACTATTTCTTTTGCAGATTCTCTTGGTGACAAAGAAGATAAAAGTCAACATGACATGTCTCCTGGACTCAAGTTGGTCTCAACACTTGAAGGGATGAAAGATTGTCTTCCAAGTTCTGGTTCTTAAATCTGTTGAAGAAACTATGTTCGTAGGAAATCAGAAAAGAAGTTTATTAGTCTTGGAACCATCTGTATTGTTTGTCTCTAAAGCATTGATGCTTCTTTCTTGATTATTCTGAATGCTCTAAATGCTACAGAATATACAACATTGAAACATTGTTTGTGGACAAATCAATAAACATCTGTTTTGATGATAAACTTGTTTCTGATGAAACAAAGAGCTTAAGAATTTCTGCAGATACAGTTTTGTCTTATCAGAAGCTGCAGAACAAAGAAGTGAACCTCCAGAAGCTGTGTATATCAGAAGAAATGGATCAGAAGATCATTCAAATTTATATCAGCACACTTCAGAAGAAGTGTTTCCAGAAGAGAAAGTTGATCAGATCAGAAGCAGTGATCTAAATCTGAAGGCGTAAAATCTCTCTGATATTTACAGCTGTCATCTATTATCTGATGATGAACACGTGTCTGTACGGTTTGTACAAAGCGTGCAGTTGAAAAGACGCCGACCTAGGTAACTGTATTAAATCATTTCATTTACTGTGTTCTCTCTCCTAATGTCATTTCTCATTAAATGCATAATGATTTCTCTTTAAATCTTTTAAATAACCCGCTTCATCTTCATTCCCTCTTTTTCTCTCTTTCTCTCTCTTTTGTGCATTCACTTCGTTGCATCTCTCTTCAAACCCTAGTTCTTGATTTGATCTCAAAGCATTATCATAATGAATCCATCTTCTCGTTCATCAATCTCTAAAGATAGAATCACTTCCACACAGAACCGTTTAAGCAAAAATGATGCTCCATTGAAAACATGCTTAATACCCACGAAAGAACTGGAAGTTCTATGTGAATCGGCTGTGGACGTCAACAACCTTAAAGCAAATGGCTTTCAGTGTGATGCAAGAATCTTTGAGCAAGGATGGTCTAAATATCTTGATAGATTGGTTGGTCCAATTTATCCTGAACTTGTAAAGGAGTTTTGGGTACATGCAACAGTTACCCCAACTGCCATCATTTCATTCGTGCTAGGGCATGAAGTAACTATCACTGAGAAACTCATCAGAAAGCTGTACAATCTTGATGATGAAGAAGGTTGGTCTGAGTTTCAACCCCATACAGTTGACTGGACTTTAGTTGAAAAACAAATCTCTACGGTTGTTGGAACTGATTCTCATTTTACGGGCAACTTAAAGCCTTTTTATAAAGTATGGGCTGAGATTATTCTGGGTTCTCTTCACCATAGAAAAAAGATGCGCTGTTCCTCCTACATCAGTCCGACTCACAAGTATACTCTTTTCTGCATTGGCAAAAAGATAGAGATCAACATCTCTCATATTCTATTTGAGAATCTGAAAACCTCTATCTTTGAGTCAAGAGAAGATGAAAGGGCGAAGTACCCTCATATTCCAAGAACAACCATTCCTTTCGGAAGGATGATTTCAGACATTCTGATTGAAAGCAAAGTGGTGGACTCCATCAGAAATCGTAATGCCTCGCATTTTCTTGGAGTAACTCAAGGTCCCATCTTCAATGGTGTTGATCTGTTCGGACTGGAAGTCATTAAGAATGTACCTGTTATGTGCACAAGCTTTCCTGACATTCTGTCAAGAAGAATTGCTGTTGAAGGATTCATATCTTTGTATCATAAAGAACTTGATCAAGTTGTCAAGTTTTACTTGGAAGATTGTGTGAGGAAGCAATCAGACGTTGATCCTGCTTGGATCCGTGGCAGAGTACTTCCATCCAAAGATGATATTCTGAAGAAGGATAAAAAGGAACGTCAGGCAAGACTAAAAAGAAAGGCACAAGAAGATGAGGCTGAGAGAGCCAAGAAGTTGAGGATCACCTATGATCCTGACAAGGTGGACTCTAAAGAACGAAGAGATAAAAGGATCAGAGATTCCTTTCGCAGAACCAGATCTTCTTCTTCTTCTGTACAAATCTCCAGAAAGGTCTTTACTCCACCTCCTTCTGTCCCTAAACCATCTTTCCAATCACCTCCATCTGAACCAAAAGTAAACTTCACCCTACCAAATCCTTCTCCATCATCCTTCTCCTCTCCCATTCTAAACCCCACACCTTTAAGTATTCTTCCCCCAACTCCTTCTGATAAATCTCTCTCACCAATTCCCTTTACAAACACTCCATCCTCGTCTCAATCCATCATTTCTAATATTCCATCCTCATCAATCATTCTCTCAGATATCCCCTCTTCCTCATCCACCGTACCTCCAACTTCTATATCTCATCCCTTACCTATCGAAAATTCCGAACCTTACTGTCTTCTCTATCCTGACTACAAATTCACCTTCAATCCGCCTGAACCTGAACCCTATACCTACCTGGAACTTTTCAGACTTGAGGTGATTAGCAGTCTAGACCTTCTGAAGGATGCATTCCTAAATGGTCTGGATGATGTTTCTACAAGAAATCTCTGGAGAAGATTTCGCAAGGTTTTTCAAGTAGAAGCAATGGGAGTACAGAAAAGACTAGTGGCTGCTGCCCCTGGTTACCCTGGTTACCTTCTGGAGGAAGATAATGGTATATACTACCATCCTCTAAGAAATTGTGTTGCTGCTGAGGAGAAGCCCTTTGTGGATGAATTGGAAGTATTAAGACTGGCTGCTGCATTGGAAGCAAATCCTTGCAGGGAGATTGTGGTTTGGATACCTCAATATCCTGTTCTGCTCGGAGATTTCAAGACTCTCTTTGACTATCTGAGGGAAAACCCGCCTGAGAAAGATCCAAACTTGGTCATTCCAGAAGTTGTTGACCCACCAGTAGTTGAAGGTCCTTCTGCTCCAAGGAATCTAGCTGCCATTCTTCAGGCACTTGAGAATGGAGACTTGGAAATTCCTGCTGCAGAATATGGAGATGCTTCTATGCAAGAAGCAGATGCTGAAGATCATGTTGCCAAAACTGTTCCTGTTGAGGAAATCCCAACAAATGATCTATCTATGGAAGCTGCAGATCAACATGCCATTCCTGTGGTTGAAAGCGGTGAAGCTTCTTCTGGTGAATCTTCTCGTCTTGCAAGGACTCTAGAAGAAATTCAGAAGAGACAGGATGAGCAAAGCTCACTCAATGATCAGTATAGTGCTTTCATGGTGAGGCAAGAAGGACACAATAATATGGTTCAAGAGATGCTGACCAAGATCTTGTCAAGACTAGGGCCATCTTAGATTGAGTCTGTGTTGTTTCTTTCCTTTCGTTGCATCTGTCTTTGTGCATCTGATCTTTCTTATCTTCATGTACTTCTGTACCTGCTGTTTGCACTTCAATGAAATCGTCTTCTTTCTCCGTGTGTTTCATTTTATTTGTCGTTTTATGCATCTGAATCTTTTGAAATATTCTTTTTGATGTTATGACAAAAAGGGGGAGAAAGATAAATGATAAATGATTTGATTTAATCAGTTGCTCTTACTAACAAGAACTGCAAGTTCTACATGGTTTAAGTGTTTTGCAGGTATAAAGAAGTGAAGAGAATCTTCAAAGCAAAAAGCAAACACAAGAAGCAAAACCATGGAAACTGAAGCAAGCCGAGTGCTGTCAAGCTTCAGAAATCAGAAGCAAGAAAGAAGAATGAATCAGAAGCACTGAAAATAGAATTTGATCTATATTCGTCTATTTATTTTGACAAAATTCTATTTGCTCTGATACATATAATGTTATGGCTCTGATACATTATTTGCTCTGATACATTATTTTAGCCTATATGGCTCTGATTCATATAATGTGTTCTAACATACATTTTATGTTCTAACTCGTTCATGCTGACTTTTGTCGTTTAGTTTTTTTGTTCTGTAACATTTCAGGATGTAGAGATGCTCAGATGATGCTCTGGTACATTCAACAATGTTCTGATACAAATCTAGCATGAAGTGATGTTGGTAGAAATTCAAAGCTCTGAAGCTATCCGAGGGAAGCAGAAATCAGAAGCTGCGAATGTTCTAAAGATCCAGAAAACTCAAGTTCTGAAGCTGTCCTGAATGGAAGCAGAAATCAGAAGCTGTGAATGTTCAGAAGATCAAAGAAATTCAAGTTCTGAAGCTGTCCTGAATGGAAGCAGAAATCAGAAGCTGTGAATGTTCAGAAGATCAAAGAAATTCAAGTTCTGAAGCTGTCCTAAATGGAAGCAGGAATCAGAAGCTGTGAGTGTTCTAAGGATCTAAGGAAATTCTAGTTCTGAAGCTGTCCTATGGAAGCAGAAGTCAGAAGCTATGAATTCTCTGAAGACAAGAAGCTTATATGATCGTCTCTACCGAAATAATCAGGGAAGTCTTTTATTAAAGTTCTTCGAGTATTTATTTCAGGGGGAGATTATTTATCTCAGGGGGAGATTGTTAATCTCAGGGGGAGACATATTCATATGCTTATGCTATAGATGTGTAATTTGTCTTTTGCCTACTATTCTTTCTGATCGCAAATTCATATCATTTATATATGTTTTTGTCATCATCAAAAAGGGGGAGATTGTTAGAACAAGATTTGTTCTGATCAATTATCTTAGTTTTGATGATAACAATAATATGAATTTTGCTTAAGATAATATGGTACTCTAATCCAATGCAATTTCCCTTTCAGGAAATATATATAAAGAGTACGCATAATTCAGCGCTCAGAAGCTTTGTCTCAAGGGTTCAGCATGCAACATCAGAACATGGTCTGGCAAGACATCAGAAGATGGTCGAAGCAGAATCAGAACATGGGTCTATGGAAGCATCAGAAGAACATGAGATCAGAAGCACTGAAGCTCAGAAGATGGTATCACGCTCAGAAGCACTTCACGGTCAGAAGATCAGAAGATGCTATGCACCAAGCTGTTTGACTCTGATGATATTCAAACGCTGTATTCACAAACATCAGATCAGAAGAAAGTACAAGTGGCAAGCTACGCTGACTGACAAAAGGAACGTTAAAAGCTATTAAAGGCTACGTCAGTAGACACAGCGTGAACAAGGCTCGAGGTAGTTGACAAAAGCGTATAACATTAAATGCGATGCTGTACGGAACACGCAAAGCATTAAATGCATTCAACGGTCATCTTCTCAACGCCTATAAATATGAAGTTCTGATGAGAAGCAAGGTTAACGCTCCTGAACAATATAATTCAAATTAACTTGCTGAAACTCTGTTCAAATCCAAAGCTCAGAATCTTCATCTTCTTCAAAGCTCACTACATTGCTGTTGTAATATTTTAGTGAGATTAAGCTTAAACGATTAAGAGAAATATCACAGTTGTGATTATCGCTTTTAAGAAGCATTTGTAAACTCTTAGAATTACATTAAGTTGTAAGGAACTAGAGTGATCGTGTTGATCAGAATACTCTAGGAAGTCTTAGGAGTGAACTAAGCAAGTTGTAACTAGAGTGATCGTGTTGATCAGTAGACTCTAGAAAAGTCTTAGAGGGTATCTAAGCAGTTGTTCCTGGAGTGATCAGTGTGTGATCAGAAGACTCTGGAAGACTTAGTTGCGGACTAAGTGGAAAACCATTGTAATCCGTGCGATTAGTGGATTAAATCCTCAGTTGAGGTAAATCATCTCTGCGGGGGTGGACTGGAGTAGTTTAGTTAACAACGAACCAGGATAAAAATAACTGTGCAATTTATTTTTATCTGTCAAGTTTTAAAGCTACACTTATTCAAACCCCCCCTTTCTAAGTGTTTTTCTATCCTTCAGATTCCTGAAAAGCTTCTTCTGATCATCGCTCATTTCTTGCCTTGTCAGCTTTACGCCACTGGCATTTACCGGATGTTTGTAACCATCCATCAGAAGATCCCATAGATCACCATCTAGACCAAGAAAGTAACTTTCCAGTTTATCTTTCCAGTATTCAAAGTTTTCACCATCAAATACTGGCGGTCTAGTATAACCATTGTTACCGTTGTGTTGCTCAGCAGAGCCAGATGTAGATGTAGACTTTGCAGTTTCATCAGCCATCTTTTACTGAAGCGTTTTTCTCTTCCTGAATCTTTTCTAAACACGGTTAAGTGCTTGCACCTTAGAACCGGCGCTCTGATGCCAATTGAAGGATAGAAAAACACTTAGAAAGGGGGGGTTTGAATAAGTGTAGCTTTAAAAACTTGACAGATAAAAATAAATTGCACAGTTATTTTTATCCTGGTTCGTTGTTAACTAAACTACTCCAGTCCACCCCCGCAGAGATGATTTACCTCAACTGAGGATTTAATCCACTAATCGCACGGATTACAATGGTTCTCCACTTAGTCAGCAACTAAGTCTTCCAGAGTCTTCTGATCACACACTGATCACTCCAGGAACAACTGCTTAGATACCCTCTAAGACTTTCTAGAGTATTCTGATCCACACGATCACTCTAGTTACAACCTGCTTAGATAACCTCTAAGACTTCCTAGAGTATTCTGATCCACACGATCATTCTAGTTCCTTACAACTTAATGTAATCAATTCTAAGAGTATTACAATTGCTTCTTAAAAGCTATAATCACAAACTGTGATATTTCTCTTAACGTTTAAGCTTAATCTCACTAATATATTACAACAGCAATGTAGTGAGCTTTGATGAAGATGAAGATTCTGAGCTTTGAGTAGAACAGAGTTTCAGCAAGTTAATATGAGTTGTTTTTGTTCAGAATCGTTAACCTTGCTTCTCATCAGAACTTCATATTTATAGGCGTTGGAGAAGATGACCGTTGAGTGCATTTAATGCTTTGCGTGTTCCGTACAGCATCGCATTTAATGTTATACGCTTTTGTCAACTACCTCGAGCCTTGTTCACGCTGTGTCTACTGACGTTGCCTTTAATAGCTTTTAACGTTCCTTTTGTCAGTCAGCGTAGCTTGCCACTTGTACTTCCTTCTGATCTGATGTTTGTGAATACAACGTTTGAATATCATCAGAGTCAAACAGCTTGGTGCAAAGCATCTTCTGATCTTCTGACCTTGAAGTGCTTCTGTGCGTGATACCATCAGAACTTCAGTGCTTCTGATCTCATGTTCTTCAGATGCTTCCATAGACCCATGTTCTGATTCTGCTTCGACCATGTTCTGATGTCTTGCCAGACCATGTTCTGATGTTGCATGCTGAACCCTTTGAGACAAAGCTTCTGAGCGCTGAATTATGCATACTCTTTATATATTTCCTGAAAAGGAAATTGCATTGGATTAGAGTACCATATTATCTTAAGCAAAATTCATATTATTGTTATCATCAAAACTAAGATAATTGATCAGAACAAATCTTGTTCTAACATATTTTACATATAATTTTATAAACTAATTATTTTTAATTAACTCTTTAATCGATATATTTTTTTAAAGGGTCATGCTAACATGTGTGCTAAGAGCACATGTTAAGATTACAATAATTAAAAAAAATAAATATAATAAAGTTATATTTAGATTTTCAAAAAATTAAATACACCTATTTTAAAAAAATATTTTTATAACTAGTTTATTAATTTATACCTTTAGATCACACATTAGTTTTATTTTTTTTATTTTTTAAATAATGGTGACAAGAGAGAAGTAAAGTTTTACGGCTGAAATAGTTATTTAGTTTGTCTTAATACAATGTTGAAAATAATTCAGACTACCAACGATGACTACATACTACTCCCTCCGTTTTTTATTATAAGTCGTTTTAGACTTTTCACACAGATTAAGAAAAATAATAATTGTTGTATGAAATTGAGAAATTATGAAGGTTTTTACAAAATTATCCTTCATTAATGACATGTGGAAGATAAATTTATATAATTGAAAGGAGAGAGAATAATAAATATTTAAGGATATAATAGGAAAAACAACATTAATTATTCATTGGAATTGTAAAACGACTTATATTTAAATACAAAATATTTTTCCAAAACGACTTATAATAAAAAACGGAGGGAGTAGTAGTTTAACATAATTGGCAAGAGATGGAGGTTGGATTGATTTGAGATGTTGGTAGTTTGAACTTTGAAAAGTATTGTTGGTGAGATATTTTGTTTGCACATATAGAGGTGAATTAATGGACCAAAGACTTTGTGTTGTGATTTTACAAATTTCCAAGGCATCATAATAAGGGAGGAGAAGTAGAACCATTCCAAAAATGACGAAACGTGGCCCCCCAATTCCATTGCACATTTCAAGGTGTACCACAATTGTGAATTTTGGCTAACACAATCCTATTGCAGAGTGCATTCACTATTGTTGCAGAAGGCACAAACTTGGTAATATGGTCCCTCGTATATTTGTCATTTAGGTTTGGTGCGGGTCATTACAATTTGTTGCATCATTTATTAGTTTGTGTTTAATTTGGCTGTGAGTCTGAGATTGTCAAAATTACTGTCACGGTAATTTAATTTTAATGAAAATTATGTTTTAGATTTAATCAATGTGATTTTAATAATTTAATGCATGATTTCAAATGATTTTACTTTTAATAAAATTCAGTTAATGTATTCACAAATTTTAGTTCGACTGATAAAATGTACTAATATTGTTAAATTGGACATTATCACTACAGTTCAAATTCTGATTTAATGATTACTTTTGTGTATTTTAAATAATTATGATCTTATGATTTACTCGTAATATGATTAACTCGTAAAAAAACTTAGTTCATATTGTTTCGATCAAACTCATTGTATTTCAGACAACCATCAAATGTTTCTACTTTTTAAAAAAACATGTAAATATTTGTATTTTTTGAGTGAAGAATATGATGAACATGTCATAGACAAGTTGATCTAAGTTTTATTCTTTGCTTTTCTAGAATAAGGAAAGTAGGAGTATATTTGATAAAAATTGTAATTGAACTACAAAATGCATGGATCATGGGAAATTCAAGAAGTAAAAACAATAATAAACCAATATTTTAAGACTATTAAATGGAAGATGACACATCTCTATTTATTACCATTCTTGATAGAACTTAGGAATAAAAGGAAAAATGATAGTAAAATTTATTAAATAAAGAGAAAATATGTTATTATTACCTATAATTATAGAACGTGTTTAGTATACTTCTAACCTATTAAAAAAATATTAAATGGTTTATATTTCGGATTGTTCCAATGGTCAGGCATGGCCCAACACACTTCTACATTCAGAACGCTCCAATAGCCTTGATCCAATCAGTTGGGGGAAAAGGGAAGCTCTTTTTCTCATGTCCTCTGTCGAGGACGCATCTTCGTATGGCTCGAGGACAGCAGACCATCGTTCTCCTTGGCCAGATTCCCGTATGTGCCAGCAACAAGTTATCCGCTCTGCCCCCCCCAGTCGGGGACAAGTGTCCTTCTACTTGCTAGGCACCTCTGCCGCCCAGAAGTACGTCTCTGTCCGACCAACAACTAGTTACGGGCAGTCATCTAGGATTCCTACTTTTACGCCTAGATTCCTCGCAGTTACATATTTTGGGCCTGTATCCTCGATCCAACCCAAATATGGACCAATGGCCAAACGTTGGGGTCATTATATAAACCCTCTCATTTGAGAGGGTCAGGTAATTCAAATCTTATCCTCAAAACACTCAAACGTATTTGTGCTCCTACTCACTTTAGCATCGGAGTACCTTGCAGGTACACCCCTCCTCCTCATCACCAATATTGTGCTCGAAGCCGCTGGCCCATCTTCAGGTTCTGATCAACCGGTAAGATCAGTTTTAATACTATTTTAGAATTAATGTTGATCCTAATTTAACCTTATTAACTGATTTGTTAATTATAAGTATATTTATGTCACATATTGTCTAATGTATAATTCTTAAATCTCTTATGCCAAATACTAATGAATTTAATTCGTAAATATAAATGATGATGATTTGATAACATATGATCTAATGACATATGATCTAATGATTCTTATATCTGATTTTCATACCATGTTATAGTTTTTGTTAGAAACTATGAATCAAAGAAAAATAATAAAATATTTATTGAATAATGAGAGAATATGTTGATATTACATTAAGTTGAACAACACTATATATAATTAGTAAAAACATTTTACTAATCTTATATCTCTAATACCATCTAATCTTAATCGCGTTTATACCATTAAAATCATATCCTAGTACAGTTTTAATGTGAAAAATAAAAAGTTGGGGAATACCGAGTTCGATTTCTGACAGAAACAACGCTTGGCCAGTGCACGTGCCTCCGTAGCACGAGCCGGATTAGTCGATCTACTATGTAGGTCGGAACCAGCAAAAAAAAAAAGTTGAAAGTGAAAAAAGTTTATATTCAATTATAGCTTCGATGCCTTTTTTCCATACAATGAGAGAGAATTTATATAGCAAGTAATCACACAAAACTAATTCATAACTAAGTCAAAGTTAATTAGACTTACGGACAAATCAAAGAACTTGGATTACAACACACCAGGACCGATCCAATACATTTCAAGGCCCAAGGCAAAGTTTAAATTAGATCTCTTAAACCTAATAATAATATTTTAATAAAATTAATATAAACTAACATATTTTAATTTTAGGATTTTTAAAATGTAAAATCATTTATTAAATCATTTAAATTGATCATTGTAATCAATTTCATTTTATATTTTCTTTGCTTTGATGATAAAATTAACTCATACGCATTCTTCCAATCCTTTTCTGAAAAATTCAAAATAAGAAAAAAAATTTGTTTTGAGATTGCATTGTTAATATTCTTAAAAATAATAATTGATATCAAATCTTCTGAAGAAATTAAAGTTTGTTATCTATAATCATGATTTTTAAATTAACCAATACACATGAATTTTATTAATATACATATTTAATATTTAATTGTTATAATAATAATCTAATTTAAATGAATTTTATTAATATACATATTTAATATTTAATTGTTATAATAATAATCTAAAAAATTATCAACCAATTTATTGAAACTACTCACATAGATACAAAAATAAAATTGAGGCCCTAGGCAATAGCTTTGGTGGCCTACCCCTAGGGTCGGCCCTGCACACTTATTGAATAAATACAATATTGTTACATGAACTCAAACATGTAGAAATTGCATAAGCTTTCAGAAGTTGCACAAACTTTCAGAGATAGAAACTGTAATGTAGGAGGGTTGCCTGTGCATAACGAAGGAAAAGCCGCGCGTCAGAACGGTTTTACAGGATTTGTGCAAGTTTGGCGTCCGATGTCATAGTTACTCGTATTATATATTTTCAGAAAGGGAATTGGCCCAGGATTTTAGCTCGCTGCTATGCAATGAAATATGGATTTTTAAGCCATTTAAGTTCGTTTCAGACCCGGAATCAACAATTTACTATTTTGTTTTATTTAGATTCTATTTTAAATTTAATTTTGTTTAGGATTTGATTATATTTTGGATTTAATTATATTTAGGATTTGATCCTATTTAGGATTGATTCTATTTTGAATTTAATTCTATTTAGGATTTGATCCTATTTAGGATTGATTCTATTTTGAATTTGATTCCATTTAAGATTTGGTTTAGTTTTAGATTATAAGAGTTTTATTTTATTTTGGATTAAAAGTCCATTAGGGTCTCTTTAAGCCAACTAGAGTTATTTTGTTTTATGTATTTAAAGACCATTGACATGGTCATAAAGATTATCTTTTATCTTTAATTATAATAGAATCCAAAGTTTTCTTTATTCCTGTTGGACTCCAGAGTTTATCTATAGGTTTTGCACTTGCAACCCTATTTTCATTCTAGGTTTACTACTTGCTATTCATTTAGGGCTTTCGACTACGTCAAACTTTTAGAAACAACACAAGCTTTCAAATGCTGAAACATTCAGAAGTTGCACAAACACCAAGTCTAGTTCTAATGTAGTAATGTAGTTGAAGGACTCGAGCTTTAAAGGTTTTGTCAACACACCTCTAAGTTATTCTTCTGTGCTGCAATGAGTCATCTCAATCTTTCCATCTTTAGTTATTTCTCTAAGGAAATGGTATCTAACATCTATATGTTTGCATTTTCCATGCATGACAGTATTCTTTGACAACTTGATTTTGGAATTGTTGTCACACTGTATGATTGTGGCTTGATGTTGATCTTGGCCAAGGTGTTGAAGGATGCTTCGAAGCCACAACAAACATCTTCTTCATAGATTCTTTGAAACCTTGAAACATCTTTTCATTATTATATGTGTAGATTAGATTATCTACATACAAGCTAACTATCAAAACCATGTCCTCACTATGCTTGACAAACAATGGATATTCATGAGAGTAATTCTTAAACTTTTCTTGAATGAAGTATGTTTAAATTTTGCTGTACCAGGCCCTTGGTGCTTGCCTAAGGCCATAAAGTGCTTTATAGAGTTTATAGACTTTATATCTTCCTCATTCCTCATTTCTAACCTTTGAGTTCTTCAAATACCACATCCACGGTGATCAAGATCTATTTTTTCATAGGATCAAAGAGTTTGTAGGCCTTTGATTCATCACTTACTCCCAGGAAAACACTCTTTATGCTCTTGGCATCAAGCTTTTTCCTATGCACATCAGAGATATGCCCATAAGCTTTACACCAAAACAACTTGAGATGATGTATTGAAAGCTCAACACCACTCCATGCCTTTTTTATAGTCATGTTCTTCACAGACAATGTATGACTTTTGCTAATAATATTTTCCCATTTAGCTGCTCTAGGCCAAGAACTTTTAGGAACTTTTCTGCTAACATCATGCTTCTGATCATATTCATCAATGTTCTATTTTTTATTTCTTATACTCCATTTTTCTTAGGAGTATAGGCAGTTGTCAATTGCCTCTTTATGCCATCGAGACTGCAGAAATCCCAAAAAAATTGGATGTAAATTCTCCTCCCCTGTGCGTCCTAAGACATTTAATTTAATGACCTGACTCTTTTTCTACTAGTGCCTTGAATTGCTCGAAGACATAAAAACCCCAACTTTCTCATGTAGAAAGTAAATCCAGGTCTTCCTACTAAAGTCGTCAGTGAATGTAATGAAATACCTGCTTCAACCATTTGATGCATGCTTGATATGTCCATATACATCTGAGTGGATTAGCTGAAGCTTTTCTTTAGCTCTCCATGTAACATGCTTTGGTATGACTTCTCTGTGTTTCTTCTTAATCAAGCAACCTGAGAAGGTTCCCTCAAGGTCCTTCAAGTTTTGCAACCCCATTACCATATCCTTCTTGATGAGTGTGTCAAGACATTTGAAACTCAAATGGCCATATCTATAATGCCACAAGTGAGAGACATTGTCAGTGGTAGCCTTCATGCACATGGAAAGAACCACATATGCAGAAACTACAAACATTCTGTTGGCATAAATCATTATCCTTATAATCAAGCCTTTTTCACAATGAAATACCTTGCAACCTCCATCCTTTAACATTATTGTTAACACCTTCTGCATTAGTTGCTCAACACTCAGAAGATTGTTCTTCAAGCTCGACAAGTAATACACATTTGTGATTACATGAGTGATACCATTCATATGAAGCTTTAGGTTTCCCTTTCCTATCACATGCATCTTGGAATCATCCCTATTCTTTGGTTCCCACCATATGATTACTGCATCCTGAGTCAAGAAACCACACTTGATTGTTGGTTTTTTATTCTTCCTTTTTTTCCATGAGTAACAACTCTTCACTTTTATCAAACTCAGCAAAGTTGGCATCATTTTCTTGCCAACTTGGACACTCACTTTGATAGTGTCATATTTTAAGAAACTTGTAACATTGGATTTGATCTATGTTCAGTTTTCCTCTACCACGAGCATGAAGACCACGACGCCCCTTGCTTCGATTGTTGCTACCTCCACAACCATAACTTGCAATCCTTAACACATGTTTCTCCTCCTTTTCTTGATTAATATTCATCCTTTACTCATGCACTAAGAGACTGCTTTCTAGCTCATCAATGGACAAAGGTTTTTACATCATTCGATTCTTCTATGGAGCAAACCACATAATGGAGTTTTGTGGTCATAGGCCTTAACACCTTCTCAATAATAGTGGTTTTTTCCATCTTCTCACCTTGAGCACCCATCTTGCTTGCAATGGCCAAGGCTCTAGCGAAGTATTCATCAACTGTTTCGTTATCCTTCATGCAAAGAACTTCAAACTCACTCCGTAATTCTTGCAATTGAGCCCTCTTCACCTTCGTGGACCCTTGATACTTCCCGTGCATGGAATCCCAGATATCTTTGATCGTGTCACGAGTCAAAATTGTTTCAAGAATTTTTTGATTAGTTGATTGAAACAGATATTTTTTGGCCTTGAGATCTTTGAGCTTGCTTTCTTTTGCAAGTTTTCTTTGATCTGGTGTTGCATCTGGTGGTGCAACTGTAACGCCATTCTCAACCAATTCCCAATACTCTTTGAATCTAAGAATATTCTCCATAAGCATGGCCCAATGATCCTAGAATCCATCAAATTTGGGAATCAGTGGTGTTAAGAACTTTGATGAACTAGCCATGGAAACGATTTAGAAGAAACGATACGAGAGGATAACAGAAGTAACAAATTTTCCCACCTTAAAATTAGAAATCATGTTTCTGAATTGAATGAGGCCCACTTGGATCAGTAGCCAGTGCTCTTAATACCATTTGTTAGAATGTGGAAAAGTTCATATTCAATTATAGCTTCAATGCCTTTTTTCCTACGATGAGAGAGATTACTTATATAGCACGTAAGCACACAAAACTAACTTAAAGTTAGTTAGACTAATGTCCAATCAGGTTCTAACAAAATTGAGCTTTAAGAAATCACATGCATTTATTGCTGATAAACGCGAAAGCAAACAAACACATATAGTATGTTTGAATTGACTTTTGAATGAGTCAAAAACAATTCTAAAAGTGTAGAATTGATTCTAGGTGATTTTGAGATGTTTGATGATTCTAATGTATAATTGATTTTGCCTCAAAAATTGATTCTACTTGACACCACTGATTCCCAAATTTGATGGATTTTATGATCATTGGGCCATGCTTATGGAGAATATTCTTAGATTCAAAAAGTATTGGGAATTTGTTGAGAATGGCGTTACAGTTGCACCACCAGATGCAACACCAGATCAAAAAAAACTTGCAAAAGAAAGCAAGCTCAAAGATCTCAAGGCCAACAAATATCTGTTTCAATCAACTAATTAAAAAATTCTTGAAACAATTTTGACTCACTTTTATGTAAAAGCTAAAATTACGCTTAAACAATTTTGTATACATTTATGTAAAAGCTAGAATTTGTAGCTTTTGAATTTAAGCGTAATTTTTACATTGAAATTTGTGGTTTAACTCACTTTTACATAAATATATCCAAACACAATTCAATTATGTTAAAACTAATTCTACTAAACTCAAATCTGAAAAAATCAATTCTATTCACTGCTTAATCAAACACACATTTAATCTTTTTCAACATATCTTATTGAAACTTGATCTTGTTCAAGAGATTCTTTCGAAACTTTGAAACTTGTTTCTCAACCTATGATATTGAAACTCTAATAAAGCTATAGTTACATTATCTCAACATAAAAGATGAACTAAAAACAAAATGCTCCAAAAAAAAATTACGGTTGTCACAAGTCCACGCCTATGCATGATTAAACAATAAGCTAGAAAAGACAAGAAAGAGTGTTATATGGACTATCATTGTCTAATCAAAAAGTTGCACGAAAGAAGAGACAAATACCAAAACTAGGTTCTTTGCACCAATTTAAGAAACCTAATGTTAGTTAAGAATAGAATGTGCAATGCACCCATAAACACTACATAAACAGCGACCCAACACCCGTTTTGTCTTCCAACAATGTTAGATTTGCTCTGTTTCCTCAAGAGATTATTGCGTCTTTGTATAATAAGGTGGTGTGTATATTGCCATTAACATCAAGGTATTATGGTTGTGACACTTAGTGATTCATTTTCTAGTTTTGTTTTCGTGTTTGGGATAATCTTATTCTTAGGAGACATTAGGATTGGAAATTGAATTTTATGCTTTTTATTACTAGTTCATTGCATCTTCTTGTTTGTTGGACAAGTTTTCTCAAAGCAGTAAACGATAAATACTATTACACGCGTCACAAATATAATGTGTCTTGTTAATTTCATAACTAAGAAAACATAGTTGATTTAGTACATTGTCTGTTTTATCTTGGATGGAAGGTGAGAAATTATATAAATAATTCATTTAGTATTCTCTTTGATTTATATTGAATCTAATTTTCAATCATGGATTATGAATCTATTTGAATAAAAAATTTATTTGAAATTTAAAGTATAAATATTTATTAAAATAAATATTTATGAAAGAATTTACAGAAGTTATTATTTTAACAAAGGACAAAAATAAATTTAAATAATTTTTATATGTGCTATAAATTATTTTTATAAATTAAAAACTTATAAAAATAAGTTTAAAATATTTATGAATAATACTATAGTTGTTTTAATAAACTGTTCTAAATAATATCCCAAAATTTATGACACAAGATAAGTTCAAATAAGAAATTCAAACAGATTTTATTTAGATAAATACTTATGTACAGCTTATAACATATTTAAATAAATATTAATGAATAAATTTATAGAAGATACTTTAATTATTAAAAATAAAATAAATTATATATATATATATATATATATATATATATATATATATATATATTATAAGTTATTTTTATGAACTATTTAGAATAATTTATAAAAATTAATAAAAAAAATAAAAAAAATCATAAAATATTTTGGTATTTTCTCCTGAACAAAGTTGCAAAACTTATAACAATATATAAACTCAAATAAGGCAATTCACACGACCATATATCACATAAGCTTTTTTAAAGAAATACCAAAATAAATGGGAAATTTCTCAACAAACCCCTTCCTCTTCTTATGCACCACCGAATTGACCATTTTGCCCTCGTACTTCCATAGATGCATCTTCGAAAGCATTCATTTTTTTGGTTTCACGTTGTTCTGTTCCGTAGATGCACCTAAGGAAGTCATTCGTAGATGTATCTACGGAATCAACCCAGACCCAGAAGACCAGAGCAGAAGCATTTTTAATCATAAAAGACATTGCATTGATTCATTGATTAATCGATATTACAACGAAATTTCAAACAGAAAATTAAGAAAACTAAGATCTAAGAAATTACAACGGTTAAAACAATGTCATCTAATCCATGCATCATTTGAATGCAATCCATGTCGAATTTAACTTCAACCCACCAACGTTCCGTTTTTCTGGTCTCAAATGAGGTCCTTGTTCTAAGCCTCTAGATCCTTTTGATTTCTTCTTCGGGTTTGTACTCCCCCTCTAAAAAAGACATGATAGTCCTCTTGAGTTGGTCGATGGAATGAATATTCCAAAACTTCACCGGCACAGGGGGTTTCACGGGAGAGAAAATGACATGCCCGTCCCTTATGCGGTATTCCAGTTCAGGATTGGGACACTTCATTGATGTTTGGTGAAATCCATCTGGCCTAATGCGAGACATTTTTTTTTGTATGTTGGGTTTTTGCTTGTGTGTAATGCAAACCTAGAAACCCAAAATTTATAGAAGCCTTTGGAGAATATGGACCACACAATGTCTGTCATAGAAAGTTTCGTATATATATATCCACGGAAGGGTCATAGGTTTTTACTTTCCGTAGATGCATCTACGATAGAGACCCATAATTTTCAACGTAACACCCTTCCGTAGATGCATCTACGGTAAAAACCTATAATTTTCATTATAGTACCCTTCCGTAGATAAATCTACGGAAGTTTCCCTACTATTTTTTGAGCAAAACAGAAAGCAGTAGGCAGCAGTTTTGGGATAAAATTTAGGAAACTAGATACAAACACACAAACACACATATGAACAAAGCGTAAACAATTTGAAACACATAAACACAAACACACAAACACAAAAACGGATTATATTGCAATGTTATAGAGTGCATATATTACACTTTGAAACTAGATAAATACATGAAAAGAATTGTCGCCGGCTAAATCTATTGGTGGTTCCAATTTTGACTTTTACGCATTCGAGATTTATCGATATTTTTCAATCTTTCGAATTCATGCATCCTATCAACAAATACATCCGGCCACGTCTCGACAAGTTCGGTATGATGAAGATTCCATTCCGGTGACGTAGGTAGTATAGGGGCATCTCGGTTTCAAGTAAACTTGTACAAAATTACGCGATTTGGCGAGCCATCCAACACATATAATACGATCAATTGGATTTGTAAGAGGTGTTGTGCGGAGCGGAAAAAAGGTTTCCGAAAAATCATAACGCACCAAGTTAATGCATACCATGTCATATGCGCATGCAATAAGATGTCTCATTTCCGAGAATCTCATCCAACGTGAAACCGATGCATAGGCGCCCCCCAAGGAACAAGAGCTACGTTTACCGATTCAAATTTAGTTTCGTCTCCAAATACCCGTGTGTACGAGTCTTTATGGTTCAGAAAATCTTTGATAAGATCATGATGGACAAGCTCATGGGCATCCTCTCCCTTACCAAGCAAAGCTGATACAGCCCAAAATCCGCAATTATCGTCCCTCGCCACATTGTTGATCCGGTCGATGTACTTATGCATAAAAACCGGAATCTCGTCAATGAATGGAATTTTTGAAGCAATTTGTACCTCTTCAAATGATGGAATTGGAACTTTTGGAACAATAGGTGTCAGAATCGGAGTCAAAACTTGCGGAACTTATGATGGAATAGGTGTCGGAGGCGGTTTGCTTAGGCGAGCTCCCTTGTTTGATCTCTTTTGAGATTTTTGCAATTTCGGAATAGGTGAGTCGGGAAAGCGTTTTTCAACGTGCTCACAATCAAAGGAGACCATGTTGTAGAGTTGTCATTTGGTGTAGACTTCACTTTCTTCGGAGCACCTTTTTTCTTAATGGGTTGAGACGGCGGTTTCATGTCGTTTTTTCGGGAAATCCAATCCTCCGCAATTGTTCTTTGATGTATAATTTTGTGTTGTCACCGGCCTTCGAAAATCTCTCTTGTATCGCCTCCAATTCGGAAATAATAGAGATATTTGAATCTTCTTCGACACAACCATCATCATTAAAACTGAGTCTCTTCCAATGAGGAGTGATTTTATTCATTGTTATTGGCTCACCTAATCTCACTTTTTTAGCAATAACACAAGCACACAGGAGACCATACGTTATAGTAATAGTGCAACCACACTGTAATTTGGTGGGAGAACTGACTTTAATATTTCGCAAATAAATGTTGCGGTGAGCATGAGTCGCCACTGACTTTTATTTTATCCAATTAGGAAAGGTATAAAAGAACAGGAAAGACCTTCTTTGAAAAGAGATTGAGTTCGGGGGGTAGGTTATGAAAAGGGAAGGTGTAAGCACCCTTTTCATCCGTAGTTATCTACGGGCTCTTAGTTGCTTAGCTCACTTGTTTGTTTTGAAATGTTTGAAAGGTGTCGTGTGTGTTTAGAAAAATAGTTTTATTTTTGAAAATGTCTAAAGAGACAACGTTAGAAAACGGGGTGTGAAAAGCATTTTGATTTGTTGTGAGCAAGCACTTAAGAGTTACCTAACCTAAGTTCATAAGGTCTTTCCTATTCTAAAGACTTTCCTTGATCGATAGTACTATCCATACCATATAAGGGTAGGTAGTCCTATACATTGGATGTGCGGGTCATCGAAGGGTCATCGAATCGTCATAGGGACTATCCGTACCATAAAGAGGGTAGGAAGTCCTATGAGATGTGAAAAGTCATAAAGGCAACCTGTAAGGACGTCTTAGCACTCGAAGGGACGGTCATCATTTTATCGTAGGCAACTCGAAGGGACTATGATGACATTAATCGGAGACAACCTTGCTAAGACATCCCTACGTTCGAGGGACTTGACTATTGTTTTCCGAAAGGCAACCTAAGAGGGGAAACCCTAGAGGTGAGTGTGTGAACAGTAAAAAGGAGTGTGTTATGTTCAGATATTTAATATTTAAAGTTAGTGAGCTAACGGTTCAGTTTTAGTCTTTCCATGCAATCTTATTAGCATACATCTAACAAGTATATCACAGTTATATGGTGCGGAAATTAAAATTCGAAAAAGAAAAGGTTCCTACGCTATTACAAAAATACCCTTTGCCACCTATACATCGATTTCTAGAATTGAAATAAAACATAAATTAAATAATTAAATAAATGGAGGAAATTAGACAACCATGCGACATTCATAGAGTTTTGAGATGAGAAGAGAATCGGGGGAAATTTGAGGTTAGTAAAAGATTTAGGTAAGTGATTAATTAAAGCCTAATTACTAATTAATTGTAACATTAAAACTAATCTTAACTAAATAAATATTCAATTAAGTTAATTACATTATAAAAATAAAAACAAAAATTAATTCAAACCTATATCTAATTATCTTAAAAGAACTAAATCCTAATTCTAAATTAATTAAAATTGACTAAAAACCTATTTAATATAATTAATTAAAATTGGTTAAAAACCAAATTAATCTAATTAATTACAATATTTTAAATTAAATAAGAAAAATGAAAAGTTGTTAGAACAAGATTTGTTCTGATCAATATTCTTAGTTTTGATGATAACAATGTATATGAATTTTGCTTGAGATAATGTGGTACTCTAATCCTATGCAATTTCCATTTCAGGAAACATATAAAGAGTATGCATAAAATCAGCACAAGAAGCACTGACTCAGAAGGATCAAGTATGCAACATCAGAACATGCTCTCGCAAGACATCAGAAGATGGTCAAGCAGAATCAGAACATGGTCTATTGAAGCATCAGAAGAACTTGAGATCAGAAGCAGAAGCACTGAAGTTCTCATGGTATCACGCTAGAAGCACTTCAAGGTCAGAAGACAAGAAGAAGCTCTGCACCAAGCTGTTTGACTCTGATTATATTCAAACGTTGTTTATACAGACATCAGATCAGAAGCAAGTACAAGATGGCAGGCTACGCTGACTGACAAAAGGAACGTTAGAAGCTATTAAAGGCAACGTCAGTTAAAGGAGGAAAAGCAAGACTCGAGGTAGTTGACAAAAGAGTGAAACATTAAATGCAATGCTGTACGGATCACGCAACGCATTAAATGCTCCCAACGGTCATCTTCTCAAACGCCTATAAATAGAAGTTTTGATGAGAAGCTGAATACAACACTTTGCACAAACATACAGAAACGCTGTCAAATTCAAAAAGCTCTCAAACTTCATCTTCAACCTCACTTCATTACTGTCGTAATATCTTAGTGAGATTAAGCTTAAACTTTTAAGAGAAATATCACAGTTGTGATTATAGCTTTTAAGAAGCATTATAATACTCTTGTAAGAATTTGTTTATATTTATTTGTAAAGAACTAGAGGAGATCAAGTTGTGATCAGATTCTCTAGAAAGTCTTAGAGGGTATCTAAGCATTGTGTTCCTAGAGTGATCAGGTTGTGATCAGAATACTCTAGAAGACTTAGAGGTTATCTAAGTGGAAAACCATTGTAATCTTGTGTGATTAGTGGATTAAATCCTCAGGTGAGGTAAATCACTCCAAGGGGGTGGACTAGAGTAGTTTAGTTAACAACGAACCAGGATAAAAGTCATTGTGCAAATTGTTTTTATCTTAAGAGTTTTAAAGCTACACTTATTCAAACCCCCCCTTTCTAAGTGTTTTTCTATCCTTCAATTGGCATCAGAGCGCCGGTAGAGAAAAACGCTTAAGTCAAGATGGCTGGTGAAACTCCAACACCTACATCTACATCTGGCTCTGCTGAGCAATACAATGGAAATGGTAACAATGGCTACACTAGACCACCAGTATTTGATGGTGAAAACTTTGAATATTGGAAAGATAAACTCGAAAGTTACTTTCTTGGTTTAGATGGTGACTTATGGGATCTTCTGGTGGATGTTTACAAACATCCAGTGAAAGCTAGTGGTGTAAAGCTCTCAAGACAAGAGATGAGTGATGATCAAAAGAAGCTATTCAAAAATCATCTCAAGTGTAGGACTGTTTTGCTGAATGCTATCTCTCATGCTGAATATGAGAAGATATCTAACAGGGAAACTGCCTATGATATATATGAGTCATTGAAAATGACTCATGAAGGAAACGCCCAAGTCAAGGAGACCAAAGCTCTTGCTTTGATCCAGAAATATGAAACTTCAAGATGGAGGATGATGAAAACATTGAGAAAATGTTCTCAAGATTTCAAATGCTAACTGCTGGATTAAGAGTTCTTGACAAGGGATACACCAAGGCTGATCATGTCAAGAAGATCATCAGAAGCTTGCCAAGAAGATGGGGTCCTATGGTGGCTGCTTTCAAAATTGCCAAGAATCTGAATGAAGTCTCTCTTGAAGAATTGATCAGTGCTCTGAGGAGTCATGAAATAGAGCTGGATGCTAATGAACCTTAGAAGAAAGGTAAGTCTATTGCATTAAAATCCAATTATAAAAAATGCACTAACGCTTTTCAGGCAGAAGAACAAGATTCTGAAGAATCAGAATCAGAAGAAGAAGGTGAACTGTCCATGATCTCCAGAAGGGTAAACCAACTCTGGAAAAGCAAGCATATGAAGTTCAAGAACTTCAGAAGTTCTAAGAAGCTTGAAAAAGGAGAATCTTCTGGAAGCAGAAGATCTGACAAGAAGAAGGTCACATGCTATGAATGCAATGAGCCTGGTCACTGCAAGAATGAGTGTCCAAAACTTCAGAAGGAGAATCCCAAGAAGAAGTTTCATAAGAAGAAAGGTTTTATGGCAACATGGGATGATTCAGATTCAGAATCATAATCAGACTCTGAAGGCGAGCAGGAAAACATTGCACTAATGGCCACAGTTGACGATGGATCATAATCTACAACAGAATCAGATTCTGAAGAGGTATTTTCTGAATTATCTAGAGAAGAGTTAGTTTCCAGTTTAACAGAACTTCTGGAACTCAAGGCTCATCTTAGTATCAAATACAAAAAGCTGAAAAAGCTATTTGATTTTGAAACTAAGAAGCTGGAAGTGGAAAATTCTGAATTGAAGAAAAAAGTTTTAAAATTATCCAAAGATATTGGATCTCCTTCTGACTCATAAAAATCCATTCCTTGTCTCAATCATATTCTGAAAGAATATGACTCGAGTTTTAGAAAGTTCTTATCTAGAAGTTTTGGCAGAAGTCATCTTGCTTCTATGATATATGGTGTTTCTGGAAACAAAAGGATTGGCTTTGGCTATGAGGGTGATACCCCACACAAATTTGAACCTGTAGATGATATGAAAATCACATACAAGCCATTGTATGATCAGTTCAAATATGGTCACTCACATGATATTAGGCTCACTTCACATGCCAAGAGCTTTCATGCTACACACACAAAGAAGCATGTGACACAACCTAGAAAATATCATGCTGCTAAACCTAAGGAATATCATGTTGTACCTCCTGTTGTTTATTATGCTAAACCCAAGTTCAATCAAAACTTAAGGAAAACTAACAAGAAAGGACCCAAGAAGTTGTGGGTACCTCAGGAGAAGATAATTTCTATTGCAGATATCCTTGGCAGCAAAGAAGACAAAGCACAACATGTCATGGTACCTGGACTCTAGGTGCTCGCGACACATGACGGGAAGAAGGTCTATGTTCCAAGACCTGGTGCTTAAGTCCGGTGGAGAAGTCAAGTTTGGAGGAGATCAGAACGGCAAGATTATTGGCTCTGGAACCATAAGTACTGGTAACTCTCCTTCCATATCTAATGTACTTCTTGTAGAAGGATTAGCGCATAACTTATTGTCCATAAGTCAATTAAGTGACAATGGTTATCACATAATCTTCAATCAAAAGTCTTGCAAGGCTGTAAGTCAGAAGGATGGCTCAATCCTATTTACAAGCAAGAGAAAGAACAACATTTATAAGATTGATCTTTCTGATCTTGAGAAGCAGAAGGTGACTTGCCTTATGTCTGTTTTTGAAGAGCAATGGGTCTGGCACAGAAGATTAGGCCATGCTAGTTTTAGAAAGATTTCTCAGATTAACGAACTAAATCTGGTCATAGGACTCACAAATCTGAAATACAAATCAGATGCTCTTTGCGAAGCATGTCAGAAGGGCAAGTTCTCCAAACCTGCGTTTAAATCTAAGAATGTTGTCTCTTCCTCTAGGCCGCTAGAACTTCTGCACATTGACCTGTTTGGACCAGTCAAAACAGCATCTGTCAGAGGGAAGAAATATGGATTAGTCATCGTAGATGATTATAGCCGCTGGACATGGGTAAAGTTCTTAAAACACAAGGATGAGTCTCATTCAGTGTTCTTTGAATTTTGCACTCAGATTCAATCTGAGAAGGAGTGCAAAATCATAAAGGTCAGAAGTGATCATGGTGGCAAATTTGAGAACAGATTCTTTGAGGAGTTCTTCAAAGAAAATGGTATTGCCCATGATTTCTCTTGCCCTAGAACTCCACAGCAAAATGGAGTTGTAGAGCGAAAGAATAGGACTCTACAAGAAATAGCCAGAACCATGATCAATTAAACCAATATGGCTAAGCACTTTTGGGAAGAAGCAATAAATACTGCATGTTATATTCAGAATAGAATCTCTATAAGACCTGTTCTAAATAAGACTCCTTATGAATTGTGGAAGAACAGAAAGCCCAACATTTCATATTTTCATCCTTTTGGATGTGTTTGTTTCATTCTGAATACTAAAGATCATCTTGGTAAGTTTGATTCTAAGGCACAAAAGTGTTTCCTTCTTGGATATTCTGAACGCTCAAAAGGCTACAGAGTATACAATACTGAAACATTGGTTGTAGAAGAATCAATCAATATCATATTTGATGATAAGCTTGGTCTTGAAAAGCCAAAGCAGTTTGAGAATTTTGCAGATTTAGATATTGATATATCAGAAGCTGAAGAACCAAGAAGAAAGTATCAGAAGCTGAAGATCTCAGAAGCAAAGGATCAGAAGATCAAGTTGCTGCATCCTTAGAGAATCACAGAATTTCTGAAGAGCCAACGGTCAGAAGATCTTCTAGACTCACCTCTGCTCATTCAGAAGATGTCATTCTCGGAAAGAAGGATGGTCCTATCAGAACCAGATCATTCTTGAAGAACAATGCAGAAGGTCAATTAGGTCTCATCTCTTTGATTGAGCCAACTTCTGTTGATCAAGCTCTAGAAGATCCAGACTGGATAATTGCCATGCAAGAAGAGCTAAATCAGTTTACAAGGAATAATGTATGGGATCTGGTTCCTAGACCAAAAGGATTCAACATCATTGGAACCAAGTGGGTCTTCAGAAACAAGTTAAGCGAAAAAGGAGAAGTTGTAAGAAACAAAGCCAGACTGGTTGCTCAGGGCTATAGTCAGCAAGAAGGGATTGACTATACAGAAACCTTTGCACCAGTGGCCAGGTTAAAATCTATTCGCTTATTAATTTCTTTTGCCACTCAACATAACATCACTCTATATCAGATGGATGTTAAGAGTGCCTTCTTAAATGGTTATATAGATGAAGAAGTTTATGTCCACCAACCTCCTGGTTTTGAAGACTCTAAGTCTCCAGAACATGTTTTCAAATTAAAGAAATCATTGTATGGATTGAATCAAGCTCCTAGAGCTTGGTATGAAAGATTAAGTTCTTTCCTTCTGAACAATGGTTTCACTAGAGGACAAGTGGATACTACTCTCTTTTGTAAAACATTTAAGAAAGATATTTTAATTTGTCAAATTTATGTTGATGATATTATCTTTGGAACATCTAATGCTACACTTGGAAAGGAGTTTGCTAAGTCTATGCAGGCTGAGTTTGAGATGAGTATGATGGGAGAACTCAAGTACTTCCTTGGGACTCAAATCAATCAAACTTCTGATGGAACATATGTTCATCAAACAAAGTATGTGAAAGAACTTCTGAAGAAGTTTAATCTTTCTGAAAGCAAAGAAGCCAAAACTCCTATGCATCCAACATGTGTCCTAGGTAAGGATGAGGTAAGTAAGAAGGTTGATCAGAAGTTGTACAGAGGTATGATTGGATCTCTTCTATACTTGACTGCTTCTAAGCCTGACATTTTATTCAGTGTTTGTTTATGTGCAAGATTCCAATCAGATCCTAGAGAATCTCACTTAACAGCTGTTAAGAGAATTCTGAGGTATCTGAAAGGTACTACTAATGTTGGTTTAGTCTACAGAAGATCTAAAGAGTACAACTTAGTAGGATTTTGTGATGCTGACTATGCTGGAGATAGAGTTGAAAGGAAAAGCACTTCTGGAAGTTGTCAATTTCTTGGAAGTCACCTGATCTCCTGGTACAGCAAGAAGCAAGCTACCATTGCCCTCTCAACAACAGAAGCAGAATATGTTGCTGCTGCTGGTTGTAGCACACAGATGCTCTGGATGAAAAGTCAGTTAGAAGATTATCAGATATATGAGAGTAACATTCCTATCTTTTATGATAATACTTCTGCTATTTGTTTATCTAAGAATCCAATTTTACATTCCAAAGCTAAACATATTGAAATTAAACATCATTTCATTAGGGACTATGTTCAGAAGGGTGTTCTTTCTTTAAACTTTGTGGATACAGACCATCAATGGGCTGATATCTTTACAAAACCCCTTGCTGAAGATAGGTTTAAGTTCATTTTGAAGAATATCAGTATGGATCTATGCCCAGAATGAGAAGATGAGAAGATCTGATGTATGGATTAGCTCTGAAATGATCTTGTTTTATCTTCTTATAAGAAGTTCTGATGATGATCAATTAGAAGTTCTGATTCTGTTATCACTGACGTTTCATTATCTAAGTTGATTCTGAAGTTCTTTTAAAGTAAAACAGCTGTCACCAGTTGTTCCAGAAGATGAACACGTGTTCACTCTTTTTGGACAAGCATGCGTACAATTGAGGAGACGCCGCCCTAGGTAACTGTGCAAATCATTTCAAATTTCACATTATCTCTCCTAACGTCATCTCTCATTAAATGCATTTGATTCCATGTTTTCTGTAATCATTTTCATTCAAACATATATTGCATTTCATTTCAAATCCGTCCCTTTATATACTCATCTCCTCATTCATTTCATCCTTTTTACTCTCTCTCTCTCTCTCTCTTCATTCATCTCTCGCTTTCTGTTTTTCTCATTGAGTGCATAAACCCTAGTTCGTAATCGAACCTCAGTGAATCTTCATGCTTTCTTCATCAAGTTCATCAAGAAAAGAAATGTCATCTGCTCATCTTGTTTGTCTCAAGTATGGTTACACTCCTCTGAAGACATGCTCTATTCTGTCAACAGAACTGGAAGTTCTTTGTGAATCATCTGCAGACTTTGAAAATCTAAGGTTACATGGTTTCAATACTAATCCTGAAACAATGTAACAGGGTTGGTCAAACTATCTTGGTAGACTGGTTGGACCAATATATTCTGATCTAGTAAAGGATTTCTGGGTTTATGCAACGGTTACTCCAACAACTATCATCTCTTTCATTTTAGAGCATGAGGTTGTGATAACTGAGAAACTTATCAGAAAGCTGTACAACTTAGAGGATGAAGACGGAAGCACATGTGCTCTTCCTGGTAGAGTTGATTGGGAAACAGTTGATAAAGAAATATCTACTGCTTTTGGTATTGCATCTCATCAAACTGGTCGGTTGAAACCATTCTACAAAGTTTGGGCTGAGATTATTCTAGGATCTCTCTATCATAGAAAGCGATCCTTCACCTCAACATACATCAATCAGGATCAGAAGTATGCTCTCTACTGCATTGGTAAAGGGCTTGAAGTCAATATCTCAGGCATTCTTTTTCAACAGTTGAAAACAAATATTGAAGAATCACGAGATGAATAGCGCAAGAAGTTTCCAGACTTCAAGAAGAATGTTGTTCCTTTCGCCAGAATGATTTCAGACATTCTGATAGAAAGTGACATGTTGGAACCTCTGAGAACTATTGAAACGCCAAAGTTCTTTAGTGTCATTCAAGGACACGTTCTGAATGCTTTTGGCCTTCAAAGGTTGCGTCTGATTGAGAAAGTAACTTCTGTTCCAAGAATATTTCCAGATATTCTGACCAGAAGAATCCCGGTTGAAGGCTTTGCTCCCTTGTTCAAAGAAGAGCTTAACAAGGTTGTTAAGCGGTTCTTAAAGGCTTTTGTCAAAGCTCAATCTTCTGTTGATCCTGCATGGATTCGAGGAAGAGTTCTTCCTTCTCTGGCTGAGTTGCAGGAGAAGGAACAGAAGAAGAAAGAAGCAAGATTGAAGAGAAAAGCTTCAGAAGAAGAAGCTAAGCAAGCTAAGAAGCAGAAGATCTCTTATGATCCTTACAAAGTAAACTCCAAAGAATTCCAACAGAAGCGCATCAGGGATTCTTTCCGTGCCTTAAGAGCTGCTAGTTCCTCTCAAAATCAGCCTCCCCCTTCTGAACCTCAAAATCCCCTCACCATCCCAAACAGTATCCAACCACCTCCTTCTACTCTTATCCTTAATCCCCAACCACTAAATGTTTGTCCCCCAACACCTTCTGATATTCCATCTTCCTCAACCTTCACCACCGTTTCTACACTTTCTCTATCTCATCTCTTACCCTCCAGAAAATCCAAACCCTATTGCCTTCTGTACCCTGACTACAAATTCACTTTCAATCCTCCTGAATCACCTATTGATATAGATTTTGAGTTGTTTAAGCTTAGTTTCAACAAGAGGATGGCTATCTTGAAAGCAGCATATGACTTCAAGCTGGATCAAACTGCTACTAAGAGATTATGGAGACTCTTTAGAAGGGATTTTCAGTTGGATGCTATGAACATCCAAAGAAGATGCGTTGCTGAAGCTTCTGGATCTTCTGGTTACTGCTTGGATCTTGATGATGGCAAGTACTATCATCCCATCAGAAACTGGAGAGCTCTTGAGGAGAAGAAGTTTGTGGATGAGTTGGAAGATGAACCATGTCTGACTATGATTGTATGGAAGCCTCTGTATCCGGTTCTTACTGGAGATTTTCAATGGCTATTCAACTGGCTAAGGATGAATCCTTCTGAGGAAGCACCATATATGGTTATTCCTGAAGTTGTCTACCCTTCAGAAGTTGCTGCTCCCATTCCTCCAAAGAATCTTGCAAAGATTCTTCAAGCTTTGGAGAATGAAGATTCTGAGATCCCTGATCCAGAATATGCTGAAGTTGTTTCTGAGTCAGACTCAGATGTTGAGATGGAAGATGCTGAGAATCATCCTGCTGAAGATGATATTCTCACTTTGGATGCTGCTGCTGCTGGAAATGCTATCTTTTTGAATGATAGTCGTGCATCTTCTTCTGCTGAACCCTCCATTCTGGTGAACGCTATCAAGGCTCTTCAACAGAATCAAGATGTTCTTGCTTCTCGCCTGGATAAGCATGATGAAGCACATGAAGAGTTCAGAGACTTCATGAAGAAACAGAATGAAAGCACTGCTGGGATTCACGACATGCTGGCCAAGATCATGTCTAAGCTAGGCTAGTCGTAGTCTTCTGTGTCTTAGTTATCTCTTGTTCTTGCATCTGTTTTTCTTGCATTGGTTCTTGTATCTTCTGACAATTCTTCTGATGAAATCAATGAAAATTATCTTCTTCTCTCATATTGTTTGTTTTTTTTGATGTTATGACAAAAAGGGGGAGAAAATGTGATAAATGATCTGATTTATATTATCAGTTGTTGGGAGTAAGTCTCCACATTTCTAACAGAATTTGCAAGTTCTATGTCCTTGAGTTTTTTGCAGGATTGAAGACATTCTAAAAAGCTCAACATGAGAAGCAAAGACATGGGGAAAAGCAATTCTATATAGAAACATGCACATGGGATTTGAAGCAAGCTTAGTGCTGTGAAGCTTCAAGATCAGAAGCAAGAAGGAAGAATGTTTTGATATTCTTCTGATAGAATATGCTCCAACACCTTCTTATCCCTTATATATTCTGATACATTTTTTTGTTTGTGCTCTGATACATACTATATGTTCTGATACATATTTTATGTTCTGATTCATTCATGCCTTGACTTTTGTTGTTTAGTTTGTTCTGAAACATTTCAGGATGTAGAGATGCTCTGATGACGCTCTGATACATTCAACAATGTTCTGATACAATCTAGCATGCAATGATTCAAGAAGAAATTCAAAGCTCTGAAGCTGTCCTATGGAAGCAAGAAGCAGAAGCTCTGAATGTTCTGGAGTTCTAAGCATATGTGATCGTCTCAACTGAAATATACTCAAGGAAGTCTTTTATTTATAAATTTCTTCCAGTATTTATTTCAGGGGGAGATTATTTATCTCAGGGGGAGATTGTTAATCTCAGGGGGAAAGATATTCACACACTATGTTTATATGCTTATGCTATAGCTGTGTAATTGTCTTTAGCCGTCTGATATTCTGATTGCAAATTCATATCATTTATATATGTTTTTGTCATCATCAAAAAGGGGGAGATTGTTAGAACAAGATTTGTTCTGATCAATATTCTTAGTTTTGATGATAACAATGTATATGAATTTTGCTTGAGATAATGTGGTACTCTAATCCTATGCAATTTCCATTTCAGGAAACATATAAAGAGTATGCACAAAATCAGTGCAAGAAGCACTGACTCAGAAGGTTCAAGTATGCAACATCAGAACATGCTTTCGCAAGACATCAGAAGATGGTCAAGCAGAATAAAAACATGGTCTATTGAAGCATCAGAAGAACTTGAGATCAGAAGCAGAAGCACTGAAGTTCTCATGGTATCACGCTAGAAGCACTTCAAGGTCAGAAGACAAGAAGATGCTCTGCACCAAGCTGTTTGACTCTGATTATATTCAAACGTTATTTATACAAACATCAGATCAGAAGCAAGTACAATATGGCAGGCTACGCTGACTGACAAAAGGAACGTTAGAAGCTATTAAAGGCAACGTCAGTTAAAGCAGGAAAAGCAAAGTTCGAGGTAGTTTACAAAAGAGTGAAACATTAAATGCAATGCTGTACGGATCATGCAACGCATTAAATGCTCCCAACGGTCATCTTTTTAAACGCCTATAAATAGAAGTTCTGATGAGAAGATGAATACAACACTTTGCGCAAACATACAGAAACGCTGTCAAATTCAAAAAGCTCTCAAACTTAATCTTCAACCTCACTTCATTATTGTTGTAATATCTTAGTGAGATTAAGCTTAAACTTTTAAGAGAAATATCACAGTTGTGATTATAGCTTTTAAGAAGCATTGTAATACTCTTGTAAGAATTTGTTTACATTTATTTGTAAAGAACTAGAGGAGATCAAGTTGTGATCGGATTCTCTAGAAAGCCTTAGAGGGTATCTAAGCATTGTGTTCCTAGAGTGATCAGGTTGTGATCAGAATACTCTAGAAGACTTAGAGGTTATCTAAGTGGAAAACCATTGTAATCTTGTGTGATTAGTGGATTAAATCCTTAGGTGAGGTAAATCACTCCAAGGGGGTGGACTGGAGTAGTTTAGTTAACAACGAACCAGGATAAAAATCATTGTGCAAATTGTTTTTATCTTAAGAGTTTTAAAGCTACACTTATTCAAACCCCCCCTTTCTAATTGTATATATATATATATATATATATATATATATATATATATATATATATGACATATGATTTTAAATCGTATGGTTGTTATAAAAAGTTCTCAATTTTCATAATAATTAAACTTCTCATTTGATACGTCCCCATATATATATATATATATATATATATATATATATATATATATATATATATATATATATTAATATCAACCATACGGTTTAAAATCATTATTCTTCCATTCTTATCATTATTCTTCCATCCTATAATTCACACAAAATGACTAATATATATATATATATATATATATATATATATATATATATATATATATATATATATATATATATATATATATATATTAATCAAATTTCTAATTCCACCTCATGGTCCTAAGAAATACTCTTTTGCAATTTCTAAAATGCCCTTCAAAAACCAAAAATATATTTCCGGTGCACACTATTTATTGTTATAACTGATTAAAAATCGAATGTATATTTGCGGTTTCTGCTGTTACCAGTGTCAGAGCCATTTTAGCTAATATATGTCTTTTTTATGGTTGATTCGCTCATAATACAAATATTTGTACAATTGGAAAAAAGCCATAAATTATTGAATAACAAAAAGCTACTAAACCCAAACTATATATATATATATATATATATATATATATATATATATATATATATATAATATATATATATATATATATATATATATATATATATATATATATATATATATATTATAGTGCTATAGTAGTACGAGATATAAAAATGTAATCCAAACTTAATAATGAAAAAGTACAACCAAATAACAAAAAAATCAACAAAAATTACTTGATATGGCAGATGATGAGTTGGGTTGTCACCCTCGAGGCATTCCTTCGCTGCCTCCTGTAAAGCATAGCATCCTGAGCCTCCCCCATGATGATATCCAGAGTCCTTCTAGCATCATATCCATCAGGAAATGAACCTCGGTCAATACCTTCCTGCGCAAGCTCCATGATAAGATGACACATGGGTAACACATCAGTGGCATGATCAGCCCTTACCTGTTCCTCCTTTAGGTTCTTCTGATGAACTGGCCTTGGTGGGTTCCCTGGAACATCCTGTATCATGTAAGGATGGGACACCCGAAAGAACTATAATATGTAATCGTACTCGTAATTCCAGTCGGAAAAAGATGATTCTCAAAATTATCAAAAAGCTCATCCATATCCCTCAGTCTCACCGTCGGAGGTACATCAGGATCCTGGGGAATAGTTTGTGTGAACCTGAACTGACGCATCACTCGCTCAGGCATATAGGCAGTCGTCTCGCGAATCCCGCATGCTAACCAACTCGTAAACAACGACACCTCGTCAAATGGTATCGTCTCACGGTGGTCGTCGTATGAAGAGAAATGTACATCCTCATGTGCCAGCCGATCAATGTACAATCGAAATGGCTTTATTACATGGTCCCCTTGGAGGCACGTGGATTATCTTCAGTATATCCCTCTGCAAGTGACCAACCCGAGATGCGGGGGAAGTGCTGTAGGATCCATCCCTGAAATAAGAAAATTAAATAGTTAGTTTCCCGAATCAAAATAATTAACAAAGGCCACAGAGAAAAAGAAGTTATATCGTCATGAGTGACATGCTACCGGTTATCTACTTTGTATTCCACTTAATCGCTTCATCCAATTTTGTGTACAGGTATACCAGGCAAGCAGCCCCTCAGTTCCACTGGTGGACTAACTCAAGATCAGCAAAAAACCTTAGGTACATGATATGGGTGTAAGTGGCACTGGTGTCCATAAAAATTTGTGTGCCAACAAGATACAAAAGGTATGCTCTCATGGCATACCTCCTGTGAATGGTAACCTGCTCAGCATCACCACCGTGACGTGACTACCTAAGTCAAATAACTGTACCGGACGTGACTACCTCGGGTTTTTCAATCTCTCTGAGGCCATTCTTAGGGGTAACTCCTAACATCTCAACCAACAGATCCAACGCCTCCCCTTTGCTGATCCTCTTATGATTCAAGAAACTCCTTCTGATAGGAAGATGTAGCAGACACGCGATGTCGTCGAGTGTGATCGTCATCTCACCATGTGGTAGGTGAAACAACGTCGTCTCATGCACTGGCGGTTCCAGCATCCGGCCAGGCTGGGCAATTGCCCGGGCTCGGTCCGACTAAACTTTTTTTAATATTCATATTTAAAAAATAAATAAATAAAATTAAAGATCATATATATTTTTTCGTCTTTATAAATAAATTAACATTTCATTTTAGTTTTTAAAAAATTTTCCTGGTCCTTTTAAAAATTTTATGCTTGAAGTTTTAGTCTTGTTATTTTCTAAAAACATAAAAACGGTATAATTATTCTTTAATTTTTAAAATTTTGAACAATTTGTTTATACATGTTTAGAATAGTGTAGAATATTTATTTATCAAAGTTTAGAATTTTTTAAAATGAAAAGAGTTAAATATGAAAATTTCAAATTTCAAAAAACAATGATATAATTAATGAAAATTTCGACTTAGAAATCAAATTTTGAGTTTATTTTTTCAAAGAATTTTTTAAAACTCTAAACATGTCTGCAAAATAATCATTCAAAAATACAAATTAGTTTAACAGTAGCTACTAAAATTACATGCATAATAATTTTATAGGGACCAAAATATGTCATTTCCTTTTTATAGGGACCAAAAATATATTTAACCCTAAAATTAAAAAGATCTTTTTCAAACTGAAAAGTATTTGGTATTTCTATTGGCTTACAAAGTTATTAAGTAAGATTTTATATTGTCGGTGTCGACTAAATCCGTTGAAAGAGCTTTTTCAGTAATGAAGATTATCAAGTCTAAATTGCGCAATAAGATCAACGATGTGTGGTTCGATGACTTGATGGTATGTTACACCGAGCGGAAGATATTCAAGTCACTTGATGATATTGATATTATTCAAACATTCACCGAAAAAAAATCTCGAAAAGGACATTTGCCTAGTGATTTAATTTAACATGCTATTGTTAGGTTATATTTAATCTCTTTTACTTTAACTATACTTTTGTTGACAAAATGACGTATCTTTTTTATTTTGATCGATGATTATTTTGTATATCATATACAATTTGAAATTGCGGTCTTTAAAATTTTGCCCAGGCTTTATAATTTTTCTGGCTTCGCCACTGATCTCATGGTGACACATTTAGACGAAAGCGTTATCATACCCCAATTGACAACGTTGTATCCACACTTTGCCAAATATTTCAACACTGAAAGCAATAAAAACTCATCAAACCATGGCTCAACTGATTATACCAGTCTACTGATCTTCCGCCCATGACTAATGACCTTGAGCGTATCACGGTCCTGCATAAATATGTAGACAAATGTAAACCAATATTTAAAATTAATAAACTAAATCATAATTTAAAATGTAATCATCAAAATTCAAAATTCATACCTCTCCCTCCATGATACCTATAGCAACATGGTCAGGGTAAAGAGGAAGAATGGATAAATCAGACGGTCCTCCTCCAAAACCCAAAGACGCTGTAGGTTGTACAGGTACTCGCGGTGCAGGTGCAGGCTGTGCACGAGCCTCCTCTGGGGCTGTGACGGAGGCTGTAATGGAGGCTAGGATCGAGGCTCTGATTGAGGCTGAGACTGGGCCTCTGGTGTCGCCTGAGAGCCTGAGGTCTCTCCCGCCTCAAATGTTGTAGGTGGAGAGGTGCGTCTGCGAAAGGATGGGGGTGGAGAAGGATGGATTGGAGAGTCCCATCTGCTGCGGGAGCCTGAAGTTGTGGGAGTAGCAGGAGGAACACCAGAAGATAAAGCTGTAGCTGGTGCATCTGGTACGGCTTGTCCAGATGCAGGAGGAGGCTAGGTTGCCTGACTCATTTCTGTCTGCACAGTAGCGTGTTGTGATACCCTGCCGTGTATCAATCGAGATACTCTGTCAGTCATTGATCCTGTAGAAGTACGGAAAAATGTTAACTAAAGAACAAATGGTGAAAACAAACTTGAAAACACATAAAGAAAAAAACCGAAAATGTACTTCCGATTTTGTTCTTGATGAAAACCATAGTTATATTTTCGATTTCTGCTGCGATTTCAGAGGTCCGTTAATGGCACCCCACCCCCACAAAAGAACTCAATAAAATAGCCATTGATCATTTAAAAGACATGTCTAACACCTTAGTAATGATTTATAATGTTGAAAACAAGCCACAAATTCCTAATTTATGACCTAAAACACACATTCGAGTGAGTTTTACATAAACTCTAAAAATTTCAAAATCAACTTACTTGATTGGTTGTTGTTGTTTTTTGTTGTTTTATTGTTGTTGGATGCTTGATACACTGGTGCTTGATGCCTTAGAACGACTTCAGTTGCAAGTGCGGTTGATTCGGTAAAAATAAAATTGAAAGAGTTTTGAGAGAGTGAGTGTCTTTAGTTGTTTTTGAAACTGTAATGGGAAGGGAAGAGACAACACACCTTTTAGGTGTTCTACGAACCAGGAATATACTTACGGTTCCATACCGTAGTTATATTTCTAGTTAATTCTAACGTTAATGTCTAATATGGTGCATACCAAAAATACATTTTTGATTTTAAAAGACATTTTTAGAATTTCACGAGGTGAGCTAGAAAATCATGGGTGAAATAAGAATTTTCCTTACATTTATGCTCTCTTTATTTTAAATGTCTCGTAAATCTTTCTACTAAACCAATTTTGACCCTTCCTTTTTGGATAACCAAATGCGGATGAGATTTTTTGGAATGGAAGGATCTAATTGTATATGAATTTTTAAATGATTATACTGCATATCTAAACTGTAAAAGAATTTTTGTATATGATACGATACGAGTATGACAATGTAAATGTATTTATGGGGGTGTAGAAGTTTGGTATCTTATTTCCCATAAAAGGAGATACAAAATGGGCTAAATCTAATTGGAGACATGGCCCTTTGATTTTTGATCCATCCCTGTTTTTATGTTTTAGACCCCTCGATTCCATTTTTTCCGCTCCCCTTCACAAGACACGCTGCCTTTGAATTTTGGCCAACAAATATAATGTTATAAACGTAAATTAGAAGAATATTTGTTTTTTTCATACCTTATAAAAAAATGAGTATTGAGTTTAAATAAAATAAGTTGGAAGAGATGGTAGGTATAGAGAGAAAGGGGAAATTAAAATGAATCAATAGTGGTAGGATTTTGGAGGAACATATTAATGAAGACATTATATTATATGATTATAAATCATAGTTAAATATGATGATATAATTATCATAGTATTTAGGGTTAATAGACATTTGTCCTCTGCCATATAGGCGAGATTCGGTTTACCCCCTATTATTTTATTTTTTTTGGATTGTCCCCTTGAAATATGAAAAGCTCTATGATTTATCCCCCTAGGACCCCCCCTGTAATCTTGTTTTTTTGATTTATCCCCCTGGTTTTTCACTGTTTTTTACACGCTTAGGGGGTACCCTAAAAATACAGGGGGTAATCTAAAAAAAAAAATTAATAGGGGGTAAACCGAAACATGCCTATATGGCGGGGGGGCAAATGTCTATTAACCCTAGTATTTATTATTTTATTTATTTGTATAGCAATCAGCCTTAATATATGTGAGGTGATTAAATCAGTTTAAAAAATTCACAATATTATAAAGTTTTAACCCAGTTATTAAATTGATGGAATGCAATTTATCATTTGTCACGGATGATGAGCTGCTGATCTTAATGAAATGCCAAACAACATAATACTCAAAAGAGGTTTGAAGCATGTTGTGAGAAACACACGAGACACAAAAGCACAGAAACAGACAAAAACAGAGATCCGTCGGTTGTTGTGACTTTGAAACCATCTGTGAGAGAACAGTACGCCCGTGATGGATAAGAGAACTAACAACCCCTCAGCTGGATCAACTTTCAATTTAAGAATTACCAATACTCAAATTTCCATGTAGCTTATGTTTAAGAAATTTTCAGTTTGAGTTGTCATTTTCATCTCATTCATGGCTGTTTTTTGTGAAGGTTTTATATAGGTTAACAATTTTTCATCTATGTTAAAATAAATAGGGATTTTATTTACTCGTGATTTAGTTGGAGCTACTATATTATGATGATTAAATCATATTAAATTTTGAGTTTGTAATCTGTGTTACGCACTCTTCAAAATAATAATTATTTTTGTTTTGTTGCGGAATCATAATTAGTTGAACAATTGGTGATTGTATAGGACAGCGAAGAATTTGAACTTTCGATACGAAGGAGTAGGAGCTGACTTGCAAGGTTAACACTCAAATGTTTAAGTCAGTATGTGGAGGAGAAGGGCGGATGCAATTTGAATTTGAAAATGTGTGCATGAATTATTCGCGCGTATCCTTTATAAGTGGAGCGGTTATAACAACCCGCTATTAGCGAGGTGCGTGATGCAGGGAGCCGTTGGATGTATATTAGATTTGGATCGCTTATCTCATCCTCAGGGTAATCCTCATGCACTGCGAGCAATCCAGGAAAATGATAACTTCATATGACTGATCGAACGATGGTCAATCCGGTCAACTCATAACAGTTGCCCCTCAAGCCCTTGTCTTTGTACGATAGTGCAGGGGTTTGTCGACTTTGCCTCGTCTGGTAATCAAATTTTTAGCTTGCTTGGAAAACAAAGAGAAGACATTAGGAATTCACACTTTTAACGCGCCTCATGCTTCAAATGTCTTTTCGAAGGTATCCTCATAATGGCATTCGGGAACCGAAACACTTGAGTGTTTTATAACGTGATATGAAACGCTGATATAGTTTACTTCCATTAGTAAGTCATCTTATGATTCTTGAGGAATCAATTTCACATTTCTTTGACACATTCTTTTTGCGTCATTGTCATTTGCATTTTCTATAATGCTTTCCCTTCTCGTGCTCAAAGAAAGTGGCGTCTATCATGAGTCAGAAAACAAAAGAAGATAGTTATGCTTTTTGGGTCGACTCTGCCTCTTCTTCAACTACTTATGTCTTTTATCGAGAGCCTAGTCTTGATAGGTTCTTTTGGAGATCGGTCCATCTTCGAATTGGGGTACCTTGATTTCTAGGGAGAGTGAAAGAATATGTAGCAAGTATGGTGATTATGTCATCCATTTCTACAAGTGTATTTTCTTAATCATGGGTTTTTGTCTGCCCTTCAATGACTTCAAAATAGAAGTTCTGAATCACTTGATGATTTCTCCGCCACAGATGCACCTTGCGAGTTTGGTGTATGTAAAAGTCTTATGATATCGATGCTCATATTAAAATGGAAAATCCTCTTTAACCTTTTTCTTCCATCTCTTCAAAGTTCAACATGGTTGTACGACTCAGGCACGAGGTCATGCTTTGATTCACTTGGTGCCAACTATTAGTGGTTTTGAGGCCATTTCCGACAACTTGAAGCATTTTTAAAATTGATTCTTCCTGGTCATCCCACTCTGCATGAAGGATCATGCAATGGTGTACGCCATCAAGGACGAAGTGGAAGGTAGATGTATCTTCTTGTCTCCTAACTACTGGAACAAGAGTCATTTCCTTATGGGGATGAATTGTATATCTACAAAGGGGACTACCTATCTTAGGAGAATCTATATTTGAAAAGGCGTACGATGGGTTACTTCAAGGAGTTATGTTACCCTGAGGGCATTCCTCGAGATGAAGCTTCACGAAAGTGCTCGAAATGACCCATGCACACATGCCTGCTGATGGAGGCTCCTACCAAGGAGGAAAGGAAGTTTATTTTTGATACGTCTCAGATGCACTTGCCTTATTTGTCTTTGATTCATTCATTTATAATGTGCTTACTTTGGTAATAATTGTCTGCAGATTCCTTTTGAGACGGGGAATTCGGCCAACATAAACTGCACCTGGCCCTTCAATTGATTTAAGGATGACCGGTTCTCCTTCTCCCTTAGATTCCTTTGGAGATTTTGCTGTCTCGACTTATCCCCAAAGACCAATATCTTCGTCACGTTCTCTGATTCTTGCGCAATTGATGGGACCAGGCCCTTGCCCTCCTAATGAACACTAGGTGTCTCCCTCAAAAGAAGATTACTCCTACTTAGCAAGCGTGAGCATGCGCCCCCTTGAGGAAGAACTATTGACATTGGCGCGTTATACTTGACGTGCATCTTATGCTCTGGCCATCAGTGAGACTGGCCGTTCGGATGTTTTCTTGTCTGACCAGCAATACAAAGTGAACCAACGGCTAGAGAAAATACATAAAGCTTCTGCTTCTCTTACCAGGATAGGCGATGTTTTGTAGTTAGTCCTCCAGGTTTGAAGTTTTTGCTTATTAGGAAACTTGTTGGTGTGATTAGGAAGCCCCCCTTTTTTGGTTTCTGGCCATTATGCACTAAGTCCTTATTTTGGTCTTTAATATGCATCTGACTCAAAGTGTGCTTCCTAATTTTGGTTCAAATCTTAATCGAATCTTCAATTTTGAAATTGAATCTAACATGCATAAAAAAAATTTGTAATCAAATCATCATATGGTAACCATGCCTTTCTCTTTCTCCGTCTTTCAAACATGTGTTGGATTACACCATTAGCCCAATCAGTTTCGATCTTGTTAGATATTAACCATTTGATTAACAAATCGATTTTTTAAAATTTCCAAATATTAAACTTTCTTGGGATCAAAACACATGCAACCACATAGTGAATGAAATGAACATTTGGAGTCACAAACCCCACATTAAGAGGAATTTTGTGATTAGATGGGTCATTTAGAGGTGAAGGAAAGAAGAGGAAAAATTAAAATCTTCCACCAAACCAGGGGATTCATAATTTTAGAGAGACTCGGTGCAAGTTATATCACAAATAGCAAAAATTACTCAAAAGAAATTTAAATTTGAGTCTTGCATACCACAGTTGCAACTACCTCATCTTTGTAGTGGAAATTTGCGCAGAACATTTTACCAGCTTCAGAAACATATCTTATGGATTATTGTAGATAAAACTCCTTATATTCTCTTGAGTGAAAGAGCTGAAGAATTCAAACTTCTCAAAATAAATCCCATCAACTTAATGAGTTAGGATGGGTTGACAATCGTCAAAGTGCATGTTGAAACTTATTTCTTGCTCTTGAGATGATAAGTCTTTGGAGACATAAGCTGGACCAGAGAAACTACTAGTGAAATAAATTATTTTTGTATCCATTTTTGGTAATAATGATGATAAATAAATAAATATCACTAGAATACAAGAAAATAAGAAGTACATATATGAAGATGAGAGGAGTGAAGAAGAATGAAATAAAGGTTACCTTTTATAGATCCCATTTTAATTGATTAAGAGATGAGAAAGATTAGTTCGTTGATCTTTTGGGATTGGAAAGGATTTTAGGGCACGAATTTATTTTGGGAAATCCCCTTTTTGTTTATAACCATCTTCTTACTCAAAACTTCATTTTTGAACAAACAATTAGTAGAAAAATAAATATAAAATGAAAATGTGATAATTAAGCACCTGATAGAAGAATGGCAGGGTTTTCCGAGTTCATTTTCTAACAAGTGGCTTACCTCTTTTACCAACTAAAATAAGTTTTAGAGGACTTCTTCCTCTTGTTATTTTTGGAACCAAGAATAATCTTATTGCTTTTGCATCTCTCTATATCTTTTGATAAGAGCGGCAGTTTTAGAATATTTCTTACTAATATTCTTTCTGAATATTTATAAATTGGAATCATATCTCCTCATAGGCATAAAGTCTTTGGTTAATTTCTTTGGGTGTTGTTTTTTTATCATTATTCTATTGCGCTTCAAAGCATTAGTTCAAAAGAAAATCAAGTTTTCACTTTTGGTGCCAAAATCCATTTTGGGTCCTTTCGTGTTAGTGAATTTCATATTGCCTCTAGATCTCCAACTAAAATTATGATCAATGGAATAAGGTGAGGAAAACAAATTTCTAATTTTGCTTTCACGATATTATTCATAGAAATGAGATGAAGAATAAGCATTATTGCAACCACGACTTTTCTTAACAAAACAAAATAAAGCAAAATGACTATTTTTATTGCAATAATTATATATAAGCATGCTAAATTTAGTAGACTTATTCTCACTGTAGATTTTATTAGAATTATTAGCGTTGATGTTAGGTTCAAAACCCAAACCAACTTTACTCTTTGATTAGATACAATCATATCAAGATCATTGACACCAATTTTCAAGGAATTAAAGGTTTTACATTTAACATAACTCATAACACACTTTTAAAGATGATTTTTTTTTCCATCTAGGATTCTTTAATTTTCATCTTTAAGATATTTCACATGATTCTTATAAGTTACAATGCATTTCTCTAACTTATCATTTTACTTACACATTTTTATACTTAAGTCATACATTTGTTTATAAGAATGAGTGGTTAATTCATCACCATATTCATAGATGATGCTTTTGAATTTTAATGATTCGTCGTATGAAGCTTCAAATAATTCTTTATATGATGCTTTACGTGATGCTTTAGAAAATTCTTTATATAAATCTTCATTTGACTCTTCTGATCAAAGTTCAAATGACTTTTTAGATAATTCTTCATCTGATTCTTTTGATGATATTTCAAATGACACTTCACATGATGGACACACTTCTTTAGTAGTACTATAGGTAGAAACATAATTGTATTCTCTAGATCTTAACACACTGTTACCCTAGGATTTCGACTTACTAAATAAATGGGCAACTAAGGCCCAAAATTGGCAATTGGGCCTCAATTCGGTAAAAAAGGCCCCAAATTGGTAATTGGGCCTCAAGTTAATATCTACATTGCCATTTGGGTCGAAGTGATTCGACTAAATAATGCTTAGTAGTCGAAGTTGTTCGACTAGGAAGGTGATCAGAGGCTTCAGCGTTCGACCAGACCAAAAGGATGCGAAGACTTAAGGATTTTGGCTGCAGAAACTGAAGTGGAGGTCGAGAGGCAGTAGAAGTTAAGAGGTAGTTCCAGGCAGTTTTTCTGGCAGTTCTCACAGGACGCATGGAAGTCTCACAATTGAAGATCTTGCATGTCGAAGACACGTGTTGACTGATAGCCAGTCGACCGTTAGTAGTAGTTATTTTATTTTTTCTATTTAAGCAAGTTTCATAGGAATAGTTAGAGGTCCGCATTTTCTACATAAACACAAGTAAAACTCAAATCTCTGCGCAATGAGTAACGAGTGCAACCTTAGAATGTACGTATGCGTACCAGTTTAATTAAATGCAATCATTTTACATTACATTTTATCTTTCAGTGCACATTTACTGCCTTTTTTATTGCTTTGATTTACTTTAAAGCCTTTAATTTCAGTACTTACTTTTACGTTAAAGTCACTATTTACATTTAATACAAATCATATACGCATAATCTAACAAAATAAAGCAATCAGTCCTGGAGTATTCTAGTTGACTCCGCAAAGTAACCTTTAAAAAGGAAACTAGCGCTTGTTTACCAGTTTTCTGGGTAAACAAATTGGCACGCCCAGTGGGACCCGTCGATTGTTCTTTATTTTTCTTTAGTTATGAATGATATTAAGAAGTGGTCGGAAATTAACTAACATGGCTGAAGTTAATACAAATAATTCTGATCTTTCTGGAAATCAAGGAGGTGTTCTGACCGGAGGAACACCACAAAATGCCGCAGATTCGTCCCCAGTTGGCGCAACAAATACTGGTGGATCGACGGCAGCAATAATGGTATCATCACCAACGAATGTACGGTCACCGTTGAATCCATTACGACCGCTGTTTCATGGAATGATGTCTCCACCAAGTTTTAACCCTCAGTTTGGAATGCCCACGTCTATGATGCAAGGTTTGCATACAAATCCTTCATTATATTCTGACAGCATGATGGCTACAAGCACATCAAATCCAGGGGGTCGACCTATAGGCATAGGATATAATCACCAGGTTTTGCCATCTTTAAGTACTACGTCAATGTTGTCAATTCGACAACAAATGGACGAAAGTAATCATGAAATGGTGAATGCCCTTACTCAACAAATGGGAACTGTTTTTACTCCCATGATAAATAACACGAATCAAAGTTATGAAATATTGGCGGGACAAATGGCCAGAATTGCAGATTTCTTTGGAGCGCCCCCACAACCAAACCTTTCGATTACTCAAGGGTCGAATGTGAGAGGGGTCGAACCTATAGGACAAGGAGATCAAATTGAGCAAGAGATCCCTAGAATAGTACAAAGGCATCAAGATGCTGACCAGGTTCTTAGGAACATCCAGCAAGATGTCAATGTTGGACACAATAATATCTCTAATGTAGTCGAACAAATTTTAGTCCAAAATGGGATAAATGTAGGTTTGCATAGACCAAATTTCGTTTCCCCGTTGTCAGAATATGTAAGGCAAACTGAATTGCCTAGGGGGTGGAAAGTCCCAAAATTCACCAAATTTGCTGGTGAGACTGGCGAGTCGACGGTCGAACATATTGCTAGGTTCCAGACAGAGGCTGGAGAAATAGCAAACAATGAAAATCTAAAGATGAAGTATTTTCCAAGTTCTTTAACGAAAAATGCATTTACTTGGTTCACGACCTTATCTCCCCAATCTTTGTTCTCATGGAACCAATTAGAACGAGTGTTTCATGAACAATTTTATATGGGGCAGTCGAAAATTAGCTTGAAAGAATTAGCAGGAGTTAGACGAAAGGGCACAGAACCAGTCGATGACTATCTAAACCGTTTTAGGTTACTGAAAGCTAGATGTTTTACACAAATTCCTGAACATGAGTTAGTCGAAATGGCTGCAGGTGGGTTAGATTATTCCATAAGGAAGAAATTAGACACCCAACATTTGAGAGACATGGCACAACTAGCAGATAGGGTACGCCAGGTCGAAAGGCTGAAGGCTGAAAAGGCTAGGGCTAATAAGTATCATAAGAAAGAAAAAATAGCTTATGTTACTACAAGTGAGTTCGACTCTAATAGCGACAGTGAATACGAAGAGGGAGAGGTCAACGTGGCTGAATTAAAGCCAGGGCCACCATATATCTGTAAATTGCTTAAACCTTCAAAAGATAAAAATCTGGTTGAAAGTAAGAATGAAAATTTTTCTAGTAAAACGTATTCATTTGATATAACAAAATGTGATGAAATATTTGATTTGTTGGTTTCTGATGGGCAAATCATAGTACCCCCGGGACTTAAAAATCCTCCTCTTGAACAAAAGAAAAAAAGAGGATTTTGTAAATTTCATAATTTCTTGGGTCATAAAACTTCTCAATGTGTCATTTTCAGGGATTTAGTGCAAAAAGCTTTGAAAGAAGGAAGGTTACAGTTTGGAGAAAAGCCAAAGTCATCAATGCAAGTTGATACTGATCCTTTGCAAGTCGAAGAGGCTCACTATACTGAGCTTGCTGATGTGATGATGGTCGAGACTACTGATGGTTTCGCTAGAAAGCAAAACGGCGCTACTGATGGCAAAGTTTTAAACATGGTTTATCCTGAACCAAAAGAAAGTCTTTTGAAATTCCTTGAGAGATGCCACAATAACAACTCTCAAGTCGGATTATGCCCAAGGTGTGATGCTGTTTTCAATGTCGATGCTGCAAACAAAGTGAGGTTCGACCCTCGTCGAGGCAAGAATCGTCAATTCATGTATACAGGAGAAAACAGTGGTCGAAGGGCTGGAGAATACAGGAAGATGTTTGAAAAACCAAGGACTTTCCGTCCCAAGACGGATGTCCCTGAAGACAAATGGCTGAAACCCATTAACTTCAGAGGTAAACGTCCAGAATGGCAGATTCAAGGCGATGGAACCAATGCTGAAGGTTCTTGGACTGATAGTGGATCTAAAAGAAAAGATTACATATCTCCAAACTACAAAGGAAAGAACCCCATGACTCGAACGCAATGGAGGCGTTACCAAAGAAGCCACAAGAATGGACAAGAAGGTTCGAAAATGGTGCAGGCAGGATTTTCTCACTATCAATCAAAACCTTTTCACAGGAAGTTGACTGAGGAGCAGGCTAAAATAGCAAATGAAAGATTAGCTGCTGGGATGATCCTAGGAAAGAAATTGATCAAAGAATTGGTCGACGATGATGATCCGATCCCCAATACAGAAAAAGAGCCTGAGTATTCTCCATTGTCAGACGAAGAAGTCGATGATAACTTTGACATAGAGTCAGATGAATTGCTAATCGACTGTGGGATTGTTTCTGTACTCCCGGCTGAGTTCGACAGAATCTCTGAGGTATCTGAGAATGAAGATGATTTTCTTCCTGACGAGAATGTGGAAGAAACACCTGTTTGTTACTATGTGATGGGAAAAGGAGTGGTAAAAGAGCAAAAGGCTGTGTTTGAGAGGCCAGGTCGAGGAATGATGTATCATTTGAAGCCTTTATTCATAAGGGCGAAAGTGGATGGTGTTCCAATAAACAAAGTGTTTGTCGATGGTGGGGCTGCTGTAAACTTAATGCCCTATTCTTCACTTCAGAAAGTGGGAAAGACTGACAAAGACTTAAGACCACATAATATGGTACTGTCTAATTATGAGGGTAAGACAAGTGGAATACTTGGAGTAATTCAAGTAAAACTAGCTGTTGGTTCGTCTGTCAGGTCAACCGTCTTCATGGTGATTGCATCACAGACAAATTTTAAACTGTTGTTGGGTCGAGAATGGATCCATGGTATTGGGGCAGTTCCTTCCACCTTACATCAGCGTGTGGCCATTTGGAGGTCAGATGGTATAGTGGAGAATATTGAAGCTGACCAAAGTTATTACAAAACTGAAAGTGGTCGCAGACATTTCGACCAGCATTTGGCAAATGTAGCTCCTTGCTACAAAGCAGAAGATGTATACCCTTCTGATGAAAGCATGTCTAAGTATCTGAACTTAGATCCAAATTATGGTTTCATTTGGAATAAAGAAGATCCTAATGAGCCATTGAACCAGGAAAGTCCTCCAGAACAGAGGACAACGGTCGAAGATGATGACCACTGAGTCAGAATACCTGGCTCGAATAACGGCTTATTTGGCCGAAAACAACGAAAGAGCGGTTTTAGAAGCCGAATTAGAGAAAGAAATGGCTGCTGAGGCCATGATGATGATAAAGAATGAAAACAATCAAGAAGCCAATCACCAAGTCGAACGACTCGATGGGATATACGATGACGAACCTTTGGGTTTCGAAATGGATCCATCAGGATCGGTAAAAAGGATGCAAGCTCAAGATCCTCTTGAGGAAATTGACTTAGGTGATGGAGTCATTAAAAGGCCTACTTATGTAAGTACAAGGCTTACAAGTGACCTAAAGACCAAGTTGATTCGACTTTTGAAAGAATACAAAGATTGTTTTGCATGGGATTACAATGAAATGCCTGGTTTAAGTCGATAGGTGGTGAAGCATTGACTACCATTAAACCCAGGGAAGAAACCTATCAAGCAGCTTCCTAGAAGATTTGCGCCAGAGGTTATGGAAAAAATCAAAATAGAAATTGAAAGATTGTTGAAAAGCAAGTTTATTCGAACTGCGAGGTATGTCGAATGGTTAGCTAATATAGTGCCTGTCATAAAGAAAAATGGTAGCCTTCGTGTATGCATAGATTTCAGAGATTTAAATAAGGCTACTCCTAAAGATGAATATCCCATGCCAGTTGCTGAAATGTTAGTCGACTCTGCAGCCGGATTTGAATATCTCAGTTTATTGGATGGATATTCAGGCTATAACCAAATTTTTATAGCTGACGAAGATGTACCTAAGACGGCGTTTCGATGCCCAGGGGCTTTAGGAACTTATGAATGGGTGGTAATGCCTTTTGGTTTAAAAAATGCTGGAGCTACATACCAACGAGCCATGAATTCCATGTTTCATGATTTTATTGACAAATTTATGCAGGTTTATATTGATGATATTGTAATAAAATCTAACTCTGAAAATGGTCACTTAGACCATCTTCGACAATCTTTTGAATGTATGAGGAAATATGGACTCAAAATGAACCCTTTAAAATGTGCTTTTGGTGTACATGCAGGGGATTTCCTAGGCTTCGTGGTTCACAAGAAAGGCATTGAGATAAACCAAAATAAGACGAAAGCAATCTTGGAGCTAAAGGCGCCAGAAACAAAGAAACAACTCCAGTCATTGTTGGGGAAGATTAATTTCTTGAGGAGATTCATCTCAAATCTAAGTGGCAAAACGAAGATATTTTCACCACTTGTGAGACTCAAGAACCAAGATCAATTCAAATGGGAACAAGAACATCAACAGGCATTCGACCAAATAAAAGCTTATTTAACTAAGCCTCCTATTTTGTTACCCCCCAATAGGACAAAAAGTATGAAGTTATACATAGCTGCATCAGGCTCGACAATTGGGAGTATGTTGGCCCAAGAAGATGATAATGGCGTCGAAAGAGCCATATATTATCTAAGTCGAACCCTAGTAGATGCAGAAACTAGGTATAATGATATTGAAAAATTATGCTTATGCTTGTATTTCTCATGTAACAAACTTAAGCAATATATAAAGCCTGTTGATGTGTATGTGTCCTCTCATTTTGATATCATTAAACATATGTTGTCTAAGCCAATTTCGCATAGTCGAATTGGTAAGTGGGCATTAGCACTAACTGAATTCTCCTTAACATATGTTCCTTTAAAAGCTATGAAAGGACAAGTTGTGGCTGATTTTATAGTCGACCATGGGTTAGTGGACTCGTCTGTAAATCAAGTCGAGCAAACTAACTGGAAATTGTTTTTCGATGGCTCTAGTCACAAAAATGGTTCAGGCATTGGAGTCCTAATTATTTCCCCTAAGGGACTTCCAACTAAGTTCCATTACAAAATGAAAGAAGTATGCTCTAATAATGAAGTCGAATATGAAGCCTTGATTACTGGTTTGAAAGCCCTAATAGATTTGGGGGCAACCCGGGTTGAGATTCGAGGTGATTCTGAACTAGTGATTCGACAAATCAAAAAAGAGTATAAGTGCATTAAAGAAAATCTAATAATGTATTATGCAATCGTGATACGCTTATTAGAAAGCTTCGAACATGTTGAGATCTTGCATGTACCAAGATCCAACAATTACATTGCCAATGAATTGGCACAAATTGCTTCTGGGTATAAAGTTTCTAAAGATAAGTTGGAAGATATGGTCGAGATCAAGAACAAGGAAACTCATGAAGTATTGAATAAATTGGGTCAATTGTCGACGTCAAAATTCGAGGGGGTAGATGATGATGTTAAAATTGAAAATTTGTATGCCTTGGAAATTTTTGCCATCAACAATATGACTAATGCTGAGGGTGTATTGTTGAAAATTCACATAAGAAAATAAAAGACCAAGAGACTATATTAAAATGGCTAAATCGAGCCAATCATTACAAAAAGTTTTTAATAAAGAGCATTGGCAAACATTACAAAATATAGCCAGTCAGTCGAAAACGAAATTACAAAGCAGGGAAATTGTTCCTAAAATAGGCTAACTTGGTTGACTCAAAATCAATCTTGGAGTCAAGTCGAGACAGGTTTTGTTTAAGCTGTCGAATGTTACGTTCCAACTTGAGTGCATTCTCACCATGACCAAGTCCTTTCAAGACTTCTTGGTTAATAATTTCAGGCGAAGGGACTTCTTCAGTTTGAGCCAAACTGATTTTCTTTTGCTCAAGATGTTGAATCTTTTTGTTGAGTTCATCAATTTGAGCTTTGTAATCAACAATCTTATTGTCGATCTCTCCCTGCTTATCAGAAAACTTTAAAGTTTTCTCCTGAAATTCTTCAACCTTTTTGGTCGAAGCTGCACTGGCGTCCCATTCTCTCTCCAGTTCACGCTCTTTGTTCTTTGCCTGAAAGGTAATGTTCTTCTTCGTCATAAGGTCCCTCCAAAGTTGGTCGAAGTACGCCTCAAAATCAAAGAAAAATTGAACAACAACTGGTGGAAGAGAAGCTTTGATCAATAAATCTAGGATTTTGCGAATTTCTCCACCAAGATGTTCAGAACTCTCAAGAACAACGAGAAACTCAGGTTCATCCAGATGGGCTTTCAGTCGACATATAGCTTCGACAAGGGAAGCATCAATCTCAGCATCAGGATTGGTCGATTGAGCAGGAATCTCAAAAGAACTTGGTCGCAGCTTTTGAAGTCGAAAGAGAGCCTCTACAGGATTAGTCTTCTTCAAGTCCAGAATTTCTTCCTGACTAAGAGAACTGTTGGAATTAGTATCATCAGCAATAGAATGTGGTCTTGACTGAGAAGCTGCATTGGGTTCTGGTCGAGGAACATCTTCAGTATTTTTTATGGCAGATGATTGTTCGACGATGGGTTTGTCCTGAGGATCTGTTCGACTTCGACCTGGAGTGTTAGCCGAATCAGTGTTGCTTCCAAAAGCGTCAGTCCTTTGAGGGCTAAAAGGATTGGAGTCAAGAGTGGCTTCAGCAGTTTTCTCAGCAACTTCGACAACTTTCTCCTGAGTGTGGTCGACAGTTGGTGCACTCTATTCAAGAAACATGTTAGAAAACAGAGATATTGAAAGAGATATGTGGGAGAAAAATGCTAAGCTACCTCAGTAGGAATTTGAGATGAAGAAATTGTTGGAGCTGTTTGAGGTTTGACAACCACTTTGGGAATGTCCTTTACAACTTTTCGTCTTTTTGGGGGAGTCAGAGGCGGGGGTCGTGAAAAGATATCACTTTCCTGATTTGGTGGAGATGTAGTTTCGTCTGATTCAGTAGGAACTATCAACTGAAAAGGAAGAATAACAATTAATGAAAGTTAAGGAAGATTTGACAAGATTAAAGATCAAGTTAAGTACCTTTCTAACAGTTTTGTTTTTCTTGATGGTGGTGTTGCTCGACGTGCTGGGGCGCTTTCGACCTGGTTTAGGAGTAGGAGCCTCGTTTTGATTAGTAAGATCAGGCCCTGAAAGATCTAAAATTGATATTAGAATATTGTTGTTGACAATGAAAAGAAAACGAAGGCAGAAATAAAAAACTTACTTATAGTAAGTTGATCCTCCAGTACGTCAAATGCAGTGTTCAGCTTCTTGACGAAAGAGTCCCCATCAAACAGTTGATAATATTCAGACCACCATTCATTGAATTCTTTGGTTGTAAAATAGGAGTTTTGGAAAGTGAAGGTGGGATGTTCTAAGGATTGTTTGTTATGAAACTTCAAGCAGTTGAGGTGTTGACAGGCTGTGAACGGTCGACCAGAGTAACAAATATCACCATCATGGGAATATAAGCTCTTGGGCAGCATCTGGCTCAAACCAAATTGTCGAGAGACCAAGTTTGGTTGATAACCCACAAACCCATAGCACTTACCAGTCGACTCAATACAATGAGAAAGTAGTGTTGGGGTTAGAAAGGCAGCCCAAATAGCATTTAATTGAGCTCGAAGAGTAGGAGTATTCCTAGGAAAAATAGCTTTGAACCAAGTTGGCCCAAAGCAGCGGTTGGAGAAAGGGGCCATGGAAGCAATAAATGTTTTACATTCAGAAAACAACCTCACATACTTAAGGAGGTTGGGTTTGTTAGACTCATCTTGAGGAGTTTGAAAGGCAAGCTTGATGCCTTCGACCCTCCGGTCATACATGACCTCTAAAATGGATCTGGAAACAGTATAACCTATATGTGACTCGAAGGTGGCATTCAACCAGTGTTGTAAGATCCAATAAGGTCCCGACAAAGAGAGTTGTTTTGGAGTCTCATGCAGGCGTTTGATCCTTAAAGATGATATACCTAAGGTATGATAGAGATAAGCTAGGAGCAGCTTACCTAAAGAGACCTTTCGACCTTCATGAATCTGAATAGCCAAAGGTATGTAAGCTTTAGCAATCTGAACTGATCCTGGACAAAACAGATAATATGAGAGCCAGTAGGTGAGGAAGGCAACATGCTCTTCGTCAGAAACTTCTTCTGTCGACTTGTCATAATGATCTTGCATATACTTGGTGATGGTAGCGTTGGTGAAATTGAAATTCATTTCTGTGGGAAGAGTTGGGTCGAAGATTTCACCCAATGGCGAAAGCCCTGTGATGGCAGCCACATCGAAGAGAGTGGGGGTCATCATTCCACAAGGAAAGTGGAAGGTGTTAGTCGAACCTTCCCAGAAGAAGATCGAAGCAAGTAGCATGGGGGAACAAACTCTATGACCAGTCCGGGATAATTGTATGACGTCGAAGATGCCCAATTCCTCCCATCTTTGTTGTTTCTTCGCTTGAACTTTGTTAAGCCAAGCCAAGTATTCCTTGTTGCCAGGAGCTGGAGTCGAACGGAAAACCCTAAGTGAAGGATCCATAAATTTCAAATCGAGGACACGTGGTTTGTCAAAAGCTACAGGCATGGTGGTTTGGAAGCAAGGAAAGAAACCAGTGGTTTGCTCTGGGTGGTAACGATGGTCTGGTAATGGCCCTGAAAAAGCCATTAATTTATCAGTAATCTGAAAAGGGATTAACATCTGGTTTTCCCAAATGATGGCTTTGGCCTCAGTAAGGTTGGGTTGAGGAATGAAATCTAAGCCTTGTTCTTCTTCCTCACGAGACATAATAAACCCTAAAGGGTTCGCACCCGTATCGTACACAGTGGTGTTGGTGGTCGTAGCTGCCATTGTTGTGTATAAAAGGAGAAGAAGAAAATGGGTAAAGGTTAGAGGAAAAGAGTTGGTTCTTTCTGAAACGTTTGAGAAGAGAAGTAGAACGACGAGAAAGAAAGAAAAAGGAGAAAGAAGCTGTACATATATATAAGCTGGTGGTGACGTTACTAGAAATCGTGAAAAAAAGAAGTTGTAAAATCAAAAGTCACGTCAAAGAAACGCTTTGAAAACTGGATTCAGAAAGTGGGAGCAGTTATAGCCCACTAACCTAGTGTTTAGGTAATAATTAGTGCCTGGGAAAATGAAACGTAATCATGGCGTAATGGGAATTAACAAAAGTCGAAACCCAAGAAAGAACTGAAACGACATCTTTCTCTTTCCTAAAGTCAGTCGAAAGAAGTCGCTTGGAGGGGCAATTTGTTACCCTAGGATTTCGACTTACTAAATAAATGGGCAACTAAGGCCCAAAATTGGCAATTGGGCCTCAATTTGGTAAAAAAGGCCCCAAATTGGTAATTGGGCCTCAAGTTAATATCTACATTGCCATTTGGGTCGAAGTGATTCGACTAAATAATGCTTAGTAGTCGAAGCTGTTCGACTAGGAAGGTGATCAGAGGCTTCAGCGTTCGACCAGACCAAAAGGATGCGAAGACTTAAGGATTTTGGCTGCAGAAACTGAAGTGGAGGTCGAGAGGCAGTAGAAGTTAAGAGGCAGTTCCAGGCAGTTTTTCTGGCAGTTCTCACAGGACGCGTGGAAGTCTCACAATTGAAGATCTTGCATGTCGAAGACACGTGTTGACTGATAGCCAGTCGACCGTTAGTAGTAGTTATTTTATTTTTTCTATTTAAGCAAGTTTCATAGGAATAGTTAGAGGTCCGCATTTTCTACATAAACACAAGTAAAACTCAAATCTCTGCGCAATGAGTAACGAGTGCAACCTTGGAATGTACGTATGCGTACCAGTTTAATTAAATGCAATCATTTTACATTACATTTTATCTTTCAGTGCACATTTACTGCCTTTTTTATTGCTTTGATTTACTTTAAAGCCTTTAATTTCAGTACTTACTTTTACGTTAAAGTCACTATTTACATTTAATACAAATCATATACGCATAATCTAACAAAATAAAGCAATCAGTCCTGGAGTATTCTAGTTGACTCCGCAAAGTAACCTTTAAAAAGGAAACTAGCGCTTGTTTACCAGTTTTCTGGGTAAACACACACTTATCATCAAGTACTTTAATTTAAAACTTTGTTGTGACTTTTCTTTTTCTTTTATAGTCCATAAACTACTTAGTTTGTTGATTACTTTATTATTAATGAAACGATTAAATATGTTTTGAGTCCCTTTAAATATGTCACAATTAAGTTTTAATCCCTCAAAAAATTCCTTCAAAAATGGTTCTCATAATATTTTATATTTACGGTTTTGTCCCTCCCTTCAACTTCCTCTAACAGAAACTGACATGGAGGCACGTTTGGGAGATTTTTGACACTTAAGCAGACAAAGAATAGGCCACGTTGGATTTTTCACAATGACTGCTGTAACCTTTTATTTTTAAATTTTGAAAAGGAACAAAGAGTATGCTTTTAACATTTAAAACGTGAAACCCTAAATAATTCATAATATCTTTTGTCTCTCCAATTTACAACTTCTTCCACTCAACTCCATTGACATTGCTCGAACAAAATAGATGTCTCCTGAAGGTTCATGCTTGTATCTTGGTTCGAATATCTATATCACAAAGTTGAAGTTTGTCGTACATGAAGAAGAAACTCCAGTTGCTTTTTGGCGGGGTCTCTAGTTAAGTGCATTGGAAGCTACCGGTAGTCCCATAAAGACATTAAAAAACATACTTTGTAGTCTTTCACATTGCATTTTAGGTTGGTGCACATTTCTTCCTCAATTTGTTAAGTTATTTTAGAATATTATTTTAGGGTTTTTGTTTCCCTCAAATGATTCATGTTTTTGTCCTATATTAAAATGAATATAGTAATCTTGTTCCCAAATTTATTTTTCTTTGTTGATTGTAGGTTATATTTTTACTGTATTTTAAGGGTATACGTATTACAGAATGTGTGTTGTATCTTGACTATAATTTATATTTTATTTGACTTAGTTTGACCCAAATTTTCCCTAATTGTTATGTACATGACATGGGTTTATTTAAGGTGGTGTTCTACACCAAATTGTATTTTGTAAAAGACCTTGAGTTAAGTTATGAGGGTGGTGATGCAACTAAATTATTTATGTTTGTTGAAAGAAATAATTATGAAGTTGAAATATTCACTAAGCCCAAACCATTTAAAGGTGAGGCAACAATTATGGATAGGGTAAGAGATAAAATTAGGGGAAACAATTTGATGAGGATGTTGCTCACTTTAGAGAGTTAAGTTAGGAATTTGCCACGGATATACATTTTGAAGATAGTGAAGAAGAGCAGACGAATGTGTTTGATGAAGGTTAACATAGAAATACATGTGTTGTTAGTGGTGCTGACACAAGTGAACCAGCAAACCGTGGTATTATCATGAAAGAGATGAATAAGGAACATATCATAGAAGAAAAGTGTATAACTTATGAACTTGAGAGTGGGCCAGAAGATAACAATTATGATTACAAACATAATGTGATTAGGTTCAACGAAGAAGTTGCAATTACAACTGATTTTATTTTCAAGGTTGGAATGATTTTCCTCATTGAAGCAGTTTAAGAGTGCTATATTAGAGCATAATGTCTTGAATGGTAGAGATGTTAGATTTGAAATAATTTTATGCAAATAGGTGTATGGTTATTTGTAAGCACAAGAAGCATTGTAACTACACTATGTTTGCAGTAGAAGTTTAACCTCTACAATACATATTATTAAAACATTTTTTCACAAGCACAAATATGGAAGATAGTTCTTCAATAAAAGTGTCAAATTATATTGGATTGCATAAGTCATTATTGATAAGATGAAGAACAATACATAGGTGAAGATAAATGATGTGGTGTCAGATGGGAGGCTGAGGTATACAAATGACATGGTGTCAGATGTGAGGCTTTTGAAGGTATACAATTGTTGAAGGGAGATTATAGAAAGCAATATAGCTTGATATGGTCATATGACGTTGAATTAATGATGCTTCATTAGGAAACACTTTCGAATTAAACATTGATTGTCTCGCACCATGTTTGCAACCAAGGTTTGAAAGGTGTTACACATGTTTTGATTGGACAAAAAAATCTTTGAGGATGGCATATAGGTCATTTAAAGGATTAGATGGATGTCATCTAAAGCACAAACATAATACAATATTAATGATTGTTAATTGGAGAGACACTGATGATCAATCTTTGCTTATTTCTTTTTGAGTTGAAAAGAATGAAACCAAGGACTTTTGGAGCTGGTTTATTAAGCTTCTTATTAAGGATATTGGTGAAAGTAGGTGGTGTTTCATTTCTGACCAGCAAAAGGTATGTCATAGTCTTACTAAATATTGTTAAATTACATTAGTTTCATGACGTCAAACAAAAATGATGTCTTATTATTAAAGGGTTTGGTGCTTATTTATGAGGAGAAATACCCGACATTTAAACATATATTTTGTATTAGGCATTAATATGGTACTTCAAAAAGAAGTTTAGAGGTGGAAATTTTTTTAGAGATCTCATGATAGATGCACCAAAGGCAACATACTATGAAGCACATGAAGAAAAGATGCTACAAATGAAAGAGGTTAGCTTAGAGGCTTATGAATGGTTAGAGGCTATTCCCCAAACAAAATGGTGTAATCACGCCCTTCCTTTTTATTCTAAATGTGATGTGCTAATGAACAATTTTAGTGTTTCTTTTAATGCAACTATTTTGTTACAATGGGATAAACCAATTATAACCATGTTTGAGTGGATCATAACTTATTTTTTGGGAAGGTTTGCCACACTTAGGGATAAAATGAATGTCTATAAGTGTTGAAAGGGTAAGTATTTCCTTTATCCTTTATCATAGCCATGGAAGCTTCAACAACAAGTAACAAAGAAATACTAACTAGCATCAAACTCAAAGATGAAGAAGAAAGATGCTTGGAAATCTTGCTAATTTTCTGTTGAACTTGTTTTTATCTTCTCCTCTCTTATGCCCTAGAAAATGTAGAATGAAAAGTTATTGGGAAAAGATAAGATTAACCCCCCAAAATATCTTCAAGTGCCTCCTACCAAGTGCCCGAAAGTGAGATCTCGCTTAACCAGCTAAGTGCGCTAAGCAAGCCAGCAAAAGTATCTGATTTCAAGTTGACATCGCTTAGCGCGGTTGGTCCGCTAAGCGAGCTACGGAATTTGGAAAGTTTATGGATTATGCCTATGGAAGCTCGCTTAGTGAGCTTGCTGAAACTTTGTTGCTTGAAATGTACTCCATCCTTCTTCAAAGCTCTTTTCTTCAACCATTTGAGTTCCAAAACTTGTTATGTCCAAAATTACCTACAAAATGCAAAGAAAAGATAAGATTAACCCCCCAAAATATCTTCAAGTGCCTCCTACCAAGTGCCCGAAAGTGAGATCTCGCTTAGCCAGCTAAGTGCGCTAAGCAAGCCAGCAAAAATATCTGATTTCAAGTTGACCTCGCTTAGCGCGGTTGGTCCACTAAGCGAGCTACGAAATTTGGAAAGTTTCTGGATTATGCCTATGGAAGTCCGCTTAGTGAGCTTGTTGAAACTTTGTTGCTTGAAATGTACTCCATCCTTCTTCAAAGCTCTTTTCTTCCACCATTTGAGTTCCAAAACTTGTTATGTCCAAAATTACCTACAAAATGCAAAGAAAAGTAAAGGAACTACAAATGTACAAACATAAGCTTGATATTATTTATTTACATGAATATGATAAATAAACACTTGAAAACTATGACAAAAGTTATAAAAGACGACAAAAGTATGAACAATTCTATGTACAATTTGGCCTCTATCAATAAGGGAGATATAATGTTTAAACCACGTAGGAGATTAGATAGAGAGATAGGAAAAGTACTACAACGTATGTAGGGAATTAACATTTCAAGTTACACATATGAAATTTACTGATAACTTTATTGTCAACTTCGCTAAACACACATGATCATGTAACATTTGGGACTTGGTTGGGATACATTGTATACATGGTGTGGCTGCAATCCATAGGAAAGTATATGATACCATCAAGTATTTGCATAAGTGATACCGTAATAAAATTTATATAAAATGTTATGAAGAAGGAGTAACTCCTTTAAACGGGAAAAACAAATGGCTTAAGACCACTAAACATATGTTATTGCCTCCATTTTCAAACGTGGACCAGGAAGGCCTAAGAAACTTCGTAGAAGGGAACCTCATGAGTCAAACCAAACCAAATGGAAAAGATCAAACACTAGCAACATGTGCAAGATGTGTTTGGAATATGGAAACAATAGTTCGACATGCAATAAATAGAAACAATTGTAGTTATCCGAAGTTAAAATACAACAGTTAAACCACCTACACAAGTTAGCTAAACTTACAGTATACAAAAATATTAAAAGAAAAGGGTTAGATTATGAACTTATCTATTGTTGCACATCACATCATAATTAAGTATTAACAATTTATTTATTTATTTCAAGGGAGACATAAAGGTTCTATGAATGGCATCAAAATTCGGAGGAGTTCACTTAAATTGAAAAAGAAAAAGGATTTACATCCATAGTCTACAACTCAAAAGGACAAGACTTACACTGACGAGGACATTGAACAACCTGTTGTGTAGACCCAAGACCATATTGAGGAAATTGGACAATCTGATGAGTAGAACTAAGACCATGCTAAGTACATTGAACAACCTTATGTGCAGACTCAAGACCATGGTGATCACACTGAACAACCTAGTGTGCAAACCCAAGAGAATGATGAGCATACTTAAATGAATTTCCTGAGATAGACCTACATAATCATATTTTTTTCATAAATCTGGTTTAAAAAAATAAAATGGGTTGACCTTAATACTTTAGCATCATTGTTGAATGATGAGGACATTGGAAACAATGTCGTAATTGACATCCAACCTATTAGTATTGATCGAAGTCCAGTCAAACAAACTCCTCATGTCAAACCAACCTGTGATACGGTGAACTGACTTTTTATCAATCGAAATGTACGGTAAGCAAGAGTCGCCACCGACTTTTATTTTATCCAATTGGAAAGGCTAAAAGAACAGGAAAGACCTTTTTGAAAGATTTTGAGTTCAGGGGGTAAGTTATGCAAAGGGAAGGTGTAAGGCACCCTTTGCATCCATGGTTATCCATGGGCTCTTAATTGCTTAGCTCACTTTTGTTTGTTTGAATTGTTTAAAAAAAAACAGTGTATGAATAGAAATTTTGAATAAGAACTTTAGCTTGTAAATAAGCGTTGTCTTTTTGAATTTCATTTGAAAAGAGTGAGAAAATAGTTTTTGAATTTAGAGCAAGCAATTAGTAGCAACTACCCTAAGTTTGAAAATTCGTTCTTTTAGCTTTTCAGGCGAAAGGATCTATCCATACCATGAAGGGCAGGAAGTCTTTCAATTGGATGTTTAAGGGTCATCGAGTAATCGTTCGCCATAAGACTGTCCCATGCCATAAAGAGGGCAGGTAGTCTAAGGGAATGATATAATAGTCATTAATCTTTTTAGGCATCATGCGAGGATACCTTAGCAATTGGGACAAATCATCATTTTACCGAGGCAACATCGAGGGACAACTTTGATGATGAATGAACTGAGGGCAACGTTTGCTTTAGGTATCCTCGGAATCGAGGGACTTGACTATTTAGTACACTTGAAGGCAGCAAGGCAACAGTAATAAAGGCAACCAGAGGAATTACCCTAAAGGTGTGTGGGTGCAACAATCACGTGGTTAACTTCGATTACATTTATCTTGTAGTTAGGTGATCTATGTTCAGTTCATGGTTTGCACTCCCTAAATTACTAACCACGCAGTAATATAATAATATAACATCACAGTTTAAGTGCCTTCAAGGCCAATCAATACAACCAGTAAACAGTTACATAATAATAGGGGAAGGGGACAATGAAACCAGCGGATCCCTTAATAGGGTTTGACACAAGTAATAAAAAGTAAGGTTTAGAGTTACCAGACTCGTAGCTTTGGCGACTCGACAAACCTTTAGCTTCGATTGATGAAGGTTGATGGGCAGAGGTTTGCCTTGAAGTTTTAAGAAGCATTGACCCTGACCATTAAAGAATTGACCAAAGAAAAAAGAAGTAGTGAGGGTATGGTTAATTCAAGGTAAAATAACAAAAATAATATTTGAATCAAAATAAATAATAAAAATAAAAGCAAAGGTTTAGAAACTTAGCTTCTTGATTGGCATGGCGCGTAACCGGAAGAATTTTGATTATTAACCCTGAAAAGGACATAGGAAATATTTTTAGTGTAGGCACGTTCTTCGTAAACCTTTATTTGATAACAGTGACTAATTATCATGCCAAAATAAAATCAAGGTTTTAAAGTCATGGGTTGAACATGTAAAGTGACTAAATTAATGTATATGAAAATATATATATAATCGAGGGTTCGATTAAATAAATTAAATGGTTATAAAAAGGAAGAATATTATTTAATAAAAAAGAGTTTTTTAGAAAAGGTAGTAAAAAGGAAGAATGTTATTTAATCAAAAAAGAGGAAAAGAATAATAAATAATAATAGCAAAAAAGGAAAGCTAATTGTATAATTGAAAAATAAATAAATAGTAAATAAATAAATAAAAAATTAGAGAAGCTTAGCTTTGTTTGAGTGTGGCTTTAATCTTGAGGGTCCATGGTGAGGAGCAGGTGCTGGGCGTCAGATCCTATGAGGCATTGATCCAGTGGTGGATGCATGAGGTGTATGGTAGTGGCATACGTGATGGCTGTACTGGATCCGCGTCGAACCAATTATAGAAAAAATAACATCAACCCTGGGGATCGAACCCAGGTGTTTACACCCAATGAACAATATCTCTTGCCAACCCTGCTGTCTTTATTATCTGTTTAAAGTACCAATTCAAAACAATTAAATACAAAATTAAGAGTTAGTGGTGATTCAAATAGCCAGTCAAAGAGTGGGGCCCTCGATCGCTGGTGCCACCAATGGGGGAAGGGAGAGAATTCGCTGACAGTTGACCAGCGAATCGCGTTGCACGTAGATGCCACGCAGTCATCATCTCCTTCCTCATGAACCTGCACTTATTTGCCTCGAAATTTCCTATGTTTTAGCTACGAATTTTTTGTAGCGAATATCTGCAAGAACACAAAGCTCAGGAAACACGTTAGCAAATGCATGTTAGCGCCCAGATCCACCAAAATTGTGTCTACAAGTTCAATGGCGTGCTTCGTTTTGTCTGAAACGGGTGGTAAGTATGAGAACGAATGCTCGCAAGTTCCAACCCTCAACAATGGTGATTCGTAATTCCATGCAACACAATTTTGTAGGGGCGGTATTGGTGTGTCGTAGGCTTCAAGAGTGATTAGGAATGGTTCCTAATGATCTCAGCAGCGTGAAAAAGTAATTGGAACTCGTTGATCTTGGCTATGGAGGAAGTAACTCGGTGCCCTAGTATTTTTGTCAAAACTTTAAAGTTGGAAACCCTTATTTAGAGGTCTGACTGCGTGGTCCTCCTCTTGTGCTCAGCATATTGAATACATATAGTGGCTGATTTTAGGGTTTCAAATGGGCTTGGACTTTGTATGTTTGGAGAGAATGAAAATTGATTGAAAAATATATTATTTTCTTTCTATTCTTGACCATGTTTGTTCACTCTCTCTACAAATCTTGCCTTGCACGAATTCCCTCACCAAATATTTATTTTTGGTCCCTTGATATGTTTGGAAAATAAAATCCTTTGATTTAAATCATTATCTTACCATTTTATTTGATTTACTAATATTTAGATAAATGGAAATTTAAATAAATAAGAATAAATACCATAAGAGTGGAATAATGGATTTAAATGTCTTGAATAAGTCTATGGATATGTTTGAGATCCATAACTTAGGCCCATTTGAGAAAAATTCAAGTTTTGTTCAATATTCACTTCATGCATTTCCTCAAAATTTGACTAACTTTGACAACAGTTGACTTTGTAGGTCAATCAGTCGACTGTTGACTTTCTGAACAATTGAGTGACGAATCCTTTGAGATGAGACTTGATATTGATGAGCCATATGAGATGCCTTGAAGCCATTGATTCATTGAGTTTCCTTTGGGTGAGTCAACCATAGTTTCTGAGCTTTTGTATTGGAGAGTGTGTTTTGTGGAGCTTTGTGTTTTGATTTGATTTTGTGTATGGAAAATAGCATGGGCAAATTTTGGGGTATGACAGCTGCCCCTGTTCAATTATCTTAAACCTGAAGATGTAGAGTGGTCTGTATGTCAGTCGGTATCTGAAGGTTGGAGATGATTGAACACAAGAATACCAAGAAATTTGCCCTATTTGAAGTAGGGACTTTTGTCGGAGATGGGCTTGTAGATGTCATCTGATAGTTGTTAGAGTATAGATTGTTACGCAATTTCTGCTTTTGCTGTCTTCCCTCTTTTGAATGTTGAGGAACCGTCAAAGGTATCGACTCAAATCTGTGTTGGGTTATTTAAGGAACCGTTAAAGGTATCGACTTAAATTCGAAGCATATTATTGAGGCACCGTCAAAGGTATCGACTCAGATATGCGGATAGATTGTATAAGGAACCGTCAAAGGTGTCGACTTATATCTGAAGTATGTCGTTAAGGAACCGTCAAAGGTGTCGACTTAACTCTTGATGTGGGTTGTTAAGGAACCGTCAAAGGTATCGACTTAACTCTGAAGCATATCATTGAGGCACCGTCAAAGGTATCGACTCAGATATGCAGATAGATTGTATAAGGAACCGTCAAAGGTGTCGACTTATATCTGAAGTGTGTCGTTAAGGAACCGTCAAAGGTGTCGACTTAACTCTTGATATATTAAGGAACCGTCAAAGGTGTCGACTTAATATTTGAGAATAGATTGTTAAGGAACCGTCAAAGGTGTCGACTTAACTCTTGCAGATAGAGATAGTAATATCCTGACAAATAGAGGTTAGTTTTCTTATGTCATGATGCATGTGTTTATGTAATGAGTGTCTCAAAATAAATGAGAAACTTCGTATGTTATGGATTTGTTATGCAGTGATGTATGCGATGTATGTTTGTGTCATGTGGTATGCGAATATGATTTATGTTATCTTTGTCGAGAAAATAAATCTCCAGGTCTTTGTGTTTTTGGTGTTTGATTTCGTCTTGAAGATGCTTAGCTGGGGTTTTATGATTCTTGCTTAGGGATGATCAGTAACTTGATTTACCCTGATTGGGGATTTGGAGAAGAACAAAGTTGGAGAACCAGTAGTGTTGAAGATGTAAACTCTGTTGGGGAGCCATGTCTTTGTCGGGACGAGTGAATTTGAAGATGATTACTATGTGGGGATATGATCTTGTGAACCCGACTCTGTGGGGAGACATGGGTGTCTTGAAAGTTGCCCCCAGTATTGTAGTAACTACCATTCCTTGATTTGATCAGGACACACCTCTGAGTATTGTTCAAGATGTCGAACTGGACTTGCATAGATTTGCCCCAATTAGTAGGGACTTTTGGAAAGATTTGCCTCGCGAGGACTTTGGGCGACATGCCCCTAGTAATCATAGGCCGAAGATAATGCCCCACGTTGATTGGAAATAGATTCAGATTTACTTGGATGCATGCCCCCGCTTACTTTTGGCATCCTTGAGAGATTCTCGGAATCTTGACTTGACTGCCCCAGATTGATCGGGAAATAGCTTGAAACCCATTTGAGATGTATGCCTTTGACTTTTTAGCATTTGAGAGATTCTTCGAATCTTGACTTGATTGCCCTTGATTGATTAGACAAAGCATGCCATGCCCCTTGTATATGTAGGATACGTTGCTTCTCGGAGTGATCTTGTCTATCGGGATAACTTTCAGTCATTAGTTGTACCCTGTGCGAGTTCTTTCTGATGCTAACATTTGCAATTATGTAGCAGAATATTTTTAATGATGAATTCATGAGATGCAATGCATACGTTTGTCTTGAGTTTTTGAAAAGCATTAAGATAAGAGATGTAAAGGTGTGATGTTCGTAAAAAACATGATATTTGTAACAACGTGATGTTTGTAAAAACCTGATGCTCGTAAAAACGAAATATTAACTCAGCATATGTGGTAGACCTTAAGGAGTCAGGATACCTTTTTGGCGATAGTGTGCTTTCGAACTAACCATGCTTCAGTTAGGACTTTCGAGGGTTGTAACGTGGCTCGGTTCACGGTTTTAAGAAACAAAAGATAAAGGCTCAAAATTTGATTGTACCCACCCCTCTTCGTGATGATCTTCAGTCCTAAGCTCAGTTAATTCAACTTATGCATTCAGGTTCCAAGAGACTTTTGGATTTGCGCTTTTGATAACGATGATGGTTCGTAAGCTAAGAGAGCCTTTGAGATGGCAGTCACTTCTTCCTTTTGGTAGTCACAACATTGTGTTGTTCAGGAATTTATTGACTTCTCTGTTTTCATTTTTTTTTTGATATCCCTAACTTTTGCCTGAACTGTCTATCTTGGGCTTACAGTCAGCGGGATGCCTTGATTTTTGCCTAAGTCTTCTTTTTGACTTAGCAGGCTTTTCATTGTATATATGTTTTTTCATTTTTTTTTTCTTTTTGAAAGATATTGACTGCCTTGCTTAATGATTGATGAACCATCATTGGCTTTTGATTGGTATCTCCAACACTTCTTTGATGTGTACGGATGAACGCTTGTAATTGAAACCTTTGTTGAAAAGTGTACTGAATGATTCTCTTAAAATAGAATGCACAGCCAAATTAACTGAGAACTATCCTGCCCCAGGTTATGATCAAGGGTTTTAATTTGTTCAAGAAAGAAAACTTCTACTCCTTAGACTCAAAGGGGTTGACGAGGGATTAACATCCTTATATCTCCATTGTTTAGGAATTGAAACAATGCCTGTACATCGTCAGCATAGTCTGTTCAAAAGCATATTGTATGAGGTTGCGGTATCATTTTCGTCATCCTCCCTCAAAAGGCTTACAGCTTAGCAGGAGTTGAATATCACAGAAACATATGCAGAATAAAGTCATAATTTAAAATGAGTGATAAAGAAATAATTTATTCAAGACAAACATATGCAATGCACTGATGATGATTATTAAAACAGATAATGTCTATCATGATTCGAATGTTTAAACAAACAGGAAGGAACTTGCAAATGAAAGTAGATCTAATGATCCAAAAGTTCGTCCGTCTAGACGTCAATCAGTCTTGTCATGACTAGGCATAGGAGCGGTGATCACCACAGGAGTTTCAAGAGGATTGAATTTTGTTTCTCCGTCATTGATCAGATCTTGAATCTTATTCTTCAATGTCCAGCAATTGTTTGTGTAATGTCCCGGACTGTTGAAATGGTATGCGCATCTCGCATTGAGTTTACAGCCAGAGGTGTTAGAATTCTTAGGAGGGTCCCTCAGAGTAATCAATTCGATCTTCAATAGATGTTGTAATGCTTGAGTCAATGACATATTGATCTTGGTGAATTGACGCTTGGGTACGTCTGGCTTTCTTTGTTGTTGTGGAACTGTTGTAGAGATTCAGAGTGTCCGGGGTTCGAGCTTCCGGAATGTGTATCTGATTGAGAAGACCAAAACGGGTCATGCTTTAGACCATATCTGTAGAGGAGTGTCAGAACGAGTCATACATTAGACCATATCTGAGGAGGAATATCAGAACGAGCCATACATTAGACTATATCTGTTGAGGAATAGCAGAACGAGTCGTACGTTAGACCATATCTGTTGGAATGTCAGAACGAGTCATACATTGGACTATATCTGTTGAAGGATATCAGAATGAGTTATTCATTAAACCATATCTGAAGGGGAATGTCAGAACGAGTCATACATTAGACCATATCTGATGAATAATGCTAGAACGAGTCATACATTAGACCATATCTGACTGAAGATACCAGAACGGGTCATACATTGGACCATATCTGATAGGGAATACCGGAACGGGTCGCACATTAGACCATATCTGATAGAGAATGCTTGCTTGTTAGAGTCGATGAGTTACTTGACAAAGTTTTTGGAATGTAAAAAGGCTTGTCAGAATGAATCTCCAGCTCGATTATATCTGAGAGGAATGATTGTCGAGGCGGAACCTGAAAGCAAAGTTAGAAATATGCAATGTCATGAATGCAAATGAAATGTTTTCAAGGATCTATAGGAAATTTAGTTAGCAACAGTTAGAGAATGATTTGGTTGCGTCTTTATCTGAAGAATTCTGGACTTTGTCTTGGAGCGTCCTTCTTTGAGAATCGAGCTCACCATATCGAGTGGGTCATCGCCTCTGATTCGGGATATTTCTGATTTTGAAGGTACATGGCTAGAGGAAAATAAATCCTCTTGCCCCTAGATAGGTATGATGTCTTTGATAAGAGCACCCGAGATTGTGCGCCCTAAATTCCTAAGATCCTTGAAAGGGTTAGTTAAATCATGTTATGCTTATGATGTCATGATGTCATGCGAGTGCAATGCATTCAGCACAGCATGGGATAGGAAGGGAAAAAAGTCCTTTGACAAAGCCTGCAAGGAAACAAAGGTTAGTGGGTTATGCGAATGCAACTTATTAGGCCTAGCGTGGGATAGTGAGGGCCAACAAGTTCTTTAACAAAACCTGCGAGAAAACAAAGGTTAGTAGCAAATGCAAACAAATCACACAAGTGCCCTTAGGTTTAGAGGCTTGCATGAAAGACGATCTTAGGGTAATAAGGACGAGTGAGTCCTACAAGAAAAACCTGCAAGAAAACCAAAGGGTTAGTAGCAAGCACAAACAAGTCACACAAATGCCCTTAAATTTAAAGGCTTGCGTGAAGTTCGTAGGTAAGTACCCTCCCCACTGAAGTTTAGTTGGTTCAACCTGTCCTAGATAAAGATCGGGTTCTATGGTGCTCATATCCCTGATCTTTCTCGTGGGCGTTGTCTCAACATAGCACACAATCGGCCAGCCAAAAGCATCCCTTGAGTCCAATCTCAATGAGTGTAGCATCGAGTATCAACCAGCTTCAGTCAGGAATCCAAAGCCAGCCATCTCGCTACTTCCTATGGGCCAAAGTCAAGTTCAACTAGGGTTCTAAGGGCGAATTAGTGCTTATGACACCACGCGGTAGCCAAATGTCTCCTCGATCATATTCAAGGGCCATCAGGACAAACCAAAGCATCGCACTAACGGTGGCCACCAGTTCAACCATAACGATACATGTCGTACAGCCTTCCTGGTCTCATGCCACATACCTAAGGTACACTAGATCCGGGTGTAGGATCTTTCGCACAGTAGAATACCCAAAACAGCCTCTAAAGATAAAGCAAACAAGTCAAACAAATTTAAAGTGATCCTAGCTCTAAGGTAACCCCTCTTTTATTCGAAAGCATCCCCAGCAGAGTCGCCAGTTCTGTAATACGGTGAACTGACTTTTAATCGATCGAAATGTACGGTAAGCAAGAGTCGCCACCGACTTTTATTTTATCCAATTGGAAAGGCTAAAAGAACAGGAAAGACCTTTTTGAAAGATTTTGAGTTCAGGGGGTAAGTTATGCAAAGGGAAGGTTTAAGGCACCCTTTGCATCCATGGTTATCCATGGGCTCTTAATTGCTTAGCTCACTTTTGTTTGTTTGAATTGTTTAAAAAAAAACAGTGTATGAATAGAAATTTTGAATAAGAACTTTAGCTTGTAAATAAGCGTTGTCTTTTTGAATTTCATTTGAAAAGAGTGAGAAAATAGTTTTTGAATTTAGAGCAAGCAATTAGTAGCAACTACCCTAAGTTTGAAAATTCGTTCTTTTAGCTTTTCAGGCGAAAGGATCTATCCATACCATGAAGGGCAGGAAGTCTTTCAATTGGATGTTTAAGGGTCATCGAGTAATCGTTCGCCATAAGACTGTCCCATGCCATAAAGAGGGCAGGTAGTCTAAGGGAATGATATAATAGTCATTAATCTTTTTAGGCATCATGCGAGGATACCTTAGCAATTGGGACAAATCATCATTTTACCGAGGCAACATCGAGGGACAACTTTGATGATGAATGAACTGAGGGCAACGTTTGCTTTAGGTATCCTCGGAATCGAGGGACTTGACTATTTAGTACACTTGAAGGCAGCAAGGCAACAGTAATAAAGGCAACCAGAGGAATTACCCTAAAGGTGTGTGGGTGCAACAATCACGTGGTTAACTTCGATTACATTTATCTTGTAGTTAGGTGATCTATGTTCAGTTCATGGTTTGCACTCCCTAAATTACTAACCACGCAGTAATATAATAATATAACATCACAGTTTAAGTGCCTTCAAGGCCAATCAATACAACCAGTAAACAGTTACATAATAATAGGGGAAGGGGACAATGAAACCAGCGGATCCCTTAATAGGGTTTGACACAAGTAATAAAAAGTAAGGTTTAGAGTTACCAGACTCGTAGCTTTGGCGACTCGACAAACCTTTAGCTTCGATTGATGAAGGTTGATGGGCAGAGGTTTGCCTTGAAGTTTTAAGAAGCATTGACCCTGACCATTAAAGAATTGACCAAAGAAAAAAGAAGTAGTGAGGGTATGGTTAATTCAAGGTAAAATAACAAAAATAATATTTGAATCAAAATAAATAATAAAAATAAAAGCAAAGGTTTAGAAACTTAGCTTCTTGATTGGCATGGCGCGTAACCGGAAGAATTTTGATTATTAACCCTGAAAAGGACATAGGAAATATTTTTAGTGTAGGCACGTTCTTCGTAAACCTTTATTTGATAACAGTGACTAATTATCATGCCAAAATAAAATCAAGGTTTTAAAGTCATGGGTTGAACATGTAAAGTGACTAAATTAATGTATATGAAAATATATATATAATCGAGGGTTCGATTAAATAAATTAAATGGTTATAAAAAGGAAGAATATTATTTAATAAAAAAGAGTTTTTTAGAAAAGGTAGTAAAAAGGAAGAATGTTATTTAATCAAAAAAGAGGAAAAGAATAATAAATAATAATAGCAAAAAAGGAAAGCTAATTGTATAATTGAAAAATAAATAAATAGTAAATAAATAAATAAAAAATTAGAGAAGCTTAGCTTTGTTTGAGTGTGGCTTTAATCTTGAGGGTCCATGGTGAGGAGCAGGTGTTGGGCGTCAGATCCTATGAGGCATTGATCCAGTGGTGGATGCATGAGGTGTATGGTAGTGGCATACGTGATGGCTGTACTGGATCCGCGTCGAACCAATTATAGAAAAAATAACATCAACCCTGGGGATCGAACCCAGGTGTTTACACCCAATGAACAATATCTCTTGCCAACCCTGCTGTCTTTATTATCTGTTTAAAGTACCAATTCAAAACAATTAAATACAAAATTAAGAGTTAGTGGTGATTCAAATAGCCAGTCAAAGAGTGGGGCCCTCGATCGCTGGTGCCACCAATGGGGGAAGGGAGAGAATTCGCTGACAGTTGACCAGCGAATCGCGTTGCACGTAGATGCCACGCAGTCATCATCTCCTTCCTCATGAACCTGCACTTATTTGCCTCGAAATTTCCTATGTTTTAGCTACGAATTTTTTGTAGCGAATATCTGCAAGAACACAAAGCTCAGAAAACACGTTAGCAAATGCATGTTAGCGCCCAGATCCACCAAAATTGTGTCTACAAGTTCAATGGCGTGCTTCGTTTTGTCTGAAACGGGTGGTAAGTATGAGAACGAATGCTCGCAAGTTCCAACCCTCAACAATGGTGATTCGTAATTCCATGCAACACAATTTTGTAGGGGCGGTATTGGTGTGTCGTAGGCTTCAAGAGTGATTAGGAATGGTTCCTAATGATCTCAGCAGCGTGAAAAAGTAATTGGAACTCGTTGATCTTGGCTATGGAGGAAGTAACTCGGTGCCCTAGTATTTTTGTCAAAACTTTAAAGTTGGAAACCCTTATTTAGAGGTCTGACTGCGTGGTCCTCCTCTTGTGCTCAGCATATTGAATACATATAGTGGCTGATTTTAGGGTTTCAAATGGGCTTGGACTTTGTATGTTTGGAGAGAATGAAAATTGATTGAAAAATATATTATTTTCTTTCTATTCTTGACCATGTTTGTTCACTCTCTCTACAAATCTTGCCTTGCACGAATTCCCTCACCAAATATTTATTTTTGGTCCCTTGATATGTTTGGAAAATAAAATCCTTTGATTTAAATCATTATCTTACCATTTTATTTGATTTACTAATATTTAGATAAATGGAAATTTAAATAAATAAGAATAAATACCATAAGAGTGGAATAATGGATTTAAATGTCTTGAATAAGTCTATGGATATGTTTGAGATCCATAACTTAGGCCCATTTGAGAAAAATTCAAGTTTTGTTCAATATTCACTTCATGCATTTCCTCAAAATTTGACTAACTTTGACAACAGTTGACTTTGTAGGTCAATCAGTCGACTGTTGACTTTCTGAACAATTGAGTGACCAATCCTTTGAGATGAGACTTGATATTGATGAGCCATATGAGATGCCTTGAAGCCATTGATTCATTGAGTTTCCTTTGGGTGAGTCAACCATAGTTTCTGAGCTTTTGTATTGGAGAGTGTGTTTTGTGGAGCTTTGTGTTTTGATTTGATTTTGTGTATGGAAAATAGCATGGGCAAATTTTGGGGTATGACACAACCACATCAAAGTCAATTGGTGTCAAAACCTTCACTGGTAAAAGACTCAAAATAGCTAAGTCTAGTGCATTTAAAGCTCCATGATTTGTCAAAGTATCTTAAAACATGCCAAGTATCAATGATCCTATAAGTTGTTCTATAGTAAATTTTGTGCATTCATTAAGTTTTAGAGACAATGCTAAATTTACTAACTCTTGCATATTCAAATAGGTCAAGAGTCTGATACCAAAAAAGAACAAAGTCAAAGTTCATACAATTCATAAAATTAAGAGTGACAAACTTATGACTCTCAAAATGCAAGATATAGTGGGCCTTAGAAAGCATGATGAAGTTCCAATTGTGATTCCTGAAGAGGATACAACAATAGGCAGCAGTGGTAGTGTTAGGAGATTGAAAAGTTTGGGTGAAATTTGCAAGAGTTTATCTCAATGAAGATTATGTTAGAGACTTGGAGTTGTGATGATATTTTGAATATTATTCTAGTTCTATATTTTGTCATGTCATGTATTATAGTTTATTTTGGATATTTTATCAGCATTATGTTATATGTAAATCTATGTAATGTTATAACCATTTGGTGTTGTATCAACACTATGTAGAACAACTTGTATCTATTTCTAATATCATGAACTGAACATTGTTGTATGTTGTTTAGAAATCTTTCAAAACTGCATTGGAATTTGATGTCAATTTGTATTTAAATTTTGTATGACAATATTGTTTGGTAGTGAAGGTTAATGATGATAAATCATAACAGACTTATAGGCCAGAATATATACAAATCATAGGTCATACTCTGTAAAGAATTTAAACATAATAATAGGACATACTCTGTCAAAAATTATAACAGAATTTTAGGCCATACTCTTTCCAAATTATATGTCATTCTCAATCAAAGTTAGGGCCAGAGTTTATGCCATCACAAGTAAACTAAACTAGACCAAATTTAGGCCATGCTTTGTCAAAATTTTAATAGAATTTCAATAAAAACTACGGCAAAAATAATCCAAAATTAAACCACACTATGTCATATTCAAAAACTTTCCATTAACATTAACTATCATTACATTTTGATGGATGTAGTTCAAACAAAACATACATCAACATCATTACATTACATTATATTAACTTGGCTCTTTCAACAATTACACCTAAGTATGTAATAGACGTTAATCATAAACGAAACTTCAAAACAAAACAATTTCAAATTTCCAACAAAAGCCTTTTAATTCAATTTCTTTTGCAAATTGTTGTTCTTATTCTTTGAAGCTTCATACAACTCTGTCAACAAATCCACAACTTCCAAATCATTCATCTTGCTCCCATCTACATTTCCAACATTATAATAATATTTTGCTTGTTTCATTTCTTCATCCCATTTGAATAAATCACATGTATCATCACCCTGCAAACCAAGCCAAATTATTTTAAATATAATAGAAATCATAATCAATAGAGATGAAGAAGACACGTACCTTCCAAAATGAAAATCTTCAGAAAATCCTTCCTTTGTTAGGCATGTTCATACAATGATAGGACACCATATGAGCTTGACACCCATACATCCTTCATGGATGGCTTTTCACATATGTCGAGGACATGGACATAGGATTGTTCTTCTAAACTTGGAAGAAGATATTGAAACGAATTTGAATCTAATTGTTGAGGTGATTAGATGAGATGAAGTGAAGCTTTAGTTCAACTCTTTTGAAGTATGTGAGCGCTTTTGCAGAAAATTTTGGGGAAGATCACTTAGTTTAACTCATGATTTCGAGAAGATGATATTTAAGAAAATTTTAAAAAAAATAAAATAAAACAAATGTTTAATCAAGTAAAATCCAACCTAGCACATTTTCTTCCTGCCTAAGTGTCAAAAATCTACCATTTATCCCTCCACGCTAGCTTCCGTTAGAGGCGGTTAATGGGAGAGACCAAAATTATGGATGGAAAATATTAGGAGAACCATTATTGCAATAATTTTTAGGGATTGGAATTGAATTACATGACCCCAAACATATTTAACTTTTAATGAAATAAGTTGGAACAAATGGACCATTTTGAACATGATCCCACAAATCAAAATCAACCACATTTAAAAGCCATTGCATTCTTGCTTTCCATATGGTAAACCGTTCACCATTAAATGCTGATGGTTTGTTCATAAAATACTTCTTATTAAAAATAAGTATTTGAAGTCATCAGACTACCTCATGGGACGATTAGTTTTAAAATAAGAATTAGACACTAATGTCACTTATTGGCCAAGTGACTCCAAACACAATAAATGATGGGTGAATTGTTATATTAGGATTTCAAAAACAATCTACAAAAATGCTTGATTTTAAAAGATTTATGCTAGAAAAGAAAGATGAAGAAACAAAATAATATTAAAGAGACGAGAAAGGGAAATAAGCAATGGAATAAATAATAGAAATAATAGAGGAAGGGATAAAAAATCAGGCCATAGATTTATCCTTGTTCGGCCTAAACCAATTGACCTTTTCTAGTCCCCAAGAGTTTCCTCTTGAGTTTTTACACAGGATCAGTGTAAACATTCTTACGTAACCACTTGAGATTTTTCACAGGGTCAACTCAAAATCTTTCCACAAACAGCATGAGCTTTTACAATGGTTCAACTCAAATAACCTTAAATAACCAGAGCTCTTACATTGGCTCAACCCAATAACCTTAAACAGCAAAAGCATATACACATGCTCAACACGATAACCGTAAACAACCCTAACTTTTACACTAGCTCAACACAATAACCTTTACCAAGAATTTACACATTTAACTTGTTACCTTAAATATATTTCAAATGGATCACAAGTAGGGGTGGGAATAGGCCAGACCGACTAATAGGGGCCTACGGCCCAGCCTACATAGGCCTAGGTCAGGCCAGGCTTTTTAGATAAATAGAAAAGGCCTAGGCTTTTTTATAAGCCTATTTAGCTAAAAAGGCTAGGCCACAGGCCACATAAAAAGCCTTTTAAGTCTAAGAGGCCGGCCTATTTAAATACATATGAATAATTTTATTATTATTATTATATTATATTTTTTACTTTGAATTAAAAATATAAAAATAAATTTTAGTTATCTTGAAGAAATTATGAAAATAAGATGAAAAGAATCTTATGAACAATGTCATAAGTTGTTTCGATAAGTTCTCTCAAACAAATAATATCACAAAATTGATGCTACTAGGTAAACTCAAATAAACTAATGCAAACAAACATTTAATCTCATCGATCTTTTAATTTGTTAGTCTATATAAAGACGAGTTGAATGACTTATTTACAAATGTTCAAATGAAATAGGCTTTTAAGTAGGTTAATAGGCCAATCAGGCCTTCAAAAAGGCCAGGCCCAGGCCAAAAAAATAAGCCTATGATAGGCTATAGGCCAGGCTTAGGCTTTGAATATTATAGCAGGCCAGGCTCAGGCTTGGCAAAGCCTAGCTCGGCCCAGCCTATTCCCACCCCTAATCACAAGATAACTACACTCATGAACAAACGAGTACAATGCTACACAAGTATACCACAATTCTCATATGAAATTTTTTATTCTCTTGGCACTAAGGAAACTCTAGTAAAAAAATGAAATTTATAAAAGAATGAGTTAAGGAATGATAGTAGAAAGTTTTAATTCAGAAAAATGGTGTATTTTAAAACAAGAAAATGCTCCATTTATATAGAAAAATATGGCTAAAAAAGTAAACAATGTAAAGAAACTTTATGTTGCTTACCAGGAAAATAATGGGTGTATGGTCTTAGAAGAGTACCTTTCACTTTAAAGAATATTTAGTCCTTTCTCACTCAAGTGACCATGTAAAGAATTGTGAAACTTTTTTCCTTTATTACCATTAGTGATCCTTTGACGATCTTCCATATGTCACCACTACCAAAATAAGTGTGATAACCTTAAATACCCAAGCTTTTGACTAGAATCAAGTTGAGAAGAATATCACGAGAATGTCTCACATTCTTCAATTTAAGCTTGCTTCCAACATCAGTTTTAACCCAAACATCTCACATGCCAACAATTTCACAAACTCTCCATTTCCCATTTTTAGTGTCTCAAAATCACCAACAGTATAAGATGAGAAGAAATCATACTTAAGAGTAACATGACATGAGACACCTGAATCGATAATCCAAATCGAATCTTGACATGCAAGGTTTATAGTTATCGTCATAAACAATATAGACATCACTGTCACATGCAAGTGTTGTTGTGTCTTTATCATTTTTCTTCTTATTATATTCAACATTTTCCCATGAATATTATCTTGAGAAATATAAAATTCATTTTTATATGTCTCACATTGTCATAATTGTAGCATATAATTTATTTTCTAGTTGCTGGCTTTTTTCTTAACTTGTCGCGATTCTCAAATTTGTCTTGCTTATGAATTTTTTGTCTTGCTTTTCCCCTATGACTCTTTAACTAGAGCTTCACAATGATTAAGAGTAAAAATTAAACCATGCTCCATTTTTTTAACTTCATCATTAATCATGCCATATTTAACCGCTAGCATTACCAACTTTCCATTTGCAGCTGAATTAGCAAGTGTCACACCATGAACTTCCCAGTCGTCAAGAAAGGAACTAAGTAATAATAAGACTTGTAACTCATCATTCAACTTAATATCAATAGGTGCCAAATTTTTCACTTTATTAAGAAATACACTCATATATTCTACTATTAAATCATCATCCTTGTATTTCATATTAATTAGCTTCCATATCAAACATGCTTTATTTTGCAAGTTCTTGCGTTCATGCAACTTATTCCATATTTTATGTGCTTCAATTTCGGTTTCAATACACTCAAGTACACTCAATTCTAAGAAAAGATAAAATTATTCAACCGATATACCAAAATTGAAAGTAATATCAATTCTTTTTTTTTCCTTTTATAAATAAATGGTGAGTCTCACTCTAAAACTGAGTCCACCATACCATAAGAGGAATAACAATACAAAATGCAAAAAAATGACATTTAAACAAAGTTATTTTTGAAGACTAAAGTTGACATATCTTTTATTTTTTCAAATATTTAAAATCTAATTGACAATAAAAAGAAAAAAGAAAAGAAAGAAGAAGAAAGGGATATAAAATTCTTATTTATTTATTTTTGGTAGATAAATACAAGATAAAATAAATATTCAAATATTTAATAAATTGTAAATAAATAATTGTGCTAGACACCAGCTAATACAATCACCTAGAAGTGCCAAAGTTGTAGAATATAGAGGAAAATCTTTGACACATGGAAATTTTCATTAAATTTTATAAATGTTCAGTTGTAGATAAAACCAACAAAATTAGAGAGCAAAGAAAATTGTAAAAATAAAATATTTAAAAAATGAAAGTGATTAAAACCTGTACTAAATTCAATTAAATTTCAAAATGATTTGATTTTGTTAAAGTCCAATTAATTGAAAATATATATTTATAACAAAAAAAATCAAAACAAAATTAGAGAATGTGAAGATTATCAACAATATGTAAGAGAAGATGTGTTGTGTAAATTTAGAAATTATGTGTTTCCTAATTTCAATCTTTGTAGTATTCATATGTTTGGAGAAATTGTTAGATCCTCGTAATTTAATTGGAGTAACTTTGATCATTATATGGATAAAAGGAGAGAGGTTAAATGAATTTTTTTTCTGTATAGATCAAAACACAATATAACAAGGACAATAAGAGAAAATATCAATGCAATAACTATGAGTACTAAGGGAAGCACAACTACATCTCTTCAGTAAAAACTCTACTAAGCAGCAAGAACTAACCAGAAGGAGGTCGAAGACACTCAAGTTGGTATTGTCTCAGATGTTTGATAGGGTTCTCGAGTTGGATCGAGAAAGCACATGAGTTCCCCATGAATCTACCAAAATACTCTTTCTAAGTAAGAAGAATGCTCAAATCTGCCATATCCTTCACTGACGCCAATTTATCTGAGAACACGATATCATTCCAAGACTTTTAGATTGACCAGACCATGACATGCCAAATCATACTACACCACTAAGCATAGACATACTGCCAAGAGTGAGAAACATCTGAAAAAGAGCCAGGTGATCCCTTGGTATAGCTACATACCACTCTAACCAGCTGAAAATTCAATACCAGACAAATACCACTACATCGCAAGTCATAAAAAGGTGAGATGATGACTCTAGAAACCTCTAATAGAAAGGGCAAGAAACACCCTTCGAACCGATGAAGAACCATTTCTTGAGTAGATTCTCTCTTGTAGCAATCATATCTTATTGTAGTTGTCAAGAGAAAACAATTACTTTAGAAGGGGTCCAACAACACCAGATACTAGAGATAACCGATTACAATAACGAGACTTGACTGCCTCTAGGAAACTCATGAGAGAGGAGAAAATCCTACACAGAAGTCATAGAATAAGAACCACCTTTAAAGTGGCTCCACCACCACTTATCAAGCTTGGAGAATGGAATAAAATTCCTAACTACTAAAAGAAGATCAGATATCAAGATATGCACACACTCAAAAATACGAGATCTACTCCACTTAAAATTCCAAACCCAAATTTGCGTTGAATTTTAAAGTCATAAATAGTTAATTAAATATAAAAAATTCAAATGGTTCACGGACGATAGAACATACAAATGCTGATTGCTAGTACTACAGTCTCATTCCAATTTTTGAAAAAAAAAATCATAATATAAAACAAATTCATTTTTTTAACTCCTTATATTTTGTCCCTCTTTATCTTCCATTTCCACCAACGTTATACTCTCCAACGCATGGAAACACATATTGTTCCATCCAACCAAAACCTTAATTTCACTCCAACATCTTCTCTCTCTTTCAATCCTTAGCAACATCCTCCATGGAAGATCTTCCATCACCACTTCCACCAAAAACATACAAACTAACCGCAACTTCAATCTCTTACACCAAAAACCTACAAACAAACAACATCATCGTTGCACCATTTCTCATCTTCAAAAACTGCACACCAACTCCACCAACCTACATCCTCAAAGATGTTTCCCTCACAGCTTACCCTTCTGAGATTCTCGCCATTGTTGGTCCAAGTGGTGCAGGAAAATCAACTCTTTTAGACATTCTTTCAGCTAGAAGATTACCCTTAAGTGGAACACTTTCACTCAACTCTTCACCTATTACCAACCCTTCAACATTCAGAAAACTCTCAGCTTATGTTCCTCAACATGATGCATGTCTTCCTATGTTAACCGTTGCTGAAACTTTCGCCTTTTCCGCTTCTCTTCTTAAGCCTAAAACAATTGACATTGCTTCCATTGTTTCATCTCTTTTGAATGAGCTTAGACTAACACATTTGGCTAACACAAGGCTTAATCATGGTTTGTCTGGTGGTGAACGAAGAAGGGTCTCTATAGGACTCAGTCTTCTTCATGATCCTGCTGTTTTGTTACTTGATGAACCTACTTCTGGTCTTGATAGTTCATCTGCTTTCAAAGTCATGCAAACCCTTAAATCAACTTGTGTTTCGTATAATAGAACCATTGTTCTTTCCATTCATCAACCTAGTTTCAAGATTCTCTCTTGTATTGATAGAATCTTACTTCTTTCAAAAGGGACTGTTGTTCATCATGGAAGCTTAGCTTCACTTCAATCTTTCTTGCATTCAAAAGGGTTCACTGTTCCACATCAGCTCAATGCATTGGAATATGCTATGGAAATATTGAACCAATTGAATATGGTTAGTCTTAGTCCAATGATTACTCCACCTAGTCCACCTGAATCACCAGAAAATTCTAAATCTGCTATAGTTTCTTCTGTATCTGACAATATTGGAAGAACTAAGAGAAAAGGAAAAGATCTCAGGTACAAGAGTTCAAGGATTCATGAGATTTGTACACTTTTTAAACGGTTTTGGAAGATCATATACAGAACAAGACAACTTCTTTTGACAAACACAGCAGAAGCACTTCTGGTTGGTCTTATTTTAGGAACAATTTACATCAACATTGGGTTTGATAAAGAAGGTATAGTGAAAAGGTCTGGTCTATTTGCATTCACTCTTACCTTCTTACTATCCTCCACAACAGAAACACTTCCAATCTTTATCAACGAGAGACCAATCTTGTTAAGAGAAACATCAAGTGGTGTTTATAGGCTATCATCTTATCTTATAGCAAACACACTTGTTTTCTTGCCATATTTGCTAGTAGTTGCTGTTATTTACTCTATTCCAGTTTACTTCTTGGTTGGTCTTTGTAGCTCTTGGTTCTCTTTTGCTTATTTTGTTCTAGTCATTTGGGTTATAGTTCTTATGGCAAACTCATTTGTCCTTTTCTTGAGTTCTCTAGCACCAAACTACATTGCTGGAACTTCACTCTTGACAGTGCTACTTGCAGCATTTTTTCTGTTCTCTGGTTACTTCATCTCCAAGGAATGTTTACCTAAGTATTGGCTATTCATGCACTTCTTTTCTATGTATAAATACGCGCTCGATGCGCTTCTTATCAACGAGTATTCTTGCTTAGCTACAAGGTGTTTGATATGGTTTCAAGAGAATGATCATGAGTGCATGATCACTGGTGGAGATGTGTTGCAGAAGAGAGGGCTCCATGAGAGACAGAGATGGACCAATGTGTACTTTTTGATTGGATTCTTTGTTTTTTATCGTGTCCTTTGTTTCTTGGTTTTGCTTAGAAAGATTTCAAGATCTAAAACATGAAGGGAAAGAAGTGAAAATGGTAAGCATATAAGAATTTTCTTCAACTATTATTATCCTTTATTTTGTATCAACTTGTTTAATTATTTCATCTTGTTTATGCAAAGTGTATATATAAGTATAATAATGTGAAACTCATGCAGCAACAAAGAAAGTTTGTTTTTCTAAGATATTAAGTTGACTGTTTCTTTTCTCTACTTTGGTTGTAATGTTAAACCTCATTAATTCTTTTATTTGGATACATATTGTTTTGAATGATTTGGTATGGTTATATGATATTTCATTTTCTTGATATCTATATATACACAAGTGGATAAATAGTACTTAAGATTGCGACATCTCATGATATATGAATGAATCTTAGATAATATACATGCATTATTATAGCGATTATATATAACAGGGAAATCCACATAGATATATCTTGGCCTATTCAATTGTTCTATTTGTTTAACTTTGTTGTGATGGGGTCACGGGTCTCATTAGTTGAAAAGGTGAGAGAAGAATCCACAGCTGTCTTCTTCATTCATAATGAAAGTGATTTTTGTCACTTGGCTAACTTGTTGCTGCTGATCCATTTTTTGTCTGCTATCTCTGAGCTATAGTGTTGGTGCTCACGGGTTCTTCATTTGTGGTATCCCGTGAACTTACTCATTTTTTTAAGTTGAGTGCTGCATTGCATAAAATGAACATGCCACTTTGAGTCATAGTATCTTACTTTTCAAATTTTCACCCATCCAATAAATAGTACTAAAGTTTATAGAATGAAAATGATGAAGCTAGGACACCCAAAAACACGACACTGAAATGTCGGTACCGATAATAATTTAAAAACATGAGTAAATTATTAAATGTAATCATAAGTGTCAGTGTCAGTTTTGGACACAGACGCTAACACAAATACACTTTTTTCGATGCTACGTAACATATTGTGCTTCAAGAGAGTTTCATCTATTGTATAAATTCATTGTGGTGATATAAGCAATAATTGAAAGAGTCTAATTATTAGTACCTCAAAAGAAGGTCTACAATAAATATTAGAAAGTTAAGTTACAAATCATAACATTCTCCCTACAACTATTTTACACCTACCTAAGAGTAGTATTACATTCAAAACAAATAATCTTAATACCAAGAATCCATTCCATTCACCTAAAAATGTGCATTTGGACAACCTACATAATTTAGGTAAGTTCAACAGCCTACTACTTTTGCTACTTTGCTACACTGCATGGTTTAAGGCACAAAGTGAAGAGTGAGACCAATGTTGTGTCAAAATTCATTCTTCTTTTTCCATTGCAGCAAGTCACAGAAATCAATATAAAGAGTTGTAGGTATAGCAGGTTGCAATGATGGAAATTATGCAAATGAAGAGAGAAGGAACTAGGGTGATATTTAGTAATCTGCCCACACCCAAATAGCCGGCAAGGGTAATAGTTGCATCAGCAATCACTCTTGCAATTGTTCCAGCCTCTGTAGATAGAAGACCTCCATTATATGTTCCTCGAGAAAGCCTCGATGACATTACTCGTGAAAGCAGTGACAAGTTGATGCCTGCATAATATAATGCATTAAACATTGTCAAAGATCATAAAAATGAGGCTCGCCGAGCTCAATTGAGGGTTTATTCAATTTTGGTCATTACCGAAAATAGAAAAGAAAATTACTAGTAAAATCATACCTTCAAGCACTTCAGCAGAAACAAACATGAGAAGACCTGAACAGATATACTGTAGCTGAGAGTATGGAACGATTACATGAAAGGCCGAGACTATGCCAATTAAAACCATGATTTCTGATGCCAACAGAATTTGCCTGCAAATAGATCAATAGAAAGCTGTTATCTCTTTAGCTTCTTAAGGATCATATATCAATTTTCAACAAATTTATAAGTTCTAAATTGATCTTGCAAAAGAAATCTAAATTGAAAACCATAATCACTTAGATATTTCTATTGCTTTGTCTATTGAAGTTCAAAATTTACTATCGTGCATCTTACTACAAAATCTAGAGATGCTTTTAAGGTTGCAATCAAATGAGAAATGAGTTTTTATTATATGTTACCTGTCGTCAAACAGGTTGCTTATATAGCTTCCAACAATAACATTTATAGGAAGAACGGTCAAACCAAGGCCAGCAAGAAAAATGGCAACTGTGCCTGTTGACCACTTAAAGTAGTATGTTGTGATGACACTAGATTCTGCTAGTAAAATCTCCATTACATATTTGAGCATGAAATATATTAATAGCTGAACCTGAAGTTGTAAAAAAACTTGGTCAGAACCATTTTACCTTGCCTTCAATTGGAACTTTGTGAATTGCAAGATCAAACAATTAGAACATAAATAACTCGCAACAAAATTATCGATGATAATACTTAATAAGATGGATAAGGAACTCCATAATCTCCAGAGATACATGATGTGTAAATTATCTTGTGCCCAAGAAGGTGAAGGTGATGTATTTGAAGTTAAGCTAAAGCTATAGGTATACATCCTCTAATTCTATTACCTTAGTGGAACAAGGTGTATATCTGGGAATTAAAAGTCTACATCAAGCTTCAGATTCCTTAGTTTTATCTTAGGCATCATTTACATCCATTGGTTCGAAAGCATGACACATCTCAACTCAACTATAAATGGACTTGGAATTACTGATCACTAACACAGCCTATTGCAGTTAGAAGGCATGAGATCGACCAGTTAACAAATGATAATCATGTAAAGGAAAAGCAAAAAAATAAAATAAGTTCAATTTTCACCTATTTGACATTGAAAGAAAACTATCAAGAGTAAAATACAAATAGCAGTTCCATAACTATCTAAAATTGTCTTTTTTGTAATACAGAAGCATACTGTGTTTGACTTTGACACAAAAAGAAAATTGGTTTTCATTATCAGAAATGATACGAAATTCAACATATAGTGGATTGCTAATATGACATTTAGAGTTGCTCACAAACCTTTACAGAAGGTGTAAGGAGTCTATATGCAGAACCAATTGAAGCGGCTGGCCGACGAGATTCCTCTGGAGCTTCCTCGCTATCATCATTATCCTGATCAGCATTGTCATCTACCTTATCTTCCGAAGTAATCAGCAATGGTTGCTGTAGGCCCTTTTCAAGTGCATCGCCATCTACTAGTAAGGGAAAAAGTGTCATAGATGATTTACTATAATGATTAACAATGTAATTAGAGGCCTGATACAGATTAACATGTTGCTAGATAACAATAGAAAAAGTAAAAGTCATTAGTAGAGGTACCAGCATTAGTTTTCTCAGATTTCTCTGTTGTATGGTCCTCATCAAATTCACGAGAAGGTTCCACAAAAGAGATCCACAACCATATTGAATACATAAGCCAAGCAATAGTCATAACCCACCCTGGCAAAGTATCTTGATTAAATGTAAGATTGTAAATCTTAAAATTCGTCTGCAGTAAGCCAGCTAATGCAGGACCACAGGCCATTCCAAGAGCGCTGGCACTAACAAAACCTGCTGATGCTTGCATGCGGATTTTCAAAGGCACGCAGTCACTGATATAGCGCCGGTTTACTGCTCTGGCAGAACCAAATCTGCAATTATAATACAAGTTTATAAACCAAATGAGGTCTTAATGTAATAATAATCATCTAAAGTGAAATGGTAAGATACAATATGAAAACCTATGCTCATCAAGTAATATTGAAAGCAAGTAAGAGGTAGAAAACTAGTTACCCACAGCAAAGACGGCCAATTAGGAGAATCCATATTGAATTAAAATCATACGCTAAGGCATACATGGTATTCCCGAGAAAAAGAACTATGCTACTGAATACAAGAGGCCTGAAGTATGATTTATTTGACCATGCACTGAAATATACCGAGGAAAACAGCTGAGCAACGGCCATTGCACCAATCACAATACCACAGACTGTTGGTGCAGCCCCAAGGTGCATTGAGTAATCATCCGCTGTAGGGACAATGATATATGTATTGACCATATATAAAAATGTGTTAACCAAGTTTAGAAGAAGAGATGTAAAATGGTATCTCTCATCAACATTCTCATCAGCAGGTGCAGGCAGCTCTTCTTGCATAATGAGTGCATGTTGCCCCAAAAAGTTAAGGAAATTGGTTGAGTGAGTTAACCTATCCACAGCTGCTTTTACCGAATCGATGACAGGGTCCTGCATATTTAAGACCAAGTAATCATGATGGATATCAGAAAACTTTAAATTTCTTCTTCTTAGCTAGCTATTAAGGCTTGTTTAAAAATATTGAAGAAAACATGACCAAAAAAAATCAATGCAATGCAACAGAATGTATGTAAAATAAACCTGAAGGGGAAGAGTTGGCTGATCATAAATTGATAAGTAGCTTCCTTGACGATCTTGAAGATCATGAAGGTTACGAGATAAGGCTCCTACAACAGCTCCTAACCCCTGCAAGATCCAGACATGTTAGTCAATATTAATTCCAAATATAAACACAACAGAAATAAAAATGCAAATAAACATGATTTGCACTAAATATATTACCACATGCTTGAACACTTGCTGCAGCTGAGAGTAAGGATGATTTGCACGAGTTTTAACATAATAATCAGTAAATCTATAGCCAAAGCGTTTGTCAAACTTCTTCAAGATCTTTCGCAAACCAACAGCATTTATCTCTACGAAATAGAGAAGCTTTAATAGATCTTGTCCAACTGCTGTATAAGCTTCTCGCAGTTGAGACATTTTTCTTATTTCAGGTTCTTGTGCTTGTTGAGCAGCATCCTGTTGCTCTCCAAGATTTGCTATTCTGCTTGCCAAGAGCCCTTGTTGTTCCAATAGGAAAAGGACAGTTTTCTCAATCTGAATTGTAACATAAAAGTGAGTGAAACCAATGTTACACACAAATAAAGAATCACATACACTTATCACCAGTGACACCAAAAACACGACCCTGACCGTGACACGGACACATATTTTTTCAGAAATGTCGCAGAGGTTATCAAAATCTAAATTGAGCAGTTAAATTAAAATTTACTCAAAAGGCCAAAAATTGATATAGTGAATGGTAATTATGCAACCAAGAAAGAGAGTAAACCTGATTATCTAGCATTCTCGAGAAATCCTTGAGTACATGCCGCCGATCTTGTGTTCCTTGTTCGATTTGTTGAGCGTAATGCTTTACTCGTTTCTTCATTAGTTTGTAATTTATGTAATATCTGAATCAAAAGTCAAGATTATAAACATGCTTGGAGAAAAATGAATCCCAAAATGAAATGAATCCAAACAGTGAGATGAAAGAACATACTCTTGCCATTCTTGAACTTGTCTTTCTTTCAATCTTTTCCCAAAAGCAACCATTTTTCTATGCAATAGTAAAACAAAACAAAGTTAAAAAGTTAACAATGCAAACATTCAAGGCGTAGATCACGTTCAAAATTGTGAAACTGTAATAAATTTTGTAATTGAATTAATCATAATTTTGAATGTGAATTAAATTAACCATGTTTTAAATGTAATCTATGAAGCAAAGATACCGATCAAGACCCGACACCAATAATAATTTGAAAATGAATAAATTAAACAGAATCACAAGTGTCTGTGCAGGTGTCTGGCACCGACACCGACACACATGTATCTAAATCTTGAATGATGAAAATAGCGTAATAATAAGTGTTGCTGCATGCATGTATCTGATTGAAGCAACGAAACAAAGAAATAAATAAAGAATCAGAGCATGCGGATTATACAATGAGAAAGAAAGGAAATGTTACCGAAAAGAACTAGTTAGAGAAAGACAGTGAGAATGGATATGGATGCGAATCGATTGGAAGAAGAAGAGAGATGCAGAGAGCGAGAAACGAGAAGTGTGATTGTAGTGTCTAGGTTATGTAACAAACAAAACAGAACGAGTCCTATTCTTTCTCACATTCCACACGTGAAATTGGAATATATTAATTTTTAGGTTAAATAATATTATTTAATATAATATTAAAACACATTTGAATTTAACTTTATTTTAAACTAAATTAAGATTTTAAATTAAATTTTAGAATTAACTCAAAGGCAATATAATTTTCAATTATTATTTTATATTCTTTTTAAATATTTTTATATACTTTTGTTTTTTATCAATGCAATATAATATAATATTTTAGAATGTTAGTCAAAGGAATATAATATTTTTATGTTAAATGAATGTTAGTCAAAGGCAATATAAAGATTATTTGTATACTTTTGTTTTTTTTTATCAAAAATAACTCAAAGGCAATATAATATTTTTATGTTAAATGAATGTTAGTCAAAGGCAATATAAAGATTATTTATATACTTTTGTTTTTTATCAATAATATTTTATTTAAAATATTAAATAAACTCATTTATGTTAAATGAATAATAGGCAAAAGTAATAAAAATATTATTTATCTATTTTGTATTTACATTAAAAATATTTTAATTAAAATTTAAAATTAACTCATTTATGTTAAGTGAATATTAGTCAAAGGTAATATAAATATTATTTATCTATTTTTGTTTTTATATTAAAAATATTTTAATTAAATTTTTAAATTAACTCAATTATGTTAAATGAGTGTTAGTCAAAGGTAATATAAATATGGTTTATCTATTTTGTTTTTATATAAGAAAAAAAAACATCGGATAAGAAAATGAATAATATAAAAAAAGTTTAATATAAATAAAAATTAAAGAATATATAATAATTGAAAATTATAAAAAATGAATAATTTGAAAATTCAACCAACATAAAGTCAAAATATAATAATTATCAAATCATATTAATTAAATATTTATTATTTATTTATAAGTATTAACATCTTATTCATATTAATACATAATCTAAGATCAAACCTAAACAAAACACTTATCGATAAAACTTAGCTAACACTTACCATGCACTCTTTTTTAATAGATACTAGTAACAAACTCATGCATTCGTACGGGTTCTCGTACGGGATGCGCATTTGCTTTTGTTGTACATTTTTTTAATAGAAAAATATCTGATATCCGTAATAAAAATAATAATTAATTGTATAGAAAAATGTCTGGTACCCGTGAAAAAATAATAATTAAATGTATAGAAAAATGTCTGGTACCCGTGAAAAAAATAATTGAATGTATAGAAATATATCTGGTACCCGTGAAAAAGTAATAATTAAATATTTTAATCAATAACTTCATGTTCTCATTAATGTTCAATATTTTAGAAAAAATAATAATTAAATGTATAGAAAAAAGTCTGGTACCCATGAAAAAAATTATTGAATATATAGAAAAATATCTGGTACCCGTGAAAAAAAATAATAATTAAATATTTTAATCAATAACTTCATGTTCTCATTAATGTTCAATATTTTGATCAGTAATTTGACGGTTCCGTTAATATCTTTCTAAATCAATGAGAACCATGTTTAATTCCCTCCATATCTTTCTTTAAGAACATACTACCTTTTATGCTTTTAAGATTCATTGATTTAAGACTATAATTTTATTTTGAAATTATTTTTAATTTAAAATACAATAATTTTATTGATGTCTTTCTTTAAAAATTTAAAATTTGATAAAATTTTATTTTTATTTTACTATTCTAAAATATAAAAAATTAATTTGACCAATTATTACTTTCAATTCTTAATATTTAAATATTGGGATAATAGACATTTACCCCCATATATTTTATTTTTTTTAATATATTTAAGAGTTAATGAATTTTTGGGTCTCTCAATATTTTAGATTTCATTTTTATTCTCTATTAGAGTTTGACCTAATTCATCCTTACAAAATCGATTGGTAATATGAGGAGTGTCACTCTATATAAACTCTTTCAATGTTCTATCTCCAACCAATGTGGGACTTTAAGATCTTCCTAATACACCCCCTCACACCCAACATTCTTTTTTGGGCTTGGTGCGTAAATATTAACAGTGGGCGGCCCATGGTCTGATCGTTAGGCTCTGATACCATATTAGAATTTGACCTAACTCATCCTTACAAAACTAGTTGGTAAGGTGAGGAGTGTCACTCTATATAAACTCTTTCAATGCTCTATCTCTAACTAATGAGAGACTTTATAATCTTCTTAATAATCTCTCTAAATATTTTCTTCAAAGAAAGGTCCCTCTAAAAATTTTCATCCACACTTTTAATCCTTTCTGCTAACGTCCGTTAACAGAGCTGATGTGGCAGTGCCTGGTGGCTAAATGTCCGTTAACAGAGCTGATGTGGCAGTGCCTGGTGGCTAAATGCTGACATGGATGCCACGTGGCGTTTGGTCTCCATTTTATATTTTTTATATAAATTTTATTTATAGCAATAGACATTTCGTCGCAAAATCCGTCGCTAAGATGAGCATCATATATAAGCCCATAATCTATAGCTAATTTGTAGCTAATCTGCAGTGAAGACTAAAAACAAAATTTGAAATATTTAGAGGGGACCAAAAAGTTCATTAATCCTATATTTAATTTGTTAAAATAACTATATATATATATATATATATATATATATATATATATATATATATATATATATATATATATATATATATATATATATATATATATATATATAACACATCATATGAGAATGTAATAACAATCATTGGATTTATATTTAATGGTTGAGATTAAAAGATATTTTTTAAAATTTGATTAATAATTTCTCTTTCTCTTAATGACACATGATTTATTAAAGATCATATATATATATATATATATATATATATATATATATATATATATATATATATATATATATATATATATATATATATATATATATATATATATATATATTTCCAATCAATTCCATATATATTAACAAGATACTATTTTTCTCTCACATCAATAATCAATGTCATATATATTTACATATATTGTACAAAGATTTTCATCAAAATACGGTGCACATCACACGTGAGATTTTCTCATTATTTTTAAAAATGATTTTCATCAAGATATTATTTTTTTATATGTATTGTACAAAACATTTTCAACAAAATATTCTTTTAGAATATTTAAAAAAAATTATCATTGTTTTGTTTCAATTTTATTTAAATTAAATTATATTCTATTAATTAAAATTAAAGAATAAAATGTACATAAATTTTTTAAATATATATATATATATATATATATATATATATATATATATATATATATATATATATATATATATATATATATATATATATATATATAATAGATACAAAATAATTTAATTGAAAATAAAATTAATATATTTTTAAATAAAGTATTAAATAATATTCAAATCCATATATATTAACAAAATATTTATTTTCTTATATAAAGTATGAAATAATATATCTAATCAATTCTATGTATGTATGCATCTCAAATAAAATATTTTGATACTTCGTAGTCTGGCTTTATACAATTTTGATGTGTGAAAAGAAAATTGTTATCAAATATCTTCTTATTATTTCTTTTTCACAAGCCTCTTCATCAAGTTCATCAAGTAAGTTTTTTTTTTCTTTTATTTTAATTGTCATTGACTACTTTTAGTTATGAGTTTTATGTTCTTATTAGAACACTTAAATATATAGCTTGTTTATGTTCGTATATTATTTTTTGGTTTTAGTTTTTGGTTATTTTTTTATTAGAATATTGAGAATATTTGTAGTTTAGTTTTTTATTTTTGCAAATATATGTATTTTTTATTTGAGATGAAAATAATTGTATATTTAAATTTTATTAGAATATTTTTTTATGGACAGAGTTAATTTTTTCACATGATGGAAGAGACCATTTTGAGTGATGAACTTGAATCAAATATTAACTTTGGGTAAGGGTGGCAAAATGGATGGATATGGTTCTGATCGTTAATGGATGGACCAAACCAATCCATTAATCCATTACAATCCATTAAACTCTGTTAATAAAAATCCAATCCAATCCATCTATTAAAGAATAAAATCCATCCAATCCATCCATTAACAAATTTCTAATGGATGGATATCCATCCATCCAAAAAATAATTAACTTTGATTTTTTTTAAATTTCATAAAAATAATAATTTAAATATTCAGAATTTTTTTTGTTTTTTCCAAAAAAACTTGAATTTTTTCGTTTTTATAAAAAAAACTCGACTTTTTGTTTTTTTGAAAAAAACTCGATTTTTTGTTTTTCCGAAAAAAAACTCGATTTTTTCGTTTTTCTGAAAAATAAAACTCGACTTTTTCATTTTTCCGAAAAAACTCGATTTTTTTCGTTTTTCTCGTGAAAAACTCGACTTTTTCATTTTTCCAAAAAACACTCGAATTCTCCGCCACCTCCAATATCAAGCCTACATTTGGAGATAGGTTTAAATTTCATTAGCTTGGTTAGAATTTCCTTTTTGAAAGGAAAAAAAAGGTGAGACCAAAATAAATTACTAGTCTTTTAGCCAATAACATTATAATAATATAGATGACATGAAAAAATTTACCTTGGCAGCTCTCTTTCTAGCCCGTGACCAATGTGAAATTGTAGTCTCCGGTTTTGCAATGTCGAAAATACTCGATTTTTTATTTTTTTTGAAAAAACTCGATTTTTTCGTTTTTCCCGAAAAAACCTCGACTTTTTCGCTTTTCGAAAAAAACTTGATTTTCTCGTTTTTCCCGTGAAAAACTCGATTTTTTCGATTTTCTGAAAAAAAAATACGCGATTTTTTTTTCGTTTTTCCGAAAAAACTTGATTTTTTATTGTTTTTCGAAAAAATACGATTTTTTGTTTTTCCGAAAACTAGCATTATGTTTTTGCGAGAAAATCAATTTTTTGTTATTTCGAAAAAACTTGATTTTTCGTTTTTCGAAAAAATACGATTTTTTGTTTTTTCAGAAAAAACTCGATATTTCAATTTTATGAAGAAACTCGATTTTTGGTATTTTCAAATTTTATTATTTTTTTTAAAAATAATTTAAAGTATAAAATAAAAATAATTCATTGGATTAACAAAATGTGTTGGATGGATTGTATTTATCCATGTATATAAATGGATGATTTAATCCATCAATTAACTTATTTTTTATTTGGTGGATGGATTAGATGGATTTTTTGATGGATTGATTGGATGAATTTTAGCTTAATGGATCCAATTGCCACCCCTATTAGTTTTATTTTCTGTTTAACTTTTGCTACTAACACAGACTCATAAAATTTGGGTCCCTTATGCAGTTTTATATAGTCAATCATTAAAATGCATTGAATTGTTTTCTCCATCAGTTTTTAGTTGTTAAAACTCTATAACTTTGTAAGTGGTTGATTCAATGTGCTAAAATATATACATTGAATGCATTGAGTTTCACAAGTTTTTCTTCAACAACTTATGTACAACTACTTGATCGAGGTATATGTTCTACTTCAACACCATATCATTGTAGTTCTCAAAGGATTTTGCTTCATAACTATAGCACATGTCATATATGACTTTCATGCTGCTTGCTATTGTTTCAAATTTAGATTGTAAACTTCTCAGCATTTTGGAACTAGAATAATATGCATGCAAAGTTCTTTTGTTTCCCTCACTCACCACCTCAAGACCTACAAAAACTGTATATTGGGTTAAAAGAGAGGCATCAAAATACGAAAAAATTCTATTCGGTTAACAGAAGTAACATCCCTTAGTTAATTAATGATACTTCATCTACTAAAGGAACTGAAAAAGAACGGACGTGGGGACTGAATCGAGACAACAGCGGTATCCGAGGTGACGGCGCTGTTGCTCTTGCTCTTGGAGACAAATTTTGTTGTTCCAAGATGAAAAACTGAAGCTCTGCTGGATAGTCTCGCATACAACCGATTCTAGGACCAGCACCTGTTGACCATTTCGTCGATAAATGATTCGCCAGTTGATATGATTTCATTCCTTTATGTGAATCTATTATCTTCATTATCTTTTCCTTTGGAATAGGATTTTCTTCTTCGTTGTCTTGATCCTCAACAAACAAGTTCGATTTTGAAACCATGAAGTCTTCTTCCTGGATAAGCGATTCTTCTGCTGTCTCGTAACCGCAATATGATTCTGAGTCTGAACCGCAATATTAATTTTATTTTCAATTAAATTATTTTGTATTTATTATTTATATATATTTTTAAATTTTTATGTACATTTTATTCTTTAATTTAATCAATAGAATATAATTTAATTTAAATAAAATTGAAACAAAACAATGAGAATTTTCTTTAAAAAAAAATCTAAAAGAATATCTTGATGAAAATATTATGTACAATAGATGTAAAAAAAAGAATATCTTAAGTTTTAAAAAAATAATATCTTGATGAAAATCATTTTTAAAAACAATGAGAAAATCTCACGTGTGATGTGCACCATATTTTGATGAAAATCTTTGTAGAATACATGTAAATATATATGACATTGATTATTGATGTGAGAGAAAAATAGTATCTTGTTAATATATATGGAATTGATTAAAAATAATCCAAACATAGGTGATATTCTTACTCCAAGACTATAAAAATAATCCAATCCAAATGTAATAATGTTACATCTTTTGGTTGTAACTTACAAAGGAACCATACCCCAATGACGATTGGTGCATCTAATCTCCATAATGGCTTATACATGCTCACCTTTCCCTATATTCCCAATAAATTTCATCATACTTATAACCCTATTGTTTTCATCCTCTTATCAACATTTGTAATTTGTGACATAGTAGTTTAGGCCACCCCATTAATGATACTACTGTTTCTATTAGTAATGTTTTTTCTTTATGCAATATTTCTAAAACTAATAAACCATGTGATCCATGTTTTTTTGGCCAAACATAGAAGTCTTCCCTTTCAGGGCGAAAAATCTAAATCCATTTCTTGTTTTGATTTAATCCACATGGATATATGGCGTCCTTTGTCTACCTTCTTCATGCTTGGTCATAAATATTTCTTAATTGTAGTTGATGACCATAGTAGATACTATTGGAATTTCCTAATGAAATTGAAATCTAAAACTTCATTTTTAATCAAATCTTTTGTTTCCTATATTCAAACTCATTTCAAACTAAAATCAAATGCATAAGGTCTGTAATGGCCCCGAGTTCAGCCTTAAAAGTTTTTAAATAAATCAAATAATCCATCATCAAACCTCATGCACAAATACCCACCTCCAAAAAAAGGTCTGGTTGAAAGAAAATACTAATACCTTTTAGGTGTTACTCGTGCTCTTCTCTTTCAATCCAAGATCCCAAAATGATTTTGGAGCCATGTCAGTTCCCATGTTGTTTACAATATCATTATATTACCCTCCATGTTATTATCTTTTCGTTCTCCTTTTTAACTGCTTTACCACACTTATCCTATCTATGTTGCCTTAAAAGTGTTTGGCTTCCCGGTTTTTGTCTGTATACCTAAAGGACATACAACTAAAATCAATCACAAGTCTAGAAAATGTGTTTATTTAGGCCCTAAAATCGGTGTTAAAGGTCGCATTTTTTATGACCTTCACAATAACTAAATCTTCATTTCTAGAGACACCATTTTTTTAAAAAATATTTACCTTTACCACATTCCTTCAACACATTCTAGCTCCATACCCCAACCTACCCTCCATAACCAAGCTAACTCTTCCTTGAATTACTCAGACAATCTTATTCCTTTTGCTCTTCAACCTAACCATATAATCCATGAACCTATCAACATACCCACATGCACCCACATCAATCCCACCACTCATTCTTATGTTCCTATAAACACTACTGCCACTTATGTCCTATCCAACCAATAACGACAATCATCCGCCTTCCCTAACCAGTACCAACAATCATTCCCTTGACCCTACCACTCTCTCAACTCAACATATTGCAAATTTATCAAACTAGCTTAGAAAGTCTGATAGAATTTATAAACATCCTACATATCTCCAAGACCATCACTAGTTACTCATTCAAGATAATCATCCCCATGTTCCTCCATCATTAGATAAACCCATTTATTCTTTATCTCATACTATTTCTTATATTAATGTATCTATACTATTTCTTATATTAATGTATCTGTTTATAAAACATTCTTTAATTCAAAAATTTCTTGTATTAATGGACCTACTTCCTACATCTTTGCCATAACTAACCCTCATTGGCAAGAAGCTACCACAAATAAACTTAAAACCATAACTGGTACCAATACTTGGGTGTTAACCACCCCCTAATAAAAAAGGCCATAGGTTATAAATGGATCTTTAAATTAAAATTTTGTGCTAATGGTAGCATGTAAAGATATAAGGTTCTTCTTGTTGCTTAAAGGTTCAACCAAATAGAGGGTATAAACTATTTAGAAATATTTAGCCCATTTATTTAATTAATAACCATTGGACTTTTCTTATTTATATTCTCTTCTCAAAATTGGTTTATTCACCAATTAGACATTAATATTTTTTTTTACATGGTGACCTAGATGAAGAAGTCTACATGAAATATCCCAGAGCTTACATATTCCTAATAAAAGTCTTGTTTGCAAACTAAATAAGGTCATTTATGGTCTTAAGGAGGTTAGTGGATAAGGAAACCAAAAATTAACCATAACTAATTTAGATTTAGTTTTATACCAATCTATATCTGATTACTCTTTATTTACTAAAAAGTCAGGTAATTATTTCACATGTATTATTATCTATGTGAATGATATAGTTCTTGCACGTACTTGCATCACACAAATTAGTGCTATCAAGATAGTTCTTCGCAAACACTTCACTATAAAAGACTTGGGTAATCTCAAATACTTCCTTGGATTTGAGACTGCTAGATCTTCTAGGGAGAATAACTCTTTATCAGCGTAAGTGCATATTGGATCTTATTGAACATCTATGGTTACTAGCAGCAAAACTTGATTCTACCCCAATGGACGTTGGCCTTAAACTGAACATTGATAATGAATCCCCTTTAACTAATCCAACATAGTTCATAATTCTTATAGTAAGCTTTTATATTTAACACACTCATGTCCTAATATAATCTATTATGTTAGCAAGTTAAGTTAGTACTTGTCAACGCCAACCAACACACATATACAAGTTGCCACAAGAGTTTCGACCTATGATTGATTTTCAAATTTGACTTCATCCTCAAAGTCACAAAATTCACTAACTTTGATTGGGGTGCATGTCCAACCACAAAAGATCCCCAACTAGTTTCAACTTCTACCTTGCCACCCGTCTTATCAGTTGGAAATGCATAAAACAACAAGTCGTCTTAAGATTTTCTCAGAGCACTTGCTAACACATCATGTGAGGTGCAATGGTTAATTTATCCACTGGATGATTTCTCTGTTCCTCATCTATAGCTTGTAACCATCTTCTGCGACAACACAAGTGTCATTCACATTGCATCCAACCTAGTGTTTTCTGAACAGACAAAACACATAGAAATGAATTGTTACCTTCTTCGCGAAAAAATCCAAGCCAAGTTGATTTACCTTATGGCAATATACTTCAAGAACCAAGTGACTTCTATTTACCAAGCCCTTTCGTATATCTAGGAAATTTCTTTATGCACCCATATAGGATGGAAAACACCATAATATTCCCAAATACCATTCGGATAAACATATCCGGAGGCACCCTTATAACATTTAAACTGATTTCGGATATGCATATCCAAAAACACCATGAACCAGTTTCGGATATGCATATCCGAAATATGCTCAGATTGATTTTTTTAAAACAATGATATCCTTCTTTTAAAAGCTTATTTTTTTAAAAACAATGATATCCTTATTTTAAAAGCTCCTATTATTTGACAAAATGTAATGGAAAATAAAAAAACGCAAACTAAAATAAAATACCGATATCAAAATATGAAAAAACTTGTTCGGATGAGTGCATAATATCAAAATATTACAAAACAGAAAAAAAGTCATGAATAAAACTTAAATAGGCAACTACTACTGAGTATGCCTAATGCGAACACCCTATGACCTCCTCTGCCAGCTATACGTCGCCGCACCAGACACCTCACTGACCATCCTCTGTACTATCGCAACCGCCTCTGGTATAGGTATACCTGAATGGCGCCCCCCAGTTCCACTCATGAACTATAGTCAGATCAATAAAGTACCAGAGATAAGTCATGTCCATGTAGGTTGCACTTTTGTCCACAAAGAGGGCAGTGCCTACCAAGAACATGAACCAACACCGCAGAGTGCAACCATGATGATACTCAACAAAAAGCCCATCACCCTCCTCTTCGGACTCCGCTTCCGCCACTAAGTGTTTCTCATAAAGCTCTTTCAAGATGGAGAACCGGACATGTGCCTCACTCGTCAATCTGTAGTCAAAATCGGCCATATTTGGGTCCATACCCAGATAATCCACCATCTACTCTATGACCTCAATCCTCTATATCCGGAAATGGTCCAATAACCTCCCTCTAATCGGTAGGGGGAGCAGACAGGCCACATCGTGTAGGGTGATCGTCAATTCCCCAACAAGGAAGTGAAAAAAATACGTTTCCTTATGCCACCGTTAAGCAAAATCCCCCTGCATGTCGTGGCTTATGGTACTATATTCGGTCATGCATAACCCGCCAAGTCCAGAATCAGCTACAACATCATTAACTCATTGAGCCTGTGGTTTAAACAGACCAAATATTTTTCGCGAATGGTTCACGGGTTTTATGGTAGGTCGTTTCTGTCACAACAAAAAACAACAATGTTAGTTAAACGGTATAAATTCAGATGAACTATTGGTAATTGAAACGGTTAAATTAGATAGTGCAAAAAGAACAACCTCGCCATCCCAAATAAGTCGCACAACATGGTCATGGTAGTAAATCAAGAGGCATGTGTCAAAAGGCCTTCCCAGGAAGTCGCCCTCCTCTGCGTCCTGAGCATCATCCTCATCGTGGTCAGGGTGAACCTCAGGTACCTCCTCCTCCCCGACAACCTCTTCCTCCTCCTCCTCCCGACTAACCTCACAAGAGGAAGACGCTCGAGACAGCCTACTCCTCGGTGCAGATGATGATCCTTCAGTCGGCTTATCCATTTGGACTTGGACTTGGACTCGACCCCGTCCCCGTCTCGTAGTTACTGCTTGTTGTGCGGCCCTTTTGCACTGAGCCGATGCTGTCTGTGTCTGCCTCCCCTGCCTAAGTCGTGCGACGGTACCTGATTGTTTGTCATTTTTCTGGAAAAAAAAATTCGTAAGAGTATGAAGAAAAAAAATTGGAAATTAAAAAAAAAACAAGTCAGACCAAATTTTTGAAGTGCATATCCGAAACTGGTCTGAGGTGATTTCGGAAATACACTTCCGAAATAACATGCGAACAACCATTTTTGAAGATTATCATTTCTTGTCCTAACTCATTCCAAGTCCAATTTGTCACCAACTAAACACTATCATTGACCTATAATAACTTCAACCTACAACATTTTTCTAATATCTAACAACCCTAATAACATTTCCAAGTTAGAGTGTAATGTTGTGGAAACTTACCACTTCTTGAAGCTTTGAGTAGATGTTGAATGGAGGTTTTAATTCTTTAGCAATGCTTGGAAGTAGTTGTAGAGTACCAATGCAACGAATACAACTTGGCAGAAATTGGCTTGAAGATGAAATTTTTTTTGTGTTAATGTTTTGAAGAGAATGAACATAAGGGGGTGTCTATTTGGGTTTTATGAAAAAACACAAAAAATCTGAGATATACATCTCCGAAGACACTTTTAAAAAAAATGATTCCGAAAATTCATATCCGAAATATAAGAGTATTTTAAGTTTTTCACACCGGATTTATAAGAAGGTGCATGAATGTAAAAAGATATTGCCTATATCTATTTACCAAGCCCTTTCATTTAACCCATTTTCTATTTTGGTTACCAAACATGAAATGTTTGTCATTCATTTCAGTTTGCGAGGTTGTTGAAATATAGCCATATTTGTATTTTTTATCTATTTTTATTCTTTATAGATATTAGTTATTCTTGTAAAAGTTTGTTAGCAATTTTTGCTAACCAACTTATTTCAGACGAGGGTATAAGTAGGGCCGGCCCTGTGGGGGTGCAAACAGCGCTACCGCACAGGACCTCCAAATTTTAAGGGCCCAAATTTAATTGATGGGCTTGATATAAATATACAGTCAAATAATATCTAAGGTTTGTGCTAAATTATATTAATTGCTTTCATATGGCCAAGCGGCAGAGAACGTACGTCTGGAGTGAAACCTTGCTGGTAGGATTAGAAATCGTTTAAAGAATTATTACCCTTCATTAAATAGTATAAATTTTTCTTATAAATCAAAGAATGTAGGATTAGAAAAAAGAAAATAACTAAAGTTCAATGAGTTAAATTTTTATTTTTATATCATTTTTTCTCTATATAATTAATTTTATTTACAATTTAAATGAACTATAATTTTTTTGAATCTGTTGTATTTTCATCTATTAGGGGCCTAATGTAAAATAGATCAAGGCCTCTAAATTGTTTGGGCCGGCCCTGGGTATAAGAACACTGAGCCCATGTTATATCCTCTCATGAATTTAACGAATACTTCTTCACTATTATTTTTTCTTTATTATTTAATTCTATCATCATTGGAATTAACTTTTACGAGAACCTGGGAGACGGACTTGAAAAGGTGATAGTATTAAATAAATCTTGCGGGATGATAAATACCTAGCAAATTTTATTATCGTTGACAATTGCCTCGTGCTTCACACCCCGCAATCTCCGTGTCTGACACATGTCCCTACCACTTTCTATCGTCATTAATTATCAGGTTTATTTTTCTCCAAAATTTTCAAAAGAAACTTGCGAAGTGGACCTCACCTCGCAACTAAAAAAGGCATTGAGACTTGCGGGGTGGTTTGCACTTTGCAAATTTTGTGTCAGTAAAATCTGCAAACAATCACATGCTCCCCTGACTTCTTGGTAAATTTAATATTTAATTTCCAAAAACTTTTTTAAAACATTGTTGCGGGGTGTTTAACACTCTGCAACTTTTTTTCCAAAAATTTTAAAATTTCCCCCTCCTTTGCGAGACGGAAAAATATTTATATATATATATATATATATATATATATATATATATATATATATATATATATATATATATATATATTTTAAGAAAACTGAATTGCGAGGTGGTTTGCATCCCTCAACTGCAATCATTTGCGAGGTGCTAGTCACCTGGCAAATTCACCCAGCTAATAACCATTTTTCTTGTAGTGATAAACCTTCTTTTAAAGCATCCTCTCCATTTTTCCCTTCTCCATTTGTCAATTACTAAAGTTTTATAAATATAAATGCAATAATGTGACATTTGATGGGTCCACTTATTTATAATACATTATAAATATCTTCAAAACTATAGTAATCGAGAGGAAAAATAGAGAAAAAAAATGGAGAGGATATTTACTCTTTTTTGGAGTTGATCAATAATAAAGGATACTTGGTTCAAGATCAATCTTACAATGAATATCCAACAACATGTTTATATAATATATTATGTAAATGAATGTGAGTGTTGATTTGTTTTTTTAATTGTGATTGTTGTTTTTCTTTCTTTTTTTTAATACCAAATTGTCAAATTTGATTGTTATATTATATTATATATTGTGAAAAATACGATGTTAAATTTAGTATAACTTTTTTATTGATTAAAACTTATAACAATAGTTCTATGGCCCGTGCGTTAGCACGGGTTTGATTAGAATTTTGATCTTAATAATTTATATATATAAATTATATCATATAGTTAAACTTATTTTTAAATTATATTAAATATAAACAAAATTTAAAATATATGAGAATTTCTAATAATTTATATATATATATATATATATATATATATATATATATATATATATATATATATATATATATATATATATATATATATATAATTTCAATCATGTTCTATAAATTTGAAAAATTTCACATATTTACGTGAATAATGCAATATTATAAAAAGTGTTATATTAAATTATTTGTAGATAAATATTTATGATTAATCATTAAATTTATAATACATATAAGAGTATATCAATCTAAATTTCAGTTATTCTTTTAGTATTATTCTATAACTTATAAAACCTAAGATTTTTTTATTCAATGTCATGTCCAAAAAAAGTTTTAAATAGTATATTCTATACATATTTTTTAAAAATAAATCATATTATATCTTATCATATTGATTTTTATTTGGTGTTCCTATATTAATCAAGTAACTCCATCCATATTTTTATGATTTTTTTGTTTGTTTATTATAGTGGAAGAGATATGTTCTTACTTGGTTAATGAATTTTTTATTAATACTATTATTTATTATAGGTTAACCATCTTAATAAATTAATTATTTTCACTTTAATATTAAAATTAAAGAAAAATAATTTTGTAAATTAAAATAAAACTTTAAAGAGTTTTTTTTTTAAATTTTATAGGCATTAATGATTTTAAAACTTATTAATTTCAGTTATTAATTTTTTAGTGAAGTTTTCTTAGTTTTTTATTAAATAGTGATATTTTGATTCTTAAATATACTTTTATGATAAAAAAAATGTAGATTAGTCCTCATATTTCTCAATCGTTAAAAAAAAATAAAGTAATTATTCATAATACATATTATTTATATAGGTATATAATGATAAATCAAATACTTTATCATTACATAATTTTGAAAGTAATATTCAGAGTTTAGTAAGTGACAACTAAATCGATTATAACTTACAACTACAATTTATTTTGCAATTTTATTTTCCATAAATAATTATGCTTTTTAAAAGAATATATAGAGATATAGTTAATAATTATTATGATATTAATAACAATAATTATAATAATTTAATAATAATAATAATGTAATTATTATATTAATATTTTTCTATAATACACTTTTTTTTTTTGGAAACACTCTGTAATACACTTAGTACAACATGTATCATAACTATATCAAAATATATCACTATTATCATTCTCATTTATTACACAATAAAATATATTGACAAATGAGACTTATTTTTTATGCATATATTATTTTTGAAGTCCTTTGAAGATCGTAAAAAATTAAGTAAATAAATTAAATCAAACATATATTTCTCTAAAATATTTTCGTTAAAGACATATATTTACATGGGTTTTCATTTTTCACATAATTTTCAAATAGTAAAAATAAATATGTAGCAACAATATAAATTTTCTTTCTTCTTTTCATTCACTAAAAAATTGTTACATTCAAATTAATCAATGTAAAGAAGAGAAAAATGCAGAAATAAATAGCATAATAATATATTTATTCTCAAGAAAGTTATTGCAAAATAATATAACTAAAGTATTTACATAACTAATATAACAGAGTAAAGTTGAGTCTTAAACCTGTCACATAAATCAAAGAACAATTAGCATATATATGTTCAAAAATAACAAAGAAAAATAAAAATATAGATACAAAATAAAAAATTAGATACCTTGTGAACTTTGTTTGAATAAAAGGATAAAGATCTACAATAAAAAATACAAAATAAAGTAGAGTTAAAATATAGATAATTGTTATAATAAAGTAAGTTGAGTCACCTACAATATAAAACAAATCATAGTTAAAATTTAGTGAGAATAAAAAAATAATCGAAAGTATCAATTGTTTGAAGAGAATGATGAAGACTTAGCCAAAATATATAGTATAAATATGTCAAATTCATTCACAAAATACGCATTCATATATATATAACATACAATAATAGTTACTAAAAACAAAATAAATCTTATTAAAAAACTGTAACTCCAAATTTTACTAATTAAAACTTATTATTCATTAATATTATTTTAATTGAGATTAAAAACTGTAACTTCCCGTTTAACTAATTATAATTTATCATTAATTAATATTATTGTAAGTGAGTGATAAAGAATGAAAAATATTATAATTTATCATTAATTAATATTATTGTAAGTGAGTAATTTATTTTTTAAACATAGAAATTTGTAAAATAGATGAAAAAAAAAGAATGAAAAATATGAAAAAAAATATTTAAAAGCTGGTGCAATAAAGAATAAAAATTATTATTCATATAAAATTGATATTTGTCTTAAATGATTATATTTAAAAAAATAATTGTGTAACTATAATAATTTTTTAATGTTACAAATAGTGAATATTTGTAGAATATATTTTATTTCTATATAAAAATTAATTGTCCAAAGTAAGGGAAAAATAATAATTGATAGGATTTTTATTTTTAATTAGTTTTGATTATCATAATTATTTATTAAAATTTTTGTATAATAACACTTCATAAATGTTGTAACGGATAATTTTAATATATAAACGTTTTTATTAATATAATTGATGAGTTAAAGGTTTAATTTTATTTAGAAAATGAGTGGTTAAAGTTAAATTGAAAAATAATATAAAATATTTTAATTTAAATTAATTTAGTATATATCTAAAGTAATTATAATCAATATGAGAATAAATATTGATTTACAAAATTTTCTTTTTATTTTCATAATGATTATTAAAATTTTAGTACAATCAAACTCAATAATTATTATAACTGATAATTTTTATATTTAAATATTGTAAATTTTTTTATTAATTTTTTATTATAATAAAAATTTGTGTAACTCATTTAGAAAACACATTTTTTTAAAACGATATTTTTATTTCATCTTTATTTTCAGAAGTAAGTTATTTTTTAAACATAATTTTTTTTTTTAAATAAATGAAAAATAAAAGACGAAAAATAGAAAAATAAAATTAGAATTTAGCATGAACTAATTTAAGATTATCTATTTTATCGTAAAAATTGATTATCTAAAATATATTTAAAATTTACTTTTATATTTTTTAAACTTGAAATATAGGCTAGATTTCAAGATTTTATAAGTTTGAAAGATTTTTTTAATAATAACTTTTATTTGGATATTTTTAATAGTGGTAATTGAATATTATATTATTAATATTACTATTATTATTATTATTTTATATTAAGTAGAAGTAGATTATTATTATTATTATTTTACATTAAGTAGAAGTAGATTATTATTATTATTATTAACTAAATATTATATTATTATTAATAATAGTGGTGGTTTAATATTATTATATTATTATTATTTATTTTAATATAGAGTTTGTGACATGTGGTTAGGATTGTTTTCAAAATGACATGTGGCTAAGATTATTTTCAAGAAGACATGTGGCTAGGGTTACCGACTTCCTTACATTTTAGATGTGCTTTCCACGCACTTATTTAATACTCTCTCTGTGTCTACTGGGAAGAGTAGCGTAACATAGACATGCAAATCCTATGTAGCAAAACTGCTACTCATACTTTTTCTCTATACCGCTTCCAAGAAACTTGTTTGCGAGTTCTCTCATTCTGCAACTCAAACTCCCTCAAAGAAGGAGTATGCATTCATAGCCCCATAATCAAGCTGGGTCTTCAACATGACATGTATTTAAACAACAATTTGTTATCTCTGTATTCGAAATGCTTTGGAGTTCATCATGCACGCCATTTGTTCGATGAAATGCCTTACAGAGATGTTGTATCATGGACCACTGTTCTGTCTTCTCATACCAAGAATAAGTATCATTTTGATGCCCTTGAGTTGTTTGAAGTGATGTTAGGTTTGGGTGAGTACCCGAATGAGTTTACATTGTCTAGTGCTTTAAGATCGTGTTTGGCTTTAGGGGAGTTTGATTGTGGGTTGCAAATTCATTCATCAGTTGTGAAGCTTGGGTTAGAGATGAATCCTTTTCTTGGAACTTCTTTGATTGAGTTTTATACTAAAAGTTGTTGTAGTAGTGTTGAAGCGTATAAATTGCTTTCGTTGGTGAAGAATGGTGGTGATGTTGTGTCTTGGACAACGATGATTTCTTCTTTAGTGGAAACTGGTAAATGGGGTGAAGCGTTTGAAATCTATGTCAAAATGATTGAAGCAGGTGTTTACCCGAATGAGTTCACGTTTGTTAAACTCTTAGGTGCGGTGTCTTCTTTTCGTGGCTTGGCGTATGGGAAAATGTTGCATGCACAGCTTATTGTATTTGGTGCTGAAATGAATTTGGTGTTAAAAACAGCTGTTGTTGATATGTATTCAAAATGCAGAGAGATGGAAGATGTTATTAAGGTCTCCAATTTGACACCTGAATATGATGTGTGCTTATGGACCACCATTATCTCTGGATTTAATCAAAATTTGCAGATTAGAGAGGCTGTCACGGCATTTCTCGATATGGAATCATCTGGCATCAGACCAAATAATTTTACGTATTCTAGTTTATTAAACGGTAGCTCCTCAATTTTATCATTGCACCTAGGGGAACAATTTCATTCACGGGTTATCATAATTGGACTTGAGGATGATCTTTATGTAGGAAATGCACTGGTTGATATGTACATGAAATGCTCCTGCAGCACTACAAATGCTGTGAAAGCTTTTAGAGGGATAGCATCACCAAATGTTATCTCTTGGACTTCTTTGATTGCTGGTTTTGCAGAAAATGGATTAGAAGAAGAATCTTTTCAGTTGTTTGCTGATATGCAAGCAGCAGGAGTACAACCGAATTCCTTTACACTGACTACCATTCTCGGAGCTTGCAGCAAAATGAGGTCTGTTGCTCCAACAATGATGCTCCATGGACATATAATAAAAGCTAAAGCAGATATAGATATAGCTGTTGGGAATGCTCTTGTAGATGCATATGCTGGAGGGGGGATGATGGACGAGGCATGGTCTGTAATTGGTATGATGGAACGAAGAGATCCCATCACATACACATGTTTATCTGTAAGACTAAACCAGAAGGGGGACCATGGAATGGCATTAAACGTTTTCATTCACATGTGCAATGACGGGATTAAGATGGATGAATTCAGTTTGGCAAGTTTTTTATCAGCTGCAGCTGGTTTAGGCACAATGGAAGCTGGAAAGCAGATTCATTGTTATTCAGTCAAATCAGGCTTCCAGAGATATAACTCAGTTTCAAACAGCTTAGTTCACTTGTACAGCAAATGTGGTAGTGTGCATGATGCCCATAGAGCTTTCGAAGATATGAATGAGCCAGATGCATTTTCATGGAATGGTTTGATATCTGGATTGGCATCAAATGGATATATAACCCATGCTCTCTCTGCTTTTGATGACATGAGGTTAGCAGGAGTTAAACCTGATGCTATTACGCTCTTATCACTGATTTCTGCTTGCAGCCATGGTGGTTTATTAGACCTGGGTCTTGAGTATTTCTATTCAATGGAAAATGTATACCATATAAGACCAAAATTGGATCACTTTGTGTGTTTAGTTGATCTCCTTGGTAGAGGTGGCCGTCTAGAGGAAGCTATGGGAGTTATTGAAACAATGCCGTTCAAGCCAGACTCTTTGATTTGTAAAACTTTATTAAATGCTTGCAGTTTACATGGAAATGTTGCTCTAGGAGAAGATATGGCAAGGAGATGTCTTGAGCTTGATTCATCTGATCCTGCAATATATTTGCTTCTTGCAAACATATACGACAACGCTGGACTCTCTGATTTTGGAGAGAAGACACGTCGGTTGATGAGAGAAAGAGGTTTAAGGAGAAGTCCTGGGCAGTGCTGGATGGAGATAAGAAGCAGAGTTCATCACTTCTCGGCAGGAGAGAAGATTGATGATGAGATTAATGAAAAGCTGGAGTTTCTTACAACTGAATTTAGGAATAGAGGGTATCAATACCAAGAGAATGAAGATAAGTTATACCACTCAGAGCAATTGGCAGTTGCATATGGTATTCTTAATGTACCAACCATAGCTCCAATACGTATATATAAGAATTCACTGATCTGCCCTCACTGCCATACTTTTATAATGCTTTCCACCAAAGTGGTTGGTAGGGAGATAATTGTGAGGGATAGGAAACGTTTCCATTCCTTTAAGGATGGCCAGTGTTCTTGCAGAGGTCATCCCTGATGCAGAAACAGTTTCAATTGATGAACAAAAGATAAGCGCATGCTCAGGATTGTGAAATCAAATCCAACTGATTGTGTGTACTTAGCATATTGAAGGATGAACTGTGCAATGAAATCTTATTCCATCTTGAACACTTCAATGTAGGGGACCTTTTGTGGTTTTGATAAAAAATGCCAATAGTTACTGAGACTGAAATTATTCATTAATCAATATTCTTAGAAAACTCAAGATGTTATTGCTCTTTTAGGTGAAGATGTAAAAGATTCAGCTCCTTAGTTGGAGAGAGTCAGGTCAGAATGTGAACTAGTTTATGGTTATCAATTTTCTTATAAATATGACATTACTAATGTTAGAAAGTGACAACAAGGATAATATTGCGGCTCTACAAAAGAAAAAAAAAAATCTTAATAAAACAATTTGTTAGAAATTTTCCCAGATTTCAGACATAACTTTACCATCTAAGCATAGTATGTGTTCACTCTTATTCTTCACACTAAGTTAATATAGTTTGTTTTTCTTTTTAAATGAAAAAGAAATATTATATTAAAAATAATGACCGAGTGAATGCCATCGGCGAACATTGGTTTCTTGCTATGCAAAAAGAGTTAAATAAATGTGAGAGAAACAACGTTTGAAAACTTGTTCCTAGAGCTTCGATTAATCTAGTGATTGGAATCAAATGGGTATTTCGCACAAACTTGACTAAAATAAAAATATTTTAAGAAATAAAGCAAGACTCGTTGAAAAAGGGTACAATGTACAAGGAGACATATATTTTGATGAAACTTATGCCCTTGTAGATAGATTAGAAACCATAAGGATGCTTTTAGCTTTCTCATGCATTATAAATTTTAAACTCTTTCAAGTTCGATGTAAAGAGTGCATTCTTGAACGGTTACATTCAAGAGAAAGTGTATGGATCAACCTTCCGGTTTTATAAATTCTTTATTTTCTAATCATGTATTCAAATTGAAAAATGTTTTTTACGGTTTGAAACAATCCTAGAGTCGGGTATGATCGTCTGAGCAAGTTTTTGCTTGAAAACAATTTTCAAATAGGGAAGATTGATACAACTCCTTTTTATTAAGAAAATCGAGTATGACATTTTTCTTGTGCATATTTTTGTTGATTCGCTGCAACTAACGAATCTTTGTGCAAACAACTTTTTTGATATGATGCATAATTAAATCGAAAGGTCTATGATGGGGGAGCTTCGGTTCTCTTGAGTTATAAATTTACAAATCAGAGGAAGGCTTCCATAAAAAGATCAACCCAAAGAACAAGAAATCTAAAGCTCTACAAAGATGAAGAAGGATCAAAGGCAAAAGAAATGATTTCTTGTGGAAAAATCATTTCACGTTTAAAGAATTATTTTTGGAAAGAGATTTTAGATAGAAAGAAATATGTTCCATAATTGCCTTTCGATTTTGAAAGCTGAGTTTGCTTCAAGAAAGAATAAAGGGGAAGAAATCCTATAAATTTTACACATTGTGTGATAAAGTTTTTAAGAAAAGGGGAAAGTCGGCATAATACTTCTCATAAAAGAACATCTCTCAAAGTTGGATGCTATCATTTGCAGGAAGAAGTATGATCTTAAGTCTTGCTAATGTGTGTCTCTCTGTGTGCCTATTTTCACCTTTTTACCAATTAACCCTTTTTTATTATATGAGCTATTTTTGTGATCTACGTGCTAGTGTTATTTATTATTATCCCGCCATTTTGTTAATTCCAAAGAGGAAGAAGCATAATCTCAAAGGGAGTAATGTACATTTTATTTATTTGTGAGGGAAAGTTTAACCACTCTAATATTTTATCTATATGTTTCTATTTTATCATATCCTTTAAAGGTGTGTTGCCATCATAAAAAAGGAGGGATAATAAGGATCCATGTGATGTGCAGGTACAATTGTCTATTGGTTTTGATGATGTCAATACCTTATGTCAAATGGTATTCAGTAAAGTCCTTTATATCAATTCGATTAAAAACAAACGAAATTCAGCCAAAAACACAATAACTACGTTAACTTTCACACAAATTCTCCTACTATCAACAATTCGATTAACAAAATAAAGAATTACAACTCCAATCCAACCATCAATACTCTTTATGCCCTTTATACTTTATTGAGAATCATTTCCAAGACATGATTTTGATTAATGTATCCTTCTCATCAATTCCCTTCCAATTATTTTAAACAATTTTTCATTCTTTGAATAATATTTTTCTTTATTCTTCCCTTGAGCCTTTGCCTAAACAACTTTAGATTACCTGCCATTGATTATACTTTGCCACTGAATTCATGCCCGTCCACATAAGGACATACCACATTGAGACTTCTCTAAATGACCCATCTTCTTTCTAACTTCACTCTAATTGGCAACATATTCAACATTACCCTTTAACCAAATAAGTGAACTTTACTTGAAACATTAGATTTCCATAACTTCCTTAACTCATCAATAGTGGCCTCATCCAACTGTGAATCTACATAGCATAAATCTTCCAACCTTTCATAGCTTCCTTTGACTGAGAAACAAAATTTGTTCTTCCATCACACACAAGTGTCTTCAATTTTCTGATTCGGTTGAATCATGTGCAAAATGTCCATAAATTGTTCTAAATCGCTTCACTTTTTCTATTATCCCTGCACCTTCAATGCCTAAGTCCCAAAACCAAGTGTATTCAACCACCAACCCATCTCAACACAATTAGCCTGCACTGAGGGGCATTCAAAAAATGACCTAAAAAAGAGTGTTTAAAGGAATAGGGCCAACCCATTTATCCTTCCAAAAGTCTATGCATTCTCCATTTCCTAACTTGTAGGTACAACTACTTGCAAACCAGTTGGTATCTCCTCTCACTGGTCCACCTATTTTCCTTAAATCCTTCCACAAAAGCAAATCCTTTTTTATATTAGCCCATGAACATTAAGATTTATCTTTGATTGAACCATACCTTCATGACAACAAATTGTAATATACAACATTATGATTATTAAGAATCTGCTAGCTCCATTCTCTTAACAATGTCACATTAAATCTTTAGTGATTCCTAACACCTAAGCCTCCCTTTTTCTTTGGCAAACAAACTTTGAGCCAACTAAACCAGTTAACTCTTTTCCTTTCTTTAGTTCCACCCCACATAAAGGATCTTTGAATCTTCTATATTTCATCAAGGACCGCCTCAAGAGCTTTATATAAAGAGAAAAAGTAAATAGGGATGTTGTTAAAGACAAAGTTCAAGAGCACCACTCTCCCTCCTAACGACATATTCATTCCCTTCTAAGTTGAAAGACATCTTCGAAGTTTAGTCAAAATTGGGGACCAAGTTGAATTTATTCTAGGGTTGGCTCCAACAGGGATTCATAGAAAAGAGAAAGGTACGGAATTTGTACCACAAGACAAAAATGTTGACGCTTCTTTCAAATTGAGGCCTTTGAGCTTGCTCTTACAAAAAACAACACGTAAACCTCAAGCCAACTCAAATCCATATAACACTGCCTTGATATTTCCTTGTTTCTCCAAGTTCCTTCAACCACAATCACTGTATCATCGACAAATTTCATCAATTTAGATTCAATTTCATCACTGAATTTGAAAGGTTGAAATTCCCCCAATTTGAATGGTATTTAACATTAACACAACTAATCCTTTTATGTAAGAAGAAACAGAAAGGGGGACATAGGGTCCCCTTGCATAATCCTTTCCAAGATTCAAAAATCAAAGTAGGGGTTCCATTTACAAGAACAACCATTCTACTTGAGAATACACAACCTTCCACCCACTTTAACCATTTATACCCAAATCCTACCCTTTGCAAAATATATCTAATGTATTTCCAAGACACACAATTGGATGTCTTCTCAAAATCTACCTTAAAAAAATACATTCTTTTTTATTTCTCCTTGCAAAATCCACCACCTCATTAATTAATAACACCCCATCAAGCATTTGCCTATTTGGTATAAAAGCTGATTGACGAAGAGATATTAATGAATTAACAACTTTTTTCAATCTTGCAGCTAACAACTTGGAAATGATTCTATACAGAGACCATATAAGACAAATTGACTTGAATTCAACCAATTCCTGTGGATTATGGGTCTTTGAGATCAAAGTTAGAAATGATTTAGTGATGGATCTGGGAAATTTTGCATTAGCATGACATTCCATCACAAAATAAATAACATACTCCTTAAGAACATCCCAACAATTTTAAAAAAAAGCCCATATTATATCCATCAGGCTCGGGAGATTTTTCACTCTCACAATGCTAGACCGCTTCCTTAATTTCCTCAAAACTGAACTGTTCCACAAAAATCTTAAAATATACCCCTGTTAGTAGCCTAAATATTACTCTTTCCAAAATATTTCTAATTGAATTAGGCTCTTTCCACTCGCTCTAACTTACCCCTATCAGTGTTCAGTTCCAATATGGCATTTCTTCTAAATTTCATCTTCACAACTGCATGAAAATTTTTGAGTATCCTCTGCTAACATTTGCAGAAGCCTCAAAGCACCTTGTTGCTACTTCATTTGAAATCGGCCTTAATTCTCTTGCCACTAACTGATCCAGTTTATTAAGTTCTTTAGAAGCATCTTTTATCCCTAAATTTATCTTCCCAAACACTTCATAATTCTAGGTTCTAAGTTTTCCCTTTAAAATTTTCAATCAAGTTTTCCCTCCTTCTTGGAAACCTATCTACTCGACCCAGTAAATTTGTTTCCAATAGCAGAAACATCAACCACATCCAAACCTTCTAGGAAATCTTGGAATTCCCACATTCGATTCGATTAATTTGATAACTAATTCCTTTGTTTTCTCTCTCCTTTTCAACTGTGTTAAAATTCCCAACTACACACCATTTTCCGCTAGGTAACTTTTTTCTGAAACCTACCAATTCATTCCACAACCTTCTCTTTTTATGAATGCACCAAGAAGAGTAATAATTGACAATGTAATATGACATTTTCTTTCAAACTACATTTATCCCTACAAACCCTTCCCCTTCCCCTGTAAAACTAAAATTAAGCTAAAAAAAATTCAGATTTCTACATAATAATTAAGCCATGTGACCTTCCTTGAGCTCCTTTTGCAAACCATTGCACTTCCTTACCGCTCCACACATTTGAATCTACCATTTTTAAAATTTTGATTTCTTGCAACAGACACACATATATTCTACCTTAGTTAATCGACTATCAAATACAATTTCTTTTAATTGAATAGCCACATCTATGGGTGTTCGCGGTGCGGTTTGGGCAGTTTTGACGTGAAAAATCATCCGAACCGCAAGACAAAAAAGTGTACGGTTTGATTTGGTTCGGTTGGCTATTAGAAATAAAACCGAACTAAACCAAACTAAACTAAACCAATGTGATTTGGGTTGGTTCGGTTTTTCACAAAAAATTATTGTGCCATACATACACATATAGATGACAACATAACTTTGTATTTAGTCATTTATGCGTTATCAAATAACAACAAAATTCATCATATTTGGATAACAACTTTCCATTTAATATACAAAAATAAGATTAGATAAAAGTGAAATAAAAAACATAAAATTATAGCATAAAACAAAATCAAAAACATTATAATGAAATAGAAAAAAGAGGAGATGAAAGATTAGAAAAGATGAAAAAGAAAGAGCAGACAAGATGAGAGATTACATAAGAAGAGGATCATTAAAAACGTAATTGAAAGTGACAATAGTAGAATAAAAATAATAAGATGAAAAGGAAAGAGCTTAAGAGATGAAAGACTAGAAAAGAAGAGGTGATAAGTACTTGAAAAAGAAGATGAGAAGAATGCGCAATTCCGCTATGAGAGATTTGAGAAGACTTAAACTGAAATCTTAAGTTTGAGGAAGAGAAAAGCATTCGTAATCGTAAGGCTAATGCATAATAGGTTTGAGTTTTGGTTGGATATAGGTTAAGTGAAGTTTGGGGGTTGTAACATAATGCAGTTTGGTTCGGTTTGTAAAATACAAACCGCGAACTGAACCGAACCATGCGGTTTGTTAAAAAATAGCTCAAACACATACGAACCAAATGCAGTTTTTTGCAGTTTCGATTTGATATATTCATTGAACATGTTTGAGCTTGACTTCTCTCTCCCTCTTCCCTCCTTGATCTCTCTTCTCCGTACATCTAATTTCTTCAACATACTTATTTTCTTCCTCCACAACTTTAACTCCTAAAACAATATGATTCATATGAAAAATCATATAGTTTTCATTAAAAAAATTATTATTCATTTAAAAAAATTACATTTTAAAATTGTAAGATATTAAAATTTTATCATTAATGAAAATTGTACCATTTTTTCTCTTTTTTAATTTTCAAAATTAAAAATCAAAACCTCTAAAATTTATTTTAATTTTTTAGTTTTCAATATTCATAAATAAAAAATATTTTGTAAACTAAGATTACCAAACAGTTTTTATCATTTTTAATGGTGGAAGGTATTCACTCTTTTGTTTTACGTGGAACTTTCAAAAACTTGACTTTGATTGATACGACATCAAACATTGATGAACATTTTGCATACCATTGTTTAGGGAATCTCTAAGAGATGCAACCACACAACTCAAACACTATTTAAGTTTAATGCATTTTCTTATTAGCTTTTTAAACAATGTCACAAATACTTAAGAAAATGCCCCATAAGTCTTGTTCTTAAACTATTTATTTACATAAAAACAAAAAACAAAAAACTCAACCGTGAAAGTGATTGAAGCCACCAAGTAGCAGTGAATCACAATTCACAACCTTCTTCACCTTCCTCATCACTTTCCATTTCCACTTCCATATCCTCTTCTTCTTCAACCGAAGCTCCTAACGAGGAGGAAGAAGAATTTGTGTTATTAGCTTGACAAGAAATTGAAGTGGATGGCTGTATCGTCGGCGACTTGGTTCGTGTACTTCCGGCGAGCGAGTTCCGGTGGGTAGGTTTTGGATGGTTGTGATCTCCTGTGTATGTCACAATAAACATGTCTGCTTCAGTGTTGCTTCTTTCAACTTGCTTTCGTGCAGTACAACCTTTGGAACTGCTACATCTATAATAGTTCCTAATATTAATACAACAACATAGTACTATGTCGTTAGTTTCCTTAAAAAAAAAAAAAAAATTATCATAGGTTGATAATTTCATGAATATTTTAGTACCTTGGATATGGAGAACCTTTAATAGGTTTTTGTCCATATTTTCTCCATGCCCACAAATCTGCTGAGAGATTATCTGCTGTCACATGACACACCATTTTTCCTTGTTGACTTTTTCTATTTAATATAAAGAAAAGATTGCAAAAAATTTAGTATAATATAAATGTATTATGAATGTACTATTTTTATTATGCCATGTTGGTTTTAAAAAACGGTCGCGTTTTATGCAGTCCCGTATAGATTTTCTTGATTTCGGTTAATACAGGTGTTGGGACATTGATTACGGTTGTCACAATGTGAATTAACTATAATTTATTCTGTAATATAAAAACGGTGAATAACTGTATCGCAGCCATTTTTTGCAGTTGCAGTCAGTCTTTTCAAACCATGTTGGCCTTATGTATGTAAAAGATCAATTTTTAAGTAATGAAATGGAATACTTAATTATTAGTGAAAATTGAAGAAAAAAAAATTTATATACCTTTTTCTTGATCTTGGAGTTTGAGGTTGGAAGCTTTGTGGTACTTGAAATTCTTGTTTCTGAAATGTTTGTAGTTGTTGGTTATTGAAATTGTTGAAGGTAGAAGTGGATGCTTCTTGCACAAAGTTAGGCCAAATGGAAGAGGAAGTAATAGGGGGAAGATGGTGTTGTTGTTGTCCAATGCATTTTGCCATATGAGTAGGGGAATTGGGATTGATACCATGAGCACTAGTGGTAGTAGTGGTGTTGGTGGGGTTAAAAGATGTGAATAATTGGTTTAGCTCTTGAATCTCATTGGTTATAGGTTGCACTATATTGTTGGGAAAAGAAAATGCATCATATTCTAATTCTACATTGAAATCACAAGTGGAATTAATGGAAGATGGTGTAGTACTATTGCTTGAAGTATTATTTGTAGATGATTGACAACTTCTAACTATTGCAAACAAATCCCAATCTTCATCCATTATTATGAATGCAAAGACAATTTTTTTTGGTTATGGCTAGGAAGTTGAAAGTTTTTTGGTGTGATGTTTTTGGTTATTGAAGCAAGTTACTAATAAGGAGAAAAATGTTAGAGAAAAGATGGCGCTGACTTTTTTTTGGAGACAAAGTGAAGAGGATGAAGCAAGAAGAATGGTGGAGCATGAGTTGAGTAATAATGATTTTTATAGTTGAAAGAAAATGTGAAAGTGGAATTATGTGGGCTAGGTTGGACTTGGAGGATGTTGTGGATTGGAGGAGCTTGAGAGTTTTTTATTTGGTCCTTTAAAAATGAGAAAATCACTTTGCCTTTTTCATTGACATTGTGAAAATGTCAAAGTGGGGTCTAAAGTCTAGAGAATTGTGACGATGATTTTGATGCCCCTAGTTAGAAAAGTTCCTACGTTCATGGTACCGGTATATATGTTTACAATTTTATTCCCATAAGTAAGTTTTTTTAATTTTTTTTTTTTAAATAACGTTTTTGAGGTTGAAAATGAAAGAGAAAATCTCAATCCACCCTGTGAATCTCTTATCCACCTGACGAAATTTTAAGTTTGTTCTCTGCTTTTTTGTAGAGGGATTTTCGGAAGTACATTTTTTTTCAAAAAATTTGTTTCTTTAGGTACATCTACGGAACGTGTTTAGACAGAGTGTTCCGTAGATGCATCTACGACCAATATGCTAAATTTTCAAATGATTTGCATTTGATTATGTGAGATATTGGATCGAACTTTAGTATGATCGGAATGTGGCTTCTTGGTTCGACAGTTCGACAGGGTTAAGCATGAAGTCGAAGGTTGTTCACATGTTGGTGTCGAAATGTGCATGTTGTAGTCGAAGATGGATCTAGCATGCAGGTGTCGAAGATGCTAGGGTTGTTAGCATATTAAATTAGGTTTTAGTGTTTAAACCCTAATTTATTAAGTTAGCTTGTTTATTAAGTTAGCTTGTGTAATGGGCCTTGTGGAAAAAGCTTATTAGTTCGTATGTTAGGTTTTATTATAAATATCATACTAGTCTCTCATCATTGCACACAACAAATCCTAATTTAAGGTGAGAGAGGTTATTTGTTATTCTTGTAAACTTGTAATATTGTTTTCTAAGAGAAAGAAAAAGAATAGCAGTTATAACCAATTAACTATGATGGTTATTAAGTTAGCATGATGCGTTTTGGAAGATAACAAACTATGATGGTCGAACTGGAAGCCAACCATCCAGAATATAGTACGATCTCATCAAATAAAACCGTCTCAAGGTGATCAGCGTAGCAGTCAAAGTGGGTGTCCTTAGCAGCCATGCGGTCAAGACATCACCTGTAAGGCTCCGACAACTGGTTCCCTCTGGGGGGCGAAGGCTCTGGCACGCGGCATGTCCTCAGCGTAGCCCGACACCTCTCCCCAGCCAATATTGTCAGGAAAGTGCTGTAGTATCCAAGCCTGAAAAAACGGGGATAAAAAATACTATGACAAATATATAATAAACTTTGAGAAAACACAGAAGGATATAAGACTATTACCACTAAGAGGGTACAATTGCCAGCCATAGTCCTCGCCTTCTACGGGCATCTCTCTCCGAATGTGTGGTAGGTGTATGCCAGTGTAGCCGTTCCCCAGTTGTACTCATGGACACGTGCGAGGTCTGATAAGTACGTCAGTTAAATGACGTTTGTGTTCATTAAGCTCGTGTCCACAAAGAGCTGAATACCTATCAAATATAGTAAGTAAGTCCTCAGCACCCGCTCTCTGTGTATATAAGCATTTTCCTCGTCACCAGCATCCTGATGTGCCGCAAGAAGTTCCTAATCATATATCTGCTGCAAGGTGTGACACCTAACGTGCGCTCTGTGGGACCTCTCCACCTCCTCAAGCGCATCAGCAGGATCAACCCCCAACTCCTCAATAAGCATCTCCATCGCTTCCTCCTTCGTCAGCCTACCGCGACTAAGGAGGATACCCATGATAGGTAGGTGCAGGAGGCATGCAATGTCGTCCAGAGTGATGCCACCTCTCCGCAAATGCCAACAACATCCCGTTATGAATCGTTTGGAAGCCGAGCGTGCAGAGGTCCCTCAAACTATAAGTTGCGAATGCATCCTGGAACCACAGCTCGTCAGGCTGCGCGAGAGCAGCAATCTTCTGGCCGTCGTTGTAGAACCTTTGGGGATTCCTCTCTTGAAATTTTCCAAAAAAAACACTATTATCTTCAAGCAAAGATATAAACTGAATAAAAAATAATAATAAGTAATAAACAAAGAAAATTTTCCTCCCTCTCCCAGATATGCCTAGCCGAATGATCTGCATACCCTGTCAGTAGGGACGCATCTATAGGACCCCCCGAGTACCAGACAGGCTTGCAAGGTTCATGGTGTCAAAGAATAGAATACTTTGAGACTTTGAAGTTGGAGCAAAGTTAATTAGTTTACCTTGGTGGCAATAAGACTTGCAAGGTTCATAGTATTGGTACGGTCCGAATTAAAATGTTTGATGATCGTGAGTTTATTATTCATAATGTGAGGTATGTTCCAGAATTTAAGCGAAATTTGTTGTCCGTAAGGATATTTGATGATCTAGGCTATCGCACTAGAGTTGAATGTGGGTCTAAAATATGTAGTATATATATTTTATAAGGTTCAAATTATGTTTTTCATTCATCATTAACTAGTGAAAGCTTTCTTGATAAGAAAGTGCTATGGGATTTGAGGTCAATGCATGATGATTACCTAAAAATTGTTTCAGAACAGTTTAATGAATTCACAGAAGAAGTGGGATAAAGATGCATTAGACCGTTGAGTTGTCACTGAGTTCTAGGGTAAGGCGGTATCAAAGCAGCTTACTTGGTTGGCAAAGAGTTCCTTTGGAGGAAGATGATTAAGAACCAAGGGATAAAGCTTTTAGAAACAATCGCGGAGAAAACCCAGTTTGAGGTGGAGTTTCCTACTATGGATACTAGTAGTGATGGAACAGTTATAGAGGCCTCTAATTATCATTTGACTCGTGATAACGTAAGGAGGGATATTGTAGCATCTCCAAGGGTCAGCTATGTTAGCCTTGGGTGTTTTACTTTGAATGAGGTTAAAAGGCTATAAAATACACAAACATGAATCTTCTGGGATGTGATCAAAGACATGTGGAGTCAACGATAGTTGAAAAACCATATACTACACTCTCAACTCAATCACATATGCTACAACTATTATTATTTACATACTTTTCTCTTTCATATCAACATCATTTCTACTTTTATATTTTTTTACCACAACTTCATTATTTTCATTACTATGACTATACTTTCTTTTGTTTTAGGCATAAATATAGTTTTGAGCCCCTATTTTTCTGATTCACGAAATTGGTATCTCTATTTTAAATTTAAACAGTTTTTGTTTCCCTATTTTAAATTTAAACAATGTATGTCTCCCTCTCATACTTTTATACTTAAATTTAACGATATTGTCACTTTTGAAATGAAAAATTATTTGTAAAATATAACAAATTATCGTATATAAATCTATTATTGAACTTTGTAGATAAAATTATAATTTAAAAACCAAAAAATCTCATCAATTTTCTATGAAAAAAATGAGAAGGAGACTGAAATTGTTTGAATTTAAAATAGAGGAACCATAACTGTTTGTATTTAAAATATAGAGACTAATTTCGTGAATTAGACAAAATAGGGGAGGTAAAATTTCAATTTAGTCTTTGTTTTAATTTGTTTTATTTTATTTTTTCTTTTCATTTGTATTAATTTATTTAGGGCATTGAATATTTGTCTTATTTATTAATGGATAAATTTTTCTTGAGTAAAATATATTAAAAAAACAGTTGCTATGCATAACTATTTTCCCCAGGGTCGTCTCAAATAATTTTGAAGCCCCGTTATGATAGAGATATATATGCATAACTATATGAGAATGACTAAGTTATATGAGAATGTGAGAATGTAATAATAACCATTAAATTTATATTTAATGGTTGAGATTAAAAAATATTTTTTAAAATTTGATTAATAATTTGTCTTTCCCCTTAATGACACATGATTTATTAAAAATCACAATTTAATCTCAACCATTCTTTTTTCAATCTAATGGTTCTTATTCATTCTCACATTCTCAATATATATATATATATATATATATATATATATATATATATATATATATATATATATATATATATATATATATATATATATATATATATATATTGAGAAAATGATTCTTAAAGTTATGAGACTTTTAATATTTTGAGAGAATACGATAAATGCTTCAAAATTTTAATATGACTTGATATAATAGCGTGAAGAAAGTCAAACTAATAACAATAATTATAAGACCTTAAAAATATGCCGATAGAGTAGATTAACTCTAATTCAAAAATATTTTAAATCTATTAATTTAATTTATATATAATCATAATGATTTAATTAAAGATAATATTATCAAAAAAATCATATGACTATAAAATATCTTTGGCAGTTTTATAAATAAATAAAGAAAAAATAGAATATGGTTGCTGCATGGGTCGAACCCACGTTCAAATGTTGAAATTAAAAGAACAGAACCGCTACGTTAGCTGAATTATTTTACCTGAGTTCAATTCGTCATATATACCAATACTTTATTTTAAAATTCTAAAGCCCAAAAAAATTATGAGGACCCTAATTAGAAGTCCTAGATTGTGGGTCTGGTTGCCCTGACCCAGGACCGACCCTGATTTTCCTTAACATTAAGGTTAGAATTGTAAGGATAAAAGGTACATTAGTTTAAAATTCTCTCTTCCTCTTCCTCTTGTGAATCAAATATATATTTTTAATTGAAATTCATCTTCTCTCCTATTTATTAAGAGTTTCATATCGGATAATATATGACATAAACATTTAGTATTTTATATCAATATTATCTGCAACGATTGAGAATATTTATCAAAACCACAATCATGGCCATAAATGAGGAATCATTTTTTTAATGTTTTTCTCAGCATTCGTATGGTCAGAATTGAAGATAACAATCTTGTTAAACCAACTGAATTGATAATTGTATTGATATATCTAATTAGTGATGGATTCGAACTCTAGACATTTTACTTGCTTATTTATTTTTAAGGAGTGCAATTTCAACTATTAAAGTGGTTGATACACTTGCTTATTTATTTTTAAGGAGTGCAATTTCAACTATTAAAGTGAATAATCCACAAATTAAAAAAATAATTATTTCAATAAAAAATTTAATATCTACATCACAAAAGCACAAAAAGCAACAAAACCAAAAAGGAATAAAAAAGTGAAGGAACAAGACAAAAGGAAAAGGTCCCAATGTAATAAAGGAGTACTCTCTTTTCAAAATAAATGTCGTTTTAGAAAAAAAAATATTTTAAAATAAATGTTATTTTTGAGAAAAAATTTGTTTCAAAATGAATGTCAGTCTCACTTTTAAAAATAAAAACGATTGCTATTTTTTTAACTGTGTCTTTTAACTATCACTATGTACTTCCAATACATTAATAAGGTTAATTTAGTAAAAATATAATATTGTATAGATCCCAATGTAATATAGGAGTACTCTCTCTGTTTCAAAAAGAATGTTGTTTTAGAGAAAAAAATTATTTTAAAATGAATGTCGGTCTCACTTTTAAATATAAAAATAATTACTATTTTTTTAATTGTATCCTTTAATTATCACTATGTACTTCCAATACATTAATAAATTTAGTAAAAATACAATATTTTATGGATCTCAATATAATATAGGAGTACTCTCCGTTTCAAAAAGAATATCGTTTTAAAGAAAAAATTATTTCAAAATGAATGTCAGTCTCACTTTTAAAGATAAAAATAATTGTTATTTTTTTAATTATGTCCTTTAATTATCACTATGTACTTCCAATAGATTAATAAGGTTAATTTAATAAAAATACAATATTTTATGAAATTATTATTATATTTTTTAATCTGTACGTATAAAAGACCTTAAACTATACTCATTTTAAATTAATATAATATAGAAAAAGATAAGCATATGAAAGAAGGAATAAAAGTTATAGTACAATGTTCTTTTCCCTAAAAGTTTACCAAAGTAAATGATTTTTTATTGCAAGAAATTGGTATTTTATATAGTATATGTTATCAGCCACAGGGATAAGTATCCAGCAAGAAATCACTACACGTCATAAGAATATGAGTTGACAATTATTTTATGGCATATCTTTGATGCATGATAGTAAGTGAAAGTGAATATGAATCTCTATAAGTGATTTAAATTGACGTGCACAAAATTGTTCTCTCATAACGGTAATTATTAAATTTTAAAAAAGGAACTCTTGAAGTAGAGATAGTTTGTGAGGGAAGCTTGAGTTTTACTACATAGCAAAAAATGTATGGGTCCACTACCACTATCATATTTGATGCAAACCCATTAATTTCGTACCCTTAAACGTGGGAGGGGTCCAAATTTTCTGGGTATATAGCAAAATGAAATCTTTCAATTTGTGTTTGGATTGATTGGCTAGTTGATTTACTCAATTATTGTCACACAACAATTCTCACTTAAGTTAGATTTCATGTAAGAGATGAATGAAAGAAAATAGAACAAATAACATTAGACTTCTATTTTTTTATACAAAAGTTACACTTATATTTTGTAAAAAAAAAAAAATCATTACTTAGCTTTTTTTTATAAATCGGGATATTTCTCTGCGCGCAATTGCAGAGACTAACCTCTCAAACGGTGTAGGATTATATAGACGACCGAATTCTTCCTCTAAAAATTTAGCACTGTTATATATTCAGGACAACTTAGCTTTTAAAAAAAAGGTAAAATTGCATATATATTCCTCTTGTACATGATGATGTACTTAATTTTTTTTTATCTAATGAGGCTAGTTGCATACTATAGGATGTCATGTGCACTACAGCCCTAATAAATAACAATTAAAAAAATTGTAAAACTTAAGTTTTTCCCAATAACAATTTTTCTGTTATGTAAAATTAGAGGATGTATGTTATTTAGATTGTGGGGGCAATAGGTGTAATTTTTTAAAGAGTTGATGGTTAAATTGGTCATGGAAATTGTTAGTACCAATTTAAATAGTCTTTTATTTTTATAAATTGGTTAATATAATTTTCAAATTGTCAAAGTATATTTTAAAATTTTGTCTTGGATAACTTCAATGGTTAGAAATTATGGTGAGAATGACATGTAAGAAATAGAATTGCAACACAATATTTGAGAATCTCATAAAATGGGTTCACTATAATGTAAATGAAGAGTACAAAATAGAAAAGGCAGATACTCTGAATTACAAGACATCAAGTTATTTAGAGGAATTTAAATAAATTGAGTTCACTATAATGTTCTTGGTTGTTATCAATCACCAAATTTGTGGTTATGTCATTTGTGCCCCTTGGATATTTTTGCTGATGATATTGTATCTCTCGTTGAAATTGACATTGTCGTCAAGGTTATGGTTAGGATAATTTGTTTGGGCTCCAATTTTCCTATGTAGCAGTTGAAAGTATGTCTTGAGGGGATTTGGTAATGTCGTTGCAATAGAATATGGTAATGCTGGACAATCGGTCGATTTGGATCGATATCGGACTCAAACCTTAAATCCGATGTAAACTGCAGTTTTATTTTAAAGGTTCAATTTCGACCGATAAAATTTCGATTTTTGACGGATTCAGTTAAATCGATTTATCGGATAAATCAGGTGGATTTAATCAGTTTAATATTTATTAAACTAAATCCATACAATTATTTCTTATAAAATTCAATAACATTTATTTTTTAATTTAAAAAAAATAATCAAAATTTTAGAATAGCATTATATTTTTATTATTGAAAAAAAATTATTATAACGTGATAATATTTTCAATATCATTTGATATTAATTTGATCATTTTCATACTTTATAGCACAAAGTAAAAAACAATAAAAATTATGTATTGTATTTTCTTGTATTCTTGTAAATAAACAATGTCATTATTAAAATATAAAAATGATAATATCATAACAACATTATTGAACTCAATTTTTAAAATGTACCAATATATAATAATAAAAATAAAAAAATTAAATATTAGTTGAGTTCGGTCGAATTCGATTTCTCACGGATCCAAAATAATCATCTGAGCCCGACCGAATCAACCTTATACTATCAAATTAAGCCACTGAATCAACCCGACACCCGATCCAATCCGAACCGTTTGCACAAACTACAATGGGTCGGTCGATTTAAATCGGTCGGCTGAAATTTGTCCATCCCTAAAATATGGTGTTGTAGAATGATCTGTGTGTCAGGATTGGACCCAATTTCGAGGTGGTTGGTGGGAGAGGCATGTAGAAAATTGTCAGGTCACTTTGCAAGGTTTAAGAACTGAGGCATGGATGGAACACCTAGTGGATTCAAGCTGACTGAGGAAACAATAATTTACATGATACTAATAAGTTTTTATCATGGGAAATAGTCCAAAGTAACGAAAGCTGAAATTCAGATTCTTACGGAGGGCTACAAAGTATTGCCGATAAGGCTGAAGTTTGACGAGCACCGCATCACCAACCTGAAACTCCATAATTTTCGATTCGTTGTAATAAGGTGTCGCGGCGCAAAAAATATTTGAATGGACGAGCGTTTGAAATACAACAGAGCCACCATCAAAGTTTTTTTAAAAAGGGAAAACATTGATAAAACCCTAAAAGAACAAAAATATGGTCATCGCAACCAAATTCAGGTTCGATAGTCGATTATGCATAGGGAAGATATTAGTAGCCCACACATCTGTTGTACTCAACGGAAACCATTTAGTTAGCTTTATGGATAAGAGTGTTAGCTTACATTATTTGATTTCTTCTAATTATTGTGAGATATATACAAGGGGGAAATTAGGTTTTTTATTAGGGTGCTTGACAAGATTGCGATTCTTGCTCCTACGTATCCCCAGGTTCGATGGGGAACACAGAGCTACGTAGTTCTGGGTAGCAAATGAGTGTTTGTTGGTTGATTCTAGTGAACAATGTTTAAGTTGCATTCGAGCAGTTAAGTGTTGCTTGTTCGTCATGCACAGGTGGAATGAAGTGTTTGCTTGTATTGCATTAAAATGGATAAAACATCATTCGTTTGTGAAAAAGTTTGTGTCACGCTTAGTCAAAAAGTGGATTTGATGAGTTGAAATTGGTTTTAGGTGGACGACGAGTATTCGAGCAATGAAGCGTACGCCAATCACCCGTTTACTCGAGGAGCAAATGAATGTACATCCACCCATTCCCTTTTCATCCAATTTGAAAATTTGAAATTTGTTGGCTGAAGACGAATATTCTATCAATATGGCGTATGCCAACCAACCGTTCATTTGAGGAGCGAGTGGATGTTCATTCACCCATTCTTTTTTCTTCCATGTTTGATTAATTTTTTTTATTCGCAATACAAATATTCGATCAATGTGGCGTACACCAACCAATCATTTACTCGAGGAACAAGTGGATGTTCATCCACCCATTTCATCTTCATCCAGTTTTATTGAGAAAAAGAGTTTAAATTAATTTAAATCAAAAGTGTGTCTGATTTTATTATTGAAAATAACTTTTATTTAATTGTGTTTTTATTCGAAAGACGAATATTCGAGCAATCAAGCGTACGCCAACCACTCGTTTATTCGAGGAAAAAGTGGATATACGCCTACCCTTTCCTAGTTCATCCAAAAGATTTTGAGTCCAATTAAATCATTATATATATATATATATATCATTCGCATTTAACAATTATATCACTAATTGAAACTAGGTAATAATTTTAAAAGTACATTAATTAAACTTTGCGGTCGACCGAAAGTATATATCAATCGCTCCTCCTGGGATACATTTTCTGGGCGGCTTGACTGCCGACTGATTTGGAGGACGGAGTCTTCGACTTTGGGGATGGTTGACCTTTGATGGATGTATCCGAGTTCTACTTCTTATGGTTGAGTGGTGCGGTGCCTTTGGGCTTCGAGCTCTTTTTGGGATGATCGAGTTGCATGGTTGCTCGACCGAGGATTCAAGGAATCCATGTGTTGAACTCGTGTTGGCCATCAGATCTTCGATGCTCTTCTAGATTTGTAACATGTATAATCTCCCGAGAAGTTAAGCCTGAGACGCTTGTGGTAAACAGGCTATCTTTCCTATTTTTGATTTACACCCTGGTCATTTTCATATTTTGTCCTTTAGAAAGGGGTCGGAGTGCTTGGGACTTCAAATGTCAAGGGAGAGCCATATAACCTTCACTTACTCTCCCGAGATTGATACTCGACCGACCATCTGATCACCTAAGTTTCCCAATACTCCGGGATGTCAATCACCTCGTAACTTTCTTATCATTCAACTATTACAATAATATTATAACCGTGGGGACCAGGCACTGGTCGTTACAATGATGAGAGATCTAACAGGAGGCTTTTACAATGATGAGACATCCAACATGGACTGACCATATTAGCATATGTACATAGATATCTCTCGGATGTGATTTCTTTTGTCTTTTCTCGGATCTTTGATGAATCCAATCTCATCTTTGAGGATATCTATCTGAGGAATTATTCGAAAGTTACAAACCCAAGATGTTGCTTGGTCAGAGGTGAAATGAAACTCGATCAATCATCGCTCTGCGAATCTAAATCTAGATTTGAGGGGATCTATTAACAAGCCTCGGCAGGAGTAAGAGATCAAGATTCATGGTCTGCCTAAGCTCAAACTGAGCTTCATCAGTAACACCCCGATCAATATGCATCTAGAATCATACTAATCAAGTGTAAAATAGTGGTATTGAGTACATTCATAAATGATAAAACAATACATTTCATGATGTATAATATACAATAATTCCATTGAATTAGTACCATACGATCAATATGTACAAAAATCAAGCACATCGGAACTAAAATCAGGTGCAACGTCTTCACGCCACTTATCACATCTTCCTCGGTCCCGACCTTGAACATGATAACCTAAAATATGATAAGGAATGAGGATGAGATAAACTATCTCATTGGAGCTCCCTATCCTATGGGTCCACTCGACTCTACATGGTAAACTATCATTATCGCATGATGTTAGTACTCACTTATATACTATTTTGTGGGTCTTAAGGAACGAGGTGTCATACCCTTTACAATAACGTATAAGCTAATATTTTAAATATACGAGCCACGTAAAACAATATGAGCTATGGATCTACCATGTTGAGGCCTTTGACGAACCTCTAGCCCAACTAGTGTTTCGAACGTCGTTGATTATTGACAACCCGCCGCCCATCATGGTAAGGTTTTACATAGGTTTCTTCCCCCTTCTAATATGACTAAGTCCTATAAGGTGGTTTCCGGAAATTACCCGCCGCCTTCTCTCAAGACTAGTCTAGCAAGACGGTATCCAGAGTTCTCCTACCTTCCATCTAATGGGACTTACTCTCCTACGTTTCGAACTACGCATTAACACTAGTCGGAGAAATCCAACTTTTAATCCTTTAATTCCATTATCTTGGAATTAGGGCGTACCGGGTAATACCGAGGTTAATTCTTCCAATTCTTACACCAACTTCATAATAGCACCAGGAATATATAATACATCATAAAATTATGAAATTTTCCAGTACGAAAGTATCTCAATTTATCTTTTAAACCCAATTAGTTTCATCTCAATAAGAGTTTTCTAGTCTTAGTTACAACAGTTTCAAATCAACCATGTCACAACATTTTTTGCATAATTCCTAAACAGAATATCAAACTTCATAATGGCACCAAGAATAGAGAATACATGATAATATTAGGAAACTTTCCAGTATGAATGTATCACCAATTATCTTTCAAACCTAATTGGTCCCACCCAATTCCGAGTTTCTAATAAGTGTATTTTATCATAAAAGGTCACGCATGTTACAAAAACAGGCAGCAACTTTCATCTAACTTGTAACATGTTTTTAGATTTTAATTCTTAGTCAACCGTGTTCAAACTTATATTCAAACTGAAGGTAACCGAGTTTAGTTTTCCGAAACTTAACAAAATTCGAAAAAAGATGTCTAACTAAAAAGTTATGGCTAAAATACTGTAGGTATGTCCTGCGAAAATCAAACTAGCAGTAACATAGTTCAACAATCTATCCTTAGTTCTCATGAATTTGAAGCTTTTCATGTTACCACAATAGATGAATTTCATACTTGGTACAAACACATGCATGTATATTTATTCCAATGATATAATAACATCATTTTTATCTATTTAGCCATGAATTAACATAATGCATTTACATAGGTACAATCCACCCAAAAGCATTCATCAAGTTGACACACAAGGTTAATCATTTCATCAAACTAAGTAAATCAGTCATGAATAAGTGAATAAATTCAACTTTTCATGTAATATATTGTGTGATGGAATATTATGATACTACCTATATATACATAGATTCATGGTATACATTTATATGGAATTAAGCATACAAATGAATATGGCCCAACAATCATCCAAGGTTACTCATTCCAATCTCTCATTCACTCAACATGTTTATCATGCTAGAATTTCATAATCATATATGTTAGCTATAATTTAATTATATCATATAAATACCCATATACACATAGAATCAAACTTGTAATGTTATCAATTGATTCACAACACTCAACATTGTAAAATACATATAATGCCACTTTATAATCCACACAATCAACATTGTATCACATAATCATGGCAAACATAGTGAAAGCAATTTAAGCACAACTAACTTTAAATTAGGATAAGTTCTACCTAGAGCCCCACCAGGAATTAAGAACCTGAAATTATGCTCCAATTCTACTTCCCATGCTCTTGTGCTGCTCGAAGTCCATTGAACCCATATGCAGATTTTCTGCAGAATTTTGCATCAGACTACCAACTTCAAATACACATTTAGACCTCATAACAAACCCCACACATACAAAATTAGTATCTAAAATGAAGGAAATTTTGTCTAGTTTCTGCAAAATCAAGAATCTACTCGTTCTGAGTTGGAAAGAGAAAGTTATCACCTTTTGACTGGAGACATGTCAAAAATAAGAATTTTGCACAATTATTTAATTCCTTTGATTGAGGGATCATGAAGATGAATTGAGTTAAAAGTGTTGATATTAATAATGATTCAAATGGGTGGTGAAGGTTCTTCCATTGGCTTTCCTTCCTTCAAAATCCCATTGGCTTTTCCCCTTTTTCCTCTCTCAATGATCTCTCCATTCTCTCTAAGATTCTGGTTTATAGAGAGATAAAGAAGTAAGAAAAAAATGATTTTTTCTTTACAAGTTGGGTTTATATAGTTTCATGCTCAGTTACCCAAATGCCCTTTCCACTAGGACTTATCCTCTAATCCTTTCCACCCTTGATTAGTAAGTGAGTTAGCTCCCTAATTAATCTAATAATCACACTGATTCATTATTAGTATCATAACGCATTGTATTAGGATTCTAAGGTATCACATCATCGGTCGAAACTTTGTAGATCTGAGTTCATATATGAGGATATATGTTGGTATCTTGTCGCAGTAGTTTGAAATCGAGATGAATGATTAACCGAAGTTGGATCGGAGTTCGATGGATTCAAACATCGCAAATATGAGATCTTTACTCCATGAAACCTCGATTTATTCACCATATATTCTTTTGGATTCTAGATATGAGAATTGAACTTGGCCTCGTGGAAATCGTAGGAATCAGAAGTCGATTCCAACAGATGGCACCACTATTCCTTGGTGGAACAAAAAATGGAGAAAATTATGAAAGCTAAGGTGGAACTAAGCTTCATAAGCAATTCAATGTTACGATTTATTGGACCAAAGGTCGCGATCATGATGCATCTTGAATTGAAGACATTGATTTTGAGTTGAGGTTGCTAATCTCATGTGCGATGGACCGAAGGGAGGGGCGCATGCATGGTTAGGACTCCAACTCCCAAGTCAGTTTAAGGTTCAAGATAATCATAGTGAGAGTGGAGATCATAAATTTTGTACCTAAAATCCTCTAGTAACTGTATGTAATCATTGGACTCAGTAGAGTAGACGAGATGAGTGAGCCTTATCTTATCGGGTATTTAGCAGACCCAAAATATGATGTTTAGGTTATGATAATAGTTGTTTGGGGTTTTGGGAGACCAATAATGTTAATAAGGTTAATTGTTTTGTATTAAGGAAGGTGAAGTGAGGTGATTTCATTTGTCGTTCAAATGAATTATTTAGACTGGGGTGTATTTGGCAAAGGAGAAGGCTTTGGATAGTGAATGAGGTTATTATCCTACAACATCACATCTCATGTTTAGATTGATCCCATTGAGAGAACAATCTAAGGTAGCAGTTGAGCAAAGTTCATCAAACTGATTATCTAAGTCAATGTGAGAGGTGTAAGAGTTTTCTACAAAGGTGTTTTTGGGTAAGTTTGAAAAGGGATTGGCTAGGTGATCCATATGAAGATAACCCAAACTCCATTTCTAGGGCCCGAGTAAGGCCGATCTAAGATTTGAATGGGTTGGTTTTGGTCATCATCAAAAATAAAGGCACCATAACTTTATCCATGTGCACCATTGGTATGGTGAGTCTTTGGGGAAAATCAAGTTTCACATTCTTGACCTAAAAAAGGGCAACAAACTAAGAGTTTCACAAAAATTTAATAGGGAAATCCTAAAATTGGAGAAAAACCACGGTCGTTGTCAAATGACAATCAGATGATAATATCATGTGAAATTTGTTACAACCTATAATCTACCATCAACCACCCCCATGATTCCTAGTAGACCAACATTCCCCAAAATAAATATTTGAATATATCTCAAAATACACTAGCATAAGAGTATAAGAGAAAAGGGGGGATCAAATACAAACTTAAAGTGTTTTTGACTGATGCATTTTGTATTGAAGAAGTTGAAACCATTATATAGCATTAGAATACCTCGTTATTTACAAAACTAAGCCTTGTAGGACTTCTTCTTTAGCATGTATATTTTCAACCAACGTCAACAATCTCCACCTTTATTGAAAATAAAAACAATTTCCATTGTCTTTACCTACAATCATAGTTAAAAAAACTATCATACTTCATCATAAAGAGTATAGTCACTTGAAGTTACACTATTGTGAAAACATCTACGTTAACTTCATTGAGAATCATAGTTCAAAAGAACTATCATACTCAACAATAAAGAGAATAGTTATTTGAAACTACACCACTCTAAGAAATTAAAATTTGTCTTCACTTACAATAATACTTCAAGACTATCATACTCCACTAGAAAAGTATAATCACTTAAAAACAAACCACTCCAAGAATTTTGACATTATCTTTAATACCAACCATCATCCAAAAGAACGAATATGCTCCACCATCAAGAGTATATTTCACTTGAAGTTAAACCACTTTAAGAATTTTCACATGGCAAAAAACATTCTGAAAACTTATGGTGCAATTTCCACGTTGGCAAAAAGCTTGTCAACCGCTAACATAATCTCACAACATACTTTGCATCAATGTCAATCAACATTAGTGTACTAACCAATACCTTGTGTAATTCTAATAGTATCACCACTCTAAAAAATTTAACATTGTCTTCACCAACAATCATAGTTTAAAACTACATACTCCACCAAAAAGTATAATCACTTGAATCTTATTCACTCCAATATTTTTCATATTGTCTTTATCGACAACCATATACCAAAAGAACTACCACACGCCATTATTAAGAGTATATTTCACTTAAAGTTAAACCACTTTAAGAATTTTCATATGTCAAAGGCTGAAAACTTATGGGGCAACTTCAATGTTGATAGGAAGTTTTTCAACCACCAACATAATCTCGCAAAACGCCATACATCAATGTCAACCAACACTCGTGTGCTAACCAATACCATATATAATTCTGATTGTAATAACCCCTCTTTGACTTGAATTTTCCAAAGGTAAGAAATGATTATTCCATCAATTTTCTCTAGTGTCAACTGCACAACAAAAGTTGTGACTCCAACTTAACAACATTTTCAAAAGAACACCCTTCTTTTCTTTTTTAATGTAAAAAATTTGAAAAAGTTACAACAACAATAGAGCATACTAAGAACTCATATTCTCTAATAGAACAAAAAACTCTCATACGAGTTACTATAAAGATCGGGAGAGACGAGAGCAACAACAGACTCAATGTTGTGGGACCACAAGAGAGAAAATTGTCACATTTCCATCCAAAATCTTAAAGTATCATATATATGAATACTCTCTCTTGTAAATTCAACATTGTATGCATTCATATGTGATATGAGACTCAACCATTTATACTTGCATCCGACAATCTTCCTCCACAAGTGCGAGTCCTCTACATTTATATCCGAATCCAACATTTTAGGTATATATACAACATTTTAGGTGTAGATTAGATTTAGACCAACATTTTGTGTGAGACTTTCATTTTTATGTCATAACATCATTTTCTAAATAGACTTGCAAACGAAGGTTGAGATAAACGTAATAATTTTTTATGGAATGTTGGTGTAAGTTAACCCAGACATTGCATTGCATATATTATAAATCTTTAAAAATATGAGAGAAGAACAGGTTAAGTTTCATTTCATTCAATATAATTGATCTTCCTCTAAGTAAACCACGATTAATTTTCTCTCATTTTACAAAAGTATTTAAGTCATGAAATAATAAGTTATTTACGTTCTTTTTTATCCATCTTCTCCGTTGTCTAAACAAAATTGTTTTGTATTATTTCATCTTATTTTATTATATCCAGCTTATCGTTTAATCTCAACCATTACATGTTGCATCATTATGACCTTCTATGGTGATGAGGTTCCTACTTCAATGATCTCTAATTTAAATTCAAAGTCATATTAACTTGTATTATCTCTAATACAATATGAGGAAGACTGGAAGAGTTTGATAGGGATGGTTGAAAATGAGTACATATTTCCCTAATATCGTTTACCAGAAGTGTCACTTTCAGATGAGTATCGTGTTGATCTATATGACATTGAAGAAGTAGTATAATACTATTTAATATGGATATAAAGTACTATCTATAATAAGTATAACTTTGCGGGTTTGGTAATGGTCCAAATACCATAACCAATCAATATGATAAGAACAATCATGCATATATTATCCATGCTTTGGACCATACTACATTTTTAGTGCTTGAAATATGCTATTGCTATTGCTTGTACATAAACTCATTATTATAGATAAACATTTATCAGATAAAATTTTATGTGGAACCCAGAAGTTATGTTCTACAGGAAAGTCATAAAGAAGTGCCACAACACTATCGCTATTGATCGGACATTCACTATTGCATTACCTGAATGGAATGGCAGCGGCCTTCTTAGTCCCGGCGTATTCAAGAACAAGTCCATCCAATCTTACCGTCCTATAACCTACGAGTGCTTCTGGCATAAGCACCGCTAGTAAAAGCAACTGACAAGGCCTCAAAGTTGTATCAGGAAGACTACAAAGCAAAAACACATCTCAACCAGGCACAAATCGTACGACGGAGTAGTAATAACATAAACTCACTTAACAACTATATGGTAAAAATGCATATAGAAAACAGTAAATATCTAAGTTTAACCTATTTAGATGCATTGAATTGCACAATGATATAGAAGCAATCATGTAAAGTAAACCATAATAATATTTAGAAGCTATGATCACTCAGTCAAAATTATTTTGCCAAACTTTTACATCTAGTCATCCTCTCAAGCCAACATGAGAAATCTTATTGAACTATTAAGCATAAACTATAACTCAGATACACCTATTTCCCTGTGAATGCCTCGTAAACAAACTGTGCAGCCAGCATATCCACCACAGCTGAACCAACAGACTTAAAAACAGTAATTTCCTCTGAACTTCTCCTCCCAACTTTATCCCCTCTAATAAGCTCCACCAAATTTGCCTCAATTTCATCTTCCTTGATCACACCCCTCTCAAAAGCACCCACCAGCTCCCCTGCTTCAACCAATGCAGCCTCATTGTCCACAAACACTCTCCCCCTTTTCAAAGCCTCATCATCACATTCCTTCATTGAAGGCTTAAAAGAACCCACCAAATCCAAATGAGCCCCAACCTTCAACCTCTCGCCTTTCACAAGCGCAGTCTCCGAATTCGTAGCACAGCTCACAATATCCCCAAATCCAACAGCCTCATCCAAACACCCACAACCCTCAAAACTCAACCCTGAGAGTGAAAAATCCTCACTTTCTCTCAGTTTCTTAGCCAAAGCTTCCGCCTTTTCAACAGTCCTGTTCCAAATCAACACTTTTCTCAAACTAGGCCTAGCTGAAAAATGAGCTCTGATCAAATGTGGCGCAAGGGAACCAGCACCAACCATAACAAGAACCTCACTATCATCTCTAGATAAATACTTAGAACCCAAACCAGAGACACAAGAGGTTCTGTAAAGCGTGAGTTCAGTGGAATCCATGGAAGCAAGGGTTTGACCAGTGGTTGAATTGAAGAGGACATAGCTACCTTGAACACCAGGTAAATTGATTGATGAATTTTGAGGGAAATGGGTTACGAGTTTGACACCAACGTAAGGAAAGGAGGGAGAAGAAGACCATGAAGGCATGAGGAGGAGGGAAGAGGAAGGAGAGAGATTATAGTGTTGGCGAATTGGGGTTTGGAGAAAGGTTGAAACTTTGGGGAGATTGGAGTCGATGTGGTTGATTAGAGTTTGATGGGTGAGGATGGTTCGTAAATTCTGAGTGGAAATGAAGATTGGAGAAGAAGAGGAAAAAGAGACAGTGTTTGTGGTTTCATTGGTGATTGTTTGGTCTTTATTTGGGGAAGCCATGGATGAAAAATTGTTGGGTTTTTTGGTGGTTTGAGATTGATTAGTTTGTGGTTTGAGATTGGTTATTTGATTGTGTGTAATTGGTTTTTGGATTTGAGTGATGGTATGTGAGAAGGGAATGAATGTGGTAATTAATTGGGCAAACATGGTGTTAGTTTCAAGATTTGAGATTCTTCCACTCTTCTAATTGGGCATCTGTGCTAATTAAGAATGCTTATTAAACTTTATAACTACTTCCTCCCAATCTATTTATAAAAAATAAACATAAATTATAAGTAGGAAAAACCAACAATTTTATTCTAAAAATATATTTTTTATAAAATAAAATTAAATATAAATTATATTTAATTCACTTTATTTTCTTATTTTTTATAAGCTACAATTAATTAAAATTATTTATACATCTTTCCATAAAATACATTTTAAAAAGCATAAAATCATGATTTTAAATTTTTTTTATTTAAATTTAATAATTGTGAAATATTAACTTTTGCTTATAAATTACTATGGAGTGGAGGAATGTTATTAGTGTATTCTATATAATCACTATTATAAATAAAATAAAATAAAATATAAAAGTTTTAATGTATTTTAATACTATTTTAAAGTAGTTTAGTAATAAAAAATTATCTTTTAAAAATAAATCAATGGAATACCTGAATTTCGAACCCGCGCTTTTGTATCTGGTCTCCATTTACAGTTACTAAATTACCAACTTAACTGACTTTTAAATTTTTATTAATAAAAAGTTAAAATTCACTTTTAAAGAATATTATTAATAAATTACATCAATTAAAATTAAATGATAAACAATTAATTAATTATTACATGGAGACAATTTTTTTATATAGAAAAAGTTATATTTCTTTCCGAATTAAGTAAAGAGTAATGTTCAAATCCAATCCAAACCAATCTATATATTTTTGATCGATCGAACATTGGATTTATCAAAACTGAACTAGACCCGCCTACAATCACTCTTATCGATTTTTATTCAAAACTACTTCTATAACTCGGTAACTGCCACCATATAAAGTTGTTAAAATGGACTATGCAACTCTAAATGAGCCGGCTCTAGTAGACCTACAATTTTATAGGATCGAACAAAAAAACTCTGTTCTAATATAGATTCAAAATATATTATTGTATCTCAACCTTAGATAGATTGCGGGTATGGGTGAAAATAGGCTAGGTTAGGCTAGGCTTTAGAAGGCCTGAGTTTGGCCTACGATAAACTCATAAGGCCTAAGTTTGGCCTAAGGCTTGTCATAGGCTTAATTTTTTGGTCTGACCTGGCCTTTTTAAAAGTCTGGCCTGACCTAAAAGTCTATTTAAAAGTCTGTATCTCATTAAAGTTTTCAATTAATCCATATTACTTCAGAAGCCTTATAGGTCGGCCTATATATGCATATATAAGCTGATCTATTTAGCCTTTATTCTAATATATATGCATACATAGGCTATTTAGCCTTGTTTCTAATATATATGCATACATGTGCCAATCTATTTAGCATATCTATAATCTATAACATATATAAAAATATAGGTCGGTCTATAAGACTTCATAGACTTTTTTAATAGCCTAAGCCAGACATATTTAATAAAATAGGCTTTTAAAAAAGTCTAAGCATGACCTCGTTATTAAATAGGTCTGACCTGACATGGTCTTAAGTAAGTCAGGCTATAGTCTCCTGTAGGCTGGCTTGGCCTATTCTCATCCATATTGCAGGTTATCCGACTCAAAACAAACTATTTTTTACTATTTTTATATAATATATTACTTTATTTATAATACATTTTAAAAATAATCAGACACGTTTTTAAATAAAATATAAGTTTTAAATTATTAAAATATATAAAAATTAATAGAATATGAAAAAAATTGTAAAATAAAACATAAAATAAGTAAATATTGAAGTAATTATAGTAAGAGTTAATACCTATTTTCACCCCTGCCATATGAGTTTGGTTTGAAAAATCTCCCTGTAAAAAAAAGTTGCAAGAATGGCCTCAACAAATTTTAAAAGTTTTATTTTGACCCTTTATAAGGCCACATCATCAAAAAGTCTGATGTGGCAGTGTTTTTTTTTTTTTACTTTTTAATGAATGGAATTTCCACATCATATATTCAGCCAGTGCAATGACATTAATATCCTTAGTTATCTAGCTTTTCATATTTCTAATAATCATATTATTAAAAATAATATATTAATCAATTTAATAAACAAAAATTAAAATAAAAAAATGTAAAGAGGATTATGGTACTGAAACAAAACCAAGTTCTTATTCCTTCTTCCTTCTTTTTTCTCACAAACAGAGGACGGCGAAATCAACCACCTCTTTTTCGATCGAAATTCGACGACCCGCCGTCGTCTTTCTCTCATTCTCCGCTCAACTCTCTTCTTCCTCATGGAACCACGGCGGATCCTCTCTTCTTCCTCTTCGATTTTCGTTCACTTCTCTTTTATGGAATTGATTTCTGATTTGTTGTTATCTCGATGTTGCGAGTTCACCGGTGTTTGAAAGTGATGCTGTTGTAACGTTGCGTCTGTGGATTTTTGTTAAATCGAAGCTGCGAATGTGTTGATGGAGGATGATGTGGAACTAAGTTGCTCGATGGTGTTTGCGTGAACGGTTTGGCTTCATTAGTAGTGATGAAAGAAGTAAGGTATGAATAAGCTTATTGTTCAACAGTGAGATTGAGAGGGTTATTATTGGTGTAGAGTTGAAGGTTAGAGTGGTATGATGATTAAAGAAGTTTTTGTGGTGATTTTGTGTTTGGAAAGAAAAATCTGAAAAGTGAAGGTTTGTTGTTTGAGGTTATGTTGTATGTGGTTGAAAGGAAGTTGATGTGTAGTTGTGAGTTGAAGTTGTTGTTATAGGTGGAGTAGAAACGATTTGGTTGAGCAGAGGTTGTGGTGGTTACCGGAGAAAGGAGTGTTGTTACCGGAGAAACGATTATGGTGATGGTGGTGGTGTGTGAGATGTGATGAAGGTGAGGGAAATTTGTTCTGCGTTTTGATTATAGAGAGTGAAATGAGGTAAGGTGATTTTGAGTGAACAAAGATGATGAAAGGTGATATGTTGGTGAAATGGCTCTGATTGGTGGATAACTAAGGGTACTAATGTCATTGCACTGGCTGAATATATGTTTTGGAAATTCCATTCATTAAAAAGTAAAAAAAACACTGCCACATCAGACTTTTTGATGATGTGGCCTGATAAAGGGCCAAAATGAAACTTTTGAAATTTGTTGAGGCCATTCTTGCAACTTTTTTTTGGCAGGAGGGTTTTTCAAATCAAGCCCATATGACAGGTGGTGGTGGTGGTGTTGAGGATGTAAACCTAAAACATAATCTCGTCCGGCAAATAAGTGAGAGCGGGACGGAGAAAATCTGCGGGCACTGCAATTTTTAAGTCTAAAAATACAAAAATTTATATAAATGCACGTGTCTACAAAAACCTGCGTAGAAAACGGGATGGAGAGGACATACATATTAGAGGGTGAGGGCCTAAACCTTTGACCCGTCCCGCATTAAAGTGCGGGCAAAACAGGCATGCCCAACAGGCCGGGTCCGTTTTGCCACCCCTTCTAAAGGGAATTTCTCTATAGACCTATATACCTTCTTAGGGACCTCAGACGAATTTTTTTTCTCCCTAGAATTCGAAGATGCTTCTACGAACGCACCAAATTCTCAATTTTCGGTGTTGAAATTTTTTGGATATGCATATTAAAATTAATTAAAAAAAAGCTAATATAAATTAAAAATTATAATATTAATAGAAAGATATTTTTAACATGATCGAATTTCATTAATTAAAATCCATAATGTTGTAGCCCTTTAAAAAATAATTATTTTTATAGTTTAAAAAATTTGTGACAAAAAAATTATTACAAAATTAAAATTTTATTTATTCTCATTATTCTTTATTTATAATAATTTGTATTTAAATTATTCTTAACTTATTTTAATTATATTATAAATAAATATGTTTGGTGTTTTAGAATATGCATATTAAAAAAAATATTTTAAAATTTTTAGGAGATATTTTTTATCCTATAAGTGTACAGACAAATTCCCGACTAAAAGGGAAACACCAAATAAACAACAAAGAAAAAAAAACAAAGCGCTGAAGACAAAGAAAGAGAAAATAAACAAAACCATAACAAAGCAGCTACCACTTAAAAGAAAAAGGAAGATGCATACGTATGAAAAAAATTTAGATAACACAAATAATACTTTAAAAAAAATGATTAAAAAAAATTGATCCTTTATTTTTTTTATTGATTAAAAACTAAAAATAATACTTTCTATCTCCTTTGTTATTATAATTCCCATAATTTAAATTAAATTTTAAATAAATTTTATATTTTCTTTTATTGATTGTTCTTAATATATATATATATATATATATATATATATATATATATATATATATATATATATATATATATATATATATATATATATATATATTTCATGTAAATATTTCTCCCGCAATCAAAATCTCAAGTATCTAAAGATTCAAACAATATCTTAGCACTCAAAGAAAAAAACCTCAAGCACTTAAAGGACATAATATTATATTATAATATTGATATACATTATGGAAAACATCTATATTGGATCAAAAGCAACACACAAGTGAAAGAGACACTACGTATTCACCCAAAACCTTAAGGTGTATGGTGTATGAGTCTTCTCACTTATAAAGTGTTCAACCTCCACTTTTCCAAACAATGTGGGAGTAACAACTCACAATTGTACACAACAATCTCCCCTCAAGTGTGAGTTCATCCACTATGCTCTCCCTCAAGCGGAAGTTCTTTCATTCACATACACTTGTACCGCCGTTGCGGGCACTACAACGAGACACGCCGCCTAACCACCACATTGTCAGAAAGACTTTCGACACAATAAGTCAATCTCTTAATTGAACCATCGGCTCTGGTACCACTCTTAGCCATTTCTAAAGAAATAAAAGCTCTAGGAGCATAACTCGTAATAGAAACCTGAAACATCTTCCAAGACTCTGGTAAAGATATCAATAGAAATAGTCCTAAAAGTTTCTCATCAAATTTAATACTCATTCTTGACATCTTATCAAGGAACTCTTGAAATTCACTCAAGTGATCTGAAATAGAAGTTTGCTCCTTATACTTCCAACTTATGAAGCTATTCAACAAAAATAATTTATTATTCCTGATTTAGAGGCATACAAGGACTTTATCTTCTCCCACAAAGTTTTTGCATGTGTCTCATTAGCAATATGATTATAAACATTATCTTCTACTTATTGTCGAATAAAACCACATACTTGTTTAAGTTCAAACTCTCATTCTTCATCACACACAGTATCCGGCTTTGCGGAACTAAAATCCGGCTTAGCATCCAAAACATCACGTATCCAATGATATATCATATCAATGTGTTTTGACCTATTATGAAAAGTTGGATTCTTACCAAGATGAATAGCACTTTGACTATCAACAAATAACGGATTCAGATTCTCTGCTGCTTTTCTCCTTCAGCCGTTCCTCATGCTCAATTGTTGGCCTTTGGATTTAATCTAAGGGTTTGATCTCCCATATTTTATAACATATTTTCTTTATCTCTCTCTTTCTCCACCATTAGATTATGGCAGAATAGGCAGCATGAGACAATAAATTGGAGAGGATCCAATCTCACAAATAACATATATTTGTCTTGAACAAAACCAAGCTCTTGCAAAAATTTCTTCAACCACAGGAACTCTTTGCATGCTTCGGTAATGACAATGAAGTCAATCTCTGTAGTAAACAATGCCACACACTTTTGCAATCTGGACTGCCAAGCCACAATTCATCTTGCAAATTTAACCATGTAGTCCGAAATGGACTTTCTGAAATTAATGTCTCCAGCCATATCAAAGTCAGAGTATCCCATTAAAGTAGGCTTATCTCCACCAAAATAAAACCTCATACAAATAGTATGGCGAAGATACCTTAAAATCTATTTTACATCATTCTAATGCTCTCTAGTCTCTACTTGAATTTCACAAAAATCTAATGACTGTACAAACGTACCGTACCAACAGCTGATGCATATTTGGTCTCCACACCATTGCTAACACATCATACTATTACTATGTAATTTTTCCTTTGGTAGGTAACCAATAAATAAAAAGATCTGGTCGAAACAGAATAGAAATAAAGTGTTCTACAACATACACTTGCATATAAATTCTACAATGTCATATGGTGAAAAATAAAAGAAGTGAATCTACATTGTATTTTATATAGAAGAAACAAAATATATTACATACATAATTGAGCATACATATAAAAAAAAGTATTGAAGCAAAAGTAACCAAAAGAAAATTCACAGAAAAAGACATTAATGTTTCATAAATTACTTGTTCATTTTGTTTTAGAAGAAATGCTCCAACTGGTGTTAAAAAGACTCCACTGATCAGAAACAATGTCTTCAGCTGCATATGAAACGTCACCACATTTTGCTACAATCCTTACACTTTCTATCAACTCTTTTGTTCGACCCTCTTGCGCCAAAATTTCCATCAACTCTTCTGGACTAATCACAAGCTTCACTTTCCAAAACCTGTTTCTACAAGACAAAGATTCCACAGAAGACTTCTTAAGAAACCTAGTTCCTAAGTGATGTTGGTAATCTAAGGACATTCTATATGGAGCAGGGAACGAGGTTGTTGGAACACTATGAGATCTAACATGTCCTTGTCTTACAACATGTTCATAATCACTTCCACCGCTACCATTCGGAGGTGGCTCGACATCGTTGTTGTTGATTGGAAGCAAATAGTATGATTGTCCTGGTTCTAACTCATCGAACTGACTGAGTGGTTTCCAAAAGAGATCGTGGCTTCTGAATATGGCATGGCCAGGGAACTCGTTGGTGATGAAAGGTACTGTTATCGGAGCACTGAATTCCATGATTCCGCCGTTTGATGTTATTACTTTGATTGTTGTATGAGGATCTGCCATGGACCCAACAATGCAGTTTCCCATGTTTGAGTTTGGGAACTATATTGCAGTGATGTTTGTTGGTTGTGTTTATGTGTTGGAGTATGGTTGGAGGGAATAGTGGAGCGGGAAACTTGTGGAGAAATAAAGTAGACACTTTCTTTTTTTTGTGGTGTTATCGGTTAGATTCTTGTTGTGAGCTTTGACAAAAGTTAGACTAGAATAGAACATTAAAGTGGAGAAAAGAGACCTCTCATAATCATGCATTTGGAATTGCTTTTGTGTACACATTGCTAATAAGTAATAACAAGTCCTATTTCTAAGCAGATGATTACATTAACTTTTTTTTCTTTAGTAGGATTGTTACTGTAATCATGTAGTGATTGTCTGTGCTTGCTTTGTAGTGTGTACTATTACTACCATGATTTACTTGGTCAAAGTAGAATGAGATAAATGGAGCATACTATGTTGCTTTAGAAGTCTTTTTCAAAATCAATGTAGGTCCCACTAGGTGCAACACAAGAATAAGAAAGTAAAAGATGTAGTGTACTGTCACTTGGCCTTTTTCTTTTCGGACATTTGTCTTTTGATGATCAAAGTCTCAAGACAGACAACTAAAAATCCCTTGAAGTGCCTTTGATTATGGAGCCGAATTACTAACTCAAGAAAAATGTTACTTAGAAATTATATTACTAACTCAAGAAAAATGTTACTTAGAAATTATATTACTAACTCAAGAAAAATGTTACTTAGAAATTATATATTAATTTTTGGGTTGATATATTTTAAAATTTGAAAATAGTCACAGAAGTTATTGGCATGAGTTACGGAACAATTCGTTTTCTTTAAGATATTTTGCGGCATTGTCTAAAAAATATGCAAAATTTTATAACTATCACGACACTTCAAGGATAAAACAGTTTTATACTGATTACTATTTGCACGATAGGTAAACGGTCTAGAAATATACTCTTTGATGGTACGAAGATCATTCGAATATGACATAAATATCACTCGTAGTATCTTGTACAAAGACCAGTCGTAATAATTTCTCAAACGTGGAGAAATTCAAATATTTATCCAAAGAGAATTCAATAATGGCCATTTGACCATTCAAAATAATTTCTCAAACAAAGAGAAATGCAAATAATTCTCCACTCAAACAAGGAGAAATTAACATGATTCTCTAAAGAGAATTCAAGAAGATACTCGAAAAATTTAACGAGTAGAAAGAAATGGGGATAAGTTGGCGCTTCGACAATTCGAAAGACAGAGAGTTATGAGAGTGAGGAAGGAAAATCTCAACAAGTTTTTGGTGCGTTTTAGAATGAAACATGGAATTTTCTTATATAACAAAGTGAGCTAGCTAAGATATCTCACCTAAGCAATGTGAGACTAAGAAGTTTTTTCAACTCACACACATTGTGGGATTTGACTTAAGGAACTTTTTCAAATTCATCTCCCTATATTAAAATATTTACATAATATTCCAACAATCCTCCACTTGAATTTAAAAAAGTGTTTCTGAAATAACGTCAAATGTTTTTAAAATCGTGCATAAACAAAGGTGTCTACGACTTGAACCTTTGCGTAGGAAGTAGGATTCTAATTCAATAACAATGACACAATTGTCTTTAACTCTATCATAGACAGCAAACCCGCAGAAAACCATTTCTTAAGGTGTATTCTAATAACATGTGCTTTAATGGCCCTACACTTGTATCCCGGTTTAGTGAAGGCTCTAGGAATTTTGACTTAAAATTCCATATGAACCGACCTAAGTTGCACAATCACATAGATGGATATATTAAGAGCACTCCTATAGCCTAGGTACTCCCTCATACAGAGTATAGATCTCTTTAAGAGCATATATCATCTCATCCTCTTATTGCTTTAGGATTCATGCTTTACTTATATATACTCGCATGATCATCTCATATTACCTATAACTTGTTATTACCCATTAAACCTATTTCTAGGGATCTTCAGTCAATTAGGCCGGGTTACCATCATGAGCAACTCACTTTTCTATAAGTATTAGTCCCATCTTATTGGATGTATTATAGACTTTCTCTCTAGCTAATCTTTTTCATTAAAGGATATATTATACTTTCATCAGTGCGTACATGACTCACTCTTATAGCTTCTTTAGAGATACATTCTATAACATTGTTGTATTTTCTTCTTATTTGACGTCTTTTACCATTATAATAACAGTTCTCAGTTTTTGCAATAGCTGTGGTACTATCATAGTGGATTAACACAACTGACATAGGTTTTTTTCCATAAAGGGATCTCAGCTAACAAGCATCTTAACCAACTTGCTTCTTCACTAGCGGTTGCTAATGCTACAATTTCAGACTTCATCATGGACTGAGCCAAGATAATATGTTTCTTTGTTTTCCAGGATAAAACTCCACCAACTATACTTGATATTATAGCCACTAGCTGCTTTGAAATCATTTGATAAGGTGTTCCAATTTGTATGACTATATTCTTCAAGTACAATAGGAAATCTCTGATAATATAAAGCGAGATTCATGGTCCTCTTAAAGTATCACATGACTCTTTAAATGCCTCTAAAATGCTCATTGCATGGTGTACTTATAAACTTGCATAATAATCCTACAACATATGCAATGTCAGGTATAGTATAATCAATGGAATACTAAAGACTGCCAACGATGCTCGCACATTCTCTTCTTCTGACACTATCACCGGTGTTCTTAAATAATTTGACACTTGTATTGTACAATGTGTCAACTGGTTTAGAGTCGAAGTAGATATATTTCTTTAAGATCTTTTCCATATTATGAGATTGGTCTAAAGAAATTCCTTAGTCGGATCTAGTGATCTTGATACCAAGAACCATACTGTCTTCTCCGAGGTCTTTCATATCAAAATTGTTACATAACAATGATTTCACATCATTCACTACATGAAAGTTTTACAAAAAATGAATAAGTCGTCTACATAGAGACATATGATAGTGCAAATGCCGTTTTTTCATATTTGTAATAAACACATTTATCACTTTCATTCACTTTGTATCATTCGATCTCATTAAGTTATTAAACTTTTCATGTCATTGCTTTGGAGCTTGTTTTAGACCATATAGAGAATTATCTAACTTACAAACCTTGCTTTCTTGTCCATGAATTAAAAACCCTTTAGGTTGGTCCATATAGATTTCTTCTTCCAAGTCACTTGAAATTAGTACTATTAAGTTATAAATAGAGGCTATTGAAATTAGTACCCTAATGGGTGTAATTAGAGTGATATGTGAAAAATTATTGAATAAATCCATATTTTCTCTTTACCTACAACCTTTAACTACAAGGCGAGCCTTGTACTAATCAATAGATACATCAGGTTTTAGTTTCTTTTTCAAAACCCATTTATAACTGATTGGTTTGCAACCTTGAGGCATGTTTACTAAGTGCTAGATCTCGTTAGATTCTAGAGAATCTATCTCATCATTAATAGCTTCTTGTCACAAATTACATCCATAGATGACAAGGCTTCTTGAAGATTTATTGGATCTTCTTCTACTGTATAGGCTGCATAATTGGGCCCATAGTATTTAGCAACTATTACTCTTTTACTTCATCGAAGTTCTATTTCTACTTCGTCGTTGCTTTCTATGCTTCTTATCACAAGAATGTGGTTCTATGTACTGCCCCCACTATTTCTCGATTTGAAAGGAAACCTGTCTTCATAGAATGCAAAATCATTTGATTCTATGACCACTTTAGCATTTAGGTCATAACACCTATATGACTTACTATTTGATGCATATCCAAAGAATACACATTCATAGGCTGTACTAGCGACTTTAACTCGCTTCAGATCTGAAATTCTGACATAAGCCATACATCCCAAAGTTCTAAAGTAAGACAAGTTTTGTTGTATTTTCTTCAATATCTCATAAGGAGAGTTCTAATTTGTAGACTTGGGATCCATATTCAGGACATAAAAAAGAGTCAATAAAATTTCCCCATTAGTGAGAAGCAACACCTGAATTCAACATAATTGCAATAATAAGTTTAGTAAGAGTTCTATTGTTTTTTCCAACTTTACCATTTATTTTCAGAGAGTATGGTGCATTCGTTTCATGTAAAATTCCATATTGTTTATAAAATCCATTAAATAAACTAGAATCATATAGTTTCCCTATCATTACGAAGTATCTTAATCTTTTTACTAAATTATTTTCATTAAGGTATATTTGCCTTACTTTTGTGGATAAAAAATATTGGGACAAATTATTTACTCTTAATGATCATGAGTGGTCACAATTCAATATGTGTCAGAATATACACAACATGAAGAGTATGAATTGGCATAGAATATATGGGCCACATCTTGTCATATGATTTGGTATTGAAGGAATAAGAAAATGCACAAGGAAGACTACATTATGCCACCTGATCTGGTACAATTGATCAAGTGTAGAATGCAGGATTACCAAGAAAGTTCAGACTTGCAGGGACCAAAGTAACTCAATGGAAGCCTCATCTAGAGAACTAGTTTTCCCTCAATGTAGATGGGGTTCTTAGCCAGGAGCACATAGCAGGGTATGAAGGAGTTTCAAGAGCCAGTAATGGTGAATGGATCTGGGAATTTGCCAAGATAAGAGGTTGCTACAATATTAAGAATGCATAATTATGGGGCATTCTAAAAGGCATCAAACTCTTTAATAATATCAACTGTGGGAGAAAGTAGGTCATCCAAATGGATTCAAAGGAAGCGTGCGGTGCAATTTTGCAGGTACAACAAAGGAACAACAAAGGACTTATGTTGATGCATGCCATTAAACATGATTTGGAAAAAAATGGGTGAATACAAATATATCAAGGTGTCGAGAGAGATGAATCGGTGCACCGATGCATTAGCTAAAATAGGAAGGAGGAATAAGATTGATATTCAATACTATGATGTTTTTCTTAGGGAGGTTCAAAAAGAGCATGATAAGGACCTCAAAGACATTGATGTAGTGTAATTTGGGTCTGTTTGAGTATGAGTTTTTGAGAAATTATTTTGTTGTTGATTGAGTTTATAATTGTTGTTTCATAATCATGCATACATGTAATTGAAGTTAAGTAAGACTTCGGTTCAGTAAGTTATGGTTCATAAAAGAACCATGACAGTCTCATGTCTAGAGAGGGATTCAATTCATATAGGAATCAGAGATGGGGATAAATCAGTAACACACCTTTGATATCCCAAAACTTGGTACCACATGCATACTGGAGGAGGATTTTAGTGCATATTTGCATTGAATTATAATAATTATTGTTGTTGCTGCTATGTGAGAATGGTTTAAATGTTATAATAATTGTTATGTTGTTTATTTGCATCGCTAACCTTTGTAGGGACTATTCTCGCCCTTTTCTTGTTTGTTTTGAGTGGCTTTGTACAATATTTTGCAGATACTTAGGAGGAGAGAGTGCTTCTATCAGTTGGAAAAAGGCTTTGAAGCTCTCTTAGTTTATTTACTATTTTTCATTATTAGAAGGATTTTGCTCTGATCTGTAACATTGGGGAATGATTCGTTTGATTTGTTTTGTTTCGATGCTTGAATTTGTTAATTTCTATAAGTTTTCATTTAAGGATATTGTGATCAACTTCACACCAGGAATAAAGTGATCTTGTGAGAAAGAGAGATTTCTTGAACAAAAATCAGAAACCTATTTTAGTTTTCGAGAGAGAAAATGAGAGAGAGATAAGAGGAAAAAGAAAGATAAAAAGTTAGTTAAAACAATTTTTACTATTCACTTTCTCAATAATAGGGTTTATAGATTACAAGTGAATAACAACCAACTCTTATCCCTCTTTTAACAATCTTAGAGAGAAATTTATTTATAAACTACAATTTAACCTAATTACTAATCTAACTTAACCAACAAACTAACTTAAAGAATTTGGCTAACAGAATAGCCCAATTCTACATGCTAATAACATAACATATTTTGACTGCTGCGTGTTTGAGCGTACTTTGACTACAACATGTACGGCTTCGACACCAGCATGTGAACTGGCTTCAACTTCATGTTTAACCTCTGTCGAACTATGAAGCTACCCTTGTCGAGACTAGAATTTGATCCAAAATACCACAAATCTCCACCTTAGAACAAACTCTACAAAATCAAGAGAGCAAAATAGCTTTCATCATACAACTTTATCAAATGCATACAATGGAAGAACCTGCTACTATGCAATGACTTGGTGATCATATCTATAGAATTGTGATCTGTCGAAACCTTCACCACTTTGACTTCTGCACTTTCGATTTTCTCCCTGACAAAATGCAATTGAACATCAATGTGCATTGTTCTCTCATGATAGGCGGAATTCTTATACTGATGTATGGAACTTTGACTATCACATTTAATAGTGATAACTTGATCTTGAAGTTTCAGTTTCTTAATAAACCTTTCAAGCCACAATGCTTCTTTCATATCCTTAGTGAGGGCAATATAATCATCTTTAATGGTTGATAAGATAACAACCTTCTAAAGCATTGCTTTCCAACTAATTGTTGTGCCAAACATAGTGAAAATATATCTAGAAAGAGACTTTCTGGTATCCATACATCCTACATAGTTAGAGCCGACAAATCCTTTGACTCCATCTTCATCATCACTTATGGCTCTACCATAAACAAAGACTCTACTCAAGGATCCTTTTATGTATCTCAGAATCCACTTCAGAGCTTGCTAGTGAGCCTTTCCAAGATTCACCATATACCTTCTTACAAGGCTCAATGCATATTTTATATCTGGCCAAGTACAGACCATGTCATATATCAAAGAACCTAATATACTAGCATATAAGATGCTATTCATATAGATTATTTTGACTTCACTACTAGGACTTTGTGTTGTGCTTAGCTTGAACTGAGGATTGGTTGGTATTACAACAGGTTCTGAATTTATTATACCAAATTTTTCAATAATCTTCTTCAGGTTTGTCTCTTGAGATAAGCATAATCTCGACTTCTTTCTATCTCTCTGGATGTCAATCCCATGAATTTTGGAGGAAACTCTGAAATCCTTCATGTCGAACTCCTTATCGAGTTCATCCTTCATCTTCACTATGTCCTTAACACGGTTGCTTGCTATAAAAATGTCATCCACATAAAGCAATAAAATAAAAATTAAATTTCCAAGTCAAAATCTGAAGTAAACACAATGGTCGAGTTGGCTCCTATTGAAATATATGCGTGCCATAAACTTGTTAAATCTCCTGCTCTATTGACAAGGATATTGTTTCAGGCCATATAACGACATATTCAACCTACACACATAATCCTCCTTTATATTTTCTGAATACCCTTCAGGTTTCCTTATCAGGATTGTTTCATCTAGATTACCATACAAGAAATCAGTCTTCACATCCATCTCTAGGTCGAACTTTGCCACCATGGCAAGCAATATTTGTGTGGGTTCGTGCTTCACTACAGGGGAGAACATATCATTAAATTTTAGTACTTCATTATGAGTGAACCCCCATAACAACCAATCTTTCCTTGTTTCTCTTCGACATCACTCCTTCAATTCTTTCCTTAACCTTGAAAATCCACTTACAATTTACTAACCCGGCCCCTGCAGGTTTCTCGATTAACTTCCAAGTGTTATAATCATGAAGAGATTTCATCTCATCATCCATATGGGTTATGCAATTTAGCATCACTACGCTCCACCGCAATATGAATCTCTTCCTGTTCTAACTCTTCTTCAGATATTTTTGCCTTTCGACCAACATTGCCAATTTTCTTGAATGTCATTTCTGCTTAATTAAAAAGTATATATCGACTTTTGATACACCTCTTGTGACCTAGCTCTAGGCGCTACAACCTATAAGCTTTGACTCTTTCAGGGTACTCCATGAACATGCATCTTAGAGCTATAGGTTTGACCTTGTCTTGCCTAATATGAGCATATGCTACACAATTAAATATTCTAAGTTTGTCGAGGTCTGGTGGATGATCTGACCAAAATTCTTTTAGTGTCTTCATCCCCAGAGTAGTTAAGAGACACCTACTTATAAAGCAAGTTGTAATAATGTCTGCCTCAGCCCAAATAACCTTCTTTAATCCTGCACTAACCAACATATACCTCAATCTTTCCAAAAATGCTTCAAGTAAACCTTTCAGCTAAACCATTTTCCTGGGGAGTACCTATAGTACTTATATGCCTTTCAATACTAGATGCAACACAATAGTTGTCGAAATCTTCATTACCTTTAGGATACCTTGCTCTCCTTTGAAAGCATATCCTTTCTTGTCAAATTCACAAAGAGAAATCAAATTTCTCTTTAGATCAGGTACATACCTGACACCAGTCAATAGTTTTATTGACTCATCATGGAGCTTGAATCTTACAAACCCAATTCCTGCAATTTTGCAGGTTTTGTTGTTTCTCAGCAACATTGATCCATTATCTTAATCACAAAGTTCCTTAAACACATCTTTGTTTGGCGTCATGTGCCAAGTGCTACTTGAATCCGTGATACATTCCTTGCAATAATTGCTGCTCGAAACTACAAGGACATCAGAAGATTCAAAATTATCTTGCATAATGTGTGCATTGCCATTACCCTTTCCTCCATAATTATTCATGCATTCACGGAACACCTTTCTTGTGTGACGCTTCTTCTTACACTTATAACACCTAATTCTAGGAGCATCACCACCATAAGATTTGTGCTGACCTTTACCCTTCTTCTTTTCAAACTTACCATCTTTCTTCAAGAATTTCCATTTAATGGACATATCTTTACCAACAGACGATCGTTTATGCATATTCCTCTCGTTTAAGTCTTTTGAGTATAAGACAGATTAAACTTCTTCAAATGTTAGGGAATATCTTTCACACAAGAGAGTTTCTTTGAAGTGAGCACGAGACTTAGGTAAATAACACAAAAATAATAGCGCTTGATCTTCATCATCGACACTAATGTTGATATCATGCATACCAAGAATAAGCTTGTTGAATGTATTCAACTACTTAGCCAAGACTTTGTCTTCACTCATCTTGATTGAATACAGAGTTTACTTCAAGTACACCCGATTTACCAAGGATTTAGTCATGTACAATCCTTCGAGTTTTCTCCATACATCTTTTACAGTTTTCCCCTTTGACACCCTTCTCAGAACCTTATCACTAAGGCTAAAGATGATTGCATTGTGTATTTTCTCCAACATCGTCGTTTTCTCCTTCTCCGTAGGGAAACATCCATGGATTTGTGTCCCTTCAATGATTCTAGAAGACCCTGTTAAACAAGAAGGTTTAGCATCTTCAAGCTCCATAAACCAAAACCATTCACACCAGTGAATTTCTCAATCTCAAACTTTGTTGAGGACACCTTATCCATGCACACCGCACTATTTTATTGTGATCAACACAACACCAAAAACAAAGTGATCCTGTGAGAAAGAGATATTTCTTGAACAAACACAAAAAAACTTGTTTCATTTTGAGAGAGAGAGAGAGAGAGAGAGAGAGAGAGAGAGAGAGAGAGAGAGAGAGAGAGAGAGAGAAGGAAGAAGAAAGATATCAAAGTTGGTCAAAATAATTTTTACTATTCACTTTCAAAATAATAGGGTTTACAACTTACAAGTGAATAACAACCAATTCTTAACCCTCTCTCAACAACTTGATGAACAGTTTATTTATAGACTACAAGTTAACCTAATCACTAAGCTAACTTAACCAACTAACTAACTTAAAGAATTGAGTTAACAAACTGACCTAATTCGACATACTAATAACATATCATATTTGGGTTGCTGCATGCTTGAGCGTACTTCGACTACAAGATGCAAGATTTTGACATCAGTATGTGAACAAACTTCAACTTCATGCTTAACCTCTATCGAACTATGAAGTTATCCATGTCGAGACTAAAGTTTGATCTAAAATACCACAGAGGAGATATTGAAGGTTTATGTTAATTATTTGAGTTCCGCTACAAATTTTAAATTATTTAGAAAAATATACTTGTATATTTGAGTAACATGCTAAAATAGCGATCATATTCCTTTAAATTAAACTTGGGGTTATATGGTGTTGCATCCTAAACATTAGGTTTCTTTGGTTGTGTCTCAGGTTTGGGTTTTAGCTAAGGCTGATGATATGGCACAGAGATTCCAATTATATTGACTCTTTTTTTCTTGCTAGCGCTGTTGCCTATCGGAGGTATTGGCCGAGTGTCTAGTCCCTCAAATGCAATCTCAGAGAATTTTTCTATTCATCATTGAAAACTTGACAAAAATATGAATAAATAAGCACATTGAAATCAACATTAAAAAACTTCCAACATGAACTATCCTATTAATAGAATAGAGCCACAAAATCTTTTCTACTATTTCACACAACTAATAAAAGAAAAGCTAAAGAGTTGTTCATCTCTTATTCAACCATGCTTACTATGCTAACAATATTGAAACTCAGTACATAAAAAACAATTAGTACAATAAAATAAAAATGCCATCTTTAAATATAGGTTTCTGAGAGAAACTCGCCCACTGAGCTAAAATCCTAAAAAAAATCACGGAAAATAGCCACACAGTGATTAAAAGTTTCAAAATTAAAAAATAGAATTAAGTCATTTGAGATGAAAAAATTTATTTGGGAATTGAGAATGGAGGTATTATACCTCAATATTTGTCACAGAAAAAACACAAATCCAAACAATAAAGACATTTATAACCATTTGAATAAAAAATTTATCATGTGCAAAATAAAGTAGTGAGAAAAAGAGAGAATACTGGGTATTGAAGAATCATAGTTGCAATCCGAATCTGAGCCATTTCTTTAATCACAGTGTTTCTGAATCGGTTGATGACGTGTCCCCCGTTTCGAAAGATTCGTGAACGACATCTATCTCTTTTTTCAAACCTGTGTCGAGTTCTTGAAGATTCACGATTTAGGTTTTTAATAAAGACATCATTAAAATTGAATATTGGTTGAGAGTGAACGAGATCAATTTTGGTTCATTCCAATGTTGTAAGAGATGAACTTCATCAATTCAATCTCTGGATTATAATCTCGCATGGGTTTGATTTTGGTTCCACCACAATTTATTTTCTCCCCTTCAATTGTTGTTTAGAGTGAGATAAGTAGTTGGTTGGTGTATGAAATTTGTTTGTTATGTTGCTTTTTATTTATTAATCTGACATGAATCAATTTTTCACTTCAGAAATGTTTAAAGATGAAGAATGAGTAGTTAGAGATTCTCTATTGTAGGGTTCTTGGATTTTCTCTTATTTAGTATGCTTGGGAAAGGAAAATAATTAAAGCCCAGAAAACTTCTTTAGTGACGAACTTTTCTAGTGACGAACTTTTCTGTCGCTAAATCCGTCCAAATTGGTTTAACCATGTAGCTTTCCACATCGGTGCACATAGATTTATTAATTGACTTTGACTAACATAATAGACATAGACGGAGAGGACTAACGTGATTCTGTTTGTATAGTTAAAGAATTCAAATGGTCTTTTATTAAGTTAAGAGATCAAAATGGACGACGAATATAAAATAAATGAAAAATGATATTTAACCAATAATTTATTGCATTTGTTTCCGTCATGCATTGCATATCTACTACATATGTCTGTACCAAAACATTCATGTGAGTGCATAATAGTTTATCAACTAAGTGGACTTCTAGATCTCGTTACCATCTAAACACATTGATTAATGGGAATCACTTCATTTAACGCGTTTAAATAAATCATATACTATTATTATCGTAGACGGATCTCAGCTACTTAGATCATTGTCATCTAGTATTATCCATGAAGAGGAGTCAACATTAATTCATTAATCTATCATAACTTCAAACGCAGAATATGACAATATTTTGTGTTAAAAAAGTTTAAGAGTGTAACTTCTAAAGCTCCTAAAAATTAAAGAAACTCTTTATGACTCAAAGAGTACAAACATAAATAGTTACTTGGGTGAGTAGTTAATAAAACTATTGAAGTAAAATTTAAATTGCCACGCTAATATTCAAAAGTTAAGAATTAAATAATTTTTTTTTTTATAGAAGATGATATTAATCAGAGAATTAAGGGTTCTCAAAATCTGATTACACAGAAAAATGGGAGAGATCTGCTAAATAAAAAAAATAAAGATTACAAACTAATTAGAGTTACGAAAGATATAATAAATAATCTTTGTTAAATTCGTAAAAACTACAAATAAGGTGAGTAATTTATCCAATAAAAGTCAACTTTCATATCAAAGATTTGATACTCCAAACCCTATTATTCACATTCCAAACTTCATTTCTAAAACAAATCTCATTTTTAAATATCCAAAAAATACATAAAATAGCTAATCACACCACTCCTAATTTTCCCTGTTCTACCTCATAATTAGACAATGAAATGTTGTGTTGAAATATTAGGGAAAATATTAAAAAGAATTTAAAGTCACAAGAGAATGAAATACTAGATATTGTCTTCATGACTTTTTTCTTTGGCTTGTAATCATGTATTTCAACTAGCAGTACTATTTTCTGTTATGGAACAAATTTGGAGGACTGTTAGGAGTTTAGAACCTTTAAAATCACTTTAAAACATGAAGAAAAAAACACTTCCCGATTAAAAATGATTTTTTAATGAAATTAAGGAGATGCCTAAGTTGAATTTAAGACACGAGATTTCAAAAAATCCCTAGTAAAAAAGTTGTAGTTGATTGATGAGTTGTGAAGAAGATTGGAAACAGAGCAAAACTAAATTAGAACAGTGAAAAGTTTCAGCAAACAATTTGTAATCAGGGTCTATTTGAATATTAGTCAAGAGTAAACCATATAAGATACTTCTTCCTGTTAAATTTTATCGTACTTTTTCAGTAATAATCAGATACTCATTTTTTTTACATCTGTATCACCTTGCTAATCACATTAATTTAATCATTTAAATCATTAATCAAATCCACCAATTTAAAATTTAATCAAAATTAATTATCTGTTGGTGGCAACTTTGTTAAAAAAATAGTCTTGCAAGCCTCATATTATAATCAATGCTATATACATCATACTGCTTTTACAACACAAACAGAAAAACAAATTCAATAACTCTTCAGATTAACTTTTTATCAAACTTAATACAAAAAATTTAGATAATGACACAGCTATTAGGATCTTCTTCAACGCTAACTGCGCCGTAATAAGAATTGTATTGTGGTTTCATCTGATGATTATAATAAGCATGTGTTCTATATAGAACATCAAAGGATCAATAATATTTATTTTTGTTGAGTCATTCTTAACATCTTCCTTCTTTTTAGGCTCATCTTTTTTAGGTTCGTCTTTCTTTTCCTCTTTAGCTGGTCCAACTGAGATAATTTCAGCATGACAAAACTTCCTTAGCTTAGCCACTACTTTTACTGCATCAATATCTCCTATTAATGTTAATTTCTTGTCTTTCATGTCCACTGAAACTGACTCAACACCTGAAAGGCCAGAGACTGCCTTCATAGCTTTTTGCTTGATTTTGTCTTCATGTATATCCAACTTTAACACTACTTTCTGTCACACAAAAATTAACTACTTGTTAGGACAAAGCAAAATTTGAAAATTCAGGGTTGAAATTTTAAATAAGAAAAGAAAATTCAGCAATTATATTTTAGCTATGATGAGGAAAATAGAAGAGTGGTTTTAATCAGGCTAAAGAACTAACCTTCATTGTTATGGAAGCTTGTGATATGTGAGATGACAGGCTGAGAGCTATAAGGTAGAAGAGCTGTTGATGCAAAATGGAATAGAATATAGAGATGAAAGGAAGATTTAAGTTTTCAAATTGAATTGAAGTGATGAAGTGAAGATAATATGCTTGAGGGCTTTTATAGTAATGAAAGAAGAGTGATTGATGAGAGAAGCAGGTCAACCCACACGAGTCAAGACAAGTATAGTAGTATGTGGTTTTCTAGGAAACTCAATCAGCAGAAATTAATAAAGGACCTTTAACAATATATTTCGTTCCTTCGTGGAACACTGGGAACCTCGACCTACATATAACAAATTCATGTGTGAATTTATTATTTTAGTAATGACTAGTTCTACACGTGGAGCTAAAATAAATTTACCATGTCTGAATTTCATCAGTTAAAAAATCAAAGCTTAAGGTTGGTTTGTATCTTATTACTATAAGTTTACTTTTGAGTTTGATTCTATCTTTTCTAATTAATACTCGGTTGGCTTAGAAGTCTATTTTATTTAAATATGTAAATAAACAATATAATTAGTGTTAAATATGTTAACAAATTAAGAGATTAACTAGTATAATTATTTTTTTTATTGATTTATTCCAGTTTATCTATTATCAAAAATTTTGTGATATTATTTATTTGATAGAATATATTGAATAATTTATAATATTGCTTAGAAGAGTTTTTCAACTTATTTTCATAATTTCTTCAAGATGACTATGCTTTATTTTGGTATTTTAATTCAATGTCTAAAATACAATATAACAATAATAAATTTATTCATGTTTATTAAAATAGACAGGACTGACAAATTTGAAAAATAATTTATATGATTTGTAACCTAATATTTTTACTTAAATTAATAAACTTATAAAAAATTTAAGCATTTTAGACTTTAGAAAAAAGTTTGACTTCGACCTATATTCGTTAGTCTGACTTATTTCCATTCTTTTATTAAAGAAATTTATTTATATATTGTCGCTCAGTAACCGAGTACATCCATTTGACCCATACTATTTTATGGTGGTGAGGGTGTGTGGTCGGCAGTAAAGTTTCCAACGAACACCGCCTGTTACTACCACCACTATTATTAATAATTTTTTTGATAATAAATTGGATTAAAAAAGCACAAGGGGTGCTAACCCATGAGAACAAAAAATAGAAACAAACCACCAACAAGAAAAACCAACTAAGACGTCCCAATAAACATGGCCAGATTAACACGCCAATCCGTCCAAACAAGAGTATCCCTTACCTTATAAAAAGAAATGAACCATTCCCAAGAAACAAATTTAATCATCACAAGAGTATCAAAATTAACTAAGGTACCTCCATTAAAGAGGATCTCATTCCTACAAATCCAAATACCCCAACAAAAAGCAAACCCAAAAAGCCATCTAGTATCTACCACAAAAAGGAACTTACAAGCTAATTCCAATGCTAAAAGACGATTAAAGATATTACTCGTAATAGTAGCCACATCGATGCGAAGCCAATCACAAAACTTGCTCCACCAAACCAAAGAGACGGGGCAAGATCCAAAGAGATGATTCGTGTCTTCCTCCTCCACCCCACAAAGTGGCCACACAAGATTAATTGAACTTGTCAAAATATGACACTTCGCCAAAGCCACCCTAGTTGGATTCTTGTCCAAAAGAAGCCTCCAACCGAAAATCAAGATCTTGCTCAGAATCTTAGTCTTCCACAAACGGTTTAGAGCACTAACCTCCTCTACCGCCAAACGATGACCCCAGTAACTCCCCTCCAAAATCATGTCATAAGCAGCTTTTACAGAAAATCCCGTGGAGTTTTTCCACTAAACATACGTGTCGGCAACCCCACGGTAGGCGTCGTCCCTCCCAAAAAACTAACCAAATTCTCTACACGAGTCCCATCCTCACTTTCAACAAAGCCTTCACAGAAGTTAATACGCCACTCCCATGAACCCGAAATCCACAAATCATTATCACTAATCAAAGCACAATAGGGCTCAGCAGACCGAAAAAGAGAGGGAAAACGATCACAAAGAGGAGAACAACCCAACCACCTATCAAGCCAAAAATCAAAACCATCACCATTACCTAACTTGCATGATATGGAAGAAGGGAACCAATTTTCCAACAGACTCCCCCCCCCCCCCGCACCAACTGAGCATAAATCTTTCCATAATAAAGAGACCTTGTTTCTTCCATGATTCATTGAAACGGATAGCATAACTCTTCTAATGTCAACGTACCTGCAAGAAAGAAGGTTAGTCCATAAAAAATTCTCCTCACACATGATCCGCCACCCCCACTTGCTAAGAAAAGCGAGATTGAACTTCCCGTAATGTTTGACACCTAAACCACCGTCTTTCTTTAGCAAACACACATTATCCTAACCAATCCAATCAAATTTTTTCTTATCCTCCGTACCCCCGATAAAAAAAACCCTTTAAAGCTTTATGATCTCCTTAATAACAATGTTAGGCGCCTTAAAGAAAGAGAGCCACCCTCCCCCCAAAAGAAAGTTGCTTATTTTGCCACCGTACCAATTTTCTTCGCATCCTTGAAACAATCGGCCTCCACACCTCCCTCCTCCTAGGATTGACTCCCACCGGAATCCCCAAAAAAGTGAAAGAAGTAGAGCCTACCACACAATTAAGGTATGTTGAGGCCGCTTGAACAAAATCTGAAACCAAGCTCACACCCATAAACCGAATCTTCGATAAGTTAACCAAAAGACTAGAGACTAATTCAAAACCCCTAAGAATCGCTTTAACACTCCACAAATTATTCCATGAGACATCACCAATTAGGAGAGTATCATCTGCAAATTGGAGCATCTCAAAATGTAAGTCTTCTTTCACGTTAAAACCCACATACTCACCCAAACATGAGGCTTTCCTCATCAAAGCCAACAAACCTTCCGCCACTAAGAGAAAAAGAAAAGGGGGGAATATGATCCCCTTGTTGAAGACCCCTAGTCATAACAAAACCTTTAGTCGAACTACCATTAACAAGAATTGACATAGAGCTATTAAACACAAGTTCTTCCATCCACCTTCTCCATATATCCCCAAAATCCATCCTCCTCAATAAATATCTCAAATAATCCCACACGACACAATCATACGCCTTCTCAAAATCAACTTTCACCATCATGCAACTCTTCTTATGACTTTTTGCCATATCAAAAATCTTGTTAACAACCAACACTCCATCCAGCATATTCCTTCCTGAAACAAAAGCCGATTGACAACTCGAAATAAGCTTTCCAATAACCTTCTTAAGCCTAGAAGCAAGCAACTTAGCTAAAATCCAATACATACTACCAATTAGACATATCAGTCTAAAGTCATCCAAGGAGCTAGGATTATCATCCTTCGGGATTAAGGCTAGGAAGGATGCCGTAACCGCTTTAGGAAGAATCGCAAATTCGAAGAATTCATAAACACAATTCTATATATCATCCTTCAAAAAAGGCCAACACACCTTGTAAAACCCCATATTAAAACCGCCTGGACTCGGACTTTTGTCTCCCACAGAATTCCAAATAACATCATTCACTTCTACTTCAAAAAACCGAACCTCCATGCTAGCCGACTCCTCATCAAAAAACTGCACAAATTTGATGCCATCCAAGGAAGGTCGCAAAAATGAAGTTTAAGTAAATCTCCTCTAAAAATGACTCCTAATCTCCTCCTTTACTAACATCGCATTATCCAACCAGCCCGTCAGCGAATTCAATTCGACTAAAGAATTCCTCTTAACACACTGTTTCATCGCCTTATGAAAGAAACTAGAATTTGAATCACCTTCCTTAATTCAAAGTGTTCTTGCTTTTTGACGAAGAACACTCTCCTTAAGACGAACCGCTTTCCAAACCCTACTTGAAGCCATCGACTGATTAATGGCCAAAGACTCAATATCCACCAGATCATCTCCACCATGACAAAATCAAGAGCATTAAGCTCTCTAAAAGCTTCATCCTCTTGGAGATTCAAGAAACCAAAAACATCCACATTCCATCTTCTGAGATTATCTATTAAGACCTTAAGTCTCTCCTTAAAAAGAAAAAATTGATTTCCTACCACCAGGAGCCGAACGCCAACAAGATTCTGCAATTAAAAAATTTGAAAGGTTTAGGTCCCCAATTCTGAACATAACCCTTAAACCAAATAGGACAGTGAACTTAAAGCTCTCTATCACCAATCACATGATTATCAACCTTCCACAACCCCAATAAACCATCAGTAAATAAAAAATGATCCATCCTACTTCGAGTCGAACCATCAAGACTAAACCATGAATAATTTCTACCCACCACCGCCACATCTATCCCCTCCAAGTTCTTAATGAACCCATTGAATTCCTCCATTTCCCTAACATTCACAAACCAAAAAACACCCCCTCACTCCTCCTCAGATTTAACAGCATTAAAATCACCGCCTACACACCACTCCCCTCCAGAAACCTCCCCTTGCACTCCAATAACTCCTTCCAAAATAGCCTCTTATTATCCAAACAGCAAGCCGCATAAACATTAACAATATATAGATTAATACCCTTTCGCTGCACGTTCACCCCCACAAAACCTTCACTCGTAAAGCTGAAAGAGAGATCAAATATACCTTTTCTCCACAAAGTAAGGATGCCTCCCGATCTACCATTAGAAGATTTGCAAGTCCAATCAACATCCGAGCCACCCCACAGTTCATAAACAAGCTTTTCCTCAACCTTCTGTAACTTGGTATCTTGAATCAAACAAAAATCAAACTTTTCCTTCCTAACTAATTGGCTGAAACGCTTCCTTTTAATAGGATAGCCATACCCCCTCAAATTATATGAAATAACATTCATAAGGAAACTCTCACAAATTCAACCTTCTTAGATAAAGTGATTCCATACCTAATCTCGAACTCCTTAATGGCATCAACAAAAACCCCATCAGACCCCCTCCAACAATCCCAAAAGCCGTAGCCTTGGACCATAGTTTTGAAACTACCTCATTAGAGAAATCCTTCAATAGTCTAACATTCTTTTTTAAAGCCAAATCAAATTGGCCCACACAAACTGTAATCGCCTTTCGTCTCTCCAAACGCTTTTGACTTGCCACGCGCCTCTTCCTTACTAAAACATCCATAGAGTCCAAAGAAAGTGTGGGGCCCACTTTAAAAGGATGTTTCCTCATAGGCTCTGAATCTACACCTGGCCCTACCCCCCATTGACTCAGCAGATCCCTCATGCACTTCCAATAAAGTAGGACTAGAAATATTACCCAAGCGTGGTCCAGAAGAATTTCCCCCCAAAATAATGTTATATATTCATTCCATCACAATTAATATTTGAAAATGGTGGATCAACTTTTGTCCCAACCTCGAAACCCTTCGCATCCAACTCCCCAGCATCAACTGATACCCACCACCTCCTCCGCCTCTGATTCACTAACAACACCATCACTCGCATCACCTATCTCCTCTGTTGACGCCAAGGAATCAATGTCTTTATTCGACCTTCGGGCGCACAGATTCTTAAAGGACCTTGTGTATCCTCTAACACTTTTAATCTCATCACCGTATCTCCAGCTTTAACCATAAGAGTTTCATCAATCAGTGAGAAGCATGTTGTCTTGATAAAAAAAGAGCAACGTCCATCTTTGCCTGACACGCCGTTATATCGTCTACACGAATGAAAGTTCCAAAGGGAGTGCTGATAAGTTTAAAAAACTCATCACTCCAAAGATGACACGACAATCCAAACAATTTAACCCATGTAACACGCTCGTCGCCCACCATCCATGGCTCCCATCTCTTGACCTCCACAAACCATTTATCCAGCCAAGAAGCTCCACTTGCAATGAGGTCATCAAGCTCCCCATCTCCATGATCCTCTAACAGACACAGCCTCGCTCCCAACGGGGTTACCTTAACCCAAAAATAAAGACATCTTGAATATTGTAAGTTAAGCCAGCCTTCTCAACCTTTTCAACAAAAGCTTTATTGAATCTAGTGAAAGCTTTCTCATCAAACTTCTCAAAAACCATCTAAAAGTGCCAAACGGATGTATCTGACTTTATTAGGATGTTTATGAAACATTCTCCAACTAAAAGATTATTTAAAATTTTAATATTAATCAGTGACCTCCTAGAAATTAAAGTTGATAGTAAGAAATTTATGGTTATAACCTAAAAAAAATACAAGAAAAAAAACAATCTTTAAGTTGTGTTGGACACATGTTAATCTTTTAAATGTTTTTTTTTTTGGTCGAATCGATCTTCAACAAGTTGAAGTAGAAGTAAATGTTAGGAGAAATATGTTTGTATTTTGACTTTTTTTTCTTTTAATTTTAATTTGAATTATTGAAAATGTTCTCTCACAATATTCTTGGAGAAGAAAGTCAAGTACAAGATATATTATAGCAAACATAAAGAAATATATTTAAAGTATATTGAAAGGTGTAATAGAGTGTTTGGAATTTTGCCGCATCATATTACTTAGTGATTTGACAAAATTAGATTAGATTGCAAAATATATAATAATGTATTATGGAAAGAAATTGAAATTCTATTTTAATATATTATAGAAGATAAGTTATTATTTGATGTTATGTGCTGTGTTTTAAAAATTGGACCGGTCATTAAATCTGTGTGGGTATTGAGTTATTGGTTTATTGGTTGAACAATTGGTAGGTCAAACCGCATGACAAAATCGGATTAAACTAGATAACTCGGTTGAATAAACCCGTCTTTATTGCAATACTATATATTTATTAAATCGGTCGAACCGGATCACTTAGTTTCTAAAAACTATCACAACACCTACAAAATTTTACAATTTTAAAAATATCATAATTTCATATATTTATTTCTTACATTCAAATTCTAAATATAATCATCACTCATAATAAAATAATACAAAATATAAATTTTAATAAATTTTAAACCAAGTCTAATTGCAAATAGGGGAAAAGTTGTTTCAAATAAGATTTGAATAAAGTCTAATTATATTTTAATTATATTTTTTATAAAAAAAATCATGAAAACGGCGTCATTTTGTGAAAAAAAAAGTATGCATTTGAACCACCGGTTTTCTAAAACCGTCGGTTCATCGGTTTTGAACGGTTTGGCCGATTCTCACTGGTTCAATAGTATATCTGGTCCAACAATAAGACCAGACCGATGACCCCTCCGGTTCTCGGTGTGACCGACCGGTTCGGACCGGTTTTTAAAACATTCGTTATGTGTGTATAAATCAGATAAGTGTCATAAACTTTGAGTCTTGCACTTCAAAAATTTTAGTTGACTTTCTTCTAAAATTTGACTTTGATAAGATGGTTATGCTTTAGGAGACAGTACAGATCAAATATTGAGTACCTTTATCCCAGACCTTCAAAATCTCAGCTATCAACAGAAGCAGAGATACCAAATTACGAGTCATCAGATTTTGATTCTTCAGAATATGAGATTTTTTACTTCTCTTTATTAGCTATTTATTAAAATCAGATCACCAAGTTGAATTTTAAGCTTATAATCCTACACACTTAAACAAATGTTAATATATTCAATTTTCTCTAAGTACTTTGTTATCATCAAAATCCAAGGATTATGAACTGTTTTGTTCCAACAATTGTGACTTAATTCGTCTCACATATTTTTCTAAATCAAATTGGATGAAAAATGACTAATTGGATGTATACAGATACAAGCTGTATAGTTTGTCTTTCGGATACTCGTCTTCCACCTTAAAGCAATTATAACCACTCAAAAATCTATTTTTTCGCCTGTGCGCAACCTATCAAATTTTTAAAACAAACATTTACCGTCCCAACGCGAGTCTTTTATTTCAAAAAGTAGTTGTCGCCCCAGCGCAAATCCTTTTCAATCGATGAGTCTTTTGATCGTCCAAATATGCATAAACTCATTTTCACAATTAAAATAAGCAACTAACATTTTCTACCCAAAACTATGTAGCTTTGAGTTCTCACCAGAAAATACGTATGAGGGAGATCCAACGTCTTGTCAAGCACCCTAATTAAAAAAAAATTATTTTTCCTCCTTTATTCTTTATGTAAGTATGACGTAACATTTAGAAGAAATTAAAATATCTTAGACTAACATTCTTATTTATAAAGCTGATTAAACGGTTCTCGTTGGATACAACGAATATCGTAGGATGCTAAAAAATTTCCCGCACATAACCGACTTTTAAACCTAAATTTGGTTGCAATGACTCTAATTTTGTTCTTTTAGGATTTTATTGACGTTTTTTTTTTAAAAATAAACTTCTATGGTGATTTCATTAAATTTCGAGTGTTTGTCCGCTCGTGTATGTTTTGCACTGCCACAACAGTAAATGATTTACAGACAGTTAGTTTTAGATTTTCTGTTATTTTAGTTTGTTGCTTGTGTTCCAATCCTTTGTACTTATATTTACCTTTGAGATATCATTATATAGTAAATACAAATGTTGTATGAGTATATTTTGACCGTCAATTATACTCTCTAATTCTCTGTTGCTCTCTCTTTATATTCAATTACTCCATTTTCATCACTCTTGTAATTCTAAATTATATCTCTGTGTTGACAATTTTTTTAAAATATTGTTATTTTGAGAATTAGTGGTGAACCTTGATTATTTAGAATTTTATTTTATAAAATTTAGTTATTTTAATAAAAAAATTCTTCACCTGTTCCCTCTAAACTCCCAATATAAATTAGTACAGTTGAAATTTGACAGCCTTAAAAGATCTGGTTGTCTTATTAAAATGTAAAGTCTTGACGTTTACATTTAAAGTATGATTTATTGCACTTGTTTCCGTCATGCATTACATCTAATATATTTTATCATACATTTTCAGTAATAATCATAGACTGGTTTTCTTTTACATCTGTATCACCTTGTTAATCACATAAATTTATTTTTTTATGAAAAAAATAATATTAATAATAATAGAAAGAGGGAAAAGAGTCTAAACAACAAAAGAAATAAATAGACAGTTGATACAAGTTGTACTAATAGCTCCAAACAAAGCTCACTAAATATTAAAATAATTTTGGTCATCACGTAATTCACATTGAGTCAAAAATAACACATAAGTAAAATATATAAACATCATATATTCACCCAAAAATTTTAAGGTGATAGATGTATGGGTCTTCTCTTTTATAAAGTGTTCAACCTTCACTTTTAGAAGTAATGTGAGACTTCCAAGTCACACTTGTATTAAACAATCTCCCCCTCAAAGTCGTTGGGGAACTTTCAACCACATTATCCGAAAGACTTTCGATACAAGGAGTTGGTCCCTTAATTGAATCATCAGCTCTGATACTACTGTTGAGTCATCATGGGAAGCAATTGGGTCAAGAGCAACATACAAGTGAAAGAAACACCATATATTCACTCAAAATCTTAAGGTGATGGATGTATGAGTCTTCTCTCTTATAAAGTGCTCAATCTCCACTTTTAGAAGCAATGTAGAACTTCCAACTCACATTTATACCAATACCAAAAAGTTAAAAAGCTACCACCATAAATAAATTGCAAGTCAACTCCAAAAAATGTCATCTAAAAATTGCAACTACTGAATAATTGAGTTAGATCTTAAGGTAGCTAGACCGGCCACTAACACCAAATCAAAGACCACCAGAAAAGAAAGAAGAAACACATTCACTCTCAACCTAACCAATAATCTCAATTCATTATTGATTAATTCGAAAGATAAAGTTTTGAAGCCATTCAAAGAAAGTACAAGAGTTCTCCATTGAACTTTTCAAGAACCACTTTCAAGACAAAAACAATACTTTTTCTCCAATTTTTTCATGTTTGATGATACACCAGAAAAAACAAAGTCATTAAAAGCCCTCCAATGGTCAAGAGTACGACATGCTAAATCATAGTAAAAACTCTCATAGACTCACCTTACAAAAGATAAATGAAATTCTCAAAAAGAAGATTAGGATCCTTTGGAAAAGTTATCTGTCCCTTCAACCAACTAAAATTTTTATACCAAACAATACTAACTAATTCACGTGACAAACAAGTGGGAAGCCGTCTCAACAAAATCACATTAATTTAATTAACTAAATCATTAATCAAATCCCCCAATTTAAAATGTAATCTTAATTTTGTAATAGACAACAAAATTCAATAAACGAGTATTAGGAATACTCGAACCAGAATACAAAGGGACGCACCCTAGAGACAATCAAGAGGAGAGGAGAACCATTCTAGAAAAGAACGATTATTTTTGTCATTACAAAAGGATAACCACCTCCAAGACAAAAATATGATAGAATTAAGACATTTCTCAAAGCTAAACACCTTCTCTCTAAACAGAATTTTGTTACGGAAAAGCCATAAATTTCAAGAAGTGGCTAGCCAAATCAGACCCACGACGTTGCGAAAGGGAACCTTCTGTTGGTGATTTTAGTATCATCAATACATTTTGGTAGTAATGTGATTTACTATAGGCCAATGCAATTATGCGTTAAGTTTGAAACGAGTTAGGGTAGTGCGGAGTGCACGCTCGTCGAGCCAAACGCGTAATTGAATATGAATAATAGAAACGGGCATAACGTTTCGTTTGGATAGTTGCACCCGTTCCCAACGGACATAACGTTTCGTTTGAATAGTTGCACCCGTTCCCAACGGACATAACGATTCGTTTGAATAGTTGCACCCGTTCCAACAGACATAACTGTTTCCGAAAAGGTGTGTCTGTTCGTTTCTATTATTGGCCTCCTATATAAGGAGTCTTTTGGTCTCGATTTGGAATACGAAATGATACACTTCCTCTACATTCTGATCTGTTCTCCATTGTCAGAAACAGATTGATTCTTCAAGAATTATCCCCGCAAAGATTTCGTGAACCCAGACAAGTATAGGGTCGAAATACTTTGTTCGGAAAGTGAACGATCACGATTCTTGAAGATATCCAGGATTATCATACTAATTTCTCTAACAAACGAACAAAGTATTCTTTCTGATAATCATGGCTGGGGAGGAAGCACCGTTAAGGAGATGACTAAAAGTTTCGGAAAATTGGACAAGTTTCAAGGACAATTTACATATGGTGAGCACACGAAAAATTTACATCATAAACCGGGTACGTTCTTATTGTTTATTATAGAAATTAGAACACCATGAAAATCATGATATCAAGATCCAAAACATAATATTTGCTAACAGTTGGTATCAGAGCAATGATTTTTCAAAAAAAAAAAAAAAAAATTATTAATTAATATAGACGTATTTTTTAAAGAAATAACCAAAATGCATTATCGTTAATATGTTTCTTGTTACCGAAATCAAAGCGGTAATGGTGGGTTTTCCTTCAGGAAGATATTATACATTGAAGGTTGAATGATATTAGTATATATGATTATGGAAATTAGTTATATATGGATGTCATTTTATATATTTGTAACGATGCATCGGAACGAAACGTTAATGTTGGAACGAAACGTCACTGTTACAATGTTGCATATATCTCAAATAAATACTTGTTTAGAAGTGCACTGTTACGTTATTTATAATTAAATAACTTTTCGTAATGTATAATCACTTGGTTCTACATTGTTACATAACATGTCCATAAATTTTGTAAGCATATATCCGTACAATGTGAATTTGAGATAGATGAAATGAAGCTTAACATGAAATTCATATACATGTTTACCAAAGTATGTGCATGAAACATATTAACATGAAATTCATATACAAGTACAAAATGCAATAATGTGATAGGATAATGCAATAGGAGATATTAAATTATCTGACAGATGCTTTAAACTAGAACTAAAGTAATTCTGAAATTGAAAGGCACGAAACGGTGCTTATGTAGTGCTTCAAGATATTGAATGTGTTTGAAAATAATTTTAAAATTTAAATAGACATATTTATAATAAATATGAATTTGTTGATTACCAAGTAGTCAAATCTATTGAAATTTATATCTTTAAATTTTGATGAGGTTGTTTTGTCTAATGGTTTCATTCTAAACCAAGCTGACAAATGTGTATATAGCAAATTTGATACATCCGGTAAAGGAGTTTTCATTTGTCTATATGTTGATGACATGTTGATCTTTGGCACCGACCAAAATCAAGTTGATAAAACAAAGAATTTATTGTCATCAAAGTTCTCCATGAAAGATATGGGAGAAGCGGACGTTATTCTTGGTATTAAGATTAAACGGGAGAATAAGGGGATTGTAATTATGCAATCTCATTACATTGAGAAAATACTCAAGAAGTTCAATTATGAAAATTGTTCTCCAGTAAGTACTCCCATGGATCCAGGAGAAAAGCTTATGCCAAATACAAGTAAACCTGTGGATCAACTCGAATACTCAAGAGCTATAGGCTCTTTGATGTATGCTATGATTAGCACTAGACCGGATATTGCTTATGCGATTGGAAAGTTGAGCAGATTTACTAGTAATCCTAGTATACATCATTGGCATGCGATAACTAGGGTATTCAAGTACTTAAAGGGTACTATGAATTATGGATTGTCATATATGGGATTTCCTTCGGTGTTAGAAGGTTATTCAGATGCTAGTTGGATAAATAATGTTGAAGATTCATCTTCTACAAGTGGATGGGTGTTTTTGCTTGGAGGAGGTGCCATCTCATGGGCTTCCAAGAAGCAAACATGTATAACTAGTTCCACAATGGAATCCGAGTTTGTAGCATTAGCTGCTGCTGGTAAAGAAGCAGAATGGCTAAGGAACTTGGTATATGAGATTCCGATATGGCCTAAACCGATATCACCAATTTCTATCCGTTGTGATAGCAGTGCCACACTGGCTAAAGCATATAGTCAAATATGCAATGAAAAGTCTAGACATTTGGGTATTAGACATAGTATGATTAGGGAATTAATCATGAATGGGGTGATATCTATTGAGTTTGTTCGGTCGCAACAAAACTTAGTTGACCACTTGACGAAGGGGTTAGCTAGAGACTTAGTGAAGAAGTCGGTAATTGGGATGGGATTAAAGTCCATTTAAATCTATTAGTTATGGTATACCCAATTCCCTTCTAATACAACGTTAGAAGCAGAATTCAATGTGGAAAGATCATAGCTAAAGATTGGAGCAATTGTGTTTATCTTCCCAAGGTATGTGCTCAGACCTGCAAGTGATGGCTAGGTTGAAGTATATCTTCTTAATGGTTCTTTTGAAAAATTGCTAATGCAAGTGCAAGATTAAAAGGATCACCTATGTGAGCATGAAGTTTTGCCGCTTCAAGAAGCTTGGACTTGGCTTCCTATATGCTTATTAATGGATAAGGACACATGGCTTGTAAAGTGTCAAGTATGAATAGTAGAGTATTGTAAGAAACATATGTGTACTATATCTTTAGATATTCAAATGGATTGACGGGTTCAATCATTACGACACCCCGATTTTCGAATATTTGGAATGTGTATTTGTACTAAGATGAAAATTCAATCGTAAGACATTTTCTTCTATGCATTTGTTTGATCGTTATACCTGTAAAGTAAATCAAGGATTATACTAAAATGGGGGGAGTTTGTTGGTGATTTTAGTATCATCAATACATTTTGGTAGTAATGTGATTTACTATAGGCCAATGCAATTATGCGTTAAGTTTGAAACGAGTTAGGGTAGTGCGGAGTGCACGCTCGTCGAGCCAAACGCGTAATTGAATATGAATAATAGAAACGGGCATAACGTTTCGTTTGGATAGTTGCACCCGTTCCCAACGGACATAACGTTTCGTTTGAATAGTTGCACCCGTTCCCAACGGACATAACGATTCGTTTGAATAGTTGCACCCGTTCCAACAGACATAACTGTTTCCGAAAAGGTGTGTCTGTTCGTTTCTATTATTGGCCTCCTATATAAGGAGTCTTTTGGTCTCGATTTGGAATACGAAATGATACACTTCCTCTACATTCTGATCTGTTCTCCATTGTCAGAAACAGATTGATTCTTCAAGAATTATCCCCGCAAAGATTTCGTGAACCCAGACAAGTATAGGGTCGAAATACTTTGTTCGGAAAGTGAACGATCACGATTCTTGAAGATATCCAGGATTATCATACTAATTTCTCTAACACCTTCACATAGTGAAAATGCAGAAGAGAGTTAGTAAGAAGATTTAAAGGTAGAGGAAACTTATCGCCCATCCAGTTTGCAACGGCTTTCCAGATGCGGGAAGAGATGAAACAGACATCAAATAAATGGGATATCGATTCGTCTTCGGTAAAACAAAAAACGCAACACTTATCTGAGTTCAAATAAATAACTCCTCTCTTTGATAGTTGATCCCGCATGGGCAGTCTGTTAATGATGAGACGCCAACAAAAAATGAGAATTCTTGAAGGAGCCTTTAAGTCCCATAAGAATGCGAGTTCCGTTCTGATTTCAGTGGTCCAGAAGAAGAGAGAATCGGCCTTAGAGATAAGGTTGTAGCAGGACTTCATGGAGAAGTTACCGTCGGAGGTTGCAGCCCAAGAAAACTTATCAGTACCATCCTGGCAAGAATAACCAGCAGTAATACCAGATTGAAAAATTCGTCCGCAATAAACTGTGTGTCGACATCCAATCGCGGCCCGTCTTTAAGAACACTCCTCCACAATTAAATATCTATCTAAGCGAATTAACTATAATTTTAGTGATTAACCAAATGTCTCACGTCTCATGTGTATGAAATATCCCATATTTTGAAACTAGGCATCGAACCTTTATCATGTTTTATAGTTATCTACACCACTGGGCTACACTTTTGTGAAAGAACAAAGTTGTTAATAGTAAATCCAATAACTCAGAGAATTGATGTTTAAGTTTAGATAGTATAATATTGATTAAGAATGTACTTATACAAAGAAAATGCAAAAGAATAGTCTTGCAAAACTCATACGATAATCAATGCTATATACATCATGCTGCTTTTACAAAACAAACAAAAAAATAAATTCAATAAATTTTCAGATTAACTTTTTATGAAACATAATACACAAAACTTAGATGATGACACAGCTATTAGGATCCTCTTCAACGCTAACTGTGCCGTAATAAGGATTGTATTGTGGTCTCATCTGATGATTATAATAAGCATGTGTTCCATAGAACATCAAAGGATCAATAATATTTATTTTTGTTGAATCATTCTTAGCATCTTCCTTCTTTTTAGGCTCGTCCTTTTTAGGTTCATTTTTCTTTTCCTCTTTAGCTGGTCCAACAGAAACGATTTCAGCATGACAAAACTTCCTTAGCTTAGCCACTACTTTTACTGGATCAATATCTCTTATTAAGGTCAATATCTTCTCTTTCATATCCACTGAAACTGACTCAACCCCTGAAAGGCCAGAGACTGCCTTCATAGCTTTTTGCTTGATTCTGTCTTCATTTATTTCCAACTTTAACACTATTTTCTGTAACACAAAATGAACTAGTTGTTAGGACAAAGCAAAGATTCAAAATTCAGTCTTGAAATTTAAAATAAGAAAAGAAAATTCACCAATTATATTTTGGCTATGATATAGAAAATAATAGTAATTAATCAGGTGTAAAGAATTAACTAACCATCATTGTTATGGAAGCTTGTGAAATGTGAGAGGAGAGCTATAAGATAGAACAATTATTGATGCAAAATAGAATAGAATATAGAGATGCAATGAAGAATGGAGATATGATATTTGAAATTGAAAAGAAGTTATCAAGTGAAGATGATAGTTTGAGGGTTTTTATAGTAATGAAAGAAGAGTGATTGATGACAAAGGAGGGATAAACGTAAACAAGTCAAGACAAATAGTGTATGTGGTTTTCTAGGAAACTTAAGCAGCAGAAATAAAGGACCTTTTCCAATATACGTTCCTTCGTGGAACACTGGAACCTACATATACCAAATTCATGTGAGAAATTTATTATTTTAGATATGGCAGGTTCAATGGTGGACCTAAACTAGACTGTACTAAAGAAAAGTATTTATATATGGTCACTCATTAAGCGAGTACATCCATTTGCCCCCATACTACTTGATGGTGGTTGAGGATGCATGGTCGGTGGTAGACTACGGCGGACACCCCTCTTACTGCCACCACTATCTATTATTATATATATTAAAAGTAAATTTTTATCAACCCAACTCAAAAAGTTAGGTAAGATTACCTCCTTTATAAAATGTTTTGAAAACAACAAACAATTGTAGTATTTAATAAATAATTAATTATGTTAAAATTTGATGGTATAATGTGATTGGTTGGAGATATACTATCCAACTTTTTGTGATGGGTAGAAAAGTTGTCCCTATTAAAATATACTTCAGCATCTTAAATTTGTTGGGGGAGTTTTTTTTTTTAAACGGGAGCATTAATACATAGTGTAGGACTAGACATTTTTGGGAGAGAGACACCACTTATTCACCCAAAATTTTTAGGTGATAGGTGAGTGATTCTCCCATGTTCAGATCACCACATTCCTATCCAATGTGAGACTATCTCCCCGCTTACTTACCCTTGTATTATTATTCTAACAAAATTTATTAATTTAACAACTAATTACTAATAGCTTCGATATAAAATAATTTTATAAATTTTAAGAAAATGTTTATATTTTTCTTGCAATCTTTACATCTATTTCATCATTATTAATATATTCTTAAAAAATATAATTAATTTTAATTATTTATTTAATATAGATAAATTATTTAAGTCAATATAATACAAGTTTTGTTTAGAAAAAACAATACAAACTACTTACAAAACTTAGTTAATAGATAAACATATAAAGTATAAAGTAAGACAAAAAAAAAAGTATCAATCTTAAAATATTTACACTAAAATTTCAAATTCGAACGACTCAAACTCTATGTAATCAACCATCACCGTTAAAATCAAGATATAAGATAAATCTCTCTATTTTTCGAAGAATTTACTTTTTATTTTATTCCTAAAAATCATTAAGTTATATCATTAAATTTTATTAAAATGACGTGAATAACCTTATTGAAATAGACAATCTTTTATCTTTTAATTTTTGGTGAATTTGTCTCTCATCCATAAAATAATGAAGATTTAACATTTTCAAAAATATTGGAGTTAAGAAAGAAAAGAAAATATAAAACAAAATTATTAAATTTTTTTACTATGATGATTTGTTGTATAGAGTCTGAGTCGCTCGAATACAGAATTTCTTTCATTCTTAAAATGATGAAGATTTAACGTATTTAAAAATATTGGGAAAAAAAGAAAGAAAATATGAAACAAAATTATTGAAAAATTCTATATTTCCTAAGTCCAAAGACAAAAAAAAAAACTAAAAAAAAATTTTTTTAGCAAGATGCTTATTACTCAACTAAAAAGATTATTTAAAATTTTAATATTGATCAATGACCTCCTTGAAGTTAAAGTTGAGATAAAATTAAGAGCTATATATTATTTGAAGAACAAAATTTTTACACCATATTTGATACTATATCTCAATTGTAGTATACAATTGTCTCTATATCTCTTTTTTTATCTCATATATTTGTACAAATTTTAAAAATACATTGATATACACCATAAAATTACAAATGACACATTTTTGACATTTAATTTTAAGTGTATAAATATAATTTCTCTAAAATTAAAGAGGACGACTTCTCTATCCATCACAAAATGTTTGGTAGTATATTTTCAACAAATCAATTAATGACAAATCATTTTATTGTATTTAATTATATATTTAATAGTTTAAAATTTGGAGATTTTCAATGCACTTTATTCTATGGGATCTTTTTGAAGTGGATAAATAATTTTTTTTCTTAAATATATTATAATAGATAAATTAATATTCGATGTTATGTCTGTATCATTAAATACCTTCGTTTGTCAATAGGGATAAAAGCCACAACCAGACAAAGGTCATAACTCGGATGATCAACTTCTACCATGAGACGTCAAAAATCAAAGGTAAGACAAATGTTTTAAAAATCAGACCGGAGATCGAACCAGTGAACCTTCCAGTTTAAGATTTAATTGGTTCAACCAGTTAAACCTAAGTCGAACAAGTTTTGGTAGGTCCAAAAAAAATTAGACTTAGCGTCGGCTTAGGCCGATACTACACAAATACACATCACTAGACAGTGTTGTAAGAAACCGACACTAAGGAACATGTACAAGATAGATAGTGTCATCTTAGGCTGAAGCTACATAAATGAATACAACACTATAGTGTCTCCAAAGACCGATGATACATGGTTATATAGTAACTAGCGTCTCCCCAAGCCGACACTAGCTAAATGAATACAACATAATAGTGTCGATATAGGTCGATGCCAACACTAAACATGTTTGTACTATAGCGTCGGCTTTTATGTATTATCATCCATTTAACATTTCCTTAAGTTGGCGCTAGATTTAGTGTCAGCTGAATGCCACGCTTTGCTTCCAAATTTGAAGTGTCCGTCCTAACCGCGACACTTAGCTGACACTAACACCCTTTAGAGTTGGTTTTTTTTCCTTTTAGTGAGGCACTACAACGCGCAAGGCTTTTAAAAGCGCTTTTTTTGGCCTTTAACAGCGCTTTAAAGCGCTGCCAAAGCCAGCGCTGGCATAGGCTACGAAAGCGCTTTTAAAAGCGCTCTGGTAGGCCCCCCCTATAAGAGCGCTTTTCTGAAAAAGCGCTCTTGTAGGCCCCCCTTTAAGAGCGCTTTTCAGGAAAAAGCGCTCTGGTAGGCCCCCCTTTAAGTGCGCTTTTTCCAGAAAAATGCTGTGATAGGCCCCCCTGTGAGAGTAAAAAAAAAAAAAAGCAACATACTAAAGCGCTTTTGTAAAAGCGCTCTTATAGGGTGGGCTTTAAGAGCGCTTTTTCCAGAAAAAGCGCTGTTATAGCCCCCCTATAAGAGCGCTTTTACAAAAGCGCTTTAGTATGTTGCTTTTTTTTTTTTTTTTGCTTTTTTATTAATCTTTGGCAGCGCTTTTAAAAAGAAGCGCTTTTGTATGTGGGCCTTTAAGAGCGCTTTTTAAAAAGCGCTTTAGTAGCTAAATGAGGTATTTTAATGTGCAGCCTGTAATTTAATCCTCCCAGTCGACCTGTAATATTTTCGACCTGTAATATGTTTTCAGCCTGTAATATTTTCGACCTGTAATTTATTTTCGACGATATTATTTCAGCCATCAGTAAGACAATATATATATATATATATATATACTAATATAATACCATTATAATATCCAAAATTATATATATACATCATTACAACATCAATAATATTATAGTACTTCAATTCGACACAAATCCTACATGAAAAAGCGCTTAATATAAAAATGACACAAACCCTCTTTTATTTCTTCCAACTTAAGTTTCGGGTATCCAGCGGTACGGAATTCGTCAAGGTACTACAAAACAAAAAAAAATATGAATGATACATTTAGTTAAATGTAATAAATTATATGAAATTATCTTAAGTTATAAATTCATACCGTGAGCGGAATCTCTAATTGATTTGCCTGAAGGATTTCTTTCATAAACCTCAATACAAAGTATCCGCAATCGTAACTGTTTCGCTGTTGCGGACACTACATAGAAAAACAAATAAGATTCTATAGTTGTGCATTGTTTTATCAAGTAGCATAAATATATTATAAGCAACATTGTGAAAAATAATGTACCTGCACTTGGATCCAAGTAATGTTGCTAGATTTAGTTCGGGATACCTGTGCGTCCCGTTGACTTCGGAACACTTGTATTGATCTAATTAACAAATATATAAAAGCATATGTTTAGATCAATCCCACAAATAAGTAAATATATATATAAATATACACGAATATATATTTAGAACGATCCCACTTACAAATCAACGATGTCCTTCATGGCCGGATAATTGGTCCATTCACCATTTACCGAATTCAGATAATACACGACTTCCCTTATAGGGTTGATAGCAAGCAGCAACCAGTGTGCTCTATAAATAAAAAACAATAGTACTTCAGCTACCAAGGTAACACCACTATTTTGCATAGTACTTTTATCATCCTGTTCTTTGGTATAAAATGTGTATCCATTAATAGCGTATGCGCTATAAGAAAGCACAATTACAGTTGGACCATAGGCTAAACATCTCAACCTTTCTGTTACTGAAGCAGGATCTGAACGATACTTTGAATAAATATGATCCCTAAACCACGGTATGAAACTTCGATTGTGCTCTCGTACTATCCAGTTCTCATTTCTATTTGGATTTAAATCTCGGAGAACAACCTTGTGCATTTCAACATACGGCTCAACCTCAATCTCATTGTGCAGAACATACAAGTGCGCTTGATCCCGTTCGAGCATTGATACTGTCACAACTTTATTTCCAATTAGCCTTTTTCCTTCTTTTTTTTCGACAATATGAGATTTGGGGAGTCCAATTGATTGAACATTTGACAGATATTCAGTACAAAACTCAACCGCTTCTTCAACAACGTATCGTTCGGCAATACAACCCTCCGGTCGACTTCTGTTTTTCACGTACCCTTTTAATATTTTCATATAACGTTCAGCAGGGTACATCCATCTCATATAAGCTGGTCCGCACAATTGTGTCTCTTTCACAAGATGAACGACTAGATGAACCATTATGTCAAAAAACGAGGGAGGAAAATACATTTCAAGATCACATAAAGTAACAAATATCTCTTTTTGCAATGTTGGTAAGATCGCGGGATCGACCACCTTACTGCAAATTGACCTGAAGAAGAAACACAACTTAGTTATTGCGCTTCTTACTTTTTCTGGCAGAATAGAACGTATACCTATTGGTAAAAAATGTTCCATTATAACATGACAATCATGCGTCTTCAAACTCTTTAACTTGAGATCTTTCATGGACACAAGTCTTCTAATATCTGAAGAGTAGCCTTCTGGAACTTTAACTTCACTGAGGAACTTACACAATGTTTTCTTCTCCTTTCTAGATAGAGTGTAAACAGCAGGTGGCAGATATGTTCGTCTTCCTTTCGTCACGGGTCCCAATTCAGTTCTCATCCCCATGTTTACCATGTCCTTCCTTATGTTAAGGCCATCCTTAGACTTTCCTTGTATATTGAGTAACGTACCTATGACGCTGTCAAATACATTTTTTTCAATATGCATAACATCCAGGAAATGTCTTACGTACAACGACTTCCAATATGGAAGTTCAAAAAAAATGGACTTCTTCTTCCACCCACCCTTGACAAGTGAATGTGCAAAAGGCTTGCCAAACTGAGTGCTCACATCTTTCACCTTTTCAAAAATTTGATCACCTGACAAAAAAGGCGGGGTTGTACCATGTTCGGCCTTTCCGTTGAATGCTTTTCTCCACCCACGGTAGTGATGATTAGAATTTAAGAATCTACGATGGCCGAGAAAGACATTCTTTTGACAAAGATCCAATCGTGTCGTATCGGTTTCATCTTCACAAACGGGACACGCCTTTTGACCTTTATTGCTGTACCCGGATAGATTTCCGTATGCTGGAAAATCATTAATTGTTCCAAACAACATCGCCCTCAAGTTGAAACTTTCCTTCCTATACCCATCGTAAACCTCCACACCGTTGTCCCACAAAAACTTTAAATCTTCGATTAACGGTGCCAAGTATACGTCTATGTCATTCCCTGGTTGTTTAGGCCCAGAAATTAGCATTGATAACATCATGTACTTACGCTTCATACATAGCCACGGAGGTAGGTTATAGATCATAAGAATCACAGGCCATGTGCTATGCGAGATACTTTGAATACCATGCGGGTTCATTCCATCAGTAGACAATGACAACCGAAGGTTTCTTGCTTCTTTTCCAAATTCAGGATAATCAGTATCAACTTTCATCCATTGTGGTGAGTCTGCCGGATGTCGCAACTTTCCATCAATAATTCTTTCATCTGCATGCCAAGTCAAGTGTCTTGAATCGGTCTCACTACGATACATGCGTCTAAATCTCGCAATTATAGGAAAATACCATAAGACTTTAGCAGGAGACAACTTTTTCTTATATCGAGGGGCACCACATTTAGGACACTCATTCAACGCTGCATACTCGTTTCGAAACAAAACGCAATCGTTTGGACATGCATGTATCTTATCATAGCTCATGCCAATAGAGGACAACATCTTTTTGGCTTCATACGTTCGATTGGGAAGAACATTATCCTCTGGTAGCATATCTTTCATAAGGGCTAATAACTCTGTGAAACTTTTATCCGACCATCCATTGTCCGCCTTTAAGTTGTACAACTTTAACACCGCAGACAATCTTGTGAATTTTGAACAACCATCATACAACGGTTTCTCTGCATCGCTTACCAACCTCTCAAACATTTTGGGACAATCCGCAAGATCTTCTTCAAGCGCTTCTGCAATCTCTTCGACTCGATCACAATCGTATGTGTCTGTGCAATCGTCGTTTGAAGCATACTTCCTATTACAACTCGACCCAGCATTCCCGTTACTTTTCTCACCATGCATTGTCCAACATGTATAACTTCTATCAATTCCAAACCGTAGTAAATGGGATCCCAACTGTTTCCCGTCAACCTTATCCCCATAACAGCAACCCAAGCAAGGACACGACATTCGAAGCGGGTCTTCGGAGTGCGCAACCGCAAACTCAACGAATTTCCATACCCCTTTCTCGTACTCTTTCGACAATCGGTTTGATCTCATCCATGTCTTATCCATGACTTAATTAAGCTAAACAAATGCTTCTTGGTTTCTCTATCAGGTACTAAGGAATTCTGTCAAGATAATAAATAGCTATCATCATAATAGAATACCTAATCAGAATACCTGATTTCTTAAAGAAGACATTACCTTATTTCAAGGTAATATAAGTCCACAAACCAAAAAATTGGTTGAGAGACACTAAATTGATATTAAAATTTAAAAAGAAGAAAATAACAAACTATAACAAACTATAAATTTAAAAAGTGAAATTTCTTTTTATATTAAAATTCAAACATTTTTTATGAAAGCAAATTTGAACTAAAAAATAGAGAAACACATGTTCCTTATATTATAAATAAAAATAGAGAAACACATGTAACCAAAAAAAAAAAATAGAGAAACACATGTATATATATTTTTTATTAAAATGAACTAAAGTGCATGCAATAAAATTATTCATTTTTAAAGAAAACAAAAAGTGTCAAGTTTTAACATTTTAAAAGGATGAATTCAAGTATTTTTGGAAAATAAGAGGGTGTTATTTCTCTTAAGAAGCAAAAAGTTTAAAATGCAACTCTTAATTTCTATTACTATAGCAACCGTTTGTTATAGTTTTTGTTTTTTTTTATAAATTTCTTTGTATCATTAAAAGTGGTTTTTTTTAATGATACAACAACCATATTTCCATCTTCTAATTTTACTCCAATTCAACAAACCACAACAACCAACAAACAAAAAGCTACGCCAATATTATGGCATAAGAATGACCCCTAATTATTTCCTAATTTTGATCTATCACCATTCATGGAACAAGTTATACACATGTTTTAACTATCAAAACACCATATTTCCATCTTTTAATTTTACTCCAATTCATCATTGAATCTTAGTTTTATGTCACAACTCAAACCACCTAAACTCTCATAAAACTAATAAGGAAGATTCAAAACTCATAATCATACATGTAAGATTTACTAAATCATAATTCTACCATGATTATCCAAACAACAACACAAAACATGATCATCCAATTTCATCAATTCACCATAACTATGAAACTCCCCAGAATTTCAGAATTTCCTCAATCTTTCCACCAAAACTCAGTGTTGTTCCAAATGTCAGTGTTGTTCTAAATGTCAGTTCTAAAGATTCTAAATGTTCCATATAAAATTCCAAACAAATTCTCATAAGCATATTCAAAAACATATAGCAGTATGAATAAGAACATATAGCAACCCACATACAGCATATTCAAAAACTTAGAAATTACCTAAAGGGATGCAGGGAGAACGGAGAACGGAGGGAGAACGGAGAACGGACGGAGGCGGAAACGGCGAACGGAGGCGGAGACGGAGGCGGAAACGGCGGCGGAGACGGAGGACGGAGGAACTGAAATTGATTTAGGGAAGAATCTGAGATTTAGGGATTCTGGGTGTTTGTTCGCGAGGAGAAGAAGAGAAAGATACTGAGAAGCGCTTCTGAAATTAATTGGGGCAAGTTTAATTTGTTTTATTTTAAAACACCTACGAGGGCGCTTCTGAAAAGCGCTTTAGAAGGGCCACCTATGCCAGCGCTTTCTCTTAAAAAGCGCTTTTGTAACCCCCCCTTTAAGAGCGCTTTCAAAAGCGCTTTCATATCCCCCACTATAAGACCCCTATAAGAGCGCTTTTGAAAAGCGCTGTCATACCCCCCCCCCCCTTTAGGAGCGCTTTTAGAAAGCGCTTTCATAGCCCCCCCTATAAGAGCGCTTTTGAAAAGCGCTTTCATTACCCCCCCCCCTTTAAGAGCGCTTTTTTAGCGTGTTTTTTTATTTTGTTTTTAGTGCAACCTATAACAGCGCTTTTTACTAGAAGCGCTTTAGTAGGTGTGCTGCTAAAACTTAAATTTGGCGTAGTGAGGGCTTTTAGTGGATGTTATAATTCAGTTTTCTTGGATTGAAAGTTGTTAAATATTGTGATTGAATTTTAAATCCACTGGTTTCTCTACATAGCCTACAAATACTAGCCCAATAGAATTTATGGAGATATTGTACCCCCTTCAGTCGACTTCCTATAGTTTAGACTTAAACTCTTTGCCTGGAGAATATAGATTTCAAGGATCTAAGGGCTATGCATACTTAATGTGGTGTTACCCGGTCCTTCAAATCGAGTATATCAATCTCTTATGTTAGTTCTGTGATTTTATGATAAGAATCAATTTTGATAAAACAGTATCATAGAAAGATGTTGTGTAAGATGTCTAGACATACTGGTCAAAAATCACTGCAGATAGATGTTAAGCAGGATATCTTGACATGTTGTACCAAACATCAGTGCAGGTTCAGGTTTTACTTCTTGGAAGATTTGATTTATTTAATGAGAGATCCTATGTTATTTTATCTCTCATATTTTTGTAGTACAAGAATGATTTATTTTGGAACAACCGTTTCTATTCCAGTCGTGCACTTGTTTCATAAAATAGGTCAATGTTGAGACATTTTAGGAAACATGTGATATTTGTTCGTTATTTTAAGGAGAAGATTATGTAGAAGATTTGGACCTGCTATTTTTGGATATGCGTTTCAAATCAACTAAAGAGCACGAAGCCCGTGCTTATGAAAATCTATTCAATAGAACATTCTAAACCTAATGGTGTAACTAAGTTGTGCGATTGAAGTGTTTTTTTAGGGTTTTAGTTTGTTCATTGTTCATTGTGAGTCACTCTATTATCATCTTGATATTAGAGTTGGATTGAGTTTGAGTTGTAATTTGTCAATCACTCATAAGCTTTTAAACAAAAGTGGATTGTGTGTCTTGGAAGAGTGTCTTCTATATTTGATTGTCTTTGTTGTTATCACTGTTGTGTGTTTGATGGGAAGTGAGAATGGTCTCATATCTAGGAGTGTCTTAGATAGAAATAGCACGGGTAGTGATTAGGTGAGAAAATTGTAAACAAGAGGTTGTTTACTTAGGCTTCTAACTAATACAAATTTGGTGGATTTCCTCCCTAGCTTGGATGTCCTTAGAGTAGGTGATGTTGCACTGAACTGGGTTAACAATTACCTATGTTATTTACTTTCAACAACGTATTATATCATTATAATTGTTATTGTTGTTAGGACTGGTCTATTATCAGTGTCGTGACATTTGATTTGACATCTAGTATTTGTGTACCAGAATTTCATCTTATGTGGTATGGTATTTGGTATGTGTTTTATCTTTTCTGGTGCATGTTGTATCAAACAAAGATTATCTGAATCGATTGCTGCAAGCCACTAAGGTAGAATGTTCGACAGTGATTTGAATGCGGTTTGGGGCAAATTATAATACATAGAATAAAATGTTGTGATGGGAGGCAAAAGGTAAGAGGAAGTTTTTGGAGAATAAAGTTTAACACACGTGTCCTATTAAATCACACACACACACACACACACACACACACACACACACACACATATTTTATGACCCACTGTTGGATGTTAAGTGTGAAGTGTAGTTTAATTTTCATGCAAAATTGTGACACTTTTAAGCCTTTTCCTTGGCTTTTGATTAAAATAGCTTATGTAAATAAGTGATTCTTGCAAAATGTACATATTTGGTATTTTTAACGTGTTTGCTAGTTTTTCAGTGTTTTATGATCACAAAAGTGCAACAAAAGTTGGGAGAAAAGTCGAATAATCAAAGATTTGGTCGACGCAGAAGGTGTCTGTGTTTAGAACGGCTGGCCCGACGAATTGTGTGGTGTGTAGGCGAGCGTTCGCCCGACGAAGCTCAGGAATATCCGGGCGAGTGAAGGCAGTAGTCCCTGGAGTGATTGGCTTGGGGATTTTCCCGACAAAAGGGAAGGCGAGCGAGATTCGCCAGGCGAGATATCTGGTCTGGCCGGCGAATGGAGATATTTTCTACTTCTCTTGTGCACTATTGTTGGCACGTGTTTTTTGTAAAGGGGATTCGCCCGACGAATCTGGGTGTGCGGCTCTTGTGTATTTAGGCACTTTTGTAGTTATTTTGGGAATATTATCATCATAACACACTTTTGTGACCTAGAAACATTGTGAGAGCAAAAATACCTTTTTCTTCATTTCTTAACGAAAAGCGTAGTTTTTAATCTTCAATCTTTGATCTTTCAAGTTTGAATATCCAAAAGCTTTGTTTGTTGCTTGTTATGCAAGTCATTAGGGAAATGGGTGGCTAAACATCTCTTTGTGTCAAGATTAGAGGTAGATAATCTTATCATGTGTATGTATTTCTCTTAATCTTGTGTTTGTGAACAAGTGATGATTAATATATGGTGAAAAACCTTGTTTTATGGTTTATATTTGATTTGGATCATTATTAAGAAATGAGTTTCATATCTTGACATAGGTTTTTAATCTACCAACAATCAATCTCTAGAAATAATCTTGTGAGTTGATATTCACTAATATCAAGCTTGTATAGTAATCATTTTGATAGTTAGGTTAAGAGATCATATATGGATCAAAATGATAAAACTCACAATATGTTTTAGAGATGAAACATATTGAGAGGATATATGTGATTATATTAATCATTTATGAGTTCACATGCTTTATTAAGAAAATACGTACGAAATAGAATATCAAATCCTAATCTTGACACGTTTTTACTAATCGTTTTTAAAACCAAAACTCGTTTACTGTTACTTAAACTTTTTATGTGATCATTCCGTTGCGAAACAAAAACTCTTTTGAACCTTATGCTCAAAATAATTTCAACTATAGAACGGCGGTAATATCACCAATCCATGTGGATGTGGTAAAGAAAATACCTGTCCTATAAAATGTTTCAACACTGGACACAACAAGAAGCATATTGCATGAAACTGGACAAGCTCAAAGAAGAGATAAGGATCCAACTAAAGAAGAGTGATATATATTTTTCCTAATTGTAATTCATAATGTTGAATGATGCACTATTGGACACAACAAGAAGCATATTGCATAGAACTGGCCAAGCTCATAGAAGAGATAAGGATTCAACTAAAGAAGAGTGATATATATATTTTTCCTAATTGTAATTCACAATGTTGAATGTGTTCCGTGTGACTTTACTAGGTTGTTGGTTGAATATTTGTTGCATTAGTTACTATATGAAAATGTTCGGAAAGTAAGTTATTGTATATGTAGGTGTGGAGTTTCTTGAATTTGGCTTGCAAGCACGTGATCAGTTATTGTATATGTATTTTTCAATGTGATGTTATGCTCAAACTCATTTTGTTGTATTGAGTAGAAGTACCCTTCTACTTCCAATAATACAAATTTTCTTATAAAAAATAAAAAAAAGAAACAAACTAAATTTTTTAAAAAAAGTTACACTCTCATGTCAAAATTGATGGGTCATCAGGAGGATAAGCATTCACATTGAAACAAACACTCAACTAAAATTCAAAGAGTGACCCAAACAAGTTTGAGAGATGTCATATATTCACCAACAACCTTAAGTTAATAAATGTACGGGTCCTCTTACTTATAAAATGTCCAACCTCCACTTTTTCACGCAATACGAGACTTACACAACTCACTTGTTTCTCAACAATCTCTCCTTCAAGAGTCCATCCATTATGCTCCATCTCAAGCGGAAGCTCTATCATTCACATATTTTCACTACCGTTAACATACACTCTTACCACGTCACGAACACATCGACATAACACGCTGCCTGAATACTACTATATCAAGAAGATTTTTGATATAAAGAGTCAGTCTCTTACTTGAACCATTGGCTCTAATATTACTAATAGGTCATTATGAGATGAAAACATTTACATTGAACCTAATAGTAACCTAAAAGTCAAATACTCAGCTAAACAAATATGGGTCTTTTAACATAAAAGTACTCCTCAATGTCCACTTTTTTATGGGGACAACTTCTCTACCCATCACAAAAAATTGGGTAGTGTACATTCCACAAATTATATTGCATTATTTAATTTTGTCCTATTTAATTAATTATTAAATAGTATATTTTTTGATTGTTTCCAAAGCATTTTACATTAAAGGTAACTAATTCCAACTTTTTATGTTGAGTAGATAAGATTCAATTTTTTTTTTATATAAGACATATATAATTCACATTTATTTGTAAAAAAAAAAAACTAAGAAGAATTGAAAGGAGTGTATGGAAAATAGTATACATGTATAAGTACTCTTAAAAGTTAGGTTGGCGAACAAACGCCAAAGATAGATAGCTAACCTCACTTCTTTATGTTAATTCCCACTTTTACCTCTAAACTCTCAATCTCCTATTATTAAATTAAACTTAGTTCATCTTAATATAATGGATATAGTTGACCTTGCAGCTAGCCGCCTTAAAAGATCTCGTTGTCTTATTAAAATGTAAAGTTATGTGTTTTATTAAAGAATAATTTTTTTTTAATAGACATTGGTATTAAGAAATCGCACCAGGAGTGCAACCCTTACAAAATTTTATTTGGAGTTGATACTATTTAGAGGTAATTTATACCAATCATAGAAAATAATCTTAGAGTTGGAATCATTATTACATAACAATCTCCAAGAGTAAAACATAATATTGAATATTCCCGGATTTGTATGATTTATCTCCCAAGAAATTTTGTTCGGTAGCGGAGATTTTGAGTTGGGTTGACGGAAGACATTTGTGGAATGTTCAAGTTTTATTTTCCCGGGAAGACGGTAGTGATTCGGCGGTGGGGGCAGCTGCGGCTTCTTTGCCGACTTGGCACCGGTTTCGTGAGCTAGTGGAGGGTTACATTCCGAGTGATGTTGCGAGTGACACTTACGGTTGGTTCATTAATTCGGATAAGGATTTTACGGTAGCGGGCATTTCGTGGATAATTAATAACTCTAAATCCGTAGCTTGGGATCTTCATGTGATTCGTTCTTTGAAAGTTATGTGGAGCATTCCATTACCGCCAAAGATTAAGATGTTTTCTTGGAGATTTTTCGTCGAGCGCCTTCCATCAAAAGATCTTTTATTGTTAAGAGGAGTCTCTAATTTGGCTAATCCGGATTGTGAGTTTTGTGGTGATCATGTTGAAACTTCTTTTCATCTCTTTTTTCATTGTCATAGGGCGAAAGAGATTTGGAAACATATGTACGCTTGGCTTGGCATACCGGAGGCGATCACCATTGCGGAGTTTCTTGATTTTGGGGTTTTACAAGAAAAGGTGAAGAACATTTGTAGAAAGGCTAAGATCAATGTGGTATGGTTATCTACGATTTGGTGTCTTTGGATCATGCGGAATGCTATCATATTCGACGGGAGTGTTTTTTGTTTTGATGTCGTTTGTTCTAATATTATTTTCCTTTCTTGGAGATGGTTATCTAGCGGATATTCTAAGTTTAGATCCAATTACTACGATTGGTTTAAACTTCCTTTATCCGATGCAATCATTTTCTAGTGTTCTCTATTTGTAAGGGTTGCACCCTTAGTGCGAGCTTTATCAATCAATTGCCTATTAAAAAAAAAAAAAAAAAACAACCCAATAAACTATTAAAGAATAACTTATTGCTCTTGTTTCCGTCATGCATTACATCTAACACATATTTATGTACCGAAAGCTACATGTGATCGTATAATAGTTTTTCAACTAAGTGAGTTTCTAGACCTCATTACCATTTAAACACATAGATTAATGGGAATCATTTCATTTACGCGTTTAAATAAACCATATATTAACTTAGAAAGATCCCAAATAATCAGACCATTGTCATCTAGTATTCATGCAGAAGAGTCAACATTAATTATTAATCTATCTATAATAGATCTATCCTACGTTTGGTGGAATGTTGAACAGTGAGTAACTATATATTGAAAAAATATATAATATTTTACATATGGATCAAAACAGGTGAGATTGTTTTCACACGAGACTAAACAATACAGAGCAAACCTTGGTTCACATGTTTGATTTATATATACAGACGAAGTTGCCAGTAAGGAGTGGAATTATTATAATAAGAAAAAGAAAACTATTAGATCAAGGGTCTATTATTCGTCAAGGGACTTGGACCATTTGGACTATCATATCATTTTTAGGCATGAAGCTACTATGCATTAATAATATTGTGTCAATCTTTGTTTTTGTTAAAGAAACTTGAAATTAATAAACGAGATGGAATTATTATATTGATGACTATTAAATATCGAATCTAATTACTCAAAATAATAAATAGAGTCTACTCCCTTTGGTCTCAAATATAAGCAACAAAAAAAAACTGGGAAGAGTCTATTAAATCACTTGTTTTTGCTTATTTATGACTTGTACATTATCAACTAGTTCATCAACTAGTTGTTCATTTTGTGGGCTATGAAGGTTGGGTTGTTGTCTATGTGTGTTGTATGACGGTAATACAACTAAAGAGACAACAATTTGGGAAGATTTTTTAGGTGAAGAAGATTCTTCATGAGTGTCCATAATATCCACTTTACGTTATTTTTCACTCCCATTGAACTGATCATTTTCAATAAACTGAGCATTACCAAACTCAATTATTTTCGTACTATGACTAGGAAATAAAATATATACCCTTTTAATATTTTAGGATACCCAAGGAAAAAACCAATAATGGTTCTTACATCAAGCTTCTTTTCATGTGGATTATACGCCATTTTGTTGTGGTGTGCCAGACATGATATATTGTGCACATATGCCACTACTTTCAAGAAACTTTGAAAATGGACTTGGACATTGTCATTTCTCGTTATACTTTTCATAATACCCACCACCTCTACCAAACCCCACTATTTTTACTTTTCTATCTAACTTCCTTTCTACCTCATCAATGAATATCTTTGTAATACCCGACATTATATTTATTCGATCTTTATATTTACTAATAAAATCGGTATAAAATAAGATGGATAAATATGATGTATATTCTACTAATTGGTTTTTAGTGCTAACTAAACCTATTAGTGGCAATAGGAGGGGTATAATGGTATTTTTGCCCTTAAGTAGAATAGAGACATGTTTGGATTCCTCATTCTTTCCTTAATCAAAAACAGAATTTTGGGAGAACGAGAAAGAGAAGGAAGCGTGGAAAGAGAGGAAGAGGAAGAAGAGTTCCAAAACTTGGTTCAAGCTTCATCTTTGCATGCAACCGACTTTGTCCCAAATCTTGCTCCTTTCATCATCTCCATCTTGCTTTTAGCTCTGTCATCACCATCTTCTTCAGCCCTAAGGTGAGCCCTTAGTTAGATACTTTGGGTTTGCATGTGAGGGTTTCAATTAGGGTTTAGGGAATATGAGTGATGTATGAATCAATAATGCTAATCATGTTAATTCTGCTATAATCCTTGCCTACTGATGTTTCTAAGTGTGTTTGTATATTATAATTTCGTTAGAACTGAGTTGGAAGTGTAGGGGATACATTTTAGGACTTTGGGACTATCATAGACTCTAGAAAACGCAGAAAAATGATTCTGGTACAGTGTAACCGGTTACGGGTTTTGGTGTGACCAGTTACGCTGTTGAAAATTGGGAAATCTGGGCATTTTGCATGACCGTAACCGGTTACGGTTCCTGGTGTAACCGGTTACACTGGGCGCAGAAGGAAAAATTCAGCAGATTGGGGAATTCATATCTCCCGTTTCGCACGTCCGTTTGATGCGTACCATATACCGTTAGAAAGCTAATTAAGTGTACTATCTAGGAAAATTAGCCTTGGTGTTTAAATAATATTTTTCGGTATATCTGACATACCTTCAGCTAAAGTGCGACACTGATATTGTGTAAATTGTGTATAGTTAGACTGAATTAGCTCATTATTTCTAACTGCTATGTTATGCTGAAATAAGAATGCTATATTATGATGAAATATGATCATTCTATTAATGCCCATTGTTTCGGTTAAATAATTGGGGTTGTGTGCTTGCGTGCTTGTTTATGTGTGTGTGCTGAATCGAAGTAGACCAGGTACTAAGTTACGATTCGGACCGTGGGTCTTTGAGTTGTCTGTGGGACTGCCCTGATCATGAATCTTAGAGGCACATACCTGAACTACCGTTGCAGTGTGCTTGTGAGGGTCTGGAGGCATTTTACTCACTTGCTGTATACACACTCGCGTACTCGGTATGATGGCGTTATGCGGCTAAGTAAGCCTACGCATAACAGGTAAACCATCTCTAATGATGCCATGTAGGCTACATCATTAGGTTCCTACCCGGATGGGCTCATGCGTCGAGACGGCGTGTTGCACTTGCCGTTAACACCACGTGCGTATAGATGGTTAATGGGACGGTGTCGCCTCTTAGGCAAGGTCACCTCGCAGCCGTGTAGGCTTGTGCGAACCCGTTTAACCATGCTTGCAGGGTGCTTGTGCAAGTCTCTTGACAAATAGGCATGGGTGAACCCACCGAGGGTGTGTTAGTAACTTAGTCTGGTGGTATTAACGTACTTCTGGATTCCCCGTTCATGGATGCGGGTTTTGCATACTTGGTTGCTATACTGTGTGTATTTGTTTGAGGCGAGTCCAATGGTGGACAAGTCACTTTGTTTACTCTGTATTTGTACCGGAAGTGAGAATAACCCCGAATCCGTGGTGGATTCGTTCATTTTTGTATGATCCCTATAGATCCGAGCGGACTAATAGGATAGGCGGACTCACTGAGATTTAGTAATCTCATCCCATTCCAATTATTTATTTTTCAGGTGGCTCGAGGCAAGATCGCGGTAAGGGAAAGATGGATTAGATCTCTTGGCGATGCTTGGATGTCTCTTTTAGTTTCTTGTCGTGCTTACTAGTTCGTGTATTTTGGATATGTACTGATATGATGTACTCGTCTTTTGGTCATGATACATTCGACTTATGTATTAGTGTACTTCTATTTCCGCTGCAAACATTATGTAATTGTTGTCCTATGAACCATATATAATACTTTATGCATATTATTCTAGACAAATATGTGTGGGGTGTTACAGTTGGTATCAGAGCAGGTCGATCCTCGACTTTGCTAAGACGCATCATAATGCAGTACAATTCTGCCTCATATGTGTATAATCAGTATGATTCCTTATGTCTTATTTATGGCATTGAGCCTGATCAACTTGATTCCATGCGTAGGACAGACAGGGAGATGGCTGAGCAACGCAGAGGTCCCGGAAGGCCCAGAACTAGGAATGTGGAGCCCGAGCAACCATCCGGAAGTGCAGGCGTGCCTTGGCAACAGATGATGCAACAGATGATGCAACAGAACCAGATGATGGCTCAAATGATGCAAGGCATGCAGGGACAACAACCTCCTACTCAAGCTCCCGTTCCTCAAGCTGCAACTGGACCAGATTTTCGTGCCTTCTTCAGGATGGATCCTCCAGAGTTTGTTGGCGGACTTGATTCACTCTTGGCTCATGATTGGTTAGCTGGTATGGAGAGGGTGTTTCAAGCTATTCAGTGTACTGAAGAAGAGAAGGTGATCTTTGCTACTCAGAAGATGAAGGGACCAGCTCTTAGGTGGTGGAACACTGCATCTACCTATTTCACCACACAAGAGATTCCTAAGGATTGGCAACACTTCAAAGTAGCATTCTTGGAGAAGTATTTCCCTAATAGTGTGAGGACTCAGAAGGAGCGAGAATTCCAGAACTTTAAGCAAGGTGACATGTCTGTTTCAGAATATGTAGAGAAGTTCGAGGACTTGGCAGACTACTCCAGACAAGCTGTTTATGCTCCAGATGAACTATGGAAGATTGATCAGTTCATGATGGGTTTGAGGGCCGACATTGCTCATAGTGTATCTCAAAGAGAGTTCACCACTTATGCTGAGTGTTTGAGGCAATGCTATGTTGCCAAAAACAGTTTGAAGAGGGTTCAAGAAGAGCAGAACCAGAACAGAACTAATTCTAGGGAGCAAGGAAGATCTACTCAACACTTGAGGCCCCGTAATCCTCCCCCAAAGATGAAGCAAAGCCACGGTGACCGTTTCCCTCGACCTCCCTTTTGTGATAAGTGTAGGAGGAAGCACACTGGAAATTGTGACATCTCTTATGTTAGATGTTATGAGTGTGGCGAGCAAGGTCACATGATGAGGAACTGCCCGAAGAGGAGAGCTCCAGAAAAGACAGCAGGTCGTGTTTACACTTTGGATTCAAGAAAGGCCAAGGGAAACAACAATCTCATTGCGGGTACGTGTTATGTTAACAATCAACCTTTATGTGTTTTAGTTGATTGTGGAGCCACTCATTCTTTTGTCTCTACTGAGTGTGTTTACCGACTTGGTTTGGAAGCTACTCCATTACCCAATCCTATGATTATTTCTTCGGCAACGGATGATACCGTGGAAGCTCGACTAATTTGCAAAGATTGTTTGGTGTCTTTTAATGGTCGTGACTTCCCGATTGATCTAATTTTCTTACCCCTCAAGAAGCTTGATGTTATTCTAGGGATGGATTGGTTGTCTCTTAACTCGGTGTACATTGGTTGCAAAGAGAAGGCCATATTCATTCCTGCTGAAGAGATTTCTTCCGATGATGCAATTACCAAATTGATAGAAGGTACAATCAGCACGGTTAATTATCTCTTTTCTCAAGAAAGATCATTTCTTTTGATTCTTTCCAAAGAACCCTCTGTGAGAGTTTAATTGTCGGAGATTCCGGTAGTGTGCGAATTTCCCGATGTGTTTCCTGAGGATATCACTTCTCTTCCTCCGGAGAGGGAAGCGGAATTCTCAATCGATCTTGTTCCTAGAACGGCCCCAGTTTCCATCACTCCTTATAGGATGTCTCCTATTGAACTCAGAGAACTGAAGCGCCAATTGGAAGAGCTTCTTGCTAAGCATTTTATCCAACCCAGTGTTTCTCCATGGGGAGCTCCTGTTCTTTTGGTGAAGAAGAAAGACGGAAGTATGCGCTTGTGCATTGATTACCGTCAGCTGAACAAAGTTACCATAAAGAACAAATATCCTTTACCACGGATTAATGACCTCCTAGATCAGTTGAAAGGAGCCAGTGTGTTCTCGAAGATTGATCTTAGGTCAGGATACCATCAAATCCGAGTGAAGAGCTCAGATGTGCCTAAGACTGCATTCAGGACTCGATATGGTCACTACGAGTTTTTAGTTATGCCTTTTGGTGTGACTAATGCTCCGGCAGTTTTCATGGATTACATGAATCGAATCTTTCAGCCATATCTGGACCAGTTTGTGGTGATTTTCATTGATGATAAGTGTGAATTTTGGCTATCCGAAGTAAGTTTCCTTGGTCATGTCATCTCAGGAGGAGGCGTGGCAGTGGATCCTTCTAAAGTAGAAGCAGTGGTGAATTGGGATCGACCAAAGAGTGTGACTGAAGTCAGAAGCTTCCTAGGTTTGGCAGGTTATTACCGAAGATTTATTATGGGGTTTGCTAAGCTAGCCTTACCATTGACAAGGCTTACGCGAAAGGAAGTTGTTTTTGAATGGACTTCCGAGTGTGAACAGAGTTTCCAGAAAATTAAGAAGAAGTTGACTACTGCACCCGTGTTAGTGATTCCGGATCCAAACCGATCCTATGAGGTATTCTGCGACGCTTCTAAGAAAAGTTTAGGAGGAGTATTGATGAAAGATGGCCAGGTGGTAGCTTATGCGTCTCGAAAATTGAGAACTCATGAAGAGAATTACCCGACCCATGATCTTGAGCTTGCTGCAATAGTTTTTGCACTTAAAGTGTGGCGACATTACCTATATGGCGTCCACTTTGAGATGTTCAGTGACCATAAAAGCTTGAGATATCTTTTCGACCAGAAGGAGTTGAATATGCGACAAAGAAGATGGATGGAGTATCTCAAAGATTATGACTTTGAATTGAAGTATCATCCAGGAAAAGCCAACAAAGTGGCAGATGCCTTAAGTAGGAAAGAATTTCGAGTTGCTGAATTGATGATGTTAGAGCATGGATTGTTGGAGAAGTTTCGAAATCTTAACCTTCAGTTTGAATGGACGCCCAATGGTGTGTTGATTAGTAACTTGAGCATCCAGAATGAGCTACGAGAAAGGATTCGGACATCACAGGAGTATGATGAGCAATTGAAAACGAGCGAAGGCATGTCTGATTTTGTGAGAGCGCCTGATGGAGTAATCTTGTTTAAGCAGAGAATGTGCATACCGAATGATTCTGAGTTGAAGCGTTTGATTCTTGATGAAGCACACAAGAGTAGATTTTCAAATTCATCCTGGATCGACCAAAATGTATCAAGACTTGAAGAAGGACTTTTAGTGGCCAGGTATCAAGAGGGAGATTGCAGAGTATGTAGCACAATGTTCCATTTGCCAACAAGTTAAGATTGAACACCAGAGGCCAGGAGGAATGTTGCAACCACTGGAGGTACCAACGTGGAAATGGGATTCTATCTCTATGGATTTCATTGTGGGATTACCTCGTACTCGAGGCGGACATGATTCTATATGGGTAATAGTGGATAGGTTGACTAAGTCTGCTCACTTTTTACCTGTAAAGACCACTCACAAGGTGATTCATCTTGCAAGGCTTTTCATAGAAGAGATCGTACGGTTGCATGGCGTGCCATCTAGTATAGTGTCCGATCGTGATCCAAAGTTCACTTCGAGATTCTGGAAGATGTTTCATAAGGAATTGGGGACTAGACTGGATATGAGTACGTCTAACCATCCTCAATCCGATGGGCAGACGGAGAGAACAATCCAGACGATAGAAGATATGTTGAGAGCTTGCATTTTAGAAGAAGGTGGGAGTTGGAAGGATCATTTGCCGTTGGTAGAGTTCGCATATAATAACAGTTACCATGCTAGTTTGGGTATGGCTCCCTATGAAGCTCTATACGGGAGAAAATGTCGATCACCATTGTGTTGGGCCGAAGTAGGGGAGAAGAGTATTCTTGGATCGGAGATTATACAAGAAACCACCGAGAAAGTTAAGATGATCCAAGATAATCTCAAGAAAGCCCAAGACCGACAAAAGAACTATGCGGACAAGCGAAGGAGACCTTTAGAATTTGAAGTTTGTGATCATGTGTATTTGAAGGTCACTCCAAGATTGAGATTGGGAGGACCGTTCAAAACACGTAAACTTAGTCCGAGGTATGTGGGACCATATCAGATTACGAGCCGGGTAGGTGAAGTGGCTTATCAGTTGGTATTACCACCTTCACTATCTGGGCTGCATGACGTATTCCACGTATCTCAACTCCGGAAGTTTGTGCCCGATACTTTCCATCCTATCCTTCCGGATTCTGTTGATGTAGAACCAGATCTTTCCTATGATCCTCAACCTTACCGTATCCTGGAGCGTGCAAGCAAGTCTCTACTAAGTAAGGAGATACCTATCGTGAAGGTGATGTGGGATGAGACGCGTCCTGAGGAAGTTACGTGGGAGCTTGAGTCAGAGATGCGAGAATCCTATCCTCACTTGTTTTGGTAAGCTTTCTTTGAATTCGAGGACGAATTCTATTTAAGGGGGGGAGAATGTAATACCCGACATTATATTTATTCGATCTTTATATTTACTAATAAAATCGGTATAAAATAAGATGGATAAATATGATGTATATTCTACTAATTGGTCTTTAATGCTAACTAAACCTATTAGTGGCAATAGGAGGGGTATAATGGTATTTTTGCCCTTAAGTAGAATAGAGACATGTTTGGATTCCTCATTCTTTCCTTAATCAAAAACAGAATTTTGGGAGAAAGAGAAAGAGAAGGAAGCGTGGAAAGAGAGGAAGAGGAAGAAGAGTTCCAAAACTTGGTTCAAGCTTCATCTTTGCATGCAACCGACTTTGTCCCAAATCTTGCTCCTTTCATCATCTCCATCTTGCTTTTAGCTCTGTCATCACCATCTTCTTCAGCCCTAAGGTGAGCCCTTAGTTAGATACTTTGGGTTTGCATGTGAGGGTTTCAATTGGGGTTTAGGGAATATGAGTGATGTATGAATCAATAATGCTAATCATGTTAATTCTGCTATAATCCTTGCCTACTGATGTTTCTAAGTGTGTTTGTATATTATAATTTCGTTAGAACTGAGTTGGAAGTGTAGGGGATACATTTTAGGACTTTGGGACTGTCATAGACTCTAGAAAACGCAGAAAAATGATTCTGGTACAGTGTAACCGGTTACGGGTTTTGGTGTGACCAGTTACGCTGTTGAAAATTGGGAAATCTGGGCATTTTGCGTGACCGTAACCGGTTACGGTTCCTGGTGTAACCGGTTACACTGGGCGCAGAAGGAAAAATTCAGCAGATTGGGGAATTCATATCTCCCGTTTCGCACGTCCGTTTGATGCGTACCATATACCGTTAGAAAGCTAATTAAGTGTACTATCTAGGAAAATTAGCCTTGGTGTTTAAATAATATTTTTCGGTATATCTGACATACCTTCAGCTAAAGTGCGACACTGATATTGTGTAAATTGTGTATAGTTAGACTGAATTAGCTCATTATTTCTAACTGCTATGTTATGCTGAAATAAGAATGCTATATTATGATGAAATATGATCATTCTATTAATGCCCATTGTTTCGGTTAAATAATTGGGGCTGTGTGCTTGCGTGCTTTAGTGCTTGTTTATGTGTGTGTGCTGAATCGAAGTAGACCAGGTACTAAGTTACGATTCGGACCGTGGGTCTTTGAGTTGTCTGTGGGACTGCCCTGATCATGAATCTTAGAGGCACATACCTGAACTACCGTTGCAGTGTGCTTGTGAGGGTCTGGAAGCATTTTACTCACTTGTTGTATACACACTCGCGTACTCGGCATGATGGCGTTATGCGGCTAAGTAAGCCTACGCATAACAGGTAAACCATCTCTAATGATGCCATGTAGGCTACATCATTAGGTTCCTACCCGGATGGGCTCATGCGTCGAGACGGCGTGTTGCACTTGCCGTTAACACCACGTGCGTATAGATGGTTAATGGGACGGTGTCTCCTCTTAGGCAAGGTCACCTCGCAACCGTGTAGGCTTGTGCGAACCCGTTTAACCATGCTTGCAGGGTGCTTGTGCAAGTCTCTTGACAAATAGGCATGGGTGAACCCACCGAGGGTGTGTTAGTAACTTAGTCTGGTGGTATTAACGTACTTCTGGATTCCCCGTTCATGGATGCGGGTTTTGCATACTTGGTTGCTATACCGTGTGTATTTATTTGAGGCGAGTCCAATGGTGGACAAGTCACTTTGTTTACTCTGTATTTGTACCGGAAGTGAGAATAACCCCGAATCCGTGGTGGATTCGTTCATTTTTATATGATCCCTATAGATCCGAGCGGACTAATAGGATAGGCGGACTCACTGAGATTTAGTAATCTCATCCCATTCCAATTATTTATTTTTCAGGTGGCTCGAGGCAAGATCGCGGTAAGAGAAAGATGGATTAGATCTCTTGGCGATGCTTGGATGTCTCTTTTAGTTTCTTGTCGTGCTTACTAGTTCGTGTATTTTGGATATGTACTGATATGATGTACTCGTCTTTTGGCCATGATACATTCGGCTTATGTATTAGTGTACTTCTATTTCCGCTGCAAACATTATGTAATTGTTGTCCTATGAACCATATATAATACTTTATGCATATTATTCTAGACAAATATGTGTGGGGTGTTACAATCTTTATGATGTCAATCGATTGAGACCTTTCATGCAATAGTTACAAATAATAGTAACACGAGATCTCACTAATTAAGGTGATGAAATAATTTTCTCTGCCCCAAGAAAGGACATTGAAGGGACCACAAATATCAGTTTGTATTAATTCAAAGAGTTCATTGTTTCTTGTAGGCGAATTCTTTGATATTTGTTTGGTGTGTTTTCCTTTAATGCAACCCAAACATATGTTCCAGTCACCAAAATCTAATTGAGGTAATATTTCACCTTTCATTAACCCAATTATTCTTTCTTTGGATATGTGACCTATCTTTCATTTTCTTTTATGGGTTGGATCAAAATGAATCCCTGCATAATATGTGACACATGACTAGTCACGCATGAATCAAGCCACAAAGTATTATTCGATGTCTCAATAAGATTTGATTCAAAATTTACAAAAATATTAAAAAAAAATCTTTTTGAACAACATCTTGCTTTTAGGAAAATCCTTTTGAAGTGTCTATTCTCCTTGCAGAAATATCACTTATTTTTCTTTTGGACTCCACCATTTTTAACCTTTAGTGGAGCTTTGCCCTTCTACTTGTCCTTCTTGTCGGGCTTGACTTTACTACAACTGGCTCCATCATGAGTCATGAGATGAATATGACTATCTTTCATCTTCTTTATCTGTTGGAATATGCCTTAAAACCTTTGTTGACGGAGAGAAAGAAAACATATTTTGAGATTGTCAAGAATTCAGAAAGCCGAAAAGTAATGTGGTTCGAGTGATTTACGATATCGGGTTCGGTCGGTTCGGTTCATTGATCCATTCATTAATGTTAGAATATTTTATATTAATTTGGAGATCATATAAATTGATATACAAAGATATTATAATATATTTATAATATTCTAAAAGATATTATAAGATATATTTATAATAGTCTAAAAGATATTATAAGATATATGTTTATAATAGTTTAAGAGATATTATAAGATATTTATAATATTTGAGAGATATTATAAGATTATAATAATATATTTTATTCTAACAATTAAGGAGATATTTTTGGGATTTGGTATGGATTTGTTGGATATTGGCTATTATAAATATGTATCTCTTCTATTATTATAGTGTGACAATCTTAGAGTTTACAGCAACAAGGGAGAATAAGGGTTTAGGGAATTTCAAGGGAAAACTTAGAAAGACAAAGGTTTTTGGAAAACCTTTGGAGTTATCTAATGGGATTGGAAAATACTTCTAAACACCTTGGGTTTGAGTGATTCTTATATTGAGAGTTGGAGAGATTGGGAAACACTTGGGTAGAAAATAGAGTTTGTTCTTTGGGAACTGCGAAGGCTATTTTCTTGTAACTCATCTGTAATCTCTTGTAACAACTTTCTGAGTATAGTGAATTGGAGAGCTGCTCTCTCCCTCAAAGTAGATAGTTTGATCGAACTAGGTAAACAAACCTTTGTCTTTTTCTCGCCTTATTCTGTTATATTATCTGTGTACGAATTATTATTGTTGTATATCATTTATGTTGGTTGCTACTTTTCTTTGCCTCACAAATTGATATTGAATTTTGTCGTAATTAACAAAAAGATTCACAACATTATCTCTTTTCTTCTTGAACCAACGTGACCTTAATTTTTTGAAAGTTCCATTTTTTCTTTGATGGTGTTGAAATTCACCTAAAATTGACAAAACTCTAGGGGAGACGTGTTAATGATAAATTGTATAGGAAAAAATTCATTCACATAGTTTAGACCATTGAACTTTTTCATTGTATTACTCAAACAAATATATTTGTTACAACTGCAAATTTAAGACATGTTCATACATTATGCTTTGAATAAATGTTATGAACTCAAACTAGTTTAACTGCAATCATGTATCTAAATTCCCCCTTGGGCGATGCCTTAATACATTAATTAAAATAAATTGATGCTAAATGAACATACTTTAACGAAAATAATCATACTCAAAACAACATGCATGTCTATCTTTGGATATACAAGCAACAAGTATGAAAAACACATATTTTTAATTTTATTCATTAGAAGTTATGATCCATCTTTTGATGATCTATATATATATATATATATATATATATATATATATATATATATATATATATATATATATATATATATATATATATATATATATATATATATATATATATATATATATATATATAATTATAATTATAATAAATTTTTTTTGAGTAAAAACATGTTGCCCATATAACATCTAAATCAAAATTTATTTCCATAATTTAGAATTGTAGACTTTAATAAATTTGACCACTTTGATGAATAGCAAATTCTTAATATAATAATTCCAAAACAATGAATTATATTTAATTTAAAAGAAAAACTATACACTATTTGAAGCAGAAGCATTTAAAAAGATTAAAATGGCAATGTTACAAGTCAACCAAACCAAGATAAGCACCCAATTTTATTAACCGGTAACAGAGCCTTTAAAAATGACATGCACTAGTACAAATAACATTTTTTATGATGAAGCTTTCACATCGAATATGCTAAAAACCGAGAGTATTAGTCCTGAGAGCGTAATAGTTGATATTTTTAAGAAAATAAACATCATTTTCCGGTTTTCTCAAAAACCGGGGTAACATAGCTATAATTGAGCGCCATATTTGATCCATAAGAAAATAATAAACCTATTCTCTCAGTTTTTTAGAAAACCAAGCGAGTATAGCTATAAAGGATCTCGCTTAGATTCCCTATTTGTTCATGTAAAGTTTTTTTAAATGATTTCCCATTTGGCGTCTTTCCAGATATCATGTTTTTCTTTCTTAATTAGTAATTCTCAAAATATTTGTTATATTACTAAACAAGAATAGGTAATAATAGAAAAGGAAATATTTCATTGATAATAATAAATAGGACAACAAATAACTATTACACATATTCAAACTTCTGACTCCACTCAACTTCAACATTATCCCTATTAACTATCTCTAGCTGAGAGACAAGTTCAGAAAGAACTCTAGCTTCCATATGGTATGAGAAAAATCATTTCACTTCTTCGTTACCTCTCTTCTTTAGTCGAGGTAAAATGCATTTTGCATCCGAGGTTAAAAGCGCTTTTTGTAGTAGTGATGTTATATATATCATGTTTCTGTATATATGCATTGATGGATACTGTAATGTTCCAATGTGCATGGATATATAACTAATACAATGTTACTGAATGTGCAAATGCTTTGATGTATAAAGCTTCAGTACTATGGATACTGTAACGTGTTATGTATTTGTACGTGTTATATACTATTGTTTTGTTCTGTATAGTTAATTCATTAACGTCCATATAACATTACAATATGCTATATATCTTTTCATTTGCATGAAATTCAAATTCGACAACTGATAGAGAGTAGAATTATATTATTTAAGTTAATTTAGAATTTATATTGATGTATTTATGTATTGTTATTTAGTGGGCTCTTATTAAAATTTGGGCTTTTAGTTTTATTATCCATTAAGAGTATTATATAATGTAGTCTCATAGAGACATTTGAAATCATCAAAGAAATCAATGAAGTTTATTTCTCATTCTTGAACATCAAAACCTCCCACGACATACCAATTTCACCCCACCATAGACACCACTCCTACCACACCTTCATTTCCATCTTTTTCATTGGAAATTTTTACACCTTATTATTCTAACACTCACGTTGCATCATCATCACCAAGTTTGTATTTAAATCATGGATATTCTCCACATCTACAACCTACATATGACCATTACGAAAATAGATCATCTGCAGCTTTTTGGGTCCAGCCTTTCCTCATGTTCTCATCAATTGGCTGAAATTTCATCAAAAACTAATAAACAAAAAGTGCAGTTTTGGAAAGAGTGAAAAATTATAAATGAAGAGGTGTGATGAGAGCATAAGAGATAGCAGAAGAGAATTGGCTGGAGAGAATCCAGGTCCGACTATTACATACCATTCTACCAACAAAATATCTCAACTCCTTTTATTCCTCCCTAACAACCCACACCAGAGCTATCAGATTCAACATCTCATCATTCTAACATTTTTCCAAAAGACCACCACAAATATCACCAACAACAAACAACATCTTCCATTTCATCTTATCTACATCCATCCTATAACATTTCCCAGCAAACTCACATGTGCACAGATTCAATTGAAGAAATTTTTCAAGAATGTCTTCCGAAAATATCTCTGGCAGAAGTAAAATACTTCAATAACAAGAAAGCTATTGATGAACAAATATAAGCTTCTTAGAAACTTTTTAAAGAAAGATCTCAACAACGATCTGATTCCTTAAAAAATCACGAGAAAAACTCAATGGAAGTTATGTATTCAAGAGAGATGCAGAACAACAAACACAAGAACAAAAATAAAAAGATAGTTTTTGTTCACACTTAATTTCTCCAACGAAACTTCCGGCGTCATCTCCGACGAAATTTTCGGTGTCTTCTCCAGCGAATTTTTGGATGTTTTCTCTGGCAGTACTTCCAACGATATCTCCGACGAAACAACCATTTTTTCTGTTTACAAACTTGTTTTCGCGAGCACTGGATTTGCAACAGCCATAGATAAAACCATCGAATCTGCAACAACCTCCGGCAAAACTGTCAGATCTGAATTCATAAGTACTGGAACCAACCGATTTTTGCATCTTAGTTTTCGACCCTGGCGGTGTTGAATACTCTTATGGCGATAGACTTACAGATTGCATCATGGTTTTTGATCCCGATGAAAAAAATAAAAGAAGAAAGTATAACGTGAGATGGAAAGAGAGAAAGAAGAAAGAGAAAAAGGAAAAAAGATGTCACGTATGGTAACCGGCTGTCTCTTGCCAACCATATTTCACTCTTGCTTTTACACGTGACACTTTTATTAAAAAAAATTAAAAGAAAAATATGTCCACAATTTGGTATTCGCGTGAATGGCATTTGGATTATGCTAGAGGAATTATGTGTTAAATGGCTAATTCTTTTGTTAAATTCTTTTAATTCTTCTCATTAATTTAGAACCTCCAGGATAAGGTTCAAGTGGACTCCGCGATAATGATAGAGAGTAGAATTATATTATTTAAGTTAATTTAGAATTTATATTGATGTTTTATGTATTGTTATTCAGTGGGCTCTTATTAAAATTTTGGCTTTTAGGTTTATCATCCATTAAGAGTATTATTTAATGTAGTCTCATAGAGACATTTGAAATCATTAAAGAAATCAATGAAGTTTACACTACGCCAAAATTCACTTTAGAAAGCGCTAGAAAGACAGCGCTTTTATCAAAACGCGCTGCAAAAAGTTGAAAAAAATCGCTAAAAAAAGCGCTGCTAAAGGGAATAGCTAAGAAAGCGCTTTAAAAACGCGCTGCTAAAGGGAAAGATAAGAAAGCACTTTTTAAAAAGCGCTGCTAAACACCATAAGTTAGACAGCACTTTCTGAAAACGCTGCTAAAGGGCATAGATTAAAAAGTGCTTTATTATAAAAAAGCGCTGCCTTTTGTCATTATATCTAAATTCTAAAATTAAAATACAAAAACCCTAAAATACCAATACACGATATTTTCTGCAACTCACTCACCTCCATTCTGCAACTCACTCAGCTGTTCTCACCTCTTTCCTCCATTCACCACTCACGGAAACCGTCGGCCTCCGTTCTCACCTCTCACCGTTCACGGAAACCGTTGGTCGCCGTTCTCACCTCTCACCGCTCGTTTTTCCTCTCACGTCTCTTCAATCTACAAGTTCTTCACCAATTCGACTTTGATTCAAACCCTAACAACGAGGATTGAAAACGTTCGCGTTTTGCCCTGCAGTGTATGCATTGTTCTTTTCCTGATTCTTTATGTTTTGATTTCGGCTAGTTTTTGTTGAGTCGTTTTGCTCTCGTTCTTTTTCATGCTGCTTATTCCACCATCCAGTGTAACCATAATCGATTTGTTTTGATATTTACTTGGTTGTAGATAAGAGCTTGTTGAAGGTGGTGATTGAACTGTTTATTGGATTGTTGCTTTGTTTCTGGGCTGCTCTTACTGTGCTTGGGAAGTTTTTGTCCATACACCCACAATCTGATGAAAATAGGTTTGTTTTTCTATCATTTTCTATGTTAGTTTCATTCTATTCAATTATTTAGGGTTCTTGCTATAGTTGTTTGTTTTTAGGTTGCATTTGTTCTGTGTGCTTATTTAGACTAGTGGATGTGAATGGTCTATTAGGAGATTTTGTCTAAGTTATTTGGTTTGAAAGATTTACTTTTATGTTAAAGAAGGGAGAAGACTTGTAGAGTGTAACCTTACTGTTATTTCAATTGATATTATTTTAGAAGAAAGCTCTCTGCTATTGATGATTTAGTTGTCAAATATTTATCATGTTAAATGGCTATATTAAATGGCTATATTAAATGGCTATGTTAAATGGCTATATTAAATGGCTCTTATTCAACAACTGTTTAATTTATGAGTAGTTTTTTAGGTAAATTCAATCTCTTTTCAAGGTTTTTTTTAGGTAAATTCAATCTCTTTTCAGTGATTTTATGAACTTGAGTTTGATCATGATTAGACCTAGAATTGCTATGTTTAACCTCTGACTCCATGTGAGGGAAACCACTGAGCTTGAAGCAGTAGAAAATATAGAGAACAGCCAGTTATAAAGTGATCTAATATTTTTCATGTGAATGATATTGGTGGGGGTTTAGTTAGTGGGATAAGATTGGTGTTTGATGTTTTGTCGTCCTAAACGGATGTGGTAATTGGTTTGCATTGAGTATATTGTTAGCAAATCTTTATAGGATATGTTGGAATTACATAGACTTCACTTTGATGTCAATTGAGTATTTATTATGTGAAATCACATTTCTGTATATGATCGAATGTTCATGATGCCTGGTAATGTACAATTGATCTGACTTGCATGTGCACGAGTTTGCACTTGTGACTTGCTTATGAGCAAAACCTTGACTAATATGGAATTGGAGAAGTTCTTGCATGGTTATGTAGTTTACCTTTTGCCATTTAAATATTGGGTATGTCTATTGGCATTAACTTTTCTTGTTTAATAATTTGCAGCTTCAAAAGATACCTACATTTATAATAGAGCTGTGGAAGGAAGATATATGCTATAAAGACGTAAGGTAAGAAGTATAATACATCTTAAAAAAATTATGACTGATTCTCCCTCCTTCATAATGTATTTGGTACAAGTTTATTCTCCAGTTATATTTTATTTATAGATTGCACCCAATGTTCTGTCTTGTCCTGTTTTAGTCCTAAAATAGAAAAATGTACCAAATATAGATTAGAACCCATATTTTCTATTTCGTATAAATCTATATTGTATACCAAGTACCAACTTTATGTTGGTATAGTACATATAATTCAGTTGTACATAGACACATGTGCAACTTGAATATTGTAAAACTTAGCATTTATGGCTTTAAGTAGTGCATACAGTTGTTACTGAGTAAAACAAGGATAATGATAACTTGATAAAGAAAGTTTATAATGAGTGTCGTTATGTTTTGCTAACAGTTTTGCTTTAGTGTTAGGGATGCCACGAGTTTAGATTTTAAATTTTTATTCAAGATATTATAGCAGGTCGGCATGCCGAGTTAACCTCACCTTGTCAATTGTGAACTTTAACTCATGAGCTGATTGAAAGAGTATAAATTCTGGCCAGACCTACGTGTAGACTTCAGATTCAAATGATGTCCAAAAAAATGTAAGTTGGTGAAGTAATTCCAGGGAGTTTGTTATGAACTTCCTACTTCCTAGCCTGAAAAGGTTGTTGCTAAGAAGACCGCGGCTAAGAAAAAACCTACTCCCAATAAGTTTAGGTCGTGCCTTTTAACTTCTTTACAACACTCTGATATTCCGCAAGGAAACACCCGTCTTGTACCTATGGAGGAAGATGTGTTTGGTATTGAGCATCAAGAAACAATTGGTATGGAGGATTTTGAACAAATTTTTGAACATACGCAATTAGGACTCGGTGTTATTAATACATACATAAGGTATATCCGATCTAATTTGTTTAATTAAATGAACAATTCATTTACTCATTTCAAATGTTAATGAGGTCTTTTATTTAAGGTTTTTGTATGAAAAATTGATGCACCCGAGTGGATTGAGGCAAAGATTCGCTTTCTTAGCTCCCTTCAATACCAACTTAGGGTTAATCATATCTAAACCAGATGAAGTCATGGCGTATGTACTCAACCGTTTTATGGCCAGCATAAATTCAGAAAAGTTGTTCTTTTTACCGTTTAATACCTGCAACGGGTTAGATTTTAATTCTAAATTCATCTATTATAATTTTTCATATTTTTACATTGTGTAGAAAGTTTTCATCTCACATTTGTTTTGCCTTACAGTGGACATTGGTTGTTGGTCGCGATTAATCCTATCAGTGAAGTTGTATATTTTCTGGATTCCTTACACAATCCAGTTAGTACATACGTAGCTATGAAGAAGTTGGTTGATACGTAAGTGAGATTGTTCTAAATATTCGTGTGTATATTTATTTATTTATGGGAATTGTTTTAAATTATGCGTTTATGTTTTATTAGCGTTATACAAGTTTTTCGAGCACAAAGAGGAAGTCAAGTACCAAAGAGTAAAGCCAACAACATCACATGGATTCGAGTGGAGGTATATTAATTAATTATCACAATTTTGATTATATAAATAGTGATGATACGTGATAAAACTTAGGTCTTATCCATATTTTCTTTCCATGTGTAGTGTTCTGGGCAGCATAATGAAGTAGATTGCGGTTTTTACATGTTGCAGTTTATGAAAGAAATTCTTCTTTCGAATCAAATAGAGATTCCGTCCAAGGTATGGATTTCTAACTTAAGAGTTATTTTAATATTTAACACATATTTCTCATATAATTAAATAGTTTTAACTTAAACATACCATGTTATATTATTTTGTAGTACTTTGATGACTTCAAGTGTGCTACTTACTCAAAATCTAAGTTGAATGAACTTAAGTAAGAATGGTGTCAATTCATGATTGAGTTGAAAGTTGTATAGGTATATTGAAATCTTATTATAATTGATGAGAATTTTGAGTATAGCCAAGTGCATGTTGCAATATTTGATTTATCTACATAGATTATTTAGTGATATGTAGGCCGTTTGAAATACATTCGTGGCAAATGTAGAATGGTTTTATGTACACTAATGTAGAATGTTTTTCACCTTTATATTATTTTGTTTTTGGTTTTCTGTTATTCTGTTTTGTGATTGTAATGGTTTGATGCAATTGCAGGATATTGAAGGGTAAAAAGGTTGGCTGGCAAGAAGAAAAAGTAGATATTTAGCATCCTTTTGACTTGTGTAAAAAATAACAATGTTTTGGATGATGCAATTGTTTTCATTGAATTGGATGTAATTTTGTTTTTGTTTATTAATATATTCTTAGCATATAAAAAATCCAAAGTTTATTCGTGTATATATATATATTCTTAGCATCTTAGCTCTGAAAAATAGAGTTTTTTCTTTGTAGTTTATATGTGAAATTTGTAATGGTATATTGTACAAGTGCAAAATGTGGTGAAAACCTGGGGCAAGCCTTTTTTAAATAGATCCATCTAAAAATTTCGTGGACATTAGACAGCGCTTTAAAAGAGAAGCGCTGCCTAAAAGCTATTTAAAAACTTTGTTTTAGAAAAGCGCTGCCTAAAGGGGGCCTTTAACAGCGCATTTAAGAAAAAAGCGCTGACTAAAGTGGGCCTTTAGCAGCGCTTGTAGGAACAGCGCTGCCTAAAGGTGGCCTTCAGCAACGCTTTTAAGAGGCTTTTTCTTAAAAATTGTTTCAGAAAAGCGTTGTCTAAAGGGGGACTTTAGCAGCGCTTTTAATATAAAAGCGCTGTCTAAAGTGGGCCTTTAACAGCGCTTTATAGGTAAAAGTGCTGACTAAAGGGTGCCTTTAGCAGCGTTTTTAAGGTGAAAAAACGCTGCCTTTACCTACGTGTTAGCTGAAGATTTCGTTTGAGAAGAATGTCCTTCGAAGATTTGGAATTCAAAGGAAGATGGTTACTGATGATCATCTTTGAAGATAAAATGACTACTGATGGCCATGCTTCGAGAATGATGTTTAAGTTGGAACAAAGATAGTGAGCGCCGAAGCTAAATTCGAAAAGAATGGTCTTTGGGACTTAGACGTTTTCGTGAAATATGCAAAGTACTGAAGCTTAGCGTATTTTCGTATTCTTGTTTCTAATTATGTTGCCACGCGTCGAAGGGAGATTCAGGCGGGATGATTTGAATTTCGAAGTAGTTTATGTAATCGAACGAAGACAGATGGCATCCCTGGATTTTCTGTGGGCAACGTGGCATTAGATTAGTGTAGGACCGTTAGGGTCGAAACTAGTATAAATAAGGGTCTTAATGTTAGGATTCCGTGTGTTCATTTTGTACAAATCACTCACATATTACTCAAGTATCAAGTGTTAAGAGAAAGAGTTCGCTGAGAAATGTACGTATGACACCAACACCATTTTAAATACATGTGTATTTTTCTTTATTCAAGTATCTTTCGATATTACTGCATTCCATTTACTTTATGTCATTTATATTCCTGCACTCTTTACTTTCATGTCATCTAATTTTCGAAGCATTTAACTTTTCTGCACTTTAAGATTCTTGCACCTTTACAGTTTTGTCTTATGTTTTATCTTTAACTTACCTTTCGCTGATGTTATATTTACGTGTTTAACAAGGTGATTGCTAATCTTTATTTCCATGATTAAGTATTTCTTATTTCGAGACGCACCAACCATAGACATAATTCGAACTATCATGAATAACAACCTTTTTGACTATGTCCTAGGATCAATCTAGTCGATCCTGCGAGTAACCAAATCATATTTATTATAGTTTGGAAGACTAGCGGTTGTTTACCGGAAATCACCGTAAACAAATTGGCACGCCCAGTGGGACAGTGTCAAGCAGATTGTTATTAATCGATTGTTTTGTTTTGTCTAGAAAATATCAAGACCTTGTATGAACCTTAGGAACGGTAAATTAACAAACAGTACACAACCGATTCCCAAACGAAGGTACAACAAGAAAATGGTCGTTACGACCAATGCAGGGGGGATCAAGATCCCCCACAAGGGTCAGGAACAAGAGCGGCAAATTCTACGCATGTTTCGACTTCTACTCAAGGAGCGCAGGATATACCGGGTCCGACTGGATCGAGACCTACGGATAGTTCCCAGGCTATACCTGAAAATAATGCAGCAACGACAGGGACTATTCCAGTTTCAGTGTCGACTACCGCGCCTCCATCCTCAAGTGGGAGCGAAATGCAACTTGCCTCGACAAATGCTGCAAATCAGTTATTTACCCCAGGATCATCCGCGTTCGAATGGAGACCAAACAGTCAATATGGAATGCCATATCCATACATGACAGGTACACGAGGAGCAGGACCTACATACACTGCAACTAACCTAGCAACATTTTCGCCAAATGCTGTTTCAGTGGGTCGAAGTGCACAAAACACTGGCTTCTCTGCCCAAATACCCAATTTTACCACAAGCAATCAAGCAGCATTCCGACAAGAGATGGACGCAAGTAACCACGATATGTTAGGAATTCTGGCCAAAGAATTAGCGTCAATCTTAAATCCATTAGCAACCAATATTGCTAATACTAATCGGGAGAATGTGGAAACTTTTCAAAAAATATCTTCCCAAATGAATCGAATGGCAGAATTCATGGGAGTTCAACAACCCAAGTGGAGAAATAACCAATCCTCTTATCGGGAAGGCGATCCCATTCTAGAGCGTATCCAAAATGCGGTTCCTCCGCCTGGTGCAACCATTGCTGGCGTAATTCCTCCACAAAGAACGACAATGGTCAAAAGGAATCGGGTAATAGATTTAGAGGCTTCGAATCAAAGAACTGTTCCCGTCCAACAAGAGTTTGAGGAGGAAAGACCCAGATTAAGGGTAGTAGGTAGGAATGAATACCCAGACGAAGTAGTTCAGAGAGTCAGGAGAGAAAACCTGGCTACAGAGAATAACCTAACTGCCATGATAGAGAGAGTTATGGCTAATAATGGCCTCTGTACTGGACTTCGACGTCCAAATTATACATCCCCCATAGCGGATTATATTATGCAAACAGAATTACCAAGAGGGACCAAAGTACCCAAATTCACAAAGTTTTCAGGGGACACTAGTGAATCAATGGTGGAACATATTGCCAGGTATCAGACAGAAGCATGAGATTTAGCAGGGAATGAGGATTTAAGGATTAAATACTTCCCTAGTTCGCTGACAAAAAATGCTTTTGTTTGGTTCACTACCTTACCCCCAAATTCGATAGATGCTTGGGCAAACTTGGAAAGATTATTCCATGAACAATTCTACATGGGTCAGACCAAGATAAGTCTGAAAGAATTGGCTAGCATCAAGAGGAAGTTCACAGAACCTATAGATGAGTATCTAAACAGGTTCCGTTTGTTCAAGTCAAGATGTTTCACGACTGTCCTAGAGCATGAACTAGTCGAAATGGCTGCTGGTGGTTTAGATTATTCAATTAGAAAGAAACTGGATACTCAATATCTAAGGGATATGGCCTAGTTGGCAGATAGAGTTCGACAGGTCGAACGCTTAAAAGCAGAAAAGGCTAGGGCAAACAAAGGCTACAAGAAAGAAAGGGTAGCATACATCGAAGCAGAAGACGTTGATAGCGAATCTTTCGAAGACTCATACAGTGTAGAAGAGGTCGAAGTAGATCTAGCCGAACTAAAAGAAGCACCACCTTACGCTTGCAAATTACTTACCCCTGCCAATGGAAAAAATCCAGTAGAGAATGATAAGAGTGATAGATTTCCTAAGAAAACTTATACATTTGATGTCACTAAGTGTGACGAAATATTTGATTTACTAGTGAAAGATGGCCAAATGATAGTGCCTCCTAATTCTAAAATTCCTCCGTTAGAACAACGGAAGAAGAGAGGTTTTTGTAAATATCATGGTTTTTTAGGCCATAAAACCTCACAATGTTTTCTTTTCAGGGATCTAATTCAGAATGCTATCAGAGATGGACGTTTGAAATTTGCTGATAAGGCCAAGAGCCACATGAAGGTCGACACAAACCCCTTGAACATTGCTGACACTAACCTGTGTGAACCACTTGATGTCAACATGGTATAGGTGTCTGAAGTCGAAGTTGCTGAGCCAGAAATGATGTCAACTGGAAAGCAGGCTACTGAAGGCCTAAATAACAATACAGTCTTCAATACTGATGTTGAAGAATCCTATAATGCAGAGACGACTGAAGTTTTGAAAGAAGAAACCAGTGAGGCCACTGAAGACCTCAGGGTGAAACTTCAACAAATTCAGATTTCTGAGGCCCCTCCAGCAGTTGTTAACATGGTCAATGTTAGACGGCCTCTGTCTGAAATTGACGAACTGGAAAAATGGTTGACAAGGCAAAAGGGAAATATTAAAATTCCGCCAAGAGGAGAAACCTTGAAAGATTATCTCTGGAATTGCCATGAAAAGACTGGCGGAAAACAATGGATGTGTCCAAGATGTTCGATCATGCGGAATCGAAGGGTCCAGGCTAACTTCGAAAGGGCCCTGCGAGAAAGATTGGAACAACCATGGAGAGGAGGAAATCCTTTGCTAAAGGTATACCCAAAGATGGAAGAAAGCTTGGTGGGCTTCCTGGTCAAATGCCACAGGGAAAACACTGAAATTGCACTATGTCCCAGATGTGGAGCAGTCTATGACGAAAAACAGGCACGGTCATTCGAAAGGGTGTATTGCTATATGGATAGAGAAACTCAGGGACTTCGTCCTAACCTATATGGTTTCGATATATGGACTCCATCGAAGAGACCTGACAGCCCACATCCTAGAGCTCGAAGAGTCACATTCAAGGTCCCTGCGGACGTACCTAGGGACAGATGGATGCAAGCTGGTGCAAGGACCAACAAATGGCGAAGTTGGGACCAAGGGGGAAGAACTGCAATGGCGTACAGGAAGCAATTCCAAACCTCAAATCGAGAGATGTACAGGTTGGAGAACTACAAAGGCAAAAATCCTATGTCCAGATCCCAATGGAGGAGACACCAGAAGATGAAGAAGGCTCAAAGAGAATACAAACCGAGGGAAATTGGAGAATCTAGTAGTAACCAAGTCCCAACCCAGGGGGCAAGGTCAAGCAAACTTCCAGTGGAACGCAAATTGTTCGATTCTGAAAATGAGAAAGAAGAGGAAAAGATGCATTCCAGCCCTTGGAAAGAAGATGATAGAATGACAAATGATTTTGACTCTGATGGGGTATCATCTATAAACCTCAACTGCAATGTTGTGTCTATACTCCCTCACGAGTTTAATCAAGAAACTGAAGTTGAAGATTGTGAAGAGGCTGACGTCGAAGAGATGGCGAAACACAGACCTGTGTGTTACTATGTGCTGAACAATGGTGCAATTGAAGAGCAGAATGCTTTCTTCGAGAGGCCTGATGCAGGTATGCGAAACCATTTGAAACCACTCTACATAAGGGCTAAGATTGAAAATGTTGGCATTAATAAAGTCCTGGTAGATGGAGGGGCAGCGGTGAACCTAATGCCCCAATACATGCTGAAAAGAATTGGTATGTTTGATACTGATATAAGGCCACATAACATGGTTTTGTCTAACTACGAAGGCAAAATAGGGCAAACCTTGGGAGTTGTCCAAGTAAATCTAACGGTGGGTTCAGTCACGAGGCCAACTATGTTTATGGTCATACCAGCAAAAGCAAATTATAACCTCTTGCTCGGAAGGGAATGAATCCATGGAGTTGCTGCTGTGCCTTCGACAATGCATCAAAGGTTAACCATTTGGAGAGAAGACGGCATAGTAGAGAATATCGAGGGGGATCAGAGTTATTACATGGCTGAAGTTAATCAAGTTAATAAGACTAACTTCGATAAGAACTTGGCAAACATAGGACCTTGCCATGCTGCGGAAGATATATACACCCCAAACAAGAATGCATTGTATTACTTGTCTTTGCACCCAAATGGGTTCCAATGGAATAGGGAAATAATGGACGGCCCAGAAGATACCGCACCAATAGAGCATTATCCAACAATACGGCCAACAGGCTGGGATGACGACGTTGATGATGTCTGAGTAATCATTCTTCGAAAAGATTTCGGCTTATATAGCCGAGAATAAAATAAAGACGGCTCTCGAAGCCGAATTATCAAACATGTTGGTTAATGCAGGTCTAAGAAAGGAAGAAACGACAGATTCGGGGATACATATGATCCCCCAACCACCTGAAGATCCAGTTCGAGTCGAAGAAATCTCAGGAGAAGATTCGAGTCAAAGGTTAGACGCAATCTACGACGAAGAACCCTTGGGATTCGAGAAGGACCCAATGGCATCAAACATAAAAATGTTAGCCCAAGATCCACTCGAAGAAGTAAATCTTGGAGACGAGGATCGAAAGAGGATAACATACGTCAGTGCGAAATTAGACCCAGCGTTGAAATCAAGAGTTATCAAGTTGTTAAAAGAAAACAAAGACTGTTTCGCTTGGGATTATGACGAGATGCCTGGTTTAGGAAGAGACCTGGTTGAACTAAAGTTGCCAATAAAGGAAGGGAAGAAGCCCATAAAGCAGACTCCTAAAAGGTTCGCGCCAGAGATCCATTCAAAGATTAAAGCAGAGGTCGAAAGGCTTTTATGATGCAAGTTCATCAGAACCACGAGGTATGTTGAATGGATTGCTAATATTGTACCGGTTATTAAAAAGAATGGTTCATTAAGAGTATGCATAGATTTTCGTGATCTGAATGCAGCAACTCCTAAGGACGAATATCCCATGCCTGTGGCAGAAATGCTAGTAGATTCAGCCGCAGGCTTCGAATACCTAAGTATGTTGGATGGATACTCTGGGTATAATCAGATCTTCATTGCAGAAGAAGATGTGTCTAAAACAGCTTTTCGTTGCCCAGGGGCAATAGGCACCTATGAGTGGGTTGTAATGCCTTTCGGTTTAAAGAATGCTGGGGCAACCTATCAAAGAGCAATGAACTCTATATTCCATGATTTTATAGAAACATTCATGCAAGTATACATAGATGACAGCGTTGTGAAATCTATTTCAGATTACGATCATCTTGATCATCTAAGCCAATCATTCGAAAGAATGAGAAAACATGGCTTAAAGATGAATCCCCTTAAATGTGCTTTCTTTGTGCAGGCTGGAGAATTCCTGGGCTTCGTGGTCCATAAGAAGGGAATAGAAATTAACCAGAATAAAACGAAGGCTATCATGGAAACTAAGCCTCCATCCACGAAGAAAGAACTGCAGTCCTTATTGGGGAAGATAAACTTCTTGAGAAGGTTTATATCTAATTTGAGTGGACGCACGCAAGCTTTCTCCCCTCTACTTCGACTCAAGCAAGGAAAGTTCGAATGGCGTGCTGAACATCAAGAAGCTTTTGATAAAATCAAGCAATACTTGATCCATCCACCAATTTTGTCTCCCCCAAATGGGAAGAAGCACATGCGCCTGTATATTTCGGCTTCAGATAATACAATTGGCAGTATGTTAGCGCAAGTAGATGAAAATGGCATCGAAAGAGCCATTTATTATTTAAGTAGAGTACTCAATGATGCAGAGACTAGGTATAGCGCAATAGAAAAACTCTGCCTTTGTTTATATTTCTCTTGTATCAAACTTAAGTATTATATCAAGCCAGTTGATGTTTATGTTTCGTCTCATTGTGATGTTATCAAACATATGCTATCAAAGCCAATATTGCATAGTCGAATTGGCAAATGGGCTTTAGCCCTTATTGAATACTCACTGATATTTCAACCTCTTAAGGCAATGAAAGGTCAGATTGTATCAGATTTCATTGTTGACCATGCAGTGGTTGAGAACCCTCAACAATTTGTAGAGTTGAAGCCTTGGAAGCTATACTTCGATGGTTCGACTCATATAGAGGGAACTGGTGTTGGAATGTTGATAATTTCTCCTGATGGAATTCCAATAAAGCTCAAGTACAAGATTGAAGGTCCCTTATGCTCCAACAACGAAGCTGAATATGAAGCACTGATTGCTGGACTTGAAGCTTTGTTAGAATTGGGGGCAACCAGAGTCGAAATTAAAGGAGACTCCGAACTAGTGATTAAGCAACTAACAAAGGAGTACAAATGCATCAAAGAAAACTTGATCATGTACTTTGTCATAGCAAATAGGTTGCTTAAAAAATTTGAATATGTGGAGTTAAATCACGTCTCAAGGACCAAGAATCAAGAAGCAAACGATCTGGCACAGTTAGCCTCAAGATACAGGGTATCAAAAGAGAAATTAGAGGAACTGATCGAAGTAAGAGGAAAAGCAATGGCTACCAAGCTTTCCCTAAGTGATCTGGAGAATTCACAATTAGGTTTTGCCAGCAAAGAAGAGTTTGAAGTACTAAACATAGACTCTTTAGCAGACACAGATTGGAGGAGTCCAATTGTGAACTATCTAAAATATCCTTCGACAGACACGGATAGAAAGGTGAAGTATAGAGCTTTATCATATTTCCTGATGGGGAACGAATTGTTCAAGAAAACTCCTGAAGGAGTCTTGTTGAAATGTCTGGGTGAAGCAGAAGCATATTTGGCTCTCTCAAATGTACACAGTGGAGCATGTGGTGCACACCAAGTGGGACACAAAATGAAATGGCTTCTGTTTCGATAAGGAATGTATTGGCCTTCTATGTTAAAAGACTGCATAGAATTCGCAAAAGGGTGTCAAGAATGCCAAGAGCATGCAGGTATTCAACACGCTCCAGCGAATGAGTTAAGTTCAATAATAAAACCATGGCCTTTCAGAGGCTGGGCACTAGATCTGATTGGAGAAATTCACCCTAAATCCTCTAAGGGTCAAAGATACATACTAGTAGGAATAGACTACTTCACAAAATGGGTCGAAGCGATACCGCTGGCGAATGTGGACCAAGAGGCTGTGATTGAGTTTATTCAGAAACACATCATATACAGATTTGGAATCCCAGAAAGTATAACCACAGATCAAGGATCAGTGTTCACTGGGCGAAAGATGCAAGACTTCGCCAAAGAAATGGGTTTCAAGTTGCTTACTTCTACACCTTACTATGCTCAGGCAAATGGACAAGTCGAATCAGCGAATAAGATAATAATCGGTCTAATAAAGAAACATGTAGGAAAAAATCCTAAGAGTTGGCACAAAACTTTGGACCAAGCGCTTTGGGCTTGTCGAACATCTCCAAAAGAAGCTACAAACACTACGCCTTTCCAACTGACATTTGGACATGATGCAGTACTCCCAGTTGAGATATATTTGCAGTCAGTTCGGATACAAAGACAGGCAGAAATCCCTCCTAACATGTATTGGGAGTTGATGATGAACGAATTAGTATACTTGGACGAAGACAGACTTCGAGCATTGGTGATGATAAAAAGACAAAAAGAAAGGGTGTCTAGAGCATACAACAAAAAGGTGAAAGGTAAAACGTTTATCAATAATGACTTAGTTTGGAAAGTTATTTTACTTATAGATCGAAAGAATCAAACACTTGGTAAATGGTCCCCACACTGGGAGGGACCCTTTCGAATCTTGAAAGTATTCTCGAATAACGCTTATGAGATAGAAGAGTTAGCAGAAGATCGCAGGATCCTAAGAGTAAACGGAAAGTATCTGAAGAGATACAAACCAAGCATGCACGAAATAAAGATTGCAAAAATGTAGATATTAAGGTATACTACGTAAGCCAAAATGGTTGAACTAACACCAAAATGGCTTTGTGTTCAAACAAACATGTATGGCAAATAAAAGAAGACAAAGAAACTTCAAAATATTTTCCATTAATATTAAAGGAGTACATTCATTATAGGAAAGGTGGTTCCCAAAATATTGAAGATTACAAAATCCAAAACATAAAAAACCTAAAACAAACCACCTCCTAGTTGATCCTTTGATCTAAACCCTCTAGGGGCAACATGGGCAAGCTTTCCGCCTCGAACATGTCCATGGATCCAGAGTTACGCATCCTCCTTACTATTCCCTTTTTGAGGAATATGTAAGATAAGAGCCTTCCATATGGAAGACACGTTACGACCCCTTGACGAGCAGCAAACATAGAAACTGCTTCAACAAGCCCTTTGAAAATCATTAAAGGGAAGTTGATTTTCTTCCCACGGAGGGCACAGAGGATAAATTCCAAATCCTCCACCATGATGCTGTTTTGATCATGGTTTCGTGGATGAAAGTTACCCACGAGGAGTTGATGACAAACCCTAATGACCTTGGCGCTGAAAGAATCATTATCCATAAGAGTCCTCAACAGAAGATGAGTAGTCATGTTGAAGCTGTTGTCGTCAAAAGTCTCACCAGAATTATTGCATCTCATCAGGTTAGAGATGGTGGAGGGAGTGATTCTAATGTGGGCACGTCGAACCTCAGAGACTATAGTGGTTCTGCCTTCCGGATTTATGCGTAGAGACGCAAACATCCAAAAGTCTGCTAACATGTTGGGATAAACAGGTCCCTCCAGGATTTCATAGTAGAAATCAAGTTCTTGGTTAGCAAAAAGGGCACTGATGCTTATGAAATTTTCCTCAAGTTCTTCTTCAGAGAGTTTGAACTCCTTTTTTAGGCAAGCCCTAATGTTGTCATGAGTGAGGGGTAGTGCCATGGGGAGAAGAGAAGTTTGAAAAGGGTTTTTTATGACTCTGTGTTTGAGAGAATGCAAGAAGAGAAACGAAGTTTTTGACAAGAGTTTTGAAGCAAGCGTGAAGAAAGAAGTATAATGCTAATCCTTTATATAGACCTGGGGCAATAAAGGAATGGTTTAATTTTAATAATTGATTAGACTGCGTTTGGTATTCCAAAGAGAAGTTATGGCTTCCGCCGTTTCCCGCCCTTGGAAGTTGAGATGTAATCATGAATAACTGGTGCACGCACGTCTCAAAGAGACGTTTTGAAGAAAGTGACGTCATCACTTAATGATGGTTACGGCTAAGGGAGTAGAAACGTCAAGTCTAGGCTAAAAGGGTTGCGAAGGATAGTCAGGTCACGTGCTTACATTTATTAAAATTACTGTGACAATACAAAAAATGTATTTTTGCAAGTTTGGAGAAGTGCTAGGGCATTACTTACGACAATTGCAAAATAAAATATGTGGGGAGATTGAAAGATAAAAGTTGCACATATGTATATATTCCTGGAGGAATTCGATTACAAAACAAAATAAGTGCGCATTACAAAAGGAAGTACAAGGTTCAAAACGACTAATTGAAATCCCTAGGAAGATTGTCCTTTATCTTCGAATATTGAACCTCCCATGAAGACATGCGAAGTTCAATCAAAGCCCGTTGTTTCTTCAATTCTTCGATTTCGGGCACTAGTTTCTGCGCAGCTTCGAAATGCTGGATTCCTAAATTTGCAACTTCAGTCAATTCCTGCTCATTGATTTGTTGAATTGTTGCCTGACGAGATTCATCTTCTTTTATCTTCTCTTCGAGTTTAGTAATTTCATGCTTCCAGGATTTGATATTCTGCTCACATTCGTCATACTCTTTTTGTTTCTCTAAGCGTTTAAGCTTGAGAGCGTCGCCCTTCTTCGTTGCATCAGTAACAGCTTTCCAAGAAGAACTATGAGAAGCCACCTTTGTAGTAAGTTGTTCATCAACATTTTGCTTTCGAAGAATGTTTGACTGAAGCTGTTCGATCAGAGAACCCAGCAAAACAATCACCTCTGAGACTTCTTTGGAAACCAGAAATAGATCCACTTTCTTCAAAAGTTGGTTTAAGTTATGACATTTGGTAGGATCCTTACTTAGAACTTCAACAAGGTTGGTTTCAAAGAACTTTTCCTTTATCTGATGAAGAAGACTAGGAATATCATTTTTGTCACCAGTCTCCGCTTGAACAGTTGAAGAAGCTTCGAGCCCAAGAGGCGAAATGCTATCAATATTCATCATGGCCTTGAGGAAGTTGAGGGGGTCAGTTTGTTTAAGTTTCTCCAATTCTGAAGGAGTAGGCTTTGCTGGGGCAGGCGTCGAAGTAATTTCAGGAGAAACTATGGTCCCAAAGGGTGAAGTTTCGTGAAGACCAGCTGTGGCTACTTTGGAAGTTTCCTCCATAGCATCTTGTTCAGATACAGTATCCTCGCTGCCAGTTAGGTGTCCAGCTGCATTGTTACTACCTGAACATTGACGATCTGCTCCCATATTTTCGCTATTGTGGGTAGGAGGAGAATCATCAGTTGAATGGCTTTCTTCAACTGGCATAGTAGGAATAATGGTCGCAAGGGGCTGAGCGTCTTCGACAACTGGCGAAAGCACGTGAGATTTGTCTGCATTGAGTAATTAGAACACATTATGATGGGAAGGTTGCAAGAAATCTTTTTGTCATAAGAAAGAACATGCACTTACCTTGGAGATTATCAAGGTCGATGGTGAGGTTGAAGGCTTTAAGATCAGAAGTGGCTGTGCCAACATCATCCTACAATCATAAGGTAAAATGTTAACTTAATTGTTTAAGTTAAAATTTATAGAGATGATTATGTTGTGAAATCCAAATACCTTGGTTGGAATGTTATCTGGACTCGAATTGTGGCTTTCCACAACGAGGACATTACTAGCGGCTTTCAGGGGTGACTCTTCAGAAGATACTTTATCACTTGGCGAAGTAATCTTCGAAGAACCAGACCCCTTTTCTTTGCCTGAAAGAGTGACAGTCTTCTGTCTTTTCTTGTGTCCTTGCCTGGTGCGAGGAGGAGATTTGTCTTCATCGTCTGAAACAACTGTATGAGAAGCTTTTTGCTTCGAATGTACCGGAGGTTTCGAAGTCTGAAGAATATAAGTTGAGCAAAGTAACTACTATCCACAAAAATATACAAGTTGGAATATAAAATGCGTATGTACTGTGGGTTTCTTGCCGGTCGTGGTAGAATCACTCCTACTTGTCTTGTTGCTCTTCGAAACTCCAGAATCCTTTTGTACAGCGGCTTCTTTGATCTTTCTCTTTCGAGCAACGACTGTAGTTGAAACTGGAATCAGTATTTCAGCGGAAAAAAGAAAAGTTAGTCGAAATTTGTCTAAACCCAAACCTTCAGGTATTGGAGTCAAGACACGAACATGTTCAAGATCTATATGAAGATGTCCTTTGAAAGTATCCAGGGTATGCTTAGTCGAGACCACTCGTTCAGCGCGTTTTTTAGTGCTTTCCTGAAGAATTTTAAAAGCGTTCCCACACACAAACCAGTCTGGGAAAGGAGGGCTTAAAGCCACACCAAAATCAGCACTTGGCAGTGGAGGGAATTTTGGAGGAATAAGTTTGAAAGCCACTTCATAACGCAGTTCTGGTCGAACAGACGGGGGCAGTTTCAACTTATCCAGTTTAGCAGAAAACTTTTCGCGTAAAATGACTGTAGCTTCACGAACGGTCCGACTAAGATCATTAGGCCTGTAAATAGTCTCAAAGAATTTTTGAAAGGCTTGGATTTCTTTAATATGAGTCGAAGTACCTTTGTGAAAGTTTTCCTGCACATCAGCAAAAGCTTCAGTTAGTTCTCGAGTAAGACTCTCAGCATCGAAGATTTGCATGATGTAGTAATCTGTCCACCATTGTTGGAAATCTGGAGTAGAATAAAAGGAAGGTTCGAAAGGAACAGGAGAGAGATTGGTAACACCAGTGTATCTGACGATTTTTGATTCACACTCATCTTCAGCTAGATACAAAGTATGTAGACACATATGGTTCCTTTTCTCATACAGGCATTTGGGTTTTATTTGAACCAATCCAAATTGTCTTGATACCAGATTTGGTTGGTAGCAGAGAAGAACACATTGGCCTTTGGAGGGTCGAAGACGGTGATAGAATAGCCTTGGGGTAAGAAAAACTTCCCAAATAATCATGGATTCAGTTTGTTGATCTAGGGACATTGCTGGAAACCTTCGAGTGAACCATTCAGGACCCACTGTCCTTTATACGAATGGAGCCATTGAAGGGCTGAATTGATAACACTAAGCAAACATCATGACATATGCTAAAAAAATTTCGCGAAGCTTCCCAGTTTCTTCTTTAGGAGTTAGCAAAGCCAACCTGGTTCCTTCTACAGCTCGATTTTTGATATTTGGATCTTCTTCGTTCACAACACCTCAAAATGGGAGTTGAGTCTCGAAAGTAGCATTGAGCCACAATTGCAGCAGCCAGAAGGGACCGACAAAAAGCAGGGATCCTGTTGTATAATTCTTAACAAGGTCTGTTGCTTCACCTAGATTCTCATAAAGAAACCCTAGAATTAACTGGCTCAGGTTTAGTTGTGTCCCAACGTGTAGTTGATTGGCCATACAAAGATACCTCTTTGCTACCTGTATGGACCTAGAACAGAAAACGCACCTCGAGAGCCATAATGCTAAGAAAGCAATATGCTCTTCGTCCGAGACTACCTCATTATTCTCGTCATGATATTGTTGAATGAATGCAGTATAAGTAACTGTTGCTGCGTTAAAGTTAATGGTATCGATATCCATGACATTGGGGTCAAAGGTTTCTCCGGTTGGTCGAAGCCCTGTGATAGCAGCTATGTCAAAAAGAGTGGGGGTGACCATTCCACATGGAAGATGGAACGTGTTATCGGAAGCATCCCAGAAATGAACTGATGCTACTAACATGGTTTGGTTGTATTCTAAACCTGTCTTAGATAATTGGATTAAGTCATAAATTCCCAGTTGTTTCCAGAAAGAAGCCTTTTGTTTTTCTACTCTTGCTAGCCAGGCGTAGTACAATTCAGGATCTTTTGCTAAAGGAATTGACCTAAAAACTTTCACAAAATTGGTTACATAGTTTAACCTAATTTTCTCTAAGGCTGAAGGGGTTACAGTCGAAGTATCTTCTGCACCATTAGGATCTGCTAAGATTGGACGGCCATCTTCATCTATCTTATTCTTACTAACTAAGGGCCTAGTTTTATAATAAGCAGGAAATAATTTATTCAAAGCAGAATTACTTTCTCCTGGTAAAGGTCCCATAAAGGCATGAGTTTTTCCAGAAAGTTCAAAGGGAATGGTTACCTGAGAAGCATAAATGGCGCACACTTCTGCAGTATTTGGGTTTGGTATGTACTCTTGATCCCCCATATGTGTAGATTTCTGAAGTTTCAAAGCGGGTTGAAGAACGTTTGAGGAAGACGCCATGAGTAAGTTTGATTTGGAAAATGGGTTTGAATGTAATCAAAGACGTTCTTTTTCTGTGGAAAGAATGAGGAAATAAAGGTGAAAGTTATGTGAGGGTAGGAGTTCAGGTATTTAAAGGTTTAACGGAAACCTTTTCAAATCTTTTGGGTAAAAGCCAAGAGACACGCGGCAGGCGTTGATTTAATCCAACGGCGGTCGAATAGTTATTAGCTTTACTCCTAGTATATAGGAGTAATGATCATGAAGTAAGACCAGAACGTGGGAATGTAAGTTATGAGTAGACATCTTTGAAAATGACAAGATGTTTTGGAAACAGAGTCATAAATGATTTTGACGTCAGTCAATAGTCTCGGAACTCTAAAACGAAACCTTATTATAACAAGAAACGCCTATTTCTCTTGTTTTTCGAAATAGGCATTTATTGGGGGCATTTTGTTAGCTGAAGATTTCGTTTGAGAAGAATGTCCTTCGAAGATTTGGAATTCAAAGGAAGATGGTTACTGATGATCATCTTTGAAGATAAAATGGCTACTGATGGCCATGCTTCGAGAATGATGTTTAAGTTGGAACAAAGATAGTGAGCGCCGAAGCTAAATTCGATAAGAATGGTCTTTGGGACTTAGACGTTTTCGCGAAATATGCAAAGTACTGAAGCTTAGCGTATTTTCGTATTCTTGTTTCTAATTATGTTGCCACGCGTCGAAGGGAGATTCAGGCGGGATGATTTGAATTTCGAAGTAGTTTATGTAACCACACGAAGACAGATGGCATCCCTGGATTTTCTGTGGGCAACGTGGCATTAGATTAATGTAGGACCGTTAGGGTCGAAACTAGTGTAGCAACCTGCCCTAAAAATTTAGACTTTTAGAGTCGCCACCTATTCTGAAGGGCGAATAGGAAACCCTACGCAGATATGAGATTCGGGGTAAGTTATTATAATCAGGTCGAGGGAAGGTGTTAGGCACCCTCAACCCTTTCCTATTGGCTTTGAATCTAAGGGTCAAGTTTATGGCTAAAATATTCAGGTTTAATAGCTAAAGAATTGAATAAGGGAAAGATTGAGATTTTAGGGAAGGGGGCGGCGGCCGCTGGCTAGGGTTTGTTAGGTGTTGCCTGCGCTGAAAGATTGGAGAAGGAGGATGAACAGGGTCGGTCGGGTCTTGGGTTTGACCCGGCCCACACGTGAACCGTCCCATGTTGCATCCTTAGCCCAATAACTCATTTGGGTCCAAAAAATGGACAAAAACCAATAACCCAATTAATTAATTTCATTAGTCAACTAATTTCCTATTAATCTTATAACAATTAACTACCAAATTCTTTTAAAGCTAACATTAATAATAATGTCTATCCGGTAAAGATTAGTTTCGATTAACTCTCCAATTAGATTAATAAAATTTTAAATAAATACTAATTTGTTGAAAAATTAATATTTATTGGAAACTTTAGAGAATCTAAATGGGCCTAATGTTGAACCCAATTTTTCTATTCCTCAAAAGACACCCCCTTATCTTTCTTCTCTCTTTTTTTTTTCAAGGAGCAAATTAGGAATGGGCCAAGTATCAATTGGATTTAGAAGAATTTGGCTATTTACACCCTCCCTTTTATTTCAAACCAATTTATACAGGAGTTTTATAGGAGAGCGAGTTTGATAATACATATATCAAACCCTATGGCTCCTAATTTTTAACTCCCTTAATAAATTGACATGAGAATCACATCGGGTAAATTTTGGGGTATGACAACTAGTATAAATAAGGGTCTTAATGTTAGGATTCCGTGTGTTCATTTTGTACAAATCACTCACATATTACTCAAGTATCAAGTGTTAAGAGAAAGAGTTCGCTGATAAATGTACGTATGACACCAACACCATTTTAAATACATGTGTATTTTTCTTTATTCAAGTATCTTTCGATATTACTGCATTCCATTTACTTTATGTCATTTATATTCCTGCACTCGTTACTTTCATGTCATCTAATTTTCGAAGCATTTAACTTTTCTGCACTTTAAGATTCTTGCACCTTTACAGCTTTGTCTTATGTTTTATCTTTAACTTACCTTTCGCTGATGTTATATTTACGTGTATAACAAGGTGATTGCTAATCTTTATTTCCTTGATTAAGTATTTCTTATTTCGAGACGCACCAACCATAGACATAATTCGAACTATCATGAATAACAAACTTTTTGACTATGTCCTAGGATCAATCTAGTCGATCCTGCGAGTAACCAAATTAAATCATATTTATTATAGTTTGGAAGACTAGCGGTTGTTTACCGGAAATCACTGTAAACAAATAGGCACGCACAGTGGGACAGTGTCAAGCAGATTGTATTAAAATTGTATTAAAATTAATAACAATAAAATTCATCAATAAAAGATAGAAACTAAGTCTAACCTCTTCATAAACATAAAATTTTGAAGAAAAAAATCACAAGTTCTAAAACATAAGAAAGATAAATATAAAAGTTAATAACACATCACAATTGATAAGAAATTGGCTATAGAATAAAAGAAATATCATATGAAAGCAACACTTTATATATTAGGTAGAACATAAAAAAATTATTTTAAGTTTATATGAAAGCAACACTTTATATATTAGGTAGAACATAAAAAAATTATTTTAAGTTTTAAAAAATGGAGATGGTGAAAAAGAAACTCAGAATGAGTGGTAGAAAAAAGAAATGATAAATAAAGACACTTACAATTTTTGTTAGTTCCTTTAGCAGTTTGAATAATGAGACAAAATTAAAATGAGATTTGATTTTGATCAACATGAACTTTAACCATGAAATATTGAAGGAATTAATAAGAGAGAAAAAGAAAGAGAACTAAAAACATATGATCTCTAAACTAAGAAAAAAGAGAGAAGAGTGTTTAGATATGATGATGATAGAGTGTTGAAGTGGTAGTATAATGAAGTAGAAAACTAGTAAGATATCCGTGCTTTTGCACGGGTAAATTTATTTAATATTGTATAAAATTTAATTAGATGCGTATAAATTAAAAATGAATGGTTTAATTATAAATTAAAAATGATTATATAAATTCAATTATATTAAATAATCATATAAAAAAAAGATACTATAAGATAGAGATAATAAAAATGAAATATTAACATTTAAAAATAAAAATTATCTCTCAATTAATAGTAATTGTTGATTAAAATAAAATAGCTACTATGTTGATAATGACCCATGAAATAAAAAAATTATTTGATGCGATATAAAATATATTTAAAAACAAATGTAAAATAAACAATAATCATGGAAATTTAATTGTATTAAATAATAATAAAAAATCGTGAGATTGAGAAAAAAATAAAAATAAAGATATTATCTCTCAAATAAAGACAATGATTGATTAAAATAAGATAGACATTATGTTGATAGTGACCCGTGAGATAATAAATAATTAGAGAAGAAAATTAAAATGAAAGTAAGAAAGTGTGAAAAAAAAAGTGAGAGAAATTGGAAATTTTAATTAAGATAGAGAAAATGTGTGATGATCGATTAAAAAAATTAAATATTGAGTTGATAGTGACCCGTGAAATAATTAAATATTTTTGGGGATAATAATTAAATGATCGATTATTAATATTTTTTGTGATAATAGATAAATGTAGAAAAATTAAAATGAAAGTAAGAAAGTATGGAAAAATGAAATGTGAAAGAAATTTGAAATTTTTAGTAAGATTAAAATTTAAAAATAGATTATTAATATTTTTTGTGATGATAAATAAATTAAGAAAAATTAAAATGAAAGTAAGAAAGTGTGGGAAAATGAAATGTAAAAGAAATTTGAAATTTTAAGTAAGAGAGAGAGAAGATGTGTGTTTGAGAGAAAAAGTTGAATCATAAACATGCAATTGACACTTGGCAAAAGAGTTGATTTTCATTGGATAATAGAAAAGTGGTTGAGTGATTTTGTTAGTTACTATTTTGTTCAATTTGTAGTGTAATGGTTTTTAGTGGGAAGGATAATTTTGACAGTTTGGTCAATTTCTTAGTAATAGATAGATAGTAGAAGAGTGATTGTGACGATACATGAAAAAGTTTTAATGTGTTAGTTTGTCTTGAACCAAATTATAAAGTGGATGAGTAAAAGAGACAAATTAGTAAGAAAGAAGAAGTAACTTGAAAATATATATATTAACTAAAGTTAGAAAAAATAAATTTTAGACATCAAATAACCTTGTCTTAACAAAATATCATAATCTTAGATTGTATCATACTCTTTTCTTATATTATAGATTGTATTATTGGTCTTAGCTTGTAATTAGAAATATAGTCCTATTATGAATTATAGCTTCGTATTCATCTCTTTTAAATTGTCTTACTAGGAGATGAATAGCCACCATGACTTTGTTTTTTTGTCTTTGAATACTTCCTATACTCTTTAAATATATCCCCTTTAACTATAAAAAAAAAGTTATGAAAGATCATAAATTTTATACAATTAACATCATCTCTCAAACGCATAAAATAACTTCATTGCTCAACAATTCATAAGCACTAACTCAGCCTCTTACAAACAACTAAATAGCAAGAAAATTAACCATTATGAAAAGAAGATCAAGGAGAAAAAAAAGTATTCCTTGTGGACTTATTTATAAGTAAAGATTCATTTTTAAGGTTCATTAAACAATGAATGTATCTGGTCTACTATGTAGACCAGATACATTCATTACTCAATTAACTTTAAAATAAAATATTTGCTTACAAATAAAGCCGGAGGGAGTACTAAAAACAATGTACTTTTTTTTCTTCCAATTATTCTAAAAGTTAACAGATAACACATGCATTAGGATTCTCTTCCACACTAGTGTAATAGTATTGTGGCTGTGCCATCATAATAGGATAATGATAGGCTTCACAAATCTTGGCAACACCAGGTGCTTCTGACTTTTTACTTTGATCCTTTTTCTCCTCTGTAACCTTCTTTTTCTCTTCTTTCTTAGGCTCCTTGGCTGGTCCAACAGATAATATTTTAGGAAGACACAACTTCCTCAACTTTGTCACTACTTGCACAGGATCCATGTCTCCAGTTAAGGTTAATTTCTGGTCCTTCATATCTAAAGAAACTGACTCAACTCCTACAAAAACCATGATTACTTTATTCTCTTTGATTTGTCTCATTTTTATGTAAGCATGGAATAACAAAGAAAATGCAAGAGAACTTAGAGTGACAACAGATTGAAGTTCCATACCTGAAATATTAGAGATCGCCTTCATGGATTTTTTCTTTGTCTTGTCATCATGTATTTCAACTTGTAGCACAATTTTCTGTCATGAAAAAAAACATTTTGAATATGTGACATGAGATCTCAAACTTTGAACCACAAAAAAACAAAAGTAAAGATTGTATGTAGTTAATTGATGAGATGTGCATGGAATAGGAAACAAAGCAAAACTAAGTAAGAAATGTGTACAAAATCTAACATTCATTGATGCTGACAGGGTTGTTGAAGTGTGAGTGAGGCTGAAACTAGAAGGAATGGTGTAGTGAAGTTTATCTAAGCTTGAGGTATTTAAAAAGAAATGAAGAAGTCAACTTAAGTCTTGGAAAACTTAGCATGAGACTGATGTGTTCAACTTGAATTATTATAAAAAGGGTCTGCACATGATTGACAGTTGTGTTTATAATATTGTCATTATTCACATACAATTAATCAATTCAATGCTTGCTTTGGGATCTACAATACTTTCAACTTCAATTATTTTGAACTTATTCAAGAGTAAACCATATAAGATACTTCCTTCCTTTTATATTCTATCTTATTTTTCAGTAATAATAAGATACTCACTTTTTCTACTAGCTAATCACATTAAAACATGGTAATTCAGTTGGTCAAGTAGTTAATTCAATTTACAAATTAAAATTATAATTAGAGGGCAAACTCATGGGGCAAGGGCAGCATGGCCCCATCACTGCCGCCACGGTGGCTATGCACTTGGCGGTGTGTGGCTTCACCTTTTTGAGTTACTTGCTATATAAGGTAAAGCACATAAACTGTAAAATACAGATTGTGAATAATGCAAATGTGTAGTCTAGTTTCTTCATCTCAATCATGGTCTATATTACAATCCTTCCATGCTTAATTTCAGTTTTAACAAAGCACGAAGGAAAAAACATGTTTTTTCTTATTTACAACGATTTTTTTAATGAAACTAAGGAAAAGCCTAGGTTGAATTTATGACATTAGATCTCAAACTTTGAATGTCAAGTGCTTGTTATTAGAATGGGAAAGGCTTATCTTGCATTACAATCAACAAAGATTTATACACAAACTTGAGTTATTTGTCCAGTAAGTAACAAGTAAACTCAACTAACTATCTCATAACTAACTCATAGTTAGTTATTATTCTAACCAATCAAAGCTCAACAAGCATTCCCCTAATCTGAACACACAACTCAGATTACAACAAAGCAATCATTGAATCAAAACAACACAACCTACAACATACCCTAGTTACATGGATTCAAGAGAACACACTCTAGGCTTTGCTCTTAACTTGCAGAATGACTCCAGCTTCAAAGATTTAGTCACCACATCAGCAAGTTGTTCTTCACTATTGCAATGACTTATCTCTCAATGGTTCCTTCCTTGGTTAAGTCTGTGAGAAAGTGAAACCTCACATCTATGTGTTTACACCTTCCATGCACATGTTTCTTCGATAGCTTGATTGTAGAGCTATTGTCACACCTAATGATTGTGCCTTCCTTTAAAGTTTGTCCAAGTTGAACATTTCGAATCCACAATCCTTGACATGCACGTGAAGCTGCAGTAACAAATTCTGCTTCAATAGTTGAAAGTGTTACAATTGGTTGCTTCTTCGAGGACCATGAATTAGAGCCAGATCCATGTTGGAAGACATATCTTGTGGTTCTTTTTCGATCATCATTGTCCCTTGCATAGTTAGAATCACTCCATCCTTGCCACATCATACGATCTGCCCTCTTGTACAAGATTCCAAGGTGTGCATACCCCTTAAGATACCTGCAGATCCTCCTTTGCTGTAGCTAGATGAGTTTCAGTTGGCCTTTCCATGTATCTTGCTACCAAACACACTAAACAAGCAAGGTCAGGTCTAGTGGCTAGCATGTACATCAAACTTCCCTCCATCTGCTTGAATTTCGTGGCGTAAAGTGGCCTCCCATTTTTATATTTTATTAACTTGAAGCCTGGAACAATGGGATTACAAATTTTGTTACACTGATCCATGCCAAATCTTGTGAGAATTTCATTTGCATACTTCTGCTGATACATGAAGATTCATATGTTGTCTTGCTTTACTTCTACACCAAGAAAGTGTCTCATTTTTCCATATCTGTCATGACTCATGGGAAGTATCTTTCTCATTGATGCTTTGAGATCATCTACATATAGTTGCTCATAACCTAGAAGTTGCTCAACATAGACATCTTTCTTTAGCTCACCATGTAGGAAAGCACTTTTGATATCAAGTTGGTACAACTACCAATTTCTGCATGATGCAAGTGCTAGAACAGTTCTTATGGTCTACCATCTTGCCACAGTTCCTCATTGTCATTCTTGCTCCACTCCCATCATTTGGACTCTGCAAAGACCACATAAGGGATGTGCACAAAAGCTACACATCCTGATACCACTATTATTGGGGTGTTCGAGAAACGACGCCTCGAAGTGTCAATGGGAAAACGTTCATAGTTCAAGAGACCTTGATGCCACAAATCCATCCAAAACCTTGATGCAGACTCTGAATAATGCAAATGTGTAGTCTTCTTTCTTCATCTTAATCATGGTCTTTCTATCATATTTCTTGCCTACTTAATTTCAGTTTTAACAAAACATGAAGAAGAAAAAAAATGCTTTTCCCTATTAAAAATTATTTTTATGAAATTAAGGAGAAGCCTATGTTGAATTTATGATATGAGATCTCAAACTTTGAATGTCAAGTACTTGTACTAGAAAAAACAAAAACAAAAAAATAGTAGTTGGCTAATGAGTTGTACATTGGAAACAGAGCAAAACTGAGTGAGAAGTTTTCAACAAACAATTTGAATTCATTTTATTGGATCATAAAAAACAAAAAGAAAAACTAGGAAGTACAAAATTTAACATTCATTGATGCTGAGTTTGGTGGGGCAGAAGTTACTAGGACTGGTGTAGTGAAGCTTATCTAAGCTTGAAGGTATTTTAAAAGAAAAGAAGACCATATAAGACTGAGAGAATGAGAGAGAAGAAGTCAACTTAAGTCACTTAGCATAAGACACTTGAATTATTATGAAAAGGTTTTATATATTACTGACAGTTCTGTTTATAATATTATCCTTATTTATGAATCAATTAATTGTTGAATATTTGTTCAACTTAGAGAATTAAAGATTAAGTTTAGACTTTATCATATTGATTAATAATGTACTTATTATATAAATAAAATGTATAAGAATAGTCTTGCAAGTCTCATATTATAACTAATTTACTACTTTTACAAAACAAGAAAGAAATATACAATAACTTTTGAGATTAACTTTTTACCAAACATAATAGACAAAATTTAGATGATGACACAGCTATTAGGATCCTCTTCAACACTAACCACGCCATAATAAGGATTGTAGTGTGGTTTCATTTGATGATTATAATATCCAAGTGTTCCATAGAACATCAATGGATCAATAATATGTGTATTTGTTGAATCATTCTTGACGTCTTCCTTCTTTTTAGCCTCGTCTTTTTTAGGTTCATCTTTCTTTTCTTCAACACGGTAATAAGGATTGTATTGTGGTTTCATCTGATGAGTATAGTAAGCATGTGTTCCATGAAACATGAAAGGATTAATCACAACATTTTCTTTTGCTGGATCTTTCTTAGCATCTTCCTTCTTTTTAGCTTCATCTTTCTTTTCTTCTTTAGCTGGTCCAACAGAAATGATTTCAGCGTGACAAAACTTCCTTAGCTTCCCGACTACTCGTACTGGATCGATATCTCCTATTAAGGTTAATTTCTTGTCTTTCATGTCTACTGAAACTGACTCAACCCCTGAAAGGCCAGAGACTGACTTCATAGCTTTTTGCTTGATTTTGTCTTCATGTATATCCAACTTTAACACTACTTTCTGTCACACAAAAGTTCAACTAGTTGTTAGGACAAAGCAATTATTGAAAATTAAGTCTTGAAATTTAAAATAAGAAAAGAAAATTCACCAATTATGTTTTAGCTATGATGAAGAAAATAGAAGAGTGGTTTTAATCAGGGAAGAGAACTAACTAACCATCATTGTTATGGAAGCTTGTGATATGTGAGAGGAGAGCTATAAGGTAGAACAATTCTTGATGCAAAATGGACTAGAATTTAGAGATGCAGTAAAGATATGAAGTTAAGATGTAATAGTTGAAGGGTTTTTATAGTAATGAAAGAAGAGTGATTGATGAGAGAGGCAGAGTCAACATAAACAAGTCAAGACAAATAGTGTGTGTGTGGTTTTCTTCGAAACTTAAGTAGCAGAAATAAATGACTTTTTCAAATCTATAATTTGTTTGATTTCCAAATTCCAATATACCCTTCCTTCGTGGAACACGGCAACCTAAATAAAAGGACATTAGACGGTGAAGAGTAAAGTTGGATTGATCTTTAATAAGAGTATTTGTAGATGTACATACATCCATCAAATATGAGTACATCCATTTGACATTTTACTACTTGTTGGTGGTTAATGTTGTAATTAGTTTAATAGTTAATTTAATGATTAATCTATGCAAGATATTAAAATTGTAAAATTATATTTAGTATGTAACGTTGATCTATAAAAAACTATAGGATTATCTGAAAAAATTCAAAATAAAAAGGTATGTAAGCAGACATGTGTAATCATGAAAGATATGAAAAAAAGAAGAAAAAAAAAACAGAACCAATTTCTCTTGTGAATTATACCTATTTGTTCTTCTCTTTGTATAACATTTTTTATCCGTCTTACACAAAAGTCCGTCAAAGAAAAGAAAACTTAATGTCATAATTAATATTATTATTTTTACTTTAAACTAATGATAATTAAAACACACTATTAACCAGAATAATTGATAAAATTACTTTTATCTCTTTTTCATTTTTCACATTTTTTAATTTGTGTTCTGCCAAAGATCCGAGGATTCATTTCTCCACGGTGGCCTAAGGTCCAATAATACGAGGCTTATTTATCTAACATGTTCCAATAAATTCGAGGTATAAATCTATATAAAGGGTTTTCAAGTATACAATCTCTAATCTCCATGCAAGTACCCCCCACCCCTAGAACTGTCGCATTGGAGATTAGCAACATCGATTCAAGGTTGTCGCTGATTTACAACGTCGATTCAAGATCAACGTTTTTGGTTTAAGAAGCACCGTGATCGCAACCTTGGATCCACGATACCGTATTAGGGAATCAGCGGTGAAGCTTCGCTCGACCGTAACTTTTCCGACCTCATCCATTTTTGGTTTCGCAACAGAATAATGGCGTCGTCTATGGAAATCGATTTCCGATTCCTGCGATTTCCATTCACGTTCGATTTTCAGATCTGAAACCCAAAAGCATTTTTGGTGGAGAAGTCGAAGTCTCACGAGGTTAAAATGTCATATCTACACTGATTGAATCCGTCAAACTCCAACCCAATTCCAATCAATCGTTTATATCGAATTCGAACCGCTGTGAAATGACAACAATAGACATTCTGAGACCGGATCCAATTCTACGAAATTCCTGTCAACTAGACGTCTCGACCTCAATTCCTAGGAAAAGTCTGTCGGTAAACACCCTCGGATCCAAATTCAGATTCACATAAGCAAAATCGATCAATGGAGAAGCATTACGGGACCCTCTCTAGTAAAATGGTCCCATATCTGGACCGTACCAAATGTCTCATCATCTAAATGATAAAAACCCGGTGTTGGGAAATCAACAAAGCCCCGGGACTATACTCGAAGCTTGACTTGATTTCTGCAAATTCAAGGAAGGCACAATATCAATAAAACATAAAAATCCACCTTCCAAAATAATCAACAACAAACACAAGAAATTATAAACATAAAATCAGAGTTGTATCACAAACCAATTATAGACTTGCAAAACAAATTAAACCAAAACTTACTGACATTAGAAAATCAACCTCCCAAAATAATATCAATACAAAAAGAAAAAAAAGGCAAAAAGTTGTATTCACATATTCTTTTAAGATATTTATTTTCTTTAAAAGATAATCAAATGTTTCAAAATAAAATATATGTTTAACACACTAAAAGAAAAGAAAAATATAGAAAAAATATAGAAAGTAAAAGTAAAAAAAAAAAATATACAGAGAAAATAGAGGAGTTGAAGATGAGAAGAATAGAGAAAGAAAATATGACACGGAAAATAACTATTATGATTTGAGTCTCATTTAGAACAGAAAACAATAATTTATTGAATAAATTTTTTGAGTCTGATTTGAGTCTATTCCAAACAATTTTTTTTTTGAATAAAAAAAATCCTCTTATGAAGAAATAGTGGAAGTAGAAACTTGAAGGAACACATACCTTGAAAAAATATCCGAATTTTATGTTAACAATGAAGGTGAAAACAAATCGGCCAAGTATATGTGAAAACAGATCGACCATGTATGTCTCATGACTAAGGTCAAGATACTCCAAAACCAGAAACACATCGTTGGTGACGTCAATCATTTATACATCATCCTTAGTGTTAATAATTTTTAGCCATCCATAAGTAACAACAAACAAAATGAAAATGAAATATAAAAAACCAAAAATGATAGATGAGAATAAAAATAAAGTTAAAAAGGAAAGAAAATATTTTTCTCTAGATTTAAAGAAACACCAAACACACATCATAGCATCATGTCAGATCTAAATCACAAAACAAAACACCATCAATGATAAACATTACGAAGAAGAACATAAAACACACAACAAAACATCATAAACAATATATCAGAAAACCATAAATGGAAGTAAGCACTAAAAAAATCGAAATCAATGATAAACTTAATGAAGAAGATGAATAGTAAAATGGAACATTCTAAATTGTAGAAAATTCTATATTGCTTTAAAATAGAACACTTAAAGCATACATTGTATTGAAAAAACCCTAAATTTCATGAGCATAAATTGTAGATCGTGAATTTTTACCTATATTGTTGAAGTTGTTTGATAATCTTTTCCTTCTTCATAATGTCAGATCTAACCACAACCTGAAAAATAAAAGAGGAAAATATGTTAAAAAGAAGGTGACAAGGAGAAAAATGATAAAGATATTAAAAAAAAGTAAATAAAGATATGGATTTAGGTTGAAGATGAATGAGAATGTAAAAGAATTAGGGCCAAAAATTGTCGGCTGCGGACAGTTTCGGGCCAAAAATTGTCCACGTGTCCGTTTCACATATCGGTTTCTGCGGGTGACGGTTCTGTCGGATGACGGTTTTTGCGGGTGGATTCAATCAGATAAAATAACTCAGAAAAATTAAAAAAAATATAAAAATCAATAACGAAAAATCAAATTTCACTTCTTTTTGAAGTAAGATCCGGAATGTATATAATCTTTGGAGAAGATCTAAGTAGGAGAACAAAATAACAATTTCTTGTTAGTAAATAGTTGGAATAAACTTAAGTATAGAAATGTTAACTAGCCATACATATGGTGGATGAGAAAGCTCGAGATCAACATGTTTTAAAAGCAGGAGTTAAATGGTGTATGACTATGGTATGAAGAGAAAGCTCGAGATTAGCATATTAATTGCAAGTGAGAGAAGAAATGAATTGATTATAAGAATGATTGTAGATAACACATGACACGTGAATATGATCATGGATATAAATTAATTAACTTGTATATAGCATTTAAAGTTGTACTAATCTGTTGTCTCAAAACTGAATAACATTTAAATAATACTAATTGTGGGTTTGAAAATTGAAGTAGTATTTAAATAATATTAATTTGTGGGTCTCAAAGTCGTCTAGGAAACGGTGTAGGAAACAGATACTATTAGTAGTACACTATACTATTCAGATCAAAATAATCACACTTTGGTCAGATATGAGTTTCGATGGATTAATTGTCACCATCCGAACCGAACCTATAGTACTCATTGAAACTCGAATTTATCAGTTTTTTCAACCGACATCCGTCTGTAACCGCCTGTTTCAACATATTTCAAATCGGTCATAGCGGAGCTCGGGCGGGTCTCGAATGGTTGTCCACCCCTATCACCGACAATTAATGCATTATTTTGAACAAATTACTTTGTTCAGTTATAGATATTTGCTTCTTTATATTTCAAGTTTTATAAGTACACAGTATGTATATTAGACATGTTAATGACCAATTTTTAGTCATATCATATCCAATTATTTGCGGTCTTCTTCAATTTAATAGTCTTTCTTTATCCAAAGGACACAACTGCAATATAGTGCATATCTTATCAACAAATAGGTTCTCTCATTTGTATATAGGAAAAAATCTATGATTGATATAAATATTTTTAAATAAGAAAAATAGTATTTATGAAATTATGATCCAATTATTTTTTATTAAAAACGATATTCAGGAAAAAAATTTATTATTAATCTAAATATTTTTAGATACGAAAATTTACTATTCATTAAGATATTCATTAAGATATTTTTTTAAGCAATGCCTAAACAAAAATAATATTTATATACGGAAAAAATCTATTATTGATATAAATATTTTTATATACAAAAAAAATGGTATTTATGACCCAAATATTTATGATTCAAAAATGGTATACGGAAAATAAATCTATTATTAATCTAAATATTTTTATATATAAATATTTTTATTATTGATTTAAATTTTTTTCTTTTAATCTTTTATCAAAATAAATATATTATGAAAATAAAGGTGTGTACCAGATCATAACCCGTGCGAACGCACAGATTTGTTACTGGTTTTAAAAACTTTGAAATACATAAGGCATACCCTCTACGATTTTTAACTCACGTTGCATTACAATGGACGATTCTTTGTAATTTTAATATTCCCTCCAAAATATTGGGCGAGAGTGCCTTGTACCAAAAAAATTTTGTTTAAAAACATAATAATTTGGTATATAGGGTAGAAAAGATGGTATTTTGGTGAAAAAATAGAGAAGTGAGGTACTTCTGTAAAAAGTTATCCACTTGAAGCACTATTTTCTGTCATAAAACAAAAGTAGAGGACTGTTAGGAGTTTAGAACCTCCAAAATCACTTTAAAACATGAAGGAAAAAAACATTTTTCCCAATTAAAAGTGATTTTTTGAAGAAATTAAGGTGAAGCGTAAGTTGAATTTATGACATGAGGTCTGAAACTTTGAATGTAAAGTAGTTACTAGTAAAAACAAAAACAAGGTAGTAGTTGTTTAATGAGTTTTACATGGGATTGAAAACAGAGCAAAATTGTGTGAGAAGTTTTCAATAAACAATTTCAATTCATTTTATTGAATAATAGTAAAATAAAACAAAAACTAGAATGTACAAAATCTAGTATTCATTGATGCTGACTTTGGTGGGGCAGAAGCTACTGTAGTGAAGTTTATCTAAGCTCGAAGGTTTTTAAAAGGAAAAGAAGACCATATAAGACTGAGAGTGAGAGAGAAGAAGAAGTCAACTTAAGTCACTTAGCATGGTTTTAAACTGAATTATTATGAAAAGGGTCTGCACATGATTGACAGTTGTATTTTTAATATTGTCATTATTCACATACAATTAATCATTCAATGCTTGCTTGAAATCTACATTACTTGTTCAACTTCAATTATTTTGAACAATAGTCTCTAGCATGGTTTTAAATTGTGGTTGTAGTAGGTTGTAGTCGCGGATGCATATGCGATTATTGCACTTGCTATGATGTATATTGTGACTGTTGTGTCATAAATTTTAATTGAAAGGTGTTTGAAATATATCATTAAAAAGTATTTGGATGTAAAGATTTTTCAATACATAGGAAGTAACTTGAGTTTCTGTGTTATGAATATTATGAGTCTTGATGAAAATCTTGAAGAAACATTGGAGAAATTGTCTGATATGATTTCTAGTGGAAGATCAGTACCGAAGCTTACTAATACCATGATAGAGAGAAAAATATTGACTGTTCTTTTTCATTGATATGGATAACATATATATACGTTGAATGTATTGGTAATCTAAAGATTAAGATATATTCACTTAAAAACTAACTCATGAATTTTTTAAAGGAATTTATCTTAATCTTTAGATTAATAATAATAAAAGATAGGATTTAGTGTCATGAAACCTTGATGTCAATCGATCATGTCCCAATAAATAATATCCTTTCTTTAGTTCCATACTCTAATATTTTTTTCATTGGAAAAATGTTAGTGGTTACTTTGTTAAAGGATAGGCAACTTATTGTTAGGCATTGAACCTTTGATCATGTTTTAGAGTTCTATGCACCATTGGGCTACAGTTTTGTGACAAATCCCAGTAGTTAATAGATTTTTTTAATAGGCAATGTGATTAAAAACAAAGGAGTATAAGGAATACTCCACCCGAACTACAAACGGAAAACTCCCATCACTCAAAACAAATGAGCGAAAGGATGTTCCAAGAATGAAAATTACAAAAGTCCACTAATTTGTAGGAGGACAATAGCCAATGCCAAGAAATAAGAACTATCTCCGACATGCATTCGGTGAAACTAAAACTCTCCTTCTTGAAAATAATGGCATTACGCTTGAGCCATAAGAACCACATCGTCGTTAGCCAAATCACCTTCACGATGGTTCTTTTAGACGAAGACTTAACCTTATCGCAAAAATAGAAGAACTCAACAAACTCCGCAATAGACAACTCTGTCATACACATAACACAAAGTAATTCATTATTCAGTTTTCTTGATAATTATAGTCACAAAAGAAAACGCTTGGAGAAATGAAGTTATAAGTGTTGGAACATTATGTCATTATTCCAAAATAGGGAGATGAATTGAAAAGTTCCTAAGTCAAGTCCCACATTGTGTGTTAGTTGAAAATGCTCTTTAGTCCCATATTGCTTAGATTAGAAATCTTGGCTAGTTTATTTCATTATATAAGGAAGTCACTTGTTTCATTCCAAAATACACCAAAAACTTATTTTGAGTTTTTCCTTCCTCACTCTCATAACTCCGCATCTTTCAAATTATCGAAGCGCCAACTTCTCCCCCTTTCTTTCTACTCGTTGAATTTTTCGAGTACTTTCTTGAATTCTCCTTAGAGAATAATGTTAATTTCTCCTCGTTTGAGTTGAGAAATTATCAAGTATAATTTTGTCTTGGATTCTCTTAGAGAATTATTGAAATTTCCCTTGCTTTGAGAAATTACTACGACTGGTTATTATACCAGATACTAAGATGGTATTTATACCATATTTGAATGGTCCTAGTACCATCTGAGGGTGTATTTCTAGACCGATTATCTAATGTGCAAGTAGTAATCATATAGTATAGAACTAGACTGTTTTATACTAGAGGCGTCGTGGTTATTAAGAGATGCTTTCCATAATTTTGGAAGTACCGCGAAACGTCTTAAAAAAAGCGTACCGATCTGCGACTCGACCTGGTAATTTCTTTGGTGGCAAACTTGTTAAAATCGTGGTCCAACAATTTTAAGACGTTTCGAATTGCCATGGCTACTGAAGAAATAATTGGTATTTCTGCGGATGCTTTCTTTGACAAACCATTCATGTTTGAGAGATGTCACTTCAAATGTTGGCAACAAATGATGATTTTCTTCTTAATGTTGAAAAAGATAGCTAAAATTTTCACCGAGGACATTTTGTTGCTCCTTTTGGATCAACCGAACAAACTAACAATAAGAAATTTTAGGATCAAAAGGAACATGTAATGGTGTTGAAGCTAAATCTGCCGCACAGATTAAAGCGAACAATTTATAGCTTAGGAAAGAAATCACCTTATAGAAAAAATGATTATAACATTATGAATGGAATCACAAATGATCTGTATGACTATTACAGTAATTGTGATACTTCAAAATATGTTTAAGAGGCTCTAGAAAACAAGTATGACATTGAAGAAGCTGGAGAACAGAAGAATGATTTTAACAGCTACGTGAAGTATCAGATAGTAGTTGAATGGTCCATAGAAACTCAAAGTCAAGAACTTCAAAAGATTGCTCATAAGATCATCACTGAAGGTATGTATTTATAAGAACAATTCGAATTCTTTTATTATTGACAAACTGCCCCTAGTTTGAAAGTTCTTAAGAATTATGTTTTGTTACAAAATAAAATAATTTTTAATTGAGAGACTGATTATTCTCATTAAATAAGAATATTAGAGACATGATTAAATAGAAAATTCTTGGTTGTTTTAAACAACAAAAAGAAATTCGGTGTGGTTCTGAAGCCATAGGGCAAATCATTAAAGAATTAGAACCGCAATATTGTGAACCGAATTAAGAATGGGAACCCTTCTATGGCCCCAATTGCTCCAACTAGACAACAACCACCACCTCAAAGAAATGAAGTTTTCCTTTTGTTTCAACTGTGGAAAACTAAGTCATATGGCTAAGAGATGTAGCCTGTAATGCTTGAACTTGGTGTAGCTCATAATGCACTGGTTAACCTGGCAAATGGAAAATTTATTCATATGATCATCGAAATCAACATGGTTGATGGATCTGATGGTTGGTGGATAAACACATGCGTCTCTCGTCGTGTTTGCAATGACCGTGTTATGTTTTATACATACACGAATACTAAAGATAAGAAAGTGTTGTTGGAAGATGTCCACACCACTAATGTTGTTGATATTGGAGAAGTGGAACAAGGTCCACCTATGAAAAGACTTCAATCTTGAAGGATGTCATGTATGCTCCCGAGATTATAAAGAATCATGTTTATGTTTTTTTTCTTCTTCTAAATAAGGCAAGATGTAATCAGTTTATTGGAGTAGATTTGTACACCATCATCACAAAGAATGATATTTTTGTGAATGAAATTGATAAGTTTAAGAACTTTGTAAGAATTTGTAGTGATAGGTAAACTGTATGATTCTAGTTTATTTCATTATTTTTATAAACAACATGGAATTGTACATGAAACGACTGCTCCATATTCTCATGAAATGAATGGTAAAGCATAAAGAAAGAATAGAACTCTTACTGAACTTGTTGTTGCAATTAGGATGAATTTTGGTGCCGCACCTCACTAGTGGGAAAATTTTATTGACTGTTTGTTATGTCCTGAATATAGTTCCCAAGTCAAAGAGTAATATATCTCCTTATGATATATTAAAGAAAAGACAACCAATCTTGTCTTATTTGAGAACTTTGGGATGTCTGGCTTATGTCAGAAATCCGGATCCGAAACGAGTTAAACTCGCTAGTAGAGCATATGAATGTGTATTCATTAGATATGCAGCAAACAATAAGCATATAGGTTTTATGACCTAAATGCAAAAGCGATCATAAAATCAAATGATGTTGATTTCTATGAATACAAATTTCCCTTAAAATCGAGAAATAGTGGGGGCACTCAATCGAGTCACATTCTTGTGATAAGAAGCACAAAAAGCAACAACAATGTAGAAACAGAACTTCAACGAAGTAAAAGAGTAAGAGTTTCTAAATATCATGGGCCTGATTATGCGGCTTATAATGTAGAAGAATATCCAATAAATCTTCAAGAAGTCTTGTCATCTCTGGATGCAGATTTATGACAAGAAGCTATAAACAATGAGATAGAACCTCTATAATCTAACAAGACTTGGCACTTAGTAGACTTGCCTCCTGGTTGCAAACCAATCGGTTGAAAATGAGTTTTGAAAAAGAAACTAAAACCTGATGGAACAATTGATAAATACAAGGCTTGCCTTGTAGCTAAGGGTTTTAGACAAACAGAAAATACCGATTTCTTCTACACCTTCTCTCTAGTCACCAAGATTACATCCATTAGGATACTTATTTCAAAAGATTCTTGTCATACCCCAAAATTTTCCCTCCTCTTTGCATCTTCAATGGCTCAAGGTTCAAAGGTTTATTCAAGTCACTCTCTCCTAATCGAGGGTCTCAAAATTAGGGTTTTGCAGTTTATCAAAGGATTACTAATCTTTGAGGCCTCAAATGGATCTCAAGGTGTCTCATAGGTATCAAAGCATCTCCATGTCAAAAGTCAAGCTTCTATTCCAAGGATTGCTCGCTCAATGGTTCAGATGATCAATAATCGACTACGTTGACCTAAAAGTCAACTATAATCAAAATGCAGTCAAACTTCAAGATTTTTGGTCAACATCAAGTATGTGAGGATGTATCCATCATTTGATCAGAGGTTGATCATGATCCATCAATAAAAACTCAGAAATGAACAAATGCAAAGGTTCAAATTAGGGTTTTTAAAGGAGAAAGTCAACTCAATTTTGACTGGTCATAACTTTCACATGGAGCATCCAAAATTTCCCAACCAAAGCCTATTTTGAAGGAAATTTGATTCTCTACAATTTTGTCTCTCACAAGCCAAGTCCAGAAATTCTTCATTTGAGAGATATGGTCAAAGAGATTATACGTCCTCCAAAAAGTCAACAAAAACACCTTTTGGGTCAAAGCTCATAACTTGAGCATGGAAGCTTCAATTAAGATGAAACCAAAAGGATCATTTAGAGGACACTATAAGCTTTCTAAATTGATCAAGAACACTTCCATAGAGTTAATGTTGAAAGAGATACAAGGCTTAGAAGTTGATTGATTTTGGAGAAATACATAAAGCCCTAGTTAAATAATTTTGGTTTCCTTGACCAATGGGCCTTACTTTTGGATATTTAACATAACTTTGGGCTTCATATGGACTCCTAAACTAATTATTTCATTTTTATAATATTTATATTATTTATTTGAAAATTTATTCATTTAAATATTTATAAAATATATAAAATATGGAATAATTTTATCTAAATCAAGGATTCATTTTTTTTTAAGTTTCAAACATCCAAATATCAATTATATGGTGTAATGTTCATGGAAAATATGATTGGTGAGAAAAGATTGGGTTTAATCCATTTTTAGAAAGAAAAGATAAAAATTTCTCAATCAAATATCTCTCAAAACCAATCATGGATTTGGTCATATTTGCAACCCTAATGCTACCATATATATATCTCTTATAGTGGCAGCCAAGGGGGGGACGGAAATTTTCCTAAGGGGCTAGGGTTTATGAGTTCAAGTTTACACATAAACTTGGATTTTCAGAAATCTTATTGGAGAGACTTCCTCAGAGCCATTGAACGATTGAATCTTGTTCTGGAGGTAAGAACAGGTAAGAAACATCACTTGCAGAGCCCCCATGCACCCTACGTTACTGTACGTATGTCACACTTTGGAAAAATTATGATCATCATCGTTTTCTTACTTACAGATCTTTTCAATCAAAACTAACATCACTAATGAATTTATATGGTGTTTTAGAGTCAATTCGACTATCCACTCGCAGGTTTTGGTGACCGGACATGGAAGTGCCATTATTAGGGCATGAAGCTCATGGAGCTTTATATCTAAGTTTGCAGGGACCTTTAAGGAGCAAGAATGTCATAACCAAACTCGCAGCCTATTATTTGCTTGATCTGGGCAATTTTCTCATCTTGTGCCAATCGTTTTACTCAAATCGCAGGTATCCCATGGCCGGAGAAGACGACTTCGCTACTGTTCCGGCGGCGTCGAAAGGGCTAGTACCAGGTGACTTGGCTTGCGTGGCGCGTGTGGGCTCTCTGATTGGTCCGTCCAATTCAGCATATCCTCTCTCCGTCTCTGATTGGTGGGTCAACAAGTCCACCTATTCTTTCAGCACCCTATTGGCTTCTTCAGAGGCGTGTGGGCCCGGCTAGGTTAAGTAGTCCATTCATAAAGTATTTGATTATTTATCTATTGTTTTGTATATATTGAATGACTAACTACTACAGCAAGAATGGAAAGAAATAGCGCTGGTGAGTCTTTAGATGGGGGGTTCGATCCCCACCAAAGACAAGATATTTTTACTTACCAACAAGCTGCAGATCCCATGTGTACATCTTACGAAGGGCCACCGTACGTTCTCACATCCAGGCCACAGGATCTCCACTAATCCTGATCTAACGTACGCAAGGCTAAGGTTCATCATGGACCTTCAAAGGCCAGTAACACAGGATCACCCCCAGGTTTTATTTAATATATTTTATTGTTTAGTTAAATATTTAGATTAAAGATTAATGGTTAATTTAATTTAATTAACTTTAATTTAGGATTAGAATATCAAACTAGGATTAGGGTTAGGAGTATAACATTTTCCCTGATTATTCGATTATGTCGATTATTCGACTTAATTGATTTAATTAATTTTAATTAATATTAAAATCACAAAAATCCTAGAAAGGTGAAGGCATTAGGGTTTACCCAATCCCATTGCACTTTTGGCAAGACATTAATCCCCAATCAATTCTCTCCTCGACCCGACTAAAGCTATTAGTCGCATTAGACGAGAGATAAAAAAATTAATATAATTTAAAATACATTTAATTTGCTGCCCGCGACGATCGAATCTATCGATCTGAGTAACCAGCAATGCCCCATTAATCCGTTAGCTATACTGATCAAATCTATTGATCATCGCATCTAACGGTGACATATCAAACCAGGGTTGTACGCCCAAACATAAAACACACTAAACCACGACACTACGGATTTTCATCCTTTTCAATCAGGCAATTCAAAAAGCCTTTCAAATCACAACTTCTAAAACTACGATAGGCCATTCAAAAAGCCTTCAAACCATGTCAAATCAAATTCAAAGGCGTACAACCCTGTGCCCGAACTACGTTGACTCTGATTCTCCATAAGGAGATACGTAGGCACTTGGTAACAAGGCGAGTCTCCCTTCCCTAAAACCTCCATTCAGTTCAAATCTCAATTTTTACCCTTTTCACTTCTTTAGCTATTAACCTTAACTTTTAGCCATAAACTGTTACCTTAGATTCAAAGCCATAGGAAAGGGTTGAGGGTGCCTAACACCTTCCCTCGACCTGCTTATAATAACTTACCCCGATCTCTAAACTGCGTAGGGTTTCCTATTCGCCCTTCAGAATAGGTGGCGACTCTAAGTCTTAATTTTTAGGACAGGTTGCTACGCTTCTATTTATAACTTTATAGTACACCAAATGGATGTTAAAATAGCCTCTTTTTTAAATGGTGACTTAGATGATGAAATCTATATGGAACAACCGGAAGGGTTTGTGATACACGGACAAAAAAACAAGGTCTGTAAGTTAGACAAGTCTTTGTATGAATTACAATAAGCTCCTAAAACTAGCATGAAAAGTTTGATAACTTAATGATATCGAATGGTTATAAATTTAATGAAAGTGATAAATGTGTTTATTACAAATTTGAGAATCGCATTTACACTATCATATGTCTATATGTAGACTATTTACTCAAATTTGTGACCAAACATTCAGACCATTAATGATGTGAAATCATTGTTGAGTAACAACTTTGATATGAAAGATCACGAGATTCTTGGTATCAAGATCACGAGATCCGTGCAAGGAATTTCTTTGGATCAATTACACTATGTGGAGAAGATCTTAAAGAAATATAAATACTTTGATTGTAAACCTGCGTGCACACTTTATGATCCAAGTGTTAAACTGTTTAAGAACACTGGTGAAAGTGTGAGATAAACTGAATATGGAAGCATCATTGGCAGCCTTAGACATGCCACTGATTGTATTAGACCTGACATTGTATATGTCGTAGGATTGTTATGCATATTTACGAGTAGACCGAGTAACGAGCACTAACAAGCTATTAAGCGAGTCATGAGGTACCTTAAAAGGACCATAGATATCGGCCTACATTATCAGAAATTTCCTGTTGTACTTGAAGGATACAGTGATGCGGATTGGAATACCTTGTCAGGTGATTCTGAAGCTACTAGTGGCTATGTATTCAACATAGTTGGAGGAGCTGTATCTTGGAAATCAAAGAAACAGACTATCCTAGCTCAGTCCACGATGGAGTCTGAAATGATAGCATTAGCAAATTCTAGTGAAGAAGCAAGTTGGTTAAGATGCTTGCTAGCTGATATTCCCTTATGGAAAAACCTATGCCGATTGTGTTGATCCACTGCGATAGTACCGCGACTATTTCAAAAATTGAGAACCGTTATTATAATGATAAAGAACGTCAAATAAGAAGAAAGCACAACACCCTTAGAGATTGTATCTCTAAAGGAGCTGTAAGAGTGGATCATATACGCACTGATGAAAATTTAGCAGATTCTTTGACGAAAGGATTAGCTAGAGAGAAAGTTATAATACATCATATAAGATGGGACTAATGCCTATAGGAATATGAGTTGCTCATGATGGTAACTCGACCTAAATGACTGGAGATCCCAAGAAATAGGTTCAATGGGTAATAACAAGTTGTGAGTAATATGAGGCGATCATGCTAGAGTAAATAAGAGAAGCATGAATCCTGAAGTAATAAGAGGATGAGATAATAGAAACTCTTAATGAGATCTATACTCTATATGAGGGAGTACCTAGGCTACAGGAGTACTCTTGATAGACTCACCTATGTGATTGTAGAACTTAGGCCGGTTCTTATGGAATTTCGAGGCAGAATTCCTAGAGCCTTCACTAAATTGGGATACACGTGCAGGGCCATTAAAGCACGGGCTATTAGAATACACCATAAGAAAAGGTTGTGTGTGAGTTTGATGTCTGAGATAGAGTTCAAGACAATCGTGTCACTCTTGTCGAATCGGAATCCTACTTGCTACACAAAGGTTCAAGTCGTAGACACCTTTGCTTATGCACACTCTTAGAAACGTTTGACGTTACTTTTAAAACACTTTTCTAAATTCAAGTGGGGGATTGTTGGAACATTATGTCATTATTCCAAAATAGGGAGATGAATTGAAAAAGTTCCTAAGTCAAGTCCCACATTGTGTGTTAGTTGAAAATGCTCTTTAGTCCCACATTGCTTAGATTAGAAATCTTGGCTAGTTTACTTTATTATATAAGGAAGTCACTTGTTTCATTCCAAAATACACCAAAAACTTATTTTATTTTTTTCCTTCCTCGCTCTCATAACTCCGCGTCTTTCGAATTGTCGAAGCGCCAACTTCTCCCCCCTTTCTTTCTACTCGTTGAATTTTCCGAGTACTTTCTTGAATTCTCCTTAGAGAATAATGTTAATTTCTCCTCGTTTGAGTTGAGAAATTATCAAGTATAATTTTTTCTTGAATTCTCTTTAGAGAATTATTGAAATTTCTCTTGGTTTGAGAAATTACTACGACTGGTTGTTATACCAGATACTAAGATGGTATTTATACCATATTTGAATGGTCCTAGTACCATCTGAGGGTGTATTTCTAGACCGATTATCTACCGTACAAGTAGTAATCGTATATTATTTCTTTGGTGGCAAACTTGTTAAAATCGTGATTCAACTATAAATTTTGACACTATCATGTGTCAAAGAAAAAAAAAATTTAGACAGTATCATACTGATTAAGAATGCACTTATTATATAAAAGCCAATGTAAAAGAATAGTCTTGCAAGCCTCATATTGTAATCAACACTATATACATCATTCTACTTTTACAAAGCATCAAAGAAAAACCAAAAAGTGAGACAAATACAATAGTTTTTCAGATTAACTTTTTATCAAACATAATACATAAAATTTAGATGATAACACAGCTATTAGGATCCTCTTCCACGCTAACAGCACCGTAATAAGGATTGTATTGTGGCTTCATTTGATGATTATAATAGCCATGTGTTCCATAGAACATGAAAGGATTAATCACAATATTTTCTTTTGTTGAATCCTTCTTAGCATCTTTCTGTTTAGGTTCATCTTTCTTTTCTTCTTTAGCAGGTCCAACAGAAATGATTTCAGCATGACAAAATTTCCTTAACTTACCAACTACACGTACTGGATCAATATCACCTATTAAGGTTAATTTCTTGTCTTTCATGTCCACTGAAACTGACTCAACCCCTGAAAGGCCCGAGACTGACTTCATAGCTTTTTGCTTGATTCTGTCTTCATTTATTTCCAACTTTAACACTACTTTCTGTAACACAAAAGTTCAACTAGTTAGGGTTGAACACTCACTTTCTTAATTTATAGTACATCATGCATGAAATTAACAAAATATAAAGCACAGGTTGAAAAATTGGAATAATGATGAAGAAAATAAGAGTTGTTTAAATCAGGATAAAGCACTTACCATCATTGTTAGCGAAGCTTCTTGTATGTGAGACAAGAGGTATAAGGTAGAAGAACACTTGATGCAAATTGTAATAGAATACAGAGATTCAAGGAAGATGTAAGTTTTCAAATTGAAAAGAAGTTATGAAGTGAAGATGATTGTTGGAGGGTTTTTATAGTAATGAAAGAAGAGTGATTGATGAGATAGGAAGGGTCAACGTAAACAAGTCAAGACAAGTAGGGTGTGGTCTTCTTCGAAACTTAAGCAGCGGATATAAATGACTTTTTCAAATCTATAATTTGTTTGATTTCCAAATTCCAATATACCCTTCCTTCGTGGAACACGGCAACCTACATAAAAGGTCATTAAGAAGGTGAAAATTAAAGTGGGAAATTTACTATTTTAGTTATGACCAGTTCGAAGGTACACCTAAGCTGGATTAATCCTTAAAATCATGCAAGTACATTCATCAAATGTGTACGAGTACATCCATTTGCCATTTTTTTTACTGCAATACCATGTATTTGAAATTAAAACACCACTTTACCAAAGTTTGAAAAAAAATTAAAACACACACTTGCATTATTATTTGAACATACTCAGCCATCCATTGACTAAACAAATGAAAGTGTTTTTTAGTTTTCATTTTTTTAAATTACTTAAATGTATTAATTAATATATATTCAAAGTTTATCATCAAAGTTTTTTTTATTTTCCTTCACGTGCCAATGGATGGTCGAGCCTACAAAGAGAAGAATTAATGTTTCTGCTCGTCAAATCAATGGCCATGCATCAGAGTAAAAAATGGCATCCTAAATTTTTTTATTCAAACTGTGACAATTTGGTATTTTAATTTCAAAAACATGGCAGTGTAGTAAAAAAATCTTCATTTGCACTATACTATTTAGTGGAGTTCAATGTTGTAATTAATTTAAAGGTTTAAGCTTAGCCTAGAACTACCTTGAAAACGGCCGCGAACCACCGCGCCACCCTAGTTTTCGATAGATGTTAATTCAAATATCCATACTACCCGCCCTACCGGATCGATTATGGTAATCAAAACAACAACATAACAATGATATCACACCATTGGTCAGCGGCCAAAAAACAGCAAATCCGCCGTCAACCACCAACGCACCGTCAGAAACTCCCCAAAAACTACGTTTCACCTACCCTAAACCACATGCATTTTACAAAATAACAGAAATATAGCGAAAAAAGTAGAGGAAACGAGAGAACTTACGTGTTCGATGAGAGATTTGACGGTGGTTAGAAGCTTGGCATGGCGCCGAACGACAGAGATAACTCAGAGCAGGTGACGAGCAGAAAACTGGGAAAGAAAGGGAAGTGAAAGCAACAAATAGCTAGGTTCCCTCCTATTTATAGAGGGTCCCCCCAGCGCGTGACCGAGCAAGCGGCTAAAACTAGCCTAGCGTAGCCATCATTGCGTCTTTATGATGGCACGTCACTGATTCGCTTTTCATCAGCTACTTGTCTCCTCGGCAACGCTTAATCTCCTCGGCAACCCTTACTCTCCTTGGTAGTTTCCATCCCTCGAGTAAGCCGAAGCATGAAACCCCTCAGAAAACGAGAATGTCCTCGTAAACTCTTTCTCGAATCAAGGCCTACTCTTAAGTTGCACTCCCACACTCGGAGCAACGACTAGAGGGCTCATGTTCCGGACTAGCCTGATGGTCAGGCATGGCCCAATCCAAGCCTACTCCCAGAACGACCCAATGACGATTGTCCCAATCACCTGAGGGCAGGGGAGGCTCCCCTCGAGTCGAGGACTGTCGTCTTGATCGAACAAATTCCGTCCCAGTAATATGGCACACACCATGCTCCCTTCAGGGGCGAACAACCTCTGCTCGACAAACGATCATGTCGACCAGGAATCCCCAATCTGCCCGATCAACGGCTAGTTTCGGATAACCTCCCAGAATTCCTAGACATGCTCCTAGAATCCTAACAGTCACGCGTTTTGGGCATAAATCCACGATCTAACCCAAACCGTGGACCAATGGCCAAGCGCTTGGAGACAATATAAAATCCCTCTCATTTGAGGGTTAGGTAACACAATTTTAATCTTTGAAACACTCTCACGTATTTGTACTCTTACTTACTTGCTCGTCGGAGTGTCTTGCTGGTACACCCTCTCCTCCTGTTCATCAGCATCGTGCAGATGTCTCTGACCCACTTTTTGATCTGATCACCCTCCAGATTAATTACCTACAAATTTGAAAGGATAACCCAGAAAATGATCATAAGAAAATGTAGCAAATATAAAAATCTAAAGAAGAGATGCATTTGGCAATGAAGATGAAGGTACTACACGATCAGGTAGGATAACTATCCATTCTTACTGAAGACAATGATGATAAGACAAGTTGTGAAAAGGCTAGGGGAAGATTCATATAGACTTAAAGTCGAAAAGGCATGTTTTTTGTGGACAGAATTTGAAAATGGAACCAAATCAAACTTTTCCACATTTACTAAATGTTCTTTACCCACCTTGCCATAAAAACAAAACCATACCAAAAAGATGAGAAGGTAAAAATAAATAAAGTTGATGGAAGCTTTAACATAGAGTATCATCCTTAACTTGGAAAGTGAGACGTCAATCTAATGACCTTAAACAAGCGATGGATAGAAGGCAACCAATTTGAATCAGGTTTTATCGTTTTATTTATATTTTACTTTTTTTTGTCATTAAGGTAAAATTAAATTTACTATGAGAGAAAAAATAGAATAAATTTGGAGTAGAAAAGATGATCTTGAAAGAAAAATTTAAAAGTTAGAGATTTTTAAAATTTTGCATGCAATAGTGTAGCACCGTCCGTGCATATGAACATAGAGTTGCGGTTATTTGGCTTTTAGTCGTTATGCATCGCTTTGCTCATTTCCTTCCCTACTTTCATATTTTCTTACACCCAAGTCACCTAAACTTTAAGCCATGCATTCTTTTTCATCTATTTTCTTAAACTCGCCATGACTCAACCATAAGCAAAGTAAATTCCTTGCATCCTCAAGTCAGCAAGAAATGTCCCATAATAAGTTTGTTAGTGAAAATACTTTAGCATATTAGTAAAAAGTAGATCATGCAATGTTAATGCTAAAATGATATTTCAATGAAGTGGTCTACACGAGCATCTAGAAATTTAATCTAATTTAGAGGGTGAGGCTAGAGATCAGGAGTAATTTCATTGCATCTTTCATAAATTTCACTGAAGCCTAGGTGGAATTTATGACATGAGATCTTAAACTTTGAATGTCAAGAACTTGTACTAGAAAAAACAAAAGAAAAAAAGATAGTAGTTGGTTAATGGTTGTACATGGGATTTGAAACAGCAAAATTGAATGAGAAATTTTCAGCAAACAATTTGAATTCATTTTATTGGATCATAAAAAATTAAAGCAAAAAGGGTTAAATATATGATGCCCCCCTGCCTGAGTTTTGATTTTGCCCCTATCCCTTGTGGTTGCTTCCTATGTTTAATAAGCAAAAATCATTCCAAATTTTTGCCACAGCCAGGAATCGAACCTGGTCCTTGCATGAAGCCATGATGCATCTCGCACCAACTGAACTAGTACATCTTATAGATTTTTTTTCGTTTCAAACTCAATTTAATATATATTATTTACGTTTTAACTATTTTTATAAAAAATATATAGATTAACGTTAATATTAATAATTAAAAAAACTAAACAATAATTATACATATTAAAAACATTAATATATTATAAAAAAACGTTAATGTATATTTAAAATGTACTTTATATATTATAAAAAATATTAATATATTATAAAACATTAATATATTAATGTACTTTATATATTAATGTACTTTCTAATTGAACTTTTAAAGTTTTTGGTTTTTATAAATTGATAATTCTTTTATAAATTAAATTTTTATAACTTTAATATTGTTTTTAATTAACGTTTTTATATATATACTGAATGTTTAAATTTAATTAACATATAAAATAAAAAAATTTAGTATATATGTTACATAAAAAACTAATTATATAAAATGATTTTATATAAAACATAATAAACTATTAATATATATACTTTTATATAAAATATATTTATATTAAAACTGTACATATAAAATGATTTTTTTTTTAAAAAAAAAACTGTACATATAAAATGATTTATATAATATATATTAGAATCATTATAAAAAACTGTACATATAAAAAAACTATATATTATAACACTGTACATAATATAATATATACTAACAAAATAAATAAACTATACATATTAAAAAAACTGTACATATACTAACAAAATGTACATATAAAAAAACTGTACACAATTAATATATATTAGAATCATTATAAAAATATTTATAAATGATTTATAACACAATTAATTTAAAAGTATATACATATATAAAAGTATATATATTAAAAATTTAACACAATTAATTTTTATATATAACGTTTTATATTATAGCACAATTAATTTAAGAATTTATAAATTTAAAATATTATATAAAACATTTTATATTAATATACTAACTTTTTATGCTAATATAAAATACATTAATATGTTCAGTTTTTAAGCTTGATGCTGACTTTTTATGCTAATATAAATTTACATTGATGCTGACTTTGTTGGGGCAAAAGCTAGAAAAATTGGTGTAGTGAAGTTTATTTAAGCTTGAAGGTATTTAAAATGAAATGTAGACCATATAGGATTCACTGAGAATGAGGGAGAAGAAGTCAACTTAAGTCACTTAGCAGCATAAGACACTTTGTTGATCCAACTATTATGAAAACGGTCTGCACATGATTGACAGTTGTGTTTTTAATATTGTCCTTATACACTTGCAATTAATCAATTAATGCTTTTTGGAATGTACAATACTTGTTCAAGTTCAATCATTTTTAACATTGGTCCAGAGTAAACCATGCAAGACAATTCTTCCTCTTATACTCTATCATAAATTTCAGAATTAATCAGATACTCATTTTTTCTTACATGGGCATCACCTTGTTAATTGCTATATTAAACTCGCAGTTAATTCAGTTAAGTAAGTAGCTAATTCAGTTAATGGTAAAAATTCATTAAATTAACTGCAATCTCACAATTTTGAAAGTAATCTAAAATCTAAATTAACTATTTTTTCAACCGAGATAACAACATTTTTAGAGATTAATGAGATGTCGCACTTGATGGAAAATCCTATATTTCGACATTAATGAATGGTTTTGTCTCTTGTTGCACTATGTTTCTTTCTTCTTTCTTTTTTCTTTTTTAATTTTCCCTGTAAGGCAAGTATTGTTGGTAAAGTTGCCCAAAACATGGTTCTTTTTTTTTTATAAACAAATACAATAACTATCAGATTAACTTTTTATCAAATATAATATAAAAAATTTAAATGATAACACAGCTGTTAGGATCCTCTTCAACACTAACAGCACCGTAATAAGGGTTGTATTGTGGTTTCATTTGATGATTATAATAGGCTTGTGTTCCATAGAACATCAAAGGATTAATCACAGTTTCTTTTGTTGCATCCTTCTTAACATCTTCCTTCTTTTTAGGTTCTTCTTTCTTTTCTTCTTTAGCTGGTCCAACAGAAAGGATTTCAGCGTGACAAAACTTTCTTAGCTTAGCCACTACTCTTACTGGATCAATATCTCCAATTAAGGTTAATTTTTTGTCTTTCATGTCCACTGAAACTGACTCAACTCCTGAAAGGCCAGAGACTGCCTTCATAGCTTTTTGCTTGATTCTGTCTTCATTTATCTCCAACTTTAATACAACTTTCTGTAACACAAAAGTTCAAGTAGTTGTTAGGATTGAACACTCACTTTCTTAATTTATAACACAACGTGCAAGAAATTAACAAAAAAATAAAGCACAGATTGAAAAATTGGAATAATGATGAAGAAACTAAGGATAAGAACTTACCATCATTGTAAGATAAGAGCTATAAGGTAGAAGAACACTTGATGCAGATTGTAATAGAAAATTGAAAAGAAGTTATAAAATGAAGATGATTGTTTGAGGCTTTTTATAGCAATGAAATAAGAGTGGTTGATAAGAGATGAAGGGTCAACGAAAACAAGTCAAGAGAGTAGTGGGTGGTCTTCTTCGAAACTTAAGCAGCAGACTTGAAGGACTTTTTCTAATCTATAATTTGTTTGATCTCCAAATTCCAAAATACCATTCCTTCGTGGAACATGGCAACCTACATAAAAGGACATTAGAAGGTGAACATTATAGTGGGAAATTTACTATTTTAGTTATGACCAGTTCTAAATACAAGTACATCCATCAAATGAGTATGAGTACATATAACTCTTACTATTTGGTGGTGGTTAATGTTGTAATTAATTTAATAATTATTTTATGCAAAATATTGAAATTGTAATTATATTTTAATGTGGAAGCTATACTATACAAATGAACATGCATATAAAATAAGTCTTATCATCTAGAGCTGTCAAAAACGGGCCGGTCTTGACGGACTCTGGGTTTTTAGGACTGAACCAAAAAAGGTCTATGTAATACGGACTCGAAATTTACTACGCGAGTCTGGCCCTAGATGAGCTTCGGGCTTCACAGCCCTAAATGGACCTTTTTTTTATAAAAAAAATTAAAATGAAAATTCCATAATATTTATTATAAATAAAATTAAAAATGATTTTTTTAAACATAATATATTTTTAAATAGTATATTATCTCTTATAAATACTATAATGTGTTTCTAAATACAATATATGTCTAAATTGTATAAAATAATACTTGAATATTTATTATAAGAGAAAAACTAATATAATACGGTAAAAAAATGTTGTTTAAAAGAGAAAGATTAAATAGAATAGAGATAAAATTTAGTGAAGTGAGAAAAATCAATATGTTATTTTGGAGTAAGATAATATAAATATTAATATATTTTTTAAAAATTTATAATTATGCGGGCCTAATGGGCACGATTCATATGGGTAGCGCGCTTTTTAGGGCTGGGCTAAAAAGACCCTGAAAAATATGGGTTCTAATTTTAAGGCCCAAGCCCTATAATTTTTCGGGCCTGGCGGGCTGATCCGTTCAGGCTAGCCCATTTTAACAACTCTATTATCATCTATCTATGTCATGTTGATATATCAAAGATTATAGGATTATTTGAATAGATTCAAATTACAAATTATGTAAAAGTAGTCGTCACTAATCTTGAAAGACAAGTAAAAGAAAGAAAGTCAGAATCAAATTCTTTTGTGAATTGTGTATATTTGTTTTTCTTGTCTTCTTTTCCTTATATAGCAGTTTCGATAGTAACGAGAGCTCCTATAATGATATTTCAGATTGCGAATCGCCTAGTCATATGTACACAAAATTAGTGGCTTCTTCCCCAGGTATGGCTAAATCTATCATGGCGTTCACAATTTCTAATTTATGTTCCTTTTGTAAAGATTTCATGCATATTGATTTGATATATCTTAAAGAATACTTGACTGAAACTTTCTACTTAGATCCTGAGTTGTCCAACACTAAAAATGAGGTCGGTGTGATTTGGGAATCGTGCTTGTCGTGTGAGAAGATTTTCATGTGACACCCCCAAGGGAAAGAGGACGAGAATTTTTATTTTTACACTGAGGTGATATAAGATTTTAAAGTAGGTATCCCTTTCAACATCTTGCATTCCTAGATCTTGAAGATTATTAATGTTGCCCCCTCCTAGCTACATCTGAATAGTTGTGTGTTTATGTGAGGTTTCGAGATGCTATGCTAAGGTCTCAACATTACCCTACATCGAGAAATATTTTTATTCTACGAGACCAATAAGGGTTAACATGGGTGCATTGGTTTTCATTAGTACCATCCATGGGCAAGCTCTTCTATCCCCTTACACCTCTAACTACAAACATTGGAAAGACACATCTGTCTAAGTCAAAGGTAATACCTGATGTCCCCAGATTATGTGCTAAGTGGATGGACTCATAGGTTCCTTTTGTACCGAACAAGCAAGCCCTTGCTATAATGGTCTATGACCCAACCAAGATTAGTGAGACAGAGAGGGAGACAATCAGTATATTTAAGTGGTTTCCATTATGGGGATGCAAGACCTTATTAGGATTGAGGGAAACCTCCCCACACTATTGAACTTTTTGTGTAAAATGATCTATTGAATGTTGAAGTTGTATATCGGCAAGCAACAAAAGATTTGGAAATATTACTCCAGGATTTATCGTGTTCACAGAGATGGTGAGAATGCCATTCAACAATTTATATGGTTTCGAAATCGGGTTTGAATGAACAAAAGTGTAAAAAAAGGAAAAGTAAATATGAACATAAACATAATTCATTCTTAGGAAATATAAGATTTATCAAGCATTGCATACAATCTACTTCTTACAAACTTAAATGTATCGACCAGTTATACTCAACCTACGATACTCGTCAATGTTATCACGTATCTCTCACATCAGTGTCCATCTCTGGAGCACCTACGAGATCAACTCAAAACCAAGGTTATCTCTAACGCAAAGTCACGAGAACATCCGTATTCTCGCGTCAGCGATCTCTCGCGCGCCACTCAAACACGAAAGCATTAAGAACGGATACACAAGTGATGGTCAACTCTAAATCTATCTCTAGAGTTCAGAAACTAAGAGATAATCATCCTAGATAAGGATTCAAGAAGTTTATCTCTAAAACAACCTAAATCTCGAGCACAGAGCAAAAATCTAAGTCAACAATAAACACAGAGTTTTTAAGCAACTTTTATATAACGCCATGGGCGACAAATATACATGAGTTCAAAGTAAATACATACACAAAACCCAACTATAAGAGAAAACACAAAGATGAAGATAAATGAACCAAAAATCTCCTAGTTTGTCAGCTCCAATTAATGAGCAATCCATGTCCCATCATCCAAATGCAAGCTCCATAGTTATTTTCTAACCTAATCTAACCTAAAAATTATAATTTGATGAGTTGGGAACAAATACCCCAAAACATAACCTAAAAAATTTGATTTTTTCCCCTTTTAACGAGTTGTTGTCTCAGGCAATCTCGCTTAGCGAGTAGCAGAAAAAATCAAATTCCATTTTTGCCATAACTTGAGAACCGTAACTCCGAATTACGCCTGGTTCGAAATGTTGGAAAGCTTATTCAATGCTATATCTAACAATGATAAAATGGAAACCAAATTGATGATTATTCTCATCCTTATTTTGAGCCTATGGAAGCGCGCTTGAAGGTGGCTAAGCGAGCTTTTGCATGATTTTCTTTTTATTGCTCCAAAACTGCGAAATCAAAGTCGTGCCTTCGACACATTATTTCTCGAGGCTCCGATATGCATAAATACCTATAAAAAAGGAAAAACTATCAAACGGTACACAAAATGAATAAAAACTCAAGAATACGAATATTTACACAAAAGTTGGGCTTTTATTACAAAAACCAAAAGAATTGAATCGATAAGTGCCATAATTATACACTCAAAATAACGATATTTTGGCACTTATCATTGACCTAATTCCCTTTTACATTATTTACTAATTTATTCTTAATTGTTTTTTTCCATATTTTTTGTAGTGATGATGACCCCTTTCATTAACTGAGAGAAAAGTGACGATGATGAAGGTTGAAGTTTTCCACTGTGAGGTGGACCTGTTTCATCAGAGGGATCCCTTCGGCTTCAATGCCCATGAAAAGGAACTTGGCCACAAAGGGGAAAGTCGTTAAGGTTGTTCCTATTTCCATTGTCTTGCCATCTCATTATGAGAATACCATGTCACTTCATGGTAAGAAGAATAGGGTGAATCATGGTAAATGGCCTACTGATGTGGATTTCTTTACCTCCATAGATCAGAAGATGGGAAACTTTATTTAAGGTGGTGGTAATGGCTATTTAAAAGGTGGATCTTCTATCGTTCCTGGTTAAAAAAGGTTTAATTTTAGGGATAGGAGATTGAATGAGATGGCATTAACCAATGATCACCTTTATGCCATTGGTGATGTGGATAGGGGGAAGTTGTTAGGCTTTTAGAAGTATTTCTATCTACTCAAAACTTTCCTACTAAGGAGCGGTGTCTTGGGTTGGGCCCTATTAGAAGACTGTGATGCTTCGTAAAATAAAGACCGTGACTTGAAAGTTGAAATCAAAAGGGTGCAAGAAGGATATAAACTTGGTCAAACAATGCTAACTTCTTCTAATGAGAGGATTGCTTCTCTTTAGAGGGAGATATCTAGGGCCATGCTTGTCGCTTGAAAGGCCAGAAAAAAAGAGAAGGATAAGTTATTGGAATAAAATGAAACTCTCAAGGAGAATCTTTAGACTAAAAGTAATAAACGTGCTAAAGTCGAATCTCAGTTAGTAGTCCCAAGGTGGACCTTGAAGAGGTCCGCATGGATGACCTCGTTTCTGAGGAAAAGAGATTGAAAAGGCAAGGGAGTGGGTATGTTGTTGGAGTAAGCCCTAATAAACAAACAATATTGGCTGTATATGGTTTTTGAATCATGACCTTGATATATATTGTATGTTAATATATATACTTATTTGGCATTATATTTATTATGTTATTTGTATATGACATAATAAAGTCCTTAGAATAATTAGTCTATTTAATGGCATATTAAGTGTGACTTAATCGTGAGACCTCATTAAACATAAGGACGTTATTCTTAAAGTATCTGTAGTTAAGCTTTACTGTCAAATATGACAACAATAATGCATACAGACTATTATGTGAGTAGACTGACGACTGTGTCTCACAAGTCATGGATATGAGATATCAAGTCTTCACGTAGGTATAAATATTAGGAGTAATATTTATACTGGATTGACCCACCATGAGACTACTATATAGTTTTTTATGTAAGTGTCATAAGTTATTCTCATAGTGATAGTGGTGTATACCACCCTTCGACCTGAAACCACTATGGACCCTAGATGTGAAGTTGGGTACTTTATTGTCAATCAAACGTTGTCCGTAATAGGATGGTTGATGGGTACTTTACAAATCATGCTGAGGGACATGAGTGACCTAGATGGGATTTACCCCTCCTACATATACGGGAGTAATATCTGTGGTCCCATTGATAGAGTATGACTGTAAAATGCATGGCCGGGCTCAAATAAGTTGATATCAGATATTGGACTTTTTTATTGTTATCAAGTATACCCGGGGATCAAGGAATAAAATACTGGACTATACAAGGGTGACACATTCTATGCCTTGTGTTTAATATATATATAAGGGCAAAAGGGTAATTATACACATGATCATTATCACATAAAGGTTATATCAGATCACACGACATTCTCGTCACTTGGGTAGCAGTGACGTGTTGCTAGATACCGCTCACCTTTTATAATATTAAATAGGTGAGTTAATATCATTGCCAACGTTACGAGAACCTACAAGGTGACACGCATATGGTGCTTATCGTGGAATGGACAGTTTAATTTAATATGATTTAATAAATGAGGATTGACATGTGATTAAATTAAATATGATTTAATTTAATTAATATTTATTTTATTTTATTAAAAGAGTGTAAATAAATATAAATAATATTTATTTAATTAAATAGTTTAATTAAATAAGATTGGGCTTATTTTGAAGAAGTCCAAAATAAGAGCATTAGGGTTTTAGAAGCTCTCTATAAATATATGAGCTCTTTCCTCTAATAAAGCTAATTGTCAATTTTCTCAAAGCAAGAACGGCTAGCACCGCCTTCCACTTTGCACTCACGTGGACTACGTCGAGACGCCGGTATCTTCTGTCGTTCGTGATCAAAAGATAAAGCACACTTCAAGAGGTAGTTCTTGAACCCTTATCGGTATTTGGTCTGTGATTAATGATTTAATCAAGATCCGTTCATCGGATTAGATCCGTTCATCTATATTGTTCCGCTAAGAGGATAAAAAATTTGAAAAACCCCTCTTAAATCCCAACAAATATTTGTACGTCGGACTTGTTCTCAATGAGATGGATTATTTCAAGGTGGGAGTGGATGGACTTCTGTTGGAAGTAATCGATGGAAAAAGAGATAGAGACCACCATCTCTCCCAAGGAAACAACTCCCATTAGTGAGGGTGGTAGCGAGGCAGACACTTTCTCAATAGAGGTTTCGCCCAAAAATGTACCCTCTTCTAGGATGTTAGTTTCCATTTTTTATAAATATTTTGTAATTTATTCTACTAATCTCACATCCCTTGTTAGGGCCTTTTGTATTCCTTCCACTATTTAATGAATTTTGTTTTATTTAAACTTTTTTTTATGATTTTGTTGAACTGGATCTTGAATTTTACTAGAATTTTACTTATAATTTGGTTTGAATTTCACATGTGTATAAGGTCTCACCCATAAGCATAGAAGTCCTTGGAAGGTTCTTTCATATATGCCTTTTGGCTTCATAGTTCCACTAGGGTTCTGAAGGATTTCCTAAGGGACTTCAGAGTCATACTAGGGTTATGATGGAAACTCTAGGGGACTTCAGAGTCCTGCTAAGGTTTTGATGGATTCCCCGAAGGATTTCAGAGTCCTGCTAAGGTTCTGATAAATACCCAAGAGGGCTTCAGAGTCCTACTATGATTCAAATAAATAGCCCGGAGGGCATCATAATCCTACTAAGGTTTTGATGGATACCTCCGAAGGACTGCAGAGTTCTACTAAGATTTTGATGGATACCTGAGAGGGCTTCACAGTCCTACTAATGTTTTGATGGATACTCTTAAGGAATTAATTGTCCTACTGAGTTTATGCTTGATACTCTGAAGCTTCATAGTCCCATTCTGGTTCTGATGATGAACCATTTGGTAGACTCTGTTCAATAAATCTTCGGCTCCTTCAATGTCCAGATTAACTAATAAAAGTTTAAAGTTGGGAAGTGTTTCTTGTTCGAGCATTGAAGGCGGTAGCAGAGGTCTGAGTGAAGGTTTGTCTAGGTGAAACTGCAGTGTAGATCCATGGAATGAAGTAGGTTGAAACACTCTTTGATATGCTTTAGGTCGGAAAAAATTTTGCGGCTGGGAATGGATGGGACAATTTTCAGGATTTGGTTGTCATTCCCTTGAAGAAGAAGCAGAAAATTCCTAGTAGCTTCGTCGGCAACAACATTTTGTCAGAGCTAGTAACATTGGAAGCTACTATCATCGAGTGATCTGATGTAGGAGAGTTTGAATATAAAACTGACAGAATTGATTAGAAAATGGAAATTTGTGGTTTAATCGAAGGAGATCTAGATTTCTATCGTAGGAGATTCGGTAGAATTTGTAGAAGTTAGATCGTGGAGAATCGTAGGAATCAGAAGTCAATTTTTCATAGAGGGTGTCAATGTTTCGTACTGGAACTGGAGATGACTAGAAAGAGAGGGTTCACGGTCTACTCTGGTGGTTCGTAGCTTCTGATGCGGTGGGGAGGAGGATGGCGGATGACCTACAAGTTTAGCACTCCAATGCTCAAGTCAGTAAAAGATTGAAAAGTGAAGTTTGAATGAGATTGAATTTGAATACATTTTAAGTGGTTCACTTCCCTTGTTAAATTCACGAGATGGTTGATAATTACATGCAAGTCATTCTTTGGATTAATCAAGTTGTTAGCATGCTACTCTCATGAGAGGTTATTCGTGACTCGTGGAAAAGGATACACGTCCGCGTTTAGTAACTTGTTAATTTATAATTGAGTCTTCGTCTTCTAAGTCTTGGAACGGTTCGAAACAATTGTGAATAATTATAGTTTCTTCATCTCAATCATGGTCTTCCTATTACATTTCTATCATGCTTAATTTCAGTTTTATCAAAATGTAGAAAGAAAAAAAAACGTTTTTCCCTATTAAAAATGATTTCTATGGTGAAATTGAGGAGAAGCCTAGGTTGACGTTATAAGATGAGATCTCAAGCTTTGAATGTCAATTACTTCAACTTGTACTAGTAAAACAAGAACAAAAAAAATTAGTTGGTTAATGAGTGAGAAGTTTTCAACAAACAATTTGAATTCATTTTATTGGAACATAAAAAATTAAAGAAAAACTAGTACTTCCATTCATTGATGTTGAATATATTTTAAAGGAATAGAAGACCATATAAGAGAAGCAGTCAACTTAAGTCAATTAGAATTATTATGGAAAGGGACTGCACATGATTGACAGCTGTGTGTATAATATTGTCATTATTCATATGAAATTAATCATTCAAAGCTTTCTTGGGACCTAAGTACTCGTTCAACTTCAATTATTTTGAACATTAGTCTCAAGAGTAAACCATATAAACCATTTCTTCCACTTATACTTTATCATGCCATATCAGTAATAATCACAAACTCATTTTGTTATATCATTAATTAAATCCCTTAATTTGAAATGATATCAAAATTAGTTATCTATGTAACAAAAATAAACCACAATTTTAGTGATTAATCCGATGTCTCATCATATTGATTAAGAATGTTCTTATTACATAAAGAAAATGTAAAGGAATAGTCTTGCAAGCTTCATATTATAATCAATGCTATATACTACACTTACAAAACAAATAGAAAGCAAATATACAATAACTTTTCAGATTAACTTTTTATCAAATATAATAGACAAAATTTAGATGATAACACAGCTATTAGGATCCTCTTCAACGCTAACAGCACCGTAATAAGGATTATATTGTGGTTTCATCTGATGACTATAGTAAGCATGTGTTCCATGAAACATGAAAGGATTAATCACAATATTTTCTTTTGCTGGATCTTTCTTAGCATCTTCCTTCTTTTTAGCTTCATCTTTCTTTTCTTCTTTAGCAGGTCCAACTGAAATGATTTCAGCATGACAAAACTTCCTTAGCTTACCAACTACTCGTACTGGATCAATATCTCCTATTAAGGTTAATTTCTTGTCTTTCATGTCCACTGAAACTGATTCAACCCCTGAAAGGCCAGAGACTGCCTTCATAGCTTTTTGCTTTATTCTGTCTTCATTTATTTCCAACTTTAACACTACTTTCTGTAACACAAAAGTTCAACAAGTTGTTAGGATTGAACACTCACTTTCTTATAATTTATAGTACAACGTGCATGAAATTAACAAAAAATAAAGCACAGATTGAAAAATTGGAATAATGATGAAGAAAATAAGGATAAGAACTTACCATCATTGTTATGGAAGCTTGTGATATGTGAGATAAGAGGTATAAGGTAGAAGAACACTTGATGCAAATTGTAATAGAATATAGAGATTCAGGGAAGATGTAAATTTTCAAATTGAAATGAAGTTATGAAGTGAAGATGATTGTTTGAGGATTTTTATAGTATTGAAAGAAGAGTGATTGATGAGATAGGAAGGGTCAATGAAAACAAGTCAAGAGAGTAGTGTGTGGTCTTCTTCGAAACTTAAGCAGCAGACTTGAAGGACTTTTTCTAATCTATAATTTGTTTGATTTCCAAATTCCAATATACCATTCCTTCGTGGAACACGGCAACCTAAATAAAAGGACATTAGAAGTTGAAAATTAAAGTGGGAAATTTACTATTTTAATTATGACCAGTTCTAAGGTACAACTAAGCTGGATTAATCCTTAAGAGAGCATTCATACAAGTACATCCATCAAATGAATATGAATACATCCATTTGCATTTTACTATTTGCTGGTGGTTAATGTTGTAATTAATTTAATAATTAATTTATGCAATCTAAGCAAGTGCAAACCTCCATTGTAGATGGAGAAGAATGTAACACAGTTTGCACGAAGAAAGAGAAGAGAAAATCACAAGAGGAAAAGAGTGCAAAGTAGTGTTCAAGATTCAATGAATAAGCAAGTTAGTTACAAAGCATCAACTATATACAACTAACTGTAACTAACTAAGAGAGTACGTGATCACATGTGTGATAATCCACGCTAATCTACATGGAACCTCATATAACAAGCAGGTCAAACATGTGGCATGAGTTATTTTTCTTCATAATCTTCAGCTGCTAATACCCCCCCACAAGCATGAGGTTGGTAGATATCAACCAAGCCAAGCTTGCTCATGCAGTCATGGAAAGGTCGGGGACCAAGTGCCTTAGTAAACATGTCTGCAGCTTGGTCTGAAGAACGAACGGGAAGTAAACGCATAACTCCAGCTAGAAGTTTCTCACGGACCAAATGACAATCAATGTCAAGATGTTTTGTACGTTCATGGAACACAGGATTAGAAGAGATTTGTATGGCGCTTTGGTTGTCGCAGTATAGAACGGGAAGACGAGATGGATGTTGGAGAAGATCATGTAGTAAGAAGCACATCCACTGAAGCTCTCGGGTGGCAGATGCAAGTGCACGATACTCAGCTTCAGTGGAGGAGCAGCTAACGGTGGGTTGCTTCTTTGATTTCCAAGAGACCAACGAATTGCCAATGAAGAAGAAATATCCAGAAATAGACCTACGCGTTTCAATGCATCCGCCCCAGTCAGCATCGCTGAAGCCAAGGATTTGTAAAGGAGAGGAAGAAGAGAGGAACACACCACGTGCAGGTGAGCGTTTAAGGTATCGAAGAACCCGTAAAGCTGCTCGATAATGTGTCTCAGTAGGAGCACTCATGAATTGGCTAAGTTGTTGGGTGGCAAATGCAATATCTGGACGTGTTGTGGTGAGGTAAATCAAACGACCAACAAGCCTGCGATATGCCGTGATGTCTGAAAAAGTAGAACCCTTGTCTTGGTGAAGACGTACAGAGGCATCTAAAGGAGTAGAAACAGGTTTACACCCTGTAAGACCAGCATCTTGAAGGAGATCCAAACAATATTTTCGCTGACAAAGGGTAATACCTGAAGATGAACGAGCAACCTCGAGCCCTAAGAAGAATTTTAAACTCCCCAGGTCTTTAATGCAAAAGGTGCTGTGCAAAGCTTGTTTTAAATCTTTGAAAGTGTCCAAAGAAGTGCCAGCTAGGATGATATCATCTACGTAAACAAGCAGTGCAGTGAAAGAAGTAGGGCAGGATTTTATAAAAAGCGTATGGTCAGCTGCTGCATGTTTAAAACCTTGTGCCATAAGAAAAGTGGTGAGCTTCTCAAACCACTGCCTACTTGCCTGCTTCAATCCATAAAGAGACTTGGTCAGCTTGCATACTTGGCCAGGCTTTGGAGGCATAACACCTTGTGGGACACGCATATAGACGGATTCGTGTAAGTCTCCATGCAAGAACGCATTGTTGACATCTAATTGGTGTAGATGCCAACCATGTATAGCAGCTAGGGCCAAAAGAACTCTGACTGTAGTCATTTTAGCAACTGGAGAGAAGGTTTCAAGGTAATCCAAACCTTCAGTTTGATTGAACCCTTGAGCTACAAGTCGTGCTTTGAAACGTTCAATTGTACCATCAGCATGCCTCTTAACTTTATAGACCCATTTGCTCCCAATTGTAGAGGCATCTTGAGGGAGATCTACAAATTTCCATGTATGATTGTTGTTAAGGGCTTCAATCTCTTTGTGCATTGCCTGAACCCACCTAGGATCTTTGGAAGCAGCCAAGTAATTCGGAGGTTCAGTATCAGATGAAAGAGACATAATATAAGCTTGATGCTTAGGTGAAATGTTAGAATAAGAAAGGCACTCTTCAATGGGATAATGACACTGGACATTATTGGAGTCACACACATAATCCCTAAGATGTGAAGGTGTTTTTGTAGTTCTGCTAGACTTTCTAGTAGACTCAATGGGATTAAGATTATTGGATGAAAAAGAAGCATCGGGCAAATTATGAGAAACAGGTTCAGAGGAAGTATCGGGCAAGACATGAGGGGCAGTCTCAGAATCAGGTATTATGGGAATGTCTGAGGTAATATGGTCAGAAACAACAAGGGAGTCATCAGCTGAATCTGGAATTATTACAGGAATGGAACCAGATGTGGATACTGGAATTGAATCAGGTGAAGTGACTCTAATGGACTCTCTATTGCTGCTACTACCCAATGAGTTATCAAGATATATGTTTGTATGAATATGGGACTCAGATGACTCAAGAAAAGGGAATGTCATATCAAAAAACGTAACATTCCTAGATACAAAGATATCATGTGTGCCAATGTCTAGAAGAGTGAAACCTTTCATACCTGCCTTGAATCCCAAGAAAACGCATTTCCTTGCCCTTGAATCAAATTTATGCCTATTGTTTGGAAGTGTAGAGGCATAACTGAGGCAGCCAAAAACTCTCAAGGTGCTCAGATCAGGAACAGTCCCATATAGAAGTTCAAAGGAGGATTTGTTACTCAGTAATTTTGTTGGAATTCTGTTCATGAGATACACTGCATGAACAACTGCATATGACCAGAACTGTTTTGGCAAGTTTGATTGGAACATAAGGGCACGACTTATGTTAAGAATATGCTGATGTCGCCTCTCAACTCTTCCATTTTGCTGAGGTGTGTACACACAGCATCTTTGATGCACTATTCCTTTTGATGCATAAAACTTTGGCAACATTAGTTCAGGACCATTGTCACTCCTAATCACCTTGATCTTTTTGCTGAATTGAGTTTCAACCATGTTAACATACTCCATTATTCTTGTCCCAACTTCAGCTTTGGATTTTAACATCACAACCCAGACATGCCTACTATGATCATCCAATATAGTAAGAAAGTACTTAAAACCATGGATAGAAGCAGTACTGAAAGGGCCCCAAACATCAATATGAATTAGATCAAAAACATTACAGGCATTGTTATTGCTAATAGCAAAAGGTAAATGTTTTTGTCTAGCTTGTTGACATACATCACAGGCTTTATGAATACTACTAGGAATATAGCTATACTTTGTGCTAATACATTGCATTCTATCATGAGATAGATGCCCTAATCTCAAATGCCAAAGGATGGCAGGTGCAGTGTCTACATGTCTTTTGCCTGTGAAAGTGCTCGATACAAATCCTTCTTTGCTGCTGCCATGATTGTGATCCATCTCCAATCCCAAGTAGTATAATCCATCTAGCTCATTAGCTGAACCAATCTTCTTCAAATCCCTCTTTGCCTGTATAATGCACCTATTAGTTTCAAAAAACAAAGTGCAGTCTTGCTCTTTACAAAGCTTCGAAACAGAAATCAAATTCACTTCAAACTTAGGCAAAAAAAGAACTCCTCTTATGATAAGATCTTCAGAGATTTTAATGTCTCCACAAATAGATGTTGTTATAGAACTTCCATTTGGAAGATTCACTATAATAGGCTCAATCTTACTATGTTTGGAAAACCAAGTCAGATTGTTACAAATATGGTGTGTTGCTCCTGTATCCAATATCCATCTAATACCACTAATAGCATTGAAACTAGCAATGTAAGGTTTACCTCCCTTTGCCATATTCACTGAGGCTGAAGGTGTATTCTTTTCAAGAAGCATCATCAAATTGTTGTATTGTTCTTTTGTTAAAGTCATGTTGCCATCCTCATTGGAAGAACCAGCTCCTGCAGTGCCATTTGCTTCAACTTGATTGATGTGTACTGAGGTTCCTCGGCCAAAATTTGGAGGATATCCATGCTTCTTGTAGCAATTGTCAATTATATGTCCACTTTTCCCACAGTGAGTGCACACTTTGAAGTTACCTCTACCTCTACCATTGCCAATTCCACTATTTGATCCTCTGCCTGATCCACCATTACCTCTTCCTTTTCCAGCTTGTTTGGAACTGTCAACTGCATTAACCATTCCAGTGCCATCTTCAATGTTCCCAGTCAATGTAACTCCTGCTCCACATATCTTTCTCTCTTGTTGAAGCACCATGGAAAACACTTTATTTATTTGTGGTAGAGGATCCATGAGCAGCACTTGAGAAACTACTCCATGAAACTCTTCATTCAGACCAATTAAGAACTGTATGATGCGATCTTCAGCTCTAAAACTCCTACTATTCCTCATGGCAACGCATGCACAGGTCACAGGGCACGTGCAATTAGGCATTGGCCTATATTGATCCAGCTCCTCCCATAAGCTTCTCAATTCTGTGAAGTAATCAGAGTTCTTTTTGCTTCCTTGCTTCAGATTAGAAATCTCTTGGTACAATTGTGCAACACGAATCTTATCACCTCTCATAAATCGATCCTTAAGATCGTTCCACACGTCTACAACGTTTTCAATGAACACCACACTTTGAGCGATAGAAGGTGTTATTGAATTAACAATCCACGTGTGAACAAGATTGTTGCATCTTTGCCATGCAACGTAATTGAGATCACTGCTATCAGGAATCTCGATCGATCCATCAACAAACTGAAACTTATTCTTCATTGCTAGGGCTCTCCTCATCTTCATAGACCAAGCATGGTAGTTTTCTCCTGATAAAGCTGGAGTAACAACCACCGTTGAAGGATTTTCAGAAGGATGGATGTAATATGGATCAAGTTGATCCTGCATTTGATTATTGCTACTCTTTTTCCTAGCCATCGCGATGGTGACAATGGCGAATCAAAGAATCAAGAACAACGAACAAATCAATCGATGCAAATCGAATGATGGAACAAGAAGGAGCAAGGACTGAAGCTTGCGTGACGATTGCAGCGGAAACAGAACAGGATTAACCTGCTCTGATACCATCTAAGCAAGTGCAAACCTCCATTGTAGATGGAGAAGAATGTAACACAGTTTGCACGAAGAAAGAGAAGAGAAAATCACAAGAGGAAAAGAGTGCAAAGTAGTGTTCAAGATTCAATGAATAAGCAAGTTAGTTACAAAGCATCAACTATATACAACTAACTGTAACTAACTAAGAGAGTACGTGATCACATGTGTGATAATCCACGCTAATCTACATGGAACCTCATATAACAAGCAGGTCAAACATGTGGCATGAGTTATTTTTCTTCATAATCTTCAGCTGCTAATATGCAAAATATTAAAATTGTAATTATAATTTAGTGTGGAAGCTATACTATACAAATGAACATGCATATAAAATAGTCTTATCATCTATGTCATGTTGATAGATCCAAATTAAAAGGTATGTAAAACTAGTCCTCACTAATCCTCAAAGACACACAAAAGAAAAAAAAGGCAGAATCAAATTCTCTTGTGAATTGTGTATATTTGTTTTTCTTGTCTTCTTCCTCTTGTATAATAGGTTTGACTTCACAAAAGTTCGTCAGATGCAATTTTATGTGATTGCTCCAGATTCATATGACCACTTAATGGTTATTAGGAATTAATTAGGCTTGATTGTTTACAATCCTAGATCATGGTATCCTCTATCGTCCATAAATGTGTTCATAATCATATCTCAATCAAATATTTATATATGCTAGATTTGGGTTGACATAATCAATATGGTCCAATAGCTATTTCATCTCCCATGTCTTTTTTTGGGTGGGTCATTAATTTGAGTGGACTTCATTGGTCTAAGTTGACTCATGCCCACTTTAGAACTCGTCTAAAAAAACTGAACATATACAAGCCCCTCAATCATGAATCGTATAAGGGTGAAGTGTTTTCTTAAGGTACATCAAGAATTTGGACATGTTCACATCCCCTCAAACACGGTACAGAGAGAGTAGATTGGATGTTCGTAGAAATTGAGCTCTTGGATAGTTATGAGAGCTCATATAATGATAGTTGATCACGTGAATCCGCAAGTATACAGAGCCTATCAGGGTAATATAAAAGATTGTCGAACCCACAGAGACCTAATGGTCAATCTATCATTTTCTATTTTTACGGTGCTTATCTAAGGATATCGTTAGAAGGTTTGAAATAAGCAGAACAAAATAAATAATAACTTTTAGGATTACTTACTGTCGCTCTCGCGTATTCAAAACTGAATTTTACTCTCTAATCTTTATTGTGGTTGTGTTTACGGTGATTTCCGGTAAACAACCGCTAGTCCTCCAAACTATAAATATACTTTGGTTACTCGCAGGATCGACTAGATTAATCATAGGACATAGTCAAATAGTTGTCTTTCGAGATAATTTGGTTCATATTTGTTGGTCTTTTGCTTCGAAACTTGGTTATAGTATGGACATGTAAACAACTTGCGAAATAAACTAACAAAGAATGTACACAACTGAAACATAAACTGGTTATAAATGTAAGTAAAACTTTGACGAGAAGATAAAGGAATGTAATTTTCATAAACGTAAAGTACAGAAATATAAAGTGCAATAATGTAAAGACTTATCGAAAAGAAAACTGGAATTGAAGGAAAGACTGGGCGAAAAGTAAAGGAAATTTAAAGAGACTTTGATTCTGTAAATACAAATACAAACATATTAAAAGAGTGGTGTCATACGTACATTTCTCAGCGAACTCTTTCTATTAACACTTGATACTTGAGTGATTTGTGAGTGATTTGTACAAAATGAACACCCTGGATCCTGATACTAAGACCCTTATTTATACTAATTCGACCCTAACGGTCCTACGCTAACGAAATGCCACGTTGCTCACATGCATGCGTTTCGAATTCCTGGGGCGCCATCTGTCCTTGTTCGGTTACACAGAATATTTCGAAATTCAAATCCTCCCGCCTGAATCCTCTTTCGATTAGTGGCAACGTGATCTTTAATGAGAATGCAACGAAATACTCTAAGCTTCAGTACTCTTGTATTTCGAAAAACGCTTAAGTCTCAAAGACAATCTATCTCGATTTAGCTTTGATTTCAATCATCTTCATCATAAATAACATCCTCGGAAATGGCCTTGAAAAAGCCATTTATTCTCAAGAATAGCCATCGAAAGTCATTTTATTCTTCGAACTCTAATTCTTCAAGAAACATATTCTTCAATCGAAATCTCCAGCTAACAGGTTGTCACGTTCCACAGTTACGTACTGCGTTAAAGTAGTAAATCTTTTTTTAAGAAATTAAGTCTTTTACTTAGTTGAAAAGTAGTTTTGACAGGAAAGTTTAACTTAAAAGGGTTTTCGGGATTTGCTCGGATAACTCGATCCTAAACCTATAAACGCGTCCGCCAATAGTTTCAAAATCACTTTCTAGAAATATTAAGTTTTCCTAATTAGTTAACAAAGTGCTTTCGCGGTATTTATTAACCAAAACAAACCAATTTTAGTCTTTAGTATCGGACGACTTTCGATCTTACCCGATAAATTCACGGTTCTAGTTTTGTAGTAACCGATAGAATTAAGTTCAGAAAAATTGTATTAAAATCAAAACAGCCTCAATTGCAATCCTAAAGAAACAACATAAAGAGTACCGTCAAATCAACGGTCCTCACATTCTAGCAATTAAGAAATTAGTTGGACACAATTGCGATAAAAGTAAAAGTTTTTGTTTGAAAGACAGAATTAAACATGCTGATAAATAAGAACGTGTGATTGAATAAGCGTGCAAAATAAAGTAAAGAAAATAGAATATAAATAATACTGAATTAAATAAGAACCTGCTCTAAACGGAGGCTTGAATTTGGCACAATGGAAATAAAATTCGACTGAAAGTAAATCTAGGAAATAAACTTCTCTGAATGTAAATGCGGGAAGATAAATTGCTTCAAAATAAAAGTGCTCCAAACCCGACAACAACATGAGATAATCCTCCAGTGTGGAGAATTAAAGCCTTTTTTAATCTAAATTTATGCCTAAGTTGCACTAAGTTTGGATGAATCAAAACGTGAAAAGTAACTGCTATTTATAATGCATAGAAACCCTAGAATATGCCTTGGCGGTTGCTGAAAACGTGTGAGAAAATATAGGGACGAGTGGAAAAAGTGGAGACCAAGTCCAGGTCCACTTTCTCCACGCTTGGAAAAATCAAAGGGTGGCGAACGCCATGCTCTAAAAATGGGGAAGACTAATTCTTCCTGATCATTAGTGGTTGGAATAGGTCGCTCGGCTCTTGGCTTTCTCCATAGCGAACGCCATCATGAGCGCCTTTAGTGCAAATTACTCATTTTCCTTCGTTTTATGTCCAGTTTGCTTCGTTTCTTCGTGTAAGCCTTTCCTAAGGTCAAATACTTGGAAAACAAACAAAACACCGGCATAGCACTACCAATAATAACAAAACTAAGATAAAAACATTTGCAAATCGAGTCAAATATGTGATGTGTTTCAGTGTTGTCAATAATTCAGATTTCGAATCGCCTAGTGATATGTACACAAAATTAGTGTCTTCTTCCTCATGTATGGCTAAATATATCATGGCGTTCGTAGTTTCTAATTTGGGCTCCTTTTGTGAAGATTTCATGCATATTGATTTGATATATCTTAAAGAATAATACACTTAAAATTTCTGGTTAGATATTGAGTTGTCCAACACCAAAAAAAAGGTTGGTGTGATTTGGAATCGTGTTTGTCGTGTGAGAAGATTTTCATGTGACAACCTCAAAGGGTGGAGGGCAAGAATTTTTATTTTTAAGCTGACGTGATAGAAGATTTTAGAGTAGGTATCTCTTTCACCATCCTGCATTCCTAGATCTTGAAGATTATTAATGTTGCCCCATCCTAGCTACATCTGAATAGTTAGGTGTTTATGTGAGGTTTCAAAATGTTACGCTAGAGTCTCAACATTACCCTATATCGAGTACATTTTTTATTCTACGAGACCAAAAGGGTTAACATGGGTGGGTTGGTTTTTATTAGTACCATCCATGGGCAAGCTCTTCTATCCCATTACACGTCTAACTACAAACATTGGGTAGACACATTTGTATGAGTCAGATGTAATACCTAATGTCTCGAGATTATATGCAAAGTGGATGGACTCATAGGTTCCCTTTATACAAGACAGGCGATTCTTTGCTATAATGGGCTATGACCCGACCAAGATTAGTGAGATGGAGAAGGAGGCAATCAATATATTTAAGTGGTTTTCCATTATAGGGATGCAATACCTTATTAGGCTTAAGGGAGACCTTCCCACACTATTGAAATTTTTATGTAAGATGATCTCTTGACCTACTTCCCCTTTACATTGTTTACTAATTTATTCTCAATTGTTTTTTCTATATTTTTTGCAGTGATGATGACCCCCTTCCATTAGTGTCATACCCCAATTTTTGACCCTAAGATCTCACCTCATTTACAAATTTGCCTTTGCATCTTTTTAAAGTAAAAAATAACCGAAAATCGCATTTCATTGCATTTCATGCATTTTTAGCGCCTCAAGCGTCTTTTTGAATTATTTTACCGTCTTCAGAAAAAATTTGGTTCTACAGGTAGACGGGTAAAAAACGATTTGACCCTGTACGAAAACTAGAAAGCAAAATATTTCGAGTTTTGATCTTTAATTGTCTGCTTTATGGATCTACGTTTCGCGTAGACCACGTTTGTATGCTCGCTTTATTTTTTCGGTATAGTTTGCAATCGCTTTTTTTATCGTCAGTGTCGGTTTAACCGGGTATTTTAATATTTGATTTTTATCGTCAGTCCCATTCGGATTCTGATGATGAACCATTTTGTAGACTCTGTTCAATAACTCGTTGACTCCCTAAAAGCCAAGATTAATTAATAAAAGTTGAAAAGTTAGGGAGTGTTTCTTGTTCGAGCATTGTAGGCGGTAACACAGGTATGAGTTAAGGTTTTTCTAGGTGAAACTGCAGTGTTGATCCAGGGAATGAAGTAGGTTGAAACACTCCTTGATATGCTTTAGGTCGGACAAAATTTTGCGGCTGGGAATGGATGGAACAATTGTCAGGATTTGGTTGTCCTTACCTTAAAGAAGAAACAGAGAATTCCTAGCAGCTTCGGCGGCAACAACATTTTTGTCATAAGATGGCAGAGATAGTAACATTGGAAGCTAATATCATCGAGTGATCTGATATAGAAGATTTTGAATATGAAATTGACATAATTGATTAGAAAATGGGAATTTTTGGTTCAATCGAAGGAGATCTGGAGAATCTGGAGAATCTGGAGAAGTTAGATCGGGGAGAATTATTTGGAATTAGAAGTCAATTTTTGTAGAGACTAGAAAGACGGGGTTCACTGTCTGCTATGGTGGTTCGTAACTTCTGATGCGGTGGGGAGAAGGATGACCTACAAAGTTAGCACTCCAATGCTCAAATCAGTAAGAGATTAAAAAGTGAAGTTTGAATGAGGAAGAATTTGAATACTTGTCAAGTGGTTCACTTCCCTTGCTAAATTCGGGAGATGGTTGATAATTGCATGCAAGTCATCCATTGGATTAATCCGAGTTGTTAGCATGATACTCTCGTGAGAGGTTTTCGGTGACATGTAGGAAAAGGATACACTTGGTCCGCGTTTGGTAACTTGTTTAGTAACTTGTTGCTTTGTAAATGAGTCTTCGTCTTCTAAGCCTTGGAGACGGTCAGAAACAATTGTAAATAATTATAGTTTCTTCATGGTATTTCTATTACATTTCTTCCATGCTTAATTTCAGTTTTATCAAAACATAGGAAAGAAAACGTTTTTCCCTATTAATTAAAAATTACTTCTATGGTGAAATTGAGGAGTAGTCTAGGTTGAAGTTATGAGATGAGCTCTCAAGCTTTGAATGTCAATTACTTGTATTAGAAAAAACAAAAACAAAAATAGTAGTAGTTGGTTAATGAGTTTTACTTGGGATTGGAAACAAATGAGTAAGAAGTTTTCAACAAACAATATGAATTCATTTTATGGGAACATAAAAAATTAAAGAAAAACTAGTACTTTGGTGGGGCAGAAACTCCAAGGATTCGTATTAAAGTTTATCAATACTTGAATGTATTTTAAAAGAATAGAAGACCATATAAGAGAGAAGTAGTCAACTTAAGTCAATTTGAATTATTATGAAAAGGGAGTGCACATGATTGACAGTTGTGTATAATATTGTCATTATTCATATGCAATTAATCATTCAAAGCATGGTTGGAATCTAAGTACTTGTTCAACTTCAATTATTTTAAACAAGTCTCAAGAGTAAACCATATCAACCACTTCTTCCTCATATACTTTATCATGCCATTTCAGTAATAATCACAAACTCATTTTGTTATATCAATAATTAAATCCCTTAATTTTAGATGATATCAAAATTAGCTATCTATGTAACAAAAATTAACCACAATTTTAGTGATTAATCCGATGTCTCATCATATTGATTAACAATGTTCTTATTACATAAAGAAAATGTAAAAGAATAGTCATGCAAGCCTCATATTATAATCAATATACTAATTTTACAAGACAAAAAGAAACAACTATACAATTACTTTTCTGTTAACTTTTTATCAAATATAATATAAAAAATTTAAATGATAACACAACTATTAGGATCCTCTTCAACGCTAACAGCACCGTAATAAGGATTGTATTGTGGTTTCATTTGATGATTATAATAGCCTTGTGTTCCATAGAACATGAAAGGATTTATCACAATATTTTCTTTTGTTGAATCCTTCTTAGCATCTTCTTTCTTTTTAGGTTCATCTTTCTTTTCCTCTTTAGCTGGCCCAACAGAAATGATTTCAGCGTGACAAAACTTCCTTAGCTTACCAACTACTTTTACTGCATCAATATCTCCTATTAAGGTTAATTTCTTGTCTTTCATGTCCACTGAAACTGACTCAACTCCTGAAATGCCAGAGACTGCCTTCATAGCTTTTTGCTTGATTCTGTCTTCATTTATCTCCAACTTTAACACAACTTTCTGTAACACAAAAAGTTAAGTACTTGTTAGTTAGTTGAAAAAATGGAATACTAATAATTAAAACAAAAAACTATTGGAAATTCTGGCTTGAAATTTTACATAAGAAAAGCAAATTCACCAATTATGTTTTATCTATGATGAAGAAAATAAAAGAGTAGTTTCAATCAAGGTAAAGAACTAACTAACCATCATTGTTATGGAAAGCTTCTGATATGTGAGATGAGAGCAGTAAGGTAGAAGAACTCTTGATTCAAATTGTAAGCGAAGTGAAAGGAAGAGATGATATTTGAAATTGAAAAGAAGTTATGAAGTGAAGATAATTGTTGGAGGGTTTTTATAGTAATGAAAGAAGAGTGATTGATGAGATAGGAAGAGTCAACGTAAACAAGTCAAGACAAGTAGTGTGTGGTTTTCTACGAAACTGAAGAAGCAGATATAATTGACTTTTTCTATTCTATAATTTGTTTGATTTCTAAATTCCAATATACCGTTCTTTCGAAGAACATTACAACCTTCATAAAGGATTTTATTAGACAGTAAATATTAAAGTGGAAAATTTATTATTTTACTTATAACCAATTCTTCAATACACTATAGTTGGATTGATGATGCATGTAACTTAAGAATGTTAGTTTTTGTTATGTGAATTTTGTTATTCTAGAAAATGGCGCCATAACTCTTTTAAATAGGAGAGTTGGTCAACAATTAAAATGTTAGAGTGATTATGAGACATACATAACCGTTAGATGGATCGTGAGATGTGGATGACTGTTAGATGGTGCGAAATGTAAAATATGTCCATCCTCGTATTGATTTTCCCCTTTCTTGTACTGGACTTTCATGAATTTTGTGTTAGTGCACTCTGTAAAAATATGAACTCTTTGACCGGATAAGAGTTTCTTATCCCGACCTCCTTGATTTCTGTTTTAGTGCACTTCGTGAAAATCCTCTCTCATGAGGTGTTCAAAGGTATATAGGAGTTAAATTCTAAACGAGGCCTTTGCTCAAGATCCTCTCTAGATTTTTCGAAATCTTTCTCTGACGTTTTACTAGATCCGAGATTCCTCAGTCCCTTGTTGCCTCCATTAACCAACAGTTTCTCCTCATAGTTAATGTAGGGTTGCACCCTACTCAACAAGTCTTTCGGGTTATGAGCCTCCTTGCACCCAACATTTTGAGGCTTTCATCTGATCCTCCGACGGTCATTGTGATCTTGATGAACTAGTCGATGTACCCATGTAGGGTTTCCTTCTTGCCCTAAGTTGTTGGTTGTCTCTTCATGGCAGTGAAATATGTGGTGAAAGTCTCACAAAGTTCTAACTTCTAAACAAGAATCTATGATTCAGTTTATAAGGGACTTAAGTTTGAATTTTATGTCTTAGCATGTGTGATAGTACTCTAATTGTCCACCCACGTGCTCGTTAGTGTTCCCGTTTCCATTATAACTCTTTAGTTTCAGGGGTTTCTCTAGAGACTTAGGAATTCTAGTGTCCAGTTTGTGGATGGTCAACAGGTTCTTCTTCCTCATTTGAGTGGGGGATCCTTCTTCCTTTCGTCCCCTTCTGGTCGATCCATGGTTCTTTTTGGGAGTGTGGCTGCCTCTCCCTTTAGGATCAAGAGAAGAAGTGTGACACTTGTATCTTCGGTGATCCGAGGATTTTTAGACCTCTTTTACGTTTTTCTTGGCTCGACAGCCTTTGGAAATGTTGCCTCCTAAAATTTTTGGTTAATTGGAATAGTGTTGTGCAAGCTCACTTTTATCTGAGTAAATTTGTCTACGAGAGCTTGAGAATCTTGCTGCTGAATCATCTAGAACATGTCGCTCAGTAACTCATGAGCTCCTTGTGGACAAAAACTAACGTGTAAAAAATGAAAGTCGGTGACTGCAGGAGGTAGCGCTGGGATGACGAAAGGTTTCGGCCCATATGTCCAATTGTAAAGAAGAATTGACGAATCGAGGAAACTTAGGGGCTCCAGAACAGTTACAGGTTGTGCGAGATTTGGTGGAGGAGGAACATAAGAAGTAGATGTTAAGTTTGACCGCCATTTCTTTGTGGAGGTGTGCAAAGATTTCCCGGTGCTTCAGCGGTGGTGGTAGCTTGTCGTTGAGCGGAGAAACGAGTGGCTTTCAATGGTGTCATTGCTTAATAAATTTGGTGAGAGGAATCTGACTGCTAACTTTGACGAGATTAACTCAAAATGAATATTTATGCTTCAATTGAAGGAGATCTGGATTTGATTAAATTAAATTTGAAATCATTGGACTTAGTAGTCAAAGGTTGATTCCCACTAAGACGATAATATTATGGACGAGAGAAAAACTATGATCGGAGAGGTTGAACTGACGTTGTGTTATGGTTATCCATGGTCCGGACACGGATGAGAGGGGCTGACATCTACGGTTATTCAATAATAGAGTGAGATATGTAGTGTCAATAAGTAATAGAGTTCATATCTTGAAAAGGGCACACTCTCATTTAAATAGGAGAGTCAGTTAGCAACCGAAACGTGAGAGTGAGCATGAAGAGAATGGTTGTTAGATGAATCTAGACGGTGATGACAAGTTTCACAAGTGAGATGATTTGGTTAGTTCGAAAAGAAAAATCGGTCCATCCTCGTCTTGATTTGCCCTTTTTGAGGATTTAACCTGCCACCCCCAGTTATACCTGACACCCTCACATATTGCTTGCTTTAACCGTTATTCCCTTGCCTAAAGTTATCGATTTCATAAAGTATGAGTAATATCGAAAATTTCAAAATACATCAGAAATTTCGAAATTTTTTTGAAATTTCCAACAAAAAATCATAACTTGCATGAGCTTTTATCAAAAAAACTCGATAAAACTCTTGTATTTTAAACTAGAAATTTCGAAATGTATTAGTTTTTACCGAAAATTTCAAAATTTATGGTAAATATTCTTGTAATTTTTACCAAAATTTTTAAAATGAGTTTTTATTAGATATTTCAAAAACTCTAGTAAAATTTAATACCAGATATTTGGTCTGTTACCAAAAATTTCACATTAACAATCGAAAATTTTATTCGCACTTTTGACTCAAATTTATTCATGGACATTTTGAGAAATAGTAAAAAATATGAGGGTGCTAAATATAACTAGGGTGACAAGGTGTGAGGTATAACTGGAGTTGGCAGGTAAAATTTTGACAATTTCTTTATAGACTCCTATGGCTTCTTAGGAACCCGCGGAGAAATTCCGTAAATGTCCCTATATTTCAAAAGTGCATCTCCAAATGCACATTTTTTTGAAAAAAAAGATGATTTCGGATGTGCACATCTAAAAATACCATTTTTTTAAGAAAAAAAGTGCATTTGGAGATGCACTTCCAAAATTACCCCTTAGGATATTTCGGAAATGCACTTCCGAAATATCATCAAGCATAAACAACTCCCTTTTTGCTCTGAATACCTGGTGATTTCACAAACATAAGCAGCAAACACCGATTCACAATATCACCATCATTGCATATCATAACCTTTTCAACCTATCACATAGATTAGAACCTCCATACTCACCCAACCAACTGAAACCCATCAATTTGTGGATCCACCTCTTCGTTGGTATCTTTTTTGCATTTTTAGATGTTTGCTACCACAAAATTTAAAATTCTTGCTTTTATGTTTGATTTAGACTGTCATTGAGATTTGGAGTTCAATTTTGGATCATTGAATTTGAGGTTGTTGTTTGTTGATTTTGAGAATTTGGGTGGTTGGTTCAATGTTTGAAAGAAGAAGAAGCCATGACCATGGAAGGTTTTCGTTTTCGGAGATGCATATTCAAAAACACCAAAAAATGGATGTTTTTGGATATGTATCTCCGAAATAATTGTAAATGTAAAAAATGAATAATTTCGGAGATGCATCTCTAAAATTTAAGAGTATTTTGAGGTTTTTAGCATGGGTCTTCACTCCATAGAATATTGTCAAAATTTTTTGTCCCTTTCTAGTGTTGGACCTTCATACTTTTTAGCCTTTGGACCGGTTCAAAAGAGGAATAATTTTAAATAACGCGTTGAAATAAATCATATAGTACTAACTAGACCATTGTCATTGTCACAAAGAAGTGTCAAATTAATTAATGTGTACAAAGTTCAAAGGCAGAATATTATATGAAAATTATCATTCTTCTGGTAAATGTTTATATAAAAAGTTCAAACAGATCAGATTGCTTTCACACGCAATAATCAAAACAGATGAGTTTCTTCTATCTTAATAATGAGTTTTATTTTATATTCAGACATAAAAATGTAGTAGTAATCTCTGCAATTTTTTATCTATAAAAAAAAGTTTATACCATACAACTTGCACCTTATTTGATTAAAGATGGATTTTTGGAGGATACATAAACTTGCTTTTATTATATAATATGAAATTTATAATAAAATAATGTTAATGTAAAATTATAATTTCAACTGAGTTAGACCATTTACAAAAATTATGATATATTTTAGAGTTAAATTAATTTTTGATCCCTATAAATATTATAATATTTGAGGCTCCTTATGTTCCAAAGAAGCATGACTAATTCCCCAATGCAAAGTTGTCTGTTTCCTTCACACCACATAAAGCTTACAATAAGCTCCTCCTAATCCTTTTAAACTTTTATTAAAAGTTCGTTAGTAATTTATCATATTTAAGCATCCAAATGAAACACCTCACCCGGTCTTAGACTTTCATTTTCCGAATGTTTTTCCAACTACTACCAATGGTTTCATCTTTCCTTACCATGCTTACATACATAATTTGTAATTTCTAATTTGTAATTAATAATTTATAGTTATTTAAATCTCTGTAACCGCCAAATTTTGTAATTAAGTATAAATTTTTTTAAATTCTTCACTAAATAATTCTATAACTGATTTCCAAAATATATATATCAATCAAATAACTTTAATTATATTATTTATTTAATTGACATTATAATAATAATAATTATAATAATAATAATATTAATAATAATAATAATAATAATAATAATAATAATAATAATAAGGTTTAAACTATACGAAATTATTTATATAAAAAATTTAATTTAATTTTATCACTTTAAATTAACACATTTATGTCACAAAAAATTCTCACTATCTCCGATTATTGACTTTATTTTAAAATTTTATCTTATCCCGTTAATTCTCACATTTTGTAACATCATTTCTTCTAATTATTTTTTTAATTTTTATTTATAGAGGTCTTTTTTTAGTACATTCTAATGTAAAATATTCTACCACATGTTTTTGCTTTTGTCAATTAAAAAGCGAAAAATTAAGATTTAAATATATTATGACAAAGACTTTTATAAATTTATGATATTTTTATAATATAATTTTCATAGCTAAATTTTGATATTATCATATAAAATTAAATATGATTATTAGAATTCTCTTATATTTCTTAATTGACATTCATTTTTTAAAATTTTCTTCCTTAACTTTTCATTATATTGCACGTGTCAAACTTCTTACATTTTTGGAAGAAAAATATCTCCTCTATCTCTTAATTGACATTCACTATTTTTTTTCTTTAACTATTCATTTAATTGTCCGTTTCAAATTTTTATAACTTTAATTCTCACAAAATATTCAGTTTTATTTCTCATATCATAAATAGAAAAAATTGACATTCACTATTTTTTTCTTTAACTATTCATTTAATTGTCCGTTTCAAATTTTTATAACTTTAATTCTCACAAAATATTCAGTTTTATTTCTCATATCATAAATAGAAAATGACAGCTCATAACTTCTCATATCAAAAATAGAAAATGACAGCTCATAACATTAATGATAATATAATAAAACACTAATAAAATGCCAAGTCTCTTTGTATTCCTCCACATATATATATATATATATATATATATATATATATATATATATAACCTCACTTAATCTCATATTCATATGCATTGTCTACTGCATATTTCACAGACTTACCATTTTATATGATTTTTTTTATCATGTATGCTACTGATACAACTTCAACAAGTAAGTTGTTTTTTTTGTTTTTTCCTAATGTTTTTTAAATTAGTGTATTTTAAAGGTAAATTTGTAAGTAAGTTTATCTTATTATTAAATTTCATATTCAATTATTATATTTTCATGTAAAATAGATTATATGTTTTTGTTGATCAGATGTAAATGAGTTTATTATTGAAGTAAATCTAATTGAGAAGATCATACATACAAATGTTGATATCAAGTCCCTCAATATTTAAAGAATCAAAGACACATAGATTACAAATTGTGTAAGCTTAAACAATATTTGTCTACTTTTTATTCGGATACATCTCTTTGTCCAAATCGACTATTGGAGATCTAAGTGATGTTATGGGAGATTTAGATCATCAACCATTAAAGAGTTGATAACAAAAGAAGAAGGATATTATGTATATTAATAATTTCTATTATACTATAGTAAATTAATAGTAGTAAACATGCTTATATTATTAAATTATTTGAGAGATTTTTATTCACTTTTTAAATTGATGTTATTGAACATGTGTCATATATTATGAAATTGTATTAAAAAATCTTTTACTCTAATTATGACTATTTTGAAAATATTGATTCAATATTACGTTATTTTAAAAAAAAACATTAATTAAAAAAATCTCACAACCGTTTTTTTAATATTCTATACACTCTTATATTATTATTTACTTATAATTTTGAAATTCTTAAATGTATCTACTATGCTATTAAACAGAAAATAAATTTACTAATAATAATCATATATATTTAGTACCAATAGAGAGACAAAAGTTATTTATTTGATATGATTTTTAATTGAATATACTTTTTTTTATAAATAATATAATATATTTTATTTTAATAATATATAATAATAAAATATAATAATCAATTCCATTCAGTTAATTTTTAAATATTTTTTAATTGAGTTATATTTTATTTTAATATTTAATACTCAAATCATTTTTTCATTTTTTGAATAAAAATGATTGGTCATAAGATTAATATATTACAGATTCTAAATATAGATTATTTAGAAATACATTCGTCTCTTACAATTCTCCTATACATTTTTAACTATTATAATTGCATATTATAATCGACACTTTAATAATATAGTATCAGATATTTTTTAACACATTATTTTCAATAATCAAATAATTTTATATTTTAAATTTTAATTTTATGGTTGCCTAAATCAATTTAAATTCTCATAGCATTAGGAGAATTTTTGAGGTTGAGTGAAATATAAATTTCAAAAAAAATATTTTTAAATAAATTGTTTTTTTTCATATATCAATGAAAAAGAATGTTCTAATCATTATAATTTATAAAAAAAAAAAAAAAAAAAAGTAATACATTTTAACATTATTATTTTTGTTTCCGCCTCTTATACCACTTTTGTTATCATTTATCCTCACTGTTTTAATATCGAATACGATTTTTTCTTCTTTTATTATAGAAGCAAGCAAATCTTTAATCATATACATGTAAAGCTATTTTAATCATAAAAAATATGGACGTTTTTCTCAAGCCATAATTTTTATTTTTATTTCTCCAACAAATAATAAAGTTAATTTTCATAATTATACATATCAAAATTATTATTTTATTATATATAATTATGTACAAACCATATACAATTATTTATATAAAAAAAATTATAAAAAATCAAGTAAACCAAAATAATTTATTTTCCTATCATAAAATTTTTATTTAAATACATTCTAATTAATCCCGTGCAATGCACGGGTTTATTAGCTAGTTAGTTATTAATATTAGGAGTTAATTAGCATTTTCTATCTCTAAATCTATTAAAATATAGGGTTAAATATAAATATTGCATTTTCATTTTTAGCCCCTCATGAGTTTTGACAACGGTTTTAGCTGATTTTAGCAACGGTTTTTTCATAAAAACCGTTGCCTAAAAACAGGGAGTGAATTGGATTTTTTTTCTCTATAGATTTGACTGCTTGGGTTGATTTTAAATGTGAGAAAGCAATAGTTGAGTTAGTTTTTGGCCGGTTGGTTGTCGTAGTTTATGGTTTTGGTGTAACATGGAGATGCATGACGTGAATTATCATAGACATTTGTTTTCGGAAATCTATGTTCAAAGAATAGTGGAAGAGTATGGGGAAGCTATGAAGAACAATGTCATTGTTGCTCGTGGTGATAAATTATTTGTGGTTATGGTTGGAGGGAAACCTCTAGAAGGAAATTGGGTCAAGCTTAATACAGATGGAGCTTGTATTGTAGGAAGAGCGTCAGGATGTAGAGGTATTATTCGAGATATGCATGGTGATTATAAGAGATATTTTTCAAAATATATTGGGGAATGCAGTGCCCTTAGAGCGAAATTATGCAGAATATATGAAAGGATATTCCTCATGAAGAAATTAGGTTTTCAAAAAGTAGAGTTGAAAATTGATTCCTAAATCATTGTCAAAATGCTTGAAACAGGCAAAGTAAAAATTATGGGTGGAGTTTCGATGGTCAATCAAATTTTACTTCTCATGGAGAGGAATGAAGACGTGGAGGTTATACATTCCTATAGAAAAGCGAAGAAAAGTTTCATATCCTAGACCCGACGACTCCAAAGATGGTTTGGGACAAACTGAAGAGCCAATTATGTCAAAGATGTTGATGAATAAATTATTCGCGAAGCTGCGACTATACTGTTTGAAGATGTTGGAAGGATTTGATTTAAAATATTTCAATGTCTTCAACAACATAATCACCTATCTGTGAGGCTTGTAGTGAAGTTTCATGACAAAGATAAGGCAATTATCTTGCTCTAGCCTTTACCCGGCTCTTATGATTTGGTGACAACTCTTACATATAGGAAAAACAATATCACTCTTGATTTGATTGGTTGTACACTTTTGTCTTATTCTTAAAGGAGACAACGTGTATAGGAACAAATTCAAGGTGACAGTCTATTTGTGAAAGGGGGTCAAGATCGTGGACAAAACAAGGTTAATGGAGATTATGGAAACAAGAGGTCTAAATATAGAAATCGTGAAACAATTGAGTGTTATAGTTGCAAATTGATCAGTCATTGGAAGATGGACTATTCAAATCAAACAAAAAATATGGTTCATCTAGTTCTACAAATGTGGTTCAAACTAATGATTATGGCAATGAAGTAGATATACTATGTGTTTCATCCAACAAATGCACATAAGTGTGGATTCTTGACTTTGGTTGTGCTTACCACATGGCGATGCATCAGGAATGGTTCTCTACATTCAGATCGGTAATTTTGGATTTGTTTATCTTGGTGGTGATAAAGCATGTACTATCACTAAAACGAAACAATTTAAAATTGCTATGGACGATGGTGATGGCGAATATTGAACAAACTCACATATATTTCAGAGTTGAGGAAGAATTTGATTTCCTTAATACTCTATAGGAAAATATTTTCTCCTACAAGCAACATGAGGGAGCATTTATGTTTGGGCATTTCTTTATAAGCAACACTTGTGAAAGACACGCCACATATTTATCACATATTTACTTAAAACCTTAAGATAATATGTGTATTGTGGATTCTAATCTCTACTTTTTTTAATTAATGAGAGATTTCGCGATAACATGATGTACCGTATAATTGGCCTAAACTCAAATTGTACTTGTAATTTCTATGATTTTCATGTAGCCGCTATAGAAAGTCTTGAAGAGAATTTGAATTTCAAGATGAAAAGTGGAGAATGTTGTCTATCTATGTAAGATAAAAAGTAACACATGTACTCTACATCAATTAATTTGTTTATAAGAAAATAATAATACTCGACGCCACTGGCCTAGACTTTTGCATACGAACACCCCTTTGGAGAGGAGGAAATCAAAACGGCAATATGGAGTTGTGACGGTTCTAAGAGTCCGGGCCCGGACGGTTATTCCCTTTCGTTTTTCAAGAGAGGATGGTCTTTTCTAAAACACGATTTGGTGGCTTGCTTTAGAGATTTCCACTCGGGGGCAGTTCTTTCTAAATCCATAACGTCATCTTTCTTGGCTTTGATTCCTAAATTGGATAATCTGTTGGAGCTTGACGACTATAGACCAATTTGCTTGGTTGGGAGCATTTACAAGATATTGTCAAAACTATTGGCGGGTAGAATCAAAAGCATTATTGGAAAGGTCATATCTCCAAGCCAAAGCGCTTTCGTTCCAGGTAGGCAATTACTAGACGGGGTATTGGTGGCCAATGAGTTGGTGGATTTCGCGACCAAGGAAAATAATAGTTGTTTTCTTTTCAAGGTCGACTTCGAGAAAGCCTATGATAAGGTAAGTTGGTTGTTTCTTCGTTTTATGCTCTTATCCATGGGGTTCGGGGAGAAGTGGATGAAGTGGATGGAAGCGTTGATTTTTGTGAGCAATATGTCGGTGTTGGTGAATGGTAGTGCGACGAGGGAGTTTAAAGTGGAGAGGGGGTTGAGACAAGGAGATTCGATCTCTCCATTTCTTTTCGTCATTGTGGCGGAAGGATTAAAGGGTTTGATCAACAAGGCGGTGGTGAATGGCTCTTATGCAAGATTTTATTTCAATAGAAATTGCTTTGTAGACGTCTTACAATTTGCCGACGATACGCTTTTAGTGGGAGACGGTAGTTGGAATCACCTTTGGGCCATTAAAACGGTTCTAAGGGGGTTTGAGCTAATTTCGGGGCTTGGTATCAACTTCCATAAAAGCAAACTTATCAGCATAAACATCAATTCAAATTTCATGGAAGTGGCTACGACGTTTTTAGCTTGCAAACGAGAACACAAGGAGTTTTTGTTCCTCGGTATTCCTATTGGTAGTAATCCTAGGAGGATTGCCACTTGGAACTCGCTTTTGAGGAAAATCAAGAAGAGGTTGGCTAATTGGAAAGGAAGATTTCTAAGCTTTGGAGGTAGAATAACGCTTCTAAAGTCGGTTCTTGGTAGCTTGGCGATATTCATGTTATCTTTTTACAAGGCTCCAAAGTTTGTCGTAAAGGAGATAAAGAAAATTCAGAGCAATTTCTTGTGGGGCAAAACGGAAGAGAAAAGAAGCATTCATTGGGCGAGTTGGGATACGGTATGTTCAGCGGTAAAAAATGGGGGATTGGGATTAAGAAGGATAGAGGACTTTAATGTGGCGCTCCTATGTAAATGGAAATGGAGGATTCTAGCGGAACCGGATTCGGTTTGGCACAGCGTTTTGAAAGCTAGATACGGAGACTTAGCGCTTTCGGTGACTTTCGGAGGACGAAGAGGCAAGGGGAATGGTTCTTTTTCTTCTTGGTGGGATGACATCCTTAAGCTAGAAAAATTCATTGAGAAGGATTTCTTTAACTATTACTGTAGGCATACAGTAGGCAATGACTTCGGTGTATCTTTCTGGAGGTCCTTTTGGTTGGAAGCATGAATCCTCATGGATCTTTTTCCTGTGCAGTTTTATGTCTCCAAATTACAAGACGTATCCATAGCGGGAATGGGCGGATGGAACAATGGTATTTGGCATTGGGGAGATTTCGGTGTTGAGATAGAAGCAGTCGATAGTGCTGATTGCGTTAATGAGCTGCTGCGTATGAAGATCTTGCTGCGCCATCAACAGCCGGCCCACAACAGCAGGAACGTTGTGGCGTGGCTCAAAGAGCCTGACAGCTGTTTCTCAGTCAGCAGCTGCCACAAGAATATTTGCGATACTCGTGTGCGGTATGGTCCGAAGGAAAAATACGATTCTGTCTTAGTGAATGTGTGGAGGTTAGAGGTTCCCGTCAAGATCAAAGCTTTCGGTTGGAAATGTTTTACCAACATTCTTCCAACAAAAGTCTTACATTATTATAGAGGTATCATTTCTTCTAATAACTCTTGTGTTTTTGTGGCCGGAACAGGGAAACTTCGCTTCATTCCATCTTGCATTACCACGCCGTGGATTTGGTTTGGAAAGATGTCGCCGCGTGGATTGGAACGATTATAAAGCGTGAAATTTTAAAGAAAGTTTCTCGAAATGGGCGTCGTTTTGCAAGCTTTCGGAAGTTAGGAGAGATAAGGAGGGAGTGGTGTGGCTGGCTACTTGTTGGTTTATTTGGTTGACTAGAAACGAGATAGTGTTCCGAGGAGATACGTGGAACATATCGGATATCGTGTGGGGAATCAAGACGTTGTCTTGGAGATGGGCTTTCATAGGAAAAATTAGGCAATCCAATTGCAATTTTTACGAATTTAGTAAAAATCCTTTGTTTTACTTATCGTAGCTTTCAATTGGCGTGTAATTTTTCTTCTCGAGTTAGTGCTTGGTTTCTTTGTAGCTCTATGGAGAACTCTTGTTCCCTTATTAATGGATTCTTGCTTTTTTTTTTAAAAAAAAAAACAGTTGTCAATAGTATAATCACCTCATATTATAATCAATATACTACTTTTACAAACAAAAAGAAATAAATATACAATTACTTTTCTATTAACTTTTTATCAAACATAATACACAAAATTTAGATGATAACACAGCTATTAGGATCCTCTTCCACGCTAACAGCACCGTAATAAGGATTGTATTGTGGCTTCATTTGATGATTATAATAACCATGTGTTCCATAAAATATGAAAGGGTTAATCACATTTTCTTTTGCTGAATCTTTCTTATCATCTTCCTTCTTCTTAGGTTCATCTTTCTTTTCTTCTTTAGCTGGTCCAACAGAAATGATTTCAGCGTGACAAAACTTCCTTAGCTTAGCCACTACTTTTACAGGATCAATATCTCCTATTAGTGTTAATTTCTTGTCTTTCATGTCCACTGAAACTGATTCAACACCTGAAAGGCCAGAGACTGCTTTCATAGCTTTTTGCTTGATTTTGTCTTCATGTATATCCAACTTTAACACTACTTTCTGTCACACAAAAATTAACTAGTTATTAGGACAAAGCAAAGATTGAAAATTCAGTCTTGAAATTTTAAACAAGAAAAGAAAATTCACCAATTATATTTTAGCTGTGATAAAGAAAATAGAAGAGTACGGTAATCAGGGTAAAGAACCAACTAACCATCATTGTTATGGAAGCTTGTGATATGTGAGAGGAGAGCTATAAGGTAGAACAATTATTGATGCAAAATGGAATAGAATTTAGAGATGCTGTGAAGATATGAAGTGAAGAAGTAATTGTTGGAGGGTTTTTATAGTAATGAAAGAAGAGTGATTGATGACAAAGGAAGGGTCAACGAAAGCAAGTCAAGACAAATAGTGTGTGGTTTTCTACGAAACTTAAGCAGCAGATATAAAGGACATTTTTCCAATATAGTTCCTTCGTGGAACACTGGAACCTACATATACCAAATTCAGGTGAGATATTTAATATTTTAGATATGACTCGTTCTCTGGTGGACCTAATTAACTGGGTTTTACTTAAAAGGCTTAAATGTAGATTCTTATTTTGATAATTTTCATTTTAATTTTCTACTTTACAGTTTAGTTTTTTGGAAGTCTATTTTATAATTTGTGAATTTTTTTTTAGAAGTGGCAATCATTGATTAGAACATAATTAGTATTTTTCAGTTCCACTAATATCTATAATTTAATAAATAATTTATTAAAATATTTAAATTGATATATGTTGAAGTGAAATTCAAATTTGACATATTTTAGATTTGCATTTCAATTTAATTTGAGTTGCATTTAAATTTGGTATATTGTATAAATATTGAAGTTAGTTTCAATTCGTTGTAGTATGAGAATTCATAATTTCAGTTTTCAATTTGAGGTAGAAAGTAAGTTACAGTTTCTCTCTCTTTCTCTTTCTCTCACTTCTTTCATCTTCATCTTCAATCTTATACACCAATAATTGATATCTAGAGCTCTAGTTAGATTCATAGGAAAACATGGGTGTACGTGAGGTGTGTGTGATTGATTTTATTTCTTGAATTCGCGTTGAATTTACAATCGAAATCAGAAGAGAATCACATTTTGTGATTCTGCGCGATTGGGAAACACGATTGTTGGTGCAATCTAAGTGAATTTGCACAAGAACGAGACGAACGACGGAAATGATAGCTTGAAGCATTTGATGGAAAGAACTGTAATCAGTGGATGGTTCAGATGCGTGTGTTACATAAGTTTAGTATTCTCCCGATTTAATTTATTAATTTTTTTGGTAATGGCATTTGAGTTGATTGAAATAGTATGTTATTGATGTAAACATTGCTGGGTAAATTTGATTAATTGAACTTACATAAGATGTAATATGAAATTATTCATGCAAATTGTCGATATTACAAAGGAATGCACAATTAGTCGGATAATTACGTATTTAGAAAACTGACAATAATATACAGGATGTTAATTAGAAGGAGAAATAATCTTTAAAATATGTTGAAAATAAAATGTCATGTGATGAGGGGCACCACAATCAAAGATCCAAGCACTCTTTGACTAAGTATCAATAAAATTAGAGAATTTCTTTATTGACCCCAGCAAAATTTTCAAGTTGCCCCTGCTTCGGAGATGTATCTCCGAAGTATTTTTTTTTAAAATTTTTTCCAGACTTCGGAAGTGCACTTCCGAAAACACCAAATGGGGGGTGTTTTCGGAGATGCACTTCTGAAAACACCTTTTTCACATTTTTGGGGGTTTTCGGAAATGCACTTCCGAATTATGCAGAAATTGTGTGTTTTTTTTAATGTTTTTCTTAACACTCCTGGATTTTTAATTAAACGAAAACGCCGAATAAAATAAACGACATATCAACATAAAATACTAATATAATAATACAATCCGAATAATATATACAAACCGAATAAAATAGTAATAGTGTGTGAAATACAAGCCGAATACAAGAAAAATAATCTGGAACCCCTACTGTGTATGCCTAACCCTCTCTCCCTGGGACCTCCTCTGCCTCCTATATGCTGCCGCACGGCCCGCATCGCTGACCATCCTCTTCACCACGGCGACTGCCTCTGGACCGCCCTGATCAATGATACTTCGCTCCAACGCGTCCCGCCCAAGCATCTCTATCCGCTGACATATCGGCAGGAGATCCATGGCATGGTCATCCTCGGCCTACTGGTTCTCCATAATCTCCTCGTATGCTGGCCTAGGAGCGTCGGGAGCGTCGGCTGTCATCAGAGGATGTGACACCCGATAGAACCATGTGACGTACCCCTCTATACAATGCCAGTCATGGGTGGCCTGCATGCGACGATACTCCTCCGGGACCACATGACGCTCCCAGTCTGCAAATATGGCAGTGAGCTCCACTCAGGTAACTGTATCGGGAGCAACCTAAAACGGTGACCTCGGTATCATCTGCACATGTCCAAACTGCCGCATGCACCGCTCAGGGAGATACCTCACCATAGTGTTGGTCCCGCATGCCAACCAGCCAAAATATAACGCGATGCGGTCAAAGGCGACAACAGGAGTGTAGTCACTGAATGGCCTCCAACGAATGTCATCGTGAGTTGTGCGGTCGAGGTACCCACGATATGGTCCCACTGCATTGTTCCCCCTTTGGAGAACATATTGGGCGGCGCTGGGCATGGCGTCCTCGTACGCAGGATCAATGGCGAAGCCGTGGATGCGGGGGAAGTAGGAGATGATCCAGCCCTAAAACATAAACACGATAATGTATTAAAAATAAATACGAACCATAAATAAATGTGAAACAATTAAAATGAAACGTATCGTCAGGAGTGTGGCAGATCCGGTCAACTGTCTGGTCCTCTAGTTGGAGGCCTCATTCAGCTTCTGGTATAGGTATACCAGAATAGCTGACCCCCAGTTCCACTGGTGAATGGTAGTCAAGTCCATGATGTAGCGGAGGTAGGTCATGTAACACCCCAAATCTACCCGATAATTTATACGGAAAATCAGAGTTTAAAATTTAAAACATACAATCATTTGGGATATCACATATTCGTCATTCAAAACAATTACGGCTTAATTGCCTTAACATAGATACATAGCACAAGAATTTAAAGCGACAATTAAGTCATTACTCAAAAATCACTTTGCTCAAATTAAACAATTAACTCGCAGCGGAATCAACAAACTTCATGAATATTCAAATAACGTCGTAGCATTTTTGCACGGTAACTTTAAGTTACAATTTAAATTAAAACCATATAAAATTCAGCAAATAAAACAATAATTAAAACAATCGTTCATCCCCCCGAGTGCTACGTATCAGAGCGACCACCGACTTAACTCACGACGTCTAAATCTTCATCAAGCTATCACCTGCACTTTACCAGTATAAAGGTAACGGCGAAACAAAAGAAAGGGGTGAGATATCAAACAATATAAACAAGGTGATGATAAACAGTATATTCAGGTTCAAGTTATAATAATTATCGCTTTGCGGTATAATCGTTTCGATCTAGTTTACTTCACTGTTTTAATCAACAACATAAGTCACAATGTCTCACATAAGATCATATTCAAAGTTCACAACAAGTCACATAAATTCATACATCAAAACTGTTGTGAATTCAATGCCAAGAACAAGGTATAAAACAAGGAAGAATAAAGGACAAGGAAGAAGAGGAACACAAGAATTGGTTATAACTGCTATTCTTTCACTTTCTCTTAAAACAAGATTACAAGTTTACAAGAATAACAAATAACCTCTCTCACCCTAGCATTAGGATTTGCAGCTTAGCAATGATGAGAGACTAGTATGCTATTTATAATAAAACCTAACATACTAACTAATGGGCTTTTTCAGCAAGGCCCATTACACAAGCCAACTTAATAAACAAGCTAACTTAACAAATTAGGGTTTAAACACTAAAACCTAATTTAACATGCTAACAACCCTAGCATCTTCGACATCTGCATGCTAGACCCATCTTCGACTACAGCATGCACACTTCGACACCAGTATGTGAACAATCCTTCGACTTCATGCTTAACTCTGTCGAACTGTCGAACCAAGAAACTACCCTTCGACAATACTAGAGTTCGATCCAATATCTCACAAATCTCCACCTTGGACCTAACTCTACAACGCCAAGGAACAAACTAGCTTTCTTCATGCAGCTTTATCAACTGCATACAGTGGAAAAACTTACAACTCGGCAATGTCTTGGTGATCATATCAGCAGCATTGTCTTCAGTCGAAACCTTCAGCACTTGGACTTCTCCACGCTCGATTACTCCTCTGACGAAATGCAGCCTCACATGAATGTGCTTAGTTCGCTCATGATAGGCTGAATTCTTTGACAGGTGTATTGCACTTTGACTATCACATTTAACAGTGATACCTCGACCTTGAAGTTTCAGCTCATTCGCAAAACCTTCAAGCCACAATGCTTCTTTCACAGCTTCAGTTAGGGCAATATACTCCGCTTCAGTGGTTGATAGAGCAACAACCTTCTGAAGTGTTGCTTTCCAACTAATTGCAGTGCCAAACATAGTGAAAACATATCCAGAAATAGATTTTCTGGAATCCATACAACCTGCATAATCAGAGTCGACATATCCTTCTATTACTGCTTTACTATCTTCACTCAAGGTTCCACCATAAATTAGGACTCTATTCAGAGACCCATTTATGTACCTTAAAATCCACTTCAATGCTTGCCAGTGAGCCTTTCCAGGGTTCGCCATGTACCTGCTTACAAGACTTACTGCGTATGCTATGTCGGGTCTAGTACAGACCATAGCATACATCAAAGAACCAACTATATTAGCATATGGGATGCTATTCATATAGGCTCTTTCGACATCAGTACTGGGACACTGATCAATACTCAGCTTGAATTGAGGGTTTGTTGGAGTCACAACTGGCTTCGAATTCGACATACCAAACTTTTCAAGAATCTTCCGTAGATATGCCTCTTGAGATAGGCATAACTTCGACTTTTTTCTATCTCTTCGAATGTCAATTCCAAGAATCCTGGAAGCAGCTCCCAGATCCTTCATATCGAACTCCTTATTGAGTTCAGCCTTCACCCTCATCACATCTTCGACACTGTTGCTTGCTATGAGAATATCATCCACATAAAGCAACAAAATAACAAATGAATTACCAGGTCGAAATATGAGGTAAACGCAGTGGTCGAACTGACTTCTAATGAAACTTATGCGTGCCATGAACTTGTCGAATCTCCTATTCCACTGTCGAGGAGATTGTTTCAGCCCATACAAAGATCTCTTTAACTTGCACACATAATCTTCCTTCCCCTTTTCGACATACCCTTCAGGTTGCCTCATCAGGATCGTTTCATCTAGATCACCATACAAGAACGCAGTCTTCACATCCATCTGTTCCAGTTCAAGATCAAACTGTGCCACCATGGCAAGCAACATTCGAATGGACCTATGCTTCACAACAGGAGAAAACACATCATTGAAGTCGACACCTTCTTTCTGAGTGAAACCCCTTGCAACTAACCTTGCCTTGTATCTTTTCGACGTCACTCCTTCAATTCCTTCCTTAACTTTGAAAATCCATTTATAGCTGACTAACCTTGCCCCAACAGGTTTCTTGATCAGTTCCCAAGTATGATTATCATGAAGAGATTTCATCTCATCATCCATGGCCTTCAGCCATTCGGTCTTATTTCGACTCCTCATAACTTCCTTATAGTCTCTAGGTTCTTCGTCTAGAACCTCACTTGCAGAGATTAAGGCATAAGCTATAAGATCTGCATATCCAAGTCTCTGAGGTGGCTTGATGACTCTTCTCGACCTATCTCTCGACAATAGGTAGTCATCGTCAGTTTCCTCAACTTCAGCATCTTCTGCTTCTTCTTCGACTTCATCTGGGATATGCAATTCAGCATCAACATGCTCCACCTCAATAGGAATCTCTACCTGTTCCAGCTCTTCGTCAGATGTTTCTGTACTTCGACCAACATCATCAGTTTTCTTAAAAGCCATTTCAGCTTCATTGAAAACTACATCTCGACTGGTGATACACCTCCTGTGACCTGGCTCTAGGCACCATAGCCTATAAGCTTTGACTCCTTCAGGGTATCCCATGAACATGCATTTCAGAGCTCTAGGTTCGACCTTGTCTTGCCTAATGTGAGCATAGGCCACGCAGCCAAATACTCTCAGTTTGTCGAGATCTGGTGGATGTCCCGACCAAACTTCTTCAGGTGTCTTCATATCTAACGCTGTCGAAGGACATCTGTTTATCAGATATGTTGCTGTCGAAACAGCCTCAGCCCAGAACACCTTTGTTAACCCTGCACTAGTCAACATGCATCTGACTCTCTCCAAAATAGTTCGATTAAACCTTTCAGCCAAACCATTTTGCTGTGGAGTACCTGCAGTAGTTCTATGCCTTGCAATACCAGAGGCAGCACAAAAACTGTCGAATGCCTCATTGCAAAATTCAAGGCCATTGTCGGTTCTCAACCTCTTGACCTTCCTGCCAGTCTGATTTTCAACCAGAGTCTTCCAACTTTTGAAATTCTCAAAAGTTTCATCCTTAGTCTTCTGGATGAATACCCATAATTTCCTGGAATAATCATCTACTATGGATAGAAAATACCTTGCTCCTGAATGTGATGCACACCTTGCAGGCCCCCAAAGATCAGCATGGATGTAATCAAGGGATCCATGTGTTCTTTGTTTGCCTTTGTTGAACGTCACTCTGCAAGATTTTCCAAGTACACAGGGTTCACAAAACTTCAGCTTTTCGACTTTGTCTCCACCAAGAAGATTTTGTTTCCCTAATTCGACCAGACCCCTTTCACTGACATGGCCCAATCTCATGTGCCATATTTCTGTCTTCGACAACGGTTTCGTGGATACAACATTTGTCGAACCACTTACAACTTCAGCCTCAAGGGTATACAAGCCTTGTTTCTTCACGCCTCTCAAGACTTCCTTCGACCCCTTCATGACTCTTAGGATACTTTTCTCTCCTTGGAAAACATATCCTTTCTTGTCGAATTCACCAAGAGAAAGCAAATTTCTCTTCAAATCAGGAACATACCTGACTTCAGTCAACAACCTTATTGACTCATCATGGAGCTTGAATCTCACAGATCCAACACCTGCAATCTTGCAAGCCTTGTTGTTTCCCAGCAATACTGATCCACCATCTTGATCACATAATTCCTCGAACAAGTCTTTGTTTGGAGTCATGTGCCAAGTGCAACCTGAATCCATAATCCACTCCTTCTTAGAGTCACTGCTTGAAACCACAAGAACATCAGATGATTCGAAATCATCTTGAACAATGGCAGCGTTGCCATTATCCTTACCTCCATGATATTTCAGGCGTTCAGGGCACACCTTTCTTGTGTGACCCTCCTTCTTACAATGGTAGCATCGAATGCCAGATGCTTCGCCACCGTAAGACTTCGACTGGCTTTTGCCTTTCTTCTTGTCAAACTTACCATCCTTTCGTAAGAGTTTTCCTTTAACGGCCAAACCTTCGCCAACAGTCGAAGGTTTATGCTCCTTTCGTTCATTCAAGTCCTTAGAGTACAAGGCTGATTGAACTTCTTCAAACGTCAGGGACTCCCTTCCATACAAGAGAGTTTCTTTGAAGTGAGCATGTGATCGAGGCAAAGAACACAATAGTAGCAGCGCTTGATCTTCATCATCGATCTTCACATCAATATTTTCAAGATCAAGAATCAGCTTGTTGAACATATCCAACTGCTCAGCCAATACTTTGTCTTCAATCATCTTGAATGAATACAAAGCTTGCTTCAGGTAGAGTCGATTTACCAGCGATTTGGTCATATACAAACTTTCAAGTTTCACCCATAACCCTGATGTCGTCGTCTCCTTTGATACCTGCCGGAGAACCTTATCACCAAGGCTCAACAGAATTGCGCTGTGTGCTTTCTCGATCATAGTTGTCTTCTCCGCTGCCGTTAATGCAGCATTCATGGCTGCCTCTCCCTTCAACGCTTCCAAACAACCCTGCTGAACCAGTAGGGCTTTCATCTTCAAGCGCCACAGACCGAAATCATTCATTCCGGTGAACTTTTCAATCTCATACTTTGGTGAAGGCATCTTCTCCACGCTCACCGCACCAATTTGTTGTGAATTCAATGCCAAGAACAAGGTATAAAACAAGGAAGAATAAAGGACAAGGAAGAAGAGGAACACAAGAATTGGTTATAACTGCTATTCTTTCACTTTCTCTTAAAACAAGATTACAAGTTTACAAGAATAACAAATAACCTCTCTCACCCTAGCATTAGGATTTGCAGCTTAGCAATGATGAGAGACTAGTATGCTATTTATAATAAAACATAACATACTAACTAATGGGCTTTTTCAGCAAGGCCCATTACACAAGCCAACTTAATAAACAAGCTAACTTAACAAATTAGGGTTTAAACACTAAAACCTAATTTAACATGCTAACAACCCTAGCATCTTCGACATCTGCATGCTAGACCCATCTTCGACTACAGCATGCACACTTCGACACCAGCATGTGAACAATCCTTCGACTTCATGCTTAACTCTGTCGAACTGTCGAACCAAGAAACTACCCTTCGACAATACTAGAGTTCGATCCAATATCTCACAAAAACACATAACATTATAATCACATAAATGAAATGCGACTCTAACAAATGCACATGCATGTGGTACCCAGGGCTTCAGCCCCATCGCCAATTGCCAGATAATAGAGGCATCAAAACAGGCATAAGCCTTCGTCGCTGTTTGCCAATCCAGACCGTCGCTAAAACATGCAAATCATGAGACACTGATGAAATGAAACAAATCACAAACACATCGCCAAACATCGTCACAAAGGCATTCGCCTACGTCGGCAAAATATATCAATCATTATTGATAAACAATCGTCACCTTAAATCCTGCACTTTGCAATAACTCCCAAAAACTCATCCCAACGTCGCAATATGTATCACACAACGGATAATTCACCAACAATCAATCACAGATAATTCACGCAAACATCTCTATATTTCACAAAAATTTATAAATATTTACCGAGTAACAACATCGCCAAACAATCACAAAACAACGGTTAACAGACTAATCATGGACACCCGGATTATTATCCTAACCGCTATTTAATCTCCGTCTAATATTCATCTTCTGTTCACCAATCGCTTACACTGCCAACTGCTATTTATTATTCTGCTATCTATCATTTAGAATTTATACTGATATACTGTTTGCTGTTATCAATTACACTAAGAATTCATCGCAGTTAGTTCCAATGTTAATTCCGCCAGGCGCTTACAGTGATATGCCAATTCTTTTCCAAACTAATCCATGCAATCCATTTTATCCTTCCTAAATAATTATATATTATAATTACTATTATTGTTATTAACTAAAATAATGAAATATAGTTATTGGTAACTTGGAAACATGCTGGCATGCTGCTACGTCTACAGTATTCAATTCTATCTCACCTAAGAAAACATGTGCTTTAGATAATTATTACCTATGATAAATAACATCACTAACACCATATATATATATATATATATATATATATATATATATATATATATATATATATATATATATATATATATATATATATATATATATATATATATATATATATATATATATTTATGTATCATCAAGTTTTCCACCCACTTGTACTTTTATTTCTAGATATAATGTTGTTGTTACCAACACATTTCACTAATTAAATCTTGGTTCCTATTCTTTTTTTTTTTAATAAACTTCTAACTTCACCCTTGATTTAATAATAATATAGTTAAAAGAAGTATATCACTTGTACCTTAATACTCACACATAGCAACAAAACTTAATATACTGGTTATAAGGAATCACATTTATAGGACGGTCACCCCATCTTAGTGGCCAGCGTCCTCTCCTTTTGCTTAACAAGGGGCGTGCGCCCTCCTTCTATGTGGTGGCATGGCCACTTCTCTCCTAGCTATGAGGGACGGTCGTCCCTCCATTTAGGCCCCCGTCCTTTACTATTTTTTCGTTTAATCTTTCCTTCATCCTCATTAACTAACAACTCAGAAAATTCGTCATCGGAGATTCATTAACACACATCACAGAGTTATATTCAACACGAGCAATTGTTCATCGATCACAATTTCAATTTATCCCAAAATCACAGGACAATAATCAAATAGCATCACACGCAATTTTCCAGAAACGACACACCACAATACCACACATATCAGAAAAAAAATCAACCGAAACAAAGAGATTATATTAATTCCCTAAACCCCACATACGATTCATCATATCTCTGTTTATAGAGCAAGAACCCCACCCTTACCTTATATTCGGAGTCCGCTCTACAATTCCGGTCGAATCCAAGCTTTTCGGCTTCGCGTAATTCATCCGTTTTCCCTCTTCCCGGCACAACTCTTGTATCCCTTTTCTTTTCCTCTTCTCTACACAAGCACTTCCACGTTCTCTTCTTTTCTCTACAAACCCTTATTTTCTTTTACTGATACCAAAACCTAATATTTTCCTTTTACTTTACAATATTATTATTATTCTCACAAACTCCTTAATGGGCCTATATTCACACCGCTTACTACTAGCATCACCAACCAAGTTAATTAAACAAATACTCCAATAAAGTAATAATATCCCTAATATTGTTTCTCCGATTAATGGACGAATTTAATCCGATTTTCCATTCAACCGCTCGAACGATATAATAACTCACTTACATTCCTTAGATTAATTCCGGTAAATTCCAAACTTCGACAATTCCAATTAATTAAATCCTTAATTAATTTAATTAACCAATTAATTAAATTCGGGGTGTTACAACTCTCCCCCACTTAGAATATTTTCGTCCTCGAAAATTTATGCAACACAACCCCTCTCAACTTGACATCTTGCTTCAGCTGCGCCACTCTAATCACCCATCTTAATTCACCATCCTTATCAAAGTTCCTATCAACTTATACGGTTCGCAAGCTTCAACCAAGTTTCAGACTTTCTTTAGCATCCATCACTTTGAACATCATTAGGTTAGCAAGATACGTACATAACATCCAATACAATTCCGTCTACTATTAACAAAAGATTAAGGGTGATCAAGTCCTCAATTTGTCAATAGATATCCGACAATCATAATGGAGTATAACCATCATTACTAACTACAACAGTGTTCCTCTAAACTTATACTTACTAAAAGTACCATACTTCAACAATTTCCAAAATCATCCGAACACGCTAACACCAACGTCTTGTAGCTACATACTACTACACATCCTGTGATAATATCCAATCAAAATTCCGTTATGCTTTCATCAACACTTCTTATCCTTGAAATTCTATTCTTCGCATTCTCAACAACTTCAACAACTCTTATAATTACTTACTAATTATTCATAACAAGATCTACAACAATTCGTCACTTACTCATTGTTCCTTCGTCAACAGTTTACACGATAACTACTCAAACCGACAACTTCATCTCTTTCCAACATCATCCTGCTACCAATAAATTTGTTACAGCTGCTGCCACTAATTTAATAAGAAGGTTCATCTCGTTAGCTTTCCAACGCTTCAAACGGGACTCAAATCGGACGTCCAGAACTCCAATTATGAATTTTCGAAGTTTCATAACGATTCAGAAATTTTTCTGCGTTTTGCTTATGGAAATTTCGCTCAAAAACTCATTCTCTTCAACTCAATCACTTTCCAAACAGTCCTTAACACAACTCCTCGCTCCCAAACTTTTTATATCTCGAGAGGCAAATTCTTTCAGCGACTTCAGTTTCCGAAACACCAAGACAACAATCCTCTCTGCAACTTCCAACTAAAACACATCCGAGAAGCAAAGCTTCTCCCCCACTTCGCTCAAACTAATACCTTCAACAACCAGAAAGCAACAAGTACCGACAGTGTTTCACACACTTGTCGCGTACAGAGGAATAAACAACATTAGACAACTCTGGCCGGACGGACCGACCTGCTCTGATACCACTAATGTAACACCCCAAATCTACCCGATAATTTATACGGAAAATCAGAGTTTAAAATTTAAAACATACAATCATTTGGGCGCGACGCGCCCTACAGCGCGCGAAGCGCCCTGCACCAGAACAGCAGAATTATTTCCTCTTTGCTCTCGCAGCCGTGTCTTCGACACTTTATTCCTCCAGGCTCCAAAAACGCAAGAATACCTACAAAAATACAACAAAACTATCAAACGGTATAAAAGTGTATGAAAATACATCTATTCACAAAGTATACGTATTTACACAAAAACGGGGAATTATTCAAACGGTATTAACAAAAAGCATTGATAAGTGCCACTATTTACATACACAAAATAACTACAATTTGGCACTTAACAACTCTCCCCAACTAGAATCTGTTTGTCCTCAAACAGGGCCAAACATTCAAAGAATCAAAAGTAAAAATCCAAAGAATCAAGAATCAACAAGATTTGGAAAAACGAAACAATTGTACGGTTCAAACAAAAACGTACGAACAAAGTAAACACTTACCACAATCCTACAACGAACATGAAAATGAAACAAATCCTAAGTACAGAAGTCATACAAAACATTCTAAAACAAAACAAGCTCAATAATGAATCACGCCTAGCAAAAACTCATCGGTAGATGAAAAACACCGAAAGGTGAGGACTTTGAACACTCATCCAACAATCTTGCAAACAATGGACAAAATTATGCGTTCATCTAAAAATAGTATTGAAAATGCAACGACACGAATCACAAGGGCTTTTAAGGTTGTAATGTGGCTCAGTCCTAAAGCTAATCGAAACAAAAACTTGTCTAAACCTAAGGGAGTAATTACTTCCACAAAGTTTCAAACAATACAATTTCAATCCAACTTTTCTCTTCATCACAAATTTCACACCAAACACAAAACTTATTAGCACACTCTTATTCAAAACTTTTTTGTTCTTTTCTTTTTCAAGCTTTTCTCTTTTTTTTTTCTTTCTTTTTCTTTTCTTTCTTTCTCACTTTTTTTTTTCTTTTTCTTTTTCTTTTCTTAACCTCACATCAATCACAACATAAAGAGGCAAACACCTTCTCCCCAACTTGAATTCAACCATAACATAAAGTGAATACTCCCTACTTTCTAAGGCAAGGTAAAAATCCAACTAAACATCATAGTTAAGGTCAAGAAAACAAAGATAATCAAAATCCATCAAAAAGGGTGAACTATGTCTCAAGTTCAAAAACAAAATGGACAATGACAAAAAGGCTCAAAGGGGGTACGAATGGTCACACACTCACAAGGTAAAATGACATTTGGCTTATGGTAGTTGTGCTCAAAATCAAACAAGTGCCTTGATCACTTTCGTGCATTCACAAAATCGATACAGACGAAAGATTAAACATAATAATATCCAGTTAAAACAAGAAATGTCGGTCACTCACATATATATACACAATGGAAAGCCACATCACATTTATGGTAAAAAGGGGAAACTAATTGTGATTCAAGTCATGAGCAAGTTATGCAAAAAGAATGAATAGTATGAAAATTGTACTTAGGATTCGTTTCATTTTCATGTTCGTTGTAGGATTGTGGTAAGTATTTACTTTGTTCGTACGTTTTTGTTTGAACCGTACAATTGTTTCGTTTTTCCAAATCTTGTTGATTCTTGATTCTTTGGATTTTTACTTTTGATTCTTTGAATGTTTGGCCCTGTTTGAGGACAAACTGAGAATTTCATCAATAAGTTCATTGCATTCAACTTCGTCTTCATTTCTGCTACTCTTGTATTAGCTTCATCCAATCTAGCCCTTTCATGCTCCAATTTTTTCTGCTGGGAGTAGATAATTTCCTTGGCCCTTGATGAGAGTTCATCGTCGTACCAAACAAAGTGGCTACACCTTTTACGCCCCTGTACCTGCAAACCAAACATATGAAGAATCACAAATTAATTTTGCTGCTACACATGAGATGAAATTGTAGACTATCAGTTACAGTGAAAGTAACGTTACCTTGTACATCCCACACCCAAAAAAACGTCTGCCTGGGTTCGAATCAGTCCATGAGGTCATCAATGGAGCTTCAAGCCCACACCTGCACTGGCTTCGAAACTGACATGAACGTGTAGCCCCGATACTACTCGCCATCGTGCATTGAGACATCTCTGAAAAACGAAACGAAACAAGAAGAGAAGAAGCAGGGAAGAAACGAAACAAGAAGAGAAGAAGAAGAGTAGAAACGAAACAACGAGAGAAGAGGGCGAAGGCGAATGATGAAGAATCTCTGATTAAGCTTTTGCCCTAGTTCTGTGTAACCTTGCTGAAGAACGAAGAAGACAACTGTTAAGTGCCAAATTGTAGTTATTTTGTGTATGTAAATAGTGGCACTTATCAATGCTTTTTGTTAATACCGTTTGAATAATTCCCCGTTTTTGTGTAAATACGTATACTTTGTGAATAGATGTATTTTCATACACTTTTATACCGTTTGATAGTTTTGTTGTATTTTTGTAGGTATTCTTGCGTTTTTGGAGCCTGGAGGAATAAAGTGTCGAAGACACGGCTGCGAGAGCAAAGAGGAAATAATTCTGCTGTTCTGGTGCAGGGCGCTTCGCGCGCTGTAGGGCGCGTCGCGCCCTCTTTGAGTTTGAAGAACATAAGCTGGCAGAAGTTAGGGCGCGTCGCGCCGGATTAGGGCGCGTCGCGCGCTAGGGCGGTTTGGTAAATTTATACAGGGCGCGTCGCACTGAAGTAGGGCGCGTCGCGCCCACTGCGAAACTCAGTTTTGTATAAATAGTTAATAACAGATTTTTTAGGTTTTTTGATCACCTCTTCTTGACAAGTTGAGCTCTGATCCTTTTTTTGGTAGTTTAGAGGCTCAGGAAACACCATTGGGTGCGACGTCATGTGGATTGATCATGGATCTGACTCGATTTCATTGTACCGGTGAGATCTTTCCGGTTCATCTTCTCTCTTCCCTTTGTTTCATTCCAATGGTGGGTGTTGTATGTATGTTTCTACTCTTATTGTATGTATATTTGTGGATCTTGGGATCGTTTATATATTCGCTTTACAAATCATCATTGTTGTTGTTCTTGATCTTTTTGCTTAAATGCTCTGGATTTGTGTTGTTGCAGACATGGACACCATAGATCTTGATTAGGAATGATAACTGTTAGTTTCTGGGTTGCAGACATGGATTTAGGACTAACAATCGTAGTGGGTATCGAGTTTAATGCCTCCGTGTTGTTTGATTAGTGGAGAAATCGCTGATGTGAATAGTACGGTTGAGCTTTCGTCGGTGTTGCAGACATGGGCACCGATGTGGCATCTCGAGTGATGCCCGGTGATGTTGATGCGTATTGTGAGTGTCGAGCGATAGATCTTCAGATTTAAGTATTAGACGGGTAGAACGAAATGCAACTCCATAACTATTTCTCTTAGACTATTGAGATTGTTTATATGCTTTTATTTACTTTTCCCGCATTTACTTTCCGCACCCAATTCATGAAACTTAGAACACGAGATAGTCGAACGGCAGTTCTTCTCACCGATCTCTGTGGACACGATAAATTCCCGGATAAATACTTCCAAAACTTTTGTTGCTTGCCGCTTTACCGCCACAACAAAATGGCATCGTTGTGATTCGTGTCGTTGCATTTTCAATACTATTTTTAGATGAACGCATAATTTTGTCTATTGTTTGCAAGATTGTTGGATGAGTGTTCAAACTCCTCACCTTTCGGTGTTTTTCATCTACCGATGAGTTTTTGCTAGGCGTTGTCATACCCCAATTTTTGACCTAAGATACCACCTCATATCATTTGCATATGCATCATTTGCATCTCTAACAAATTGCATAGCTTGTGTTTGCTACTTGTGACTCAGCAGGGTTTAATCAAGAAACCACTCATCAGTACAAGTAACAATCAACTAGGGTTTTGTTCTCCCTTCATCTCAAAAGAACTATCTTCATCAATAATCAACATTTGGTCCTCAGAGATTCATTTTAAACAAGCTCAACAGCTTTGAATTGACTGAATTAGGGTTTTGACTGAAGACAGCACACTCCTGACTTTTGCTCAGAATTTGACCTAATGGCTTGGGACATGATATCAAGACCTCAAGTGCATCATTTTAACCTAATCCATTGGCTCAAGATATCTCCTACACAAAGATTGATCAGACAAATCCTCAGATCAGGGTTTTGAACTATCAGGGACCAAAATCAGGGATCACATTTGGGAAACCCTAAAAATCCCCAGGAAGTCAATCAAAGGTTTCAATCATCCTCAAATATTCCCTATGACAACATACAATGGAAATTGTATCTCAATTCAAGACCCACAGTCATCAATTTCATCAGGTCGACAATTAGGGTTTTTGACCTAATTCATCTGAACAACTGACTTTTTAATCAGAACAGGATGTCACAACTCAAACCATGGCTCAATATCCTCTAATGCTTCAATGTGATCCATTCATACCATTCATTTGATGAGGATAGCCTGTTTCATTTGAAATCTCCAGAAACGCGATTCGTCTGAAAAAGTCAACTGTACAAGATCACCATTGACTTTTGGGGAATTTTGGTCAACCATGACTTTTGAAGTTTTAAATCATCAATATATGATATGAGAAGTCATTTGATCAAGAAAAATCAAGAAAATCAATCAAGAATCAAAAAGTCAAAAGTTTGACTTTCATACTTAGAAAAATTTCTAAGTGTTTTTCAATGGTTTTTTCCAAACTTTGAAAGGGAATAACTCAAAATTTCACCTACAAACTGAAAAAAACTTCCAACATGAAAGTTGTAGATTTTGATCCAATGAACAACTTTGTCACATATAATTGTTTTTCATAAGATCAACCATTTAAGAGATATGGAGCTTCAAAGTTGGCATCTTTGGAAAATTTCACTTGAAACTTCATTTTTCTCAAAGTTCATGGATCTTTTTCACCCACTTCCTTAAGGATCTTGAAGAAACTTTCAACTAGGGTTTTGAAGTGTGTAATATGAGCTTTCCAAAATGTCCAAGAGCATGAAAAAATATGGAGTGTAGCCATGGTTTTGAATTTTGACATTAGTGAACTTTTCACTTGAAATTACATGCCATTTTCACTAAGTTATGAACCAATTTGCCAAATGATCCAAGTAATGATGCATAGAAGCAATAATTGGTAGATATTTTCTGATTTGAGATCAGAATGGAAGAGGATAAGAAGCTTGAGAAATAACCATGGTTAAGTCACTTTTAACCATTTGCATTTAATGTGAAAGATTCCATTTTATCTCTTAAGCCAAATCATCATTCTTGATCAACTTGCAAGAGCTTTGTATTCAGAAACTTTGGCCTATAAATAGAGGTGCAAATCACTCTTCAATTCACACCAAAACCTCACAATTATAGGTTTTCTCTCTTCTTTGTTGAATTACAAGTTTCATAGTTTTCAAAGAGGTAGAAAACTCAACCTCCAAATCATTGAAGTTATGGCCAAAGTGATGGTTCTAACAACTCATAAACATCATATGGGATGTGTTTGAACCACTCACACACCCCAAATCACCCCAAAACTCAGATTCACTTTTCAACCTCCATATGAACATCAAATGAGCCTTATCATGCCAAAATCCACACAAGCTCATTTCTGTCCAAACTAATGCTTCAAACACATTCCATATATCATATATGAGCTATACCAATCATCATCCATGACCTGAAACACCTCCATCATCAGATTCGATCCTCACTCCAAGCAACTGCAGATCGGGTCCCATGACTATGCTCAGATGAATTCAATTTGTTCCAGACATCCAGACACCTTCCATAATCATCATAGAAGCTATTCAGATTGATACAAAGCATCTGTAACACCTCCAGATCAAAATCCAATTCTCAGTTTGGCCGTTTTTGAGGTAAGTGCACTTGAACTTCAAACTCTACTCTCCACGCATCATAAATGAAATATGAACATACCATCTCATTTCTGCACACATGAGGATCATTAACCCTCAATCAATTGCATCATAACTTGCACATACACGATTTCACGATCAAATTTTGTTTTAGGGTTCTTCATGTTCATGCGAAAATTGACCCCCTTAGAGTGAAAATAAATGAAATTAAAGGTCATCATCATGTTCCTCGTGAAAAACCGAGTGAGATAGACCCTTTGATTAATCAAAACAACACAGTTTTGAAGATTTTTGAAAATCAGTTGAAGGTGTGTTCTTGGCGCCAGTTTTGGTTTGGAAATTTCAAATGCTAAGTTTAAAATATAATTCAATAGAAGCGTGTATATTACAAGCTGCGCGCGCAGCTCAGTTGGCAAGTGTTTTGAGTTGTGAGAGAGAGGGCGTGGGTTCAAACCCTAGTGGAGACAAAACCAATTTTTTACCACTTGTTTTCTTTCATTTTTTAACAAACTTCATCAATTAATTTAACCAATCAAAATTCATTATTTTTTCTTCATTTTTTACACACTTCTTATTTAATATACCTATTTTGACAATATCAAAAAAAAATCATCAAAAAATATTTATTTAATATGTTTTTATTTAGGTTTAAAATGACTTATTTTTAAGTATTTTTAATACTTTAAATATTGTTTTTTCATTTAATTTTTAACCTAATCACTTGTAAATATTTTTGTGATCAAACCCTAATCATTTAGGTCTTAATTAAGCATTAAAACTTGTTTTAACTTAATTAAGTTGACTTTTGTCAAATTCAAATCGTTTTAAGACGAGCGATCGCGATTCTTTTTTCAAAACGATAAACCACTTCTTTTTGATTAAATCTTTTTAATTGATCAATTGATTTTCAAAACGAAGTGGGGCCTCTCGAATATTAGAGAGTGTAAGTCCCATTTCTTTTCTTTCTATACAGTTTTCAAAACATTCTTCAAAACAATAAAACTTCTTCAAAATAAACAATTTTCAAACAATTTTCAAATCATTTTCAAAGCAACAAAACTCCAAAGAAACAAAACTTTTCAATATACCATGGGCCTCCATGTAGGTATAAGTCCCGAGCCCTTTCGTACATACCCATTCCAGTACATGAAATTAGGTATTTCATTGTACGCCTTTTTGTACATACACCTTTTGTACATATCTCAATCTGTTTTTTAACTTTGAATAACAAACCAAAAATGAAGGTTTCTTTAAATCTTCCCAAAAATACCATGGGCCTCCATGTAGGTATAAGTCCCAAGCCCCTTTGTAAATACCTGTTTACATAGCTTTGAATAAATTCAAGTGGACCTCTCCCCGAGTGTGAGTCCCGAGCCCTATGTATACAAATGGAGCATGCTTACAGGTATATTTCCTTCATAAACTCCATTATATACACACACTTTGTCATATATATATGTGCTTGTTCATACTTGTTCATATCTGTTCATATATAATTGTTCATATTTGTTCATGTACTCGTTCATATTTGTTCGTACTTGTTCATGTTTGTGATTGTGTTATATATATTTGTTCAACTTAGTACAACACTAGGTTCCCCATAGCCTCCTATTGGGCTTTGTGCAAAGAATCTCCACTAGTTTAGGTTAGGACATAGAGTATGGTTTCCCGGTGAAATCGCTCTAAGAGCTCAAACCAACTATACCATGCCTCCCCTTGGGCTTTGTACAAACGATTGTCCCTCCCATAGCCTCCTCTTGGGCTTACAATGCAAGGACCCTGGATTGTCCCTCCCATAGCCTCCTCTTGGGCTTACAATGCAAGGACCCTCGGATAGCCTCCTCTTGGGCTTCGTACAAGGACCCACGGGCTTCTTATAAGCATCCCCAATATCCAAAACCAAATACCCTAGGAGATTAGACATTTTTCATCTCTATGCTAGGAGTATCTCTTATATATCATCACAAACAATCAATCAATCAAACTTTTTTGCCACAAGTCTGGCTAATCAATCAAACTTTTTTGCCACAAGGCTGGCTAATCAATCAAACTGTTTTACCACCGTACTGGATGATTAATCAAAGTTTTTGTCACAAGGCTGACTTCATTGAAACTTTTGCCACGAGGCTGGCTGATTAATCAAAACTTTTTGTCACAAGGCTGACTTCATTGAAAGTTTTTGCCACAAGGCTGGTTAAACAAACAAAAATCAAACAGATGTATGTGATGATATAGATTAGATACATCTAGCATTTAGACGACATTTGTCTATTTTTCTTTGCTTCCACTAGCATAAGTGGGAACTACGATTGCTCTGACTTTCTCAACATCCCTTTGAGAATACGTAGGCACAAGGTCGATCCTTGGCGAGCAAAACAAAACCATTCAAACCTTAGCACCCGTAGACCCCGAGCTACAGATGCTTTGATTCCCTTTAAGGGATATGTATGCAGAGGATCGCAATGATCTTTGCGAGCATAATCAAACAAACACCTTAGGTCCCACCTATTTCACAACAGAACCTTCACCGTAGCATAGAATAAAAAACAATAAAGAACCCTGTAGAGTACTACAGATACGTTGGGTGCTAATACCTTCCCTTCGTATAACCAACCCTCTTACCCAAGATCTCCCCCCACTTTTAGGTTATTGCAGCTTTTTTCCTTTTCCTCTTTTGGAAACAATAAAAAGTTTGGTCCGTACAAAAGAAAAATCATTTTTTTGAGCACTCGAGCCCAAAGAAGGCATCAGGTGTCTCATCCCACAAAAAAGAGGAACAAAACGGTTTTTCGCCCGCGACAGGCGTGATTCATTATTGAGCTTGTTTTGTTTTAGAATGTTTTGTATGACTTCTGTACTTAGGATTCGTTTCATTTTCATGTTCGTTGTAGGATTGTGGTAAGTGTTTACTTTGTTCGTACGTTTTTGTTTGAACCGTACAATTGTTTCGTTTTTCCAAATCTTGTTGATTCTTGATTCTTTGGATTTTTACTTTTGATTCTTTGAATGTTTGGCCCTGTTTGAGGACAAACAGATTCTAGTTGGGGAGAGTTGTTAAGTGTCAAATTGTAGTTATTTTGTGTATGTAAATAGTGGCACTTATCAATGCTTTTTGTTAATACCGTTTGAATAATTCCTCGTTTTTGCGTAAATACGTATACTTTGTGAATAGATGTATTTTCATACACTTTTATACCGTTTGATAGTTTTGTTGTATTTTTGTAGGTATTCTTGCGTTTTTGGAGCCTGGAGGAATAAAGTGTCGAAGACACGGCTGCGAGAGCAAAGAGGAAATAATTCTGCTGTTCTGGTGCAGGGCGCTTCGCGCGCTGTAGGGCGCGTCGCGCCCTCTTTGAGTTTGAAGAAAATAAGCTGGCAGAAGTTAGGGCGCGTCGCGCCGGATTAGGGCGCGTCGCGCGCTAGGGCGGTTTGGTAAATTTATACAGGGCGCGTCGCACTGAAGTGGGGCGCGTCGCGCCCACTGCGAAACTCAGTTTTGTATAAATAGTTAATAACATATTTTTTAGGTTTTTTGATCACCTCTTCTTGACAAGTTGAGCTCTGATCCTTTTTTTGGTAGTTTAGAGGCTCAGGAAACACCATTGGGTGCGACGTCATGTGGATTGATCATGGATCTGACTCGATTTCATTGTACCGGTGAGATCTTTCAGGTTCATCTTCTCTCTTCCCTTTGTTTCATTCCAATGGTGGGTGTTGTATGTATGTTTCTACTCTTATTGTATGTATATTTGTGGATCTTGGGATCGTTTATATATTCGCTTTACAAATCATCATTGTTGTTGTTCTTGATCTTTTTGCTTAAATGCTCTGGATTTGTGTTGTTGCAGACATGGACACCGTAGATCTTGATTAGGAATGATAACTGTTAGTTTCTGGGTTGCAGACATGGATTTAGGACTAACAATCGTAGTGGGTATCGAGTTTAATGCCTCCGTGTTGTTTGATTAGTGGAGAAATCGCTGATGTGAATAGTACGGTTGAGCTTTCGTCGGTGTTGCAGACATGGGCACCGATGTGGCATCTCGAGTGATGCCCGGTGATGTTGATGCGTATTGTGAGTGTCGAGCGATAGATCTTCAGATTTAAGTATTAGACGGGTAGAACGAAATGCAACTCCATAACTATTTCTCTTAGACTATTGAGATTGTTTATATGCTTTTATTTACTTTTCCCGCATTTACTTTCCGCACCCAATTCATGAAACTTAGAACACGAGATAGTCGAACGGCAGTTCTTCTCACCGATCTCTGTGGACACGATAAATTCCCGGATAAATACTTCCAAAACTTTTGTTGCTTGCCGCTTTACCGCCACAACAAAATGAGCGCGCGAAGCGCCCTGCACCAGAACAGCAGAATTATTTCCTCTTTGCTCTCGCAGCCGTGTCTTCGACACTTTATTCCTCCAGGCTCCAAAAACGCAAGAATACCTACAAAAATACAACAAAACTATCAAACGGTATAAAAGTGTATGAAAATACATCTATTCACAAAGTATACGTATTTACACAAAAACGGGGAATTATTCAAACGGTATTAACAAAAAGCATTGATAAGTGCCACTATTTACATACACAAAATAACTACAATTTGGCACTTAACAGTTGTCTTCTTCGTTCTTCAGCAAGGTTACACAGAACTAGGGCAAAAGCTTAATCAGAGATTCTTCATCATTCGCCTTCGCCCTCTTCTCTCGTTGTTTCGTTTCTACTCTTCTTCTTCTCTTCTTGTTTCGTTTCTTCCCTGCTTCTTCTCTTCTTGTTTCGTTTCGTTTTTCAGAGATGTCTCAATGCACGATGGCGAGTAGTATCGGGGCTACACGTTCATGTCAGTTTCGAAGCCAGTGCAGGTGTGGGCTTGAAGCTCCATTGATGACCTCATGGACTGATTCGAACCCAGGCAGACGTTTTTTTGGGTGTGGGATGTACAAGGTAACGTTACTTTCACTGTAACTGATAGTCTACAATTTCATCTCATGTGTAGCAGCAAAATTAATTTGTGATTCTTCATATGTTTGGTTTGCAGGTACAGGGGCGTAAAAGGTGTAGCCACTTTGTTTGGTACGACGATGAACTCTCATCAAGGGCCAAGGAAATTATCTACTCCCTGCAGAAAAAATTGGAGCATGAAAGGGCTAGATTGGATGAAGCTAATACAAGAGTAGCAGAAATGAAGACGAAGTTGAATGCAATGAACTTATTGATGAAATTCTCAGTTTCCATGACATTAGTTATGGTAGTAGGACTTGTGATGCTTAATGTAATGAAGTAGGGTTTATGTGATTTTAGGGCATTTGTGTTGTTAGTTCAGTTTCTTTGCAGCCTTGGTCTTTGATGTCAATTGTAATGGATGTTATCCCATTTGAAATCTAATGTAAACTTGTGTTTTGCCATAACATTCTGATATATAATTGAATTGGAAACTGAGAAATTCTGATATAGTTGGCTTGTAGCATATAGTTGATTTGAAACTGTAAAATTCTGATATACAAATGAATTGACAGCATATGAACATAATAAACTGAGAAATTCCACTATGAATGGACAAAGTAAACAGATGTTGCCATAACATTAAACAAGACATTGTTTTAACTTGTTCATGACAATAAACATTAAACATTGTTCTAACTTGTTCATAACAGATCTTGCCAAATAAATAACAGGATAGCTTAACAAAATAGACATAACAAACACTTGTTCATGAACTTGTCAAAAAAGCTTAATCAATATAAACATTACATAAAGGATAATCCTATAACTATTCTTGAGTAGGTTGTGTGGCAGGTGGTCCTTGTGATGATGAAGCAATGTCAGGTTCATTTGTCTTTGCCTTTGTATAGCTGATCTGAGTCCTCATCCACAACATTCTCAGTTGGCATTGATGATGTATCTGTAGGTAACACTGTAGTCCAATCCACTTCTATAGACTCTTCATCAGTATCAGGTGCCCAGTCATCATCATCTGTATCACCAAACATATTGTTTTCAGCATCATTCATGTTATCACCCTGACCAACAACATTGTCCTCTACACCATCACCACCCTCACCATCAGCATTTGCCTCTACACCTTCATCACCCTGACCACCAACATTGTCTTATACACCATCACCCCCCTCACCATCAGCATTTGCCTCTACACCTTCATCACCCTCATTGTCCTCTACACCAGCATTGTCCTCTACACCATCAGCATTGTCCTCTACACCATCACCACCATCACCATTTACATTTGCCTCTACACCTTCATCACCCTCACCACCAGCATTGGCACCTTCAGTATTTTCCACTCCTATATTGGTACCATCCACATCCATTTCTACACCCTCATCAACAATTTCAGGAATATCAATGCCATGCTCGACATATATATTCACAACATCAAATCCTTCAACATCCTTGATAAACCTTAGTACATCCCTGTCATTTTCTATAGCTGTCAGACCCCTGGCAAAACTGAACCTAGGGTTCACATACCAAATACACTTCAAACTGTTATATCCCACCTCACGAATCAATTTCTCTAGTTCTATGTAGGATATATAATCAACATCCCATGCCCAATTCAATTCTGTAACTATCCCATCTAGGTACCATTTAACAGGACTATGCACAAGGGAACCACGATGGTGAATCCTTAGCCTAATTCTTTGAGCAATAGCTGGCCTGAATAAGACAAATTTTAGGGTTAGGTTTTTACATTAAACAACATTTCATTTTCATTCGTAGGGACCACAATCAATACATATAAAATTAGGGTTTCTAATACCTGGGACCACAGACAATATAAAACACATTGGGACCACAGACAAAGATGTTCAGATACGTACCTGAAGCAAAACTTTGCATCTTCTTTCAACTTTGATGAAAGTGGAACTGGGAACTCTTCTGACATTGCAACGAAGGTGGATGCACAATGGAGATGAACAAGGTTGAGCAGAAGTTACGCGAAGGAGATGAACAAGGATGAACAAGGTTGAGCAGAAGTTACGCGAAGGAGATGAACAAGGATGAACAAGGTTGAAGAAGAATCAGAATGAAAATGAAATGAGGAAGACGAGGAGAAACCCAGAATGCTTAAGTATATGAAGGGTTCAAATTAATCCATATAATAATTACATTAAAATCTTTTATGAAAATATTACATATTAAGTTAATTAAGTTAATAATTAAAAAATGAAATTAAAATAAAAATAGTGATGTGGCAAGTGACTGGACCAAATATTCCTTGCCATGTCATTAAAATTGCACTTAAGTGATGGGGGACCTTCAAATATTCATCAAAAATTAAAATGGGGGACCTGAAACTTGGCTTTTTTAGTTTGGGGACTAAAAAGTTAAAAACACCAAAATAGGGGGACTAAAAGTGCATTTAAGCCAAAAATTTATTTAATTTTAACTTTATTAAAAATCTGATATGGGTCCCACAACTTTATCTCATAACTTGATTTGATTGGGTACTACAATCTTTTAGTTGTTGCATTGCAATGCAACTCTATTATGACATGACAATTTTTTTAAATATTTAGTTATTAAATTAATGGTACATGTGAATAACTCAATAGAAGAAACTACCATTGGAGATGGTCTAAGAAGGCATCACGATGCTTCTAGTTTGCTTTTGGATGGTACGACTCTCGTGCTACATGTGTGGATTCATTTGTTTCTGCGTCTGCACCCTTAGCCATCGATCACGCGCATTCGAGTTACTTACTATATATGGAAAGTTACACATCAAGCGAGCAATATAAAATGGTACTGTAACTATAAAGTACATCCAGTTTTTGATATATTTTGTTCAAAAAATAAATAAAAGTGCAAAGTGACTTTTTTTTTACACAAATAACCAACTTTCCCAACTTAAATTCCAATATACCCAATAGCGTTAAAGTGGCCTATTTGATTTTCAAAAGAGGGTGCCAATAGTAATAAAGTGATCTCTTTGATTTTCAAAAGGGATGCCAATTGAATATAATGTTGCCTTTTTCAAAATTTCATTTATTTTGTAATATATATTATATAATATAATTGTATAATATTTTATATTATATTTTTAGTAGAAAATTTTGTATAAATAAAAGTGTGATGTGAATCATTTTCTCATACCTCTTAATTTCTCCCAATTTTTTTGTTAATTTGTTCTAACAAGCATTAGTTTGGGGATGCTTTTTACTCTAGCTCCAAGCCTCTGATGAAAACCTATTTTTGGCGTAACTGGAGTTTTGAGCAATTGGAGACTAACTTGAAATGTAGGTTACTTTAAGAGATTGAAGATGGTGAAAGAGTTGGAAGAATAGACAGACTTGTTTCGTACATGTCCACTGCAGATGACAATGACGAAATCCAACAATATTGGTTGCCATTCAAGAATGAAAATCATGTTACATATATGATGCCTGGAACAATTAATATAGTTTTGATTGTTGTAAGCTCTTAGATATTGTGCAGTATTAAGTGTTTTTATTTGTGTTGTTGTTTTAGACGGATTGGTGTTTATTTTCATGTAACCAAAAGTTGTCATCCATATTAAGAGAAAAGTTTACAAAAAAAATGTCACAACATAAATAAATCTATCTAAATCTTGTTCCAACATTAGGACAATCTTTCTGTGTGTGACCGGTAAGACAACATATTCCACACTTTCTTTCCATTTTGTCAGTCGTATCCATTTCGACTCTAATGCGTGTGCTAGTGGGGCTATCTTTTTTATTCCTTCTCATATTTTTTTGTTTTGCTAGATTATGTACCCTTGATCTGTAGGTCAATATTCCTCTCTAGCTACCACCGAGGAGTTATTGGTGTAAACAACGAATACATGTACAACCTTGTAGACGTCAGAAAGATGCAATAATGTGTCTTAATGAATAATGAAACATGTTACAATGACATAAGAGCAAGGCATACAAAAGACTTAAAACTGTATGTAGTCCCACACATGTAACACCCCGAAAATTATTTCTAATTATTTAATTTAAGTAGGAAAATTATTTAATTGGAATAATTGATTTTATGATGAATATTGAGAAATATTGGAAAATAGTTATTGGGCTGTGTTGTGGTTAGTGAGAAAGGGAGGTGTTAACTTGTTAGGCCCATAAACCAAAGTTATTCCATTCCTCATAAAATAGAAGGAAATTGTGGAATAGGAGGGTTACAGCAATTGGGAAAAGAGAAAGAACGTGAAAATAACTAAAGAGCTCTGGAGAGGGGAAGACCGAAGATCAAATCTAAGGTAAGGAGGGATTCTTCCTATTACTAAGTATTATGTGATTCTAGGTGATAGGATTGAATATCTTGTGGTTCGATTCAATTATGATGTTTTGGATTGAATTGTTAGGTTTTGATAATTTTGATGAAATTGATGAATGTTTGATGTTAGATGACCTCTAAAATGTGTTATAATTGTAGTATACCATGTTATTTGATGATGTTTTGATGTGGGAATGATTTTGGTGTGATTGGATTGGAATTGGGAGAAGAAGGAGGTCTGAATCGCAGTAAAATTCTGCATAAAACGCAGCATGCGTCGACCTAAGTGTCAGTTGCGTCGACCTGAGTATCAGTATGCGTCGACCTATAGTGTCAGCGTGCGCTTACCCGAGAGTGGTAGAAGTGCTATGCGTTGACCTGAAGGAAGCTATGCGTCGACTCACTGCATGCAATTTTTGAAAAATATTCTGAAGGTCATAACTTTTGATTCGGTCGTCCGATTTAGGTGCCGTTTTGGGCGTTGCGAAGCTAATTAGATGTTTTATTTGATAAAGTGATAAAATGGGCAGTAGCCGACTTTATTTTTAAAACTCAATTTAATTGTTTTGATGAATTGAAATATTGTATATGTATATGTACTTATATATATGACAATGTGTTGTGTGATGAAAATACGTTATGCGATTGTGAATAGTATTAATTGTGAATGACTATTTGATGCATGTATTTGTGTTGGTGATTGGGCTACGATATCCATTGAGTGCTGTTGGTATATAACATGTCGTAGATGATGCATGTTTCGTGATTATACTGTTGGGTTGTTTTGGCAATTTATTACATTGTGTGCAATGACGATAGATGTAACGATGTATGATTGTGGTGATGATTGATGATTTGTGAATATTAATATGCTATTAATATTAATATGTTGATTGTGGTGAACGTATGTGAATGACTGAATGATGCTTGGACATGTACATACTTGTTTGTGATGATATCGGTGAGATGAAATGAGACGATGTTAAGCATCGGATCGGTGATGGTATAAGTATGTGATATGTGTGCATTCATTCATAAATCACTTGCATTGGATCCCGTTGATGAGTGGATCGTTGGTGGCTAATTCCCATTGTGCGGAGATTAGTAAGCAGTCACCGTGTGCCCATGGGGGTGTGAGCGATGAGGTTAGTCGTGTGCCCATGTGGGGTGTGAGCGACTTGAAGGGCAGTATCATAGAGAGAAGTCATGTGAATGTGATTCACGAATTTTGGTACCACATGCATAGTGTCAGTTGAATCATATGCATTGATCATAATATGATTAGGTGAAATCCAGCGTTATGTCTTCGTGTGTTTATATGTTTGATGTAATGATGAGTTGTGGGCCGATGGCCAATATTGCTGAATTGATGCATTGTATGTAGATATGGTAAGTATGACGATGTTTGATAACCTGGATATCTGCATGCATGTAAGATTGGGTGAATTATAAGCTATGATATTTTGTTGCCAAAAATTATATAATGCTTATTAATTGTGAATGAAACTCACCCTTACATGTTATTTTTCAGATTGAGGAGTAGCGGCTTAGCTGATTCGGTGAGGATAGCTCTTAGAGTTCATCCATGAGTCGTGTCGGTCATGCTCTGATTGTAACACTAGGGAACGTTAATTTAGAGACAAATTAATCTGTTCGTTTTGTTGTTTTATAATTGTATTGGAGTAACTTGCATGGATGATGAATATGCAATGTTATGAATTATAATCCGCTGTGTTGAACATGAATTGTGTTTTATGTTAAATTGTTCCTCGTGTGGCATGACAATTGACTATGGTATTTTATATTAAATTAATTGTGATACCCTTGTATTTCATGTTTACTCTGAATTATATGATTATTTCCGCGGGGTTTAGAAGGGTGTTACAATAGTGGTATCAGAGCATAGTCGGTCGTGTGACCAGAGTCTTGTTGTTAATTTTTCCTTTTGGTATGCGACATGTGTGTGAAACACTGTCGGTACTCAGTGTGTTCTAACTGTTTGCCTGCAGAAGTGGGATTGAAACTAGTGGGGGAGAAGCTATGCTTCTCGGATATGTGTCAGATTCAAGATGTTAGCGTGATGCGGAGGACAGCAGTACAAGAGTGTGGAGTTATTGTTTTCTAAAGTGAAGGTGACATGGGCGGTAGACTGTGGTTGTTATTTCAGTTGGAGTGTCTCGGAGTAGATGATGGTTATTTCTGGAAAATGGAATTTTGAAGTTGTGATGCTTCAAGTTCTACTGATGGACTGTGATGTTGTCGTGTGAGTAGCCCTATGTAAAAGGTCGTTGTTGAAGCGGTGATTAAAGGAAGTATTGTCGTAGACCTTGCCGTAGGATTACTAGTAAGTAATTGAGATGATGGTAGAGATTATCGATGTTGAGAACGTTTTGAAGCACGAGTAATGTGAAGAGACGAGTATGATCTCAAGGACAAGAAGGTTGATGATGGCGTACATGAATTTGGTTTCGTGATGTTGCAGAAATCGAACTTCAGCGATGGGATGTGTTGCTCGAGTTATAAGAAGTTTGGAAGCGAAGAGACATGATAAAGGGTTGTTTGGAATGTGATTGATTTGAAGAGGATAAGTGTTGGAGCGGAATTTCCGTAAGCAAAACGCAGGAAAATTGCTGAATCGTTATGAAACTTTGAAAATTCATAACTGGAGTTCTGGACATCCGATTTGAGTTCCGTTTGAACGTAGGAAAGCTAACGAGGTGAACTTGGTTATAAAAACGGTTGCAGCAGCTGTAATATATTTAATTGTGACAGGATGATGTTGGAAAGAGGTGAAGTTGCGGTCACGCTTGTTCTTAGAACTAGACTTGTTTATTGGTACTGCAAGGGATGTCACTGTCAGAGTTGGACGGATTGAAGGATAATTAAAAGGTTTTTTGAGAAGCAATTTTAGGAGTTGAATGTGCTATTCGAGAAGTTTTGGAGATATCGTATAGAGTGTCGCTGCATGATGTCGATGTTGCATTTCGGACGACGTTGGAAAGTTCATATCTTGAGTTCTGAGCGTAGGATTAGTGTGTCGTTTGAACCTACGAGGAGGAGAGGTTATATTCTACCTTATGGGAGAGTTATAAATACAGTAGAGTGATCCTATGAGGAGAGATTCTGAGGTCGGTTAAGGAAGCGTGAAATTTGTTGGATAGGAATGCCTACTACCGCGATTGTTTTAAACGAAGTTGAGTAGAACATGTTGTTGATGAATAAGTGGAGGAGATGTTCGGTAATAAAGATGATTTGAGTGCCGATGGATCTTGGTAAGGATTGAATTAGTAGAAAAGGTGAATTAAACTTTAGAATGGTTGAAGTCGTATCTGTGATGCGTCACTGATGGGTTTGAGTGGTGTATTGATGCAAAGTCAGCAAGTAGTAGCTTATGCGTCGAGACAACTCAAAGTGCATGAAAGGAATTATCTGACTCATGATTTAGAGTTGGCAGCCGGGGTTTTGTTTTGAAGTTGCGGTGACATTATTTGTCTGGTTCGAGATTCGAAGTGTTTAGTGATCATAAGGGTCTGAGGTATTTCTTTGATCAGAAAGGGCTTAATATGAGGCAACGGAGATGGTTAGAGTTTTGTTAGATTATGATTTTGAACTGAATTACCATTCGAGTACAGCGAACGTAGTTTCTGATGCGTTAAGTAGGAAGTCCTTACACGTGCCTATGCTAATGGTGCGAGAATTGGATTTGATTGAACAATTCTGAGATTTGAGTTGGTATGCAAAGATATTCCTAATAGTGTTAGATTGGGTATGCTAAAGCTGACTAGTGGTATTCTTGACGAGATTAGGGGAGGTCAGACAACTGATGTTGAGTTGATCGATAAGATGACTTTAATTACAGAGATAAAGGCGGTGAATTCAGAATCGACGAGCATAATATAATGTGGTTTGGTGATCGGGTTTGTGTTCTTGATGTTTTTGGAGCTTTGAAAGAATATTCTAGAAGAAGACAACGCAGTGAATTATTGGACTATGACGATGTTAATGAGTTTGAGTGCAAACTCAGAAATGACACTATTATGTAGTAACGACAGTTTATGCTTAAATATGATTGTCGGCTATCTATTGACAAATTGAGGACTTGATCACCCTTAATCTCTTGTTGATAGTAGACGAAATCATATGGATGGGATGAAGTTGTTGTTACCTTAATGGTATAAGATGTGATGAATACTAAGCCAGAGAATTAGAATTCTTTTGAGTTATTGGCGGGGTAATAAGTATGTGATTGTGGTTGTACGTAGTTAACGAGTATGTATTTGGCGAAGTTAAGACGATGAGTTGATACTATATGATGCTATAATAATTTGTGCTGTTGTAAGGTGTTATGTAAATTTCCAAACATAATGAGGAATTATACTCTACGAAGGACGAAGTTGATTTGATTCTTAGTAGAGAGCGGGACTCAGTTGAGCTATTTTGTAAGCAATGGTATATTGAGGCTGATGAGTGTAATTATAACTACTTGTGTGTACTCGTTCCGATGGTGGGAATGTTTTAATAGATGTAGTAACTCAGGAATTTGTTTTGAGTTAGTGTAAGTATTACTAAGTGGTTAGTACCATGGATGGTAAAGAATGATTCTTGAATGAATGAGTAGAGAGAGCCATAATTGAGTAAAACTCATAAATATAATTGGTAATGAGTAATCAGAATAGTGCAGCAAAAGCGGAATGTAAATGTGTTGGATGATTACTGGTGTGACTTAAGGGGAGTCAGATAGTGGAACTTCGATGATATGGGAATATTACTATTGAGTTCTTGAAGGAAGCGGTCGGTGAAAAGTGTAAGTATTACTTTATCGCTCAGATGGAAGAGTGTGTCTACGGTTGGTACGTAGGTAGATGGAAATCCATTACTGCAGTGTTGATCAGTTGTGATCATACCATGGATTGTGTAATTGTATTATTCAGTTATTGAGCGTATTGTATGGATCGCACCTCGACGTTTCATTGTCGTTAACCTTTGGAGATATAGCGAGTGGTATACCTTGGGATGGTCAAATGCGACGTAAGAGTTGAGATTGAATGCACGAGACATGCTTACGTTGGTTATGTCAGATGAATTTTGAGGTTCGACTAAGAAAGTATTAACTGGGAACGAGAGAGTCGGATGAAGGACTCTTATCCGGAACTTCCACTTGAGGTATGTTTTCGAGGACGAAAACTCTTTTAGTGGGGGAGAGTTGTAACACCCCGAAAATTATTTCTAATTATTTAATTTAAGTAGGAAAATTATTTAATTGGAATAATTGATTTTATGAGGAATATTGAGAAATATTGGAAAATAGTTATTGGGCTGTGTTGTGGTTAGTGAGAAAGGGAGGTGTTAACTTGTTAGGCCCATTAACCAAAGTTATTCCATTCCTCATAAAATAGAAGGAAATTGTGGAATAGGAGGGTTACAGCAATTGGGAAAAGAGAAAGAACGTGAAAATAACTAAAGAGCTCTGGAGAGGGGAAGACCGAAGATCAAATCTAAGGTAAGGGGGGATTCTTACTATTACTAAGTATTATGTGATTCTAGGTGATAGGATTGAATATCTTGTGGTTCGATTCAACTATGATGCTTTGGATTGAATTGTTAGGTTTTGATAATTTTGATGAATTTGATGAAATTGATGAATGTTTGATGTTAGATAACCTCTAAAATGTGTTATAATTGTAGTATACCATGTTATTTGATGATGTTTTGATGTGGGAATGATTATGGTGTGATTGGATTGGAATTGGGAGATGAAGGAGGTCTGAATCGCAGTAAAATTCTACATAAAACGCAACATGCGTCGACCTAAGTGTCAGTTGCGTCGACCTGAGTATCAGTATGCGTCGACCTATAGTGTCAGCGTGCGCTTACCCGAGAGTGGTAGAAGTGCTATGCGTCGACCTGAAGGAAGCTATGCGTCGACTCACTGCATGCAATTTTTGAAAAATATTCTGAAGGTCATAACTTTTGATCTGGTTGTTCGATTTAGGTGCCGTTTTGGGCGTTGCGAAGCTAATTAGATGTTTTATTTGATAAAGTGATAAAATGGGCAGTAGCCGACTTTATTTTTAAAACTCAATTTAATTGTTTTGATGAATTGAAATATTGTATATGTATATGTACTTATATATATATGACAATGTGTTGTGTGATGAAAATACGTTATGCGATTGTGAATAGTATTAATTGTGAATGACTATTTGATGCATGTATTTGTGTTGGTGATTGGGCTACGATATCCATTGAGTGCTGTTGGTATATAACATGTCGTAGATGATGCATGTTTCGTGATTATACTGTTGGGTTGTTTTGGCAATTTATTACATTGTGTGCAATGACGATAGATGTAACGATGTATGATTGTGGTGATGCTTGATGATTTGTGAATATTAATATGCTATTAATATTAATTTGTTGATTGTGGTGAACGTATGTGAATGACTGAATGATGCTTGGACATGTACATACTTGTTTGTGATGATATCGGTGAGATGAAATGAGACGATGTTAAGCATCGGATCGGTTATGATATAAGTATGTGATATGTGTGCATTCATTCATGAATCACTTGCATTGGATCCCGTTGATGAGTGGATCGTTGGTGGCTAATTCCCATTGTGCGGAGATTAGTAAGCAGTCATCGTGTGCCCATGGGGGTGTGAGCGATGAGGTTAGTCGTGTGCCCATGTGGGGTGTGAGCGACTTGAAGGGAAGTATCGTAGAGAGAAGTCCTGTGAATGTGATTCACGAATTTTGGTACCACATGCATAGTGTCAGTTGAATCATATGCATTGATCATAATATGATTGGGTGAAATCCAGCGTTATGTCTTCGTGTGTTTATATGATTGATGTAATGATGAGTTGTGGGCCGATGGCCAATATTGCTGAATTGATGCATTGTATGTAGATATGGTAAGTATTACGATGTTTGATAACCTGGATATCTGCATGCATGTAAGATTGGGTGAATTATAAGCTATGATATTTTGTTGTCAAAAATTATATAATGCTTATTAATTGTGAATGAAACTCACCCTTACATGTTGTTTTTTAGATTGAGGAGTAGCGGCTTAGCTGATTCGGTGAGGATAGCTCTTAGAGTTCATCCATGAGTCGTGTCGGTCATGCTCTGATTGTAACACTGGGGAACGTTAGTTTAGAGACGAATTACTCTGTTGGTTTTGTTGTTTTATAATTGTATTGGAGTAACTTGCATGGATGATGAATATGCAATGTTATGAATTATAATCCGCTGTGTTGAACATGAATTGTGTTTTATGTTAAATTGTTCCTCGTGTGGCATGACAATTGACTATGGTATTTTATATTAAATTAATTGTGATACCCTTGTATTTCATGTTTACTCTGAATTATATGATTATTTCCGCGGGGTTTAGAAGGGTGTTACAGCACACCTTTTTGCTCCAAGCATGGGGTTGGTCGAGAATCATCTTCCTAGTGGCTCTCAACTACTACGAATTTGTATTCCCATACGTAATAAAGTAAGTTTCCAAGATTATATATATTTCCATTTACTTAATTAATACTATTAACATCAAATAACTTATTTTTGTTTAGTTGGTCATCCCGTCGGATGAATAACGACAGATGTCCTCATCACCATATCACACAATACCAAAATTGAAGTTGCAAGTCCCTAATACATTCAGGGTGAGAACCCCAATATGTTTTTTTGTTACTTGTCTTATCGATTTCGTGTTTCAATTATTATTGTTTATTGAGTATCCTTTATAATCGAACATCTCTGAATCAAGTTTGAATCTGATTCGTTTTTAATATGCATAAATCAATTGTTATGTTTGAGACTTGATCATGATACTTTTAGCCAGTTGCACGAGTCAGCGAAATAAGAACTATGTGTGTTATTGGTTCAAGTTAAGTGAAAAGAAAAATTTCAAAGTATTTTAAAAACCATGAAAAATTGAGATTTTGTGGGCATGATTCGAATTATGAACATATCTTGACTCGAATCAAAGTGAACAGAGGCAAAACAAACTTTTTAACTTCTCTGACTCGAATGTGTTTTAACTTGATTCATATCAGGCAGCTTTGTTATTCAAATCACAAGTTGCACCTGATTCGAATCAGATAAATATGGGTCACTCTACTTTATTTGATTCGAATCAGACTTTACACCTGACTCGAATCAGTCTAGTTTTTACATTTCTCTATTTGGCTTTGTCCAAATTGATTCGAATTATACTTTTTACTTTATTCGAATCAGGGGTCTTCTGATTCAAATCAGACTTTGTACTTGATTCAAATCACACAATAAATGGGTCAAAATCTCTATGCATTCTTATTCCACTTCACTTGCTCATTTGACTCAAATCATGAAATGCTCTTGACTCAAATCTAACTAAGTTTTTCCATCTATTTTTGTGCTTAATCTCAAGCATATATAAATTTAATTTGTCATCTCATTTCCAAATACAAATTTCATAATCTACATTGTAATTTTTGTGATATCAAAACCCTATCATTTTTTAAAGTTTAAAAACCGTTGTAACAAAATTCTTTCATCTTCAACCTCTAGTTTAGATTTTAGATCTTGATCATGATATATTTGTAATTGATTATGGGGGAAATCATCATGAAACTAAATGTTCTTGAAGACTTGGTTGATATTTTCAGGAAGCTTGCAACATTGAGGTTGTTGTCATTGGCGGTGACAAATTTTACTGAAAAGAAGGATGAATTTCTCATCAGATGACCTTGGCAGTGACTGTGTAGAAGGCTACGGACAAGGTGAAGTTCTTCTAAAATCTTCAGATAGTTTATCGCTCAAGAAATCAGTGGGGTCAATGGGTGATTACCATACACGAAGACTGTGAGAAGATTGGTGAAGCTGGAAGATTCAATAAGCTTGAATCCAGTAAAGATTATGCAGAAGAGTTTGGCATTACGTTGTATATAAGTTAAGATCCTTATCGGAGATTTATTGCATTATTGTAGATTAGTGATTATATGAACTCTTGCAATATTTGTTAAAATATTGAAAAGAAACAAAGCAGGTTCCAATGGGAAAACAGTGAAGAATAAAGTAGGAAAATGAGGATGAACTCCGAACAACTATATATCCCAGTGTGTTGGTCAACACAATGATCAAGAAGACTCTGAAAGACCACTATCAGACTCAGAGGTAAGTTTGTCTTCTTATAATCACGTGCAAAGGAAATTCAAATTATTTTGTAAGGCATCAACCATATCAAGTAAAATTCCAACACCTCTAATCAAAGCTTCTCCAAGACTCACTTATGCAAGCACTTTTCTTCAACGATTCTTTTCTGTCTCTCTTAATAAGGAGCTGAAGACAATAATACCAAAAAAGAATCTTTGATGATAAAAAGAGTTGTTACTTTGTCAAATAAATAGCTCAAGTTTAACTTAGAATTTCTAAACACTTATATATCTTAGAAATTCTGAAGTCTTAAGAGTTTTTCTCCGTTGTATTTTATCTACACCTCTAATTGTATATCAAGTGTAATTCTCAAACAATCTCTTATCTATAAGTTATACTGTTAGAAGTCTCTTGCTTGTGTACTTGAGTATATGAAGTCTCTTGCTTGTGTGTTTGAGCATTCGAAGTCTCTTACTTGTGCATTTGAGCATTGGAAGTCTGTTGCTTGTACGTTTGAGAAATTTTAATCAGTTGTGATTATAGTGAAATCTCTTGGAAGTGCAAGGGGACTGGGCTACACATGTTTTGTGGGAGAAACTAGGATAATTTGTATGTGTCTCTCTTTCCCTCACTCTCTAATAATGATTTCCAATAGCCCTAAGGGAAGTTTAACAATATTAACGACCTTCAACATAAATAAATATCAGGAACTAATCACACAATCCCCAACCAAAGTTTTTAACGAGTTTAGCTTCCAACCACATATTTTTATCCCTAAAGGGATTGTGTTCATCCAAGATGCATAAACAAAAATCTTGAAGAACTTATACAGTGCTACTCATCTAGAATTTCAAAGACACATCACTCACAAAAGATCTTTCCTCACAAAAGTATTTGGCTATAAAAACTAGTAAGAGAAAGTGAAAAATGAAAACTTAGAGATTGTGTGTGTGTGTGTGTGTGTGTTTGTGTCAATACATAAATCGAGTTCTGGATGAAATGAAATGAAAAATGAGGCATGTACTTATAGGCTTGAAATCCTCCAAAAGAGGAAACATCATTAAATAAAAAATGACCATTACTAATCGATTAAGCCAATCGATTAGATCATATAAATGTAACGGCTATGAGTTCAAAAATAGGTAAGAAGTGATGTATAGCCATTACCAATTTAATTAAGTGCATACAAATATTTTTGACTTTTTGAATGCTATCAATATTTTCTATGCAACTTCTATATATTTTTCTCAAGTTTTATTCTTTTCAAAACATTTTATAAAAAGGTTTTAAGTGTGTGTGTGTGTGTGTGTGTGTGTGTGTGTGTGTGTGTGTGTGTGTGTGTGTGCTTATAGACATCTACTTCTACAAAGAAAGAACTTTTGCTTTTACAAAGGTTTCAGTCACTTACTAAATTGGGAGATTAACTCCACTAAGTCTTAGTCTGATAGATTCTTTTATGTTGACACTTGCTTTGTGATTTCTTTTGAGGCTTTAGATGTAATATGTCTAAAACTGTGTTGATGTCTGAAACTTTGTCAATCCTTTTATCAAACTCATGATTTTCATCTTTAATCTCTTAAATGCATTGATTGACTTTCAAAATTGTTGCATATTTACTAAGCTGAATATCACCTGTTTTGATCTACTTTAGTTGTTCACATTTGTTATCATCAAAACAAAAGCCTATTACCGGCAAAAGAGGGTTCCACATACTTACCCTTCATCCACATATTTGTAGACTAAATTTGAGAAATATTCCTCTGTTTCTACATATGAGACCTTTTCTTTTTGTTGTATTTATTTGATCTGGACTTTTCAGCTTTTATACGTTTGACTTGGCAAACCTTGTCTGCCAATTGGATCATGTCCCTAAGGTATTAAGTGTCTAAATTTTTCCTAATGGAATAATCAAGACCTCCGGCTACCATTCTGACCAACTCATGTTCTGGGACCTGTGTAAAACACCTTACCTTAAGGAGTCTGAACCTATTCATGTACTCATTGATAACACTGAAACACACTGCATATTTGACTCGGATTGCACATGTTTCTTAGATTTTTTAGTGTTATTTTATTTTTTATGTGTGTTTTTGTCTTACTTTCAGGTACCTTGCTTATCCAGAGCTCTTCTTGAAGAAACAAAGTCAAAAGCCCAAGAAATCGAGTTTTTCTGCAAAGTTGTACACTTGGCGTTCAATACAGCGGCCGCTTTAGGAGACGTCATGACATGTCTCCCTCCACCCAGTAGTTAACTTCCATGTTCCCACAATCTCCCCTTTTTACACACATGGTGGGTGCCTAGCAAGGGACGGCGGACGCCGTCTTCACAAATTGTATCCTGCCCAAAAGGAGTTAGGGGCAGTCTCGTAACTCCATGTTGTTTTGTTTTTCTATTAATATGAGTTTCTAGATTCGTTTTGAGGATCCAACTTAGTTTTCAACACTAAGGCTATACATACCTTTTTGTAAACGCAATAATTCGTCACATCGAGGGATTATTGCACAGTAGTGGTGATTAGGTTGGAGCATTTTAATTTAATCTTGCCGCCATTTTCTTTTCAATTCAATTTATTTCCAAGCTGTACCAAATTAAAGCCTTCGATTTGGAGCAGATTCCTTATTTCTAGTCTTTGCATTTACCTATCATTTATCTTGTCTTGTTTGCTTTACTTTATTTATTGTCTTGCCCTATCTTTATTTTTGTTTTAACATGACAAATTTCAATATGTTTGTTTTCGTTCCTATGTCTGGCTAAATCTTTAAAGGTTAGAATGTCAGGATCATCGTTATAATAAGGGTTAATACCACTTTACCCCCTGCCATATAAGCGTGTTTTGCTTTATCCCCCTCTAAAAAAAAACTTATTGGACAAACCTTACCAAATAAAGATTCCAAAAAACTTGACCCTGGATCCAAATTCCAAGAGAATCTGCATACGTGGCATGCACACGTGACATTTTTTTATTTTTTTTTATTTTTAATTTCCACGTGGATTTTTTTTATTCAAATTTTTATTATTATTATTATTTTTTTTTTAAATTTTTTTTTTAAAATTTTTTTTCCAAATTTTTTATTTATTATTTTTTCCAAAAAATTTTTATTGTTTTTTTTATTAGTTTTAAAATTTATTTTTATTATATATAAATCTGCAGGTATTGTCAAATTCGTAGGTAAATCCGCAGGTATTTTCAAATCCGTAGGTAAATCCGCAGGTATTTTTAAATCCATAGGTAAATCCGCAGGTATTGTCAAATCCGTAGGTAAATCCGCAGGTATTGTCAAATCCGTAGGTAAATCCGCAGGTATTTTTAAATTCGTAGGTAAATCCGCAGGTATTGTCAAATTCGTAGGTATTTTTAAAGGTAAATCCGCAGGTATTTTTAAATCCGTAGGTAAATTCGCAGGTATTTTTAAATCCGTAGGTAAATCCGCAAGTAAATCCGTAGGCAAATCCGCAGGTAAATCCGCAGGTATTGTCAAATCTGTAGGTAAATTCGCAGGTATTTTTAAATCCGTAGGTAAATCCGCAAGTAATGTCAAATTCGTAGGTAAATCCACAGGTATTGTCAAATATTTTTTAAAAACGTAAAAAAGAAATTAAAAAACAAAATTTAAAAAAAAAATTTAAAAAAAATTCCACGTGGCAGTGCTGACTGTGCCACATGGCTTATGTGTTGTACAGTCAGCACTAACAAAAATGTCACGTAGGCAAGATTCTAAGAATCTTGGCCAAAAGAATTGATCAGGGTGAAATTTGATGGAATCTTTATTTGGCAAGGTTTGTCCAATAAGTTTTTTTTTAGAGGGGGGTAAAGCAAAACACGCTTATATGGCAGGGGGATAAAGTGGTATTAACCCTTATAATAATATTCCAAATATTGCACCTGTAGAAATACTTTAGGGGATGTTTTGATTTTTAGCACAAGTTTTCAGTACTTAATTTCATTGGGTAAGATCGAAATCCGTCCAACTATCAAAGTTAAACTTGATTAGTTTTAACTATTCAGAAGAGGCGAAAGCATTTTGTCTGGTTAATTAGGAATCATTAACACTTTTTAGAAAATGATTTTGAAACTGTTTTCGGACGTGTTCATGGATTTGAAATCCGGTTCTTTGAGCGAAAGCCATGAACCTCTTTTTAGTTAAGTATTTCAAGTTAAAGCTACTTTTCATCTAAGTTAAGAAACCAATTTCTTAAAATTGGTTTACTACTTTAACGCAATATGCACCTTTTATAAATGACAATAAAAGGCATTAATTAAAGAGTAAGCTCGGTTCTTAGTACGCGAAAGCGACAAGTTCCTGTTAAATTGATTCTTTTCAAAAGTAGAAAATATTTCCCCATAAGTAGTTCTATTTAGAAACAATCGGAAGTATTATGTAACTGATGTGAATTACATTCGAGCCTATCTTTTTATCAGAACTTACCTATCTTTTGACTACTCCTTTAACTGTGCACTCGAACATTGATTTGACCCGCCTTTGATAAACACCTTAACAATAGAAATTGATAGATTGACATTTGGTCTATGTAGAAACGATAATCTTTTGTATTACTCAGACGTGATTCGTACACTTGTGATTTACACCATATCAATCATCAATTGACTCAGGCACTTTGCGCCTAACACAGGCCAGTTCCTTAAGGCTTATTTTCAACTATCCTAGGTAGAATTGCTCATGAAATACTCACTAGTTGGTTACAATTTTGTATGGACTCAGAAGGAAGAGAGGTAAACCAAGTGAAAGCATTTTTTGTTAGAGAATTTGGAAATTATTTCATCTTCTAATTATCATTGTTTACAATGTCGCCAGCTTTAGTTTGGTATCTACAGACATGTTCGACTGTAGACTCATTGGTATCGCCAGGGAAATTGGTGAACTTAGGAACTTTCCAACCCCTAGGGAGTTATGTTTGCTGAACATATTCAAACAGAGGAGAAACGTAATTAGGCCTACACTATGGCTGTTTTGGGATAAAATTTATTCAACCATGTTGGCTATATTAATATGTCCTCCCAAGTTATTTTGTTGGACATTTCTAAGTATTTAGTCAGCATCCTAGTTTCTATTTACTACTGTCGGCCTAGGGTTGTTCTCACCTATGTATTCCTTAACCTCTCTGTTTGGGGCATTTTGTGGAGGACAAAATCCTAATTTTTGTCCCTGTTAACATGGGCGATTCCATTTTAGGCATTTCGACTACCCTAACATTTGAGATTTGAGGGGTTCGTCGCGCCTGAACCTGCAGACTGCTGAAAAAGTCGGCTATTCTAGCCATATGATTTGCTAGTGACTCATAACTTTGGTTAGTATTTTTTATTAGAGGAATTAAAATAGTACTAATTTGTCTGGTTAACATATTCACCATTTCTAGGTTACTTTTGTCCATCTCTTGCCTTATAGCCATCATGGATGTTGTATTCAACGGTGGTCTCATCTGAGGCATAAAACTTATTCCTCCAAATGGTGGCACTAATTGACCTACTTTTTTATTGTCGAAACAGAGGCATGATGGGTATTGATTAGTGGCAAGATAGCCACTACGTTGTCTGCATCTGTCGATGCATTGATTTGGAGGCCCGTCTTCACCGATAATGGCATACCGTATGGGTATTGTACGCTACCCTTTGGCATAGAAAAACCAAGGGGAAATGATGGCCTTGGCTCGTTTAAAATAGGTCTCGTAACCAAGGGATTAAAAGTGAGACCCCCTTGTTACGGAGGAATCACACCTTTTAATAGAATTGACGAAATTGTTTTCGTCGACACTATAGATGCAATTATTCGAGTAGAGGATGAAACAACCGCATTTCCAGTCGATGATGCGAGTGATGGTTCCAATACATTTTAAGGATTGTTCTTTGGGTTAAAAGTAGGGTTATCTCTATTTGGACGTGTCATTTTAGGTTAAGATTTTCTACTTTTTAAATGCATGCATATACAAATATAAAAAACATCTTATGCATGGAGAATAATTCACAAAGGAACACACAATGATGAAAACTTAAAAATTTGATAGTTTAGAACATCAGAGTTCCACTGGGCGTGCCAATTTGTTTATTGTGAATTTTGGTAAACAAGAGCTAGTCTTTAAAAGGGTTACTTGTAGGATTGACTAGTTAATCATATGGCCTATGTGCATAAACTCTTGTAATTTTTATTGGATTATTTAGTATGAAATAGAAATCTACTCTAATTCGTATGAAGACTTTAAATGTAAAGTTGCATAAAATAAGGGATTTTGATGTAGTCTAAATATTGGTTAAAGTAACACAAAGAAGAAAAAGAATTTGTTGTAAAGAGAAAAGTGAAAGTAGGGTTAAAGTAGGATTATCCGTATTTGGACGTGTCATTTTAGGTTAAGATTTTCCACTTCTTAAATGCATGCATATACAAATACTCTACTACAAATAACTCATCTAACGTCGGACGCGAAATGTGTTTTATCTCGGCAATAGAAGCGAGATAACTAAGGTCGTAATAAAAAGTAGGATTAAATATACAAACCCCCTTGTAATATTCAGATCCCCTCGTTATAGCCTTTAAATGTACTATTTCAGCTTAGATTCTAATTTTGAGTGACTTGGCAGTCCAGTTAGATTTTTATTTTATTTTTGATTTACTTTTTTTTAGCCACGTGGAGTACTTAATTCTTTTATTTATTTTTTTATATATTATGTTTTTAAAACTTTTTTATATCAATTTTTTTTGTAATAATTATTTTCTATTTTTTTAAATTAACTATTTTAACTGTTTATTTTTTATTAAAAAATTATATTTGGGACTATACAGATGGTAGGTACTTGAGTAGTCCATTTACTCAACCTGTTTTGAATTTATTTACAAATAAGTGAGTTTGGTTTATAAACTCTAATATGTTTTTACTACTACCCGATGTGGGAGTTCTTAGCATTACAGCAACATACCACACACTGCATATCACGGTCTTGTAAAAAAGTAGAAGAATACTTTGCTGGCATTGAAATCGTTGTTCCTAATTGTAATGGAAAACAAGCATTATGGATCATAATTGGACACAATAAAAATGAATCATAATTGGACACAATAAAAATGAACACAATGATGTATACAAATGAACAACCAATTTATAGTGCTGTATAAAAATGAATAAAAATGAACACAAATGAACACAGTGCTGTATACAAATGAACAACCAATTTACAGTGTTGTAGCCAAATCGTGTCTTCAAACATGTGAATTGCCATAACAAACCCAGTCAAGAACCAATGTTGCTACGGCTTAATTTATTGGCAACGTGGATGATGAGTGTTTTCCTGGTGACCAGACGACACAGGGATGTGTTTTCAAAAATTGATAGTGTGTGCTCGTCTTGGCAGCGTGTGAGAAACAAAATATAGCAACTGAACCTTGTTTGGAAGAAGTTTTCAGACTAAGATGGCGACTTCAAATGACTAAAATGATTAGAAAAAAATGATGCAAAAAATGAATATCAATTTCATGTTTCACTCAATGAATAACAAGTCTTACATTCTTATGCCACCAAGAGAGAAAAGAGCATTACATTCTAATAGTATTCTAAAGCTGAGATTCGAAGCGTGTCCTAATTAATTTTACCCGTCGAATATATTGACACGCCTAGGCTTAGCACCTCTTTTTTTCTGGTTGACGTGAAAGTTTCGTCATGAAAAACGTTATTTGTTGTAGTGATATCAAAAACATCTTATGCATGGAGAACAATTCACAAAGGAACATACAATGTTGAATTTTTTTTAAAAACTTGATAGTTTAGCACAATAGAGTCCCACTGGGCGTGTCAATTTGTTTACTGTGAATTTTGGTAAACAAGCACTAGTCATTAAAATGGTTACTTGCAGGATCGACTAGTTAATCATATGACATATGTGCATAAACTCTTGTAATTTTTATTGGAATGATTAGTGTGAAATAGAAATCTTTAATGTAAAGTTGCAGAAAATAAGGAATTTCGATGTAGTCGAAATCTTGGTTAAAGAAACAAAGAGAAGGAAAATAAATTGTTCTAAAGTGAAAAGTGAAAGTAAAAGGATTTTGCTTAAATATTAAGAAAGTGGTGTTCAAATTCATACATTTTGCTCAAGTGACTCGTTTCTCACTTCTTCACTCGGGTACTTTAAGTATGTGAGTTTTTTTTGTATAGAATTTGACACACTGAAACCTATCGTTAGAACTACTGTTTAAAATCATATAAGATTAACTGCCTACAACGACTTTCCCCCTAGAAGTCGACACGAGTTTGCTAGAAGCTTTTCTTCTTTGAATTTGCTTCCACGTGTTCCTTTGGATAAGACCAAAAGACAGTTATTTTCTCTTATTCGCACAGAAATTATGGTATTCAGATCTCAGATGTCCTAAGAGATGTCGTGACACTGATCTCTGAACAACACACAATGGCAAGGTAAATACAAATAAAACAATACTAAAAAAGTAAATGAACACAACGAATTATTCACCCAGTTCGGTGTACAACAACACCTACTATAAGGGCTACCAAGCCATGGATAAGTCCACTATGATGGTATCAATTTAAATTACTATGTAAACAATCTCTGGTTTACTTCCTTCTCACTTAATTACTACCCGTGCTATACTTCTACCTAAGACTCACTTAGGTATAAGACCCTTCTCAATCATAACCATGATAATTAGTCCAAAGAAAAACTTTAGAAGACACACTTCAATGACACACAATCACTAAATGCTTAAAAGCTTATGAATGATTAACAGCAACCGCAACTCAATTGAGACTGTCCTACTCTTCTATCAAGATGATATTAGAGAGGCTCGCAATTGACAAACACAAAACCCAAAACAATGAACAATTGACACACTATTAGTTCCACGCTTCAATTAGGTTTTTTTCCGTCTATTTAAACAGCTTCTGGACTGGATTTGGGCTTCAAAAATGCAGCAGGGCACTGCTGAAAAATCTCCAATATATTCTCCACAAAGATAGGGCTTCAATCATTAGTTTCCTAAATAATCTCCATATTTAGAAACTAAGAATACATCTTGAAAACAGATAAAATCTTTTTATCCTTAAATTAAGCGCCACATAGGATTGCATAATATTCACAAAATATTCGGCACCTGTAATAAATTAACATATTCCAAAAGTCCAGAAGTACACAAACATGATGTCGTATGATCTTGCATAAGACGTCTCGCTCGACATGTTGCTCCAGTTGATAGAATATCTTGTTCAACATGTTTATCCATAAGTTAGTTTTACCAAACATAATGCTATTTATAAAACAGAGAATTAACATGCGCCAATTGTTGTTGTCGAAATCTCGTGCTAACTTCTGATGTCGAAGTTTTGGATGCATTGTTGACGTCGAAATCTTGAGAAAATACTAAGTCCCAACTTCCATCCTATATTTGAGACTTCGACTTCTTGAGTTGAAAAGACCATGTCCAAATGCTCTTCCAAACCTCCAAATTTTATTAAGTTTTTCTTAGAACTTCTTTTTCACACATTGAGCTCAATAATGTCAAAAATTCAGACTAACAGGTAGGTTTAATTTTTTTATTTGAATTGATTATGCTTAACGTGTAGATTTTTAGCTTGAGTTTAAAGTTTAAATGGAATTTTGCACTTAAATTATATTATTCAACATTTTTTTCAATAACTCATTCAAATCTAAATCACTTTTTCTTTCTCTCAATTTTAGTTGAATTCAATTTTACCTAATAAATTTCTTTCGAATAAATTTTATTCATCACATAACCAAACAAGTCAATCATAACTTGTTAAATATGAAAGGGTTAAATACCTTTTACCCCCTGCCAAACAAGCGAGATTTGGTTTTTCCCCCTTTAAAAAAAAAATTGTTGCGCAGACCTTACCAAATGCAGATTCCAGCCATTTAAACCTTTTAACATGTTTTTACCTAGAACACCAGGTTGCCATCCTACGTGTCTGTTACCAATGCCATTTTTTTTAACCAATTGCCCCGTTGGCACATCATCATCTTTTTCCCTCCTTCTTCCTCACGGACCATAAAATCCCCAAATCAAAAACTGTGAACACTAGGGTTTGGCAAATCGTGTCCATCATCAACGGCTGCGCAGTGTTGTTCTTCATCATCTTCTTCGTCGTCATCATCACTAATAGGCATGGAACAAAGCTACAGCAATGGAAGCAGCAACTCGCATGAGATTACGAGTGTTCCCCAGTGTGGTTGTCGTTTGCCAATGAAGATGTGGGTAGCAAATACAATGCAAAATAGAAACCGGAAGTTTTGGAAGTGTCGTTTGGCTGGGGTAATATGTCGTATGATTTATATATTTGGCTGGGTTAATTTGACTCAACATATATATATATATATATATGTGTGTGTGTGTGTGTGTGTGTGTGTGTGTGTGTGTGTGTGTGTGTGTTTTATGCCAATTTTTGTTGATGTTTGTAGGGTCTTAATTCTTGTGACTTGTTTTTATGGGACGATGAATTTGCCACAGCCATGGGTGAAAGTTCAAAGAGTAAAAATCGTGAATGCAAGAAATGTAATGTTGCATTTGTGAAGTTGGAAATAACAGTGAAAAAGCTTGAAAAAACAAAGTTGAAAGTTACCATAATGCAGAAGAAGATGTTTCAGATGAAAATGGGCTTCATGTTTTGCTTGATCATGTTTGCAGTGATTTTGAAGTTCAAGATTTAGGCATTAGAGTTCTATAATAACAAGATTGTTGTAGTATGCTTGTGTTAAGTTGTTATAGTATGTTTGGTTTAAGTTGTTGTAGTCTTGTGATGGGAAAATTATGTAAACTTCAAATGAATTAATGGAAAATTTTGTTTACAATTTATGGCTTTAGATGTATTAAACTACCTCATTGTTTTGTTTATAAGGTGTAATGAATCAATTGTGCACCAGAAAATAAATTGTAAACTGGTAATGAGCACAAAATGTTGTTCATATTAATCAAGACATTAAGTCTTATACTGTCAGAACAATAACTTACACAAAACACCATTAACTTGTTCAAACATAACATTAACTTACACCACTCAAAGATCAGTCAAAGATCACTTGTTCAAAACACCATAAACTTACACAAAACATAACATTGTCATAAAGTTTACATAAAACATGAGACAAAACATAAAAAGACAGGATTCTATTTCTTTGCTTTCTTGTTTGATTTCTTTGATCCACTACCCTCCTCTTCATCTGTCAATGATATTGGTTGGTCACTATTGGAACCTGGCCCTGTAAATGGTTTTGGTTTTTTAAACCAATTTATCTTGATTCTTTCACTTGACCTCTTTCTCATTGGCTTGAGCTCTTTCACTACTTTCTTTTTCTTGGTGGCCTCTTTCAAATTCTGTGCAGTGGTGATGTCTGGTAGGCTTGTTATGATATCATCAGAAATTCCATCAAAATAGTCAGTGTGAGCTGGATCAGTTGGGATAACTTCACTTGTTTGTGTTGCATCAGTAGGGTTAACTTGACTTGCTTGTGTTGCATCAGTAGGGATAACTACACTTGCCTGTGTTTCTACAGCATCTTCATCATGGTTTGCAGCATTTTGAGTAGAACCCTCTCCATCTGCATGCTGAGTTGTTTGTGTTGATGTAGTTGTCTTCACTTTTTTCTATCAAACATCAGAAATATCAGTTAGAATTATGATTCTCAATAGTCACACATTAACAACACCTTAGGTTTGTACATCATACCTTTCTCTTGAGAGCATTTTCATCCTGTATATCATAGCCCCGTCACCCATGCTCACAAATTCCCCTCCATGATTGAAAGCAACACTTATTAAATGCATATTCTGGAATTTTTAAAGGAAATGAAAAATTTGTTAAACTCCTAAAATGATGACAAACCCTAATATTTGTTAAACCCTAAAATGCTGACAAACCCTAAATTTCGTACCTTTCCATCTTCAGTAACTTCTTCTTCTACAGGTTCGTCCCTGTTCGCAACCTTGGGCATCTTGGTTGACTGGCTTGACTGAGTTGTCTTCTCACTCTGGGTTGACTGCGTCGTCTTGCTTGACCGCGCCGTCTTCTTTGACTGGCTCGTCTTCGTCTTGCTCGTCTTCGTCTTCTTCGATTTCGCCATTGCCCTAACTTTCGTTTTCGCCTATGCTTTTTCAGAAGTGTTTGACCTAGTTTTTTTCAGGGGGGTAAAATGAGAATAGTAAAACAATGACATATATACTATGGCTTACGTGGCATTGGTAACAGACACGTAGGATGGCAACCTGGTGTTCTAGGTAAAAACATGGTAAAAGGTTTAAATGGCTGGAATCTGCATTTGGTAAGGTCTGCGCAACAAATTTTTTTTTAAAGGGGGCAAAACCAAATCTCGCTTATTTGGCAGGGGGTAAAAGGTATTTAACCCAATATGAAATATTGTCATTTTATTTTTCACGAAAAGTCAATGCACACAAATATAGTAAAGCGTATGGTGTTAATGTGATGGCACAAATATATGCTGCTTAATGATCTACTTCACACCACTATGCTAGACATTTATTCCGTATAGAACACATTTGTCAAATGAAAGAGAATTGAAGTGTATGTTTAGTGTATCAAGCTTCATATTACAATCAACACTCTTCATCATACTACTTTACAAAACAAAAAAGAAGGACAAATATATACAAATTTTTTTCAGTATTTTATTTAATTTTTCTAAAACATAGTATAAAAATTTACATGATAACACACCTATTAGGACGAGGATCCCCTTCAGTGCTACCAGCACCATGGAACATGGGATTAATAACATTTTCTATTGTTGAATCCTTAGGTCCAACTGAGATAATTTCAGCATGACAAAACTTCCTTAGCTTAGCCACTACTTTTACTGGATCAATATCTCTTATTAAGGTCAATATCTTCTCTTTCATATCCACAGAAAATGATTCAAGTCCTGCAACAATATTACATATACAATCTCAGCATATTTCTAAGAAAAATCCAACGACCACATCCTAGCTAACACTTTAATAAGATTTTAAAGTAAATTTTAATTAAAAAAAGCGTAATTCGATTCAATTAAATACCTGAAAGGCCCAAGACTGCTTTCATAGCTTTTTTCTTGATTTTGCCTTTTTTTATCTCCAACTTTAACACAACTTTCTGTCACTCAAAAATGGAGTATTTGTTAGTTAGGATTGAAGTTGTGAATAAGAAATGCAAAAAAAAAAATAAAGTTTAACTATTATTTAGAAAATAAAAGAGTGGTTTTAATCAGGGTAAAGTACTAACCTTCATTGTTATGGAACTAAGGTAGAAGAACTCTTGATGCAAATTGTAATAACCAAGAAAGGAAAAGATAATTTTTCAATTTGAAATGAAGTTATTTTGAAGCTTATTTATTTCAAGTCAAGTCAACACGCGTTGTGTGGTCATCTTATAAAAGGGGACTTTTTCTAATGTATATTTTGATTTCCAAATTAAAGAGAGAGGACCATTGCTTCTTGTGCAACATTGAATTTACATAAAAACACATTCAATGGTTAACTCATCATTTTGAAATAATCTTCTCTTTTTTTTTTTAATGTACAACTCTTAACAATTCATATTGAGTTCCATAATTTAGATTCATATATTAATATTTAATTTATATTTAAATTGATTGTAATTTATAAAACTATTAAATAAACTTTGATGTTAAGATGCTCATAATTTTGCATTATATATGCAGCAAAAATAGTTGACAATTATTTTGATATATGTGGTCCATCTAGATTTGCTTTCATTTTGGACATCTTCATACTATTATTCAGTAATATTTTGTGTTTCATATTTTTTTTATGAAATTGGAAAAATCGATTTAAATAGCCGTAAGAACTAATTGTAGCTTCGTATATAGGAAATAAAAAATTGTGGGGCTGTTTATGATTACAAGATATATGTCATAAGCGATCGTGATATTAGGTATTTTATGCACCATGAAATTTTTAGTTACGATTATATTTCCCTAGCATCTTTGATAGATCGTAATGGGGAATGCATATAAGTTAGCAATTAATATTTTGAATAAATGGATTGCTATTATTTGGTGTATTTGGATTATGAGGAATGCCATAGTCTTCAAGGGGGAAGCTTTCAGTTTCGATGTGGTTTGTTCTAACATCATTTTTCTATCGTGGAGATGGTTGTCTTTTGATTACCCTAAGTTTAGTACCATTTATTACGAATGGTTCAAACTTCCCTTATCTTGTTCTAACGCTATTTAGCGTATCTTTGTAAGGATTGCACCCCTAGTGCGAGCTTTATAATCAATTGCTTATTAAAAAAAAAAATTTTGAATAACTGTATATTGCAAAATAATCGTGATAAAGAAGATTCATTATAGTAAAAAACTAGTACTCCCATGTGTTTTCTAGAGAGACTATGACCTCTCTAAAAAAACTTAGCATGCCACCTCCCATTTCCTTATCAATCTAGGGTTTGTGAAATTTTCTCTAATCTCTTTTGGTTTCTCTCCAAATTTTCTTGTGGCGCCTCCTCTCCCTTAGTGACAGTTTTTTTTCCTTTTTACGCTCGTTGTTCTGAATCTTGTTTTTCGATTTTGCTCAGGCCTAGACCCTTGTTTCTGTTTCGTTATGTAGTCATAGAATATGGAGAGATATACCTTTAACAAAGGAGGAGGGGGTTACGACGGAGGTGGGTGAAATCTATGGAGAAGAAACTTCTCAACGCACTTTAGTTGGAAGGCTTTGGACGCACTCTAGAGCTTTCACCAGCACTATGTTAAGGGCTTGGAAGTTAAAGAACCCAGTGGAGACACAGTGTCATGCTCCAAAATTTGCCCGATCAATTCTCGTCTAATAATTTATCAAGGGTATTAAAATTAAGAGTTATGGGGTGTAACATATCTATTGTTAAACCCACGCTCTTATAAAACTATTTTCATTTACTATTGGGGTGTAATTAGCAGGTATTTTGGGCCCAAAACCAGTTAGCCCATTTATCTTATCATAAGGGTTTTTATTTTATTTATTATTAAATATTATTAAATATTATTACTGACTCTTATTAGAATTTTAGTATTATTAATTTTAATATTATTAGTATTAGGATTATTATTATTTAACTAATATTATTATTATTATTTTATTATTACTAATTTCTAAAATGGAAAATTGGGTCTTTGGACATGGGTTACTTCCTCTTATGGATTTTGACCTAATTCTCTAACTCTATAAAAATGAGTCTTGGCAACCCTGAATTGGGGGGATTTTTCCAATTTCACGTACTTTTCTTCTACGCTTTTTCTCTTCTCCCTTTGAGGGTTTGTCTTAGGGTTTGTCTTGAACATCCCTTATCCGCCATTGTCGATTAACTGACAAGAGCCGACAAACCCTTTCTCCTTTCAAACGTAATTTTCAAACCACTCAAACACGATTTCAAATCATTCAAACTCAATCACAAACTCAAATATTTTTGGCCGATGACTAATCTATGAGGCCTCCCTTTCTTAAAACCTTTTTTTAAATCTTTTGGCCAATGATTTAATATGAGGCCCCCCTTTTAAAAAATTTTTGTTTTGGCCAATGATGAACATCTGCGGTTTCTGTTGAATTTTAATGTTTTTTTTTATCTTTTAAAGGTTTTTGGACAATGATGCATTGAGGCCGTATTTTTAAATACTATACATGTATTTTGGTTTAGCCATGGTCATTGTCGTCTCGATCTGACAATGAACTTATCAAAACCTTTGAGGTTTTGCCTTTTAATGGCCTTATCAAAACCTTTGAGGTTTTGCCCTCTATGCCATACATGGTCTTTGGTCTATAGTCATTGTTGTCTCGATCTGACAATGGCTGTATCAAAACCTTTAAGGTTTTGCCCTTTGGCCAAAGGTCTACCTTTTTTTAAAATCTATTAGTCGACAATTATAAAAACCTTTTTTATAAAAACCTAAAGGCTAAATGGATCCCATTGAGTACAAGGGAGGCAAAGGGTGCCTAACACCTTCCCTTTGCCTAACTAACCTACTTACCCAAAATCTCTTGTTTTTAAGGGTTTCTCACTTGCCTAAATAAAGTGGGTGGCGACTCTCGTTCGAACGTAAATTTTTAAGAAGGTTGCTACACACAGGAGTTAAGCAAAAACCTCTTTGTTTTTCATTTTGCCTCGAAGAGGAATATGGAAAATGTCCTGCGAAACGGTCTCTGGAGTTTTGATCGAAATTTACTTGTGCTTGAAAGGGTGTTTGGAGAGGAACAACCATCAGCTATGAATATGCATTATGGTGTGTTCTGGGTCAGGATTTATGAACTTCCCCTCATGTTTCCGTCGTAAGCGATGGCGCGGAAGCTTGGAGGAATCCTTGGCTTTAATGAGGAAATGGATTTGAAGGAAGTTCATCATAATGGAAGGTTTCTCAGGATCAAAGTTAAGATAGGGCTAAAGCAGCCTTTGAAAATAGGGATTGTCGTTCGATTTAAGGAAAAGAACCTGAAGGTTTTTTTCAAATATGAAAGGCTCCCAAATTTTTGTTTTGTCTGTGGAAGATTAAGGCATCAGATGAAGGACTGTGAGGCAGTTAGGGACTTAAGTGAAGAAGGTTTGAAGATCTTGAAGACAAGGACCTTTTTTTTGGTCCTTGGTTGGGAGCTTCTCCTCTCCCTCGGGTTCAGGAAGAACAGAGAAGGAAAGATTCTACCTCAAGTTCTTGCACCAAAAGCCTGTTTAATATTTCTTTTGGGTAGAGCAGGTGTGAATCCAAAGGGAAGGAGAAAGAGGGGGACAACGAAGTGAAACAACATCACTATGCCAAATTTGTCTTTTAGCAGCACCCCTACGAAAGCGCTTTTAGGAAAAAATGCTGCTATAGGTTTCGCTAAAAACAAAATTAAAAAACATGGAAAAAAGCGCTCTTATAGGGGGGTTACGAAAGCGCTTTCAAAAAGCGCTGGTAAAGGCATGGGTACGAAAGCGCTTTTCAAAAGCGCTCTTATAGGGGGTTATGAAAGCGCTTTTAAAAGCGCTGATATAGGTGTAAGGCTACGAAAGCGCTTTTACCCTAAAAAGCGCTGGTAAAGGCATGGGTACGAAGGCGCTTTTCAAAAGCGTTGTCATAGCTTTTTTAAAATTAAAATTTTTAAAAACAAAATTATACTAAACTCGTTTGCCCTCACAAATCCCTAATTCCCTCTTTCTCTCTTGCCATCTTTGTGCCCTTAGAAAACTCAGAAAACTCCAATCTTCGTTGCCACCGTCGGAGAAGAAGACCGTGAGCCACCATTCCAACTCAGAAAACTCACCATCTCAGCCGTCGGAGAAGAAGACCATAACCACCATTCTCCGTTCTCAATCTGTAGTGTCGCCATTGGTAAGTCGTTGACCACCATTCTCCGTTCTATTCTCTTTTCTTGAAAAATACATCACCAATCTTGTAGAGTTTCAAGCTTTCAATTTCTGGAATTAGAAAATTATGATATGAACTTGTCAAAGGTATTTTCCTAGTTTATTTATATTGATTATTCAATTTTATATTGTGAGTTACGTGTGGGATTTGGTTAGACTTCCAAAGAAATTGCTGAATAATAAAGCACCATGAGATTTCAAATTTGAATGAGAGGTAGAATTGCGTTGATATTCATATTGATGTTGAACACTAATTGTTGATATTGATATTGCTAGAAATTCATATTTGTTGTTGTGGATTCTTGAAACTCAATGCTTGTTGTGCTTAATTGATGATAGAAATTAAAGTGTTGTTGTTCATTCTTGAGGATTAAGGGTGGGGATGTTCATTGAATCACGCATGTTGAATTGTTGTTAATATCAAATGGTGATTATATTGGTTGATTGATGTGGTTCAAATTCTTGAATACGGAGTAATGCATCATTTGTATGGCCTCATTTTTTCTTAAGATTGACATATTTTTTAAGCTATGGAGTATGGCCTCATTTTTATGTATACTCACATTAATGCACTATTTATGCTATTACAGATAGTTCCAGCATCATTTGTATATAAACTAATTAGTGGTTGAGTCAGTTTTTATTGTATGAAATTTTTTATAATAGAAGTTTTCTTTCCTTTGAATTAGCAGCGTTTCCCGGCCTAGTTCGACGTACAGCGCTCAATCTCTACGTTTTCTTGAGTTCGGTAAAATTCGAGGTAAATTTCTTTCTCAAATTACTGGTATTGTGATGAATTTGTCTGAAATTGTGTGAATATATATGTTGCGTTTTATTGCTCTGGATTCATTCTGTATATACTGTGTTGTGCCTTAATTAGTTGTTTTTGTTTAGATTAATTAAGACATGGATAAGACATGGATGAAATCAAATCGATTGTCGAAAGAGTACAAGAAAGGGGTATCAGACTTCGTTAACTTTGCGGTTGCGCACGTCGAAGACCCGAGTCGAATGACGTGTCCTTGCTTGGGTTGCTGTTATGGGGGTCAGGTTAACGCGGTTCAGTTGGCATCGCATTTATTACGGTTTTGAATTGATAGAAGTTATACATGTCGTAATTTGCATGGTGAGAAAAGTAACGGGAATGTTGCTCATTATTGTGTGACGGATTTTGATAATGACTTTGTGTTGGAGCCTTTAATTGTGTTTGAGCAAAGTTAGTTTAATTGACCGTGTTGTTCTGTTCATACTTTGCAGGACCAGGACCGTGCGCTCGTCGGATTTTGAGAGTTTCGGGCTTACATTCTAATTTAGTTATTGTTAGAGATGATTTAGTTATATGTATATGTTGTAAACATGTGAATTGAACTATAATGGAGTATATATTTTATTTTGGATTATAATGGTATTATATTGGTATATAATGTCCTACCTATGGTTGAAAATATTACAGGTCGAAAATAAATATAGGTTGAAAATATTACATGTTGAAAATATATTACAGGTCGAAAATATTACAGGTTGAAAATAAATATAAATTACAGGTCGAACTGGGAGGCTTAAATTACAGGTTGCACTTTAAAATACTGTGTTTAGCAACGACAGCGCTTTCAAAAACGCTCTTAAAGGCCAACCTACGAAAGCGCTTTCTAATTAAAAGCGCTGCCTAAGATTAAAAAAAAGCATAAAATATAAAAAAACGCAACCTACGAAAGCGTTTTTTGGAAAAAGCGCTGCTATAGGGGATGCTATGAGAGCGCTCTGGATAAAAGCGCTGCTATAGGGGATGCTACGAGATCGCTTTTCTGGAAGAAAACGCTGCTATAGGGGATGCTATGAGAGCGCTTTTCTGGAAAAAACACTGCTATAAGGGATGCTATGAGAGCGCTTTTGGCGTACCAAAAAGCGCTGTGTTTACCTACGGCAGCGCTGGCTATGGCAGCGCTTTTAAGCGCTCTAAAAGCCCAAAAAAAGCGCTGTAAAAGCTGCTGTTTGGCATAGTGCATGTTTATAAATATATGTGTGTCATATATGTATGTATCATTTACAAGTTTTTGAAATTTATTTTTAATTTTTCGTAGACTCATACGAGTCTGCTAGTCGGGTCTACAGGCCCTTTACGAGTCTGAGTAGACTCGTGAGTCTGACAATCTAAATCACTCGTTTTACTTTTAGTATTGACCAAAAAGGATAAATAAAAGTCCAACACAATTTGAAAGTCAAAATTATCAATATATCACTTTAGGTATGAATGCATTTTTTCCGAGTATCACATTGTAATATTGTTAAAGAATGTGGGACACCCTATAAGTTAGTTAAGAGAGTACTACCCAGATAAAAAGGATAGAATGAACACATTAACCCATGAATATTTTTTATTTATAATAAAACCTAATAAAAATATCTAAGATATGCAAAAACGATTTATTCATTTAATAAATCATTTAAGAACTGTGAATTTTTGTTTAAAATTAAAATTTAGTTCACAAAATTATTAGATGTTTAAATTTGCAAGTGATAACCTAAAGTCGTTGTGATTTTTAAATATAAATATTTGGCCACCATGAAATCAAAAACTTATCTTGATAAATTGGAGGAACACTAGATTGGTCAGCTTCTTATGATGACTAACAATGTACTGTAAAAAGATAATATAGAAATCAAGCTCCATATTACAATCAACATTCTTCATCATACTACATTACAAAACAAAACAAAACAAAAAAACAAATGACTACAAAATTTCAGTATTTTTTTTTATAAAACATAACATAAAAAATTTACATGATAACACACCTATTAGGATGAATATCCTCTTCAACGCTAGCAGCACCATGAAAGATCAAAGGATTAATTCCATTTTTGTTTCCCTCTTTAGCTGGTCCAACAGAAATAATTTCTGCAGGACAAACCTTTTTTATCTTAGCCACTACTTTTATAGGATCGATATTTCCTATTAAGGTCAATTCTTTCTCTTTTATGTCTACTGAAAATGATTCAACTCCTGCAACAATATTACAAAAATAAAAAATAAAAAATTCAACAACCATTGATGCTATAGATTTTATTATACGTCGTGTGACCATTTAATAAGATATTAATGAAACAATTAAAAAAAAAACATTATTCGAAATACCTGAAAGGCCTAAGACTGTTTTCATAGCTTTTTTCTTGAGTTTGTCTTTATTTATCTCCAACTTTAACACAACTTTCTGTCAAACACAAAATGAAGTATTAAGATTACAAAAGAAGTACTTCAAAATCATGCTTGAAATTTTGCATAAATAATGCAAAAAATTAGGTTTAGCTATTATAAAGAGAGTAAAAGAGTGGTTAAAATCAAGCTAAAGTACTAACCTTCATTGTTATGGAACTAAGAAAGGAAGAGATATTATTTTAACTTGAAATGAAGTTATGGAATGAAGATGATTATTTGAAGCTTAGTTATTTATTTATTTATTTATTTCAAGTCAACACACGTTTTGTGATCTTCTTGGAAACTTAACAAGTAGAAATAAAGGACATATTCTACATAAGACTTTTCTAATTTAAGGTTTAATTTCCAAATTACAATAGACATATTCATGTGGATCATAGAATTTACATAAAAACACCTTCAATGGTTTAACTCAACATTTGTGTTTTGGTTTTTTATCATTTTGAAACAATTCATTATTTTTTTTTAACTTTAATGCACATCTCTAAATAGACATTTGTGTTTTGGTTTTCTTATCATTTTGAAACAAATTCATTATTTTTTTAACTTTAATGCACATCTCTGAATAATTCATATTGAGTTTTACAACTTTAATTCATATATTAGTATTTAATTTATATTTATATTTATTGTATTTTAATAATTTTATTCAAATAATTTTGATGTTAGGATGTTGATACCTTTCTATGATATGTAACAAAAATAGTTAGCAATTATTTTAATAAATGTGATTCATTTATTTTTTTTTTGTTATACTTATTTTGTGTTTAATGTCTTTCTTCCATTTACGAAATTAGAGAAAACTATTTAGATAAAATGAAAAGTAATTATAGATTTTCATATTGAAATATTTTTATAAGCAAGAGAAATTGTATTAACGTGAGTACAAGAGGTACTAAACCTTAATATAAAGGAAAGCCAAGAATACAAGATTGGATCAAAACAAGGTTAAAAAATATTGTCTAATTAATTATGATTTCAAGACTTATATAGGCCATTTTTGTGAGAGAAAAAAAACATATATTGGGCATTGTTGATCGTGACATGCGCAGTGACGGAGCCAGCGTCCGGCGAGGTAGGGCAGCTGTCCGGGCTCTTCCTTCCTCTTTCTTCGTGACGCCAACGTTTCCCTCCCCTCTAAAACCCATAACCCTAACCCATTTTCGCAACGAACTCGGCGACAAACTAGGTCATTTCCTCGCTTCGACATCCCTCGTCCCGTCTTCATCAGCTTCGAAGGTTTCATATCTCACTTCATCTTCCGTTGCGAAATTCAAGGTATCTTCTTCTTCCTCGATCTAATTATTTCTCAATTCATCAAAATCACCGTTAATTGGTTTTCAAAGAATTGGATTCAAAAAGAAATTGGGTTGTTTCTCAGTTCATCAAAACCACCGTTAATTAGTTTTTAAAGAATTAGGTTCTCAAAGAATATTGGGTTTAACCAACTTACTTGGTCTCTTGTTTTTTTTGACTATGTTTATGGTTTATTTGGGTTATCATATTGTTGCTTAGGTTTTTGCAGGTATTGGTTTGGGGTTTTTCTTGGTGCGGATTGCTTTGGATTGTGAACAAGCTTTTGTTTCAGTTTTATCTTGTTATTGAAGAAAGTGCTTTTGGGAGGTAGTATTATACTTTGCATATTTCTAATATGTTGAAGTTTGACTATAGCTTTTAGAAAAAAGATACTACAATGACACTGTCATACCCCAATTTTTGACCTAAGATACCACCTCATATCATTTGCATATGCATCATTTGCATCTCTAACAAATTGCATAGCTTGTGTTTGTTACTTGTGCTCAGCAGGGTTTAATCAAGAAATCACTCATTAGTACAAGTAACAATCAATTAGGGTTTTGTTCTCCCTTCATCTCAAATGAATCATCTTCATCAATAATCAACATTTGGTCCTCAGAGATTCATTTCAACAAGCTCAACAGCTTTGAATCGACTGAATTAGGGTTTTGACTGAAGACAGCACACTCCTGACTTTTGCTCAGAATTTGACCTAATGGCTTGGGACATGATATCAAGACCTCAAGTGCATCATTTTGGCCTAATCCATTGGCTCATAACATCTCCTACACAAAGATTGATCAGACAAATCCTCAGATCAGAGTTTTGAACTATCAGGGACTGAAATCAGGGATCACATTTGGGAAACCCTAAAAATCCCCAGGGAGTCAATCAAAGGTTTCAATCATCTTCAAATAATCCCTATGACATCCAATGGAAATTGTGTCTCAATTCAAGATCCATAGTCATCAATTTGTGTTCATTTGAAGTGTGCCATTTTCAATTTGTGCGATTCAAGAGATTAGTTTGGAATTTGTTCAAAGAATTGGCATGTGGGTTTGTCATTGATGAAAGAAAGTGTTTCATATGGATTGCTTGGAATTTAGAACAAATTCAAAATTATCCATAAGGATTTCTTCAAGGTTTGCAAAAAAGGAAAAGACATTATCCATTTTGAGTTCATTTTGAAAGAATTGCTTCAAGTATGGTTCTAAAACCATAAATTCAAGAATTAAAAGTTCATTGGTGCAAGAACATTCTTCACATTACTTCAAGGATTTTTTATTCAAGAATATCCAATATTCATGGTTCATACAACTTCATTCAAGGATTTTTAAAGGAAATTCAAACATTCAAAAATGAAGTTCATTCTTTACAAAGTTCCAAATTTCCAAATGAGTTACAAATGGACTTTATCTAAAGTTCAAGAATTACATCATTTCAAAATTCCATTCATTTTCAAGAATACAAAGTTTCATTCATACAAAGTTGGAATTACAAGGAAAAGAAAAAATAAAACTTCAAAAGCAATTCTTGAATTCTTCAAGTCTTCATTCTTCAAGATCAAATTTCTTCATGCTTTTCTTCAAGGTCCTCATGTAACATGAAAAAAGAAAACAAAAAGGGGGTGAAATTAGCAAAAGTCAAAGAAAGCCAAAGAGAGATTTTTATGTCATAAAATTATGCAACTTAGAGATATCATAAAAATGACATAAAAATTTACACACATGGCTTATATCATGAAAAATATCTTTGCATAAGAATATTCTTATTCTTATCTTTTATTCTTGCAATGATGAAGAATATATTCTTTTTCTTATCTTGCAATGATTGAAAATTGCCAATCAAGTTCACCAAATTGCCAAACACATCCTAAGCTTTTCCTATAAATAGGAGTGTTCTCTTCATTGCAAAAATACACAAAAGCTACTATACTACTAGCTTTCTCACTTCTCTTTCTTATCATAATTTTCAAGAAGTTCTATAGTTACTAAGAAGGGAGAGGTAGTTCTTCATACCTCACTTGAAGATCTTCATCTTCAAGTCTCCCACAATCCAAAGAGAGAGATGTTGTAGCATCACCTTCATCAAAAAAAGCCTACAACAACAAAATTCAAAAGTTGTTACAATCAACAATTTCAAAAAAAAAGAGAAAAAGAGTTTGTTAGTAACAAGAATTCAAAGTTGTTACAATTAACAAATTCAGAAGTTGTTAGTAAAAAAAATTCAAAGTTGTTCTTCTACAACCACTCGGAATTTCCAGGAGGGTCGAAACAATACCTCCAAACTTTTAGTGGCAGCCCCACATCATCTCCAACGATCCGACACAGCAACCATCATCAAAGGTTCAAAAAATTCAGCAACAACAAGCTAATTTGCAGATTTCTTCAGAAAGAAATTCGGGACAACATCAATAACAAAAATTCAGAGCAGTAGCAATTAAAAACACTTACCTCAACCATAACCGGCAAAACTCTCCTTGCCGCAGGTAATTCATTTCCACTCTCAATCTCAATATTACTGCTTAAATTATCTCTGCAAAACCGAAAACAGAGCTGCCTAAGTAATTGTTGCTATGTCATAAAGAAAAAAAAACAAAACTAATTGTTGGTGATGTCAGTTTCAGAACCAGTTTCATAGAAATCATTTAAAAGTCATACCTTCAATTGTCTGTTTTTTGGTTGAATCTTTTGGACTTGTAAAAATTAGTGATGAACAAGAACATATAAATTGAACTCTGTTTGTTGTCCACCAAGAGAGAGGCGACGCATACGACATGGAAGAGGTATATGTTGTTGTTATTGTTCACCCAAAGCAAAAATCGAAACAGAGAGAGTTATCATTGAGCTGTTATTAGAAAACAAAAAGAAAACGAAATTTGTGAAGAAGCATACCTGGTTTTTTTTTCAAGCTTCTTCAAGCCTCTTCCATGGCCGCCGGAAGAAGTCCGAAGGTTGTTGTTGTTTGTTTGTTCGGCGAGAGCAAGAGAATGGGAGAGAGGAGCCGCCGAATTATTGTTGTTCACCATTGTGAGAATCCGAGAGCGAGAGTGACTGAGAGAGAGAACGAGAACAAGAGGAGAGAATTCGTTCTCCTGAGTTGTTTTTTTTTCAGAATTAACGTGAGAGAGGAAGGAGAAAGAGGCGTTGCTGGCCCTCTTGTGATTGGTTTAGGGTTTGCTTCTAACCCATCTGAATGATAAGAGATGGGCGGATCCGGGTCACACTGACCCGACCCGGTCCAGCCCAGCTTTGGTTTTGTTTTATTTCAATTCAGCATTTCATTTGGGCTGCACCCTCCAAAACGAATTTCACACCTCTGGCCCAAACATTAAGTTTTTTTATCTATTTTCTTTTAGTTTTCTTTGAGAAAATTGTTTTCATAAAAAAACTTAGTATTTTAATTAATATAGGATTTAGTTTAATTTTTCTAATCCTTATTAAAAAATCCCAAAAAATATATTAGATGCATATTTAAGTTTATGTTTCTAAATATTTTCTCTTTTCATGAAAAAACCACAAAAATATCTTTCTTAGATTAATTTCATTTGAATTTGATATTTTTATATTATTGTTGTATATCATTTAAATTTTATTTGATTACTGTTGCATATATTACTTGAATTTTCTAATTTTATCCAAGACTTCGAGATTGTTTCTCTGTTGTCTTTTGGATTTGTCTGTTTTGTTTGGTCTTCCATTTGCTGTAGGAGTCCATAAACAATTACTGGATGATCAAAGAATGATGTAAGCTGTGAACTTATCTGACGTTCTTTTCTGCTGGTATGGATGCTTAGCACATCACTTGAAGATCACGGTAACACCTCAAACTCAGAAATCCATTTTCTCATTCTTCGAGGTAAGCCTAAAACTCAATCAACTGTTTTCACAACAGTAATCAATTCACTTTCAAATCATCCATTGTTTTTCAAAACAGTGGGGCCTCTCGAATATTAGAGAGTATAAGTCCCTTTCGTCTTTCTTTGTACAGTTTTTGTTTTAACAGAAAACTTTTTTCCAAATAAACTTCCCAACAAGTTTTTTTTAACAAACAAATCTTTCAACTCTTTTTTAAACCATCCACCATGTTTTATGAAAATAAAACATGGGCCTCTCGAATATTAGAGAGTATAAGTCCCTTTCTTTTTCTTTATACAGTTTTTCTTTGTACAGAAAACTCTTTCAAAACAAATCTTCAAACAGTTTTTCAAAAGCGAAACCTCGCGTCTGTAAATAAACAATCAACCATGTTTTGTAAATAACGCCATGGGCCTCCACGTAGGTATAAGTCCCAAGCCCCTTTTGTACATACCCATTCCAGTACATGAAATTAGGTATTTCATTGTATGCCTTTTGTACATATCTCAATCAATGTGTTTTTTAACTTTGAATGACAAACCAAAAACGAAGGTTTCTTTAAATCTTCCCAAAAATATACCATGGGCCTCCATGTAGGTATAAGTCCCAAGCCCTTTTGTAAATACCTGTTTACATAGCTTTGAATAAATTCAAATGGACCTCTCCCCGAGTGTGAGTCCCGAGCCCTGTGTATACAAATGGATCATGCTTACAGGTATATTTCCTTCATAAACTCCATTATATACACACACTTTGTCATATATATAATTGTTCATACCTGTTCATGTACTTGTGCATGTTTGTTCATACTTGTTCATGTTTGTTCATATGTGTGTTGTATATGCTTATTCAACTTAGTACAACACTAGGTTCCCCATAGCCTCCTATTGGGCTTCGTGCAAAGAATCTCCACTAGTTTAGGTTAGGACATAGAGTATGGTTTCCCGGTGAAATCGCTCTAAGAGCTCAAACCAACTATACCATGCCTCCCATTGGGCTTTGTACAAACGAGTGACCCTCCCATAGCCTCCTCTTGGGCTTACAATGCAAGGACCCCGGATTGTCCCTCCCATAGCCTCCTCTTGGGCTTACAATGCAAGGACCCTCGGATAGCCTCCTCTTGGGCTTCGTACAAGGACCCACGGGCTTCTTATAAGCATCCCCAATATCCAAAACAAATACCCTAGGAGATTAGACATTTTTCATCTCTATGCTAGGAGTATCTCTTATATATCATCACAAACAATCAATCAATCAAAATCAAACCTTTTTGCCACAAGGCTGGCTAATCAATCAAACTGTTTTACCACCGTACTGGATGATTAATCAAAGTTTTTGTCACAAGGCTGACTTCATTGAAACTTTTGCCACAAGGCTGGCTGATTAATCAAAGTTTTTGTCACAAGGCTGACTTCATTAAAACTATTGCCACAAGGCTGGTTAAACAAACAAAAATATCTTTATCATTCTAAGCACCCTAAGTGGCATGGCCCCGGGCTTATAATGAAAAGATTTTTAAACAAAATCAAACAGATGTATGTGATGATATAGATTAGATACATCTAGCATTTAGACGACATTTGTCTATTTTTCTTTGCTTCCACTAGCATAAGTGGGAACTACGATTGCTCTGACTTTCTCAACATCCCTTTGAGAATACGTAGGCACAAGGTCGATCCTTGGCGAGCAAAACAAAACAAAAAAAAAACCATTCAAACCTTAGCACCCGTAGACCCCGAGCTACAGATGCTCTGATTCCCTCTAGGGGATATGTATGCAGAGGATCGCGATGATCTTTGCGAGCATAATCAAACAAACACCTTAGGTCCCACCTATTTCACAAGAACCTCCACCACAACAAGAATGAAATAAACAAAACAAAGAAACCTATAGAGTACTATAGATACGTTGGGTGCTAATACCTTCCCTTCGTATAACCAACCCTCTTACCCGGAATCTCTCCCCCACTTTTAGGTTATTGCAGCTTTTTTCCTTTTCCTCCTTTGGAAATAATAAAAAGTTTGGTCGGTACAAAAGAAAAATCATTTTTTTTGAGCACTCGAGCCCAAAGAAGGCATCAGGTGTCTCATCCACAAAAAAGAGGCACAAAAACGGTTTTTCGCCCGCGACAGACACTTAATCATATTGACAATAGATATTAAAATTATAATGTTGACTATCGCTTTTTGATGTCATTTACAATTATATCTATTAAGTGTTAATTGTTAGATTTGTGTTTTTAATTGGAACATGTTGTGAATTCAATGCCAAGAACAAAGTATAAAACAAGGAAGAATAAAGGACAAGTAAGAAGTGGAACACAAGAATTGGTTATAACTGCTATTCTTTCACTTTCTCTTAAAACAAGATTACAAGTTTACAAGAATAACAAATAACCTCTCTCACCCTAAATTAGGATTTGCAGCTTAGCAATGATGAGAGACTAGTATGCTATTTATAATAAAACCTAACATACTAACTAATGGGCTTTTTCAGCAAGGCCCATTACACAAGCCAACTTAGTAAACAAGCTAACTTAACAAATTAGGGTTTAAACACTAAAACCTAATTTAACATGCTAACAACCCTAGCATCTTCGACTTCTGCATGCTAGACCCATTTTCGACTACAGCATGCACACTTCGACACCAACATGTGAATAATTCTTCGACTTCATGCTTAACTCTGTCGAACTGTCGAACCAAGAAGCTACCTTTCGACAATACTAGAGTTCGATCCAATATCTCACAAATCTCCACCTTGGACCTAACTCTACAACGTCAAGGAACAGACTAGCTTTCTTCATGCAGCTTTATCAACTGCATACAGTGGAAAAACTTGCAACTCGGCAATGTCTTGGTGATCATATCAGCAGCATTGTCTTCAGTCGAAACTTTCAGCACTTGGACTTCTCCACGCTCGATTACTCCTCTGACGAAATGCAGCCTCACATCAATGTGCTTAGTTCGCTCATGATAGGCTGAATTCTTCGACAGGTGTATTGCACTTTGACTATCACATTTAACAGTGATACCTCGACCTTGAAGTTTCAGCTCATTCGCAAAACCTTCAAGCCACAATGCTTCTTTCACAGCTTCAGTTAGGGCAATATACTCCGCTTCAGTGGTTGATAGAGCAACAACCTTCTGAAGTGTTGCTTTCCAACTAATTGCAGTGCCAAACATAGTGAAAACATATCCAGAAATAGATTTTCTGGAATCCATACAACCTGCATAATCAGAGTCGACATATCCTTCTATTACTGCTTTACTATCTTCACCCAAGGCTCCACCATAAATTAGGACTCTATTCAGAGACCCATTTATGTACCTTAAAATCCACTTCAATGCTTGCCAGTGAGCCTTTCCAGGATTCGCCATGTATCTGCTTACAAGACTTACTGCGTATGCTATGTCGGGTCTAGTACAGACCATAGCATACATCAAAGAACCGACTACATTAGCATATGGGATGCTATTCATATAGGCTCTTTCGACATCAGTAATGGGACACTGATCAATACTCAGCTTGAATTGAGGGTTTGTTGGAGTCACAACTGGTTTCGAATTCGACATACCAAACTTTTCAAGAATCTTCCGTAGATATGCCTCTTGAGATAGGCATAACTTCGACTTCTTTCTATCTCTTCGAATGTCAATTCCAAGAATCCTGGAAGCAGCTCCCAGATCCTTCATATCGAACTCCTTATTGAGTTCAGCCTTCACCCTCATCACATCTTCGACACTGTTGCTTGCTATGAGAATATCATCCACATAAAGCAACAAAATAACAAATGAATTACCAGGTCGAAATCTGAAGTAAACGCAGTGGTCGAACTGACTTCTAATGAAACTTATGCGTGCCATGAACTTGTCGAATCTCCTATTCCACTGTCGAGGATATTGTTTCAGCCCATACAAAGATCTCTTTAACTTGCACACATAATCTTCCTTCCCCTTTTCGACATACCCTTCAGGATGCCTCATCAGGATCGTTTCATTTAGATCACCATACAAGAACGCAGTCTTCACATCCATCTGTTCCAGTTCAAGATCGAACTGTGCCACCATGGCAAGCAACATTCGAATGGACCTATGCTTCACAACAGGAGAAAACACATCATTGAAGTCGACACCTTCTTTCTGAGTGAAACCCCTTGCAACTAACCTTGCCTTGTATCTTTTCGACGTCACTCCTTCAATTCCTTCCTTAACTTTGAAAATCCATTTACAGCTGACTAACCTTGCCCCAACAGGTTTCTTGATCAGTTCCCAAGTATGATTATCATGAAGAGATTTCATCTCATCATCCATGGCCTTCTGCCATTCAGTCTTATTTCGACTCCTCATAACTTCCTTATAGTCTCTAGGTTCTTCGTCTAGAACCTCACTTGCAGAGATTAAGGCATAAGCTATAAGATCTGCATATCCAAGTCTCTGAGGTGGCTTGATGACTCTTCTCGACCTATCTCTCGACAATAGGTAGTCATCGTCAGTTTCCTCAACTTCAGCATCTTCTGCTTCTTCTTCGACTTCATCTGGGATATGCAATTCAGCATCAACATGCTCCACCTCAACAGGAATCTCTACCTGTTCCAGCTCTTCGTCAGATGTTTCTGTACTTCGACCAACATCATCAGTTTTCTTAAAAGCCATTTCAGCTTCATTGAAAACTACATCTCGACTGGTGATACACCTCCTGTGACCTGGCTCTAGGCACCATAGCCTATAAGCTTTGACTCCTTCAGGGTATCCCATGAACATGCATTTCAGAGCTCTAGGTTCGACCTTGTCTTGCCTAATGTGAGCATAGGCTATGCAGCCAAATACTCTCAGTTTGTCGAGATCTGGTGGATGTCCCGACCAAACTTCTTCAGGTGTCTTCATATCTAACGCTGTCGAAGGACATCTGTTTATCAGATATGTTGTTGTCGAAACAGCCTCAGCCCAGAGCACCTTCTTTAAACCAGCACTAGTCAACATGCATCTGACTCTCTCCAAAATAGTTCGATTAAACCTTTCAGCCAAACCATTTTGTTGTGGAGTACCTGCAGTAGTTCTATGCCTTGCAATACCAGAGGCAGCACAAAAACTGTCGAATGCCTCATTGCAAAATTCAAGGCCATTGTCGGTTCTCAACCTCTTGACCTTTTTGCCAGTCTGATTTTCAACCAGAGTCTTCCAACTTTTGAAATTCTCAAAAGTTTCATCCTTAGTCTTCTCGATGAATACCCATAATTTTCTGGAATAATCATCTACTATGGATAGAAAATACCTTGCTCCTGAATGTGATGGACACCTTGCAGGCCCCCAAAGATCAGCATGGATGTAATCAAGGGATCCATGTGTTCTTTGTTTGCCTTTGTTGAACTTCACTCTGCAAGATTTTCCAAATACACAGGGTTCACAAAACTTCAGCTTTTCGATTTTGTCTCCACCAAGCAGATTTTGTTTCCCTAATTCGACCAGACCCCTTTCACTGACATGGCCCAATCTCATGTGCCAGATTTCTGTTTTCGACAAAGGTTTCGTGGATGCAACATTTGTCGAACAACTTACAACTTCAGCCTCAAGGGTATACAAGCCTTGTTTCTTCACGCCTCTCAAGACTTCCTTCGAACCCTTCATGACTCTTAGGATACTTTTCTCTCCTTGGAAAACATATCCTTTCTTGTCGAATTCACCAAGAGAAAGCAGATTTCTCTTCAAATCAGGAACATACCTGACTTCAGTCAACAACCTTATTGACTCATCATGGAGCTTGAATCTCACAGATCCAACACCTGCAATCTTGCAAGCCTTGTTGTTTCCCAGCAATACTGATCCACCATCTTAATCACATAATTCCTCGAACAAGTCTTTGTTTGGAGTCATGTGCCAAGTGCAACCTGAATCCATAATCCACTCCTTCTTAGAGTCACTGCTTGAAACCACAAGAACATCAGATGATTCGAAATCATCTTGAACAATGGCAGCGTTTCCATTATCCTTACCTCCATGATATTTCAAGCGTTCAGGGCACACCTTTCTTGTGTGACCCTCCTTCTTACAATGGTAGCATCGAATGCCAGATGCTTCGCCATTGTAAGTCTTCGACTGGCTTTTGCCTTTCTTCTTGTCGAACTTACCATCCTTTCGTAAGAGTTTTCCTTTAACGGCCAAACCTTCACCAACAGTCGAAGGTTTATGCTCCTTTCGTTCGTTCAGGTCCTTTGAATATAGGGCTGATTGAACTTCTTCAAAGGTCAGGGACTCCCTTCCATACAAGAGAGTTTCTTTGAAGTGAGCATGTGATCGAGGCAAAGCGCACAATAGTAACAGCGCTTGATCTTCATCATCAATCTTTGCATCGATATTTTCAAGATCAAGAATCAGCTTGTTGAACATATCCAACTGCTCAGCCAACACTTTGTCTTCAATCATCTTGAATGAATACAAAGCTTGCTTCAGGTAGAGTCGATTTACCAGCGATTTGGTCATGTACAAACTTTCAAGTTTCACCCATAACCCTGATGCCGTCGTCTCCTTTGATACCTGCCTGAGAACCTTATCACCAAGGCTCAACAAAATTGAGCTGTGTGCCTTCTCAATCATAGTCGTCTTCTCCGCTGCCGTTAATGCAGCATTCATGGCTGCCTCTCCCTTCAACGCTTCCAAACAACCCTGCTGAACCAGTAGGGCTTTCATCTTCAAGCGCCACAGACCGAAATCATTCACTCCGGTGAACTTTTCAATCTCATACTTTGTTGACGGCATCTTCTCCAAGCTCACCGCACCAATTTGTTGTGAATTCAATGCCAAGAACAAAGTATAAAACAAGGAAGAATAAAGGACAAGTAAGAAGTGGAACAAGAATTGGTTATAACTGCTATTCTTTCACTTTCTCTTAAAACAAGATTACAAGTTTACAAGAATAACAAATAACCTCTCTCACCCTAAATTAGGATTTGCAGCTTAGCAATGATGAGAGACTAGTATGCTATTTATAATAAAACCTAACATACTAACTAATGGGCTTTTTCAGCAAGGCACATTACACAAGCCAACTTAGTAAACAAGCTAACTTAACAAATTAGGGTTTAAACATTAAAACCTAATTTAACATGCTAACAACCCTAGCATCTTCTCCATCCGCATGCTAGACCCATCTTCGACTACAGCATGCACACTTCGACACCAACATGTGAACAATCCTTCGACTTCATGCTTAACTCTGTGTTTACGGTGATTTCCGGTAAACAGCCGCTAGTCTTCCAAACTATAATAAATATGATTTAGTTACTTGCAGGATCGACTAGATTGATCCTAGGACACATAGTCAAGAAGATTGTTATCAATGTTTGTTCGAACCATATTCATTATTTGTCTTCTTCAATAAACGTTGTTCGATTAACAGGACAAATAGTCTTGACAATCACTTTGTTACATATAAATGTGACTCCAACGAAGTGACATGATATAAAAATTAAAAGGACAATTGAAACGTAAAGAATCTTAAACTGTAGAAATATAAAAGACTTTGAAAGTAAATAACATGAAAGTAATTCGAAAGTAAATGACGTTAAAGTAAAGATGCAGAAGCGTAAATGGCAAGAAGTAAACGAAATGCAGTAATTCTGAAAGATAAAAACAAAAAATATAATACACATGTATTAAAATGGTGGTGTCATACGTACATTTTCTCAGCGAACTCTTTCTCTTAACGCTTGATACTTGAGTAAATATGTGAGTGATTTGTACAAAATGAACACACAGAATCCTAACACTAAGACTCCTATTTATACTAGTTTCGACCTTAACGGCCCTACACTAATATGATGCCACGTTTCTCATCAGAACTTCCAGCGAAGCCATCTGTTGTTGAACGGTTACGAAACCGTCTTCGAATTTCAAATCTTCCCGCCTGAGTCCATCTTCGACGCGTGGCAGTGTATTAAACAAACACTAAAACACGCTAAGTAGTAATACTTGAATACATATTCTATAAATTTTGTCTAAGTCCCGAAGACATATGCTTTCATTAATCTTTCAACGTTCACTTATCTTCATCGAACTTAGAAGTCTTTATTTTTCAAAGCATGACCATCAGTAGCCATTCTTTTACTTTTTAAGGGATGGCCATCAGTAACCATCTTTCCTTCGATTCTCAACTCCTTCGAAGGATAAACAACATAAAACGAAATCTTCAGCTAACAAATTGCCCCCAATAAATGCCTGTTTCGAAAATCAACAGAAATAGGTGTTTCTTGTCATTATAAGATTTCGTTTTTATGATCCTTGAAAGTTCCAAGACTGCTGACTAGCGTCATAATCACTGATAACACTGTTTCCGAAACGTCTTGTCATTTTCAAAGATGTCTTCTCATAACTTACATTCCCACGTTTTAACCTTACTTCCTGATCATTACTCCTACATACTAGGAGTGAAGCTAACTCATTCGACCGCCGTTGGATTAAATCACCAGCCGCCACGTGTCTCTCGGGCTTTACCCAAAAGATTTAAAAAGGTTTCCGTTAAACCTTTAAATACTTGATCTTGTGTCTCTATACCGCCTTTCATTCATCTTCTTCACCAAAAAATTGAAATTTCTCCACTCTTTTCAGAATCTTGTTCTTTAATCAAAAAAATTCTTCATGGCTTCATCTTCAAATGTTCTTCAACCCGCTTTGAAGCTCCAATCAACAACACGTTCTGGGGAACGAGAGTTCGTTCCAAACCCTAACACTGAAGAAATACGCGCTATTTACGCTTCCCAGGTAATCATTCCCTTTGAACTCTCTGAAAAAACTCTTGCCTTTATGGGTCCGTTACCGAGTGAAAGTATCCAATCCATGAATAAGTTTTTTCCTGCTTACTACAAGACTAGACCATTAGTTAGCAAAGTTAAGATAGATGAAGACGGTCGCTCTCCTTTAGGCAAATCTGCTAATATTGAGGAAACTTCAACCACAATCCCTTTAGCTTTAAACAAAATTAGGTTAAACTATATGACCAATTCTGTAAAAGTGTTTAGGTCAATCCCTTTAGCCAAAGATCCTGACTTGTACTATGCCTGGCTAGAAAGGGTAGAGAAACAAAAAGGATCCTTCTGGAAAACATTAGGAATATACGATTTGATTCAACTGTCAAAAACGGGTTTAGAATACAACCAACCCATGTTAGTAGCAGCGGTTCATTTTTGGGATGCTTCTCACAACACCTTCCATCTCCCATGTGGAATGGTTACCCCTACGCTTTTTGACGTGGCTGCTATTACAGGACTTCGACCAACTGGTGAAACCTTCGACCCCAACGAAATGGATAATGACACTATTGGTTTTAACGATTTGCAAGTCACTTACACGGCATTCATCCAGAAGCATCATATTACCACTGAAGCGACAGTATCTGATGAAGAGCATATTGCTTTTCTAGCATTATGGCTGTCACGATGTGCCTTCTGTTCAAGGTCTATTCAAGTTGCGAAAAGGTATCTTTGCATGGCTAATCAATTGCATGCTGGGAAAAAGCTCAACCTCAGCCAACTACTTCTAGGGTCTCTTTATGAAAATCTTAGTGAAGCTGCAAACCTTACCAAGAATTTCAAATCTGGTAGTTTACTTTACGCTGGTCCTTTCTGGCTATTGCAACTGTGGCTTAATGCTACGTTCGAAACTCATCTTCCCTTTCGAGGAAATGTCAATGAGGAGGATAGCATAATCAAAAATCGAACTATAGAGGGGACCAGGTTAGCTTACCTAACTCCAAAAGAAGAAATGGGAAAGCTTCATGAATATTTACTGGCGTATTCGATGATGTTTGCTCGGCGTGACCAGTTCGATCCTTCTATGGCCCCATTTATACACAGAACAATAGGTCCTGAATGGTTTACTCGAAAATTTCCACCAACATCTCAGGATCAACAAGCCGAATCTATGGAAATTTGGGAAGCCTTTCTGACTCCAAGATTGTTTTCCCACCGTCTTCGACCATCAAAGGGTCAATGTATCCTCATGTGCTATCAACCGAATTTGGTCTCAAGACAATTTGGGCTAACTCAAATAACACCCAAGTGCTTATATGAGAAAAGGAACCATATGTGTTTCCACACTTTGTATTTGACTGAAGAGGAATGTGAACAAAAAATCGACAAATATGTTGACGTCACCAATCTTTCTCCTATTCCTTTTGAACCTTCTTTTTACTCTACACCAGATTTTCATCAATGGTGGACAGAGTATTATAGCTCTCAAATTTTTGATGCTGATAGCCTTGCTCAGGAACTAACTGCAGCTTTCAATGATGTGCAGGAGAACTTCCAAAAAGGTACTTCCACTCATATTAAAGAAATCCAAGCTTTTCAAAAATTCTTTGAAACTATCTATAGGCCTGATGATCTTAGTCGGACTGTTCGTGAGGCTGCAGTTACTTTGCGCGAAAAGTTTTCCGCCAAACTAAATAAGTTGAAATTGCCCTCGTATGTTCGACCAGAACTACGTTATGAAGTGGCTTTCAAACTCAATCCTCCAAAATTCCCTCCACTACCAAGTGCTGATTTTGGTGTGGCTCTAAGTCCTCCTTTCCCAGACTGGTTCGTGTGTGGGAATGCTCTCAAAATTCTTCAAGAGAGTACCAAAAAACGCGCTGAACGAGTGGTTCCGACTAAGCATACCTTGGATACTTTCGAAGGACATCTTCATATAGATCTTAAACATGTTCGTGTCTTGACTCCAATACCTGAAGGTCTGGATTAAGGCAATCTTTCCGACTGACTTATCTTTTCTTTATTGATATACTGATTTCAGTCTCAACTACAGCTGTTGCACGACGGAGGAAAATTAAGGAAGCTTCTTCCCCAAAAGACTCGGGGACATCTAAAAGCAATAAACCAAGTGGGAGTGACTCCCTCGTCACTGATAAGAAGCCCACGGTACATACTTATCTTATACTCTCAATCTTGTACAATATGTGATTAGTACTCATCTTTCTCATTTTCCAACTTGCCAGAGTTCGAAACCCCCAACGGGTTCGAAGCGTAAAGCTTCTTCGACCACTGGCTCGGATGGCGAAGATAAATCCCCTCCTCAAACTAGACAAGGACAGAAGAAAAAATACAAAGCTGTTACCCCTTCGAGAAAAGGGAGAAAGGCAAGTCCTTCCAAAGCTGTTTCTCCTGGTGATAAAGCGTCCTCTGAAGAGTCTCCTTTGAAAGCTGCTAGTAATGCTTTCGTTGTGGAAAGCCATAATTCAAGTCCAGACAATATTCCACCCAAGGTAATTTGGGTTTGTCCCACATATTATTTTGTGATTTTAACTAAATAATTGTACTGACACTTTACCTTGTTATTGCAGGATGATGCTGGCACTGCTACTTCAGGTTTTAAAGACCCTGGCCTCACCATTGATGTTGACAAACTTTATGGTAGTTGTCAAACTCAAACTCGTGTTCTTTCACCAGTCTTTGAAGACGTTAGGCCAATTGCTACCATATTGCCTAATGAACCAGTCGAAGAAAGCCACTCTACTGACGAATCCCCACCTACCCATCAAGGCAAAAATTTGGAAGAGGATCATCCATTCTCAGGCAGCGATAATGTGAACCAGCAATCACATGACAACGAAGATTCCGCGTCGGAGAAAGATGCTCTGGAAGAGATTTCCCAGCCTGAAAAACCAGTTTCTCATGGAACTTCAACTCTTGACGCAAAAACCATTCCTGAGACAACTTCGACGCCTGCCCCTGCAAAGCTTACTCCTTCAGAACTTGAACAACTTAAGAAAACTGATCCTCTCAGTTTCTTAAAGGCCATTATGAATGTGAATACTCCTTCGCCTCCGGAGCTTAATGTCTCAACAGCTGTTAGTGCAGACTCTAGTGACAAGGAAGATATTCCCAGTCTTCTTCGACAAATAAAAGAAAGATTCTTTGGGGTCAATCTTGTAGATGTTCTCAACCGGGACCCTATTAAGAGCCACAACTTAAATCAACTTCTAAAGAAAGTAGATTTGCTTCAAGTCTCCACAGAAGTTTCAGAGGTAATTGTCCTGCTGGGCTCTCTACTCGAGCAACTCCAAGCTAACATCCTTCGAAGGCAAAATGTTGAAAAAGAGTTATCTGAGACAAAGGCCTCTCATGACTCTTCATGGAATTTTGCTATGGACGCAACGAAACAAGGTGAGGCCCTCAGGCTCAAACATTCAGAAAATCAGAAGGCCATTGATGATTATGAGAAGAAAATCGGCTCTAGGAAACAAGAAATCAAAGTACTCGAGGACAAGATAAAGGAGGCTGAAAGTTGTCAAGCAATCCTACAAAAGTCTAATCAACAAGACTTACTCGAAGTGGTGCAGTCAGGAATGAAACATTTCGAGGCTGCACAAAAGTTAGTGCCAGAAATCGAAAGGTTGAAGAAACACCGGGCACTAATTGAACTTCGCATGTCTTCATGGGAGACCCAATATTTGAAGATCAAAAAGGATCTCCCTGAGGATTTCAACTAAATGTTTTCGATCTTGTTACTTATTGCACCTTTATTTTGTAATCGAGGCCACTGTAGACATATAATATTTGTACGCTTGACTTCCTTTTATCTCTATCATATTTGCCATTGTTGATTTAGCAAATCTTTCAATTTCTTGTCAAGATATATCTTTAGATTTCCTACAGTGCTGATCGCGACTTTACGTGTCTATAAATCTGATAACTGCAAGTGCACAGTCGTGTCGTGTAGTTTTAAAAGATATCGAATCCACAGGGACTATGAATCGATCTACCGTTATCTAAGGTTACTATGTAAAGCTAGGAGTACTAAAATTTCGATTGTTCCTAAGGGAAAGTGATTGTGAGAGAATAAAGAATAATAATAAAAGACAGGTATCAGTATGTATTTCGTTTAACTAAAGGTAATCCGAAGGTCCATTGGCTTTTGCATAATTAAATTAAAAATCTTTACTAATTGCAATTGGTTAAAAATCCTCGTCTCAAACTTTCGCTCTGTTGAGTCAGACTACTATCCTAATCCTAATGTACGCTTTCGCCATCCCATTAGATTTTAGAAGAGCTTTTTGGAAACAATGTAATTAATAAAATGCCTATTTTACGAGGTCGTTATCTATTTAAATCTCCTAATCTCAAACTTTCGCTCTGTTGACTCGGAACATGCTAATATCCCTAACGTACGCTTTCGCCATCCCGCTCGAGTGTAAAAACAATTTTTGAAAATAAATAAGTTCCAATTAGTTTTAATACGCTTTCGCCATCCTTAAAACTAATGTCCTATGTCTACTATCCAGTTAAAGATCTCAAACTTTCGCTCTATTGATTTTAACCTTTGACCGTCCTAATCCCTCAAACTTTCGCTCTATTGGTTTTAAGACTTACTAATCAAACTAGACATATAAACCAAAAATAAGTGATAATTAATAAAACATAATTTAAGCCAATTTATTTCGGACCCCTACGGTTAACTTACTTTACATACCGACACCTTTAGTATTTTAGCCAGACATATTAATACGATTAAACATGCATAAATCGGTTCGGTTCATAATAATAAGCATATTAAATGGCATATAATATATCATGCAAATAAATAATATAAATAAGGCGGTAAATAAAAAACCTGAATTAAAATAAATCTGGATTGAATTGAATCTTGAAGTACTCGAACTTCCACCACAGGTTGGCTGGATCGTTCTTCGGAATTTAAATGGCAGAAAATAAAAACAAGGAAAATAAAGCGATAAACCTAACGTAAGGCTAGATCTATGAAAAGTTCACAACAATTTCCAGTGTAGAAATCGTTGTGAGAAAATAGACGGTTAAATGAAAGCAGAATAAGGAAAAGCAGTTCGCGGTACAATTTCGGCAGCACTTCGTTGGCAGGAAATCGGACACTTTGGAAGTGGGATAGCAGGTCCTATTTATAGGAGGAGGTTTGCAGTTGGAATCCGTGAATGGAGGAACTTTCTGCAGACTGGGCGTGGAGACGTGGGTCTCCGTTTCTTCAGGAAGACTTGAGACGTGCGTCTCAAGTGGAGAAAATCTTGGGCAGTTGGAGACGGGCGTCTCCTCTTGGTGACGTGGCTAAAGAGAACGTGGAGACGTGCGTCTCCACTTGCTTGCAGGTCTGGGCCACGCGCCTTTTGATTCATGGTGGGCTGAATATCTCTTTTGGGCCTTTTGGGTCCTAATTGCACCCTTCTTTCACTTCAGCACTCCCTTTTCATCTTTTAGGCATAAATATTGGTCATTTAAGCTCAATTTTCTTTCCTTTTCGCAAATAGTGGAAATTGAAGTGTAAAACCTGAAATAAAGCAAATACACGCGTAATATCATAATAAATTAACATAATAAACGGAAAATGCTATAAATATCTATGGATTTTAGGCTAAATATACGATATAAAATCGTGTTATCAAATTCCCCCAGACTTGAACCTTTGCTTGTCCTCAAGCAAAATAAGAAGATAAAGATAAATGAAACACACTTCCACCACGTCGTTCAGTCATACTTAGCTACATAGTGTTCTTATTCGGAAATAACGAATCTTAGCAATAAACCTATAGTAACAACACTAAACAACTCCCAGTATGCATACCAATCCGAATCATGCCATTATAGCTCGACCTATTTGACTTGTCATCATGTTTCACCCTTTTCATTCGCGCGCAATCACATTAAGCCCATTATCTTGACACGCACATAGCAGAGTAGTCGGTTAGTGACTATGATCCTTCTCATGGAGTTCTGGCACAATATGTGGTATACTCCTTAGCATTCACTTGTAGATTGTGGGGAATCGGACAATAGTAGGCACATTTCTTCTTATAGCTGAACACATAATTATTATGAGGATCATACACTTATATTCATCGACTCTCTGCGTAGTTTGTATCTAAGACGGTGCCGACTGCTAGAATAAACTACTAAGGGTTATTTCAAAACTTAAAGTCGATGGTTTTGGTATAACGGGTATTCAAATCGGTTATGTATACTCGGGGGTTTTAGAGTGTTGCGATAATAAGGATATTGACTAATTCAGTTTCGGTTCGTTGAGTGATTGAGTAGCTTCGTATTTCTTGAACGTGTGGGGTTTGCGTTTATCGTTTAGGAGCAAAAATTTTTGTTATGGCTCAAGAAAATGGAAGAAATTGAAATAACTACGGAATTATACATATAAGACTTAAATTCCATAAATATTCTTTTATTGAATTAGAGAAACATTACAAGGAAGGGAAATAAACTGAAGGGAAATAAAACTAAAGGAAATATAAATAATACGACTCCCCCAGACTTAGATGATGCAATGTCCTCAGTGCATAAGAACTACTCCTCATTGTTGCGGTTTCGAGAACTGCTCGCGCCTCTTGTACGAACACGGCGATGTCTATCAGGAGAGTCATTAACACGAATGTCAAGATCATGCAAATATGTGGCAATTTCAGCGTATTGACTTTCGTTCCTAATAGCATAGTCTCGGTGCTCCTGTTGCATCTCTCGGATGAGCCTAATTGTTTCAGTTTGGTTTGTCTGCATAGCTTGAACGAGTTGATCTTGGCGTTGAATAGCAGCATACATGGCTTCAAGAGTGATAGGCGGAGGGTTGTTTGGAGGAGGTTGGTTGACATCAGCTTGTCCTTGGTTGAGCTCTTCTTCATTTGCATCCATAGGTTCATTAGGATGATCAGGTTGGTTATCTTGAGGATTGTCTTCAATAAGCCTCCAACGCTGAACATAACGGATGTTGATTCTTTCAGGACATGGAAGGATGACATAAGGAATCAGAACTTTGTTGACGACCAAGGTGTATCGGCCATCATGGCGTGGCGAAACCAAGTGGGAGTCACGGCAATAGGTGAGGTCAAGTGATTGAGCAGGCATCATGAGATGAGAGAGTGAAAGGAGCTCGTCACCAAGACCTAAAGCACAGGCCAAGGAAGTAATAATTCCGCCAAACAAAAAGGGATTTGTAGCGGGGGCGTTGACACAGCCTTGGATGTGTTGGAGCATAAACGGTGCGGCATTAAAACGGATGTTGTTTAGCGCACAGTAAAGGAAGAATAGTTCATGTTGATTTACCTTGTGGTTGTTGGATCGCGCAAAAATAGTATGCCCCAAAAAACGTTGAAAATAACGTATAGCGGGGTTTTGAATGTGAGAAGCATGTAGGGCCCTCCAACCAGTTTGAACTTCGCCAGTGAGGTGAAACCATAGGTCGAAGGCATGTTGTTCCCATGAACGACCATTGAGTTCTTGAAAGATATTGCGGAGAGCATTCGGTGATGTATTGAAATTCAAGTACGTAGCCACAACTTCTTGATCCAGTGTATATTCACGGTTGAACATCCTAAATTGGATGCTACCGGTTGAGAGTGGTTGATCAGAAGGAGTGTCGTAACTGAAAGAACTCAAGAATTCTAAGACGAGCGGCTCATAAGTGGGTACGAGTTCGGTACAGAGATGGTGTAGGCTAGATTTAGTGAGTAAACGGGTAACACCATCAATGAGGCCTAGAGTTTCTAGACATTCGGTGTTCACAAATTTTGTGGGAACAACCGAACGTTCGTAGAAAGCGAGGTATTTGGTTCTTTGAGCATCATTGTCGTCTTCGCGGAATATAATATTGTTAAGGTTAGGGGGTGGTCTCTCAGGACGCACACTACGGATGATTGAACGTGGAGGCATGATGAGTTTGAAGATGAAAAATAAAGATGGTATTAGAATGGTAGAAAAGAAATGGTATGAAGGTTGTGAAGAATAAGAGTGGTGGTGGTGTGGTTTTATAGTGAGGTTTGAAAATGGTGTGGTAAATGGAGAATTAAATATGGATTAATGGTGGTGTTTGAATTTTGAATAGAATAGAGAAATGGGAAATGAATGGAGTTTAAGAGGTGAATGATGGAGGATGAATGAGGTTAATGGAGTTTAAATGGAATAAATAGGGGAAGAATGAGGAGAATGAATTTTGAAATTCAAATTCAAAATTCAAGAGGGAGAGAGGAATGGTCTGCGTGGTCAAATGCAGACTGCTAGCCTTGGGAGACGTGCGTCTCAGGTAGTCAGTCTGCTGAGGCAGAGCATGGAGACGTGCGTCTCCTGTCCTTGCATGCTGAGGTCTGGTCCCACAGAGGTGGAGACGGGCGTCTCCTGTGACATGCAAGTGGGTCACGCATGCAGGTGACCAGACAGTGCTGACTGATACCATTAATAGCAAAAAGGTGTCCATCAGTTCAGAACAGTGTCGAATTTCAATACCATTAACAGCAAAAAGTGATAGTCAGGCAAATATATATAGCAGTTAATAGCAGTGTAATATAACACAACAGCAGTAGTGAATAAAATATTGCATTTTAAAATTAAATCAGTATTGAGTGTTAACAATAGCAAAATGGAAAAGTGCAGAAAAAATGAAAATCTAAACTAGAAATAGAAATTACTAAAACTAGAAATAAAAATCTAAAAATCTAATACGGTAACATCTAGCCACGTCTATTGTTGTTCTGATTAGACTGAATGTGTTTGAAAACTTCGTCGAACTGAGCATTGACGGTGTCGATGAAATCGAAGAAATGCATTTGCAAAGTGTGAAGCTCGTTGCGCACATGTTGTACATCTTGTTGTAGTGCATTGATTGCTTGTTCGTGCGTATTCAGATTAGGCATTCTTTGATTCACCGATGCGGTGGATGTAGCGGGTTGTTGTTGCTCGACCTCGACATCAGTCATATCAACAGTGTGATCTTCAACGGAATCTTCAGAACGAGTTTCAGGCTCATACTCAGATACAGGCTCGTCAATAGGAAGAGGTTCATAATCAGGAATGGGTTCATCAACAGGAAGAGGTTCATAATAACCAGGAGGTGTTTCAGGTTCAGATTCAGATGCAGGCATTTCCTCATCAAAATGTTCATAAGCTTGAGGAGTCTCAGGTGATGGCTCTCTCTCAGGAATCTGACCATAGTAAAGCCAGTTGGTAGGGTTGTGCACACTTGTCCTAGGATTCGGTAAGGTGAACTGATACCAAACTTTGTTATCAATGAGCAATTCAAAACGATCAGGTCCAAGATTACCGATGATACCTCGATTAAAGCAGAAATTGATGTCCATAGAGGTATGGGTACCAAAAGGTGTCAATCTAAGCAAAGGCACTCTCATTCCTATGGCATTAGCGATCATAGTGACAAATCCGCCAATCCTAATGGGTGAAACTTCGTCTTGCGTGATGCGCTCGAAGTTTGTTAGCATGAATGCGATGGCATTGACCGGACGATTCTGAGATGTACAAAACATGATGAACAACTCTTCTCTAGTTACTTCAGTGACATTATCTGGTTTGCCAAAAATATAGTGAGCAAGGATTTTGTGAAAGTAGCGGAAAGCAGGATTGTGGATATTCTCAGATTGAAATTCATTCTCTTCAGGGTTGTCGTTTCCAGTGATCTTGCCCCAGTATTTTTCCAACTCCCAGTATGGAAGATTTTCTTCAGCTACTTGGGCGTATGCATCAGGTCCATGAGGTAGTTCTAACATTTCAGCAAAATCTCGGATGCAGAAATTAAACTCCATACCAAAGAGTCTAAAGAGAATAACTCCTTTTTTCAGCCCTTGTCCACAGTTTGGAAGATAGGTCAGGGAGCTCAGGAATTCCAGAGTGAGCTTCCGATAAGTGCTAAACTTGCGGAACAAGTGAGAACCAGTCCAACCGATTTGGTTAAGCAGGTGTAGGATGCTTTCTTCGATACCAAGCTTCACCATAGTTGGTTGGTGAGGATAGCAAGTCAATTCCATGTGTCTTTCAGCCAGCTTGTTAAATCTTGCTTCTTGTCCTCTACCACGGAACACAACTTCCATATTGTCAACTTCTTGCATCGTAGTTAGTAATTAAATGAAAAACCTAGAAGTTGAAAATATTAGGATAAGTTAGAATTAGGCTAGTGTTAATTTAAAATAAAAAAAATTAAAATTAAGCTTAGGTAACAAGTTATAATAATAGATATAATTATAACGGAAATATTTTCTCAAATCAAGATAGTAGTTATAATTATAATAATTATTATAAGATGTATGAAAAATCAAAAATGATTAAAATTAAAATTAAAAATAGAATAAAGTTTTAAAAATGAAAAATAAAAATAAAATAAAAAATATAGAAAAATTAAAGTTCTAATAAAATAAAATAGAAGAATAAATAAATGTGGGTTGTCTCCCACCAAGCGCTTTGTTTAATGTCGTAAGCTCGACGATTTAAAAATAGAAAACTATTTTTTCGAAAAAACGGGCAGTTCGTCAAGTTTAAAAACTTCGATGTTTTCATCGTATTCGAGATGATGGTAATACTTAAGACGTTGCCCATTTACGACAAAAGGTTTGACGGTTTCGCCTTTGATTTCTATCGCTCCACTCGGAAATATGTTAGTTACTTCGAAAGGGCCAGACCATCTAGATCGTAACTTACCAGGAAATAATTTTAGCCTAGAATTAAATAAGAGCACTTTATCGCCTATGCTAAAATTTTTCCTAGATATACGCTTGTCGTGCCATTTTTTCGTTCGCTCTTTATAGATTTTGGCGTTTTCGTAAGCGTCTTGTCTAAGTTCTTCTAATTCGTTTATGTCTAGAAGTCGTTTCTCACCAGCGGCAGTGTAGTTTAGGTTTAAGTTCTTAATGGCCCAATAGGCTTTATGTTCTAGCTCTACTGGTAGGTGGCATGATTTTCCATAAACGAGTTTGAATGGGGTAGTTCCTATTGGAGTTTTGAAAGCTGTTCTATAAGCCCATAAAGCTTCATTTAGCTTGGTTGACCAATCTTTCCTCGATATAGCAACAGTTTTCTCTAATATTTGTTTTATTTCACGGTTAGATACTTCTACTTGACCGCTTGTTTGTGGATGATATGGTGTGGCTATTCGATGATTTACTCCATATTTTCGAAGGAGTTTCTCAAGTATTCTTGAAATAAAATGGGAACCACCATCGCTAATTACCAATCTTGGCACACCGAACCTAGGAAAGATGACGTTTTTGAAAAGTTTAATAACTACTCGTGTATCGTTTGTAGGAGAGGCGATAGCTTCTATCCATTTTGAAACATAGTCGACGGCTACGAGTATATATTGATTTCCAAACGATGACGAAAACGGTCCCATGAAGTCTATTCCCCAGACGTCAAATATTTCTACTTCTAGAATGCCCTTTTGAGGCATTTCATCGCGTCTTGAAATGTTTCCAGTTCGTTGGCATCTATCACAGCTTAGTACAGCAAAATAGACGTCTTTCCACAGGTTGGGCCAGAAAAGTCCAGATTGAAGGATTTTGGCGCAGGTTCTAGATGTGCTATGATGTCCTCCACACGGTGCAGAATGACAGTGTGTTATTATGCTTCTTATCTCTTCCTCGGGTACACAACGTCTAAAGATTCCATCGGGGCCTCTTTTGAAAAGGAGTGGGTCGTCCCAATAGTAATGTTTTAGGTCATGGAAGAATTTCTTTTTCTGTTGGTAGCTTAGATCAGGAGGAAGCACACCAGCAGCTAGGTAATTTACGAAATCTGCATACCAAGGTGCGTCAGATCGGGCTAAAGCTATTTCAGCTAATTTCTCGGTTTCAGAGTTTGGATGGTATGGTTCGAATTCATTTGCTTCTAATTGGGCGATGAGTCTTTCATAAGGGAAATCATCGTCAATTGGTACTTGTTCGGGTTTCAGATTTTCCAATCGAGAGAGGTGATCTGCTACGACATTTTCAGTGCCTTTCTTATCTTTAATTTCCAGGTCGAATTCTTGTAGTAACAAGATCCATCTCAAAAGTCTTGGTTTAGCGTCCTTTTTGGTTAGGAGGTACCTAATGGCGGCGTGGTCAGTGTATATGATTATTTTGGCTCCTACCAGGTAAGAACGGAATTTGTCTAATGCGAATACGACAGCTAATAGTTCTTTTTCTGTCGTGGCATAATTCATCTGAGCTTCGTCTAGGGTTCTACTCGCATAATATATGACATGTAGTTTCTTATCCTTTCTTTGTCCTAGAACGGCTCCTACAGCATAATCACTTGCGTCACACATTATTTCGAAAGGCTCATTCCAGTCGGGAGGTTGCATAATTGGCGCAGAGATCAATGCTTGTTTAAGCGTTTGAAATGCTTCAGTGCATTTATCGGTGAAAACAAATTCGGCGTCTTTCATGAGTAGTTCAGTTAAGGGTTTGGTTATTTTAGAGAAATCCTTAATGAAGCGTCGGTAAAAACCAGCATGTCCCAGAAAACTTCTTATTTCTCTAACGGTTTTGGGAGGTTGAAGGTTTTCGATAATTTCGATTTTTGCTTTATCAACTTCGATTCCTCTATCGGATACGATGTGTCCAAGTACAATTCCTTGTCGAACCATGAAATGGCATTTTTCCCAATTAAGGACTAGGTTTACGCTTACGCATCGTTTAAGCACCATTTCAAGGTTTTCTAAACATGTTTCAAAACTTCCTCCACAGACAGAGAAGTCGTCCATAAAGACCTCCATTATTCCATCTAGGAAGTCGGCAAATATTGCCATCATGCATCTTTGGAAGGTCGCGGGTGCATTGCAGAGTCCAAAAGGCATTCGTCTATAGGCGAATGTACCATAAGGACAGGTGAATGTGGTCTTCTCTTGGTCGTCAGGGTGGATAGGAATTTGGAAAAATCCGGAGTATCCATCCAGATAACAAAAATGTGAGTGTTTAGCTAGGCGTTCGAGCATTTGATCTATGAAAGGTAAAGGGAAATGGTCTTTTCGGGTAGCTTTATTTAGCTTCCTATAGTCAATGCACATCCTCCATCCAGTTTGGGTACGTTGTGCTACAGATTCTCCTTTTGCGTTAGTGATTACAGTGACTCCTCCTTTCTTTGGTACGACGTGAACAGGGCTAACCCATTTACTATCAGATATAGGATATATTATTCCAGCTTCTAGCAGTTTTTGGATTTCCTTTTTAACCACATCGCTCATAATAGGATTTATTCGCCTTTGATGTTCCCTAGAGGTTTTACTATCGTCTTCGAGCATAATGCGGTGCATACACAGAGAAGGGCTTATACCTTTCAGATCTGATATGTTGTATCCTAAAGCGGTAGGGTATTTTCTTAGGACATTAAGTAATTTTTCAGTCTCGGTTCGTCCCAAGTTGGCGTTCACTATAACTGGTCGGTTTAGTTCTTCGTATCTAAGATCGGTAGGAAGTGTCTTCAGCTCTATAGCAGGTTTCTTTGGTCCAGGTATAGGATCAGGGGTTAAAGCTAAGCATTCACTCAGGTGGTTATCTTGATATTCCTCACGCCAGTTGTCATCTTCAAAAATTGGCGGCATAGGAATTCTTAGGGTTTCGGTTTCCTTATTTGGTTCGGATTTTATTTCCTTGACACACTCGTCGATTATGTCAGCAGAACAGCATGTGTCAATTATAGAAGGTGCTTTTAGGAATTGGGAAAGGATAAATTCTATTTTCTCTTCTCCTACTTCGAAAGTAAGCTTTCCTCGCTTTACATCTATAATTGCACCAGCGGTCGCTAAAAATGGTCTTCCTAAAATGATCGGGATGTTAGAATCTTCTTGGATATCCATAATGATGAAGTCAGTCGGGATGTAGAATTGACCTACACGAACAGGGATATTCTCTAACATTCCTACAGGATATTTGACTGAACGGTCTGCTAGTTGAAGAGACATTCTTGTTGCTTTAAGCTCACCTAGATTGAGTTTCTTACAGGTCGAAAGAGGCATCAAACTAACACTAGCTCCTAAATCGCACAAGGCTTTCTCTATGATGGTTTTTCCAATTACGCAGGGTATAGAGAAACTACCAGGGTCTTTCAGTTTTGGAGGCATGTTGTTTTGGATGATAGCGCTACATTCAGCGGTAAGCGTTATAGTTTCGTTATCCTCGAGTTTCTTTTTGTTTGATAAGATTTCTTTTAAGAACTTAGCGTACGAAGGCATCTCAGTTATGGCTTCTGTGAATGGTATGGTTATGTTTAATTGCTTCAGAAGTTCTACAAATCTTTTAAATTGCGCTTCGGTTTTTGATTTGGCTAATCTTTGAGGGTAAGGAATTGGTGGCTTGTAAGGTGGTGGTGGAACATAAGGTTTCTCTTTTTCGGGTTCCACTTCGTTATTGTTCTCATCAGTCTTAGCAGTTTGTTCGTCGGTTGTTTTCTTTTGGGTTTCCTTTGGCTCTTGTTGTGACATGGGTACGTTTTGGGTTCTAGGATCTATGGGTCCATCGTAATTAGTTCCACTTCGTAGTGTTATCGCGTTCGCATGTCCTTTAGGATTAGGTTGTGGTTGAGCAGGAAACGTGCCAGCAGGGGCAGCAGTAGGTGCTTGTTGTTGAGCTACTTGTGAGATTTGAGTTTCTAACATTTTGTTATGCGTAGCTAAAGCATCTACTTTGTTCGATAGTTGTTTTAGTTGCTCGCTATTGTGGATGTTTTGATTCAGGAAGTCTTTATTGGTTTGTTGTTGGGAAGCTATGAAGTTCTCCATCATGATTTCTAGGTTTGACTTCCTAGGGGTGTTTTGAGCAGCTACAGGCGCTTTTTGGTAGCCAGGTGGTACAGCAGGTGCTTGTCCAGGCGCGTACAACGCATTGTTGTTCTTATAAGAAAAGTTCGGGTGGTTTTTCCATCCAGGGTTGTACGTGTTAGAATAAGGGTTTCCTTGAGCGTAATTTACTTGATCAGATGGGACTCCAGTCAAGAGTTGGCATTCAGCAACTACATGCCCAGTCAATCCACAAATCTCGCAGTTAGGTGCTACAGCGGCAGCGGTGGCTGAAGGAGTGATGGTCAAATTCTCGATCTTTTGAGTTAAAGCGTCTACTTTAGCGTTAACGCGGTCTATACCACTAATTTCGTACATTCCTCCTTTGGTTTGGGCTTTCTCTAGAGCGGAGCGTTCTCCTCCCCATTGGTAATGGTTTTGTGCCATGTTCTCTATGAGTTTGTATGCTTCATCATGGGGTTTGTCCATTAATGCTCCGCCAGCAGCGGCATCTATAGTCATTTTAGTGTTATATAAGAGACCACCATAAAAGGTATGGATGATCAGCCATGGTTCGAGTCCATGATGAGGGCATATTCTAAGCATGTCCTTGTAACGTTCCCAAGCTTCGAAAAGCGATTCGTTATCTTTCTGGGTAAATCCGTTGATTTGACCTCTAAGCATAGCAGTTTTGCTAGGCGGAAAGTATCTTGCTAAGAATACTCTCTTCAATTCGTCCCACGTAGTTATGGAATTGGAAGGCAGGGATTGAAGCCACGCTCTCGCTCTATCTCTCAAGGAGAAAGGAAAAAGGCGTAATCGAATAGCTTCGGAACTAACGTTGTTGGCTTTGATAGTGTCGGCGTATTGCACGAACACAGATAAATGGAGATTGGGGTCGTCTACAGGGCTTCCAGAGAATTGATTCTGTTGAACAGCTTGGACCAGTGAAGGTTTCAGCTCGAAATTGTTCGCTTCAATCGCAGGTGGTGCGATACTTGAATGCGGTTCAGCGCGCGAAGGAGCGGCATAGTCTCTAAGAGGACGAATAGCAGCCATCTCTAACTTCGGGGTGATTTGATTGATTTGATCAGTAAAAATCAATTCCTGATTAATCGGGATTTCTGCTACTTCGGGAAGGTTGCGAGCTCGACGTTTAACGTTAATGAAACGTTCGATCTCGTTAATTCGTTGTATTAAGTCTCCTCCTTGTGAACGAGTATTTGGCATACAATCGTTCAAAAAGAAAGGGAAGAATTTTCCTAGTCTCTACGGTGTAACAGTGAGTTACGATATCGACTTAAATAGTCCCCGGCAACGGCGCCAAAAACTTGATCGCGACTTTACGTGTCTATAAATCTGATAACTGCAAGTGCACAGTCGTGTCGTGTAGTTTTAAAAGATATCGAATCCACAGGGACTATGAATCGATCTACCGTTATCTAAGGTTACTATGTAAAGCTAGGAGTACTAAAATTTCGATTGTTCCTAAGGGAAAGTGATTGTGAGAGAATAAAGAATAATAATAAAAGACAGGTATCAGTATGTATTTCGTTTAACTAAAGGTAATCCGAAGGTCCATTGGCTTTTGCATAATTAAATTAAAAATCTTTACTAATTGCAATTGGTTAAAAATCCTCGTCTCAAACTTTCGCTCTGTTGAGTCAGACTACTATCCTAATCCTAATGTACGCTTTCGCCATCCCATTAGATTTTAGAAGAGCTTTTTGGAAACAATGTAATTAATAAAATGCCTATTTTACGAGGTCGTTATCTATTTAAATCTCCTAATCTCAAACTTTCGCTCTGTTGACTCGGAACATGCTAATATCCCTAACGTACGCTTTCGCCATCCCGCTCGAGTGTAAAAACAATTTTTGAAAATAAATAAGTTCCAATTAGTTTTAATACGCTTTCGCCATCCTTAAAACTAATGTCCTATGTCTACTATCCAGTTAAAGATCTCAAACTTTCGCTCTATTGATTTTAACCTTTGACCGTCCTAATCCCTCAAACTTTCGCTCTATTGGTTTTAAGACTTACTAATCAAACTAGACATATAAACCAAAAATAAGTGATAATTAATAAAACATAATTTAAGCCAATTTATTTCGGACCCCTACGGTTAACTTACTTTACATACCGACACCTTTAGTATTTTAGCCAGACATATTAATACGATTAAACATGCATAAATCGGTTCGGTTCATAATAATAAGCATATTAAATGGCATATAATATATCATGCAAATAAATAATATAAATAAGGCGGTAAATAAAAAACCTGAATTAAAATAAATCTGGATTGAATTGAATCTTGAAGTACTCGAACTTCCACCACAGGTTGGCTGGATCGTTCTTCGGAATTTAAATGGCAGAAAATAAAAACAAGGAAAATAAAGCGATAAACCTAACGTAAGGCTAGATCTATGAAAAGTTCACAACAATTTCCAGTGTAGAAATCGTTGTGAGAAAATAGACGGTTAAATGAAAGCAGAATAAGGAAAAGCAGTTCGCGGTACAATTTCGGCAGCACTTCGTTGGCAGGAAATCGGACACTTTGGAAGTGGGATAGCAGGTCCTATTTATAGGAGGAGGTTTGCAGTTGGAATCCGTGAATGGAGGAACTTTCTGCAGACTGGGCGTGGAGACGTGGGTCTCCGTTTCTTCAGGAAGACTTGAGACGTGCGTCTCAAGTGGAGAAAATCTTGGGCAGTTGGAGACGGGCGTCTCCTCTTGGTGACGTGGCTGAAGAGAACGTGGAGACGTGCGTCTCCACTTGCTTGCAGGTCTGGGCCACGCGCCTTTTGATTCATGGTGGGCTGAATATCTCTTTTGGGCCTTTTGGGTCCTAATTGCACCCTTCTTTCACTTCAGCACTCCCTTTTCATCTTTTAGGCATAAATATTGGTCATTTAAGCTCAATTTTCTTTCCTTTTCGCAAATAGTGGAAATTGAAGTGTAAAACCTGAAATAAAGCAAATACACGCGTAATATCATAATAAATTAACATAATAAACGGAAAATGCTATAAATATCTATGGATTTTAGGCTAAATATACGATATAAAATCGTGTTATCAAGTGCTTTTATTAAATGCAACATGTAGAACCTGAACATCCTTCGCAGCACTCTTGCCTCTAGACTTGACGTTTCCACTTCTTCTAGCCATAATCATTATTAAAAGTGACGTCACTTTCTCCAAAACGTCGGTTTTCAGACGTGCGTGCATCAGTTTAATGATTACTTCTCAACTTCCAAGGGCGGGAAACGGCGGAAGCCATAACTTCTTTCTTTGGAAAATCAACCGCAGTCCAATCACTCATTGGCAATTAAAACCCACCCTTCAGTATTCCCCTTCTATATAAAGGGTCCAATATCACCTTTATTTCTCATTCATGCGTTTTCTCTCCAAACTAAACACAGAAAAAAGAAAACACACAACTTCTCTTTCAGAACAACTTTCTTACCTTACAATGGCTGAACCTCTCTTCTTTAACGACATCAAAGCCCTCATTAGAGGCGAGTTCAGACTTTCTGAGGATGAACTCGTTCGCCATTTCATCACCATCGAAACCCTGTTTGTTAACCAGGAACTAGACTTCTACTTTGAGGAAGTCCTGGAGGGTGCTATTTACCCCAACATGGTGGCAGAATTCTGGATGAATGCGTCTTTACGCATAGATCCTGAAGGTAGGACCACCATTGATTCTGCTATTCGACACGCTCATCTCAGCATTACTCCCACCACTATTGCCAATCTGATAAAATGCAATAACTCTGGTGAAACTTTTGATGACAACAGTTTCTACATGACTACTCATCTTATGCTGAGAGCTCTTGTGGACAATGACCGCTTTAGTGCCAAAGTCATCAGGATCTGGCACCAACTGCTCGTGGGGAACTTCCAACCCCGGCGGATTGACGAAAACAACATCATGGTTGAAGACTTGGAGTTTATCCTCTGTGGTCTTCGAGGGAAGAAAATTAACATCCCTTTGATGATCTTCAAGGGACTTGTTAAAGCTGTCTTTGCCGGTGTTGACCGTCGAGGGGTTGTGACTTGTCTTCCGTACGGGAGACTCCTTAGCTACATCTTTCTTAAGAAAGGCGTAGTGAGAAGAATGCGTAGTTCTGGAGCCATGGATATGTTCGAGGCTGAGTCTTCTCCCATGTTGTCTTTGGACAATTTAAACCAAAGAATTGACTAGCAAGTTTTTACCTTAGGTTTAATCTTTTTTTTTTTTATATTTATGCCTTCCTTCTTTTTGTAACTTCAGATCCTATTTTTTGGATCTTTTTGTAATGAATGTATTCTCATGCTTGAAATGAAAAGAATATTTTGGTGTCTTTTTTTTTTTTTTGATTTTTCTTTCCATAACTCTTCCTGATTGTGAAGCCATTTTGGTGCCTGACCATTTTGGCTTTTTGTAGTACCCTGGGTATCTACGTCTTTGCAATCCTCACTTCGTGCATACTTGGTTTATATCTCTTCAAATATTTCCCGTTTACTCTCAAGATCCTATGATCTTCTACTAATTCTTCAATTTCATAAGCATTGTTCGAGAATACTTTTAAAATTCGAAAGGGTCCTTCCCAATGTGGGGACCATTTACCAAGTGCCTGATTCTTTCGATCTATAGGTAAAACAACTTTCCAGACTAAGTCATTATTAACAAAAGTTTTACCTTTCACCTTTTTATTATAAGCTCTGGACACTCTTTCCTTTTGCCTTTTTATCATTTCCAGCGCTCGAAGTCTGTCTTCGTCCAAATCTACCAACTCATTCATCATTAGCTCCCAGTATACGTTGGGAGGAATGTCTGCTTGTCTTTGTATCCTTACTGATTGCAAACATATCTCAATTGGAAGTAATGCGTCATGTCCAAACGTCAACTGGAAAGGAGTTGTATTCGTAGCTTCTTTTGGAGATGTTCGACAAGCCCAAAGTGCTTGATCTAAAGTCTTATGCCAATTCTTGGGTCTCTTTCCTACATGCTTCTTGATAAGGCCAATTATTATTTTGTTTGCTGCTTCAACCTGTCCATTTGCTTGGGCATAATAAGGTGTAGAAGTCAATAACTTGAAACCTATTTCTCTGGCAAAATCTTGCATTTTTCGTCCAGTAAAGACTGATCCCTGATCAGTTGTTATACTTTCTGGGATTCCAAATCTATATATAATGTGTTTCTGAATAAACTCAATCACCGCCTCTTGATCCACATTTGCCAGTGGTATTGCTTCAACCCATTTTGTGAAATAGTCTATTCCTACCAAAATGTATCTTTGCCCTTTGGATGACTTGGGGTGAATCTCTCCAATCAAATCTAGTGCCCATCCCCTGAAAGGCCATGGTTTTACTATTGTACTTAGTTCGTTTGCTGGAGCGTGTTGGATACCTGCATGTTCTTGGCACTCTTGGCACCCTTTCGCGAACTCTATGCAATCCTTTAACATCGAAGGCCAATACATCCCATAACGAAACAAGAGCCATTTCATTTTGTGCCCTGCTTGATGTGCCCCACATGCTCCACTATGTACGTTCGACAGAGCCAAGTATGCTTCTGCTTCTCCCAAGAATTTCAACAATACCCCTTCAGGAGTTTTCTTGAACAATTCGTTTCCCATCAGAAAATATGACAGGGCTCTATACTTGATTTTTCTGTCTGTATCCGTCGAAGGATTTTTCAGATAGTTAATAATTGGATTCCTCCAGTCTGTGTCAGCCAATGAATCTATATTTAGTACCTCGAATTGTTCTTTATTGGCATAACCCAATTGTGAATCTTCCAGATCACTTGGCGAAAGTTTTAGTAAACATTGCTCTTCCTCTTACTTCAATCAACTCTTCCAACTTTTCTTTTGATACTTTATATCCCGAAGCTAATTGAGCCAAGTCGTTTGCTTCCTGGTTATTCACCCTTGGTACATGTTTTAATTCCACGTATTTGAATTTCTTGAGCAACCTATTTGTGATGATAAAATACATGATCAAATTCTCTTTGATGCACTTGTACTCCTTTGTCAATTGTTTGATGACCAATTCGGAGTCTCCTTTAATTTCGACTCTGGTTGCCCCCAATTCTAACAAAGCCTCAAGTCCAGCAATTAAAGCCTCGTATTCAGCTTCATTATTGGAGCATGATGGACCTTCGATTTTATACTTGAGCTTTGTTGGAATTCCATCAGGAGAAATTATCAACATTCCAATACCAGTTCCCTCTCTATGCGTTGAACCATCGAAATATAACTTCCAAGGTTTCAAATCTACACAATGCTGATGATTCTCAACCACCGCATGGTCAACAATGAAGTCTGACACAATCTGACCTTTCATTGCCTTGAGAGGCTGAAATATTAATGAATATTCAGTAAGGGCTAAAGCCCATTTGCCAATTCGACTATGTAGTATTGGCTTAGATAACATATGTTTAATAACATCATAATGAGATGAAACGTAAACATCAACCGGCTTTATATAATACTTGAGTTTGATACAGGAGAAATACAAACAAAGGCAGAGTTTTTCTATATCAGTATATCTAGTCTCTGCATCATTGAGTACTCTACTTAAATAATAAATGGCTCTTTCGATGCCATTCTCATCCTCCTGGGCAAGCATGCTGCCTATTGTTTTATCTGATGCTGAAATATACAGGCGCATGTGCTTCTTCCCATTTGGGGGAGATAGAATTGGTGGACAAGTCAAGTATTGCTTTATCTGATCGAAAGCTTCTTGATGTTCGGCACGCCATTCGAATTTCCCTTGCTTAAGCCGAAGTAGAGGTGAGAAAGCTTGCGTGCGTCCACTTAAGTTAGAGATAAATCTTCTCAAGAAATTTATCTTACCCAATAATGATTGTAATTCTTTCTTCGTGGAGGGAGACTTGGTCTCCATAATGGCTTTTGTCTTGTTTTGGTTGATTTCTATCCCTTTTTTGTGGACTACGAAACCCAAGAAATCGCCTGCCTGCACAAAGAAAGCACATTTAAGGGGGTTCATCTTTAAGCCATATTTCCTCATTCTTTCGAATGATTGGCTCAGATGATCGAGATGACTCATACCCGAGGTAGATTTTACCACAATGTCATCTATATACACTTGCATGAATGTTTCTATGAAGTCGTGAAATATAGAATTCATTGCTCTTTGATAAGTTGCCCCTGCGTTTTTTAAACCAAAAGGCATCACAACCCATTCGTAAGTGCCTATTGCTCCTGGGCAACGAAATGCTGTCTTGGATACATCATCTTCTGCTATAAAAATTTGATTGTATCCCGAATATCCATCCAACATGCTCAAATACTCAAAACCTGCGGCCGAGTCTACTAGCATTTCTGCTATAGGCATGGGATACTCGTCTTTCGGTGTAGCTGCATTAAGGTCGCGAAAGTCTATGCATACTCTTAATGAGCCATTCTTTTTAATTACAGGTACTATATTAGCAATCCACTCAACATACCTTGTAGTTCGAATAAATTTGCACCGTAAGAGTCTTTCGACCTCTGCTTTAATCTTCGAGTGAATCTCTGGCGCGAATCTTCTGGGAGTTTGTTTTATTGGCTTCTTCCCTTCTTTTATTGGTAATTTCAATTCGACTAAGTCTCTTTCGAGACCAGGCATCTCATCATAATCCCAAGCAAAACAATCTCTATTGTCTTTCAACATTTTGATGACCGTTGCTTTCAATTATGGTTCTAGTTTCGCGCTGATATACGTTATTCTCTTTTGGTCATTATCTCCAAGATTGACTTCTTCAAGTGGATCTTGGGCCAACATCTTTATGTTCGATGCCATCGGGTCTTTTTCAAATCCCAACGGTTATTCGTCGTATATTGCATCTAACCTTTGACTTGGTTCTTCTCCTATGATCTCTTCAACTGGACCCGTATCTTCAAGGAGTTCGAAACTCGTACGTATTTCCAATTCTGATACTCCTTCTTTGGTTAGGCCTGTATCTATCTTTGTATTTGATAGTTCGGCTTCGAGAGCCGTTTTTCTTTTGTTCTCGGCCACATAGGCCGAAATCTTTTCGAAGAACGCAGACTCAGACATGATTAATGTCATCGTCCCAGCCCGTTGGCCGTACTGCTGGATAATTCTCCGATGGTGCTGGATATGGTGGACCATCCATGATCTCCCTATCCCATTGGAATCCATTTGGGTGTAAAGTCAAATAGTACATTGCATTTTTGTTTGGGGTATACATCTCTTCAGCAGCATGACAAGGGCCTATGTTTGCCAAGTTCCTGTCGAAGTTGTTTTTGTTCACCTGGTTGACCTCAGCCATGTAATAACTCTGATCACCTTCGATGTTCTCCACTATACCATCTTCTCTCCAAATTGTCACCCTCTGATGCATGGTTGAGGGTACAGCCGCTACTCCATGAATCCATTCCCTACCAAGCAAAAGGTTGTAGTTTGCTTTTGCTGGTATAACCATGAACATGGTTGGCCTGGTAACTGAGCCTACTGTCAAATTGACTTGAACAACTCCCAGAGTTTGTCCTATTTTGCCTTCGTAGTTAGATAAAACCATGTTATGTGGCCTTATATCCGTATCGAACATACCAATTCTTTTTAGCATGTATTGAGGCATTAGGTTCACTGCTGCTCCCCCATCAACTAGGACTTTATTTATGCCCACGTTCTCAATCTTAGCCCTGATATAGAGTGGCTTCAAATGATTTCGCATACCCTCATCAGGCCTTTCGAAGAAAGCACTATGTTCTTCTACTGCACCGTTATTCAGCACATAGTAACACACGGGTCTGTGTTTTGCCATTTCTTCGATATCAGCCTCTTCACAGTCTTCTACTTCAGTTTCCTGATTAAACTCGTGAGGGAGTACCGAAACAACATTGCAATTCAAGTTTATAGATGACACTCCATCAGAGTCAAAATCATTTGTCATTCTATCCTCTTCTTTCCAAGAATTCGAACGCATCTTGTCTTCTTCATCCAAGAGTTTTTCAGCTTCGAATAGTCTGCGTTCCACCGGAGGTTTGTTCGACTTTGCCCCCTGGTATGGGACTTGGTTGCTACTAGAATCTCCAACTTCTCTTGGCCTGTATTCCTTCTGAGCCTTTTTTATTCTCTGATGCCTTCTCCACTGGGACCGAGACATAGGATTTTTTCCTTTATAATTCTCCAATCGATACGCCTCTCGATTTGATCTTTGAAATTGTTTCCTATATGCCATTGCAGTTCTACCACCTTGGTCTCAACTTCGCCATTTGTTGGTTCTTGCATCAGCTTGTACCCACCTATCCCTGGGTGCATTTGCAGGAACTTTGAACGTCACCCTTCGAGTCCTAGGATGTGGGCTATCAGGCCTCTTTGTTGGAGTCCAAATGTCGAAACCGTACAGGTTGGGACGCAACCCCTGAGTTTCTTGACTCATGTAGCAATACACACGTTCGAATGATCGTGCTAGCATTTCTTCATAGACTGCCCCACATCTTGGGCAGAGAGCAACTTCAGTGTTTTCTTTGTGGCATCTGACCAAAAATCCTACCAAGCTTTCCTCCATCTTTGGGTACAGTTGTAGTAGGGGATTTGGCTCTCTTCCTGGGTGTTCCCACCTTTCGCGTCGAACCCTTTCGAAGTTGGCTTCGACCCTTCGATTCAGCATGATCGAACACCTTGGACACATCCATTGCTTACCACCATTTCTCTCGTGGCAATTCCAGAGATATTCTTTGAGGCTTTCGGTTCTTGGAGGAACTTCAAGGTCCCCATTTTTCCTCGTCAGCCATGTCTCTAGTTCGCCAAATTCAGACACTGGTCATCTGGCGCTAACCATGTTAACCGCTGCTGGAGGGACTTCAGAGATCTGGATTTTCTGGAGTTTCATCCTGAGGTCTTCAGTGGCCTCGCTGTTTTCTTCCCTCGAGGCTTCAGTTATTTCTGCCATGGAAGATTCTTCAACATCAGTATTGAAGATTATGTCACTATTTAGGCTTTCAGTAGCCTGTTTTCCATTGAACATTGCTTTAGTCTCCACAACCTTGATTTCAGAAACCTCCACCATGTTGATATCTTCTACCTCGCAGAGGCTGGCGTCAGCAATGTTTAGAGGATTGGTATCGACCCTCATATGACTCTTGGTCTTGTCAGCAAACTTCAACCTTCCATCATTGAGAGCATTTTGAATTAGATCCCTGAAAAGAAAACATTGAGAAGTTTTATGGCCTAAAAACCCATGATATTTACAAAAACCTCTTTTCTTCCGTTGTTCCAACGGAGGAATCTTTGAATTTGGAGGTAGTATCATTTGGCCATCTTTTACCAATAAATCAAATATTTCATCACACTTGGTAATGTCGAATGTATAAGTTTTCTTAGGGAACCTATCATTCTTATCGTTTTCTACTGGATTTTTTCCATTGGCAGGATTTAGCAGTTTGCAAGCATAAGGTGGCGCTTCTTTCAATTCAGCCAAGTCTATTTCGACTTCTTCAGGGCTATATGAGTCATCGAAAGACTCATTCTCAGCATCCTTGGCTTCGACGTATGCCACTCTTTCTTTCTTATAACTTTTATTTGCCCTAGCTTTTTCTGCCTTCAGGCGTTCGACTTGTCGAACCCTATCTGCTAATTGGGCCATGTCCCTAAGGTATTGGGTATCTAGTTTCTTTCTTATTGAATAATCTAGACCACCTGCAGCCATTTCAACAAGTTCATGCTCTGGGACTGTTGTAAAACACCTTGATTTCAACAGACGGAACCTATTTAAATAATCATCAATTGTTTCTGTGAATTTTCTTTTAACACTGGCCAATTCTTTCAAACTTATCTTAGTTTGGCCCATGTAGAATTGCTCATGGAAAAGTCTTTCCAAGTATGCCCATGCATCTATCGAATTTGGTGGCAAAGTAGTAAACCAAATGAAGGCATTTTTTGTCAGTGAACTAGGGAAATATTTGATCCTTAAATCCTCGTTTCCCGCTAAGTCTCCTGCTTCCGTCAAATATCTAGCAATATGTTCCACCGTTGACTCGTTCGTTTCGCCTGAAAATTTTGTAAATTTGGGTACCTTAGTGCCCCTAGGCAATTCTGTTTGCATGATATAATCTGATATGGGGGATGTATAGTTTGGACGTCTAAGTCCAGTACTAAGGCCATTGTTGGCCATAACCCTTTCTATCATGGCAGTTAAGTTATTTTCTGTAGCCAGATTTTCTCTTCTGACTCTTTGAACAATCTCATCTGGGTGTTCGTTCCTACCCACAATCCTTAATCTGGGTTGCTCCTCCTCCGTTTCTTGTCGGACGGGGACAGTTCTTTGATTTGAAGCTTCTAAGTTAATTATTGGAGTTCCTTCGAACACCTCTGTTCTTCGTGAGGGGCCTACATCCCTAGTAGCCGTCCTAGATGATGGAGCTATGTCTTGTACACGTTCTAAAATGGGCCTCTCTTCTTGATTCGAAGGCTGTTTGTCTTTCCTTTTAGGTGGCGTTACTCCCATGAATTCTGCCATTCGATTCATCTGAGATGATATCTTTTGGAAGGTCTCCATGTTTTCTCTATTCGTAGTAGTAACATTTGCCATTAGTGGGCTTAAAACTGAAGTCAATTCTCTGGCCAAAACCCCTACCATATCATGGTTGCTTGCGTCCATTTCTTGTCGAAATGCTGCTTGGTTATTTGTGGTAAAGTGAGGCATCTGGGTAGAGAAACCAGTGTTATGTGCACTTCGACCCACTGAACTAACATTTGGTGAAAATGTCGCATTGTTAGTTGGGGCATATATATGTCCTGCCCCTCGTACGCCTGTTCCATATGGGTATGGCATTCCGTATGGATTATTTGGTCTCCATTCGAAAGCGGAGTTCGTGCCTTGACCAAATGAATTGTTTGCAGCATTTGTCGAGGCAAACAATACGTCCTCTGCGCTTGTGGATGAGGGTGCGGTTGTCGACACTGAAACTGGAACAGTCCCTGAAGGTGCTGTATTATTTTCAGGCATAGTCTGGGAATTATCTGCAGGTCTCGATCCATTTGGATCCGTTGCATCTCGTGCTTCTTGAGTAGAAGTCGAATTTGCCGCTCCTGATCCTGAACCGTGTGGGGGATCTTGATTACCCCCTGCACTGGCCGTAACGACCATTTTCCTGTTGTACCTTCGTTTGGGAATCGGTTGTGCACTGTTCTTTAATTTACCGTTCCTAAGGTTCATACAAGATCTTGATATTGTCTAGACAAAAATAAAGCAATTGATTAAAACAATCTGCTTGACACTGTCCCACCGGGCGTGCCAATTTGTTTACGGTGATTTCCGGTAAACAACCGCTAGTCTTCCAAACTATAATAAATATGATTTGGTTACTTGCAGGATCGACTAGATTGATCCTAGGACACATAGTCAAGAAGATTGTTATCAATGTTTGTTCGAACCATATTCATTATTTGTCTTCTTCAATAAACGTTGTTCGATTAACAGGACAAATAGTCTTGACAATCACTTTGTTACATATAAATGTGACTCCAACGAAGTGACATGATATAAAAATTAAAAGGACAATTGAAACGTAAAGAATCTTAAACTGTAGAAATATAAAAGACTTTGAAAGTAAATAACATGAAAGTAATTCGAAAGTAAATGACGTTAAAGTAAAGATGCAGAAGCGTAAATGGCAAGAAGTAAACGAAATGCAGTAATTCTGAAAGATAAAAACAAAAAAGATAATACACATGTATTAAAATGGTGGTGTCATACGTACATTTTCTCAGCGAACTCTTTCTCTTAACGCTTGATACTTGAGTAAATATGTGAGTGATTTGTACAAAATGAACACACAGAATCCTAACACTAAGACTCCTATTTATACTAGTTTCGACCTTAACGGCCCTACACTAATCTGCTGCCACGTTTCTCATCAGAACTTCCAGCGAAGCCATCTGTTGTTGAACGGTTACGAAACCGTCTTCGAATTTCAAATCTTCCCGCCTGAGTCCATCTTCGACGCGTGGCAGTGTATTAAACAAACACTAAAACACGCTAAGTAGTAATACTTGAATACATATTCTATAAATTTTGTCTAAGTCCCGAAGACATATGCTTTCATTAATCTTTCAACGTTCACTTATCTTCATCGAACTTAGAAGTCTTTATTTTTCAAAGCATGACCATCAGTAGCCATTCTTTTACTTTTTAAGGGATGGCCATCAGTAACCATCTTTCCTTCGATTCTCAACTCCTTCGAAGGATAAACAACATAAAACGAAATCTTCAGCTAACACTCTGTCGAACTGTCGAACCAAGAAGCTACCTTTCGACAATACTAGAGTTCGATCCAATATCTCACAGAACAGATGTTGATATGATGAAGGAGAGGTTTTTGAAATTGTTGCTTGGTGAAGATATGTCAGGTTCAGGAAAAGGGGTTTGCACTGCTTTGGCAATCTCTAATGCTATTACAAATCTTTGTGGTATGTTTACTGAAATAGATCCATATTGTAATCGAGAAACTGTTTGGTTTGTTTAACTTGTCAAATGCTTCAAAATTCAAACTTTTTTTGGTATAAGTTTAAGAGTGTTTTGTTTCACACTAAGAATAGCTAAAAGTGATTCTAGAATCATATTATGGTTTAACTCACTTTTATATGAATGTATCCAAACAAAAACCTTTTCACATTTAAATCACTTTTACAAAATCTAATAAAAAAATTGTTTTGTCATGTAGAACCAAACACTCCCTAAATTGTATGATTTATTCGATTCATTTTGAGCTTTATGATTATGTAGCTACTGCATTTGGGCAACTATGGAGACTAGAACCCCTACCTTGCAATAAGAAAGAAATGTGGCAGAGAGAGATGTAATGGTTTGTTAGCATTAGTGATTATATTGTTGAATTAATACCTTATTGGCAAACATTTCCCGATGGAAAGAAACTCGAGGTAAAGTTGGATTGCGTTTTAACTTGAAAGTATTTCTTATAGGTTTCTTTTTATGATGTTAATTTGGTGAAGAAATAACAATGGATCAGTATGATTCTAGAATAAGATGACTCATTTAGTTCTGCTAGGACCCATGATTTGGCATTTAAGTCAATCAAAGTTTTTGAAGGGTGTGAGGTGGCAAGAAATTTAGTATGTTAGATAATTAGTTAGAAATGTAGTTGAACTTAGTAAATAATGTGTGATATGTTCAGGTTTATTACAAAGTTGTGATATATTTTGTTGCAATGATTTACGCTGCATATTAGAACTTGTGATATTTTTTTAAGTGTTTATCTGTTATGAAAATTTATTATGTTAAATAGTGTCTGGGTAGAAAATTATGAAGCCAATGACGGAGCCAGTCGAAACTTACCCAGACTTTATAATTTTTCTGGCTCCGCCACTGGACGTGCGGTATTTTACGCATCATAAAACTTTTTTTAGTTGTGGTTATCTTTTCTTAGGGTCTATGATAGTCGAATAAGATCACAGGCGGTTTCAAGGCCCGGCTACCCTGGCAATTGCCCAGGCTCCGACCCAAATTCATTTGGTAAAAAATAAAAAAATAAGGTAAAAATTAAATGAAAAAAATTAAAGAAAGGACAATAAATTGAAAGGGCAAAATAATTGATAGGTTAAAAATTAAAAGGGCAAAAAAAAAAAATAGGTAACAGAAACAAAAGAAGTGTAGAGCTTCCCTCACCACAGCAACACCGTAAAAACGTGAAGTTTCCGCATTCGACGCCGGCGACTACACCGTTCTTTTCCGACTACCACACTCCCCCTTTGTTTTAGTTAGATTTTACTTCAACTGTTTGTAGTAGCAGATAAAAACTGTTTGTAGTATATTACCTTCTTCGATTTACACCGGCTAGACTAGCAGTAGCAGAGAAGAAGAAAAAAGTTTGGATATGTATGGGTTTGTCTTTACAATGTTCAATATTTTTTTATGCTATTTAGAAGTACCAGTGCTATTTAGAAGTACCAGTTGACTTGCTTATAATAACATTGTAAAAATGGGTCTCACTTTTTTCATGTTTATCTAGTTTATTTAACATATCATAGAAATTATATTATAATATTTTGCATCATTCTTATAACTTTTAGTATTATGAGTAAATTTGTTTTTGAAAAACATTTACACTTTATAACATATTTTGTCATTGTGTTTATCTTATAATAAGATAAAACGGGTGATTTGGTGATGAATTTATTGAATAACTATAATTTATAAAATAGTCGTGATATATATATATATATATATATATATATATATATATATATATATATATATATATATATATAGGGCCGGTCCTTTGAATTTAAGTGCCTTGGGCGAATCAAATGAGTGGTGCCCCTATAATTTTTTTTAACCATAAATACATAAGGATAAAAAAAATTAGATAAAAGTACATTTTTATTTGACATTATGCAAAAAGAATACAAGTATGAATCTTTGAATCATTGTTTATACTACATGAAAACATAAATCACTATAAAGAGACTTATTCTTCTTTTTCTCCTTCTTCTTGATCCGATCTTTTTTCCTATAAAAAAATTGACCAAACTTTTAAAATTCTTTAAATATCATCCTCTAGCATTTTTTGTTGCAAAATCATTAATAATTTATTCATAATCAATGTTCTTCAAAAATTATTTTCAACTAAAATCAACGCAAGACTATTTAAATCTATCTCGTGGTATAGTATATCTCAAATAAGATTTTAATAATTTTTAATTTAGAAAAACTTCTTTCGGCAGATGTAACACTGATAGAAATAGACAATATTATTCTATACACTATGCATGCAATAGAAAAACAATTAAAAGTCTTTAAAAAAATCAGTATCATATAGCTTGATTTTGATTCAGTTGTTAAAACTTCTAGAATAACTTTCAATTCGTCATGTTTTAAACAAGTTTCTAGATGTTTATAACATGCGTTCAAGTCCCTATCAGATAATGATCTAAGTCTTTCAATACTAAACAAGAATCCAAAAATATTTTCATATGTGCTATACTGCTAAAATCTTTTATCAAGTGAGTCAATTGTTTGATCTACAATATATAAGAAATAGTGATTTCGAAAAGACTCTTTAGCAGACTCTAGATTCAGTTGTGTGGGTTTAGATGAATTTTCATCAGTGTTGTTTTCTACGAATTTGACGTTTTTGAATACACACACATTCAATCTCCATTTCATTCTCAATCTTTTCAGTACTAGCCTTAACATTTACAAATCCAGATTCTCTTTTAATATATATAGATGTTAAAAAAATATTTTTTTGGTGCCCCTAAGATTATGGGGCCCTGGGCTCCCGCCCCGCGAGCCCGTGCTCAGGGCCACCCCTATATATATATATATATATATATATATATATATATATATATATATATATATATATATATATATATATATATATATATATATATATATATATATATATATATATATATATATATATATATATATATATATATATATATATATATATATATAAAAGAAGATTCATTGTAGTTTTAAAACGGGATTGACCACATGAAAGGGCAAAGGATTCGAAGAGAGCATTTAATCCTTTTTATCATAACATTTGTTAACCGTAAGTTTAATTAATTACTCACCATATGTGATTTTTGTTGGCATGGAATTTATAATAATGAGCTTCAGCAACAACAACAACCCCATGATTAACCTCAATAACATCAGAAGGCAAGGAACTATTCCCAAATGGATGATGCCTTGAACCTTTTCATGCAAGTAACAGAAGACAACCTCAAAAATATTTTGTGCAAAAAAAAAACTTCTAAAAAGAATATGAAGTTTCAATCAAGAATTTGGAAATACTACTCAGCCAGCTCTCCAACCATCTCTATTAATTCTACCAACAACTATGAATGGAATATAGTGGATAATCCCTAAATAGTGAGAGATGTTATTTTATAAATTCGAGAAAGAATAAATTTTCTAAAATGGAAAGTATCATGTTTTACCAGAAGAAGTCAGGTAGCTAGTGTTATATTTGTAAAGTGTCCCAGAAAAGGGTGATCCCATAGTTTACGTCAAGTGTGACATCATCATGGCAACATCCCCACAAAACATAAAGGCTTGCCCTCATGCAGATGAAATGAAGATTATCAATACATCCTATTAGTTATAGGAGAAGGAGTCATACCACAGCTCTCTAAAGAGTAGGTGGTCAATAGTCCTCCCTTTTCATATGGGAATCATTGCAGTCTCTAAGTGTCTCCTCTAACAAGGGAAAGAAAATAACTAATACTCTTATTCCTAAGCACCAAACCTAATAAAAATTCTTTCACCTCATATGAGCTGTTCTCTTAAAATCACCACAAAACCACATCACATGACTTCTTGCCACCACGAACAAGTCCTAATTGTGGTACCTTGTTTTGCAAGTGATATGCTTTAACCAGGACAACAATTTTTAATGATGACAACTAATTTCTTCTGACAAGTCATGCATAAGCCATTAAGTGGATAAAGATACAAACCTAAAGCATTAGGTTGATGGACTTGACTATCCGATGATAGAAATCAAATGGAATACAACTCAAGTCTCATCCCAAGTGAGCTCAAGCAAGTGTCTATAAAAGAAATCATCTGAAAAAGTCTTGAAGTGCAAGAAAAGCCCTAATTTAATTAGTCTGAGTGAATACTTTGTAAAGCATAAGTGTGTTCTCGTAAAAGTGCGTGGCTAAATCACGCACACACAAAAACATCTTTTTAAACTGATTTTTCTCAAGAAAATATTTTCAAAAATGTCAAGAAGTTGTGTCTGATGAGTTTTAGAAGTTGTCAGAATAGCTCTGACATTTTTTTCTTTGCCAATCCATTGACATATTAACGTAAGCGATTGGCTCAGTTCAAAATTGAGCTCTAAGCGATTAGGACATCATCTTAATGATGTGAAATATCTAGATACATTTTCTTTCCTATTTTGAACTTATAATCGATTAAAGGTATCTGATTTATTTCCTTTTTGAGTCAACCTTTAGCCTATAAATAGAGGTTCATTCCCTCATTTCAAATCATCAAGAACTGTATTTTGATACTTCTCACTCTCACTCTCTCTTTCTCTCTCTAGATTTTTCTTTTACTTTCTCTCACAAATATTTTAGATGAAGTACTATTTGAGAAAGTCCTATTTGCAAGTGAGAAGTTGTAATCTTGGAAGGGTAGATTTCTAAGTTCACCAAAAAACTTTTGTTTATACCTTAGTTGAATATTATATCCATTTAGGGATTTTTTGTTTGTTTGTTTGAATTTGAAGCTAAACTAGAAAAAGCTTTGGTTTTGATATTGTGTGATCAAACACTAGTTTAGGTTCGATATCAGCCTAATATTAAAAACTCATGTTTTTAGTTAGCCCGTGGTAAAACCAAGTTTAGGTTAAAGCTTAGCCTGGTATTAAAAGCTTGGATAATGTTTTATATTAGCTCACTATTAAAATATCTCAATTATTGGTTAGCACGTGATAAAACCAAAGTTTAAGGTTCGTGAGCTTAACTCTTGATAAAAGCTTGCAAAGTTTGTTTAGAAGCTTGAAGACTAACAACTTTAAGTTTATTTTTTCTGGAAAGAGGACTAACCGCTTCGATCTACTGTGTATAGAGGACACTAGCCGCTTTGATCAGCCATATGGAAGGAAAGACTTAAACCCCTCTATTCCTAGTCTTAGTTGTTTGGTTGGAAGTCAACCATTTTCCTTGTATAAGGGTGTTTGTGAGTATTGCCTACTAAAAGCTCTCAAAGTTTATTGGATATTATCAAGATCAATTCTAGGGGACATGGCTAAGTGATTTTTTACTGAACCTGTATAGTTCCTAGTGTTCTTATCTTCCCATTAGCTCTTTACTTTTCGTAATTTATATTCTGCAATTTATTTTTACGTTGATAAAAATTTTAAAATAGATTTTTAAAAAAAGAAATATATAACAATGTATCTAGATGATAGTAAAATTTACTATGTTCATCGTTGTAAAAACTCCATGGAAATGTGGGATGCTCTTGAAATGATAAATGGAGTTTTCCGATTATCAAACAACAGAAGATCAACTCACAGGGCGAAGAAGGTAAAGATACCACTCGTGGATGTTTTTCAATGTTTAGAAATATCAAAAATTATATCGGGAATCATGTCACTTACAAATGTGAAAACAAGCTTTATTCATTATCTTATGTTTTGATGAAGACAATGAATCTAGCTTAAAATGCATAATCAAAGAAGGAAAAAACTCATAAGTCTCAAGAAATGGATTATGTCAAAAGCTTGGTACTCAAGTAATCTTCAAAGACTTTCGACAAGGATGATTTGATCTCGAGAAAAAGATTAAAATTGAAATTATACTGTGTATATCACTTAATGGGCTCGAAACATTATGCATAATTCATATCCAAACATCCTTGCATCTTTTAAAATAATTTGGAAAAGAACTATGATGTACAAGCTATATTTAACATTTTTCAAACAGCTATTATTAGTTACATAAAACCCGTAACCGGTTACAGGCACGAAAATTGCTTTTATTTTGTTAAAGGTTACAACTATAATCGGTTACACCATTATGGTAATCGGTTACCACTAAACCGGTCATACATTTTCAAAACTCTTTCGGAATCCAACATTTTTTAAACTTCATTCATTAATCATAGCAATGCTTCATGATTTTGTACTGTTCCCAGAAGTAGCATTTCAAATATAAATAGCTATTATTTTGAAATTCAAATTCACCTCTTCCAATCAAAGTGTTTCGAGTCAGAACTTTGTGAAACATTCTGGACAATTTTTTAAAGTATCATTGAAAGCTTCATATTCAGTTTTTAGCACTTAAAGTCTTATACATTGTGAATTATAAATTTAGAAGGGAAGATCAATTCTACATAATTGATTAAAGTGCAAAAACTTCATATCTTTTTCAAATTATGTTTTTGATCACAAAGTGTTTAGTGATCATTGTGTTGTATTAGAAATTATTGTTCTTTCTATTCAAAGTGTAAAACCATAAGGTGGTATGTCTTTATGTTTGTGTTAGATAGTTAAGAAAGTCTGGTGGATAAACTGTTACGTATCTAACATTGTGAAATCTCTCACGGGTGTTAATGGCCTAGAGTTCTCTTGTTTAGAAAGGGGAAAAGGATATATCTTAGTGTTCTTTATTTTTCTGCTTTTATTGTCTACACTTTAACATTCATAACGGTCCTAGAAAAATAAGAATAACATTGCCATTGCTCATAATCGAGAAAAATAAAAAATACTGGATAATCAAATTCACTCTCTCCCCTTTTGATTACTTTCCATACTTACATTTGGCATCAGAGCATGTTATAGATAACATGTTCCTAAAGATCCATAAATAGTTTCCACAAATTCAGTTTTTAGAGACGGTGGTAGCAACAATAAGCGTCATTTGTTTTGTGGTGAATATTATGAGTTTTGGAAGATCCGCATGCGAGCACATCTTGAAGCACGAGGAGATGAAATTTGGGATGTTGTATAAAATGGTTTGTTAGTTCTCACAAGTGTTGTCAATGGCGTTAGTTTAGAAAAGATCAAAAGTTTGTGGTCCTATGATGATAAGGAAAAAGTTCTTAATGACAATAAATTAAATAATCTACTTAAAGCAGCCCTAAGCATGGATGAATTCTTCAGTGTTTATAAATGTAGAATAAGGAAGGAAATATGGGATACGTTAGAAGTCATTCGTGAAGGAACTTCAGAACTGAAAAGATCAAAACTAGACACATTATCTCAAGAATATGAGTTGTTCAGAATACTACCCGAAGAATCAATTCTTGACTTGCAGAAAATATTATCTCATTTGACGAATCACTTTGCGGCACTTGGTAAGACTTGCTTTATCGATGAACTTAATCTTAAAGTACTTAGATATTTAACTAGGGCATGGAGTAATCGAAAGTGATGGCGATATCAGAAAAGAAAAGCCTATCAAAAATGATATCTGCAATATTATTTGGAAAACTTCAAGAGCATGAGATTGAACTTGGAAGACTATAAAAGCTTGATACTCAAGAGAAGAAATCCAAGAGTATTGCTTTAAAAGTTGATTCAAGAGAAGATTTGAAAGAAGGTGTTCCGGATGAAGATGAAAACTTCATTCTTGTAAAAAAGTTAGGCAAATTTTTTTATAATGAAAAATATTTAAACTTTGCAAAAAGGAAGAAATTTTTCAAGAAGAAGGAAGCCTCTACGTTAACCTAAAATTTTACTTGCTTTGAACGTGGAAAGCAAGTACACCTGAAAGCAGATTAACCAAAACTTACTAAGAAAAGTGGTCATAAAGGAAGAAAGGAATCAAAGTCTAAAAAGGCCTATATTGCGTAGGATGATAATGAGGTAAGTTCATCATCCGACTTGAAAAGTGAGGAATGCGTGAATCTTGCATTGATGGTATCACATCAATCTGATGATGAAGATAATGAGGTTAATAACGAAAAACTTTTTTATGATAATGATGCACAAGAAGCAATAAATGAATTATAATATATACTTCAAGTTTATATTTTATATATATATATATATATATATATATATATATATAATCAATTAAAAATAAGCGGTTATTGTATGTATTAAAACATTTCCAACTTAATAACATTATATTCATAATTTATTTTAGTACAAATGTATGTATTAAAACATTTTCAATTTTATATTTTTTTTTAGGAAAAACACATCAGTCAAACTATTACATTATAATTTTTTTTGTTGTAATTTATTAGATTACTACTACAAGATTTTGACACAATAAATAAATATATTGTCTAACTCATATTCTTAACTTTTAACTACATTTTTTGATATTCTATAACTCATTCCTTTGTTATTATGACCACTCATTTATTGTATTAATATACATTTTAACTAATAATTTGATTAGTCATTATTTGTTATTGTTCTTTCAATAATCATTGTGTATATAAATCTGTGATATTGCATTATCATTGTGTTTTACATACAAATCGTTTGTATAATGAAAATTTTGGTTTCTCTTAACTCTTATTCATATAAATGTTTAAATTCTCTTTTATATTGATACAACTTTTATTTGTCTACTATTCCAACTTTCTATCTATTTTAACTTTCAATCTAATTATCTTTTATTGGATGATTTGAATCACGAGAATATCATAAATTTTTGTTGCATCCACTACAACGAATAACACTTTTTATGACAAAGTTTTCATCTCTAACGTGCTAAAAACCAAGAGGATATGTCCTGGGAGCGCAAGAACCTCGCTTCGAATCCTCGTTTAGGTTTTTAAAACTTTGTTATCAATGAACAAAAATAGGCAACAATAGAAAAAAGAAATATTTCGTTGATAATAAAAAAAACACAACAAAGAAAACTACTAAACAAATTCAAGCTTCTCAATCCACTCAACTTCAACATTACCCCTAACTATCTCTAACTTATGGAAAAGTTCAGAAAGAACTCTTCCTTAAGGTATGAGGAAAGTCGTTTCCTCCCGAGAAGCATTTATAACTTCCTTCAAGAAGTTGAAAATGGTAAGAGGAAGATTAACTCTAATGTTATAGGTGAGGAATAACAAGAGATGCATGTCATACCAAGTAAGTGTTTCCAAATCTTTCTCTCTTGGACGGAGATTTTTCACTAGAAGTTGAAACCAAAATTTTACAATCGGAAGTAGAGAAGAAGGACTAGAGAGCTTATTTTGTTTGGCATAAATTCGGTGAAGTTTGGTTGAGTAAACATTGTTATGTTCATAGTGTTCAACACAACTACATGTCTCTTGACAATTGATTGTCATAGTGAATAAATATATTGGGTAACTCATATTCTTAACTTTTGAACTACATTTTTTTGATATTCTGTAACTCATATTATTTCATTATTATGACCACTCATTTATTGTTTTAATATAAATTTTAATTAATAATTTGATTTGTCATTATTTGTTATTGTTCTTTCAATTATCATTGTGTATATAAATTTGTGATATTGCATTATCATTGTGTTCTACATACAAATAGTTGATGGTGCTCTTCAATTTTGTATAATGAAATTTTTTATTTTCTTAACTCTTATTCCTATAAATGTTTAAATTCTCTTTCATTTGGATACAAATTTTATTTGTCTACTATTCTAACTTACTATCTATTTAACTTTCTATCAAATTATCTTTTATTGGATGATTTGAATCACGAGAATATCATAAATTTTTGTTGCATCCGCTATAACGAATAACACTTTTTATGACAAAGTTTTCATCTCCAACATGCTAAAAACGAGAGGATGTGTCTTGGGAGCTCAAGAACCTCGCTTCGAATCCCCGTTTCCGCATTTAAAACTTTGTTATCAATAAACAAGAATAGGCAATAATAGAAAAAAGAAATATTTCATTGATAATAATAAAAAACAATATAATAAAGAAAACTACTAAATAATTTCAAACTTCTCAGTCCATTCAACTTCAACATTACCCCTAACTATCTTTAACTTATGGAAAGGAACTCTTTCATAAGGTTTGAGGAAAGTCGTTTCCTCCCGAGGAGTATTTATCATTTCCTTCAAGAAGTTGAAAATGGTAAGAGGAAGATTAACTCTGGTGCTATAGATGAGGAATAACAAGAGATGTTTGTCATACCAAGTAAGTGTTTCTAGGTCTTTCTCTCTTGGACGGAGATTTTTCATTAGAAGTTGAAACCAAAATTTTGCAATCAAAAGTAGAGAAGCAGAACTAGAGAGCTTATTTTATTGGGCATAACTTCGATGAAGTTGGGTTGAGTAAACATTATTATGTTCATAGTGTTCAACACAACTTCCTGTCTCTTGACAGTTGATTGTCATAGAAATTAGTGATGTAGTAATGAAGAAATGAGAGCCATTGATATAGGACTGTATAACTTCATCATGGCCAGTTGGCACAACAGAAGCATTCATCCATAACTCTTTAACGAAATTAGTATATATGGGGCCATGAAGAATGTGAAAGTAACCATTCAACCTCTGTTTGTTAACATCTTTTCATAGTTCAAAACAATCAAAATCATTGAAATCTACATACTTTTCATTGATAACGAACAACCCATTTGCATCCATTTTTGAAACAATATGACTTTGAAACAAGAAATCAAGAAACAGAGAGTTGGTAATGTGTCGTTAAAAATACGAAAAGACTTTGAAACAATGTTTGAGAACACAACGAGACGTTTAAATAACTCAAAAGCCTCCTTGATAATCCAAAAGAGATGTTACGACTTGAATATAGCTGATCATTGATATTCTAGTGATATGATTCCAATCCATACGCGCCACGTCATTGTTTTGACCTCTCTTTTAATTGTATTTTTATTTATAAATAAATTTTCTAACCCATTGGTTTTCAAAAAAAATCGAGGGAACATTGGAACCTCTTTTTTAATTATATTTTTTATTTGTAAATAAATGTTGTAATCAGTTGGTTTTCCAAAAACCCGAGGTAACATTGGAACCTCTATTTTAATTTTACTTTTAATTTGTAAATAAATATTATAACCCGTCCTTAATCAAATCCTTATTGTCCATTTCATGACTATCAACGCTCAAGACATTCTCTTTAGTGATCCCCGTGAAACATAAATAACTTCCATTATAAAAGCGCTTGAAACTCTCTTCCACTTTAAGAATTGCAATAGTCTTTAAGAGAAAATCATTTATTTATCTAACCATTTTTTTGTTCCCCAGAATTATCAAGGATTTGAAAATCCAACATCATGAAGAGTTTATAGTTTTCAAGAATGTTTGCCATGAATAGTTCTCTACGATGGATTGTAAGAGCAAAAGATTATTTGGGTTTAAGATTTATGTTCTTAAGTATTTATATGAGCATAAATTTATTTATTTATCTAACCTTGTTTTTCATATCAGAAATAAATGCAAGTAAAAGCCATAGAGAATACCTTTTTTTTTTGTTTAGAGAATATCAAGGAATTGAAGATCCAACATATGATCTTCATGGACAATTAATTTTTTTCTGTGTAAAAAATGTAATCTTTTGGATAAACATTGTAGTTTGTAAACATATTATTTTATTAATGTTCTGTGTAAACAATGAAACAAGTTTTATTATAAAAAACTAATAATCTCTCAGTTTTCTTAATAAACCGAGATAAAAAAGGCACGAGATTTTGTAAATAATAAAAGTGAAAAAGCTGGGATTCGAACCTAGCGCTAATAAAATTAGACCATAGTGTTTTAAACACTGGGGTGATGAGTCATTACTTTTTATGACGATCTTGTTTACCTCTCTTCTAATGCAGAGGTAAAACGCATTTTGCATCTGACGTTAGATGCGTTATTTGTAGTAGTGATCATTGTTGATTGCTAGAAAGTTCTATGAAATGATCATTTATATAGTCACATAAGTAAATATCTTTAACTCTAATATATGCATCAATAAAAATCTTGTTTTATTAATATATAGTTTTTGTTAGCTTGTTACTTTATGGGTGTAATGTTTCGATTCGACAAAGATGTAAGTATTGTAGAACAAGCATAATGATTTCTCAACTTTTTTGTGATATCATTATTTGTTAGATATTGGATCGAACTCTAGTATGGTCGAAGGGTAGCTTCTTGGTTCGACAGGATTAAACATGAAGTCGAAGGTTATTCACATGCTTGTGTCGAAGATGCTAGGGTTGTTAGCATGTTAAATTAGGTTTAGTGTTTAAACCCTAATTTGTTAAGTTATCTTGTTTATTAAGTTGGCTTGTGTAATGAGCCTTGTGGAAAAAGTCCATTAGTTAGTATGTTAGGTTTTATTATAAATAGCATACTAGTCTCTCATCATTGCAACACAGCAAATCCTAATTTAGGGTGAGAGAGGTTATTTGTTATTCTTGTAAACTTGTAATCTTGTTTTCTAAGAGAAAGTAAAAGAATAGCAGTTATAACCAATTCTTGTGTTCTTCTTCTTTGTTCCTTATTCTTTCTTTGCATTATGCTTTGTTCTTGGCGTTGAATTCACAACAAATTGGTGCGGTGAGCATGGAAAAGATGCCTTCAACAAAGTATGAGATTGAAAAGTTCACCGGAGTGAACGATTTTGGTATGTGGCGCTTGAAGATGAAAGCCCTACTGGTTCAACAGGGTTGTTTGGAAGCGTTGAAGGGTGCGGCGGCTATAGACGTTGCGTTAACCGAAAGAGAGAAGACAACCATGATCGAGAACGCACACAGCGCAATTTTGTTGAGCCTTGGTGATAAGGTTCTTTGACAGGTATCAAAGGAGACGACGACATAAGGGTTATGGGTGAAACTTGAAAGTTTGTACATGACCAAATCGCTGGTAAATCGACTCTACCTGAAGCAATCTTTATATTCATTCAAGATAATTGAAGACAAAGTGTTGGCTGAGCAGTTGGATATGTTCAACAAGCTGATTCTTGATCTTGAAAATATTGATGTGAAGATCGATGATGAAGATCAAGCGTTGTTACTATTGTGCGCTTTGCCTCGATCACATGCTCCCTTCAAAGAAAATCTCCTGTATGACCTTTGAAGAAGTTCAATCATCCCTGTATTCTAAGGACTTGAACGAACGAAAGGAGCATAAATCTTCAATTGTTAGTGAAGGTTTGGCCTTTAAAGGAAAATTCTTGCGTAAGTATGGTAAGTTCGACAAGAAGAAGGGCAAAAGCCAGTCGAAGTCTTACAGTGGCGAAGCCATTTGGCATTCGATGCTATCATTGTAAGAAGGAGGGTCACACAAGAAAGGTGTTCCCTGAACGCCTGAAATATCATGGAGGTAAGGATAATGGCAATGCAGCCATTGTTCAAGATGATTTCAAATCATCTGATGTCCTTGTGGTTTCGAGCAGTGACTCTAGGAAGGAGTGGATTATCGATTCAGGTTGCAATTGGCACATGAATCCAAACAAAGACTTGTTCGAGGAATTATGTGATCAAGATAGTGGATCAGTATTGTTGGGAAACAACAAAGCTTGCAAGATTGCTGATGTTGGATCTGTGAGATTCAAGCTCCATGATGAGTCAATAAGGTTGTTAATAGAAGTCAATTATGTTCCTGATTTGAACAGAAATCTGCTTTCTCTTAGTGAATTCGACAAGAAAGGATATGTTTTCCAAGGGTAGAAAAGTATCCTAAGAGTCATGAAGGGGTAGAAGGAAGTTTTTGAGAGGCGTGAAGAAACAAGGCTTGTATACCCTTGAGGATGAAGTTGTAAGTGGTTCGACAAATGTTGCATCCACGAAACCTTTGTCGAAGATAGAAATCTGGCACATGAGATTGGGCCATGTCAGTGAAAGGGGTCTGGTCGAATTAGGGAAACAAAATCTGCTTGGTGGAGACAAAGTCGAAAAGTTGAAATTTTGTGAACCCTGTGTACTTGGAAAATCTTGCATAGTGAAATTCAACAAAGGCAAACAAAGAACACATGGATCCCTTGATTATATCCATGCTGATCTTTGGGGGCCTGCAAGGTGTCCATCACATTCAGGAGCAAGGTATTTTCTATCCATAGTTGATGATTATTCCAGGAAGTTATGAGTATTCATCCAGAAGACTAAGGATGAAACTTTTGAGAATTTCAAAAGTTGGAAGACTCTGGTCGAAAATCAAACTGGCAAGAAGGTTAAGAGGTTGAGAACCGATAATGGCCTTGAATTTTGAAATGAGGCGTTCGACAGTTTTTGTGTTGTCTCTGGTATTGCAAGACATAGAACTACTGCAGGTACTCCACAACAAAATGGTTTGGCTGAAAGGTTTAATCGAACTATTTTGGAGAGAGTCGGATGAATGTTGACTAGTGCTGGATTAAAGAAGGTGTTTTGGGCTGAGGCCGTTTCGACAGCAACATATCTGATAAACAGATGTTCTTCGACAGTGTTAGATATGAAGACATCTGAAGAAGTTTGGTCGGTACATCCACCAGATCTCCATAAACTGAGAGTATTTGGATGCGTAGCCTATGCTCACAATAGGCAAAACAAGGTCGAACCTAGAGCTCTGAAATGCATGTTTATGGGATACCCTTAAGGAGTCAAAGCTTATAGGCTATGGTGCCTAGAGCCAATTCACAAGAGGTGTATCACCAGTCGAGATGTAGTTTTCAATGAAGCTGAGATGGATTTCAAGAAAAATGATGATGATGATGATGATGGTCGAAGTGCAAAAGAGCTGGAACAGGTAGAGATTCCTGTTGAGAGGGAGCAAGTTAATGCTGAATTGCATATTCCAGATGAAGTCGAAGAAGAAGCAAAAGATGTTGAGGAAGTTGAGGAAACTTTCGATGACTACCTATTGTCAAGAGATAGGTCGAGAAGAGTCATCAAACCACCTCAGAGACTTGGGTATGCAGCTCTTATAGCTTATGCCTTAATCTCTGCAAGTGAGGTTCTAGACGAAGAACCTAGAGACTATAAGGAAGTTATGAGGAGTTGAAATAAGACTGAATGGCTGAAGGCCATGAATGATTAGATGAAATCTCTTCATGATAATCACACCTGGGAACTGATAAAGAAATCTGCTGGGGCAAGGTTAGTCAGCTGTAAATGGATTTTCAAAGTTAAGGAATGAATTGAAGGAGTGACGTCAAAAAGATACAAGGCAAGGTTCGTTGCAAGGGGTTTCACTCAGAAAGAAGGTGTCGACTTCAATGATGTGTTTTCTCATATTGTGAAGCATAGGTCCATTCGAATGTTGCTTGCCATGGTGGCACAGTTCGACCTTGAACTGGAACAAATGGATGTGAAGACTGCGTTCCTGTATGGTGATCTAGATGAAACGATCCTGATGAGCCAACCTGAAGGATATGTCGAATAGGGGAAGGAAGATTATGTGTGCAAGCTAAAGAGATTCTTATATGGGCTGAAACAATCTCCTCGATAGTGGAATAGGAGAGCTTAGTATGATCGAAGGTTAGCTTCTTGGTTCGACAGGATTAAGCATGAAGTCAAAGGTTGTTCACATGGTTGTGTCGAAGATGTTGGGGTTGTTAGCATGTTAAATTAGGTTTAGTGTTTAAACCTTAATTTGTTAAGTTAGCTTGTTTATTAAGTTGGCTTGTGTAATGGGTCTTGTGGAAAAGTCCATTAGTTAGTATGTTAGGTTTTATTATAAATAGCATACTAGTCTCTCATCATTGCAACACAACAAGTCCTAATTTAGGGTGAGAGAGGTTATTTGTTATTCTTGTAAACTTGTAATCTTGTTTTCTAAGAGAAAGTAAAAGAATAGCAGTTATAACCGATTTTTGTGTTCTTCTTCCTTGTTCCTTATTCTTTCTTTGCATTATACTTTGTTCTTGGCGTTGAATTCACAACACTCTTTTCTTTAAAATATCTCCTCTAATATCACATGCTCATACCAGGATAAAACTCCTTTTATTTTTTAATTTTGTTGAGAATATATGTTATTGTTTTTTTAATACATACAAACTATTAAATTAATATTAATTCATATTATTATATTTTAAATTAGGCTAAATATCCTTTTTAGTCCCTTAACTATAGCTCGTAATTCTAATTGGTCTGTAATTTCTTTTTGTTGGCGAGTTAACCTCATTTTATGTGTAATTGTTAAGTGCCAAAATGTAGTTATTTTGTGTTTGTAAATAGTGGCACTTATCGATACTTTTTGTTAATACCGTTCGAATAATACCCCATTTTGTGTATAAATACGTATACTTTGTGAATAGATGTATTTTCATATAATTTTATACTTTTTGATAGTTTTCTATTCATTTTGTAGGTATTGAGGCGTATTTGGAGCATGAGCAATAACATGTCGAAGACACGGCTTCAAACGCGTGTTTTTGAGCAACGAAACCAACTCGTCAACGAATAAAGCTCAAAAACAAAGAATAATAAATCACCAATTTGGTTGATATGTTGTCATTTTTAGATGGGAAATTGAATAAGCTTTCCAACGCTTCAAACCGGACGCAAATCGGAGTTACGGTTCTCAAGTTACGTCATTTTTACTAAAAGCTGTTTTTTCATGACAACAGGTTGGGCGCGATGCGCGCTCCTGTGTGCGACGCGCGCTGTACAGAACTCAAAATTGCATAAATAGGAGAAAATCAGATTTTTTATGTTATGTTTTAGGCATTTTTGAACCCCAACTCATCCTAGGTTATTTTTGGGTAGATTTAGCTTGGAAACACCATTGGAGCTTGTAATCGGATGATCTGGAGTCGAAGCTTCTTTGCTCATGATTGACACCGCGGAAGATTTGGTTTTCTTCTTTTTATCTTCTATTTGTATTTCTCTTTTGGTGAGTTTGTATGTAAATACTCTAAACCCATGGATGTTTGTTACTCTTTCTACTAGTTGTATAAAGTTTACTTTACAAATCTTAATCGGTGTTTTCTTGACCTTTTTGCTTAAATGTTTTGGATTTGTGTTGTTGTAGAAATAGACATCACAAATCTTGATTAGGGGGATATCTGTTAGATTTTTATTCTAGGCATAGGATTGGGGTTAACATCCACATAATATCAGAGTTTAATGTCTCTGTGTTGTTCGATCGGTTGAGACATCGTCGAAAGAGCGATATAGTTGAACTCTCTCGGTGTTGCAGAAATGGACATTGATGTGTGGGATATGTGGTGATTCTGATGAGTATTGTAGATTGAGTACGGCAGAGTGATAAATCTAAGTTTGTGAGGATTAGTTTAGATTCAAACCAGATAATCTATTCTCTATCAAGAATGAATTCTTTTGTGTTCATAAGTTAAATTTCCGCATTTACCGTCTAAACCCATTTTAACCCAAACTCATAACTAAGATTCTGTCGAACGGCGATTCAGTAGCACTAATCTCTGTGGACACGATAAAATTTTGGTTTCAAATTTTTTTTACATTTTTTAATGTTTCAATTGAACCTGCTTTTGTGAAGAACAAAAAAACCGAAAGTAAGGGATTGTTTTACGAAATCAAAATTGAAAGAAAAGGATTGTTTTTTATGGAATAAAAATCGAAAGAAAGGAATTATTTTACTAAATCAAACTCGAAAGAAAGGGATTATTGTGTTTCTGGATTTGAGAAACAACACTTTATGTTCATAGATGATTTAGATGTGAAAAAAAAAATTAGAAACAAAATTTCACATGCAAATACTTAAAGATTCAAATATGAAATTTCCAAGAGAACCGTTTTTAATTTATGGGTTTAACTTAAAGATTCAAATATGAAATTTCTGAGTTTTTCTACTTTGAAGACCAAGAACCCAAAAAAACCCAGAAAAATATAGATTTGAATATGAGAAACAAGAATTGGGAAAAAAAAGAAAAGAAGTTATAAATCTAAAGCTCAACTATTGTGAGAATCCTGAAATGTAACGAGAGGCTTTTGTTTTGTTCAAGGAACAACGATTGTAGAAAACTTGTTAGAAATTGAGAATATTCAAAGCTTCAATGAAGGTAGTGCCACATCTGTCAAAAAGATGAAGATTTATGTATCAAACCCAACAAACCCCATAATTAAATTTTAGTGACCGAGTATACCGTTTCTAAATGGGTCACAAACTTTTTAATGTTACATGTCATCTGCCACGTAAGCGAAAGTTAACGTTGTTACTGACATTTGAACGGAAAGGACTAATATGATACCGTTTACAGAGTTAAGGGACCAAAATGGTCTTTTTAAAAGTTAAGAGACCAAAATGGACTCCGAGTTATAGTTAAAGAACTAAAAAGGGTATTTATCCTTTAAATTATTGATTTAAACTACAATGCATATTTCTATAATAGTTATTATTAATAATTTAATAAATGTTTCTCGTACATCGTGCTGGTGGATATATATATATATATATATATATATATATATATATATATATATATATAATTCTACAACTTCTTCTATCATAATTTCCCGCCAAAATTTTTTAATCATATTTTCTAGAAATTATCACAATTAAATTATTAAAAACTTTCAATGGAAAAAAAATTCAATACTCATGTTTCTAATTAATACACCTTTTCAATTATTTCAATTATTATTATTATTATTATTATTATTATTATTATTATTATTATTATTATTATTATTAATGTGTTGAAATTTTGGTTATAGTATCATCATCATATCATACTAAATTATAATCCTACAACTTCTTCCCACCAAAATTTTTCCGCCAAGACCAAAATTTTTCCGCCAAGTTTTCCACCAATAACAATTCATCAATAAATAATAATAATAATAATAATAATAATAATAATAATAATAATAATAATAATAATTGTATCTTTATTTTATTTTTGTTAAAAAAATTCTAATAATTAATGTCTAATCAATTGAAGACAGACGTTCCAAATAAAAAATGCCCACTAACTCTATCAATTAATAAAGAACCCATTAATAAATGTCTCATTCACTTATTTTTTTTATATATTAATATTAATATTAATAACAATATTATTATTTTAATTAATTATAATTAATTAATTATAATTAATTAATTAAAATAATAAAAGAGAGTGATTTATTTAAAATAACACCAACCTCAATATTTTCAATTATTTAATTAAATAAAAAGTTTTAAAACTATCCAACACTACTCCCACTAACTCAAACCTATAATCTCCACATAGTTTCTCCATACCAACAATCTTATAACATTCCACTATTTTATACATATTTACAACAACATATTATTTGTCTATTTTCAATTTTTTTTTCTTCTATAAGGTAAGTTTCTTTCTATCAGTTTTCATAATTGTTGTGTTTTTCTTTCATTTTCTTGATTTCTTAGAAGGTACAATATTTTTGCATGCATCAATATGTTATAGATGGAGTTTTTTTTTCTTTTTTTTCTTTTCTACGTTTAAACTTAAATTTTATTTTCATTTTGATTTTGTTTTTGCAGGTATAAACATGTCATGTATGAAAGAAGGGTCAAATTTCAAGAAAAAATTCTATTTTTGCATGTATCAACATATCATGGATGAAATTTTTTCTTTAATTTTTTGTTCTATTTTTTAGCTATAAGGATGAAATAAATGCACATGAAATTATAGTATTCTTCAATTATGTTGTTCATTTCATTTTAATTTTGTTAGTTTTTTGTATTATTACATATTTTTACTTTTATTATTTGTTTTTAATTTTTTCACTTATATTTTCTTTTAATTTTGTATGTAGATACTAATATGTGGTTGTTTTTATTTTCGTAGATATACACATATCATGGATGGAAGAATCATACTATTTGGAGGTCAATGATGATTTGAGGTTCATGATTTAATACATATTTTTTTCTTTCAACGATGGTTTCAGGTTTGAGATTTCATATATAATTTCTTCTTTTATTTTTGAGGTCCGTGATGGTTTTAGATTTTCGATGTAAACCATTTTTTTAGCAAAGATCATTGTTGCATTTTTTATCATACACAAATTTTAATTTTATGTTATAGTTACTGGGTCTGTTTGGTAAAAATAACGGTTGACTTAATAAGCTAGTTGATAGCATATAGCTTATGACTGATGGCTGATGGCTTATAGCTTATAGCGGATGATTGAGATTGATAGCTTATAAGTTAATTGAAGTGTTTGGTAAAATTAACGGTTCAATTAACTTATAAATATAAAATGACATAAAAGATCCTTAATATTTATTTATTTTATTTTAAATTAAAATAAATTATAAGGGTTAAAAATGGATATTAATGTAAATAATAAAGATAAAAAAGTAAAAAAAAATAATAAGCTATAAGACATAAGCTAAAACCTATTTGAAATAGTGTCTGAAAAATAAGCTATAAGCTAGTAAAATAAACTATAAGCTCATGATGAAAAGACTGTTATCAAACGGGTCTAAATTATCATATGAGCTTATAAGTCATAAGACATAAGCTATAAGCTTGAAAACATGTCTTACCAAACAGAGCCACTATCCTATTTTTTTTTCATTTTATTTATATGTTTTTATGATAATTTTGTTTTTATCTTATAATCACTCTTTAGAATAAGCTTTTATCAACAAAATTATCCTTTTATTTATATAAATAAAAAATCATCTTTATATAATAGTTATTTAAATTATTAATATTTTTTCGTTGTTTTTATGTTTCAAATAAAAATTATTTATTATTAATTATTTAAATAAACCTGTGCATAGCACGGGTGTACCGACTAGTTTACACTATAACCTAATTAATTCATATTTTCTTTAACTTCCCATTCATCCCATTAACTTCTGTCATACCCTAATTTTTGACCCCCCTGAGATGACATATCTTTAGGATTTTCATCAAGTCAAAGCAAGTACCCAGAGCAACCTGACATTCAATCGAGGGTGTTCAAAGACAAGAAAACTCAGGCAAAGGAACAATCAATAGGAGGATTAGTCTCTAACACAATCATGAGACTCAAGAGCTTCATTATTTCACCTATGATTGATTAAGACACTGTTAAGTGCCAAAATGTAGTTATTTTGTATATATGTTTTGTTGCACTTATCGATACTTTTTGTTAATACCGTTTGAATAATACCCCGTTTTGTGCATAAATACGTATACTTTGTGAATAGATATATTTTCATACACTTTTATACTTTTTGATAGTTTTTCACTCTTTTTGTAGGTATTCTTGTGTATTTGGAGCATGAGCAATAAAGTGTCGAAGACACGGCTTCAAAGGCGCGATTTTGAGCGACGGAATCAATTCATTCGGTGGCTAAGGCTCAAAATGAGGATGATAAAAATCATCAATTGGACTGCCATTTATTCATTGTTAGATAGGAAATTGAATAAGCTTTCCAACGCTTCGAACCGGACGCAAATCGGAGTTACGGTTCTCAAGTTACGCCATTTTTACTAAAAGCTGTTTTTTCAAGTCAGCGAGTTGGCCGCGATGCGCGCTCCTGCGCGCGACGCGCGCTGGACAGATCTGAAAATTTCATAAATAGGCGAAAATCAGATTTTTTAGGTGATGTTTTGGGTATTTTTGAACCCCAACTCATCCTAGGTCATTTTTGGGTAGATTTGGCTTGGAAACACCATTGGAGCTTGCAATCGGATGATCGGAGGTCGAATTTCTCATCGATCGGAGTTGACAAACCAAGAAATGTTTGGTTCCTCTTCTTCTCTTCTCTTTGTATTTCTCTTTTGGTGAGTTTGTATGTAAATACTCTAAACCCATGGATGTTTTTTACTCTTTGTACTAGTTGTATAATATATTTGCTTTACAAATCTTAATGGGTATTTTCTTGATCTTTTTGCTTGAATGCTATGGATTTGTGTTGTTGTAGAAATAGACATCACAAATTTTGATTAGGGGGATATCTGTTAGCTTTTGATTCTAGACATAGGATTGGGGTTAACATCCACATAATATCCGAGTTTAATGCTTTTGTGTTGTTCGATCGGTGGAGACATCGTCGAAAGAGCAATATAGTTGAAATCTGTCGGTTTTGCAGAAATGGACATTGATGTGAGGGATATGTGGTGATTCTGATGAGTATTGTAGATTGAGTACGGCGGAGTGATAAATCTAAGTGTGTGAGGAGTAGTTTAGATTCAAGCCAGATAAGCTATTCTCTATCAAGAATGAATTTAGTTTATGTTCAAATGTTATATTTTTACTTGTTTGCTTAAAACCCATTTTAACCCAAACTCAAGAACTAAGAATCCGTCGAATGGCGATTCGGTAGCACCAATCTCTGTGGACACGATAAATCCCGGATAAATATTTCCAAAAACTTTTGTTGCTTGCCGCTTTACCGCTCCAACAGACACCCAGTCATCTAAGCACAGAATTACTCAGATCCACAGACTAGGGTTTTGAGCCTTATCAAGGACTAAAATCAGGGATCACCTTTGGGAAACCATAAAAAGCCCCAGGGGATCATTCAAAGACATCAATCATCTTCAAATAACTCATATGACAAGATCCACTGGACATTACACCTCAATTCAAAGTCTACAGTCATCATTCTCATCTGGTCGACAATTAGGGTTTTTGACCTAATTCCCCAAGATAGTTGACTTTTTAATCAGGGCATGAATCCAAAACTCAAGACATGATTCAAGAGTCTCTACTACCTCAATATAATCCATTTACATCATTCATTTGAGGAAAAGATCTTGTTCCTACACAAAAGCCCAAAAATTCACTTTGTCAGGAAAAGTCAACTGTGTGGGATCATCATTGACTTTTAAGGTTTTTGGTCAAAAAATGACTTTCAAAGATCAATATCATCAATATATGGATGTCAAAGTCATTTGACCAAAGAAATTCAAAGAAATTCATCAAGGAGCAAAAAGTCGGGAATTAGGGTTTTTGAGGGCATGGTGAGAACTCAAAATTTCACCTACACAACTCAAAAAACTTCCAACATGAAAGTTGTAGATCTTGCAAAATAAAACAACATCTTACAAAGGAACTTTTTTCAAAAGATCAACCATTTAAGGGTTTTGAAAATTTTGAAGTTTTAGGTCATAAACACTTAGAAAATTTTCTAAGTGTTTTAACCTAGTTTTCATCCAACTTTGGGCTCATTTTTCACAAATTTCCCAAATGATTCTGAAGAAGACATAAACTAATGATTTGAAGTAGATGTTTAGGGCTTTCCAAATTGTGTTCAACCTTCTCCAAATTCAATTTGAGCTAAGAGTTATGCTTGTTCAAAGTTGGCCTCATGAAGTAAAATTATAGGTCATGCATCATTTTTGAACTTTGAAATTTTGTGCACATGACCTCAATTATGGATGCTACACGACCCATAACATATCTGAAACAATGCCATGCATTCATTTTCACCATGCCATGATAATTGAGGAAGATTCCTAAAACAAGAACATGTGATTATGTAATGATTACATTTGTGAATTTATGGCAAATTGATGAATCACCCAAGGAATCTTCTCACCAACCAATTAGAGCTCACTTTGCATCTGAAATGTTCCCTAAGATCAGATAGAATTAATGGATGGGGGAGCTGGCTCGAAAATGCAATGATCACACTTGGATATTCTTTGAAATTTCTTCATGGCTAAGAAACCAAACTTGCTTCACTAAGCAAGCTCACTCTCTCAATCAGTACTGAACCAATTGCCTATAAATAGAGGCCTCATTCTCATTCAAAAAACACACCAAAGCAACAGAATTCTTGCTTTCTCTCTTCTTTCTCCATACTTAAGGTTTTCAAAGGTTCTTTGGCAAGAAGACTCGGATTCTTCAAACCAAAGCTCTTCCTTTGGAATTAAGTATTCAAACACATTAGGGGAGTCATTTAGAGGTGATTCAGACCTCTGAAACACTTCTGTAAGTGAGGAATCATCATCTTCACCTCTCACTTGGAGCTGTTGCAGTTGGGGTCGAGCAAGAGGTTCTGGGTACTTTCAGTCCAAGCCAAGCATCTCAACACCTTCCAGGAGGATCACTGAAGCTATCTGGATCGTTGCAACAACTCTGCAACACACTTTGATCAAAGCCAGATCTTCATTTTTCAGGTAAGTTTCCGAAGCTTCAAACTCTATGATTCGCGCATGATAAATTTAAAATGAAGTTACCAGTTGGTTTCTGCACCTTCATAGATCATTAGCCCTCAATCAATTCCATCAAAGCATGCATATATAGCATTTCATGTTTAATTTCAGTTTTAGGGTTCTTAGTGTTCATGCTTGCGAATTTTATGTTACACTTAGAATAAATGAAATTAAAGGACACCATCATAATCCTCGTCCAAAAACGAGCAAAATCCATGTTTACATCTTTAAGTTTGGTTGAGAAACGAAGGAGATAGCAAATTCAAAAAATCTGAAGCTTAAGGTTGAAGATGAAGATGGTGGCGCCATTTTTTGAATTTCCCAGACTTAAGTTTATTTTATTTTGAATGATGGGTGTGTTATCTACGAATTCATCGTAGTGTCCCAATGGTTACAGCGCGCGTCCAAAAGCCTTGCCTTGCCTTAGGTCTGGGGTTCGATCCCCCCCTCAGACCTTTTGTTCATTTTATTTTTCCAACTCATTTAATGCCTTGCTTTCACATATAATCATATGGGCTCTTTCCTTAAGCAGGCCACGCGCGTGGCCCAGTTGGTATTTGTTTTGTTTGGTAACCAAGAGGGCGTGAGTTCAACCCTTGGTGAGACCAAACCATATTTTTACTACTATTTTTCTTCCATTTTTTTATCAACTTTACACAATTATTTAACCTATCAAATAAATCCATTTTTACTTCATTTTTCACACACTTGTCATTTAATATATCTATTTTGTGAATAATAAAAAAACATCATAAAAATATTATTTATTTCTTATATTTTTATTAGGTTTAAAATAGTATGTTTTAAGTGTTTTCTTAAATACTTTAAATGTATATATTAATTTTGTTTTAACCTAATTATTTGTGTGAATAATTTTATGATAAAAACCTAATTGTTTAGGTCTTAATTAAGTAAAAAATATTTATTTTTACCTTAATTAAGTTGACTTTTGTCAAATTCTCAAAACTGTTTTCAATCTCTGATAAAATCAAATGATTAAGGTTTTCAAACAACAAAACCTTATATCATTTCAAATCATTTTCAAAACTGCTTTTGTAACCAGTACTATAAAGTACTGGGTCTCTAATAGAGTGTAAGTCCCAAACACCTTCTCTTCTTAGCTTGTTTTCAAAACTGTATTTTCAAAATCTTCTTTCTGTTTTCAAAACATTCTTCTGGTATTTGAAGGGCATTATTCCCGGTGAAACTCTTCAGATACCTATGTGACCTTTGTCCATCTTCACTTCTTCTGTTTTCAAAAACCATTAACTGTTTATCATATATACATTCAACTGTTATCCACCAATTACTGTTGAGGCTCTGTACATACTTCTTCAAAGGCCTCCACTCCATCCAGGTTAGGCTTTACAAGCTTTCAATTTACAGTCTTTATTTAAATTACTGTCAAATATAAACTGTACATATATTAGTTTAGAACTACGTTTGAGTATAAACCTTAGGACAGTTAAACTATATATATATATATATTATAGGAATATGACCTAGGATTGAGAATGTCTTCCCGGTGAAGGCTCTTTCCTAATTAGAGATCTGTAGTTCAAACCCCCAAGATGAATTATTCCCGGTGAAACATCTTGGCAAAAACCTTAGAATCCAAAAATATAGGACATATCCACCCAAAGAGGAATTATTCCCGGTGAAACCTCTTACCCATTTGCTTAGAGCCAAAATAAGTTCAAAACTACATAGCTTTCTCTTGTGCTATAACAAGGACCCTCGATTAGCCTCCTCTTGGGCTTTGTACAAGGACCCACAGGCTTCTTAAAAGCATTTCCAGCTTCCTCTTGAGCTTGTATACAAGGACCCATCAGGTTTCTTATAAACATAGGAACAGGTCTTTAGTTACCTTTTAGCCTACCCTGGTGAGTTTCTTCCAATTTAAACCAGACTTTAAACAAGCTAAGTTTGTCTCAATTTTGCATTGAGTACACCTTTTGGAATGAGAGACATGGACAGTCTCTGTCACCCTTATCCTCATCAATCTTCCTTAGCAGAGTCTAGGATCTATGTTTATTTTCTCCTCAGCATGTGTCAGCCTTCATCTTGGGCTTTAAACAAGAAGTCTCCACTAGATAATCTTTCTGCCAATCATTTCAATAAAACCCCTGGAAAGGGTTAGCCTCCAAACATTCCTTCATTTTAACAAAAACCCCTGGAAAGGGTTAGCCTCCAAACATTCCTTTATTTTAACAAAAACCCCTAGAAAGGGTTAGCTTCCAAATCAATCCATCATTTCAATAACAAACCCCTGGAAAGGGTTAGCCTCCAACATCAGTCTTTCAAAACCAAATATTCATTCTCTTAGGAGATAATTTCCCCAAAAGAGTCAAAACCCCTGGAAAGGGTCAGCCTCCAAAAAACATGATAAAACCAGTCTTCTAACAGACAAATTCACCAGCTGAGTCAAAATCCCGGGAAAGGGTTAGCTTCCAAAGAAAAACAGTCTTTTAATAAATAAAATCTCCTCAGTAGAGTCAAAACCAACAAAAACAATTAGCCTCAACCTTGGGCTTTATACAAGGCACCAAACAATAAAACTCCCCTGTCAAGAGTCAGCCTCAACCTTGGGCATTGTACAAGGCAGATAATAGAGTCTCCCCAGTGAGTTCTTCATCATTCAGTAGCCACAACCTTGGGCTTTGTACAAGGCAGATAAACCATATTTTCATGTGTCAAAGATTCCTAACACCTAGGATCTTTTCCCCATAGAGTCATCCATACTCAGTTTATTTAAGAGTCTGCCACAACCTTGGGCTTTGTACAAGGCAGAAAATAATGTTTTCCCTAGCTAGAGTCAGCCACAACCTTGGGCTTTGTACAAGGCACATAAAATAGAGTCATTCATTCAATTATCCTCAGCAATCAGCCACAACCTTGGGCTTTGTACAAGGCACACAAATAGAGTCTCCCTAAGTAGAGTCAGCCTCAATTCTGGGCTTTGTACAAAACACAAAAATACCCTGTAATTAATCCTCAATGGAGTCATCTCCCAGAGTCAATAATAATTAATTAATTAATCCAAAAGCCTCAAGCTTGGGCCTCATACAAGCCAGCTAAAGTCAAATCTTTCATATAGTAAACAGACATAGCTTTTCTCTATAGAGAGATATTTTTACTACTCTACCACATTCAAACAAACATTTCAATTTCAATCAAAGTCTCCCATTTAGGACTGAAAGACATGCTCTGGCACATCCCCAGACTTGTACACTTTCCCTAATTTGGACGAGTATCTTTCTTTCATTTAAGAGGCATCTGACTGGCATACTTGCACACACAAGTAAGGTCCCCCTCTTGAATGAAATGAATTCAGTTATTCTGTCACTCTTTTAAATGTTTGTGGTAGAATAGTACAAATACCTCTCTGTAAAGATGATTTCATGTCTCTTTACTGTAAACAGAGATTTAATTCCAAGCTTCAACCTTGAGCTTCAAGCAAGGCACCAAAAACAATTAATTTCCCTAGTTAGTTCCCCGAACTACATTAAGCTCTGACTTCCACTAGGGATATGTAGGCATGAGGTTCACAAGGAATCTCAGCGAGCTAATAAAATACCAAAAATAGTCAGTCTGTCTATCTGTCTGTCTTTCTTTAATCAATTCAATTCTCTCTCCTAATACAAAGGAGAAACTTTCCCAATCATTAGCAGCAAACACAATCACAATGACACAGAGAAGGTTCCTGTAGAGTACTACAAATATGTAGGGTGTTTAAACACTTCCCTATGTATAACCGACCCCCCGGACTCCAGAATTTCTAGTCTAGGTGAATCCCCACACTTAGCAAACTCCTAGGGTTTAGTTGAGATCTTTTTTTCCCTTTCCTACTCGTAGGACCAATAAGAAAGTTCGTGTGTTATCGTAGGAAGAACTGAAACAAAATTCATCCCACCACGGGCGCATTCTCCTTCCAAATTTCGCGTGAAGGGTTTAGCGTGCCTTCCTCCCAAGTGAAACGGGGAGGTAAAGAAAACGACATCCACAGAAAAATGGCGACTCTGCTGGGGATATAAGTGTTAAAAACCTTGGTTTTTCATCCAAACCAATGGTTGACCTGTTGCTGGTCCAGCCCCAATGAGGAATTAGGGATGCCAAATTCCCCCTCAAACAAGAGAGGTCCTGCCTAACCTCTGTGTCATTTCATGTGATTGTTGCATATATATTTGTTTACTTTGTTTATTCTGTATCGGGAAAGGGCTTGATTCCCCCTTGTGGTGAGAAATCCTATACCCGGATTTGAGTGCAACATAAGATAGGATGGAGGATGTCTTCCCGGTGAAGGCCCTCTAATCTTGGTTTCCAAGTCTACTCTTGGGATTTGCCTGACTGGTTGTGATTAACTGCGCCACTGCATTCCGAGACTGATTTGTACCAGGAGGACCTAGAAACACATTAACCCCACTTAAAGCCTTTTTTTTAGGACGTAGAGCGGTGATTACGGAAGTAATTGTCACGCAGATACTACACTCAGAGAAAACTCTCTTATAGATACCAATCAACGTATCTTTAAGGTTGAGCAAAAACTCTGAGACCCCTAGAACCCGTTCTACAGGTACAAAAATCCTTAACCTTAGTTTACCATTGGGGCGAGGTTTGCGTTTTGACTTCATGACCACTATACCCTTCAACGCCATGTTTGTTTAAAAACTCTTGTGTGTGCATTCATACATTCATGCATCATTCATTAATAAACAACTAAAAACAAAAAGAGTCTTTTTCGAGTCGTTTTTCAAGGAAACTAAATAACGAACGTTTGAACTTCATAGAAAGAGAGAAACGGAGAAAGGACTTAAGGATCTATACCATGGATTATGGGAGAAAGAGAGCTAGGAAATACACCTTCAAGATTCCCCAGGTCGAGGAACTGGGAAAGCTCGAAAAACTGGTGGTCAACCCCCAGGCTTTCAAGGAGAAGTATGGAAAACTTCTGCCTTTGCTCAATACCAACATTGTGGATGGGATCCTTCCCACATTGGTGCAGTTTTACGATCCAACGTATCACTGCTTCACCTTTCCAGATTATCAGCTCATGCCTACGTTAGAGGAGTACTCTCGTCTGATTGGAATACCCGTGTACGCGCAAGATCCGTACTCCGGTTTGGAAAAGAATCCTGACGACATTATCATCACTGCAACTACTCCTTTGAACGTAGTCGACATCAGAACTCATATGGTGAGTAGAGGAGGAATTCAAGGATTGCCCTCCAAATTCCTGTTTGATCAAGCTCGATACTTCGTCAGCATCCAAGATATGAGCGCTTTTGAGGAAATCTTGGCTTTGCTTATCTACGGATTGTTTTTGTTCCCTAACATTAACGATTTCGTCGACATCAACGCAATTAAGATCTTCTTAATTGGAAATCCAGTTCCAACTTTTCTTGCGGATGCTTATCACTCTGTGCATTCAAGAAACCTGCAGCGAGGAGGATTAATCACATGCTGCGTACCGTTGTTATACGAATGGTTCGTTTCACACCTACCGAAGTCTAGCACTTTCTGGAACATGAGGGATGGCCTTTATTGGTCACAGAAAATCATGTCTCTCACTCATACAGACATTGATTGGTGTAGTCCTGACAACGACGAAACCAAGATCATCTTCAGTTGTGGAAATTTTCCCAACATACCCCTTATTGGAACTAAGGGAGGAATCAGTTACAATCCAGCTTTAGCCCGTCGTCAATACGGCTATCCCATGAAAAATATACCAAGTAACATCCAATTGGAGGGTCTGTTCTTCAAGAACATCGACGATCATGGAAACATGCTGAAGAAGGAAATTGTCCAAGCCTGGCGTCTTGTTCACAGCAAAGGGAGAAGATTGTTAGGAAAACATCTTTGCATCTCCCTGGATCCTTACCTTCAATGGGTACGCGTCAGAGCATTCAAGCTCAGGATGCCATATCAACATCAAGAACCTATTCCCCTAAGGGAACCAATTTACCTTTTCTCCACCGATGTTGAAAAACTGCAAGCAGCATTAAACAAGGTATGCCAAGAAAGGAATGCTTGGAGGAACAAGTATCGAATCGTCAACACAGAAAACGTTGAGATTCAAAACATCCTAAGAAGGAAGAATGAGTTACTTGAAGTACTCGATCGACAAGTGACACAATCGTCACTTTCTCATCATATCCCTCCTGCTTCCTGGATCATCGATCAGCTCACGTCAGAGAACGCTCAGCTCAAGAAACAGAAGAAGATGTTAGAACGTGAAGTCGGCTCATCATCAAAGTTTTAGAGTCCTTTCTCTCAGTTTCTCTGTATTTCCCTTTTCAAAATGTGTAAAAAACGGCGTTTTCGCTTAATTAATAAAAGTTTGATGTTTCATAACGTAATTATGGTGTTTCCTTGAAAAATAATAACTTAATTGCATATCATACATCGCTTTAGTCGTACGCACTGACACGAGAATTGTCGCGGATCTAATAGTCACTTTCCTTTCTCCAGAAAGAGAGGAGGAGAAGGAGGTGAACCAAGACTTTCAAGCTGTCTCATCCATACAACACTCGTTCAAGTCGCAAGAAAAGAATGGAAGACTTTGAGCAAGAGAATGAAGAACTCAGAGAAGAGATTAATACTCTCAAAGGTACTGTTGAAAGACTCAATAGTATGGTAGAAGCCCTGGTAGTTGCGCAGAATCGACCAACGCCAGAAGAACCACAAAGGACTGTGGTTTCCGAGATTGTTTCTACTCCCATTCCTCAGTATACCATGCCGCCTGATCGACCTTGGGGCATGCCGTATAACTTTACTCCAGAAGGGTACATACCTCCAGCTTCTGAAGCTCCAAAAGTCACCATGGATATGCGTCCACCGGAGGGTTACAAACCTCTGGAAATTGAAGTTCCAAGAGCAACGACAATGGGTTTCACACAACAGAATGCTGAGACTCCAAGATCTGCTGTCATGGCTTCTCCACAGCCCATTATGCATACTTTTCCCCCGCAAGGCGGACAAGTATATCATCACGCTCCAAGTGAGGATGCTGGCGTGTATGAAAGATTGGACGAGTTCCAAGAACAGTTTCTGCAAATGCAGAAGGAACTCAAGACCCTCCGAGGACAAGATCTATTTGGAAAGAATGCTGCAGACCTCTGTCTGGTTCCAAATGTTAAGATTCCTCACAAATTCAAAGTACCAGAATTCGAGAAGTATAAAGGGAATTCATGCCCACAAAGTCATCTTGTGATGTACGCTCGAAGAATGTCAACTCAGACTGATAATCAACAATTGCTCATTCATTATTTTCAAGACAGCCTGACTGGTGCTGCACTCAAATGGTACATGAACTTGGACAGTTCAGAGATTCGTACTTTTCGAGACCTCGGAGAGGCCTTCGTCAAACAGTATAAGTACAATCTGGATATGGCTCCCGACAGAGATCAACTCCGGGCCATGACTCAAAAGGATAGAGAAAGCTTCAAGGAATACGCTCAGAGATGGCGTGAAGTTGCTGCTCAAATTTGTCCACCACTCACTACGCCGTTCAAGGGCTTTAAAAGCGCTTTTATTGGCCTTTAACAGCGCTTTAAAGCGCTGCCAAAGCCAGCGCTGCTATAGGCTACGAAAGCGCTTTTAAAAGCGCTCTGGTAGGCCCCCCCTATAAGAGCGCTTTTCTGGAAAAAGCGCTCTTGTAGGCCCCCCTTTAAGAGCGCTTTTCAGGAAAAAGCGCTCTGGTAGGCACCCCTATAAGAGCGCTTTTTTCAAAAGCGCTTTCGTATGTTGCGTTTTTTTTTTTTATGCTTTTTATTATTTCTAAACCTGCACTTTTTGGCAGCAATATTTTAGAACCTGTAATTTACTTTTTTTGGCAGTATTTTTTCATGAACCTATAATTTATCATTTCAAATCGATATATACCATTATAATCGATATCAATTATATACAAAAAAAGTATTATATTATATACCATTAATGTAAATCAAAATACATATATACATATTTCTAAACCAAAACAACTAAACCAATTCACATATTTCTAAACCAAAACAACTAAATGGGAAACAACTTCCGAGTTCTTATGCAACCAATGTACGCTTCCTGTATTATCTGGAGCTATGTTGTATTGATGCTTTAGTGGAGAACCAGTAGTCACCTGAGCTATGTTGTATTGTGTCACAGAATATGAATCAAATAACTGTACCCCGAACGATCCTGCCACAGAAGACGACTTCGGGGTACATTACTTGATTCATATTCTGTGGAACATAATCGGAAGGGGCACATTGTGTTCTATCCTTTACCAATCCATCCACTGTTTGAAGCTCAACCTACAATAGAAAAACGTGATTATTTACACAACATTCACATTAAACTTAGAAGTAAACTTTGAAGCTCAACCTACAATAGAAAAACGTAATTAGTGTTGGAGCTAAAGGTGCAGAACCTTTGCCTTGACATTTTAAAATAGTCCTTGACATTCATAATGACAAATCTACAATGACTAATTTGATTGAGAATATTCAAATTTAGAGATGATTTCACAAACTAGCCTACAATTTCACAAACTACATAAGCAATTCGATCTATTCGATTCCATTTTCACAAACCTTTTCCTTCTTGTATGGCTTTCTCTAGGGCCTCGAGCTGAACCAATCTATCCTCCATAGCCTGAAAAAACCATCAAAAAAGGCCAAACACTAAAACAATATGTTCAACAGAAAATATAACCAACAAAACACAAATCAGAAACCAACCAACCGGGGTTTTGTTAACCGCAAATAGAATCTGCCCTAACTCAGATTTTAATTCCGAAAAGAATTCCTCGTTTAATCTGCATAACAAAACACTCCATCACAACAGAATACAAGTACAATACAAATCACATTCACTCAGAAAAGTACTACGATACGAACCGAGGTCTCATTCTGGCAATCTCAAATTCAAAATCCTGAGCTTCATTGTCAAGTAAGTATTCAATCAGCTCTTTTGGAGTTTCAGGAAATTTACGTGACTGAGCAAATAAAAAATTAACAAACTTCAGTTACTAAATAATATATAAATGATCACTTTTCAGATTCCTTATATCAAAAAAGGCCAAACACTAAAATAATTGAGTATGAACCATTATACCAAAACAACAAATTATGAGAAGCAAAAGCTGAGCCAACATCACAAAAACCCTAAAAAAAATTTCAAACATCATCATCATCCAAATACACAAAACCTTCAGAAATCGTTTGAAGAAAAAAAGAAAGAACATTGTTCATCATATTCATCAAGCATCAAACCTAGAAAAAACCCAGAAATTGTTGAAAGGGAAGAAGAGAGACTCAACGAACAAAAAACCAGAAAGATCTCACCGTAAAATCATCATCATCATCTGCTTCTGAAATCGCGTCACCATCACCAAAACCCAACAACATCATCTCCACGAAATCGGAGAAAGCTTCGAATCAGAGAGAAGAAGAGGACGAACGGATATTCACGTCAGACAAAGAGAACGAAATCGAAAGAGGGTTTAAGTCACCGGTGATTGATCGGAGAAGAAGAGGAAGACGATCAAAGGAAGAGAGAAGCCGCCACAGTTTTGTTGAAGATGAAGGGCGTCGTTCTTGTGTTGAGGAGGAAAAGAAAAGAACGTGTTTTGACCAACACAAACCCTATTTTTATTCTGTTAGTTAATTAATTTTATTTTAAAAATTTTAATTTTAAATTAGCTACGAGAGCGCTTTTCAAAAGCGCCTTTGTAACCAGCCTATACCAGCGCTTTTATAAAAGCGCTTTCTTAAGGTAGCCTATAGCAGCGCTTTTCAAAAGCGCTTTCGTAGGATCACCTATACCAGCGCTTTTTTCCCTTGTTTTTTAGTTTTGTTTTTAGTGAAACCTATAGCAGCGCTTTTTCCTAAAAGCGCTTTCGTAGTTATGCTGCTAAAAGCCAAATTTGGCGTAGTGACTTGAAGAGAAAGAAATGACAAAAATCTATCTCAAAACTTTAAGTCCATTTTACTACGGACGAATGGTTGCAAGTGCACCAAGTGACTTTACCGAGATGGTAAACATGGGTGTGCGTTTAGAAGAAGCAGTTCGAGAAGGACGCTTGAACAAAGAACCAGAATCTTTTGTTGGTCCAAGGAAGTATGGAAGTTCTTTCCAGAAGAAAAAGGATCAAGATGTCAGCAATGTCTTGCACAAAATCAAGAAGAAATTCCAACCTCAAGTTGCAACAATAACTCCGGTTGTTAACTCAGCGCCAGCTTATCAACCTCATGTCTCGCAACAACAAATTCAACAAAGGTCGCAGCAACCTCAGCAGCAGGTTCGACCTCCAAGTTACAACAATCGGGCTCCAAGGTATCCTGCCTTTGACCCCGTACCAATGCCGTATGCAGAATTGTTTCCAACATTACTGGCAAAAGGACTCATTCAGACAAGGAGTCCTCCAAATCCTACAAACAGTTCCTCACCATGGTATAAGACTGACCAATCTTGTCCCTATCATCAGGGGGCACCAGGTCACAATATTGAGAACTGTTTATCTTTCAAGATTGACGTCCAATGATTAGTGAAAAGCGGAATGCTATCCTTCAAAGATACTAATCCAAACGTCCAAGCAAATCCTTTGCCGCAGCATAAAGAAGCTTCGGTAAATCTGATAGATCAACACCCCAATGTCATTCAAATCTACGACATTCGTCAGATAGGGGAAAATCTTGTCAAGATGCACGCTAAACAAGCTGGGTATGGTCATGTACCACCTCACAACTACTTCACATGTGATATTTGTCCAAAGAATAATCAAGGATGCGTCGTAGTTCAAGCTGCATTACAAGAACAAATGGACTTAGGATGGATTCAACATCTCCGAGTCAGGACTGAACATGACATCAACATGGTTCAAAGATGTCCAGGAGAATACAAAATCTACAAAGTTGAAGACCTCGAAGGATCGGTAGTCAGGTTCCACAAAACTTTAAATGGACTTGCCTACTTTGGAACGGATTTCCATCCTTACAGTAGATGCAGAATTTGTCGAAGAAATTCACAAGGATGTTTGCGTGTTCGCAACGACATTCAAAAGCTGATGGATGACAATACCATTACTGTTCTTGCCAATAGAGAAGATGATGAAGTCTTTACCGTATCTCCTCAAATTAATCAAGTTGAACCAATGCAAGTTAAGTACGACAGCAGGAAGACAGCAATTGCTCCATTAGTCATCTACTTACCAGGTCCTGTACCGTATGAGTCCAGCAAGGCTATACCATACAAGTATAATGCTACATTCATTGAAAATGGTAAGGAAATACCATTACCATCTGTTGTCAACATTGCTGATGTTAGTCGAGTCACCAGAAGTGGACGAGTCTTCAACAGAACAACAGAAAATGTGGAGAAACCTTCGGAGGAAGTACCACATAGGCAAGACAATCATCCGACCAATGCTGTTCAAGCGAAAGAAAATGATGAGATCTTGAAGTTAATCCAGAGGAGTGAATACAACATTGTAGATCAATTACTACATACTCCGTCTAGGATTTCTGTTCTTTCCCTGCTATTGAGTTCTGAAGCTCATAGGGAAGCTCTACAGAAAGTTTTGGAACAAGCTTTCGTAGAACCAAGTGTTACTATAAGCCAATTCAACAATATCGTTGCCAACATCTCCGCGGGAACTAGCCTTAGTTTCTGTGACGAAGATCTTCCTGAAGAAGGAGTGAACCACAATCTTCCACTTCACATCTCAGTTGGCTGCATGAGTAATACACTCACAGGAGTCCTAATAGACAATGGATCCTCTCTCAACGTCATGCCTAAATCAACATTATCAAGATTATCTTTCGAAGATTACCCTCTAAGAAAAAGTCATGTCATCGTCAAAGCATTTGATGGATCAAGAAAGTCAGTTTTCGGAGAAGTAGATCTTCCCATAACTATTGGACCTCAGACGTTCAAAATCACTTTCCAGGTTATGGACATTCCAGCACAATACAGTTGTTTGCTAGGTCGCCCATGGATTCATGAGGCTGGGGCAATTACTTCAACACTTCATCAGAAACTGAAGTTCATAAGAAATGACAAATTGGTAACCGTATGTGGAGAACGAGCTCTGATCGTCAGCAACCTGTCATCATTCTCCGACATAGAACCAAAAGAAGTTGTTGGAACTAAATTCCAAGCACTTTCCTTGGACAAAGGAAAGGAGAAAGCAGCGTCTATCTCTTCATACAAAGATGAAATCCAAGTTGTAAAGGATGGTACTACCAATGGTTGGGGGCACATTAATATTCCTACCAACAACAAGAACAGAACGGGAATTGGATTCTTTCCAACATCATCAAAAGCTATCCCAGGGATTGAGGTAGTTCTCCCAATTCAAGAAACTTTCTGCAGTGGAGGTTTTCTTCAACCTGTTCAACAAACAGTCAATACCATTGGTACGGAAAACACCGATGAAGAGGAATGGTTATCCTATCTTAACAGAGCAGGATATATCTCCCTATCAGAGTCTGAATCACCTTGCTGTTATCCGACTAAGGGATCTGAAAGTAAGACTCAACCAAGCAGGGATGAAGTTACTGACAGCTTCACCACCAGAAGTCATGGTTCATCAGAAGAAGTTCCTCCTATCCCCGAAGAGACTTGGGATACATTAGGAGAACCAAGCGGAAAATTCGACTACATGGTGAAATACTCCGCTCCTGAAAGTTCAAGAATCTCTCTTGAAGATATTGTTCCAACTGGATGGAACAGTGATTTTGAGTACCTCTCTCAGCCAAAAGAGATGTATAACCCTTGCTATTCATCATCAGCATCTGGTGAAATCATCATTGAGGATTATATCCCCAAGTCACCTTCCGAGGCTACTGATTTAGAGTTCACATATCTAGTCAATGCCATCTTGGGAGAAGAGCAAGACCAAAATACAGAAGAGGATGATCTCGAAAGTGTCTCCGACAACGAGTCTCTCCATTCAGAAGATTGGAAGTTTCCTCAAAAGAAAAACCGACATACTCCACTCGGAAATGGGTATGCTCACACCGCTCAGTCTGCTGAAGTAGAAGAAGATCGTCTGAGTGTTGCAAAGACAGTGGTTGGTAAATCAAGACCTACCACAGGCCAGCTTAAGCCTAAGGTTCCAGATTACTTAGTGCACAATGGGGTTCGCCACTACTGGACAGCTGTTGAAGTTTCAACTGTTGTTCGCACTCCTAAGTAGGAACTTTCACCGTTATTTTGTCCTCTCACCATAGCCCAGGGTGAAGAGATGTTTCAGAGGGCTTTGCATTTTACTATTTCTTAGGAAAATGTCCCTCTTTGCTTCGCCCAAAGCAATAGAGTTTTGTTTTATAGGGTCTTTGTTTCAAGAAATGACTGTCAATAAATAAAAATGTCATTCTGTTCCTTCGTTTAGTTTTTCCTTTTCTCTTTTTCGGAAGTTGGTAATCCTAAAAAACACCCTAAAAAACATCAAAATATTTCATTAACTGCATACACCGAGTCTTCCCTCGTTGTCTAAATAAAACTTATCACACATATGCAGATTAATCATAAAATACCCCGTTGAAACGAACGACCGTATGACTTCTCCAAGCTTTGAGTTCCCTGTATTCGAGGCAGAGGAAGAAGAAGACGAAGAAATATCAAAGGAAATTTCACGGTTACTTCAACAAAAGGAAGAGGCCATTCAGCCATACAATGAGCCTCTGGAGATCATTAACCTTGGTTCCGATGGAAACAGAAAAGAGGTTAAGATTGGAGCTTCGCTCAGTTCAGAGATCAGAGAGAGTTTGATACAGCTGCTCAAAGAATTCTCAGATGTCTTCGCTTGGTCTTATCAAGATATGCCAGGGTTGGATACCAGTATAGTGGAGCATCACTTGCCATTAAAAGCAGAATGCCCTCCGGTCAAGCAAAAATTAAGAAGAACTCATCCGGAGATGGCCATGAAAATCAAAGAGGAAGTTCAAAAGCAGATCAACGCAGGTTTCCTCGTCACTTCAGAATACCCTCAGTGGTTAGCTAACATTGTTCCCGTTCCTAAGAAAGACGGAAAAGTCCGCATGTGCGTCGACTACAGAGATTTGAACAAAGCTAGCCCTAATGATGATTTTCCTTTACCACATATTGATATGTTGGTAGACAGTACAGCAAAATCCAAAGTTTTCTCATTCATGGACGGATTTTCAGGATACAACCAAATCAAAATGGCACCTGAAGACATGGAAAAAACAGCTTTCATCACCCCCTGGGGCACGTTCTGCTATCGTGTTATGCCTTTTGGACTAAAGAACGGAGGGGCAACTTATCAAAGGGCCATGACTACGCTTTTCCACGACATGATGCATAAGGAAGTGGAAGTCTATGTGGACGACATGATTGCCAAATCAGAAAATGAAGAAGATCACATACAGAATCTGACAAAGTTATTTCAACGCTTACGGAAGTTTCAGCTTCGCTTGAACCCCAACAAGTGCACCTTTGGTGTCTATTCAGGAAAACTCCTTGGTTTCATTGTCAGCAAACGAGGAATTGAAGTAGATCCAGACAAAGTCAAGGCAATTCAAGAAATGCCTTCACCCAGAACCGAGAAACAAGTTAGAGGATTTCTTGGACGTCTGAATTACATCTCGAGATTCATATATCTCATGACTGCAACTTGCGCTCCTATTTTCAAACTTCTACGGAAAAATCAAAGTTGCGTCTGGACAGACGATTGTCAGAAAGCGTTCGACAGCATTAAGGAATATCTGCTCGAACCACCCATATTGTCTCCTCCAGTAGAAGGAAGACCTTTGATAATGTACTTAACCGTCTTAGAAGATTCCATGGGTTGTGTCCTTGGACAGCAAGACGAGACAAAGAGAAAAGAGCATGCCATTTACTACCTGAGCAAGAAATTCACTGACTGTGAATCCCGCTACTCCATGCTCGAGAAGACGTGTTGTGCTTTGGCCTGGGCTGCCAAGCGTCTCCTCCAGTACATGATTCGACATACTACTTGTTTGATCTCTCATATGGATCCAATCAAGTACATCTTTGAGAAGCCTGCTTTAACCGGGAGAATTGCCCGTTGGCAGATGTTGTTATCAGAATATGACATTGAGTATCACGCACAGAAAGCCGTGAAAGGAAGCATTCTAGCTGAGCACCTGGCTCACCACCCACTCAATGGTCATGAATCAACCAGTTTCGACTTTCCGGACGAGGACGTCATGTACCTCAAGATGAAAGATTACGACGAGCCACTACCAGACGAAGGACCTGAGATAGGATCCCAATGGGGCTTAATCTTTGACGGAGCTGTCAATGCTTATGGACGAGGAATTGGGGCAATCATTGTTACACCTCAGGGTACCCATATTCCATTTACTGCCAGATTAACTTTCAAGTGCACAAACAATGAGGCCGAATATGAAGCTTGCATCATGGGTCTCGAAGAAGCCGTGGATCTAAGAATCAAACACTTGGATGTATACGGAGATTCTGCTTTGGTCATCAATCAAATCAAAGGAGAATGGGAAACACGCCAACCAGGGCTAATTCCTTACAAAGACTACGCGAGAAGATTGTTACCATTCTTCGACAGGGTAGATTTTCATCACATTCCTCGTGAAGAAAACAACTTGGCTGATGCATTAGCCACACTCTCTTCCATGATTAGGATAAATCATTGGAATGACATTCCTCGGATCGATGTTATGCGCCTGGATAGGCCCGCTCATGTTTTCACAGTAGAAGCAATCATCGACGACAAACCGTGGTATCACGACATCAAGAACTATCTTCAAAAGCAAGAGTACCCTCTCGGGGCGTCAAAGAAAGATAGAAAGACTTTGAGAAAGTTAGCTTGTAGATTCTTCTTGAATGAAGATGTTCTGTACAAGAGAAACTTCGACATGGTTCTGCTCAGATGCGTTGACAGAAAAGAAGCAGAAATACTCATAAGAGAAATACATGAAGGTTCCTTTGGTACTCACACCAATGGACATACCATGACAAGGAAAATACTGAGAGCAGGATATTATTGGCTGACGATGGAGTCAGATTGCTACCAGTACGCAAAGAGGTGCCACAAATGCCAGGTCTACGCTGATAAAATTCATGTGCCACCATCTCTTCTCAACATACTCTCTTCCCCTTGGCCTTTCTCCATGTGGGGAATCGACATGATTGGAATGATCGAACCAAAAGCGTCCAACGGACATCGCTTCATCTTGGTAGCCATAGACTATTTCACCAAATAGGTTGAAGCAGCTTCATATGCAAACGTTACAAGACAAGTTGTCGTCAGGTTTATCAAGAATCACATCATCTGTCGCTACGGCGTTCCTAGCAAGATAATCACTGACAATGGGTCAAATTTGAATAACAAAATGATGAAGGAGCTTTGTGAAGAATTCAAGATCGAACATCACAACTCATCTCCTTACAGACCAAAGATGAATGGAGTTGTAGAAGCAGCTAATAAAAACATCAAGAAAATCATTCAGAAGATGGTCATCACTTACAAAGATTGGCATGAAATGCTCCCGTATGCTCTTCATGGTTACCGTACATCAGTACGTACTTCGACTGGAGCAACTCCTTTCTCCCTTGTATATGGCATGGAGGAAGTCCTACCTATAGAGGTTGAGATTCCATCAATGAGAGTCTTGATGGAAGCAAAATTAACAGAAGCCGAGTGGTGTCAAAGCAGATTCGATGAATTGAACTTAGTCGAAGAAAAGCGCATGACAGCTTTATGCCACGGACAGCTATATCAACAAAGAATGAAGAAAGCTTTCGACAAAAAGGTTCGACCTCGCACAATCAAAGAAGGCGACCTTGTACTCAAAAAGATTCAATCTTTTCTCACAGATTCGAGAGGGAAATGGACTCCCAATTATGACGGCCCCTACGTGGTCAAGAGAGCTTTCTCAGGAGGAGCCTTAATACTCACGACTATGGATGGAGAAGAATTCACCCGTCCTGTGAACGTCGACGCAGTCAAGAAATACTTCGCCTAAATAAACAAAAGAACAGCTCGCTAAGTTGAAAACTCGCAAAGAGCGACTTAGGCAAAAAAGAGCGTCTCGGTGAATCGAAAACCCGAAAGGGCGATTCAGGCAAAAATTAGAGACATAAAAAATATATATTAATCAATCCCGGTAGACTTAAAACCCGAAAGGGGTAGTTTACGCAAAAGTTAGGGATATATGGCAAGTAACTGTGTTCAGGACAAACTTGATCATTCAAAATCCATAGCGGAGTATTCATCAGCAGTAGGTCATCTTCTAAGAAGCACGAATACAGCGCAACTCGGAGTGGAAGGGAAAGATAACGGTCGTCACGTTTCATCGTAGCCCTTTTCCCGAAAATTACCAATTTCCAACTTTGTAAATACTCCATGGAATCAAGCATTTGGCTGATTACCATTCCATATATAATAATTTGAGCCTTGTGCTTTTCCTTTGCAATCTAGTCTTATTCAGTTTCTTGAAATGCATTTTAAGTTTAAACAGTCATTTTCTTGAAACAAATGTTTTCATAAAATAAAATGAATTTACTTGCAAAAATAAAGGTGAAATTTCTTTCTGAGGTTTACAAACAATAGGAAGAATGCAAACAGTTGCTCCGAGAACGGTTGAGACTCCGGGAACCAAGATTTCCCCATGAGGTCGCTTTGCGAACATCTCCCGATGACGGATCTTTACTTCAAATCATATTACTCATTTCGGACAGCGGACAACTGATAACCAGATATTCCCAACAGAGTTCGAACTACAAGGAGAGGACATCTTCTGATCAACAAGAATTCAAGTCGTATCATAGGATTTTACATCCGCGACAATTCCATTCACATTCACTTTACATTTTATCATTGTCATAATATTCATGCATACATTACATCATAATTGCATAGTCAAGTCAGGCTTTGATCATGTGAATGCCTAAGTCATTAAGGCATGAACTCAAGTTTCCCCTGCAAGTTCCGGAGAAACTTTTTTCCTTCGAAACAACAGTTCATACACAAGGATCTCCTCAAGCAAGTCAACAAATGGTAGTCTCCCTCAAAGAGATAGTTTGTTCACTTTTGGAATTCCTCAGCCGAGAATCTCCTGCAGAGCGACATTCGACAGTCTTCTTCAGATAAGATAGTCTGCTTCACATTTTGGAATTCCCTACAGGTTTGGTATTTCCCCAGCAAGGTCAAGAGGTGCCATTCTTCATCAAAGAGAAATTCAGAATCTCCCAGCAGATCGACAAATAATTCCCCCGCGGAGTCAGCGAATGGTAGTCTTCATCCAGGAAGATAGTTCACGATCCCCAGCGGAGTCAGTGAACGATAGTCTTCGTCCAGAAGATAGTTCAGATTCCCCAACAAAGTCAGCAAATGGCAGTCTCTTTCAGCAGAAGACAGTTTGCTCACTTCTATCATAACAAAGTCAGCAAATGGCAGTCTCTTTCAGCAGAAGACAGTTTGCTCACTTCTATCATAACAAAGTCAGCAAATGGCAGTCTCTTTCATCAGAAGACAGTTTGCTCACTTCTATCATAACAAAGTCAGCAAATGGCAGTCTCTTTCATCAGAAGACAGTTTGCTCACTTCTATCATAACAAAGTCAGCAAATGGCAGTCTCTTTCAGCAGAAGACAGTTTGCTCACTTTCTTTCATGACAGGGTCGACAAATGGCAGTCTCTCCCAGTAGAAGACAGTTTACTCCCCTAGCAATTGGCAAATGGCAGTCTTTTCCCAAGAAAAGACAGTTTGTCTGTTAAATACTCAAGAGATCGACAAATGGCAGTTCCTTCGAACAGTTTGTCTGTTTCTGGGATGTTTAACTCCCCACAGAGTCGATGAATGGCAGTTTTCCTCTTAGGAAAACAGTTCGTTGATTCCCCAGGCATCAGTTGACGAATGGCAGTTTTCACCCCGAAAACAGTTCGTCCGCCTTCAAACAAAGTCATTAGCCCCTCAAAAGATCATGAGGCCATATGACATTCTTTCAAAGACGTCAAGTCAAAACGGAAGATGTTGAAGTTTCTCTACAGCCGTCAAATGGCATCTTACCTCCAAGCGCTGGTAAGAAGTTTGACGAGGAAACAAACCTTTGAAGTTTCTCTACAGCCGTCAAATGGCATCTTACCTCCAAGCGCTGGTAAGAAGTTTGACGAGGAAACAAACCTTTGAAGTTTCTTTACTACCATCAAATGGCGTCTCGTCTCCAAGTGCTGATGAGAAGTTTGATGAGGAAACAAACCTTTGGAGCTTTTCTCTTTATCTGAGATATTGTCCAAGAGCAACTGAGACCAGTTTCGATATTTGGACATCCAGAACGAGAGGAGGTTGTTTACCTTTTTCTAAGTATCAACACTTAGTTAAAGAAGATGGATCGCGCATCCTACATTGCCATCCATTCTCCAGAATCCACATCAAGTATTTCTACGGGAGTTTGTCTCCTCATCCCCCGCCAAGTGCGACAACGGGATCAAATCATGCAAAGATCTTATCATCTCAGGAACGCCCAAAATTTGGGCATTCTTTGATATTTAAGTCTCTTTTACGCAGGAGAGATCGAGATCTCAATCTCTCTCCCTCCAGATAAAAGAAACTTAAATAGGGGCATCTGTCATACCCTAATTTTTGACCCCCCTGAGATGACATATCTTTAGGATTTTCATCAAGTCAAAGCAAGTACCCAGAGCAACCTGACATTCAATCGAGGGTGTTCAAAGACAAGAAAACTCAGGCAAAGGATCAATCAATAGGAGGATTAGTCTCTAACACAATCATGAGACTCAAGAGCTTCATTATTTCACCTATGATTGATTAAGACACCCAGTCATCTAAGCACATAATTACTCAGATCCACAGACTAGGGTTTTGAGCCTTATCAAGGACTAAAATCAGGGATCACCTTTGGGAAACCATAAAAAGCCCCAGGGGATCATTCAAAGACATCAATCATCTTCAAATAACTCATATGACAAGATCCACTGGACATTACACCTCAATTCAAAGTCTACAGTCATCATTCTCATCTGGTCGACAATTAGGGTTTTTGACCTAATTCCCCAAGATAGTTTACTTTTTAATCAGGGCATGAATCCAAAACTCAAGACATGATTCAAGAGTCTCTACTACCTCAATATAATCCATTTACATCATTCATTTGAGGAAAAGATCTTGTTCCTACACAAAAGCCCAAAAATTCACTTTGTCAGGAAAAGTCAACTGTGTGGGATCATCATTGACTTTTAAGGTTTTTGGTAAAAAAATGACTTTCAAAGATCAATATCATCAATATATGGATGTCAAAGTCATTTGACCAAAGAAATTCAAATAAATTCATCAAGGAGCAAAAAGTCGGGAATTAGGGTTTTTGAGGGCATGGTGAGAACTCAAAATTTCACCTACACAACTCAAAAAACTTCCAACATGAAAGTTGTAGATCTTGCAAAATAAAACAACATCTTACAAAGGAACTTTTTTCAAAAGATCAACCATTTAAGGGTTTTGAAAATTTTGAAGTTTTAGGTCATAAACACTTAGAAAATTTTCTAAGTGTTTTAACCTAGTTTTCATCCAACTTTGGGCTCATTTTTCACAAATTTCCTAAATGATTCTGAAGAAGACATAAACTAATGATTTGAAGTAGATGTTTAGGGCTTTCCAAATTGTGTTCAACCTTCTCCAAATTCAATTTGAGCTAAGAGTTATGCTTGTTCAAAGTTGGCCTCATGAAGTAAAATTATAGGTCATGCATCATTTTTGAACTTTGAAATTTTGTGCACATGACCTCAATTATGGATGCTACACGACCCATAACATATCTGAAACAATGCCATGCATTCATTTTCACCATGCCATGATAATTGAGGAAGATTCCTAAAACAAGAACATGTGATTATGTAATGATTACATTTGTGAATTTATGGCAAATTGATGAATCACCCAAGGAATCTTCTCACCAACCAATTAGAGCTCACTTTGCATCTGAAATGTTCCCTAAGATCAGATAGAATCAATGGATGGGGGAGCTGGCTCGAAAATGCAATGATCACACTTGGATATTCTTTGAAATTTCTTCATGGCTAAGAAACCAAACTTGCTTCACTAAGCAAGCTCACTCTCTCAATCAGTACTGAACCAATTGCCTATAAATAGAGGCCTCATTCTCATTCAAAAAACACACCAAAGCAACAGAATTCTTGCTTTCTCTCTTCTTTCTCCATACTTAAGGTTTTCAAAGGTTCTTTGGCAAGTAAGACTCGGATTCTTCAAACCAAAGCTCTTCCTTTGGAATTAAGTATTCAAACACATTAGGGGAGTCATTTAGAGGTGATTCAGACCTCTGAAACACTTCTGTAAGTGAGGAATCATCATTTTCACCTCTCACTTGGAGCTGTTGCAGTTGGGGTCGAGCAAGAGGTTCTGGGTACTTTCAGTCCAAGCCAAGCATCTCAACACCTTCCAGGAGGATCACTGAAGCTATCTGGATCGTTGCAACAACTCTGCAACACACTTTGATCAAAGCCAGATCTTCATTTTTCAGGTAAGTTTCCAAAGCTTCAAACTCTATGATTCGCGCATGATAAATTTAAAATGAAGTTACCAGTTGGTTTCTGCACCTTCATAGATCATTAGCCCTCAATCAATTGCATCAAAACATGCATATATAGCATTTCATGTTTAATTTCAGTTTTAGGGTTCTTAGTGTTCATGCTTGCGAATTTTATGTTACACTTAGAATAAATGAAATTAAAGGACACCATCATAATCCTCGTCCAAAAACGAGCAAAATCCATGTTTACATCTTTAAGTTTGGTTGAGAAACGAAGGAGATAGCAAATTCAAAAAATCTGAAGCTTAAGGTTGAAGATGAAGATGGTGGCGCCATTTTTTGAATTTCCCAGACTTAAGTTTATTTTATTTTGAATGATGGGTGTGTTATCTACGAATTCATCGTAGTGTCCCAATGGTTACAGCGCGCGTCCAAAAGCCTTGCCTTGCCTTAGGTCTGGGGTTCGATCCCCCCCTCAGACCTTTTGTTCATTTTATTTTTCCAACTCATTTAATGCCTTGCTTTCACATATAATCATATGGGCTCTTTCCTTAAGCAGGCCACGCGCGTGGCCCAGTTGGTATTTGTTTTGTTTGGTAACCAAGAGGGCGTGAGTTCAACCCTTGGTGAGACCAAACCATATTTTTACTACTATTTTTCTTCCATTTTTTTATCAACTTTACACAATTATTTAACCTATCAAATAAATCCATTTTTACTTCATTTTTCACACACTTGTCATTTAATATATCTATTTTGTGAATAATAAAAAAAAATCATTAAAATATTATTTATTTCTTATATTTTTATTAGGTTTAAAATAGTATGTTTTAAGTGTTTTCTTAAATACTTTAAATGTATATATTAATTTTGTTTTAACCTAATTATTTGTGTGAATAATTTTATGATAAAAACCTAATTGTTTAGGTCTTAATTAAGTAAAAAATATTTATTTTTACCTTAATTAAGTTGACTTTTGTCAAATTCTCAAAACTGTTTTCAATCTCTGATAAAATCAAATGATTAAGGTTTTCAAACAACAAAACCTTATATCATTTCAAATCATTTTCAAAACTGCTTTTGTAACCAGTACTATAAAGTACTGGGCCTCTAATAGAGTGTAAGTCCCAAACACCTTCTCTTCTTAGCTTGTTTTCAAAACTGTATTTTCAAAATCTTCTTTCTGTTTTCAAAACATTCTTCTGGTATTTGAAGGGCATTATTCCCGGTGAAACTCTTCAGATACCTATGTGACCTTTGTCCATCTTCACTTCTTCTGTTTTCAAAAACCATTAACTGTTTATCATATATACATTCAACTGTTATCCACCAATTACTGTTGAGGCTCTGTACATACTTCTTCAAAGGCCTCCACTCCATCCAGGTTAGGCTTTACAAGCTTTCAATTTACAGTCTTTATTTAAATTACTGTCAAATATAAACTGTACATATATTAGTTTAGAACTACGTTTGAGTATAAACCTTAGGACAGTTAAACTATATATATATATATATTATAGGAATATGACCTAGGATTGAGAATGTCTTCCCGGTGAAGGCTCTTTCCTAATTAGAGATCTGTAGTTCAAACCCCCAAGATGAATTATTCCCGGTGAAACATCTTGGCAAAAACCTTAGAATCCAAAAATATAGGACACATCCACCCAAAGAGGAATTATTCTCGGTGAAACCTCTTACCCATTTGCTTAGAGCCAAAATAAGTTCAAAACTACATAGCTTTCTCTTGTGCTATAACAAGGACCCTCGATTAGCCTCCTCTTGGGCTTTGTACAAGGACCCACAGGCTTCTTAAAAGCATTTCCAGCTTCCTCTTGAGCTTGTATACAAGGACCCATCAGGTTTCTTATAAACATAGGAACAGGTCTTTAGTTACCTTTTAGCCTACCCTGGTGAGTTTCTTCCAATTTAAACCAGACTTTAAACAAGCTAAGTTTGTCTCAATTTTGCATTGAGTACACCTTTTGGAATGAGAGACATGGACAGTCTCTGTCACCCTTATCCTCATCAATCTTCCTTAGCAGAGTCTAGGATCTATGTTTATTTTCTCCTCAGCATGTGTCAGCCTTCATCTTGGGCTTTAAACAAGAAGTCTCCACTAGATAATCTTTCTGCCAATCATTTCAATAAAACCCCTGGAAAGGGTTAGCCTCCAAACATTCCTTCATTTAAACAAAAACCCCTGGAAAGGGTTAGCCTCCAAACATTCCTTTATTTTAACAAAAACCCCTGGAAAGGGTTAGCTTCCAAATCAATCCATCATTTCAATAACAAACCCCTGGAAAGGGTTAGCCTCCAACATCAGTCTTTCAAAACCAAATATTCATTCTCTTAGGAGATAATTTCCCCAAAAGAGTCAAAACCCCTGGAAAGGGTCAGCCTCCAAAAAACATGATAAAACCAGTCTTCTAACAGACAAATTCACCAGCTGAGTCAAAATCCCTGGAAAGGGTTAGCTTCCAAAGAAAAACAGTCTTTTAATAAATAAAATCTCCTCAGTAGAGTCAAAACCAACAAAAACAATTAGCCTCAACCTTGGGCTTTATACAAGGCACCAAACAATAAAACTCCCCTGTCAAGAGTCAGCCTCAACCTTGGGCATTGTACAAGGCAGATAATAGAGTCTCCCCAGTGAGTTCTTCATCATTCAGTAGCCACAACCTTGGGCTTTGTACAAGGCAGATAAACCATATTTTCATGTGTCAAAGATTCCTAACACCTAGGATCTTTTCCCCATAGAGTCATCCATACTCAGTTTATTTAAGAGTCTGCCACAACCTTGGGCTTTGTACAAGGCAGAAAATAATGTTTTCCCTAGCTAGACTCAGCCACAACCTTTGGCTTTGTACAAGGCACATAAAATAGAGTCATTCATTCAATTATCCTCAGCAATCAGCCACAACCTTGGGCTTTGTACAAGGCACACAAATAGAGTCTCCCTAAGTAGAGTCAGCCTCAATTCTGGGCTTTGTACAGAACACAAAAATACCCTGTAATTAATCCTCAATGGAGTCATCTCCCAGAGTCAATAATAATTAATAAATTAATCCAAAAGCCTCAAGCTTGGGCCTCATACAAGCCAGCTAAAGTCAAATCTTTCATATAGTAAACAGACATAGCTTATCTCTATAGAGAGATATTTTTACTACTCTACCACATTCAAACAAACAAACATTTCAATTTCAATTTCAATCAAAGTCTCCCATTTAGGACTCTGAAAGACATGCTCTGGCACATCCCCAGACTTGTACACTTTCCCTAATTTGGACGAGCATCTTTCTTTCATTTAAGAGGCATCTGACTGGCATACTTGCACACACAAGTAAGGTCCCCCTCTTGAATGAAATGAATTCAGTTATTCTGTCACTCTTTTAAATGTTTGTGGTAGAATAGTACAAATACCTCTCTGTAAAGATGATTTCATGTCTCTTTACTGTAAACAGAGATTTAATTCCAAGCTTCAACCTTGAGCTTCAAGCAAGGCACCAAAAACAATTAATTTCCCTAGTTAGTTCCCCGAACTACATTAAGCTCTGACTTCCACTAGGGATATGTAGGCATGAGGTTCACAAGGAATCTCAGCGAGCTAATAAAATACCAAAAATAGTCAGTCTGTCTATCTGTCTGTCTTTCTTTAATCAATTCAATTCTCTCTCCTAATACAAAGGAGAAACTTTCCCAATCATTAGCAGCAAACACAATCACAATGACACAGAGAAGGTTCCTGTAGAGTACTACAGATATGTAGGGTGTTTAAACACTTCCCTATGTATAACCGACCCCCCGGACTCCAGAATTTCTAGTCTAGGTGAATCCCCACACTTAGCAAACTCCTAGGGTTTAGTTGAGATCTTTTTTTCCCTTTCCTACTCGTAGGACCAATAAGAAAGTTCGTGTGTTATCGTAGGAAGAACTGAAACAAAATTCATCCCACCACGGACGCATTCTCCTTCCAAATTTCGCGTGAAGGGTTTAGCGTGCCTTCCTCCCAAGTGAAACGAGGAGGTAAAGAAAACGACATCCACAACTTCCGATACACCTCATTAAAAATAACTTCAATTATCTTCATTGTTCATAACCTCACAATTTTACTATTAAAACTAATTTATTATAGGTTCCTTCACCAAGAAATGAAAAAGAATGTACTTCACATGTTCACCGTTTTATCTTCATTCTTTCTACAAATCATCACTAACTCATTTTATTTTTCTCCCTCTTTCTACAATCTCATTTTAGATACATATAAAACCATCACACAAATGCATTTAATTAGAAAGCACTTTGTTAAAGAAGTTAATACAAATCATCAATAACTCATTTTATTTTTCTCCCTCTTTTTACAATCTCATTTTAAGAAGTTAAAAGTATATGTTTTTATTTTCATTTTAACTTTCTTCTTATTTTTATTTCTTTGTTGCCTTCATTATTCATATTTTCTTTTTATTATTCATTGTTATAAAATAGTGTCAATCTCATTAGTATTAATGTGATTTGCTATTATTTGATTCTTATTTTTTTTTTCATTTTTTCATTTCTTTTTTTTCTTCTTTTTTATATTTATTTTTATAAGTACGAACTTCGAATAATCCCAAAATTCATTTCTTATTCTTTTTCTTTTCAATTTATATTTTGTTTGCTAATATTTTGTTATATTTATTTTTGTGGGTACAAAATTTGATTAATAACAAAATATATGTAAATGATTTTTTAACTTTATTGTTTCATCTTCATATATTTTTTAAGTACAAACTTTGAATAATCACAAAATATATTTTATTAATAATTAAATTGTTTAATAGGTTGTGTTGTAATAGTGATTTGGTTAGCATCCGCGTGGAGTATTTGGAATAGGCGAAATGGTATCATTTTCAAGAATGATTCGTTTAGCTTTACCGAATGTATGTCGGAGGTTGTTTTTATTTCTTGGAAATGGCTTTATTCTAGATTTAAGTTAGCTTCTTTTTGTAATTTTCACGTGTGGAACATATTACCGCTCACTTGTTTTGAGTTGTAGTTTCTTCCGCCTTGTAATCGGTTGGGGTATCCCTTATACTCCGGATTAATATAATTGCTTATTAAAAAAAATTAATGTTTTCTAACCTAAGTTCTCATGTATTCCACAAAGCTTTCAAATAAATATTTTTGTTGGTTGATACTAATTGTTCTGAATTTGATTGTCAATCCAGTCACTCCTACTTTTCACATAGGTATTGAAAGAATGGTTAAATGCTTATTTATATAGATTTGAGTTTAACTTATTTTTTTTTAATAACAAACTTATAATTTTATCTTATTTAGCTCTTTTGTAGCATCCTTTTTATTTTCCTATGCGGTTAGTTTTATTTATAGATTTTTGTCTTATATTTTTTAAATTAATAACAAACATATGAATAGGTTAGAAAAAAGTTTATTTAATTTAATTTTTTTGTTAATATAATTAAAACACATTGGATCTAGCCTCCTGTTTTTCGTTATTCTTTCTCTTTGTTGCCCAAAAAAAGACAGTTCATTTGCCCAATAATTTTGTTTAGTTTTTTTAAAAATTACTTAATATTAATTAAAATATTAATATACGCCCCCAATTATTGTGAACACGTAATTATATTTTAAATTTTCTAATGTAAAAATATTCATAATAAAATAGTATTATTTTATGGTTATTATGACTCATCTCGTTAAAAAAATCAAATTCAATTCCAATAATGAGCATGTATTGAAAATATTAAAAATAGAAATAAAAGTTAAATACAAAATATTAATTAGGTGAATTAAATAAAAGTTGCATAGCATATTATAATATTGATCTTTATCAAATTTCAATATAAAAATGTAGAAACTATGTCACATTAGATTAATTCTAGAAAGTTTATAGACCATAATAATATATTTGTCTAGAAAGTCATCTATATTAATATTTCTAGATTAAAATTTGTTATATTAATAAGGTGTAGTTATTTAAATTAAAATTTTATATATTTTTTACAATATTTTACATTTTTTAATTAAAAAATTGTAATTAATTATTTGTTAAAGTCCCATGAAATTAGTTTTTATCTAAGTATTTTTCATAATATATTTCATATTTATTGAAAACAAAAGCCTTTAAAATGGCGATAAATTATTGTGTGTGTATATGAGGAAAGATGAAAATCTTGTTTATATAGTAAATGTACTGACCTGGAGGTCAGAATCAGAAAGGGTCACGAACGTCTTGCACGGTGTCGAGGAGGAAGAGAGGGGGGTGTACCTGCAAGGTATTCCAACGATCAAGTCCGTACGGTCACAGATACGAGTAAGTGTTTAGGGTTATGAAAATTGTGTTACCTGACCCTCTCGAGTGAGAGAGTTTATATATTACCCCCAGCGTGTGGCCAACGGTCAGAGTTTTTGGGCTAGGCCGTGGACTTAGGCCCAAAACTCGCGACTGCCGGGATTCTAGGAGTAACCCTATGAATTTTGGGAGACTACTCGACACTAACCGTTAGGCGAGCAGAGGGGCGATCCTGGTCGACACGAGGTGAGATCTAGGAAGCCAAGCGAGCACCTAGGGACGTGGGAGCCGATTTGGTCGGCTAGGTCGTGATATGCTCCATGCCGGGCGGGGGGAGAGTGTCGTTCTCCTCTCGTGAGTGATTGGGTCTAGGTCATTTGGGTCGTCTCAAGGATGGACGTGGATTGGGCCGACTCTTAGTGTCGGGAAAGTCCAGAATAAGAGCCCCCCAAGTCGTTGCTCCGAGCATGGGAGTGATGACTTAAGGCTAATCGGGGACTTCGCTGGTGCGAGTGTTTTATGTTAAGTTGAGGTAGATGGTCGTCAAGGAAAGCAAGCGTTGTTACGAGGATCTGAATAGCAGATGGGATGTGAAGAGATGATGGGTCACGTGTGCCTTGAGACGTGTGCAGGTAATACGATGCAATGATGAATAAGTTGGAAGTAGACTAGGCGCGCGTTCGGCCACGCGCTAGGGGACCCTTCTATAAATAGGGGAGCCCACCATTTTAGCACTTTTCGTTTCTCTTTCTTCTTTGAATTTCTGCTCGAAGCTTTCTCGGAGTTCTCTTCCGCCGTTCGCCGCCGTCTACCGCTTCCAACCAACCTTCGCTTATCGTCCGAACACGTAAGTTTGCTTACTCTTCAACTTTTTTATGCTTTATCGCAGTTATTAGGTGAAATGCTTGTGGAGTCATATCTCCAACCGTACAAGAGATTAGGAGAGAGACTTTCTAATTTCCATACAAGCAAAACAAAATAAGGGTCTTTTAAAAAATAAAGTAAAATCTTTTGAGGAATTTGGGCCTTTTTTGTTTTGAAAAAAACAAAATAAAAAAAATGGATAGACTCGTAAACTCGTGATAGACTTGCGAGTCTACACGAGTTTGTGACAGTCTACCCGAGTCTACTCGAGTTTATCAAAAAATGATTCTATGCGTGAGTCTACTTGTTTATGGTTCCTAGACTCGTAAACTCGTACGAGTTTACGAGTCTACCCGCGAGTTTGACAACCATGCTGACGACAACATATCTGATAATTCTTTAGATAATAGTCCTAAATCACTCAGAGCTTTTGATCTGCACACTTAAGAAAACATTAGAAACAAAATTGTTTACATAAAAAATTTATGTGTTGTTATCATCAAATATTAGAGATAAAGTGCATAACCAAATCTTGTTCTAACATTCTCTCCCTTTTTTATGATGAAAAATCTATGTATTTTGGTGTAACAATTTTACAAGGTAATATCATAATCGAATTTAAAATACAAAAGAAAACTTCCCTTGTTTAGCATAAGCCCCCCCCCCCCCCCCCCCCCCCGATTCAAAGACTTATAGTTTAGAATGAAGGGATATCTGAGTATTGTTTAGAAAACTCCCCCTGAGTTAAACAATCCCCCCTGAATCTAAAGCTAAAGACTTTACCAAAAACTAGGATTATCTTGGCTAGATCACCAAAGACTAGAATTCTGACTTAGGCATTTGGAAACGATTTATCATAGTTAGCTTATCAGAAATTATTTCTTCTTAAGAAACTTATATTCCTCATATAGGTTCATTATCACAGGTTGATCTATCAGACCCTTCATAATGCTTGATGTTTGTTATCAACACTCGATCTCTCATAACATTCTGATCAGCAGAATTTCTCTTATCAGAGGTTGATCAACAGAAACTTTCACAACATTTGAATTTCTTTCTCAAAACTGGATTACTTGAACCTTCTAATCTTTAGAAGTTCTTAGTTCATTTTTGTATCTGATATACTTTTAAAATTCTTTTGCATATATGTATATAATTTTTTAGACATGCAAGAAGATTTTTAGGGATTTCATCAAAATAACATCAATAATATTTCTCCTCCTTTTTTTTATAATCAAAAAAATTTAAGACCTTAAGTACATTGTTAGGTCCATTATAACGAATATCTCTAACCATTTCAGCTATATAAAAGAGTGCAAATAGAACTCTTCCAAAATGAATAAAGGACTGGTGTTGATTTCCGGAGATGGTGATCGAGTCTCTCAAAAAGTTGAAGATGGTTTGGGGTAAGTTTACCCTTACGTAATGCACAAGGAAGTAGATAAGAAACCTGTCATCAAATGTCAGAGAGTTCAGGTTAACACCTCTCCGACGGAAGTTAGACAACACAATTTAAAACCACACTTTAGCAATGGGAAGAAGATTGTTGGGGTTTGCTGGTTCATCCAGGATGATTGAGTCATGAATGGTGTTTAACCTTCCGAAAAGAGAGTATTTGAATCGATAGATTTCAATAATAGTTCCAGCCTGAGCACAACCAATTGCAGCAACAATGGTTGCAGGAGTAATGGTGATAGAGTTTCCGAAAACGTCGAGGAGACAGAGGTACCATCGAAATTCACGGAGGCATACTTACAAAACTTTTTGAACAGATTTGGATAAATAGGACCATGTGTCATACCCCAAAATTTGCCCATCATATTTATTCATATATCAGTCCATCTGACTTTCAAATGCTCAAAGATACACAAGAAGGAAGCATGCAGTCTTTCTCCTAAACAATGACTCAAAGAATTAGAGTTTTGATTTCTATGAAGAAAATGAATGAATCAAAGACTCCAATGCATTTCATATGGCTTATGATGTTTCAAACTATCTCCATGACAAAATTCAGGTTTTAATTCCAAGGACTGATCACTCAATTGCTCAGAAAGTCAAAAGTAGATTAGTTTGACCTAAAAGTCAATTGGGGTCAAAGTACAGTCAAAACTCCTGATTTTTGTCAACAACCTTATTTTGAAGTATAATTCACCATTTGATCAAGGATTGATCATGATTCATCAAGAAAATATCAGAAATCAACAAAACCTAAAGTTTCTAAATTAGGGTTTTCTAGAAGAAAGTCAACCCAACTTTGAGTGATCATATCTCTTTCATACTTTATCATCAATTCCCCAACCAAAGCCTATTCTCAAGGAAATTTCATTATCTACAACTTTGATGTTGGGCCCAAGGTTAAGAAATGCTTTCGCATAAGAGATATGAGCCAAAACATTATAGGTCCTTCTAGAAGATCGCAAAAAGCTATTTTTTGCCAGGAGCAATATCATCAAGATAAAATCTCCAAATGGAAAATATGTTCCAAAGTGGCCTTTAGAGGATATCTTGGGATTTCCAAAAAGTCCTATAACATGTTCATATGACAAAAATTGAAGGAGATATGAGGCTTAGAAGTTGGTCGATTTCCAAGAAAAACACAAAACCCTAATTACACAATTTGGTGTTTTTGAACTAATGGGCCTAAAGTATGGATTTCAAATGTTTCTACAGGCTTCTTAATCATTCCTAAACTAATTATTTTATTTTTATAGCATTTATTTTATTTATTTGAATTTTAATTCATTTAAATACAAATAAATCACATAAAACATGAAATAATGAGTTTTCAATCAAAGTCATGATTTCCAATCAAATCTAATCATCCAAACATGATCAATGTGAAGTAAATTTCGTGCAAAAGGGATTGGAAAAAATTGGAAATAATAAAATCCAAAAATAGCAAGTTCTTACATTATTGTTCAAGCAAATATTTTCTCTTTTAAAACTTGAGATCCAAGCCCACGACTTTGCCCTAATTTTTCCTTTATATATACACAACAAATCCTAATAAGGAGGACACGAAAAGGGAGAGAGAGCAGCCAAAGAAACCCTACTCACACTTTCAAATTTTCAAATAAACTAGGGCAAGAGAGGATTTCGTTTGCAGCCACCATCAATCAATCTCAATGATCTATTCATTCTCCTAAGTGTTCTAGCAATTAGAACAAGCCCGTAGGTGAGTTAAACCGTGCCCAGAATCACCTCCACGAGGGTGCACCAAGTTGAACGTTTGTTCGTAAGTTTTTATACAGGATGAGCTTGACACCATTGTTAGGGCTTAAAGGTGTGAAGCTGTCATTCACAAACCTCCGAGAAGTTTCGATCCAAACCAACACCACCATCGTGTTCGTAGCGTCTCAATTAGTGAACCTGGACACTCTTTGATCTTTTTTTAACGTGTTTTATGAGTTTCCATGTTTTCCAGATTCGCTACATAGGTTTCGTAGCAAAGATCAGCAACAAACTCATAGCAAATGGCTTGGAGGAGATGATTAATAGTAGCCTGGAACGATTGACCACACATGGCATGGTTTGGTTGGTCAGTCAATAAATCAGGTTTCTCTTACCTTCTCTCATTCGCCGGTCATCATGCAAGTGGGTCCATGGTTGACTGTTTGGTAAAAAAACCATGTTTTCTATTTACTTTTATTGCTTTGGTTTAAAGACAACTAACATAGCACAGCCCAGTGGATTGAGAGGAGAACGCATGAACGAAGACACGTTGGTTCGATCCCCAGGTTCTTCAGTTTAATTTTATCACTTATTTTGAATTAACTTGCTACACGATCCAGCGCTCCTCACTGGTCAACATGCATGGTACTCCTTCACTTTTCCTCCACTGGATCAATATAAACCCAGATCGGACAGTCCAGAAGATGAAGCTCCATGGTACACCCTCCAGAATGCCCATTTAGGATCCAAAGCTAAGTTTTTCTATTTTTTTTAATTATATAATTCCTCTTTTATTTATTTTCTTTTTCTTTATTATTTTTAAAGAAACTTATTTTATTTATATTTATAAAATCATATTTTCATGACTCTTTAAATTATTTAATCGTACTTTCGTTTTTTTAATTCGCAAATATATTAAATTATTCACTTTTTATATTTAAACCAGTTGCTTTAAACCCTGATTTTATTTTAATTATTTCTTTTCATCATGATCACTAATCACTGTTGCTGGTAGGTGTTGTCCATTAACTCAGCATGTCAATTTTTTCTCATAAAACCTTCATTCCCTAAAAAATCAGGGTTTACCCTGACTGTTTTCAAAATCTTTTTCAGAACCTCTTTTATTTTGTTACCAATACTTTGTATTTGCCACAAAAAGTTTTCTACCTTTCTCTTCTTCATTTTTCAGGGTTAGCCAAGATCCTCCGACTACGCGCCACGCCAATCGAAAAGCTAAGTTTCTAACTCTTTTTATTGTTTAAATATCATTTTTATTGCTTCTTTGTCCAAAATAGGCTTTATTTCAAATAGTCAATGGATCTCTCCTACACTCACCCCTATTATTTGTTTGCCTTTTAATTTTCAGAATTGATCAAGGGTTCGAGGAAGATCAAGGCATTCAAAGATGTTTATACTAATTATTGATCCCTCTTATTTTTCCGCCTTTTAATTTCCCCCATCCCCGCAGGTGTTTATTGTAATAGCGTAGGAACTTTTAATTTTGCCTTTATTCTTTTCTGTTGTGGTTAGTAATCTTAAGGAGTGCAAGCCTTGAAAATGAATTAGATCAATAATTATAAGATAAAATTATCTGAATATTAATCACGTGATTGTTGCACCCACACACCTTTAGGGTAATCCCTCTCGTTGCCTTGTTGCCTTATGATTCTGTTGCCTCTAATTATACTAAATAATAGTCAAGTCCCTCGATTACGAGGATACCTAAAGCAAGGTTGCCTAAAGAGATTGAAAATCATCTAGTCCCTCGAAGTTGCCTCGGTAAAAGATGATTGTCCCGATTGCTAAGGTATCCTCGCATGATGCCTAAAAATATTAAATGACTATTATATCCTTCCCTTAGACTACCTGCCTTCTTTATGGCAGGGACAGTCTTATGGCGAACGATAACTTCGATGACCCTTCCACATCCGATTGAAAGACTTCCTGCCCTCTCATGGTATGGATAGACCCTTTCGCCCAAAAGACTAAAAGAACAATTTTTCTAACTTAAGGGTAATTGCTTTTTGATTTGCTTGCTTTTTTTTCAAATTCAAATTCCAAAATCAAAATCTTCTTTCCCACTTATTTTCAAATGTATTCAAAACAAGGCTACGCTTATTTACAAGCTAAAGTCCTTAACGAATCTTTTTCTATTCAGACATTACTTTTCAAACAATTCAAACATCTTTGAAAATAAAGTGAGCTAAGCAATTAAGAGCCCATGGAAAACCATGGATGCAAAGGGTGCTTTAAACCTTCCCTTTGTATAACCTACCCCCCGAGCTCAAAATCTTTTAAAGGTCTTTCATGTTCTTTTAGCCTTTCCAATTAGATAAAATAAAAGTCGGTGGCGACTCTTGCTATCCGCAACATTTCTTTAAAGTCAGTTCACCGTATTACACCATGCAACATGGAAACATATCTAGACCATCCTTGCACAATGATACTCTGAGTCATATTGAGCTTATCACTGCTTAGAGGAGGAACATTATGGCGAAGTTCAAAAAGAACTTCAAGGAGATTTTTATCACCAAGAAAAGTTTTCAAACTCATTGACAGGATAAAAGATAGAGATTCTTAAAACAGATAGATGCGAAAAGATGAAAAAAAATGGGCACAAATGAGGAGTTTAAATAGATAAAGGTAAACGTATTTAGAATTTGAACCGATATGGAAATGAATGCAGAATTAAATTTTTTCTATTTTCAATGCAGATGTAAGACAAAGAATTAGTTCTAGACATAACTTTGAATGCAGCTTGCAAACATAAAAATGTTAGGAACAAACCCTATGGCACCGAAAATGTTATAAATATGGGTTGGTCCCCAAACATAAAAATGAATAATATCAAATGGTTCATCCCTATAGTAAGACTTGAAGGAAAAGTAGTTCAACTATGTTTAGAAAAGTGTCAAATATCCCATTTAAAAACTAAACAAATTATTTTAAAAATAGAGATGAAAACATATATTTCATTAATAAAAAAGGAGGAGGACCAAGACACTTGTTCTAAAGCCATATTTTGGAGGGATTAGATTACTCTGACTCAGATTCAAGTGGCGAAGAGATGATATAATCCTCCATGTTCCTTAGCAACTCTAATTGTCTTCCCCGTTGCAAGATCCTGAAAAAGTAGGATGAGATTAAAAAATATAAATGCACAATTATTATCCTATATAAGCTTAATAAGAGAGATAAGGTTGTTCGATTGAGCGTTAACGTGAAGCATATCATTCAATTTAAAAGATTGAAGATCAATCTCTCCACAACTATCAACCCGGGTAAGAAAACCATCTTTAATAATATACGCAATGCCGAAAGAAGAAATAATTAAAAAATATTGAGAATCAAATTTCATGTGATTAACGAAACAAGATTCAAGAATCTAAGCACTCTTAGAGCCAATATGGACAACATTAAAGACATAAATTACAATAGATCTATTTTCAATAATATTTGTTGATACTTGCAAAAGTATCTTCTCAAGAGAATAAGAAGAATAAAAAAATCTTAGTAAATAGTAACAAAGAAAGATGCAAAACCTTTTCCAATTTGTTTCCAACAAAAAATTTAAAAAATTGATGAACAATATAGTTAAGTGCCAAAATATCGTTATTTTGAGTATATATTTGTGGCACTTAAATCGATTCTATTCTTTTAGTTTTTGTAATAAAATCCCAACTTTTGTGTAAATATTCTTATACTTGAGTTTTGATTCGTTTTATGTACTGTTTGACTATTTTTGATTCGTTTTATAGGTATTGATGCATATCGAAGCCTCGAGTAATAAAGTGTCGAAGGAACAACTTCGAATACGCAGTTTTAAAGTAATAAGGAGAAAATTCTACAGCAGCTTGCTAAGCCAAGCTGTAGCCCGCTAGGAGTTTCCAAAACAAAGGCAAAGCTTTCTTCATGTGCTCGCTTAGCGAGATCAGCTTGCTAAGCGAGATCCCTTTTATTGTACTAGATATTTAGGAATAAAGTGTACGCTCGCTTAGCCAGATTAGCTCGCTTAGCGAGTTCTGCACAAATTTAGTTTATATGTTCTTCATTTGTAACATTTTAGGTTATGGTTTTTGGGGTATTTTTGACCCAATCTCCATCAATATCAGTCTTAGGTTAGATTAGGTTAGAAAAACAACTATGGAGCTTGCATTTGGATGATTGGAGGTGGATTGATCGTCAATCGGAGCTGACAAACTGGGAGATTTTTGGGTCATTTCTTTTCTTCTTTGTGTATTCTCTTTTAGTTGGGTTTGTATGTACATTTACTTTGAAATCATGTATATTTGCCGCCCATGGCGTTATATTCAATCTACTTTACAAATCTTTGTCGATTGTTATCTTGGATTTTTGCTCTATGTTAAGGTTTTAGGCTGTTATAGACATATACTGCTCGAATCCTTATCTAGGATAATTATCTGTTAGTTTCTAGACTCTAGAGATAGACTTAAAGCTAACATTCACAAGGGTATCTGTTCTTAATGCCTCTGTGTTAGTTGTGTTGTATTGAGAGATCGTCGGAGCGAGCAACACGGTTGTCTTCTGTGTTGTCAAAGTGTGTAGAGAGATCTCCGCTGAGATGATACAGTGAGTTTAGTGGTTGATACGTGATGACATTAATGAGTATCATAGGTTGAGTATAACTGGTCGCTAGTGAAAGCAACTGGAGAAATAATCAAAATAATGAAGTCGCCATCGGTATTTATTTATCCCATGAGAAGGGAAAGGAAAACACCAAAGAAAACCTATAAGGGAAAACAACGAGGTCTCGCGACCAAGATAAAGGGTAAGGATGTCGGTTACGCAAGAAGAAGGTATTAGCACCCCTCACGTCCGTCGTACTCGACGAGATCCACTCTGGTTTGTCTTAATCTAAGGGTGTGAAACTAAAAGTCTAAAGCCTAATGCTAAAAGGAGAATGTATGCAAAAGAAAATACTAGGAAAAGAAGGAAATATTTACAAATTTGTGCTCACTTAGGCCCTGCGACCTAATGCCTGCGTATCCCTTTTGAGGAATCAGAACGACGTAGTTTAGCTCAAAAGTTCTAGTTTGTTTGTGTTTTTTTAAATGAACGATGTTAAACGTCACATTCTACTGCTGCTCGACCTTTGGAGACTCGCGCAATTATCGTAGAAAGGAATTAACATGTTCTTAAAGGCAAAAGAAAAATTAAATTGATTGGTGTTTTTTGATGTAGACAAATAATAAATGGATCCCAATGTAAGGACATGTATCACCCCTATACTTTATTTTAATTTTGAGACTTTGAACCACACAAAAGACTATGATTATAGAAGAGTAATTTGGGGTTTGTACATGCTCGCTCTTTTCATTACCTAAGGCTCGTATTAGTGTGATTCTAATCAATATTTATTAAGTATCTTAAGAAGACATTGGGTGTTTTTTATTGGGGAGAGTTTGTGATTTGAACAACACAAAATACTATAAACAAAAGAAGAGTAAGTTGGGCGTATCTACCCGCTCACTCTTTCCATTACTTAAGGTTTGTGGTAGTGTGATTCATTTCATTTTTATTAAGTATTTTGAAAGGTTGAAAAGAAAAAGAATGCAAATGAGAAAGATAACACAAAGATAAGTAGCAAGTGAAATAAGCGAAATAACCATTTAATCAATTAATTAAAAATTGATTAAATTAATTAATCAAGTTAAGAAAAATCAATTAATAAGACTAATCAATTTTAATTAACAATAATCAAATCATTAAAAAAATATTTAATTAATTGTTTAAAAAAACAAAGTGGTGTGTAAATAAAATCAAGTAAAATAATTTAAAAAAAAACTAAATACATATTTTTTTTTTAGTTTTAATGTGAAAATAAAAATCTAATTTTTAAAACATATATTTTTTATTTTTGAAAATTATAATGAAAACAAAATATTTTTATATTATGAAATAAAAAATAAGAAATATATAGAAAAAAAACTAGAATAATAATAAAATAAAACATAACACATAAAGAAAAATTAAAAGGGGTGCCAAGAGGAGACTTGGCGGTGGGCCTGATACAACAAGAAAAGGCCCAAAACAAAATGTTCAGTTCAAAGGGAAGGGGCGTGTGGACTGAAGTGCATGGTGTGTAAAGAAAAAAATAAATGGTTGGGCCGAAATCGCCTAAGCCCAGGAGCAAAGTATCTTAACTCAATGGCGGAAAGAAATTTCTTTATTGACCTCTCATCTTTCTTGGACACCCGCGGCGAAAATACGAAAATGCTCTTATATTTCGGAAAAGCATTTTCGAAATCACTTTTTTTTCTGAAAAAAGTTGATTTCGGAAGTGCACTTCCCAAAACACAAAAAAAAAAGTTTTTTTGGATATTCATATCCGAAATCACTTTTTTTTTTTGGAGTGGTGTCTTCGGAGATGCATATCCAAAATATTTCAATTTTTGGTCTTGGAATTTTTCGGATATGCATATCCGAAAAAATACAATAATTATTAAAAAATTAAAATCAAGGTGAATCAATACAATTAATAGTATAATTAATTGTATTAATTAAAATATATTATTAAATATATATCATTATAATCAAGATATAATAATAAAATTAGCCTAATAAAAATTTAAATTAACATCCTATTTACTATTTTTTTTATGATACATAAAAAAATCATTTGAAAAATTAATGTAATTTGAAATTTATATTAAAATATGAATAAAGTAGTAAATAATTTTATTTTTACTTGATCTCTTTTATTTTAAATTTTTGTTGACTAATTATTAATATATTTATTATTTATATAATTATAATTATATTATATTAGTTATAATTTTAGTAATTATTATTATGAAATTATCAAAAAATAATTAAATTTTTATTATTTTTTTTAATTTATAATTGGAAGAAATATCAACTATATAATTATCATTATTACTATTCATAACTTATAAATTATATCAATTTTATGATATCTGAATTAATCAATATCCCAAAAATTTTAATTTTTTGGGATTTTGATTAATTCGGATATGCATATCCGAAATATTCCAAGATCAAAAATTGGAATATTTCGGATATGCATCTCCGAAGACACCCCACTCCAACAAAAAAAAAGGTGATTTCGGAAATACATCTGCGAAAACACCCCCAATTGATATTTTCGGAGATGCATTTCCGAATCTGGGAAAATCTAAAGAAAAAATTTATTTCGAAAATGCATTTCTGAAGTAGGGGTAGTTTTGGGTTTTTGCTGGAGGCTCTCCCATAGGGAGGTCTACAAAGAAATTCTCATGAGAGAATATATTCTCTGTAAGGGGTGTGAGCATGGAAAACTCTGGTGGGCTGTGATATTAGAAGCCCAAATCACTTCAAACCTACAGCAAGGGAGGTGTGAATCTGCAATGCGGTGTAACAAGGAAAACTGAATTGGGCCACTTAAGCCTAAAAGCCAACTTGAACAAAAAAACCTTAGAAATACGTAAATTTTACTTTATACCCCTACACACAAAATTTAGACGAAAATACCCTCGAATAAATAGCATATATTTTAAAAAAATTTATATTTTTCTCCATTTAAAAAAAATTGAAATACCCAAAAATATATAAATCGGAACATTTTTCCAAATCTTCCGATTTAAAAAATAACACACCGGAACACTTAGAAAAAGAGTTCCGATAATTTTAAGTTGTTTGAAGTTGCATACAGGAACGCTTTTTTTAAAGTGTTCTAGTGATTTATTATTTTTTTTAAGTTTTAGACTTTACGCAGCAGTTTAAAACGTTGTCTAAAGTGAATGGCAAATAAAATAAAAGCGTTGCCTAGAATATATTTTGCAAAAAGCCTACGTTGGTGGGAAGAAAGATTAAGAAATCAACTAACGCAACGGTTCCTCTCTGTTGGCCATACCTTTAGGCAACGGTTTATATGTTGTCTAAAGACTAGAATTTTTTAAAAAAAAATTAAACCACCAGAACACTTTAAATAAGTGTTCCGGTATGCAACTTCAAAATCCACTTTAATCAACTTTAAAACTACTGGAACACTTTAACTAAGTGTTCCGTTATGCAACTTGAAAATTTTGACTATCAGAACTCTTTTTTCAAGTGTTTTGATATATTAAAAGTTAAAAAAAAATTTACCGGATTACTTTAAAATAGTGTTTCGGTTTATATATTTTTGGGTGTTCTGAAAGCTTTTCTTAAATGTGAAGAAAAAGTGAAATTTTTTAAAATATGAATTATTTATAAAAGAATATTTTGGTCCAAATTTTGTGTGTGTAGGGGTATATGTATAGTAGTAGGGTTAGAAAGTAAAATTTTCTACCACTTTCGCCTCTCTCTCTCTCTTGCTTTCACGTTATCCAGCCTCTTACACTCAACTTCACGTTGAAAACTTTTTACCTCTCCCCTGTATTCTCAATGACAACAAATCTTTCACTACTTCTCTACAAACAACAAAACCTTCTGTACCAAAATTCCCTTGACCGAAAAAAAGCTCCCTCTCTCAGCATCTTCTTCTCTCTAAAAACACTCACCTCCATTGTTCTTTCCATCTCTCTGCTTTTATCTTCTAACTCTCTCACCTCAACTCTCAATCTGTTCACACAAAACAAAACCTATGCTTCTAATTTCTGCACTTAAACCTAACCAGCAACATGGATACTCACTCAACATTGAACTTATCGCACTATCATAAACAAACATGTTCACAACAACAATCAATGGCATACAAATCAAAATTCAGCAATGAAGGCATGGGTTGTAACATTTCAAAAATAGCGTGAGAAGATAAATCAGAGTTACCAACGAAAAAGAGTATTCCTCCGAAAATCCTTAGGTACGGCTTCTGAGTTGCTTTTGTTCGGTTGTTAAAGCGTAGCTGATGGAAGCGTCTTTCACGATTTGGTGACGCGGGGATCAGAGAGTGAATCGGTTTTGATCGGTTGCAATTTTCTAGATCTGTGAAGTTGTTGCACGTGTTAGATGTTGCGATTTTGCTGCCTACACGATGATGGCGAGGACGTTGAAGCGTTGGTTTAGATCATGGAACTTTGTTGAGGCGAACGTTAGTGGTTGGTATTTTTGTGGTTCTGCAGAAACTTGTTAATGTGGATTTTGAACAGAACCTTGGAATGTTATGTTGGGTTGATAAACATTGTGAATCGGTTGAGACGATTCTGATATAGAAAATTATGTGTTGAAGGTTATGAAGTGGTGAAGCTTCAGGTTTTGGATTTGTAAGAGGAAGTTTAATGAAGGTTAACGAATGGGGATGTTAAAGCTGGAAGTTTGGATCGGAACGGGTTTGTGGTTTTAAGGGAGTTTTGTTATCTTACAACTTTCTCACGAAATGGAGGAAGCTTTGTGTAGTGGAAGGTGGTATCAGATGAGTTATGAAGTTTGATTGCAGGTGATGAACAATTTGTTTCAGTCTGGATTTTGGAGGAAGATATTCTAGCGTAAATTATGCAGAGTAGGGATGCATTTTTCTTCCTCCCCTTCTTTGGATCTGGGGTGCCTAATATTATATAGTGTGAGGATGAAGGTAAGATGGGTGAATGAAATAGAGAGTGGGGGAGAAATAAGTTTGTTAGAAATGGTGAGCCAAGAAAAAGCAAAACACGTGGAGAAATATTCCTTATGCAGAAGTTTGTTCAATTTTGTTATGAAAATGGAATTGGTTGTTTTGTTGAGAGAATGTGAGTTTTGGTGTAGAAACCGGGGAATGCATTTTGAGTGTGGTCCATTACTATTTTTTTATGGATTGCAAAGATTTTTGAGGTGATTTTCAAGATTGAGATTATCAATTTGCGGATGTATAATAGTGATATTGTTTTTGAAGTTGTGTCATTCAAGGTACTCATTTATCGCTTTCTATAACATAGCATGTTTAGGAAAATTTTCATTTGTGTAATTACCATATCATTCATTCTTTGTGATACTTGTTCATGAATTGAATCACTTTAGTTCCCAAACTATAAATGTGAGGAAGCTTTCCATTATTCATATATGCTGGAAATCACAATCTTTGTTTTAACTGGATTTTATTATGCTTAATCTTTTATTTGTGTTGATTTTAAGAAAACATGAAAAGGATCAAGACATTTGTTTCATTTTGAGCACAACTACCCTAACCAAATAGTCAATTCACCTTAAGTATGTGATCATTTGTTAACCACTTTGAACTTTTTGTCAACATCCATGTTATTCTTGAACTTCTATGCTTTAATTTAGTTCACTTATTTTTGTATGGATGTTGATTACTTTGTTTTCTTGAACCCTCAACCATGATTTTTGGTTTAAATTTTTACCTTGCCTTGAAAAATAGGGAGTCTTCACATTTTGATGTTGGTTGAATTCAAGTTGGAGAGAAGAATGTTTACATTACTTATTGGTTGTTTCTATGAGGTTGAAAAGGATAAAAAAATGTGAAAAAGAAAGAAAATAAAAAAAAAAGAAAGAAATTGAAAAAGTTTTGAAAAAGAAAAAGAAAAAGAAAAGCGAAGCGAATAAATATGCTAATAAGTAGATGATTGGTGTGACAAGTTGGAATAAGGAAGAAGTTTGATTGGAATTTTGTTGTTTGAATCTTTGTGGATTGATCACTCCCTTAGATTTAGGCAAGTTTTTGTTTTGATTAGCTTTAGGAATTATCCATTGTTTGTTAACCAAGCCACACTACAACCTTGAAAAGCCATTGTGATTATTACTTTTGTATTTTCAATATGATTTTTGGATGGATGCATAATTTAGTCTTTGTTTGCAAGATTGTTGGATGAGTTTTAAATCCTCACCTTTGTGTGTTTTTCATCCCTCGTTGAATTTTTACTAGGCGTGATTCATGATTGAGCTTGTATTGTTTAGAATGTTTGGTATGATTTTTATACTTAGGATTCGTTTTGTTTACATGTTGTCGTTGTAGGATAGTGGTAAGTATTACTTTGTTTGTACGTTTTTGTTTTGAGCCATACATTTGTTTTTGGTTTTTGAAACTTGTTGATTCACGATTCTTTGGTTTATTGCTTTTGATTCTTTGATTTGTTTGACATTGTTTGAGGATAAACAACATTTCAAGTTGGGAAGAGTTTGATATGTGCCAAAATGTCGTTATTTTGAGAATATATTTGTGGCACGTATCAATTCTATTCGTTTGGTTTTTATAATAAAATCTCAACTTTTGTGTAAATATTCTTATACTTGAGTTTTGATTCGTTTTATGTACCGTTTGACTATTTTCATTCGTTTTATAGGTATTGATGCATATCGGAGCCTCGAGTAATAAAGTGGCGAAGACACGGCTTCGAACACGCAGTTTTGAAGAAATAAGGAGAAAATTTTGCAGAAGCTCGCTAAGCCAAGCTGTAGCGTGCTAGGAGTTTCCAAAACAGAGACATAATTATCTTCATGAGCTCGCTTAGCGAGGTTAGCTTGCTAAGCGAGATCCTTTTTACTGTACTAGATATTTAGGAATAAAGTGTAAGCTCGCTTAGCGAGCCTGCAAAAATTTTGTTTATATATTCTTCATTTTTAACATTTTAGGTTATAGTTTTTGGGGGATTTTTGACCCAAACTCCATCAATTTCATTCTTAGGTTAGAAAACAACTATGGAGCATGCATTTGGATGATTCAAGGTGGATTGATCGTCGATCAGAGCTGACAAATCGAGAGATTTTCGGTTCATTTCTCTTATTCTTTGTGTATTCTCTTTTAGTTTAGTTTGTATGTATATTTACGTTGAACTCATGTATATTTGTCTCCCATGGCGATATATTTAATCTGCTTTACGATTCTTTATCAATTGTAATATTGAATTTTTCCTCTGTGTTGAGGTTTTGGATTGTTATAGCATATACTACTCAAATCCTTATCTAGGATGATTATCTGTTAGTTTCTAGATTCTAGAGATAAATTTAGAGATAACATTCACTTGGGTATATGTGCTTAATGCCTCTGTGTTGGTTGTGTTGTGCTGAGAGATCGTCGGCGCGAGCAACACTGTTGTCTTATGTGCTGAGATGATGCGGTGAGTTTAATGGTTGATAAGTGATGACATTGATGAGTATCATAGGTTGAGTATAACTGTTCGATAAGTTTAAATCTGTGATGAGTGAGTGTATTTACATGCTTGATAATCTAACTCTACCCAAAGAATGTATTTATTTTCTGTTCATATGTTTTATTTTCCATTCTTACTTTCAATCCATTTTAACCTGAGCTCAAAAATATAGAAACCGTTGAATGGCATTCTAACCACCATCTTTGTGGAAATGATAATTCCGGAGTAATACTTACAAATCTTTTGTTGCTTGCCGCTATACTACTTCAACAAAATACCGGCGAAAAACAGTCAGTAGTGAAAAATATCAATGCCTGAACAATATCTTAGATGAGCAATGTCACAGCTGAACTTTTTGGATGAACAATGTTTTAAAATTTCAAACAGTCTGTGATTAAGACGAAAATAAAAATAAACCGTAGTGATGACAATTAGGATTTAAGTGGAAGCAAAACCCCAAAAGTTCAGAAGCTCGGGATACCAAGTAGAATAAGTTTTTTTAATAATTTCAAAGTTGAAATTTACAATACAAGAATAAACGCATGAATATAGATAAATCTAAACCTAACGTGCTTACTTAATGGGCCTCATACTAATCAATTAAAATAACTATAAATCTTAATAATTTCAACATAAGATAAATCCAACAATAACTAGTATAGTCATCGATAAACTAAATATAATATCTAGATTCACATTTTGTAGGAACTAGTGGTGGACCCTATAAATTAGAGTGAACTAAATCAAAGGGCGTATATAAAATAGAAACACTTTCATTAAAAGGTAAAGTCGAGAATTTAGCAAGTTTACGACCACAATAATCTAAGATATCACTGGTTTGTAACTTTCCTAAATCTCTATTAGAAGCTAATTAATTTAATCTAGAAACAGATCCATACCCTATACGAGAATGCCATAAACAAAAATTGGAAAAATTTCAAACAAAAAGAAGCTCATAAATCAATATTGGAACTAGAAGTTAAGGCTACAATACATGAGACTCCCAACTAATCCAAAACATAAAGTCCCTTTTGTCTACGGCAGATTTTAATCAACCTTCTAAAATATGGATCCTTCATGCCAAAGGAAGTGAAAGAAAATATAACAAAATAATCACAATCACACAACTGACTAACAAAAGCAAGACTCAAAGTAAGTTAGGAATAAACTAAATATTAGAAAATGACATATTAGTTGTGGAGACAAAACTAATATGTCTACTATGACTTATGAGTGTCAGCAGTAGTCATAACCAACATATATGAAGCGTGATTTAAAGACATAAATGATTTTATTGTCATATGAAATATATAAAAAGTCATATATACCTGACATACTGGAAGAGTTAAAACCTTTAACATGGGAAGCAAACATAACTAGGGGTGTGCATGGTTCATAAACCAACCCAAACCGATCCAAATATATGGTTCAGTTTGGTTTTCATATAACTGTTTTAATAAAATTGGTTTAGTCTCACAAAACCGGTTTATATTAAGATATATTTGGTTCAAAACCGGTTATTTATTTGAAACCAGTTCAAAATTAGTTTCTTTTAAAATCAGTTTTCAAGTCTGTTAGTTTTTAAAAGCTTGATTTTCAGTAAGAACATTTTAAAAGTTAAAGCCAAACATTCTTTTCTTCTAATTTATTTATTTGACTTGTTATATTTTAAATTAAAATGAAAATAGTTAGAAAAATAGTAAAACATTTTTTATTAAAAATAGAAAAATTGCAACTGAAAGATGTTATATTTAAAAAATAAAAAAGAGAAGAAAAAAAACTAAATAGGCTACTGAGTCATGAATTTCCATCTATGTTTTTTCTTATAATTTTTTATCACAACTCATTCATTTTTAAGACCAACTTCTGGAAATGAGTATCGATATTCCCCCGCCGCAAGACTTTATCGAGAGATTTACCTTACCATTTTCGTCGGGGTATTTTCCGACACCAGAGCCTTGACAAGATGACGAAAACATCACTAGATTATGGTTTTGAAAGGAGAACAAATCATGATGAAATCAAGACAAAAAGAGAACAGATTGTAGAGAATAGTGAAAGCATATGAATCTGTGTAGTTAATGAGTTTGATTTTGAATTTAAAAAATGAACAGAAGAAGTGAAATGAGAGAAGAAAGGAAACCCTGAGAAGCTGTGGCAGCTACGATGTTTGACCAATATATTAGGTTTACAAGTATGTTTTTAAAACGGGTACTGGATATAGATATTGGTTTTTAAAATGGGTACCGGTTTTTATGGATTTTATTTAAATGGATATGGGCCAGTTTGTATGTTAAATAATCTGGGTTTTTAAAATTTGTTCTCCAATTTTTTAAAATGGTTCTAATGAACCGGTTTATTTGCACACCCCTAAACATAACACGTGGGTGAGGAACAAGAATATTTTGAAGCTACTATCCATATTAGATATTTGAGCAGTGGTTTCAGGTGAGTATACATGACCATAACCAAAATCAACGGTAGTAGGAGCCGCAACAACAATATTGGACGATGTGCTATTAAGCTTATTCTTATTTTCTCTTTACAGTTTTAGACATTGTGACTTCCAATGACTTTTTTCCTTACGAAAATCACATCATAAATACCAACTCTAATTCCCCCTTAAGATTTTCCTTTGTGAATATAAGCACCAAAAATAGATGGAGAAATGTAGAAAGTTCCTTTATTTTTAAATTAAATTAAAGTGAGACTTGACTGTGATTTCTTCTACCAACAACTCATTAACAACTGTATCAACATTGAAAAAAGGAGTGTGATGTTGAATACTTCCACACATACTCTCAAAATTATCCCGAAGGGCCACCAGAAATTGAACGAGACACTCCTCTTCTCTTTGGACAGTGTATGCTTTGATAACTTTTAATTTAGTTGATTCCTTAAGAGCCCATTAATCCCATAAATTAGTCATGACCAAAAAAAAATTCTAGATTGGTCATACTATTTAATTTAAGAGCCCTATTGTTGCTTTTCATCTAGTACAGTTTTGCAAAATTTAATTAATTATACAAGTGTTTCAAATGCTCTCAAACCGTCTATTTATTGATCTAAATAAGAATACTCAAATTACTAACATCTCATATTTTCAACTCTTTTGCATATGATGCTTGATCTTTTTTAGTCTGTATGCTTAACAAAAGTTTTATCAACATAACTTCTCATCATTTTTCCTTTTAACAAAAATCCCGTTAAATAGCTCCAACAATCGTAATTTTATGCATAAAACAAATTCAAGTAACTTCTCTACTAACTTGAAATTTTTCAATATTTTCATCGAGTGGTTGTTCATATTTCAATTCAAATGAACGCTAAGTAGACTATGACAATCTGCCAAAATCCAAGCCAGTGAATTCGTGAACGGATTTGCATCATATTTTTTAAATAACAAGTTAAGTGGTATAAAAATATGTAACACAAAAGTGTTATCTATTATTATATATATTAAAAAAAAGACCCTAACATCTTAGATCATATAATTCTAATTTTGTCATATCATTGAACATTTAGGTCACATCAAATATATTTGTATGTGGCACTTCTAAAAACTCATATTTATTTTTTAAATAAGCTTATTTCTCTATTAGACGGCATGTGTTCAACACTCGATAACTACAAAAATTTATTATATATTATATATATATATATATATATATATATATATATATATATTATTTTTCAAATAAATTTATTTCTTTATTAGATGTCATGGGTTCAACACCCGGTAACTACACAAATCTATTAAAATAATTTATAAATTTTAAAAGATAGTTTATATATTTTTCTTGCAATTCTTTCATCTATTTCATCATTATTAATATATTCTTGAAAGATAAAATTAATTCTATCTATTTACTCAATATAGATAAATTATTTAAAGCAATATAATACAAGTTTTGTTTAGAAAATACAATACAATTAACTAACAAAGACTTAGTTGATAGATGTACATATAAAATGATCTGGTCTGGGCCGAGCAAACCCAACACCTGTGGCCGATTTGAACGGGCCCAACCCATAAGATGTGGCCGAACATGCCCAGTCTTGCTCCATGCCCAGTAAGCGCACGCACTAGCCGTTGTGAACATTAATCCCATGTGCGTGCGAAGGAGCACGTGGTCAAACCCACTAGCGAGGGATTCGGGCAACTCGCTCCGAACCCTACGCTTCATCTATCCAGAATATGAGGCTTCTGCTGACTCAGCCCTACCACGTAAGATTCTGGCAATTTCCTAGCACGTGGGCCTCCAATGGATTTGTCCCAATTAGGAAATCTTGGCCACCGGGGGCTATAAATACCTTCTTTCACTAGAGGGTCAGGTATTCATTATTCACTCTAACCTATCTCTTCTGTACTTACTCTCCTTGCTCTTGAACTCACTTTGGCATCGGAGTACCTTGCAAGCACACCCCCAGTTCGCAGAAGTTTATCACGTTGCCGACCTTGACGATCCTTCTGATCAAGTACGATCATAAAGTAAGACAAAAAATAAAGTAATAACCTTAAAAGATTTACACTAAAATGTTACATTCAAACGACTTAGATACTATGTAACCCATCATCACTATTAAAATCAAGATCTATGATAAATCTCTCTATTTTTTGAAGAATACACTTTTAATTTTATATTTTATTCCTCAAATCATTAACTTGTATCATAAAATTTTATTAAGATGGCCTGAATAACCTTATTGAAATAGACGATCATTTATCTTTTGATCTTTGGTGAATTTGTCTCTCAACCATAAAATGATGAAGATATAATATTTTAAAAATAGTGGAGTAAAAAAAAGAAAAGGAAATAAAAATAAAATTATTGAAAATTTTGACTATGATGATTTGTTGCATAGAGTCTGAGTCGCTCTAATCTAGAATTTTCGCATTTATAAAATGACGAAGATTTAACATTTTTAAAAATATTGGGAAAAAAAGAAAAGAAATCTGAAACAAAATTATTGAAAATAGCAACATCTTACAAAAAATTGGGAAAAAAATCTTATTATTTTTAATCTTGATTTTTTATAAATGACGTCCCCAAATGATAATGATAAACTATAGCTTACAATGATTGGCTCCTTTGTCTCGCGGTGGACGTACCTCCGGTTCTTCTTCCTCCGGACATCCACCTCCTCCGTCATATGTTCCGGCCCCGGTTACACCTCCTCCGTCATTTGTTACTTACAGTAGTACGTATTTTTATTAACATGATAAATCCAATACAAAAACACTGTGCGATACAATCCGAAATCCGAACAAAACAAAACACGTCAAACAAAACAAAAACATGTTATTCTGCCCGACGAGCGTTACAAAATACACATCAAACAAAATAAAAACACTTTATTCTTCTCGACGAGCGAACTCCTCCGAATGAAGATAATTATACCAATCTTCATCCCACTCATTATCAGAACCATCAGCGTTGATCACGCCTGAAGGCTGAGCCTGCGCGTCCGAGCCATGGACTCCCAGGGGACGAGAAGCAGAACCAGTCAAAAGCTTCTTCTTCTCCTTCACCACCTTCACCTCTTTCACCTCCTTCACCTCTTTCACCTCCTTCTTTGAAGAACCCTTTCTTCCCTTAGCGCCCTCTTTAGAAGACGCAGTCCTGCGTGCTTGTTGGTTGCCTTACATGTTCCTGTAAACATTTGAAATCGATTAATATGCGAGACAAAATAAAAAACAAAAAATTTGAACTTCTGATACAATTCGGAAGTTCATTTCCGAAAACTGGGAGGGAGGTGTTTTCGGAAATGAACTTCCGAAACACCCATGCGATGGACTTTTCTGCAACTTCCATGGCAGACCCCTAAACCAAACTTCAAACCAAATCAAAATGCTTCTAAACAACCTAAATACTACTAACAACCTAACCATATATCATTTATGCAATTAAAACCCTAAATAACATGCATTTGAATAATAGATCTAAAAATTTCAAAACTTACAAAGTGTTAGGATTGAGGGCTTTTAAATGTTGTTTAGCAGTGTGATTGGAGCCTTGATGCAGCTTTGGAATTCTGTTTGCACAAATTTTCGCCTTTGCCACTTTTTGTTTTGATTTAGGGTAAATGATTAGGGGAGGGGGAGTGTTTTGATAAATCTGCAGAAATCGCAGTATTTCGGAAGTTCACTTCCGAAACCCCTGCTTCGGAAATGAACTTCCGAAATAAGTCAATTTTTTCAAAAAAAAAGCGCTTCGGAAGTTCATTTCCGAAGCAGGGGTATGTTGGTATTTTCGCTGGGGGTGACCCCCATAGGGAGGTGGCCAAAGAAATTTTCTAATAATATTCCTTTCTCCATCACCATCATCATCACGTAAATCTAAAATGTTTAGAGTAAAAAGTTAGTATCTAAAACACCACTTAAAATTTTCTATTATACAAGCACATAACTCAAACAAAATAATATGCAATCAAATTCTTACCCTAAGTAAGAAAGACATGAGTCACAAACTATAACTCCATGTTGCTCCTTCACCGTTTTAGTGTCATCCATAATAGATAGATCATAATCATCATCATCTTTGAGTATTGATTCTAATAAATTTTTAATCATATCATAAGTAGAGTCACCATCCAAATCATCTTCAATATTCAAACTAGTTTCAGAGGCCGTTGTAAAACTTTCAATCTCATCCAAATCATCTTCAATTTCCAAACTAGTTTCAGAGGCCGTTGTAAAACTTTCAATCTCATCCAAATTATCTTCAATATTCAAACTAGTTTCAGAGGCCGTTGTAAAACTTTCAATCTCATCCAAATTTTCATCTTCAAATAACGTAGAAGGTAGACAGCGTGCTATTAAACTATCCTCATGAGACAAATTTTGATTAGTGATGATATGATGAGTTGAACAATCTTCTACGTTTGTATTGAAATATTTTAATTTTAACTTAGGTTGAGGTTGAACATCATAAGTAATTGAAGATCCATGAATCATACGGTACTCCCAAGCATAATCTGTTAGCATACATATTTTTGTTAAATAATTCAATATATTTAAATATAATGCATAATTAATAGAAAAAATGAACAATTAAACACTATATACCTAATTCATTATAAGGTGATGGTAGGAGCTCAATTGGACCTTCAAACATGCTAATCAAAAAGAGTTACAAAATTAATCAATATACATAAAAAAATACATAATCATTTAAAAACACACAATGTAGAGAAGAGAGTTTTTGTTACCAAGACAAATTTTGATCGGATATACGAGATTGAATCTGAACATCGTAGGGGACTGGACGTCCATAAAACATACGTTACTCCCAATCGTAATCTATACGAAAGCATAAATATTTTTGATCAGTTATTCACAATTTGTCATAATTATTAGAAAATAAATGATAAATTAAAAATATATACCTAATTCATTATAAAGCGAGGATAGGAGACCTTCAAACATACTGGTATAAAGAGTTAAAAAATTAATCAATCTACATTTAAAAAACACATAATCACTTAAAAATACATTATAAAAAATAGAGTTTTTTTTTTTTTTTTGACGGGATAAAAAATAGAGTTTTTGTTACCTAGATAAGTTAAAAAAGGAACTTACCTCTTTGATTATTCTGAATGTGATTCTCAATGAGTCACTGTAACTTTTCACTTAGGTGTTGAATGAAAGGTTAGATATTTGTTTAAATAGATTTTAGTTTAACTTATCTTTTTTAAAAAACAAACTTTCCAATTTTATCTCATTTAACTTAGCATCCCTTTTAATTCGGTTAGTTTTATTTATAGTTTTTTTTGTCTTATATTTCTAAATTAATAACAAATATCCCAATATATTAGAAAAAAAGTTTATTTTATTTAACTTTTTACTAATATAATTAAAACACGTTGGAATAGTCTTTTGTTTTTGGTTATTATTTTTCTTTGTTGCGGTAATAAAGGCATATTTGATTTCTTAAAGAACTTAACAATAGTATTTTTTTTACACAATAATATATAATAATAATTTCTATAATCATAATAATAAAAAATTACATAACATATATAATATGAATTTAATTGAAATACACTGACATGTCAGTATAAAGATTTTTTACAATGTCACGGAATCACAATCATTGATAAGTATGAAATATACACTTTAAACTATTGCAATTAGAGAGAAAGAGAAAAACACTCTTCCTTCTCTCTAGCTTTTTCTTTAGTTTCTTTCTCAACAAAGTTAGATTTTTTCGGATTCCATGGATTGGCAGAGGGCTAATAAAAAAGTTTTTCGTAATTTGGTTTCTAAATGGGATTTTTTTCCATACGAAAGGATGCAGTTGAGGGAGGGGGAGGTGGTTTCGTCTTTCTACATCTCAGAGTTTCCGATGAGGTCAAGGGCGGTGGACTTGTTCCATCTTTTTGGTTGTGTGGTTGAAGTGGTGGAGGTTGTCATATCTCCAAGGAACATTAACTTTGGAAAACGGTTCGGGTTTGCAAGATTTATAGGGGTTGAGGATGAAAGAATGTTTGCGGTGAAACTAGAAAACATTATGATCGACGACAAGAAGATATATGCTAATCAACTGAGGTATAGTAGGAATGGAAGTAAAGGTGGTATGGAGGCATCCCAGAAACTGAAAGGTTTTCAGAGGAATTGGTTCAATCCGCCTGTAGCAAGGTTCGTTAAGGAGTCTAAATCCTTTACGGATATTGTTTCGGAGGGGACGAAAGAAGTTGTTCCGGGGGAAGTTACGTCTTTCACATTCAGTTCTGATCACGAAATTAGGAATCGGTGGAAGAAGGCTTATATTGGTGAAGTTCTTTTCTCGGGTGAATCTTATAACATTCAAAATCATCTTGAAGTTGAAGGATTTTTCTCCATTAAGGTTCATTCACTAGGGGCGAATCTTTGTTTGTTAGAAGAGACGGACGAAGGAGTAATACAGGAACTGATATTAGAACAGGGTTCGTGGTGGAAACGATGGTTCAAAATGATAAAACCATGGCAGGAGAGCGATATAGATTCAGAGCAGGTGGTATAGATTAGAGTCCATGGAATTCCTTGCCATGCTTGGAGCTTAAATTTCTATGAACGGATTGCGGATTTTCTCTGTCATCGTAGATTCTTAAATTCTAATCATCACTATCATGGGTGGAGAAAAGCATTCAATGGAAAGGCCGGGCAACATAGAGCCCCGCCTTTTTTGACAGGTGATTAAATTTTTGAAAAGGTGAAAGATGTGAGCACTCAGTTTGGCAAGCCTTTTGCACATTTGCTTGTCAAGGGTGAGTGGAAGAAGAGGTCAATTTTTTTTGAACTTCCATATTGGAAGTCGTTGTACGTAAGACATTTCCTCGATGTTATGCATATTGAAAAAAATGTATTTGACAGTGTTATAGGTACGTTACTCAATATACAAGGAAAGTCTAAGGATGACCTTAACATAAGGAATGACATGGTAAACATGGGAATGAGAACTGAATTGGGACCCGTGAAGAAAGGAAGACGAACATATCTGCCACCTGCTGTTTACACTCTATCTAGAAAGGAGAAGAAAACAGTAAGTTCCTCAGTGAAGTTAAAGTTCCAGAAGGCTACTCATCAGATATTAGAAAACTTGTGTCCATGAAAGACCTCAAGTTAAAGAGTTTAAAGACGCATGATTGCCATGTTATAATGGAACATTTTCTACCAATAGGTATACGTTCTATTCTGCCAGAAAAAGTAAGAAGCGCAATAACTAAACTGTGTTTTTTCTTCAGGTCAATTTGCAGTAAGGTGATTGATCCCGCGATCTTCCCAACATTGCAAAAAGAGATAGTTGTTACTTTATGTGATCTTGAAATGTATTTTCCTCCCTCGTTTTTTGACATAATGGTCCATCTAGTCGTTCATCTTGTGAAAGAGACACAATTGTGCGGACCACCTTATATGAGATGGATGTACCCTGCTGAATGTTATATGAAAATATTAAAAGGGTACGTGAAAAATAGAAGTCGACCGGAGGGTTGTATTGCCGAATGATACGTTGTTGAAGAAGCGGTTGAGTTTTGTACTGAATATCTGTCAAATGTTCAATCAATTGGACTCCCCAAATCTCATATTGTCGAAAAAAAAGAAGGAAAAAGGCTAATTGGAAATAAAGTTGTGACAGTATCAATGGTCGAATGGGATCAAGTGCATTTGTATGTTCTCCACAATGAGATTGAGGTTGAGCTGTATGTTGAAATGCACAAGGGTGTTCTCCGAGGTTTAAATCCGAATAGAAATAAGAATTGGATAGTACGAGAGCACAATTGAAGTTTCATACCGTGGTTTAAGGAACATATTTATTCAAAGTATCGTTCAGATCCTGCTTCAGTAACAAAAAGGTTGAGATGTTTAGCATATGGTCCAAGTATAGTTGTGTTTTCTTATTGCGCATACGCAATTAATGGATACACATTTTATACCAAAGAATAGGATGATAAAAGTACTAAGCAAAATAGTGGTGTTACCTTGGTAGCTGAAGCAATGCACATATCAAGTGCGAATGACTTAAATCCGAAATTTGCAAATTTGTCATATTTTGGGGTTATCGAGCGCATTTTGGTGTTTGATTACGCGAAGTTTCAGATTCCTGTATTTGGCTGCAAGTGGGTTGAAAATAATAATGGCATACGAATGGATAATTCAGGATTTTTGCAAGTGGATCTCAATAGGGTGGGGGTACAAAGATGAGCCTTTCATTCTAGCCTCTCAAGCTAAACAAGTGTTCTATGTCAATGATCCGACAAGTACGAAATGGTCTATAATGCTTTTATCTAACAAAATAATTGATGAAAACATTGGAGATCAAGGTGATATTGGTGTTGGCATTGAATCTTGTTCAAGAAACTATCAAAATGAGAATGAATCTTGTACTAGAAATGATCATAATGAGGGTATTTGGATCAATCCAACCGTCCGCGTTGTTAAGAGATGCGTAGAACATATTCCTACCAAGAAAAGAAAGAGACGTTAGTGAAAAAGGTAATAGTATATATATATATATATATATATATATATATATATATATATATATTCAATTCCGACAACTTTCTTTTTTTGACACAAGTACTAATGTGCTTTATTCAGTTTGTACCGATTGTTATATATTCAATTTGTATAGTTTTTTTTTCAATTTGTATTCCGATTGTTAAAATACTTGTCATCCGATTTTGGTGCATATTTTTGTTTTGTACATAACTTTTGAACCATGTATCCGTTTGTCGACTTCTTTACATGTAACTATACTATTTTGACGATTCCGGAGCTGCTCATGCACTTATCTTTGCATTTCGGGACTGTTTTTTATCGGTTTTGCTTCTGTCCATAATCAAAAGTCGGGCTTAGGGTCTGAATTTCGGAAAACCGACTTCATTTTTGAGTCCGTGAGGACGTTTTACCATAGCCATGTAAATTTCGTTCAATTCCGACAACTTTCTTTTTATGACACTTATTCCGATTTCACGGATTTCGATTCCGATTTACTTGTACATAGTTACTTTGACTTCCATTTGACTTATATAGATTGTTAACTTATTAATAGTGTACTAATATGCTTTAGTTTGTTTGATACATGTCAAATGGCTAGTAATCAAGAAAACTCACAAGAAAACTCACAAGATAGAGATGCTCCAGATACAAATCCTCCATCTGATGCATCATCAACAGAAGTTGCACGAGGCATCACCATTATCAAGGGAATCATTCGAGATAGGGACAAAGGATTAATATATAATTTAGAATGGAATTCTGATAACCAAGCAATTGGTACTAATGCTGCAAAGTTGACAAGCTACATTGGTACACTTGTTCGTTTGCATATTCCAATCTCCGTATCTAGATGGAATGTGAAAAGCAAACCGTTGGACGATAAAAAAGATATGCTTTGGGATGAGCTTAAGGTATCATATATGGTTGTTGTTATTATCTTGACGATAATTTGTTTAAATTACTTATACTAACACACTTTATGCGTATGTTTTTTCGCAGAGGTCTTTTAACATACCAGATGAGCGTAAACGCTACATACATGGTTTGGCCGGAAAAAGATATAGAGGGTGGAAAGATTTTTTAACAAACACCTATCTTAAGGATAAAGAAGGAAACTTTCTTGAAGAGGCTCCGGAACGTCCAAAAAAGTATGAGATCTTCATTAAAGAAGAATATTGGGTTGAGTTTGTAAATCAAAGAGATGAAGCTTTCCGGAAAAGGAGTGCCACAAATAGGGAAAGAGCATCAAAACCCGCGTATCCATACAAAAAAGGGCGTTTGGGATATGCACGCTTAGAAGAAAAAATTGTAAGTAAATAGAAATGCTACGTTCTTATTAATTGTCTAAATGTGTTGTAATTGACGATTTTATCATTTGTGTCAATGCATAGTTAGAGGAGACGAAAAGTGAGGAAACCTCACTTCCAGTACATGTGTTGTGGAAGGAAGCTTGTGTGGGCAAGAATCGAGCTGTTGATCCTAATGTTCAAAAAGTTTACGATGAATGTGTAAGTATAACACTGTGTCTTTAATTAAATCAAATGTTTATTAATATATATTTGATTTTTTATCTCCACTAATAATTTTTGAAATGTAAATGAATTACAAGAGACCATGTCGCAATCGGTATCCACCGGTGAGGACCAGGATAATAGGAGTGTACTTAGTAGAGCACTAGATGTTCCTGAGTATCCCGGTCGGGTGAGGGGTAAAGGTCATGGTGTGACTCCAACCTCTTTCTATAAGCATTCTAGGAGAAGAAATCCTACCAATGAAGAAGTGTTGAAAAAATTACAGGAATTACAAGCACAAGTCTCTGAACTGCAAAGAGATAAAGAGATATATATGAGAGAAAAGTGCAATACTTCATCGATGAAAGAAACTAGTGATAAAGCTAGTATCAACTGTCAAAGAAAATTTCCCGAGGTAATTATAAATTCTTTTTTCTTACAATTGTTCTATTTCTGTAATGATAATGACTCTATAATTATTATTGGTTTAGGGCATTTCATCTTGCCAACAATACTTATCGTCACCGAATTATCGCCTAGTTGGCAAGGGAAAAGTGCACAACACTTTGGGAGATTTACTTCACCATAGACCGCTCCCAGATGGACACCTGAAAGTATCAGTTGATGTTGTATTAGATCATGATGCGGTGCTACCGGTACCTGACATGGTCTCACAGACAACATTGTTGCGAGATGCAATAGGGTCATTTATTGCATGGCACTCGGAGCTCATTTTCATTGGTGATGAGGTATGTTGAAAACCATTATGAATCATTTAGTTTTCGAATGTCAATTCTGAACCGTTACTTTAACTATTTTTTACATGATAATTTTAGACTACTCCTACAAAACCCGCAATTAAGGGTAAAGGGATTTTGCAGGAGGACGAGTCTGTTGCATCACTAAAAGAGGTATATTTAAAGTGTTAATATATGATCTGAATCTAAAACTGCATGATTTTATAATTTACCTAAGTTATATAATTTTTAGGTATCTGCTCGAGGGTCACAACAAGTGACGCAGCAAGTTCGTAGCGTACCGCCCAAGGAAAAGGGTCCTCCGAAGGCCGTGGCAAAAAGAGGTGCTTTTGTGCCTCGATACCGGCATACGCTCGGAACACTTGTTGATATGTCAGATTTGACGACAGGTGCTATCCGTGAAATTAGTATGGATGAAGCAGTCTTTGGTATTGAATTCCCCAAAAATGTTTCACTAGATGACATGAAAGAGATTTTTACCCATGACTAATTAGGCGTCAGTAATGTTCACTCATACATCCGGTAATCCGATGAATATATTATTTAATTAGTTGAATAAATTATTTACACATTTCAATGAAAATAGTCTAATGTTTATTATGTTTTTATTTAAGGTTGTTGTATGACAAAGTGTTGTGCGGGACTGAATTGTCAAACAGATTCCATTTTGTGTCTTCCTCCCATTGCAGCGGACAGACAATTGCTACGGAACCGGATTCAGTTAGACAGAGCTTAGTCGATAGATTCATGACCACCGGCAATACAGAAAGCCTGTATCTTTGGGTGTATAATACCCGACCAGTGGGGTTAGTTTTTCATTCTTGGTTCATCTAATATTTGTTTCTTTTGAGTAGCAAAATTTTAATATAAACTTTTGTTTTAATTTATAGAGCACACTGGTTGTTGCTTGCTATCAACCCTATAAAAGAAGTGGTATATTTTCTGAATTCGGTAGATGGTGAGTGGACCAATTATCCGGCTATGAAGTCAACGATTGATAGGTAAGTGAGATCGTTCTAAATATTCCTGTATATTTATATATTTAATTATTTGTGAGATTGATCTAAATATATGCTTTTATATTTTTGTTAGATCAATACAAGTGTTCCGAAGTCAAAGAGACGCACAGGTATCCCGGACTAAATCAAACAACATTACTTGGATCAAAGTGCAGGTACATTAATTTTCACAATTTTGCTTATAATGGTTATGCTACTTGATAAAACAAGATAACTATAAAATCTTATTTGTTTTTCTATGAAGTGTCTGCAACAGGGAAACAATACAGATTGCGGATACTTTGTTTTGAGGTTTTTGAAAGAAATCCTTCAAACGAATCAATTAGAGATTCCAATCACGGTATGGATTTATAACTTGGGATAATTTCTTATAATTTATTACATTTAACTAAATCATTCATATTATGTTTTTGTTATGTAGTACTTTGATGACTTCTATGCTGCTTCTTACACGAAACTTAAGTTGGAGGAAATCAAAGAGGAATTGTGTCAATTTTATATTCAGCGACTATTCATATAGGTATGAATACATTATTGTGTGAAAAGTTTTATGAATACATCACTGTGTGACGGATTTTTATAATGACTTTGTGTTTGAGTTTCTTTGGTGGATGTTGGTTCATTTTGCTTAATATTAATTGACGATGATGACGTTGTTATATGAATCAAGTGATGCTGATAGTTTGATTTGAGACTGGATTGATGACAAATTACATTGGTGGATTGAGTTGCAAATCACATGAAATTGTTGCTAATAAAATTGTTGATGTTTCTGAATGACAATTTGTTTTCTTGGAAAATTTGAAGTATAGATGTTGTTGTGGGGTCTGTTTTGAAACTTTGCTGTGGTATAGAATTTTAGTGTTGTTTTCATATTGAGGAAATACTATTAGTTCAGAATTTTATATGAGGGGATTGGGTCGTTCTGTGTTGCTTGCTCATTATTATGTGACGGATTTTGATAATGACTTTGTGTTGGAGCCTTTAATTGTGTTTGAGCAAAGTTAGTTTAATTGACCGTGTTGTTCTGTTCATACTTTGCAGGACCAGGATCGTGCGCTCGTCGGATTTTGAGAATTTCGGGCTTATATTCTGTTGATGATTTAGTTATATGTATCTGTTGTAAACATGTGAATTGAACTATATTAATGGTGTATATATTTTATTTTGGATTATAATGGTATTATATTGGTATATAATGGTATTATATCGGTATATAATGGTATATAATGTCCAACCTATGGTTGAAAATAGTACAGGTCGAAAATAAATATAGGTTGAAAATATTACAAATTGAAAATATATTACAGGTTGAAAATATTACAGGTTGAAAATAAATATAAATTACAGGTCGAACTGGAAGGCTTCATTATAGGTTGCACTTTAAAATACTGCATTTAGCAACGACAACACTTTCAAAAACGCTCTTAAAGGCCTACCTGCGAAAGTGCTTTCTAATTAAAAGCGATGCCTAAGATAAAAAAACATAAAAAAATAAAAAAAGCGCAACCTACGAAAGCGCTTTTCCTAGAAAAGCGCTGCTATAGGGGATGCTACGAGAGCGCTTTTCTGGAAAAAGCGCTGCTATAGGGGATGCTACGAAAGCGCTTTTGGTGTACCAAAAGGCGTTGTCGTTACCTACGGCAGCGCTAAGCGCTCTAAAAGCCCAAAAAAAGCGCTGTAAAAGCTGCTGTTTGGCATAGTGAGTAGTCATAACCAACATATATGAAGCGTGATTTAAAGACATAAATGATTTTATTGTCATATGAGATATATAAAAAGTCATATATACCTGACATACTTGAAGAGTTAAAACCTTTAACATGGGAAGCAAACATAACACGTGGGTGAAGAACAAGAATATTTTGAAGCTACTATCCATATTAGATATTTGAGCATACATGACCATAACCAAAATCAACGGTAGTAGAAGCCGCAACAACAATATTGGACGATGTGCTATTAAGCTTATTCTTATTTTCTCTTTACAATTTTAGACATTGTGACTTCCAATGACTTTTTTCCTTACGAAAATCACATCATAAATACCAACTCTAATTCCCCCTTAAGATTTTCCTTTGTGAATATAAGCACCAAAAATAGATGGAGAAATTTAGAAAGTTCCTTTATTTTTAAATTAAATTAAAGTGAGACTTCACTGTGATTTCTTCTACCAACAACTCATTAACAACTGGAACAACATTGAAAAAAGGAGTGTGATGTTGAATACTTCCACAAAGACTCTCAAAATTATCCCGAAGGGCCACCAGAAATTGAACGAGACACTCCTCTTCTCTTTGGACGGTGTATGCTTTGATAAATTTTAATTTAGTTGATTCCTTATAAGTCCATTAATCCCATAAATTAGTCATGACCAAAAAATTCTAGATTGGTCATACTATTTAGTTTAAGAGTCCTATTGTTGCTTTTAATCTAGTACAGTTTTGCAAAATTTAATTGATTATACAAGTGTTTCAAATGCTCTCAAACCGTCTATTTATTGATCTAAATAAGAATACTCAAATTACTAACATCTCATATTTTCAACTCTTTTGCATATGATGCTTGATCTTTTTAAATCTGTATGCTTAACAAAAGTTAAATCTGTTAGCGCAACAATCGAGGGAGGATCGAGTCGGGAGCACACTTGATTCTCAACACTCCCTCTCAAGTGTGAATCTTACACAATGCTCCCCCTCATGTGGAAGCTCTCTCTTCCACATACACTTGTATCTGTTGACTTCAACTACATGTATCCGTTGATTCTCTTCAACTACATGTATCTGTTGACTTTCAACTACAAGTTTTAGCTGTTGACATCAAATATGTTTCTATGTGACACCTCTAAAAAATCATCTTTATTTTTCAAATAAATTTATTTCTCTATTAGATGTCATTGGTTCAACACCGGGTAACTACACAAATCTATTAAAATAATTTATAAATTTTAAAAGATAGTTTACATATTTTTCTTGCAATTCTTTCATCTATTTCATCTTTAATATATTCTTGAAAGATAAAATTAATTCTATCTATTTACTCAATATAGATAAATTATTTAAAGCAATATAATACAAGTTTTGTTTAGAAAATACAATACAATTAACAAACAAAAACTTTGTTGATAGATGTACATATAAAATGTTCTGGTCTGGGCCGAGCAGACCCAACACCTGTGGCCGATCTGAACGGGCCCAACCCATAAGATGTGGCCGAACATGCCCAATCTTGCTCCATGCCCAGTAAGCGCACGCACTAGCCGTTGTGAACATTAATCCCACGTGTGTGCGAAGGAATACGTGGTCAAACTCACTAGCGAGGGATTCGGGTAACTCGCTCCGAACCCTACGCTTCATCTATCCAGAATATGAGGCTTCTGCTGATTCGGCCCTACCACGTGGGGTTCTGGCAGTTTTGTAGCACGTGGGCCTCCAATGGATTTGGCCCAATTAGGAAATCTTGGCCACCGGGGACTATAAATACCCTCTTTCACTAGAGGGTCAGGTATTCATTATTCACTCTAACCTATCTCTTCTGCTCTTACTCTCTTTGCTCTATAACTCACTTTGACATCAGAGTACCTTGCAGGCACACCCCCCAGTTCGCAGAAGTTTATCACGTTGCCGACCTTGACGATCCTTCTGATCAAGTACGATCATAAAGTAAGACAAAAAATAAAGTAATAACCTTAAAAGATTTACACTAACATGTTACATTCGAACGACTCAGATACTATCTAACTCATCATCACTAGCTATTAAAATCAAGATCTAAGATAAATCTCTCTATTTTTTGAAGAATATACTTTTAATTTTATATTTTATTCCTCAAATCATTAACTTGTATCATAAAATTTTATTACGATGGCCTGAATAACCTTATCGAAATAGACGACCATTTATCTTTTGATCTTTGGTGAATTTGTCTCTCAACCATAAAATGATGAAGATATAATATTTTTAAAAATATTGGAGTAAAAAAAAAAGAAAAGGAAATATAAAACAAAATTATTGAAAATTTTGACTATGATGAATTGTTGCATAGAGTCTGAGACACTCTAATCTAGAATTTTTGCATTTATAAAATGATGAAGTTTTAACATTTTTAAAAATATTGGGAAAAAAGCAAAGAAATATGAAACAAAATTATTGAAAATAGCAACATCTTACTTATTACTTTTATAATTCAAACATATTTTTTTCGTTTAAAATTATTCTCTCTTTTTTATTCTCTTTATTTTATTGTCTCAATTACAATTTTTACTATACTAAATAAAATTAAAATATATATGTAATTCAATATCATTTAAAAAAAATTTATCAATGTCCCGTGCCAGGTCTCAATCTAATTAAAAATATTCTTAAAGAGTGCAATTAAAACACATAAAATCAGCCTCTTGTTTTGTGTTTGCAATGTCACTTGGTGTTATAGGATCAAATTAATTTCACAAAATTATGATGGCAATATATTTCAATTCTGCACTGTGTATTAACTACCTTGCACTGATTTTTTAAACAAAGAAAACCTTAAGCTTTTGAAAAATCACAACTTAATCTTCCATTTGATATTAATTTTTTTTTAATGGAAGCAACTGTACTTTTTCTGTTGAGTAAAATTAAATAATTAAACTGAAATCCACAAAATCCGTATTTGTAATCTATTAAAAGTAATTTTAATATTTTATTCAAACAAAATTAATTCTTTTAAATTTGCTTATAACATTTATCAACCACTTTTTTTTACCCAATTCTTTTATAATCACTTCAATTAAATAAAGTATATCTACTAAAACAAAATTATTCAAAAGCCAAAACACAAATATACTTTAAAAATATAGTCTTACTCAAACATATTATCCAAAACAAATAAAATCAACTGTAACTAAAAGATTTTTTTTGTTTTTATTAATAGAATATGCGAGGTTTCTTAAAGTAGTTTCAGAGTCTTTTAAAATCTTCAAATGCTTTCTGATAATATTCCTTTCTCCATCACCATCATCATCACATAAATCTAAAATGTTTAGAGTAAAAAGTTAGTATCTAAAACACCACTTAAAATTTTCTATTATACATGCACATAACTCAAACAAAATAATATGCAATCAAATTCTTACCCTAAGTAAGAAAGACATGAGTCACAAACTATAACTCCATGTTGCTCCTTCACCGTTTTAGTGTCATCCATGATAGATATATCATAATCATCATCATCATCATCTTTGAGTATTGATTCTAATAAATTTTTAATCATATCATAAGTAGAGTCACCATCCAAATCATCTTCAATATTCAAACTAGTTTCAGAGGCCGTTGTAAAACTTTCAATCTCATCCAAATCATCTTCAATATTCAAACTAGTTTCAGAGGCCGTTGTAAAACTTTCAATCTCATCCAAATCATCTTCAATATTCAAACTAGTTTCAGAGGCTGTTGTAAAACTTTCAATCTCATCCAAATTTTCATCTTCAAATAACGTAGAAGGTAGACTGCGTGCTATTAAACTATCCTCATGAGACAAATTTTGATTAGTGATATGATGAGTTGAACAATCTTCTACATTTGTATTGAAATATTTTAATTTTAACTTAGGTTGAGGTTGAACATCATAAGTAATTGAAGATCCATGAATCATACGGGACTCCCAAGCATAATCTGTAAGCATACATATTTTTGTTAAATAATTCATATATTTAAATATAATGCATAATTAATAGAAAAAATGAACTACTAAACACTATATACCTAATTCATTATAAGGTGATGGTAGGAGCTCAATTGGACCTTCAAACATGCTGATCAAAAAGAATTACAAAATTAATCAATATACAAAAAAAAAAAATACATAATCATTTAAAAACACACAATGTAGAGAAGAGAGTTTTCGTTACCAAGATAAATTTTGATCAGATATACAAGATTGAATCTGAACATCGTAGGGGACTGGACGTCCATAAAACATACGGTACTCCCAATCGTAATCTATACGAAAGCATAAATATTTTTGATAAGTTATTCACAATTTCTCATAATTAATAGAAAATAAATGATGAATTAAAAATATATACCTAATTCGTTATAAGGCGAGGATAGGAGACCTTCAAACATACTGGTATAAAGAGTTAAAAAATTAATCAATCTACATTAAAAAAAACACATAATCACTTAAAAACACGTTATAAAAAACAGAGTTTTTGTTACCTAGACATTTTGCAAGTTGAATCACCCTTTCTAATTTAAAAACTCTCTGCAACACCAAATTACATTAAAAACTAGACGGAAAATAATTGACCATTTTGTAAGAGTATAATTTTTCGGTTAAACTTTATTTGAGTACATTTGTTACCAGATACATTTAAAAAAGGAACTTACCTCTTTGATTATTCTGAATGTGATTCTCAATGAGTCACTCTAACTTTTCACTTAGGTGTTGAATGAAAGGTTAAATGTTTGTTTAAATAGATTTTAGTTTAACTTATTTTTTTAAATAACAAACTTTCCAATTTTATCTTATTTAACGTAGCATCCCTTTTAATTCGGTTAGTGTTATTTATAGTTTTTTTTTTGTCTTATATTTCTGAATTAATAACAAACATCCCAATATATTTGAAAAACGTTTATTTTATTTAACTTTTTATTAATATAATTAAAACACGATGGAATAGTCTTTTGTTTTTGGTTATTATTTTTCTTTGTTGCGGTAATAAAGGCATATTTGATTTCTTAAAGAACTTAACAATAGTATTTTTTTTACACAATAATATATAATAATAATTTCTATAATCATAATAATAAAAAATTACATAACATATTATAATATGAATTTAATTGAAATACACTGACATGTCAGTATAAAGATTTTTTACAATGTCACGGAATCACAATTATTGATAAGTATGAAATATACACTTTAAACTATTGCGATGAGAGAGAAAGAGAAAAACACTCTCCCTTCTCTCTAGCTTTTTCTTTAGTTTCTTTCTCAACAGAATTAGATTTTTTCGGATTCCATGGATTGATAGAGGGCTAATAAGAAGGTTTTTCGTAATTTAGTTTCTAAATGGGATTCTTTTCCATACGAAAGGATGCAGTTGAGGGAGGGGGAGGTGGTTTCGTCTTTCTACATCTCTGAGTTTCCGATGAGGTCGAGGGCGGTGGACTTGTTCCATCTTTTTGGTTGTGTGGCTGAAGTGGTGGAGGTTGTCATATCTCCAAGGAACAATAAATTTGGAAAACGGTTCGGGTTTGCAAGATTTATAGGGGTTGAGGATGAAAGAATGTTGGCGGTGAAACTCGAAAACATTATGATCGACGACAAGAAGATATATGCTAATCATCCGAGGTATAGTAGGAATGGAAGTAAAGGTGTATGGAGGCATCCCAGAAACTGAAAGGTTTTCAGAGGAATTTGTTCAATCCGCCTGTAGCAAGGTTCGTTAAGGAGTCTAAATCCTTTACGGATATTGTTTCGTAGGGGAAGAAAGAAGTTGTTCCGGGGGAAGTTACGTCTTTCACATTCAGTTCAGATTACGAGATTAGGAATCGGTGGAAGAAGGCTTATATTGGTGAAGTTCTTTTCTCGGTTGAATCTTATAACATTCAAAATCATCTTGAAGTTGAAGGATTTTTCTCCATCAAGGTTCATCCACAAGGGGCGAATCTTTGTTTGTTAGAAGAGATGGACGAAGGAGTAATACATGAACTGATATTAGAACAGGGTTCGTGGTGGAAACGATGGTTTAAAACGATAAAACCATGGTAGGAGAGCGGTATAGATTCAGAGCGGGTGGTATGGATTAGAGTCCATGGAATCCCTCGCCATGCTTGGAGCTTAAATTTCTATGAACGGATTGCGGATTTCCTCGGTCATCGTAGATTCTTAAATTCTAATCATCACTACCGTGGGTGGAGAAAAACATTCAATGGAAAGGCCGGACGACGTAGAGCCTCACCTTTTTTGACAGGTGATCAAATTTTTTAAAAGGTGGAAGATGTGAGCACTCAGTTTGGCAAGCCTTTTGCACATTTACTTGTCAAGGGTGAGTGGAAGAAGAGGTCAATTTTTTTTTAACTTCCATATTGGAAGTCGTTGTACGTAAGACATTTTCTCGATGTTATACATATTGAAAAAAATGTATTTAACAGTGTTATAGGTACGTTACTCAAATTACAAGGAAAGTCTAAGGATGACCTTAACATAAGGAATGATATGGTAAACATGGGAATGAGAACTGAATTGGGACCCGTGACGAAAGGAAGACGAACATATCTGCCACCTGCTGTTTACACTCTATCTAGAAAGGAGAAGAAAACATTGTGTAAGTTCCTCAGTGAAGTTAAAGTTCCAGAAGGCTACTCATCAGATATTAGAAGACTTGTGTCCATGAAAGACCTCAAGTTAAAGAGTTTAAAGACGCATGATTACCATGTTATATTGGAACATTTTCTACCAATAGGTATACGTTTTATTCTGCCAGAAAAAGTAAGAAGCGCAATAACTAAACTGTGTTTTTTCTTCAGGTCAATTTGCATTAAGGTGATCGATCCCGCGATCTTACCAACATTGCAAAAAGAGATAGTTGTTACTTTATGTGATCTTGAAATGTATTTTCCTCCCTCGTTTTTTGACATAATGGTTCATCTAGTCGTTAGTCTTGTGAAAGAGACACAATTGTGCGGACCAGCTTATATGAGATGGATGTACCCTGCTGAACGTTATATGAAAATATTAAAAGGGTACGTGAAAAACAGAAGTCGACCGGAGGGTTGTATTTCCGAACGATACGTTGTTGAAGAAGCGGTTGAGTTTTGTACTGAATATCTGTCAAATGTTCAATCAATTGGACTCCCCAAATCTCATATTGTTTGAAAAAAAGAAGGAAAAAGGCTAATTGGAAATAAAGTTGTGACAGTATCAATGGTCGAACGGGATCAAGTGCATTTGTATGTTCTCCACAATGAGATTGAGGTTGATCCGTATGTTGAAATGCACAAGGGTGTTCTCCGAGGTTTAAATCCGAATAGAAATGAGAATTGGATAGCACGAGAGCACAATCGAAGTTTCATACCGTGGTTTAAGGAATATATTTATTCAAAGTATCGTTCAGATCCTGCTTCAGTAACAGAAAGGTTGAGATGTTTAGCATATGGTCCAAGTATAGTTGTGTTTTCTTAGTGCGCATATGCAATTAATGGATACACATTTTATACCAAAGAACAGGATGATAAAAGTACTATGCAAAATAATGGTGTTACCTTGGAAGCTGAAGCAATGCACATATCAAGTGCGAATGACTTAAATCCGAAATTTGCAAATTTGTCACATTTTGGGGTTATCGAGCGCATTTTGGTGTTTGATTACACGAAGTTTCAGATCCCTGTATTTGGTTGCAAGTGGGTTGAAAATAATAATGGCATACTGTAATACGGTGAACTGACTTTTATATCGAAATGTCGCGATTAAGCAAGAGTCGCCACCGACTTTTATTTTATCCAAATTAATCAGAAAGGCTAAAAGAACAGGAAAAACCTTTTTAAAGAAAACTGAGTTCGGGGGGTAATTTATGCAAAGGGAAGGTGTAAGGCACACTTTGCATCCATGGTTATCCATGGGCTCTTAATTGCTTTGCTCTTTGATTTCAGAAATGTAGAAGAAGTGAATACGGACTTTAGCTCATAAATGAGCGTAGCCATTTTGAAGGTTTATGAGAAATAATATGAAATTTTTTTAGCCAGAGCAAGGCAATTAGGGGCAATTACCTTAATATTTGTAAAAAGATTCTTTTAGCCTTTCAGGGTGAAAGGGTCTATCCATGCCATAAGAGGGCAGGAAGCCTTTCATCTGGAGGTTGAAGAGTCGTCGCAATGTCGTTCTCCATAAGACTGTCTCATGCCATAGGGAGGCAGGTAGTGTAAGGGAAGGACCAGAATAGCCTTTCGTAGGCAGCCAGAGGATACCTCAGCCTTTCGTAGGCAACTTCCGAGGGTCGAGGTCATATTGGTGTATCGAAGGCAGCATCATTAGGGTCTTATGACCTTTGTATTTATCGAGGCAGCATGGCTGAGGTATCCTCGTATTCGAGGGACAGGGCTATTCTGCAAAAAATACACAAGGCAACAAGGCAACAAGGCAACAGGCAACAGGAAACAAAGAGGTTACCCAAAAAGTGTGCGTGGGTGCAACAATCACGTGATTTGATTCAAATATTTATCTTATAATTAGTTATTCTAGGTTAATTACAAGCTTGCACTCCCTAGAATTACTAACCACAGCAATTAATATTAACAATGAAAGCAATAATGGGGAAAGGGAATATGAAACCAGCGGGGGAAGGGAAAATGAAACCAGCGAGATAAACAGAGCAATAAGTCTGGACAAGTAATAATTAAGATCAAGGTTTAGGGTTACCGACTATTCGAAGCTTTGGCAATTGGCAAACCCTGAAAAGGTGGAAAAAATAAGAAACAAGATGTATGTGAGTGCACTATCAGTTCAGAAGTCAAACATGACTAACCCTAATCAATAAAAGTAAAAATACGAGAAAAGGGTAAAAATACTTAGCTTCGATTAATGCAGGTTGATGGGTAAAGATTTGCCTTGGGCGTTAAGCATTGACCCTGATCATTAAAGAATTGGCAAAAGAATAAAAAGACAAAGTAAGTGTAGGAGGAGTTCATTGACAGTGAGAATTAAACCCTAATTAAATAAAATAACAGGCAAAAATATTTAAATAAGAAAGGTTAGAACTTAGCTTTGAATTTGACGTGGCGCATAGTCGGAGTGTATTGGAAGAGCAACCCTGAGAGAGGCACAAAAAAACAAATATTCTCAGTGTATGGAATGATCATCGTAAACCCTGATTAGGGTACGAATTGAATAAAATAACATAAACTATTTAATTAATTATTGGTCTCGCGACCTAATTAATTAAATCGAGAAGAGAAAATAAAATCAGACACACAGGTATTTTTTATGAATTTTTTATAGTTAAAATAAAATATATATGATTTTTTGAAAATATAAGTAAGTAATATAATTATAAGAAAATAAATAAATATATAAATATAATAATTTAAATGAAATAAATATTATATATAAATAAGTAAATAAAATGTAATAATAAATATTAATTAAATAAATAAAAGAAAATAAGTATACATGAATTTAATAAATAAAATAAATAAATTATTAATTATATATAAAAAAAAGATTTGAAAATAAAACATATAATATTTTTATTATGATAAAACAAGATTTAAAACAATATATATATATATATAAAATAAAAAGACGCTATGTAATTAAAAATAAAAAAAAATTACAAAAGACTTAACTTTTTATCTTGTGTGACACTCGTATGCAGATCATGGTGCACCTGCGTGATCTGAGGCGTTGGATTGAGGATGATGATGATCAAATGGCTGGCATGTGGAGAGCGCACCATAGGAGCATACGCGCGAAGCAACGGATCTGGACGGATTTGAAATCCAAACGCGCGCGCTGGTCAACCAATCAGAGGAAGACGCGCCATCGTCTTCTTCGTTGGAATTTCAGACTAGGACTTTTTACAGCGCTTTTCCCATGGTAGCTGTAAAAAGCTTTATCTTCTACACCTGTGAAAATCAAACGAACACAAAACTACACCAAATATTTGGCGCGACCACACCAAACGAATCGTCCAGCATCCCTAAGCATGATTATGGCATCGATTTAACCTAATTTTGGCTTAAATAGAAAGCCCCAATATAAAATTGAGAGGTATGTTTTTGGGGCGTGGATGGGCTTAGGATAAGGTTTGGATAAAAAGAATATGGGCTCAATTGCAAAAATACTTCAATTCTTTCACATTTTCCCTCCAAAATAACCTAACTTTGACAAGGCCTATCTCTCTCAATTTTTGAGGTGTGGATGTGTTCTAGGACTTTTTAGAAACCTTAAAGAGTCCTTTAACCAATGTCTTTGGTCTCATATCAAAATTTTTTTCCATTCTCCTTGTGTGTCCTTTTGAAAAAAGTGACTTTTTGTTGACTTTTGAAAAGGACCTATAATGTTTTGGTCCATATTTCCCAAATGAAGCATTTTTGGACTTGGCATGTGAGAGACAAATTTGTAGAGAATCAAATTTCCTTCAAAATGAGCTTTGGATGGAAAATTTCTGATGTTCCATGTGAGAATTATGGCTAGTCAAAGTTCAGTTGACTTTCTCCTATACAAACCCTTAATTTAGAAACTTTTGATTTGTTGATTTTTGGTCTTTCCTTGATGAACCATGATCAATTCTTGATCAAATGGTGAATGATACTTCAATATTAGGATCTTGACAAAAAATCAGGAGTTTTGACTTTACTTTGACCACAGTTGACTTTTAGGTCAACCTAGTCGACTATTGACTTTCTGAACATTTGAGTGATCAATCCTTTAAGCTGAGACTTGATACTTGTCATAGAGGTAGTGTGAGATATATTGAGCCATATGGGATGCCTTGGAACCATTGATTCATTGATTTTCTTTTGAACAAACCAAACCCTAGTTTTTGAGCCTTGTTTAGGAGAGTGTGTCTTGGAGCTTTGTGTGTTGATTTGAATTTGTACAAGAGAAATGGTATGGGAAAATTTTGGGGTATGACACATACGAATGGATAAGTCAGGATTTGTGCAAGTGGATCTCAATAGGGTGGGGTACAAAGATGAGCCTTTCATTCTAGCCTCTCAAGCTAAACAAGTGTTCTATGTCAATGATCCGACAAGAACGAAATGGTCTATAGTGCTTTTATCTAACAAAATAATTGATGAAAACATTGGAGATCAAGGTGATATTGGTGTTGGCATTGAATCTTGTACAAGAAACGATAAAAATGAGAATGAATCTTGTACTAGAAATGATCATAATGAGGGTATTTGGATCAATTCAACCGTTCGCATTGTTAAGAGACGCGTAGAACATATTCCTACCAAGAAAAGAAAGAGACGTTAGTGAAAAAGGTAATAGTATATATACTCAATTTCGACAACTTTCTTTTTTTGACACAAGTACTAATGTGCTTTATTCAATTTTTACCGATTGTTATATATTCAATTTGTATAGTTTTTTTCAATTTGTATTCTGATTGTTACAATACTTGTCATCCGATTTTGGTGCATATTTTCGTTTTGTACATAACTTTTGAACCATGTATCCGTTTGTCGACTTCTTTACATGTAACTATACTATTTTGACGATTCCGGAGCTGCTCATGCACTTATCTTTGTATTTCGGGACTGTTTTTTTATCGGTTTTGCTTCTGTCCATAATCAAAAGTCGGGCTTAGGGTCTGAATTTCGGAAAACCGACTTCATTTTTGAGTCCGTGAGGACGTTTTACCAAAGCCACGTAAATTTCGTTCAATTCTGACAACTTTCTTTTTTTGACACTTATTCTGATTTCACCGATTTCGATTCCGATTTACTTGTACATAGTTACTTTGACTTCCATTTGACTTGTATAGATTGTTAACTTATTAATAGTGTACTAATGTGCTTTAGTTTGTTTGATACAGGTCAAATGGCTAGTAATCAAGAAAACTCACAAGAAAACTCACAAGATAGAGATGCTACAGATACAAATCCTCCATCTGATACATCATCAACAGAAGTTGCACGAGGCATCACCATTATGAAGGGAATCATTCGAGATAGAGACAAAGGATTAATATATAATTTAGAATGGAATTCTGATAACCAAGCAATTGGTACTAATGTTGCAAAGTTGACAAGCTACATTGGTACACTTGTTCGTTTGCATATTCCAATCTTCGTATCTAGATGGAATCTGAAAAGCAAATCGTTGGACGATAAAAAAGATATGCTTTGGGATGAGCTTAAGGTATCATATATGGTTGTTGTTATTATCTTGACGATAATTTGTTTAAATTACTTATACTAACACACTCTATGCGTATGTTTTTTCGCAGAGGTCTTTTAACATACCAGATGAGCGTAAACGCTACATACTTGGTTTGGCCAGAAAAAGATATAGAGGGTGGAAAGATTTTTTAACAAACACATATCTTAAGGATAAAGAAGGAAACTTTCTTGAAGAGGCACCGGGACGTCCAAAAAAGTATGAGATCTTCATTAAAGAAGAAGATTGTGTTGAGTTTGTAAATCAAAGAGATGAAGCATTCCGAAAAAAGAGTGCCACAAATAGGGCGAGAGCATCAAAACCCGCGTATCCATACAAAAAATGGCGTTTGGGATATGCACGCTTAGAGGAAAAAATTGTTAGTAAATAGAAATGCTACGTTCTTATTAATTGTCTAAATGTGTTTTAATTGACGATTTTATCATTTGTGTCAATGCATAGTTAGAGGAGACGAAAAGTGAGGAAACCTCACTTCCAGTACATGTGTTATGGAAGGAAGCTTGTGTGGGCAAGAATCGAGCTGTTGATCCTGATGTTCAAAAAGTTTATGATGAATGTGTAAGTATAACACTGTGTCTTTAATTAAACCAAATGTTTATTAATATATAATTGATTTTTTATCTCCACTAATAATTTTTGAAATGTAAATGAATTACAGGAGACCATGTCGCAATCGGTATCCACCGATGAGGACCAGGATAATAGGAGCGTACTTAGTAGAGCACTAGATGTTCCTGAGTATCCCGGTCGGATGAGGGGTAAAGGTCATGGTGTGACTCCAACCTCTTTCTATAAGCATTCTAGGAGAAGAAATCTTACCAATGAAGAAGTGTTGCAAAAATTGCAGGAATTACAAGCACAAGTCTCTGAATTGCAAAGAGATAAAGAGATATATATGAGAGAAAAGTGCAATACTTAATCGGTGAAAGAAACTAGTGATAAAGCTAGTATAAACTGTCAAATAAAATTTCTCGAGGTAATTATAAATTCTTTTTTCTTACAATTGTTCTATTTCTGTAATGATAATGACTCTATAATTATTATTGGTTTAGGGCATTTCATCTTGCCAACTATATTTATCGTCACCGAATTATCGCCTAGTTGGCAAGAGAAAAGTGCACAATACTTTGGGAGATTTACTTCACCATAGACCGCTCCCGGATGGACACCTGAAAGTATCAGTTGATGTTGTATTAGATCATGATGCGGTGCTACCGGTACCTGACATGGTCTCAAAGACAATATTGCTGCGAGATGCAATAGGGTCATTTGTTGCATGGCCCTCGGAGCTCATTTTCATTGGTGATGAGGTATGTTGAAAACCATTATGAATCATTTAGTTTTTGAATATCAATTCTGAACCGTTACGTTAACTATTTTTTACATGATAATTTTAGACTACTCCTACAAAACCCGCAATTAAGGGTAAAGGGATTTTACAGGAGGACGAGTCTGTTGCATCACTAAAAGAGGTACATTTAAAGTGTTAATATATGATCTGAATCTAAAATTGCATGATTTTATAATTTACCTAAGTTATATGATTTTTAGGTATCTGCTCGAGGGTCACAACAAGTGACGCAGCAAGTTCGTAGCGTACCGCCCAAGGAAAAGGGTCCCTCAAAGGCCGTGGCCAAAAGAGGTGCTTTTGTGCCTCGATACCGGCAGACGCTCGGAACACTTGTTGATATGTCAAATTTGACGACATGTGCTATCCGTGAAAATAATATGGATGAAGTTGTCTTTGGTATTGAATTCCCCGAAAATGTTGCACTAGATGACACGAAAGAGATTTTTACCCATGACCAATTAGGCGTCAGTAATGTTCACTCATACATCCGGTAATCCGATAAATATATTATTTAATTAGTTGAACAATTTATTTACACATTTCAATGAAAATAGTCTAATGTTTATTATGTTTTTATTTAAGGTTGTTGTATGACAAAGTGTTGCGCAGGACTGAATTGTCAAACAGATTCCATTTCGTGTCTTCCTCCCATTGCAGCGGACAGACAATTGCTACGGAACCGGATTCAGTTAGACAGAGCTTAGTCGATAGATTCATGACCACCGGCAATACAGAAAGCCTGTATCTTTGGGTGTGTAATACCCGATTAGTGGGGTTAGTTTTTCATTCTTTGTTCATCTAATCTTTGTTTCTTTTGCGTAGAAAAATTTTCATATAAACTTTTGTTTTAATTTATAAAGCACACTGGTTGTTGCTTGCTATCAACCGTATAAAAGAAGTGGTATATTTTCTGAATTCGGTAGATGGTGAGTGGACCAATTATCCGGCTATGAAGTCAACGATTGATAGGTAAGTGAGATCGTTCTAAATATTCCTGTATATTTATATATTTAATTATTTGTGAGATTGATCTAAATATATGCTTTTATATTTTTGTTAGATCAATACAAGTGTTCCGAAGTCAAAGAGACGCCCAGGTATCCCGGACTAAGTCAAACAACATTACTTGGATCAAAGTGCAGGTACATTAATTTTCACAATTTTGCTTATAATAGTTATGCTACTTGATAAAACAAGACAACTATAAAATCTTATTTGTTTTCCTATGAAGTGTCCGCAACAGCGAAACAGTACACATTGCGGATACTTTGTTTTGAGGTTTTTGAAAGAAATCCTTCAAACGAATCAATTAGAGATTCCAATCACGGTATGGATTTATAACTTGGGATAATTTCTTATAATTTATTACATTTAACTAAATCATGCATATTATGTTTTTGTTATGTAGTACTTTGATGATTTCTATGCTGCTTCTTACACAAAACTTAAGTTGGAAGAAATCAAAGAGGAATTGTGTCAATTTTATATTCAGCGACTATTCATATAGGTATGAATACATTATTGTATGAAAAGTTTTATGAATACATTACTGTGTGACGGATTTTGATAATGACTTTGTGTTTGAGTTTCTTTGGTGGATGTTGGTTCATTTTGCTTAATATTAATTGACAATGATGACGTTGTTATATAAATCAAGTGATGCTGATAGTTTGATTTGAGACTGGATTGATGACACATTACATTGGTGGATTGAGTTGCAAATCACATGAAATTGTTGCTAATAAAATTGTTGATGTTTCTGAATGACTATTTGTTTTCTTGAAAAATTTGAAGTATAGATGTTGTTGTGGGGTCTGTTTTGAAACTTTGTTGTGGTATAGAATTTTAGTGTTATTTTCATATTGAAGAGATACTATTAGTGCAGAATTTTATATGAGGGGATTGGGTCGTTCTATGTTGCTTGCTCATTATTGTGTGACGGATTTTGATAATGACTTTGTGTTGGAGCCTTTAATTGTGTTTGAGCAAAGTTAGTTTAATTGACCGTGTTGTTCTGTTCATACTTTGCAGGACCAGGACCGTGCGCTTGTCGAATTTTGAGAATTTCGGGCTTATATTTTGTTGATGATTTAGTTATATGTATCTGTTGTAAACATGTGAATTGAACTATATTAATGGGTATATATTTTATTTTGGATTATAATGGTATTATATGGGTATATAATAGTATTATATTGGTATATAATGGTATATAATGTCCTACCTATAGTTGAAAATATATTACAGGTCGAAAATAAATATAGGTTGAAAATATTACAGATTGAAAATATATTACATGTTGAAAATATTACAGGTTGAAAATAAATATAAATTACAGGTCGAACTGGGAGGCTTAAATTACAGGTTGCACTTTAAAATACTGAACTTAGCAACGACAGCGCTTTCAAAAACGCTCTTAAAGGCCTACCTACGAAAGTGCTTTCTAATTAAAAGCGCTGCCTAAGATAAAAAAAACATAAAAAAAAACGCAACCTACGAAAGTGCTTTCTGGAAAAAGCGATGCTAAAGGGGATGCTACGAAAAGCTGTTGTTTGGCATAGTGAGTAGTCATAACCAACATATATGAAGCGTGATTTAAAGACATAAATGATTTTATTGTCATATGAGATATATAAAAAGTCATATAAACCTGACATACTGGAAGAGTTAAAACCTTTAACATGGGAAGCAAACATAACACGTGGGTGAGGAACAAGAATATTTTGAAGCTACTATCCATATTAGATATTTGAGCAGTGGTTTCAGGTGAGTATACATGACCATAACCAAAACCAACGGTAGTAGGAGCCGCAACAACAATATCGGACGATGTGTTATTAAGCTTATTCTTATTTTCTCTTTACAGTTTTAAACATTGTGACTTCCAATGACTTTTTTCCTTACGAAAATCACATCATAAATACCAACTCTAATTCCCCCTTAAGATTTTCCTTTGTGAATATAAGCACCAAAAATAGATAGAGAAATGTAGAATGTTCCTTTATTTTTAAATTAAATTAAAGTGAGACTTCACTGTGATTTCTTCTACCAACAACTCATTAACAACTGGATCAACATTGAAAAAAGGAGTGTGGTGTTGAATACTTCCACAAAGACTCTCAAAATTATCCCGAAGGACCACCAGAAATTGAACGAGACACTCCTCTTCTCTTTGGACATTGTATGCTTTGATAAATTTTAATTTAGTTGATTCCTTAAGAGCCCATTAATCCCATAAATTAGTCATGACCAAATAAAATTCTAGATTGGTCATACTATTTAGTTTAAGAGCCCTATTGTTGCTTTTCATCTAGTACAGTTTTGCAAAATTTAATTGATTATACAAGTGTTTCATATGCTCTCAAACCGTCTATTTATTGATCTAAATAAGAATACTCAAATTACTAACATCTCATATTTTCAACTCTTTTGCATATGATGCTTGATCTTTTTTAATCTGTATGCTTAACAAAAGTTAAATCTGTATGCTTGATCTCTTTTCATTACTTCGAAAAACTCATATTTATTTTTTAAATTAGTTTATTTCTCTATTAGATGTCAGGGGTTCAACACTCGATAACTACAAAAATTTATTATATATATATATATATATATATATATATATATATATATATATATATATATATATTACCACATCAAATATGTTTCTATGTGACACCTCTAAAAAATTATCTTTATTTTTCAAATAAATTTATTTCTCTATTAGATGTCATGGGTTCAACACTAGTAACTACACAAATCTATCAAAATAATTTATAAATTTTAAAAGATAGTTTATATATTTTTCTTGCAATTCTTTCATCTATTTCATCTTTAATATATTCTTGAAAGATAAAATTAATTCTATCTATTTACTCAATATAGATAAATTATTTAAAGCAATATAATACAAGTTTTGTTTAGAAAATACAATACAATTAACTAACAAAAACTTAGTTGATAGATGTACATATAAAATGTTCAGGTCTGGGCCGAGCAGACCCAACACCTGTGGCCGATCTGAACGGACCCAACCCATAAGATGTGGCCGAACATGCCCAATCTTGCTCCATGCCCAGTAAGCGCACGCACTAGCCGTTGTGAACATTAATCTCACGTGCGTGCGAAGGAGCACGTGGTCAAACCCACTAGCGAGAGATTCGGGCAACTCGCTCCGAACCCTACGCTTCATGTATCTAGAATATGAGGCTTCTGCTGACTCAGCCCTACCACGTATGGTTCTGGCAGTTTCCTAGCACGTAGGCCTCCAATGGATTTGGCCCAATTAGGAAATCTTGGCCACCGGGGGCTATAAATAGCCTCTTTCACTAGAGGGTCGGGTATTCATTATTCACTCTAACCTATCTCTTTTGTACTTACTCTCCTTACTCTAGAACTCACTTTGGCATCAAAGTACCTTGCAGGCACACCCCCCAGTTCGCAGAAGTTTATCATGTTGCCGACCTTGACGATCCTTCTGATCAAGTACGATCGTAAAGTAAACAAAAAATAAAGTAATAACCTTAAAAGATTTACACTAAAATGTTACATTCGAACGACTCAGATACTATGTAACTCATCATCACTATTAAAATCAAGATCTAAAATAAATCTCTCTATTTTTTGAAGAATACACTTTTAATTTTATATTTTATTCCTCAATTCATTAACTAGGGATGTCAACTTGCCTCCGTTAGCGGGGATCTCCGTGGGGATTCTCCGTTTGGGGCTCCAAAGATGGGGAATTTTCCCCCCGTGGGGATGGGGATGGGGATCAAAGTCTCCCCGAAGGCACTTCGGGGACGGGGGTGGCGTAAATATCCCCCGCCCCGTGGAGTCCCCGCCCCGAATAAAATAGCATAATGTCCTTAATTTATATATAATTTTTAAATTATTATGTAAGTTTATTTGACATTTTATATAATTAATCTTATACACAAATTTAAAATATATATTTATTGTTAGTAAAAGAGTGATATAAATGATTTTTTCATTTTTTTTAGTTTGAAAATTTTGTTCGATATTATAGATTAAATATTGTAAAAACAATATATTTATTGGTTTGTTTTTTAAGCTTTTACTATTAATTTGGTTTAAAATAGTATATAAAAAAAAACATGTTTATAGATCTCCGCATGAACCGTGGGGATCCGTGGGGACCCGCGGGGATCCGTGGGGACGGGGACGGGGGACAAAATCCCCCCGAAACGGGGATCCGAAGCGGGGATGGGGAATAGATTCATTGGCGGGGATTGTGATGGGAACGTATCCCCCGTCCCCGCCCCGCCCCATTGACATCCCTAAACTTGTATCATAAAATTTTATTATGATGGCCTGAATAACCTTATTGAAATAGACGATCATTTATCTTTTGATCTTTGGTGAATTTGTCTCTCAACCATAAAATGATGAAGATATAATATTTTTAAAAATATTGGAGTAAAAAAAAAGAAAAGGAAATATAAAACAAAATTATTGAAAATTTTTGCATTTATAAAATGATGAAGATTTAAAATGATGAAAATTTTTGCATTTATAAAATGATGAAGATTTAACATTTTTAAAAATATTGGGAAAAAAAGAAAAGAAATATGAAACAAAATTATTGAAAATAGTAACATCTTACTTATTACTTCTATAATTCAAACATATTTTTTTCGTTTAAAATTGTTCTCTCTTTTTTATTCTCTTTATTTTATCGTCTCAATTACAATTTTTACTATACTAAATAAAATTAAAATATTTATGTAATTCTATATCATTTAAAAAAAATTTATCAATGTCCCGCGCCAGGTCTCGATCAAGTTAAAAATATTCTTAAAGAGTGCAATTAAAACACATAAAATCAACCTCTTGTTTTGTGTTTGCAATGTCACTTGGTGTTATAGGATCAAATTAATTTCACAAAATTATGATGGCAATATTTCAATTCTGCACTGTGTATTAACTACCTTGCACTGATTTTTTAAACAAAGAAAACCTTAAGCTTTTGAAAAATCACAACTTATTTTTTTTTAATGGAAGCGACTGTACTTTTTCTGTTGAGTAAAATTAAATAATTAAACTGAAATCCACAAAATCCGTATTTGTAATCTATTAAAAGTAATTTTAATATTTATTCAAACAAAATTAATTCTTTTAAATTTGCTTATAACATTTATCAACCACTTTTTTTTTACCCAATTCTTCTATAATCACTTCAATTAAATAAAGTATATCAACCAAAACAAAATTATTCAAAAGCCAAAACACAAATATACTTTAAAAATGTAGTCTTACTCAAACATATTATCCAAAACAAATAAAATAAACTGTAACTAAAAGATTTTTTGTTTTGTTTTTAATAATAGAATATGTGAGATTTCTTAAAGTAGTTTCAGAGTCTTTAAAAATCATCAAATGCTTCATGATAATATTCCTTTCTCCATCACCATCATCATCACGTAAATCTAAAATGTTTAGAGTAAAAAGTTAGTATTTAAAACACTACTTAAAATTTTTTATTATACATGCACATAACTCATACAAAATAATATGCAATCAAATTCTTACCCTAAGCAAGAAAGACATGAGTCACAAACTATAACTCCATGTTGCTCCTTCACCGTTTTAGTGTCATCCATAATAGATAGATCATAATCATCATCATCTTTGAGTATTGATTCTAATAAATTTTTAATCATATCATAAGTAGAGTCGCCATCCAAATCATCTTCAATATTCAAATTAGTTTCAGAGGCCGTTGTAAAACTTTCAATCTCATCCAAATCATCTTCAATATTCAAACTTCAATATTCAAACTAGTTTCAGAGGCCGTTGTAAAACTTTCAATCTCATCCAAATCATCTTCAATATTCAAACTAGTTTCAGAGGCCGTTGTAAAACTTTCAATCTCATCCAAATCATCTTCAATATTCAAACTAGTTTCAGAGGCCGTTGTAAAACTTTCAATCTCATCCAAATCATCTTCAATATTCAAACTAGTTTCAGAGGCCGTTGTAAAACTTTCAATCTCATCCAAATCATCTTCAATATTCAAACTAGTTTCAGAGGCCGTTGTAAAACTTTCAATCTCATCCAAATTTTCATCTTCAAATAAGATAGAAGGTAGACTGCGTGCTATTAAACTATCCTCATGAGACAAATTTTGATTAGTGATATGACGAGTTGAACAATCTTCTACATTTGTATTGAAATATTTTAATTTTAACTTAGGTTGAGGTTGAACATCATAAGTAATTGAAGATCCATGAATCATACGGTACTCCCAAGCATAATCTGTAAGCATACATATTTTTGTTAAATAATTCAATATATTTAAATATATTGCATAATTAATAGAAAAAATGAACAATTAAACACTATATACCTAATTCATTATAAGGTGATGGTAGGAGCTCAATTGGACCTTCAAACATGCTGATCAAAAAGAGTTACAAAATTAATCAATATACATAACAAAAAAATACATAATCATTTAAAAACACACAATGTAGAGAAGAGAGTTTTTGTTACCAAGACAAATTTTGATCACATATACGATCAACAAAACAATCTTGTACATTTGTATTGAAATATTTTAATTTTGACTCTGATTGAATCTGAACATCGTAAGGGACTGGACGTCCATAAAACATACGGTACTCCCAATCATAATCTATACAAAAGCATAAATATTTTTGATAAGTTATTCACAATTTCTCATAATTAATAGAAAATAAATGATGAATTAAAAATATATACCTAATTCGTTATAAGGCGAGGATAGGAGACCTTCAAACATACTGATATAAAGAGTTAAAAAATTAACCAATCTACATTAAAAAAACACAAAATCACTTAAAAACACATTATAAAAAATAGAGTTTTTGTTACCTAGACATTTTGCAAGTTGAATCACCCTTTCTAATTTAAAAACTCTCTGCAACACCAAATTACATAAAAAAAGAAAAAAACACAAAGTCATCATAAGTTAAATAGCGTCATTGTTGAAATTTCCATTAAAAAATTCAACCAAGTTCAAACAGTTTTCTATAAAAACTAGACGGAAAATAATTGACGAGTATAATTTTTCGGTTAAACTTTAATAAAAAAAAAATATTATTTGAGTACATTTGTTACCAGATACATTTGTATTTCAAGTTCATTAAACATTTAAAAAAGAAATGTTCTTTTTTTTTTTATGAATTAAAAGTTGATTATATAAACAATATACATGAGAATCCATGAGTTTAAAAACTTACCTCTTTGATTATTCTGAATGTGATTCTCAATGAGTCACTCTAACTTTTCACTTAGGTGTTGAATGAAACGTTAAATGCTGGTTTATATAGATTTTAATTAGTTTAACTTATCTTTTTTAAATAACAAACTTTTCAATTTTATTTTATTTAACTTAGCATCCTTTATATTCGGTTAGATTTGTTTATAGTTTTTTTGTCTTATATTTTCTAAATTAATAACAAACATCCCAATATATTAGAAAAAAAGTTTATTTTATTTAACTTTTTATTAATATAATTAAAACACGTTGGAATAGTCTTTTGTTTTTGGTTATTATTTATCTTTGTTGCGGTAATAAAGGCATATTTGATTTTTTAAAGAACTTAACAATAGTATTTTTTTTACACAATAATATATAATAATAATTTCTATAATCATAATAATAAAAAATTACATAACATATTATAATATGAATTTAATTAAAATACACTGACATTTCAGTATAAAGATTTTTTACAATGTCACGGAATCACAATTATTGATAAGTATGAAATATACACTTTAAACTATTGCGATGAGAGAGAAAGAGAAAAACACTCTCCCTTCTCTCTAGCTTTTTCTTTAGTTTCTTTCTCAACAGAGTTAGATTTTTTCGGACTCCATGGATTGGTAGAGGGCTAATACGAAGGTTTTTCGTAATTTAGTTTCTAAATGGGATTCTTTTCCATACGAAAGGATGCAGTTGAGGGAGGGGGAGGTGGTTTCATCTTTCTACATCTCTGAGTTTCCGATGAGGTCGAGGGCGGTGGACTTGTTCAATCTTTTTGGCTGTGTGGCTGAAGTGGTGGAGGTTGTCATATCTCCAAGGAACAATAAATTTGGAAAACGGTTCGGGTTTGCAAGATTTAGAGGGGTTGAGGATGAAAGAATGTTGGCGGTGAAACTCGAAAACATTATGATCGACGACAAGAAGATATATGCTAATCAACCGAGGTATAGTAGGAATGGAAGTAAAGGTGGTATGGAGGCATCCCAGAAACTGAAAGGTTTTCAGAGGAATTTGTTCAATCCGCCTGTAGCAAGGTTCGTTAAGGAGTCTAAATCCTTTGCGGATATTGTTTCGGAGGGGAAGAAAGAAGTTGTTCCGGGGGAAGTTACGTCTTTCACATTTAGTTCTGATCACGAGATTAGGAATCGGTGGAAGAAGGCTTATATTGGTGAAGTTCTTTTCTCGGGTGAATCTTATAACATTCAAAATCATCTTGAAGTTGAAGGATTTTTCTCCATCAAGGTTCATCCACTAGGGGCGAATCTTTGTTTGTTAGAAGAGATGGACGAAGGAGTAATACAAGAACTGATATTAGAACAGGGTTCGTTGTGGAAACGATGGTTCAAAATGATAAGACCATGGCAGGAGAGCGATATAGATTCAGAGCGGGTGGTGTGGATTATAGTCCATGGAATCCCTTGCCATGCTTGGAGCTTAAATTTCTTTGAACGGATTGCGTATTTCCTTGGTTCTTATGTCTGTGTAGATGAGAATACCCTGGCAGAAAGCAATATGGATATAGCAAGGATTTTAATAAGGGTCCCTTTCCATTTTTAATTGAAGGAATGTTTAGTGGTTGTCATAGACGGTGTTAGCTTTACGTTGATCTTTCACGAAGAATCGTATGGTCCTGTTCGTTTAGTAAATCAAGTTGTTTCCAAGAAGATTGAGAATAGTGAGGATTCATATTCTTCATCAAGTTCTGAAGAAATCTAATCTAATTCTGATGCCTCAATTGGAGATGAAGAGTTAGATACCATGGTTGATCCACCGGATAATTCAGAGGCTGCTTTGGAAAGGAGTGGGGATGTAATAGGACAGAAAGAGACAGAGGGAATAGGAAAGGTGTTACACAGCACAATAGGGGAGGTTGCAGGTGTTGATGTGGTTATTAAAGGAAAAGGGATTGTGACAAGTGAGGTGGGCACTTCTTTCGATGCTGCAATTCAGACGACAAGGGAGGCAAAATTTTCTTATCATTCCAAAGGTAAAGGGAGCTTTGGTCCTTGTATCTGACCATAACCTTTCTACCTTTTCTGGCTCAAAAGTGGCAGATTCTTGTCAACCATGTACTGTCAAGGCGGGTCCCCTATTGAAAATGTATTATTTACTGAGTCACCAAAAGTTAAATTGGTTGGAAAAAAGAGGAAAGGAAAAAAAACTAGGTTTAAAAATACAGTGGAGTTCAGTGGGCCTACGAACCGTAAATTAACAAGGCCAACTAGAAATATTTTCAAGAAGCCCAATTCTCATCTAGAGGATGCTTCAAACAATATTGAAGGCCCAATTCTTTCTTATCCTTTGAAGGTTTTTTCCTCTACTATTTCGGATGACAGAAGCAGCTCTTATTCCTTTTCTAAGCCTATTCAGCCAGAATCATCCGACTTTGCTCGATGCAATTCCAGAATTCGCTCCAATCTGGATTCTTCATCTAATGAACGCTTATGTGATGCAATTGTTAGATTAGGTGTGGCTTGGGTCTGTCCAGAAGGGAATTTCAGAAGAAATTTGCAGACATGAAATGGGGAGAAGCTAGAAACAAGGAAGGACGGAAGGTGCAAATAAATAACTCTTAATGATTATTGGTACTTTCAATATTAGGGGAGGCGGTAGTTTAATCAAAAGAAAGAGGATTAGTAACATCATCAACAAAGGGAAGGCAGATATGTTTCTTATTCAAGAAACCAAATTGAAGGAGGTTTCAGATTCTATTGCAGGTAGTTTCTGGAGGACGGATGATATTGGCTTTTCTTATTCTGGGGCAGAAGGTTTGTCGGGAGGTCTGCTGACTTTGTGGAGAACTCAATCGGTGATGGTTATTTATAGTTTCCGCGGGATTGGTTATCTCGGCACAAAGGTTTCTTGGAACGGAGGTATTTTTTACATTGTCAACATTTATTCTGCTTGCTCGATTAGTCAAAAACGTGAACTGTGGTCTACCTTGCTGGTTTTGAAACAAAGGCATCAAGATGGTGAATGGATTATATGGGGAGATTTTAATGCGGTAAAGAAGAGGAATGAGAGATTTGGTATAACTTTGGTTAGAAGCAATGTGGAATGGAGGGAGTTTTCGGATTTCATAGAAGATATTGACTTGGTGGATTTCCTAGTAAAGGTAAGAAATTTAGTTGGTATAGTGGCGATGGGAAATCAAATAGTAGGATTGATAGGTTCCTCGTGTCCGAAAACATTGTCTCGTCTTGAGGAGTGGTTGGTCAATTGATTGGTTTGAGGGATGTTTCGGATCATTGCCCGATTTGGTTGATTGTTGATAAAGAGGATTGGGGCCCTAAGCTGTTCAAATTCAATAACGAATGGTTTTCCGATAAGGGCTTTTATTCCTTTGGTGGAGAAGGAGTGGAAGAGTTTAGAGGTGCACGGGCGAGGGGATTTTTTTTTGAAAGAGAAATTTCATTTTTATTAAAGAAAAGTTGAAATGGTGGAATAAATTTATTTTTCGTAATTACGATATGGAGGTGGAGGAAGGAGTTAAGGCTTTAAATGATCTTGATGATAGAGAAACATGGGAGGAGGAAGTGCAAGCTATCAAGTCAAAGGCTAGCAAGAGAGTTTGGTTTAATCTTAAGATAAAAGAGAACATGCTTATCCAAAAGTCTCGTTTAAAGTGGTTGAATGATGGAGATTCTAATAGTAAATTTTTTCATAGATCAATGAAGGAGAGGAGGAGAAGAAACCGTATTAGTTCTTTAAATTCAAGTAGTGGATTCTTGAATTCGGTTAATGAGGTTAAGGAAGAGGTGAAAACTCATTTTGAAGATAAATTCAAAGAGGATTGTTTCAATAGACCTTCCTTGGATGGTATTTTTATCAATTCTTTGAGTACGGAGGCTAGTTTGTCTCTTGAGATTCCTTTTTCGGAGGTGGAGATAAAAGAAGCCGTGTGGAGTTGCGATGGGTCGAAAAGTATGGGTCCGGATGGTATTTATCTTCTATTTTTAAAGAATTGTTGGTTCTTTCTAAAAGATGATGTTTTCTCTTGTTTCAACGCTTTCTATTCCGGAGCGGTTTTGTCTAGATCTATAACATCCTCATTTCTTACCCTTATTCTGAAGAATTATAATCCGTTGGGTCTAGATGAGTATTGACCAATTTGTTTAGTGGGATGAATTTATAAGATTATCTCTAAATTGTTGGCTAGTAGGATCAAGAACGTCCTTTCTTCGATTATCTCTAATAGTCAATGTGCCTTTGTTCCGGGTAGACAAATGATGGATGGGGTTCTTGTTGCTAATGAATTGGTGGATTATTCTAATAGGGAAGGGAAAGAGTGTCTTCTTTTTAAAGTGGAATTCGAAAAAGCTTACGATAAAGTGAGTTGGAATTTTCTTAGATATATGATGAGGAGGATGGGGTTCGGGATAAGATGGATGAGGTGGATGGAGTCTTTGGTTTTTACAAGCAATATGTCGGTTCTTGTTAATGGTAGTCCTACCAAGGAATTTGGTGTGGAAAGAGGATTACGTCAAGGTGATCGTATTTCTCGTTTTCTATTTGTCGTTGTGGCGGAAGGTCTAAAGGTTTTGGTAGGTAAGGCGGTTGAAAATGGAGATTTCATGAGTTGTAACGTTAATGGAAATTTTTTTATTGATATTCTTCAATTTGTAGACGACACTTTATTGGTAGGAAATGGGAGTTGGAACCATCTTTGGGCGATAAAGGCGGTTTTAAGAGGCTTTGAATTGGTGTCGGGGTTAGGAATTAATTATCACAAGAGTAAGCTTATTGGTATCAACATTAATCCGCATTTTTTGGAAGAAACAACTTCTTTTCTTTCTTGTAGGACGGAGGCTAAAGAATTTAATTTTCTCAGTGGTTCTAATCCTAGAAGAATCTCTTCTTGGAGGCCTCTCTTGGAAAACATTAAGAGGAGATTGAACTCTTGGAAAGGGAGATGGCTTAGTTTTGGAGGGAGGATTACTCTTTTAAAACCGATTTTGAGTAGTTTGGCGATTTTCACTCTATCCTTTTACAAAGCCCCTAAGAAGATTATTAAGGAGATTAATAAGATGCAAAGCAATTTTTTGTGGGGGGGGTTCGGAGGGGATCAAGAAAGTTTATTGGGTTAGTTGGAAAGATGTTTGCAATCCGGTGGAGAAGGGTGGTCTTGGTATTAGAAGATTACAAGATTTCAACAATGCGCTCCTTTTGAAGTGGAATTGGAGAATTTTAGGAGCCTCGAATGCTTTGTGGTTTCGGATGTTGAAGGCAAGATACGCGGATGTTAAATTATGTGCAGCAGCTGGAGTTAAGAATTTTGTGAAGAAAAGTAGTAGATCGGTTTGGTGGTCGGATATTTTAGCTTTGGGGAAAAAGCTTCCGGAAGAGTTTTTTGCTAAGTCTTGTAAATTTCGGGTTGGCCTTGGTTATTCCATATCTTTTTGGCATGCTCGATGGTTGGATGAGGGAATTATTAAGGATATTTTCTCGGATCTATTTGCTTTGTCTCTCTTGCAAGATGCTTCGATTGGAGGTATGGGAGGTTGGATAGACGATGTTTGGCATTGGGGAGACCTCGACATTCTGAACCCGACTGTCACGGGCAGTACCACGGATGTTAACAGGCTTATGCTGCTGCTGCCAGCGCCTGTTCACTCTCCTGGCAGCACTGATACGACATCTTGGCTTCACACGGGAGACGGTATTTTTTCAGTTTCCTCATGCTATAAGGTTCTATGAAATTGTTCAAATTCATTTGGTCCGGCGAATCGATTCGATCATGTCTATTCGGATATTTGGAAAGTGGAAGTTCCGCTTAAAGTGAAAGCGTTTGCTTGGAGATGTTTTATTAACAAAATTCCAACTAGAGATTCGCTTTTCATTAGAGGTATTCTTAATTCTTCTTCGAATCTTTCTTGTGTTTTTTGTGATGAAGTGGGAGAGTCTTCGTCCCATTCTTTATTGTTTTGTCGTTATGCCGTAATCGTTTAGAAGGAAATGGCCGAGTGGATAGGATTGATATATCATATCTCCTTTGATTTCAAAGAAAGCTTTACTTTTTGGTGGTCCTATTGCTTTTTTAATCAAGTTAGACGAGGAAAGGCGGGTGTCGTTTGGTTGACAATTGTTTGGAGTTTTTGGTTATGTAGGAATGATATAATTTTTAACAACTCCTCTTGGAATGTGAGGGATGTGGTTTGGGGGTGCAAAGCGCTTGTTTGGAGATGGTCGTATATCGAGAAAATTACTCATCCAATTGTAACTTTTATGAGTTTAGCAATAATCCATTGTATTACTTAAGTTAGGTTGCAATCGGTGTGTAATTTTCTTTTTCGGTTCTTTTGCTCTTTTGTAACCGAGTTCATAGAACTTTTGTTCTTTATTAATTCATCTTGCTTACAAAAAAATTTGATAAGTATGAATTGTTTGATTCTTATTTTAATTTCTTTTAAAATAATACAATTGAATACTAGTATATTTCATATTTATTGAAAACAAAAGCCTTTAAAATGGTGATAAGTTTCTTTTTTTTTGAATAAAGGATATTTTATTACCAAAACAATCAATACAAACCGATCCGAAGATCCAGGTGATGCATTATGCATCCAGAAAAACTAATCTCTCCACTTAAGGTGAGATACTCATTGTTTCTAAATTAACATGATATCTAATTCTCTCATGTAAAGTACTTCTAATACAGATATCTTGAACAATTGATTTCCAAAGGTGAGGGTCACTGGGAGTGTGATTGAAAACCATGTCATTGTGTTGCCACCAAACTCCATACACACATTCAGCCAGTGCTATTTTCAGTAAGTCTCTTCGCCACCCCTTCCTTTTTGTCTCAGCTATAGCCCATGTCATCTCTTGGTTCCAGCCCAGGGGAGCCCGATGATAGCCAATGAAGTGTAACACTTTGCTCCAGGTCTGCCTTGTATCACAGCACTCAAAAAATAAGTGGTTTAATGTTTCCTCCTTATTGCAGAACACAGAACACGCATTTTTCATCAATGTTACTGCCATGCTTCAGCAGTCTATCCTTGGTGCTTAATCTGCCCAGCAAACTCAGCCACAACACGAATCTTGCTCGAGGCTTTGCAAAGTTCCTGTACAACAAAAAATTCCAGTCCATCTGTCCTCTATCTCCTCGGATCTCATCATAAAATGGTGATAAGTTATTGTGTGTATTTATGAGGAAAAATGAAAATCTTGTCAATTCATAACCACATGAGAATATGATTCAAAACTTTCTTAAACTATTACAATGCATAAATTATTATATTAGATTAGAATCAAGGCATACTCTTATCTAGCTAACAATGACGACCGTGGCTGACACAAGGTTCTGTTGCTTCCAACAAATTCGTCCTCAACAGAAATGAGGCATTCCTCCAATCGCTCAAGGTGCATCCGGATGATCGGTGCGAAGCGGATACATTCTCAATGCTCAGAAGGCAAAAGATGCCAGATTCAATGACTATTTAGAACGATCAAAGCAGCAGTCACATGAATATGACTATGCGAGGATGATGTGGATGACATACCAAGTTATATACTATCAAGGGGTGGCATATACTTCAACAAGGACTAACAAAATGAAGTAACTTACATTAAGGTCAAAGTACAGTAAACTTGGGAACTTCTCAGCCAAATAGAAAATTTTCTCAATCTCAATATTTTCATCAAATGATTCTTCTTCTTAGTATTTCAATTCATTTGAACACTAAGTAGACATGTCTTCTAAAATTTAAGCCATTGAATTCATCAACACATTTGCATCATATGTATGCTTTCAAGTATATATAAAATCATAATCATGACTTCGCAAAATTGAATACGCTCAATGAGAAAGAGCTTTAACGAGTCTGCAATTAAAGCACACAAAATCAGCCTCTTGTTGTGTCTGCTATGTCACTTCTTGGTCGTATAGGACAAATGGAATAGAAAAAGCTAGTTATATTTACAAGATTATGATAGCATGATTTCAATTATGCACTGTACTACCCTCTGCACTGATTTTATAACTTAAGAATTTGAGCTTCTGAAAAATCATAACTATTATGGAGAGTTCACAGGTTAAAGTCATCCATGTCATGGACCTATGTGGTTTTGGCAAAGCAGCACCAAAATTTGTATTCACTGCACCATGTACCACTTTGTTGCAATGGCCAAGAAAGTACTCTACAATAGTTTTTCTTCTCAAACTGCATTTGAGTTTTTCCCTGCTGCTTTAAGAATATCTTCATGGAATCAAGCATGTAATAAAGTTTAATTTACCATGATAATCCATATTGCTAGAGCAAAGCTATGATAAACAATAATGACACATATCAAATATAATGACTCTGAGGTTTAGCTTTGAAATTTTATAAATGTTCATACTTCTGATTTTATTACCATTTTGGGTGGCTTTTATATTTACGTCAGTTATCATTTAGCTGTGATTGAAAGTAAACTAAGATGAAGACAAACATCATTCAGAATAAGTGACTCCTTATTCTGATGACAAATCTTCTTAGAGGCTACCAGACAACTAATCAAGGTCTAGAACAAGCAAACACATTATCCAAAAAAAATACAGAAATATAGTAGTAACTAGGAGCTAACTATTTTTGTTTTTTGCTTTCTTAATATACTAGCTAGGAGAGATCTATTTACAGCAGCTTCAGAGCATTCATGGCTGCTTCACAAGAAAATTTGAAAAATAGCAAAGGATTATCACATTCTATTCTTCATCCTAATATTCCTATCTCCATATTAACAATTGCTAATCACTGTGGAAAGTCTGCAACTAGTAGAAACCTCCCATGAACTGACTTGCTCCCAGTTCCCTGTCTTCGAAGCTGCCAATTACTCCATTGCCATCACCAAGAGAATCTAACATGTTTAAGTTTTCAGTTATAAAAGCACTTGACTCAAACAAAATATTATGCAGACATTTTCTTACCAGGAGTTCCCTTTACAGAACAGTCATAGCCTGGATGCTGATATTCAAAACAATTCTGCATTAGATTTGTTTTCTCCTTCCATGAAGGCACCTCAAGTGATGGCATTATACCCTGTTGAAACATTGATTCACCAGCTCCAAGACCAAACCTTCTTAGCTCATGATCACTGTGACAAATTTTGCCGCATAGGCAAGAGTGGGAAGACACAGAGAACAGACCCCTTCCTAGATTCAACTGCGGGTAAGAAAGGTTTAGTTTAGCAACTCTAGCTCCATGCTGGACCAGCTCTGCCATAATATCATCCATACTGGAATTATCCTTATCAAAATTATAATAATCGTCATCGTAATCATCATCATCACCATCGAGTACAGATTCTATAAGACTCTTGATCATTTCAAAAGTTGAGTCTGGACTATCCAAATCATCTTCAGTCAGATTGCTTTCAGGGGAAGACATGAAACTATCAATACTAGGCGGAATTTCCACTTCAAGGGTCGAGAAAGGTCCGTCATATGTAATTAAACTGTCCTCATCAGGGAAACTAAAACCAGAGATAGAACTTGAACAGTCTTCGAAGCTGGTATTGGAAGACTTAAGTTCTGAATCCTGTTGAATTTGGACATCATGGATCAATGGAGGTTCAACATACAAATAAGTCTCCCAAAGCTCCTCACTCTTTGGAAGCTTTGCAGGAGAAACGTTTCTACTTGAACAGTCTGAACTATCTAGTTCTGCTTGCACTTCCTGATTTGTACACTCAGAAGATCCAGATATGTCAGTCTTTAGTGAGCCATTGCTGTCTCCACTTGAAGAAGATAGTGCCTGAAAAGCAGGATAATATGGACCTTAATTCATCAAGAATCAACAATATTTGAATGCCTAAATCTACCTTAGTTCATCAAGAAACAAAACCATATTTGAATGCCTAAATCTACCTTAGTTCATCAAAAACAATAGCATATTTGAATGCCTAAATCTGCCTTACTCCATCAAGAAAGTAAACCATATCTGAACGGCTAAATCAACCTTATTTCATCAAGAAACTAAACCATATTTGCAGATAGTAAAATAAGTAATAAGCTAAGTATTATAAGTAAAGATAATTAAAATCAAACCTTGTTGCGACATGGAGGCAGATATGGTTTATTACTCTTATGCAGTAGATTGACATTATCCAGAACCTTTGACGCATAAACTTTCGGACTAACAGAATCTGTATCAAAGAATAAATGTTTATAAATGCTTTTGTGCAAAGATGCTAATAGTAATAACTAATAGCAAGAAGATAATGAATTAAAGAGTATATACCTAGTTCACTATAAGGTGAGGGTAGGAGATCAAGTGAACCTTCATACAGGCTGATCAAGAAAAATTTACAAATTAAGCAATCTATACATAAAGAATACACAACCTCTTTAAGAAAAAACACAATGTAGAGAAGAAGGTTTGTTGTTACCAAGCCATTGCAAACTTAATCTCCTTTGACATTTTCAGCGTTCTGTAACTTTCAGCTTTAGCTTTTGCTAAAGAGAGAAGAAAGCTTCTTGTGTATGTTATTCTTGAACTTCTGCAAAACCAAATTAACAGAATCCTCATTAATAATGACACTATATATAATGCATTACTCAGGCGGAAAAAAATAATAAACTAAAAAGATAATTATTAATAATCTTTTTTATATAACTAGTAAAATAAATAGTACTAACAAACTAAAAACAGAACACTGTAATATACTATGTAGTTAAACAAAATAAAAAATTGATCGAATAGGATCAAAAATTTAATAATATAATTTTTTTTACACAATAATTAATTATAATAAAAAGTAATATCCGTCAAAAAAGTATATAATTAAAATAATAACAAACTCAAAACAGAACATGATTAAAACATAATGAAAATTAAAACGGTTAATTAGTACAAGATAACGATACTAATCACACAAGTGGAGATTTACTTGTTAGGATCTTTGATGTAAACATCGGAACTAGACGCTGCTAAGAGTGGTGCATATCGATTCTCCTTGCTCATTTTCAGTCACAAGATTCAAGAATCCTAAGAATCGGTAATGTAGTGTTGAAGCAAAGAAACTTGGAATACACTTCACAAGAGCAAGAACTACTGTAGAAGTATCAAGATCAAGAAGAAGCTTCTAAACCCTAAAGATCAAGAAGAAGCTTCTAAACCCTAAAGATCAAGAAGAAGAAGGTCGTAAACCCTAAAATGAAGAATGTACTGAAAATGTATATCTATATCATCGGAGATTTTCGGCAAAAAGAAAAATAGCAACCGTAGCAGCAACGATAATGGCGTTGGGAGGTTGAGGTGGCCGTGGAGGAAGAGAAGGAAAATACGAAGGAAACATTTTCTCTCGCTATGGATTTTCTGGAGAAAATGATTTTGGGGGGAAAGAAAATTAGAAGAAAGAAGAGAAAAAAAACTTGCAGAAGAAGTAAGACAAAACCGAGTACCAAATGAACGATACGAGTTTTCACTCTATTTATAGTATTGACTGCGACGCGACGTGACGCGCCAGGACGCATTTGACCTCACTCGCTTGTCAGTAGCCACAGTCCCTTATCGTTGTTGTATACGAGAATGAAACGACATTTTTTTTTTATAAGCTAGAATGAAACGACATATGTTTGGTCTCGTAAAATACATATTAGTTTTGTATAGTTTTGTTTGTAATTTTTCTTAAAATTTAGATTTTCATGTGGTATTGATCGAAATTGGTAATGTTATAAAACTTAAAACACTTGGGATTCAATGCTAATTTCCAACTTAATATTACTCTTGTGGTTGTTGCATGCTTGTGTGTTTGTGTAATTAAATTAAACTCTTATTTATAGTTTTTTTTTAAGCATTTATTGTTTTTTTATTGGGTTAAACATGTTTTTCTCCCTTTAAATATGGTCAATCTCAAAATATTTTTTTTAAAGAATGGTCCTCCTAAAGTTTTATGTCCACACTTTTGGTCTCTCCTAAAGTTTTTACTAGACATGTTTAGTTTTATGTTGGTTTGGATAACATTAATTTTTCCGCCTCTAACAACTTAGTGGACTGGCTTAGGACATGTTATTGACTACTTGTTGGTGGTTTTTTTTTTTTTAATAAGCAACTTCTTGAAATATAATAGATGGGAGCACTGGGGTACTCCAACCCTTACAAGAAAAGAGATTCCACAGTAAACACTCCTACAAAATCACAAACACAAAAAAGGATTGTGAAACCATTCATAGAAACTACACAGAATTCTATCCCTAGATTTTATTGCCAACCACCACCATGAAGACCACAAAATCATGCCAAACAACTCTTCAATGTCCACTTCAGCATTATTGAAGACAACCTCATTTCTAATCCTCCAAATACTCCAGCAAACTGTTATCCAAATGGCACCAATCCTACTGCGCGCCATGTTACCCCCAAGTAAATCGATACATAGATTAAAGTGACTACAGCAATCGATGTTTAACGGAATATATACCTGTAACCATCTGTAGATCCTCCTCCAAAGTGGCTGCAAAACGGGGCAGGACAACATGACATGATTAATGTCTTCCTCTTGGAGGTGGAAGAATACACAAAGAGCCTCTTGATGCTGGGTTATAATGCTCCTTGTACGCAATTGCGCTCTCGTGGCCAATATGTCCAACAGTAACCGCCAACCAAAGAATTTAAGTTTAGACGGAACAGCAGCCCTCCAAACGTTACGCAGCCCCTCTGCCCTTTGATTATCCACATCTACTCCTCTCACCGAATGATTCAACAACTTATATAAGGATTTAACGCTAAAATTTTTGGAATTTTCAAAAGGCCATACAATAACGTCTACCCCTTGCGGCACCGGTTGATACCCTTGCCAAATGTCTTCCAATTCTGCTAGCTCTTTTGACGCTTCACACCCGTACACGTCTTCACCGTTCCTAATTCTCCACTGCCACCCATCACAACCCCACCTCCCCATACTGCACACTCTACTTAATTTATTGGCAGCTTATAAGAACAAATTAGGGAACTGGTTTGCTAAGCAGCCATTCCCGAACCAAATTGATTTCCAAAAAAGCGCGATATTTCCATTGCCCAATTTAACTGTGATTTTACTCAGAATTCCATGAGGTTCTTTGCTCACTACCATGACGTCTCTCCACCACAACGAGTCTGACGGTTTTGCCACGTACTCTAGCCCATTCCACACCCTCTCTCTAAGGTCTCCATATCTCCCCTGCAAAACATCTTTCCATATGGCATCATCTTCTGTCAGCATTCTCCATAACCACTTGGAAACCAATGCGGAATTAAAGCAGCGAATGTCCTTAATCCCTAAACCTCCTTGGTTTCTATCCTTGCAAATAGTATCCCAACTAACCCACGCCATCCCCCTCTTATCCGCTCCCCCCTGCCACAGAAAGTTCCTCTGGATTGCAATGATTTGGTAAGTGACTTTTGAGGGCAGCTTGTAGAAAGACAGTTGATAGATTGGTAGATTTGCCAAAACCGAATTAATCAACGTGATCCTTCCCCCAAACGATAAGGTCCTGCTCCTCCACGGTGACAGCTTAGACTTCATAGTCTTGATAACCGGATTCCAGAATTTAACATTCTGATGACACCCACCGATCAAAATTCCTAAAAATTTGCAAGGGAATTGATCGGTTTTACAACCTAGAAATTGCGCTGAAGCCTCCAAATCGTATTCTGCCATATCAATACCAAAGAGTCTGCTTTTGCTAAAGTTTATATTCAGCCCAGAAACCATCTCAAATCCTCGGAATATAGCCTTCAAAGCCCATAAGTTATCTATCGAACCATCCCCAATCATTATCGTATCATTAGCAAATTGTAATAAAGAACCAACTTTACATGATGAATGAGAATATCTCTATTTATCATCTTAAGTTACAAATTTTCAAGTTTGCAAAGACTCTATGGACGCATGCATTTCCTTCTCAAGAGGTTGTAGAAGCAAATAACAGATGGCTTTTTTGGCATGTAGTGGCGGGACAACTAGGGTTCTCAATGTAGATGGCATGGTCAGGGGAACCCCGAACCATCTAGGCTTGGCGGTGAGCTTAAGAAGCTAGATGGTTCTTGGCGATTAACCAATTTTGCTGATAGTGTTAGTGTTTCTACAATCCTTCATGTAGAACTCCTTGGTTTATACTATGGTCTCGCAGTAGCATAGGATAAGGGATTAGAGACTTGGTTTGTTATTCCAATTCTACTTTCGCAATCCATTTAGTGGAGGCATAAGTTATTTTTTGGTATTATTTTGCTTATATTATTTCAAACATTAATGAGTTGTTGGGGAGAGACTGGCGAGTCTTTCTTACGCATTCTTTGAGAGAAGTTGTTATGAACATAACTTGAAGGGTAAGAGAAATAGAGAGAAACTACACTAAAAAGATAGTAACAAATCTAAAACTAACTTTTCCATTCATTTTCATTCATGATCATTACATTCACCAATTACATATTTATAACATAAGCATAAACTAATTCCATTATCTAGATCCTTCTAAAGAGTAGTGACTCACTACTATTAATTATAATGGGCTTATAGAACTTGGGCCTTAATTCATTACAGAAGCTAACATTGCAGTTGATTGTTTGGCCAAGATTAGGGCTACTAGATCAGCTCCCTGACCGTAATTTTCTATTTCATCGGATGATTTACTTCCTATTTTATAGGCCGATGCGGATAAGCTGCTAGTTGAGAGGCACTAGTAATTGATTTTATTTTGCTGCCTTTCTTTTGTTTTCCATGACTTGTTTCTTTCCTTTTCTCTACATGTACCAAAAAAACATTGTGCAAATAACATAGTTAATAACCAACTAAATAATCAAGTTTTATCATCTAACAATCACCATTTTTCTTGTAGTGTATATCTCTTGGTTACACTGTCTAACCTTTTCCCTTTGTTTAATGTTTTGATTGGTCTTGGTGAAGGCAGTAAATATAAAAGTGGTCTCAAACTAATTTGGCATGTAACTCTAGCTGCTTTGGTAGGACATGAATAACTGTATGCGTGGTAACAAAGAAGTAATATAGCATTATTGAAAAGTATAGCTTCTAATATATGATAGCACTAAGGTTCAAATACATTCTTATTATTAAAAGAAAAAAATAATAAAAATTTAAATCCAAATTATTATCAGTAGAAGCTACTACTTTTGAAAGAACAAGTCTTGAACTGAACACTTTCAATGGGCAATTTGTCACTTGGAAAAGGACAGTCCATTTTCTCTTTCTCTGGCAGTAACTCACAAGGTTTAGGGCTCACATTACTAGTAACTCCAGAAACATCTGTACAATTCCATGGAAGCTTCTTCTTCTTCACTTCATTCACTTCAATCTTCGCATTAGAAATACAAATTTCTGTAAAAGGGTCATTAGAAATTCCTTCAAGTTTTGCAGCAAATGTCACATTCTTAGCAGTAACATCTCTATAATTAATTCCTTTAATTTCAGGCAATGCTTTTGGATCATATCCTTCGTCAGGGTGTGATCCATAAGAGCCTATCATCCAAAACACATATTTCATTGTGTCCAAGTTCATTCCTTTGACAAAAATATCTTTCACGAACCCGCCTCTACCAACGGCTGTCTTGATTCTAATAGCTGATTCTGTTGTGATTGCAGTTATGTCTTCAATTCTGACATCTTGGATTCCACCTGACATTTCGCTCCCTAATGCAACCGTCGCACTATCTGGTGATATACATGTTAGCCTTCTTATGACTATTTGTTGTGATGGCTTTCCAAATTTGATTCCGTACTGATCCCATCCACTTTTTATGGCAATGCAATCATCACCAGAAACAATGTAGTTGTCTTCAATCCTAACATTTGTACACGAATCTGTTGAAAAGGAAACAAAGTTGGAAAGCAAATAGTTGTTGTTAGTAGTTTCATAAGAAACACCGATACTAACATGGACACTGATGCGGACACAGGGACACTGATGATCATTAAGAAAATAAAGCTTACCAGGGTCTATGCCATCAGTGTTTGGAGAGTCAACAGGTGCAAGAATGGTGAGTCCATTTATAATTATGTCACTGAAAAAATAAAGCTTGATCAATAAAAATATAAAAGAAAAAAACATGTATTTTAGGGTTGAAAAAATTGAAAATGGTGCATTATCTAACCTGCTATAAATTGGATGGACAAACCAAGATGGGGAATTGACCAAAGTGAGATTAGATATTTGGATTTGATTAGAGTACATGAGTTCAATCATGTATGGTCTAGTGAGTTTCAATTGATCCTTCTTGAACTTGCCCCACCAATATGATCCTTGTCCATCAATTGTTCCGTTGTTACCGGTAATTACAACATCAGTGAGATTATTTCCGAAAATGAGACTGCTAAACCTTCCATCAGGTGCATCTCTACCTCTTCCGTAAGACGGTAAAACTGGAAGTTGAGGCCATTCTGACTCATCCTGAGTAATATGAATTCCCCTTTAATGGATTATGAAATTTCCAAATAATGTAAAATAAAAATCATGATAGATATATACCTGAGATGCCAGAATGACAGCATCTTTTTGGAGAAAAAGAGTGAAATGGCTTGTGAGGTTGAAGCTTCCAGTTAACCACTTACCTGGTGGAACAATAAGTTGTGCACCACCATCATTTGCATATTGGCTTAGGTTAGTTATTGCTGAATTAAAAGCCTTTGTGTTAGAGGTTTTTCCATCACCAACACCACCAAAATCTGTCAAAACTGCACTGTGTTTTCGGCAATTGATTGCAGGATAATCGAAAGCGTTCAATTCACTACTAGGTGTTCCGCATTCAACCACTGATCCCAATATCAGAACTATAGAAATCACACCAATAACCTACACAAAACAATCATAAGCGAATATATGTATAATAATAACAATAATAATAACCACACAAAAAATAGGTTTATATTACATAGGAATTTTGAAAACTTGAACTCTTCATGTTTTGATGAGACATGACACTTGTGATGAAAACAGATGTATATGTAGTGAGGTATATATAGAAAAGAATTGGATTATGATGACTACAAAATGGATTTCTAAATGCGTAAAAATCTGACCGGTTATTCTTCAATCAACGGTTATTGTTTAGTGGCTTAAATGGCATGTTTAACGATTTTAATTGGATTCTTAGAGAAAAAAATATTTACAATTTAATTCTTCCTGACGATATTAGCAGAAATTGAATTCTAAACATGTCCATCTTTGATTGAAATTAAATGTTAAGATTTGTGAATGATAAAAGAAAAAAGTCATTCAAGAATAATTTGTAATATTTGATACTTTCATAAGTTAATTGTCGGTTATGCATGGCAAATGTTTGCAAGTGGAAAAATATCAACAGTGTCTTTGTTGATACAGGTTTATGTTTAGACAATTTCTCAATCCACCCCATGGAACTCTTAACCATCACGTAAAATTCTAATTTTACTTTCAGTTTTCGTAGATGTACTTCCGGAAGCATCTGAATTTAAAAAAAATGTGTTTTCTACCGTAGATGTATTTACGGAAGGAGTGTTCCGTAGGTGCATCTACGAAACAGTCTGCTAAATTTTCAAATCATGTTCATTTCACTCCAAACTCAATTTTGGTTACAATAATATTTTAAAATACAAATGTAAAACTAAAGAGACACATTTTAAATACAATAGTCGGTAAATAAATAAAAACACATTGTATAAATAATGTCGAATACATCATCAAAGAAAATACAAACATAAAAATAGACCACAGGCATCACTACTGTGTGTGTCAGACATCATCCTGATGCTCTCCACCACGGTCTCTCCTGGCACGATTTCTACGGTATAGAAATGCCTCATGTGCTAGCCTAAACATAGTATCCACCACAGGCCTCTGCGCAAACCCCTCAGGAAATAGACCATCTGCAATGGCTCATAGACCCGTGTCAGCTATCTCACGACACTGAGGAAGGAGATCGTGAGTGTGGTCCATCTCAGCCTGATGAGCTTGCAGAATCTCCTTGTGGGCTGGTCTGGACAGATCTCCAGGTGCAGTGGGCAGCATGTACGGGTGTGACACCCTGTAGTATCAGGTGATGTATCCCTCGACGCAGCTCTAGTCGCTCTCTGCTCTCGTCGCCCGAGCCTCCTCAGGAACAATGTGATGCTCCCAGACTGCAAAGACCTCATCTAACTGCCAACGGCTCATGGTGATAGGAGCGGAGACTATAGGGGTCGCGAGGTATCGTCTGTGCGTAGCCAAACTGACGCATGACGTGCTCCGGAAGTTATCGTACAAGGATGGTCGAGCTGGCGGCCAACCATCCAGAATACAACGCTATCTCATCAAAGGGAACCGTCTCCCAGTGCTCAGCATAGCAGTCATACCGTACGTCCTCGGCAGCAATGCGATCAAGTGCGCACATGTAGGATAGAGGCTCCTGGTTCCTCTGCGGGGGCTGAATCTACTGGCACGCGGCATGAGCTCAGTGTTGGTCGGCACCTCTCCCCACTCAATAATGTCTGGAAAGTGCTGCAGTATCCAAGCCTGAAAAAAACACAGTTATTTTAATTTACTATCACAAATATATAATAAGTAGAAGGGGATAAGATTGTTACCACTAAAAGGGTATAGTTGTCTTCTACCGTCCTTGCCTTCCATAAGCATCCCTCTTCCAGTCTGTAGTAACTGTACGCCAGTACAGCCGCTCCCTAGTTGTACTCATGGATACGTGATGTATCTTATAAATACGTCAGGTAGACGACGTATGTGTACGTCGAGCTCATGTCCAGAAAGAGCTAAGTGTCTATCAAATATAGGAAGTAACATCTCAGCACCCACTCTCTATGTATATCGGCCTCCACCTCGTCGCCAGTAGCCTAATGTGCCGCAAGAAGCTCTGTGTCATATAACCTCTGCAAGGTGTGAAACCTCACATGCGCCTCTCGGGTCCTCTCCACCTCCTCAAGTGCGTTATCTGAATCGCATCCTAGCTCAGCAATCAGCATCTCCATCGCTTCCTCCTTCGTCAGTTTACTGTGACCAAGGATGGTACCTTTGATAAGTAGATGCAGGAGGCATGCCACATCATCTAGAGTGATGGTAATCTCGCCGTGAGGAAGATGAAATGAGAAAGTCTCTGGATGCCATCTCTCCGCAAATGCCATTAGCATCCCATTATGTATCGTCATGTAGTCCACTTGACAGAGGTCCCTCAGGTCAGAAGCTGCTAGTATATCCTGGAACCACGGCTCGTCAGACTGCGCAAGACCCGCAATCTTCCGTCCGTGGTTGTAGAGCCTCTGGGGATCCCTATCTTGAAATCTTTTAAAAAATAAACACAATGCATAATAATAAAATTTATAAACTGAAGAAAAAAAGTAATTAACAAAGAAAATTTACCTCTTCATCCCATATACGCCTAGATGCATGATAGGCATACTCTGTCAAAAGGTTGCGTCTATAGGACCCCCAGGGTATCATATAGGCTCTGTCACTGGCTCATCCTCGTGTCCTGTCGGAAGTGGCACAACAGATCCTGTATCGCCCGTCATTAGCACAGGCACAGGAGTAGAAGTAGAAGTAGTGCCACGACGACGTCTGTGGGGGTGGTATTTGTGAGGAACCCTAAGCATCATCGCGGGGCCTCCGTGAAGTAGTAGTAGACGGGGAAGGGCCCTCAACTGGGACAGGTGTAGAATTCCCGGCTGGAGCGAGTGTATCAACTGGAACAGCAGCTGAGAGCCCCTCAACTAGGACAGATGTAGAAGTCCCGGCTGGAGCAGGTGTATGAACTGGAACAGCAGCTGAGAGCCCGTCAACTGGGACAACTGTAGAAGGCCCGACTGGAGCGGGTGTATTAGGTGGAACAGCAGCTCCATCAGTCACCTAAGATACTACTTGCGCCGGTTCACGCCGCACGGATGCGTGATGTGCAGTCCTCCCATGTATATCTCTATGCGGACCGTGAGTCATAATTTCTGCTTTGTGATAACAACTACTTAGCTACTATGTACCTATACATAAACAATGATTTATAAATAAACAAGAAATTAAAAAAAAATACTCCTTCCGTAGATACACCTACGGAAGCATCTTAGTTTCAAAATGTACGATGCTTCCGTAGATGCACCTACGGAAGCATCTTATTTTCAAAATGTATGGTGCTTCTGTAGATGCACCTACGGAATGCCCTAACGATCATCTCTTTTGTAGGTGCATCTACGGAAGCCCCTGAAGCTCAGAAATGCAACAATGGCGTAACTGCACTGTTCAATCACCCAAAAACCCCAATTTTTTTATTGATCGTCCAAAATAAACCACAAACAGCACCTACATTGTCTCTAAACAATATCTCTAATCCTATCCAATCATTCCTACACCTAAATATCATATTCTAATTCGATTTCGAAATACTCTCAAATAAGTCAAAATGTCAAAAACTTACCGGTTAAATAACGATTTGAAGTTGATGGATGTCTTGATACTTGATCTTAATACTTGATGGTCGGGTGTTTGAGAGCTTGAGAGTGTTTGGGGTTTAGAGAGTTTAAGAGAAAGAAATTTGAAATGAAGAGAATGAGGGAGGGAAAAGGCGAGTTATAACGTCAAACCGTTCCGTAGATGCATCTACAGAATAGTCCCGTAAGTGCATCTACAGAATAAACCAACGTTAAATAAAAAAAAAGGTGCTTTCGGAAGTGCATCTACGGAATCACGAAGGCAATTTAATCAATTCAGTAGTGCGTAAGAAGGCCATGGGGTTTGTTAAAAAAAAAAAAAAGGCCATGGGGTAGGATAAAAAATTGTCTATGTTTATTGATGTTGGACACAAATGAATAAAATCATAAGAAAATAAAAAGAAAATTACCTGCCATTTCATTGTAGCGAGATATGGGTCCATAAGTTCAACACAGGTGACAAAAGTATATTAAAATTCAAGTATGGTTTTTAAGAGTTAAATATGGTATGAAATATATTATGTCATTCTGGTTTGTATATACGTAGTAATAAAATAATTTTTTTGTTATTTATTTTTATCTAATTCATATAAATATTTACAAAATAAAGATAAATTTTATATCTTTAAATTTGGTTGAGTATTAATATCCCTTTGATAAAACTGGTTTCAGATTTAATTATTAAATTTTAGGAAATTGTAATGTTCACCTAAAATAAAATACTAACAAAATTAAATATTAAAATAAAACACCAACTATTATATCTTATTTTTAATATAAACAAGAAATTTTCAATAGTTATTAGCAGTATTATTTAAACTTACCAATATTTCATTACTCCTGTTAATAGTAATACTACCAAGTAAAAGGGTGGGGAGTGGGAGTCACTCTGGTTCTAGTCTTAGAATGGAGTGTTTAGCCTTCAATAGTTTCATATTGCTTAAAAGGGTTCGGGTGATTTTAATTCCATTCTAGGGAAGGAAATACACTTTGTTTTAATCTATTAAAGTTTAACCTAATTCATCCTTACATAACTGGTTGATAAGGTGAGGAGTAACCAATGTGGGACATAGGATATTTCTAACACCCCCCTCGCACTCAGCATTTTTTTTGGGCTTGGTGCGTGGATATTAATGGTGAACGGTCTATAATATGATTGATAGACTCTGATACCATATTAGAGTTTGACCTAGCCCATCCTTACAAAACTGGTTTGGTAAGGTGAGGAATTTCCCTCTATATAAACTTTTTCAATGCTCTATCTCCAACCAATGTGGGACTTTAGGATCTTCCTAACACACCCCCTCACGCCCAGCATTCTTTTTGGGATGATGCGTGGATATTAACGGTGGGCGGCCCATAGTCCGATCGATAGGCTCTGATACCATATTAAAGTCTGACCTAACTCATCCTTACAAAATCGGTTTTGTAAGGATAAGTTAGGTCAAACTCTAATACAATCCAACGGGGTTACAACTTGTAGATTGATATGATCATTTTAGTTGATGGTTGGTGGGATTGTTAGGATGTGGCTTTCTAGTAGGTCTTTTCTAGCAATGTTTCTGATCATTTCTTGATCATCCTTAAATACTCCAATCATTTTTGGGATTCCAAATTGTTTACGTTTGATAAATATTGACTTGCTTGTCGTGAGTTTGAAGAATTAGTGTTCTATAATAGGAATGACTCTGTAATACGGTGAACTGACTTTTATGATCGAAAATGTCGCGGTTAAGCAAGAGTCGCCACCGACTTTTATTTTATCCAAACAAATTCAGAAAGGCTAAAAGAAACAGAAAAAAACCTTTTAAAGAAATCTAAGTTCGGGGGGTAATTTATGCAAAGGGAAGGTGTAAGGCACCCTTTGCATCCATGGTTTTCCATGGTTTTCCATGGGCTCTTAATTGCTTTGCTTGCTTGTTTGTTTTTTAGAAAAACAGTAGATGAAAGAAGAAAGTGGACTTTAGCTCGTAAATGAGCGTAGCCAGTTTTCGAAGAATTGTGAGAAAGAATATTAAAGATGAGCATTGCAAGGCAATTAGGGGCAATTACCTTAAACTCAGATGATAGTCTCTTTTTAGCCTTTCAGAATGAAAGGGTCTATCCTTGCCATAAGAGGGCAGGAAGCCTTTCATTTGGAGGTTAAAGGGTCGTCGAAACATCCTTTGCCATAAGACTGTCCCATGCCATAGAAGGGCAGGTAGTCTAAGGTAAGGATCAGAATAAGCCTTATTCGTAGGCAACCAGAGGATACCTCAGCCTTTTCCGTAGGCAACTTCCGAGGGTCGAGGTCATATAGTGTATCGAAGGCAGCATCATTAGGGTCGTATGACCTTTATTTATGAGGCAGCATGGCTGAGGTATCCTCGTATTCGAGGGACATGGCTTATTCTGCAAAAAAACACAAGGCAACAAGGCAACGAGGCAACAAGGCAACAGGCAACAAGGCAACAGAGAGGTTACCCCAAAAGTGTGCGTGGGTGCAACAATCACGTGATTAATTCAGAAATTTTATCTTGTGATTAAGTCATTCTAATTCAGTTCAAGACTTGCACTCCCTAAGATTACTAACCACGCAGTATATAATAATATAAAGCAATAAAGGGGGCGGGAAATTGTAACCATCGGATCCCTTATCAGGGTTTGACACAAGTAATAATAATAAAAAGCATAAAATAAAATGAGGTTTAGGGTTACCAATGACGTAGCTTTGGCAATTGATAAACCTGAAAAAGGAGGAAGACCAAGAAGGCAAAGTACAGTGAGTGCATTATCGGTTCGAAGGCAAAATAACTAAACCAAAAATAAAGGATAAATATTGTAAGGCTAAATAAATAAATAAAGAAAAATAGATACTTAGCTTTGATTTGATCTGATATGGTTGATAGGACGCCTTTAAGGTTAAACCTGAAAAGAGACAAGGCAGAAGAAGATGAAGGCGAAACAAACCCTTATATAAAATAAACCAAACAGAATAGTTAAATTAAATTAAGTAAAATACTTAACTTTGGGTTTTTGAATCAGGCGCGTATTCGGAGTGAACCATGTCGATAACCCTGAAAAGGCAAGGCACAAAAGGAAGAAAATATTTTCAGTGTATGGCGAATCCACATTAGGATTCAAATTGAGTATAATGGTAAATTGATTTAATTAATTATTGGTCTCGGGACCTAATTAATTAAATCGGGATGTGAAAACAAAGTCAAGCACAAAAATATTTTTTGGGATTTTTGGAATGAAAATAAGATATATATGAATTTTTTGAATAAAATACATAATAAATATAATTTAAATAAAAGATAATAAATGACTTAAATTAAGTAATTTAAATAAAATAAGTATTAATTATAAATAAATATATAAGAGTAAAAGAAAATGTATATATGAAAAATAATTAAGCAATATAAATAAAATAAATATATTTAAAGAAATATTAATATATAAAAGTAAAATAATCATTATTATAAAAAGAAAGTGTTTAGAAAAAGATATATGATATATATTATTATTGTATAATAGAAAAAAACAATCAAAAACAATATATATATTAATATATAAAAAAATAGTTTTATGTAATTAAAAAGAAAAAAAAATTAGAAAACTTAGCGTAATTATCTAGTGCGGCGCATGCGTGAAGTCTATGGTGCATTTGCATGTTCTGGTGCGTGGGATTGATCCAAGAACGCATCTAACGGCTGGGATGGTGAAGGAACACGCTAATGGGTACATCTTAATCCACTGGATCTTCCCGGATTTGAACCAAACACGCGCGCGAAGGGGACCAATGGGGGAGTGACGCGTAATCGTCTTCTTCCTCCCAACCGTCGTCTTAGGTCTGTAAATACCTATAGTGACGGTGCTGCGTCGTTGCTACAAGACCTGCAATTAAGAATACAAGCAAACCTATGCAAAAACGTTTCGCGAGACCATCAAGGTGTTCGTCCAAGCCTCGCGAGTTTACCTATGGCCTTTATTTGGCCTAATTTCACCTGTATACGGAAGCCCTAATTGAAGCTCATGAACCCTAATAATGGCATATCGCTCGAGACATCACAAGAGCACAATTAATTCTCCAGAAACAATCAGAACATTGAGATAAACACAAATATGCATTCCAATATGATCAATGATGCTTGTATAATGCGAATCGATAAGAAAAAGAAAAGCAAACCGTGGAGCTTCTTAGGGGTTGATTCTGATCGTGTAAATTGATGGTGATGGTCTGGATAGCTTCAACAATCTTCAAGGAATGTGTTTGGATCAAAGAGATGCTCTGAATTCGCTTCTAACTCAGAGTTCAACTTTGAAATTTCTCTGAATTTTTGGACTCGGTTTTGACTCTTGCACTGCAGATTTTTTTTTTAGGGTTTGGATCAGTTGTGTATTTATATTGGAACGTTTTAGGTCAACATATTTGTAGAGAATCTCATTGAATCATGATTTGCAACTTTGATTGGAATTTGATTTTGCAAATTTCTAACTATGGCCAAATCTCAATCTTTTCCTTCCAATTCTCTTGACCACGAATCTGAATCAAATATATGACTTAAATGATGATTTAATTTGATTAGAAACAAAATAAAATCATCTTTTCCTCTTTTCTTTCAAAATATTTGATTAGTCTTGTATTTTTAATGAATAAAAAATCATATAAAATCAATTATTCATCCATAATTCGTGACATGGCAAATGGAGCTTCTAAATAACTTGTATAGCAAGATTTGGATCAAAAGCACTTGGGCCTATTTGCAAAATATTTGAATTCCTTCACATTTTTTCCCTCCAAAATAGCCTAACTTTGACAAGGCCTATCTCTCTCATTTTTTGAGGTATGGAAGTGTTCCAGGACATTTTGGAAACCTTAGAGAATCCTCTAACCAATGTCTTTGGTCTCGTATCAAAATCATTTTCCATTCTCCTTTTATGACCTTTTAAAAAAGTGTCTTTTTATTGACTTTTGAAAAGGACCTATAATGTATGAAGCCATATCTCTTAAACCATTGACCTATGAGCTCTGTTTCTTGGACCATTGGATAGAGGAATGAATTCCCTTCAAAATGAGCTTTGGTGGGAATTTTTCTGATGAAGTATGAATATTTGGTGAATTTTCAAAGTTTGGTTGACTTTTTTCAGTTCATGCCCAAAATAGTAACTCTTGACTTTTGACTTCTCTGATCTTTCCTTGCATCATCATGATCAACCCTTGATCAAATGATGATTTTAGGGTTATGAGGATGTTGTTGACCAAATATCTTGAGTTTTGACTATATATTGACTTGAAATGACTGTTTTGCCCTTGAGAGTCGACTGTTGACCTAATCAGGATTTGAGGGACTAAATTTGCTCTGTTTGACTTGAAACTTTATATGGAGATTCTTTGGGATGTTGGTGACCCTATGGAATCATCTTGAGCCATTGATTCAGTGATTTTCCTTTTAATGAATCAAACCCTAACTCAGAGCCTTTGTATAGGAGAGTGTGTTTTGGAGCTTTATGTCTTGATTTTGAAATTGCATATGGGAAATGGTATGGGCAAATTTTGGGGTATGACAGCTGCCCCTGTTCAATTATCTTAAACCTGAAGATGTAGAGTGGTTTGTGTGCCAGTCGGTATCTGAAGGTGGAAGATGATTGAACAATAGAATACCAAGAAATTTGCCCTATTTGCAGTAGGGACTTTTTGTCGGAGATGGGCTTGTAGATGCCATCTGGTAGTTGTTGGAGTATGGATTGTTGCGAAATTTCTGCTTTTGCCGTCTTCTCTTTTTTGAATGTTGAGGAACCGTCAAAGGTATCGACTCAAATCTGTGTTGGGTTATTTAAGGAACCGTCAAAGGTATCGACTTAAATTTGAAGCATATTGTTGAGGCACCGTCAAAGGTATCGACTCAGATATGCAGATAGATTGTATAAGGAACCGTCAAAGGTGTCGACTTATATCTGAAGTGTGTTGTTAAGGAACCGTCAAAGGTGTCGACTTAACTCTTGGTGTATTAAGGAACCGTCAAAGGTGTCGACTTAATACTTGAGAATAGATAGTAATATCCTGAAAAATAGAGGTTAGTTTTCTTATGTCATGATGCATGTGTTATGTAATGAGTACCTCAAAATAAATGAGAGACTTTGTATGTTTATGAGGTGATGTATGCGATGTATGAATATGTTTGTGCCGTATGGTATGCGAAATATGATTTATGTTGTCTTTTTCGAGAAAATAAATCTCTATGTCTTTGTGATTTTGACGTCTGGTCTTGTCTTGAAGATGTTTAGCTGGGGATTTATGACTTCTGCTTGGGAATGAATAGTAATTTGATGGATCCTGACTGGGGATGAAAGATATTAGTAAACCATGTTGGAGAAGAACAAAGTATCGGTGGTGTTGAAGATGTCAACTCTGTTGGGGATGTTATTTTATGAACCTGACTCTGTGGGGGGACATGGGTGTCTTGAGAGTTGCCCCCAGTATTATAGCACTTGTCATTCCTGGATCTGTGTTGATTAGAACGTGCCAATGAGTGTTGATCGAAAATGTCAAACTGGACTTGCATAGGTTTTCCCCAGTTAGCAGGAACTTTGGTAAGATTCGCCTCGCGAGGACTTTATGAAAGGTACCCTATGGGTAATATGCTCCCAGCGCTCATAGGCTCAAGACAATGTCCCGCGTTGATTGGGGAGTAGCTTTAGATATGCTTGGATGCATGCCCCTGATTGTTCGACCATCCATGAGAGAGTCTCGGAATCTCGACTTGATTGCCTCAGATTGATCGGGAAATAGTATGAAACCCACTTGGGATATATGCCTTTGACTGTTTGTCATTTGAGAGATTCTTGGAATCTTGACTTGATTGCCTCAGATTGATTGGGCAAAACATGTCATGCCCCTTGTATACGTAAGAGACATGGCTTCTTGGAGTGATTTTGTTTGTCGGGATAACTTTCAGTCATTAGCCATACCCTGTGCAAATTTATTCTGATGCTAACATTTGAAATTACGTAGCAGAATATGTTTAATAATGAATTCATGAGATGCAATGCATACGTTTGTCTTGAGTTTTAAAAAACATTAAAACAAGAGATGTAAAAGCGTGATATTTGTAAAACATGCTATTTTTTGTAGAAGCGAAATATCCACTCAGCATTTTAGTAAACCTTAAGGAGTCGGGATACCTTTTTGGTGACAGTATGCTTTCGAACTAACCATGCTTCAGTTAGGACTTTCAAGGGTTGTAACGTGGCTTGGTTCACGGTTTTAAGAAACAAAAGATAAAGGCTCAAAGTTTATTTATACCCATCCCCTTCTTCGTGATGTTCTTCATTCTTAAGCTCAGTTGGTTCGACTTATGCATTCAGGTTCCAAGAGACTTTTGGATTTGCGCCTTTGATAATGTTGATGGTTCGCAAACAAAGAGAACTTTTGAGATGGCAGTCACTTCTTCCTTTTGGTAGTCACAACTTTGTGTTGTTCAGGAATTTATTGACTTCTCTTTTTTCATCTTTTTGATATCCCTAACTTTTGCCTGAACTGTCTATTTTGAGCTTACAGTCAGCGGGATGCCTTGATTTTGCCTAAGTCTTCTTTTTGATTTTTTTTTTGACTTAGCAGGCTTTTCTTTGTATATATGTTTTTTCATTTTTCTCTTTTGAAAGATATTGACTGCCTTGCTTAATGATTGATGAACCATCGTTGGCTTTTGATTGATGTCTCCAACACTTCTTTGATGTGTGCGGATGATCGCTTGTGATTGAAACCCTTGTTGAAAGGTGTACTGAATGATTCTCTTAAAATAGAATGCACAGCCAAATTAACTGAGAACTACCCTGTCCCAGGTTATGATCAAGGGTTTTAATTAGTACAAGAAAGAAACTTCTACTCCTTAGGCTCAAAGGGGTTGACGAGGGATTAACATCCTTATATCTCCACTGTTTAGGAATTGAAACAATGCCTGTACATCGTCAGCATAGTCTGCTCAAAAGCATACAGTATGAGGTTGCGGTATCGTTTTCTTCATCCTCCCTCAAAAGGCTTACAGCTTAGCAGGAGTTGAGTATCACAAAACATATGCAAAGTAAAGATGTAGTTTAGATGAGTGATAGCGAAATAATTTATTCAAGACAAACATATGCAATGCACTGATGATGATTATTAAAATAGATAATGTCTATCATAATTCGAATGTTTAAACAAACAGAATTGAAATTGCAAATGAAAGTAAAGCTAATGATTAAAAGTTCATCCACTTAGACGTTAGTCAGTCTTGTCGTGACTAGGAATGGGAGCGGTGATCACCACTGGAACCCTGGGATGATTGAATTCAATTTCACCAGCATCGATCATGTCTTGAATCTTGTTCTTCAATGGCCAACAGTCATTTGTATCATGTCCGGGGCTATTGGAATGGTATGCGCACCTCGCATTGGGCTTATAGCTAGGAGCGGAAGTGTTGGGCTTTACAGGAGGATCCCTCACAGTAATCAAGTTTGCTTTCAATAAATATTGTAATGCCTGAGCCAGTGACATGTTGACCTTCGTGAACTGACGCTTAGGTGCATCTGACTTGCGTCTTTGTGGAACTAGCATAGAGATTCAGAGTATTCGAGGTTCGAGCTTTCGGAATGTGTATCTGATAAGAATGTTTCAGAATGTCCGGGGTTCGAGCTACCGGAATGTACATCTGATTGGAATGTTTCAGAATTCTAGGGGTCAAGCTTCCCGAATGTTCATCTGATTGGAATGTTTCAGAAGTCTGGGGATCAAGCTTCCAGAATGTTCATCTGATTAGGATTGATTTGTTGATGGTATTTTTCTGACCAGTTGGTCGACCTGAAAGGAAAAGTTAGTTTTATGTGATGTTATGAATGCAAATGCAATCTTTTCAAGGATCTTTAGGAATTTGGTTAGCAACATCAGAAAATGGTTTGGTCGCATCTTTGTTCGAAGAACTCTGATTCTTGGATGTTCTTCCATGGGAATCAAGCTCACCATATCCAGTGGGTCATAGCCTCTGATTCGGGATACTTATACTTTTGAGTTTGAAAGCATATGGCTAGAGAAAAATAAATCCTCTTGCCCCTTGATAGATATTGTGTCTTTGAATTGGAAGGTATGTGGCCAGAGGAAAATAAATCCTCTTGCCACTTGATTGGGAATTCGGTCCTTGATAAGAGCACCTGAAATTGCGCTCCCTAAATTCCTAAGATCCTTGAAAGTGTTAGTTAATTATGTTATGCTTATGATGTCATGATGTTATGCGAATGCAGTTCATTAGACATAGTGGGAGATAGTAAGGACAAACAAGTCCTTTTAACAAAACCTGCAAGGAAACGAAGGTTAGTAGCAAACACAGGCAAGTCACGCAAGTCACACAATTTTTGGCTTAAGGCTTGCATGGGGTCTGATCAGGTGTCCTTCCCAAGGGTATTTCTATGGATAAGGAGATTTCAGCAACGGGTTCTACAAGTTATCCAGAATTGTCAGCCCTTCTAAAGCACCCTCGGACATGATGCATTTGCACCATGCAATGATACTTTGAGAAAGGACCTATCTGAATTGTAGCATCGGGTAGCGACTAGTTCTCAACATTTGTCAAGAGTAGTCCCCCCACTACGTTCCTAAAGGCCAGGATGGGTTAAAGGTAACTAAAGGTCCTTGAGCTCCGGCGCACCCACAGACACATACATAGACCTCCCTCATTTGAGAAAGGTGTGCATATGCTATGGAGTCCTAACTCAAGCGTGAACTTCATATTGACTCATCTCCCACATATGTGAAAGAGGCCTCCATGACTATGCCACTCCTAAACTTAAGTGTTCTTGAATCCGGGAATAGGATTCGTCCTTCAATTTTCCCAAAACGCCCCTGAAAAATAAAACAAACAAAACAAACAATAGAAAACATTTAAGTAATTCCTAAACTTTCAAGGTAACCCCTCTTTTATCGAATTTTCCCCAGCAGAGTCGCCAGTTCTGTAATACGGTGAACTGACTTTTATGATCGAAAATGTCGCGGTTAAGCAAGAGTCGCCACCGACTTTTATTTTATCCAAACGAATTCAGAAAGGCTAAAAGAAACAGAAAAAAACCTTTTAAAGAAATCTAAGTTCGGGGGGTAATTTATGCAAAGGGAAGGTGTAAGGCACCCTTTGCATCCATGGTTTTCCATGGGCTCTTAATTGCTTTGCTTGCTCGTTTGTTTTTTAGAAAAACAGTAGATGAAAGAAGAAAGTGGACTTTAGCTCGTAAATGAGCGTAGCCAGTTTTCGAAGAATTGTGAGAAAGAATATTAAAGATGAGCATTGCAAGGCAATTAGGGGCAATTACCTTAAACTCAGATGATAGGTCTCTTTTTAGCCTTTCAGAATGAAAGGGTCTATCCTTGCCATAAGAGGGCAGGAAGCCTTTCATTTGGAGGTTAAAGGGTCGTCGAAACATCCTTTGCCATAAGACTGTCCCATGCCATAGAAGGGCAGGTAGTCTAAGGTAAGGATCAGAATAAGCCTTATTCGTAGGCAACCAGAGGATACCTCAGCCTTTTCCGTAGGCAACTTCCGAGGGTCGAGGTCATATAGTGTATCGAAGGCAGCATCATTAGGGTCGTATGACCTTTATTTAAGAGGCAACATGGCTGAGGTATCCTCGTATTCGAGGGACATGGCTTATTCTGCAAAAAAAACACAAGGCAACAAGGCAACGAGGCAACAAGGCAACAGGCAACAAGGCAACAGAGAGGTTACCCCAAAAGTGTGCGTGGGTGCAACAATCACGTGATTAATTCAGAAATTTTATCTTGTGATTAAGTCATTCTAATTCAGTTCAAGACTTGCACTCCCTAAGATTACTAACCACGCAGTATATATTAATATAAAGCAATAAAGGGGGCGGGAAATTGTAACCAGCGGATCCCTTATCAGGGTTTGACACAAGTAATAATAATAAAAAGCATAAAATAAAATGAGGTTTAGGGTTACCAATGACGTAGCTTTGGCAATTGATAAACCTGAAAAAGGAGGAAGACCAAGAAGGCAAAGTACAGTGAGTGCATTATCGGTTCGAAGGCAAAATAACTAAACCAAAAATAAAGGATAAATATTGTAAGGTGTCATACCCCAAAATTTGCCCATTACATTTTTATACTCAAGCTCATTTGAATATCAAAGTCTCAATACTCAACTGAGTATACACTCTCCTAAACAACAGCCTTCCAACTAGGGTTTTCTCTTTGTCAAAGAAAAGTCAGGTTCTGATGCCTCCATGTCCTCCCATATGATTCAAATGATCCTCATGCCAAGTTTCGAGCTCTGATTCAAAAGATTACTCACTCAATGACCCAAAAGATCAATAATCGACTGATTAACCTAAAAGTCAAACTATGGTCGAACCACAGTCAAAACTTCTGATTTTTGGTCAACATCAATATTTTGAATTTACATTCATCACTTAATCAAGGGTTGATCATGATTCATCAAGAAGAGCTCCAAAGTTGACAAAAAAAACTCAAGTTTCTAATTAGGGTTTTGGACTAAAAGCCAACACAACTTTGAGCAGCCATAACTTTCACATGGAACATCAAAAATTCCCCATCCAAAGCTCATTTTGAAGGAAATTGAATTCTCTACAACTTTGTCTCTCACATGCCAAGTCCAAAAATGCTTCATTTGGAAGATATAAGCCAAAACATTACAAGTCCTTCTAAAAGATCGCAAAAAGTCATCTTTTTGCAAAGAAGTGTATATGAATATGGAAAGTTCAATGAAGATGAAACCAAAAGGAGTGTTTAAAGGACTCTTTGAGCTTTCTAAAAAGTATGAGAACACCTTCATATCATAAAAAATGAGAGAGATATGCTTGGTACAAGTTGATCGATTTTTGAGAATTTGCATAAAACCCTAATTGGTGAATTTTAGTCTTTGAGTAATGGGCTTTAAAATTTTGAACCATCCACGAAATTTGGAGCCCAAGGGAGGTCCATTTACTAGTAAAATTATTATTTTGATATTTATTTCATTTATATTTGATTTTTATCATTAAAATTCAAATAAAAGTCAAATAAATCATCAAATAAATAAATCAAATTTTTCTCTTGAATAAATCTGATTTAATATCATCTAATGGCTAGGATTAAAAGGAAAAGGTGCAAGAATTGGAATTGATCCAAGAATAGAAAGATTTGAAGAAAATTTCATTCAAAATCTTTTTAATCTCCAATCACCAATCAAACCTTTTTCTCTCCTCAAAAACCAACCCTAATTCTCATACTATATATATTTAACTCATTCATGTGCTAGAGGACGAAAATCTGGAGGTGGAGGCAGCCAAAAGACAAGGGTTCTATGTGGCAAAAAGTTCAAAGAACTAGGGCACATTCCATGGCTTTCCCCTGCAAGTTTCAGCGAGCTATAATCATGCCATCATGCTCCTAAGGATCCCAGGACTCAATCCACATCATCACAGATACCCATAGCACGTGAAAAGACTTCGTCCTCATTCTCACGGTTTGTCTAAAATTTCTTCATATTCAAACTTTATTTTCATGCCATATAAATGACTCTTGCGCATATATTAGTACTAATGGACATGTTTAGAGTTGTCTGGAGCATTGTTTCGAAGGTTTTGGTGCAGGAACAACCATCCACCATGGTTAGGGCATAAAAGCTCTACGCGATCGGATCCACATTTTCAAGCGTTTTTAGGCCAAACGGACATCACTATTGAATTCAGAAGACGATTTTACGTGGATCTGGGTTGTTCTTTGTTTCTACTAATGTTGATTTTACAGGTTTTGAGATTTGAAGGATTTTTCACAAATAAATCCGCAGCAAATATCGTGAAAAAATCCGCAGGTATCCAATGAAGAAGACAATGAACAGTAACGTGGACCCTTTGACCACGTGTGTTTGCGCTGCTATTGGCCAGTCCACGGTCTTACTTGCTCTCTCCGCTTTGATTGGCTCGCGCCAGAATCCAGGGGGCCCAGTTTGACTTTGTTTCAAATTTCTCATTTAACCACTTGTTTTCTTATTTAATTGTTTTAACTGATTGCTATATCAATATATTATTGCAGCGCGACTGGCAAAAGAGGATTTTATTTGAGGCATGGTAGGTGAGTTCGAATCATGCTTCAGACAAATAATTTTTACCACTTGTGTTCTCTTGCAGTTTCAACGAATCCGGTGTTCACCTGCCCTGTACCCTCACGATAGACTCTCACGCGTCCATCATAGGATCTCTACCCAGGCTGATCCAACGCAGATAAGCAAGCAATCCATGGTACACCATCAAAAGGGAACCAGACTAGATCCCAGCTAAGTTCCTTTTAAAAATTTATACTTACTACTAATAATATATTTTGCCAATAATTCAATCGAAAACCTGATTTTGCTTATAATGTTAAAAATAATTTGTTTTAAATTGGTTTTTAAGCTAATAACTATTTTAGAATAACAATTTAATTTTAGACTAATTTAAATTATTTTTATGCCTTCAACCCTGATGTTAGCATGACAACTACTCACTGTTTTGGGGTTTGCCTTTTACCTTGTTATCTCTTGCCTAAATTATTACTGTTAATTTTTAATCTTTTTAATTTGCCACATTATAATTGTTGGGAATTTTAATGCACTCACAATTTCTTTTCTTTGTGCCCAATTTTCAGGTTTAATCAAAATCCTCCGACAACGCGCCTTACCCACTAAAAAGCTAAGTTTTTAACTCTTTCTTGGCTTAAATACCATTTTAATTTTAATTTTTTTTTGCTTTTATTTAATTTCTGCTTTAAATATCTTGCTTTATTTTTGCCTTTTTATTTTCGCGCCCAATTCTTTCCCTTTCTCTTCTTCACTTTTCAGGGATAGCCAAGATTCTCCGACTACACACCATCAGAGCTAAGTTTCCAATCCTTTATTTTATTTTATTTAAATATTATTTACCTTTTGCCTTTTGCCCAAAATAGGGTTTGCCTCGAATAGTCAATGCACTCACCCTTATTTATTCTCCTTTTAATTTTCAGGGTTCGAGGAAGATCAAGACGCTTAAGGATTTTTTTTTCTAATTATTGATCCTTCTTATTTTCCGCCTTTTAATTTCCCCCATCCCCGCAGGTGTTTATTGTAATAGCATAGGTTTTATTTTCCTACCTTTAATTTCTGCCATTTTAAACTGCGTGGTTAGTAATCTTAGGGAGTGCAAGCCTTTAACAGAATTAGATAACTAATTATAAGATAAATATCTGAATACAATCACGTGATTGGTGCACACACTCACCTTTAGGGTAACCTCTTCTGTTGCCTTGTTGCCTGTTGCCTCTAAATTGTACTAAATAGTCAAGTCCCTCGATTCCGAGGATACCTAAAGTAAGGTTGCCTACAGAGATTAAAAATCATCATAAGATCATAGTCCCTTCAAAGTTGCCTTAATAGTAAATGATCTTGTCCCTCGATGTTGCCTCGGTAATGATGATTGTCCCAATTGCTAAGGTATCCTCGCATGATGTCTAAAAAGATTAATGACTATTATATCCTTCCCTTAGACTACCTGCCTTCTTTATGGCAAGGGACAGTCTTGTGGCGAACGATACTTTCTCGATGACCCTTAACATCCAATTGAAAGACTTCCTGCCCTCTTATGGTATGGATAGACCCTTTCGCCCGAAAAGCTAGAAGAAAAATTTCAAAACTTAGGGTAGTTGCTACTAATTGCTTGCTCTAAACTCAAATCAAAATATTTTCCCACTCTTTTCAAATACTTTCAAAACAAGGCTACGCTTATTTACAAGCTAAAGTCCTTAACGAAATCTTTTTACTATTCACACACGACACTTTTCAAACAATTCAAACAAACAAGTGAGCTAAGCAATTAAGAGCCCATGGATAACCATGGATGCAAAGGGTGCCTTACACCTTCCCTTTGTATAACTTACCCCCCGAACTCAAAATCTTTTTCAAAGGGTATTTTTCTGTTCTTTTAGCCTTTCCTAAAATTGGATAAAATAAAAGTCGGTGGCGACTCATGCTTAACCGCGACATTTTCGATCATAAAAAGTCAGTTCACCGTGTTACAGAACTGGCGACTCTGCTGGGGATGCTTTCGAATAAAAGAGGGGTTACCTTAAAGTTTAGGATCACTTTAAATTTGTTTGACTTGTTTGCTTTATCTTTAAAGGCTGTTTTGGGTATTTTGCTGTGTGAAAGATCCTACACACGGATCTAGTGTACCTTAGGTATGTGGCATGAGACCAGGGAGGCTGTACGACATGTATCGTTATGGTTGAACTGGTGGCCACCGTTAGTGCGACGCTTTGGTTTGTCCTGATGGCCCTTGAATCTGATCAAGGAGACGTTTGGCTACCGCGTGGGGTCATAAGCACTAATTCGCCCTTAGAACCTTAGTCGAACTTGACTTTGGCCTATAGGAAGTAGCGAGATGGCTGGCTTTGGATTCCTGACTGAAGCTGGTTGATACTCGATGCTACACTCATTGAGATTGGACTCAAGGGATGCTTTTGGCTGGCCGATTGTGCGCTATGTTGAGACAATGCCCACGAGAAAGATCAAGGATATGAGCACCATAGAACCCGGTTACTATTCTAGGACAGGTTGAACCAACTTAACTTCAGTGGGGAGGGTACTTACCTACGAACTTCAAGCAAGCCTCTAAACCTAAGGGCACTTGTGTGACTTGTTTGTGTTTGCTACTAACCTTTGTTTCCTTGCAGGTTTTGTTAAAGGACGTGTTTACCCTTACTATTTCACGCTACGCCTAATAAGCTGCATTCGCATAACATACTAACCTTTGTTTCCTTGTAGGTTTTGTTAAAGGGCTTGTTTTCCCTCACTATTCCACGCTGCGCCTAATGAACTGCATTTGCATAACATCATGACATCATGAGCACAACATGATTTAACTAACCCTTTCAAGGATCCTAGGAATTTAGGGCGCACAATTTCAGGTGCCTTTATCAAAGACTGAATTCCTATCAAGGGGCAAGAGGATTTATTTTCCTCTGGCCACGCAACTCCCAATTCAAAGACTCAGTACCTAGCAAGGGGCAAGAGGATTTATTTTCCTCTGGCCACGTACCTTCCAATTCAGAAGTATCATCGAATCAGAGGCGATGACCCACTCGATATGGTGAGCTTGATTCTCAAAGAAAGACGTTCAAAGACAAAATTCAGAATTCTTCAGACAAAGACGCGACCAAATCATTTTCTAATGTCGCTAACTAAATTCCTATAGATCCTTGAAAATATTGCATTTGCATTCATAACATCGCATAACAGGTTTCTCAAAACAGGTATCTCATCCTCTCTTGTTGTTTACCTCAACATAAATGGATTTCGAGCAATCAGTCAAACACCTTCAGGCTCGGAATATCCGATCCCAGACTTTGATTCTGAACTCACCCAAGGGGCAAGAAGAATTGAAGGCACTCCTATTCTTGGGGTAAAATTACAATGCGAGATGCGCTTATTATTCGAACAATCCTGGTTATGGTATAAAGGATGGTAGACCGTTGAAGCGTGCGATTAAAGATTTAATCATGACACTCAAATCAGAAAAGACCACGACAATGAAGTCACGACAACTGAGTCACGACAACAAAGTCACAACAACTGAGTCACGATAATGGAATCACGACAACTGAGTCACGATAATGGAATCACGACAACCGAGTCAAGATAATGGAATCACGACAACTGAGTCACGACAACAAAGTCACGACAACTGAGTCACGATAATGGAATCACGACAACTGAGTCACGATAATAGAATCACCACAACCGAGTCACGATAATGGAATCACGACAACTGAGTCACAACGATCAATTCACTCATATGATCCAGACGCTCAGGGCAATTGAGCCAACGAATTCTAACACCTACTATAAACCCAATGCAAGGTGCGCGTACCATTCCAACAGTCCTGGACATTACAAAAACAATTGCTGGACATTGAAGAATAAGATTCAAGATCTGATCAATGATGGAGAAATCTAATTCACCCCTCTTGAGACTCCTGTGGTGATCGCCGCTCTTATGCCTAGTCATGACAAGACTGATTGAGATCTAGACGGACGAACTATTGGATCATTAGATCTACTTTCATGTGCAATTTCTATTCTGTTTGTTTAAACATTTGACTCATGATAGACATTATCTGTTTTAATAATCATCATCAGTGCATTGCATATGTTTGTCTTGAATAAATTATTTCGTTATCACTCATTTTTAAATTATGTCTCTACCTTGCATATGTTTTGTGATATTCAACTCCTGTTAAAGCTGTATGCCTTTCGAGGGAGGATGACGAAAACGATACCGTAACCTCATACAATATGCTTTTGAGCGGACTATGCTGACGATGTACAGGCATTGTTTCAATTCCTAAACAGTGGAGATATAAGGATGTTAATCCCTCGTCAACCCCTTTGAGCCTAAGAAGTAGAAGTTTCTTTCTTATAAAACCCTTGATCATAACCGGGGGCAGGGTAGTTCTCAGTTAATTTGGCTATGCAGTCTATTTTAAGAGAATCATTCAGTACACCTTTCAACAAAGGTTTCAATCACAAGCGTTCATCCGCACACATTAAAGAACTGCTGGAGATGTCAATCAAAAGCCAATGATGGTTCATCGATCATTAAGCAAGGCAGTCAATATCTTTCAAAAAGAAAAAAAAATGAAAAAATATATATACAAAGAAAAGCCTGCTAAGTCAAAAATCAAAAAGATGACTTAGGCAAAAATCAAGGCATCCCGCTGACTGTAAACTCGAAATAGACAGTTCAGGCAAAATTTAGGGATATCAAAAAGATGAAAAAAGAGAAGTCAATAAATTCCTGAACAATACAATTTTGTGACTACCGAAAGGAAGAAGTGACTGCCATCTCAAAAGTTCTCTTTGCTTGTGAACCATCATCATCAAAGGTGCAAATCCAAAAGTCTCTTGAAACCGGAATGCATAAGTTGAATTAACTGAGCTTAGGACGGAAGATCATCACGAAGAAGGGATGGGTATGAATAAATTTTTGAGCCATTATCCTTTGTTTCTTAAACCGTGAACCAAGCCACGTTACAACCCTTGAAAGTCCTAATTGAAGCATGGTTAGTTCGAAAGCATACTGTCACCAAAAAGGTATCCTGACTCCTTAAGGTTACCAAAAATGCTAAGTTGATATCACGTTTTTACAAACATCACATTGTTACGAATACCACGTTTTTACAAATATCACGTTTTTACATCTCCAGTTTTAATATTTTTCAACAAACTCAAGACAGACATATGCATTGCCTCTCATGAATTCATTATTAAACATATTTTGCTACATAATTTCAAATGTTAGCATCAGAAAGAACTTGCGCAGGGTACAACTAATGACTGGAAGTTATCCCGACAGACAAGATTACTCCGAGAAGCAATGTCTCCTACGTATACAAGGGGCATGGCACGCTTTGCCCAAATCAATCTGGGGCAATCAAGTCAAGATTACGAGAATCTCTCAAAGATGCCAAAAACAATCAGGGGCATGCATCCAAGTAAATCTGAATCTATTTCCAATCAACATGGGGCATTGTCCTGGGCCTATGATTACGAGGGGCATGACACCCATAGTGAACATCTCATAAAGTCCTCGCGAGGCGAATCTTTCCCTACTAGCAGGGGCAAATCTATGCAAGTCCAATTTGACATCTTGATCAACACTCAATGAGGTGTCCTAATCAAATCCAAGAATGGTAGTTACTATAATACTGGAGGCAACTTCCAAGACACCCATGTCTCCCCATAGAGCCGGGTTCACAAGATCATATCCCCACAGAGCAATTCTCAAGAAGATATCTTCAAACATACTCATCCCGACAAAGACATGACTCCCCAACAGAGTTTACATCTTCAACACTACCGGTTCTCCGACACTCTGCTCTCCTCCAACATGGTTTATCAATATCTCCTATCCCCAGTCTGGGCACATCAAGTTACTGATCATCCCCAAGCAAAAATCATAAATCCCCAGCTTATGTCTTCAAAACAAGATCATACATCAAAGTCACAATGATATAGAGATTTATTTTCTTAGAACAATATTAGTCATACATCATATTCATACATCGCATACATCACTTCATGATACATAGCATGTAAGTTTCTCATTTATTTTAAGAAACTCATTACATAACACATGCATCACGACATTGCATAAAAACTTGCTATGTCTATTGCAGGATACAGACAAACGAACAAAATCTCCAACTTTCCAAGATCTAATTCAGTTACTACGAACAGTACTGACACGATCAACATTCAAAGATCTAATTCTATCATCACGAACGGTGTAGACACGATCATCTTCCAAGATCTAATTCATATACCACGAACGGTAATGACACGATCATTTTCTATCATCACGAACGGTGTAGACACGATCAATGACCAACTAAGTCTAATTCGGTTACTACGAACGGTGCTGACACGACAAGAGATCTAATTCTATCATCACGAACGATGTAGACACGATCACCTTTCCAAAGTCTAATTCAGTTACTACGAACGGTGCTGACACGACCAACTCTCCAAAAATCTAATTCATCTGCTATACGATCAACATTCAAAACAACTACTTCTCAAACACTTCAGTCTCGACATCTGGATGGCATCTTTAAGCCCATCTCCAACAAATATTCCTCAGTACAAAAAATTTCAGCCTAACGCACGGCATTCCAGACATCTACGGATGCAATTTGGATTAGTCTAACGCACGACTCATCCATCAACCTAACCCACGGTTTTCCAGACATCTGGGGATGCAATTGAGAATAGTCTAACGCACGATTTATTCTTCGACCTACGCACGGTTTTCCAGAAATCCGAGAATGCAATTGAGGATAGTCTAACGCACGATTTATTCTTCGACCTAACGCACGGTTTTCCAGACATCTGAGGACGCAAGCTAGACCCAGTCTAACGTACAACTCAACCTAAGTCTAAGGCTCAGAAACAGTCTAACGTACGACACATTCTGACTCTCAAGTATATCAGTTCGGATGGCATCTTCAAGCCCATCTCCATCATACATATTCTCGAAACACCTGGATGGCATATTCAAGCCCATCTCCGACAAAAGTCCCTACTTCAGCTAGGGCAAATTTCTTGGTATTCTAGTGTTCAATCATCTTCCACCTTCAGATACCGACTGGCATACAAACCACTCTACATCTTCAGATTTAAGATAATTGAACAGGGGCAGCTGTCATACCCCAAAATTTGCCCATTACATTTTTATACTCAAGCTCATTTGAATATCAAAGTCTCAATACTCAACTGAGTATACACTCTCCTAAACAACAGCCTTCCAACTAGGGTTTTCTCTTTGTCAAAGAAAAGTCAGGTTCTGATGCCTCCATGTCCTCCCATATGATTCAAATGATCCTCATGCCAAGTTTCGAGCTCTGATTCAAAAGATTACTCACTCAATGACCCATAAGATCAATAATCGACTGATTAACCTAAAAGTCAAACTATGGTCGAACCACAGTCAAAACTTCTGATTTTTGGTCAACATCAATATTTTGAATTTACATTCATCACTTAATCAAGGGTTGATCATGATTCATCAAGAAGAGCTCCAAAGTTGACAAAAAAAACTCAAGTTTCTAATTAGGGTTTTGGACTAAAAGCCAACACAACTTTGAGCAGCCATAACTTTCACATGGAACATCAAAAATTCCCCATCCAAAGCTCATTTTGAAGGAAATTGAATTCTCTACAACTTTGTCTCTCACATGCCAAGTCCAAAAATGCTTCATTTGGAAGATATAAGCCAAAACATTACAAGTCCTTCTAAAAGATCGCAAAAAGTCATCTTTTTGCAAAGAAGTGTATATGAATATGGAAAGTTCAATGAAGATGAAACCAAAAGGAGTGTTTAAAGGACTCTTTGAGCTTTCTAAAAAGTATGAGAACACCTTCATATCATAAAAAATGAGAGAGATATGCTCGGTACAAGTTGATCGATTTTTGAGAATTTGCATAAAACCCTAATTGGTGAATTTTAGTCTTTGAGTAATGGGCTTTAAAATTTTGAACCATCCACGAAATTTGGAGCCCAAGGGAGGTCCATTTACTAGTAAAATTATTATTTTGATATTTATTTCATTTATATTTGATTTTTATCATTAAAATTCAAATAAAAGTCAAATAAATCATCAAATAAATAAATCAAATTTTTCTCTTGAATAAATCTGATTTAATATCATCTAATGGCTAGGATTAAAAGGAAAAGGTGCAAGAATTGGAATTGATCCAAGAATAGAAAGATTTGAAGAAAATTTCATTCAAAATCTTTTTAATCTCCAATCACCAATCAAACCTTTTTCTCTCCTCAAAAACCAACCCTAATTCTCATACTATATATATTTAACTCATTCATGTGCTAGAGGACGAAAATCTGGAGGTGGAGGCAGCCAAAAGACAAGGGTTCTATGTGGCAAAAAGTTCAAAGAACTAGGGCACATTCCATGGCTTTCCCCTGCAAGTTTCAGCGAGCTATAATCATGCCATCATGCTCCTAAGGATCCCAGGACTCAATCCACATCATCACAGATACCCATAGCACGTGAAAAGACTTCGTCCTCATTCTCACGGTTTGTCTAAAATTTCTTCATATTCAAACTTTATTTTCATGCCATATAAATGACTCTTGCGCATATATTAGTACTAATGGACATGTTTAGAGTTGTCTGGAGCATTGTTTCGAAGGTTTTGGTGCAGGAACAACCATCCACCATGGTTAGGGCATAAAAGCTCTACGCGATCGGATCCACATTTTCAAGCGTTTTTAGGCCAAACGGACATCACTATTGAATTCAGAAGACGATTTTACGTGGATCTGGGTTGTTCTTTGTTTCTACTAATGTTGATTTTACAGGTTTTGAGATTCGAAGGATTTTTCACAAATAAATCCGCAGCAAATATCGTGAAAAAATCCGCAGGTATCCAATGAAGAAGACAATGAACAGTAACGTGGACCCTTTGACCACGTGTGTTTGCGCTGCTATTGGCCAGTCCACGGTCTTACTTGCTCTCTCCGCTTTGATTGGCTCGCGCCAGAATCCAGGGGGCCCAGTTTGACTTTGTTTCAAATTTCTCATTTAACCACTTGTTTTCTTATTTAATTGTTTTAACTGATTCCTATATCAATATATTATTGCAGCGCGACTGGCAAAAGAGGATTTTATTTGAGGCATGGTAGGTGAGTTCGAATCATGCTTCAGACAAATAATTTTTACCACTTGTGTTCTCTTGCAGTTTCAACGAATCCGGTGTTCACCTGCCCTGTACCCTCACGATAGACTCTCACGCGTCCATCATAGGATCTCTACCCAGGCTGATCCAACGCAGATAAGCAAGCAATCCATGGTACACCATCAAAAGGGAACCAGACTAGATCCCAGCTAAGTTCCTTTTAAAAATTTTAGTTTTTTTTATTATTATTATTTTCTTTTGTTTTATTCCAATTTTATTTCTTTGCCTTTTCTCATTAATTATTTTCCCTAAAATTTATACTTACTACTAATAATATATTTTGCCAATAATTCAATCGAAAACCTGATTTTGCTTATAATGTTAAAAATAATTTGTTTTAAATTGGTTTTTAAGCTAATAACTATTTTAGAATAACAATTTAATTTTAGGCTAATTTAAATTATTTTTATGCCTTCAACCCTGATGTTAGCATGACAACTACTCACTGTTTTGGGGTTTGCCTTTTACCTTGTTATCTCTTGCCTAAATTATTACTGTTAATTTTTAATCTTTTTAATTTGCCACATTATAATTGTTGGGAATTTTAATGCACTCACAATTTCTTTTCTTTGTGCCCAATTTTCAGGTTTAATCAAAATCCTCCGACAACGCGCCTTACCCACTAAAAAGCTAAGTTTTTAACTCTTTCTTGGCTTAAATACCATTTTAATTTTAATTTTTTTTTGCTTTTATTTAATTTCTGCTTTAAATATCTTGCTTTATTTTTGCCTTTTTATTTTCGCGCCCAATTCTTTCCCTTTCTCTTCTTCACTTTTCAGGGATAGCCAAGATTCTCCGACTACACACCATCAGAGCTAAGTTTCCAATCCTTTATTTTATTTTATTTAAATATTATTTACCTTTTGCCTTTTGCCCAAAATAGGGTTTGCCTCGAATAGTCAATGCACTCACCCTTATTTATTCTCCTTTTAATTTTCAGGGTTCGAGGAAGATCAAGACGCTTAAGGATTTTTTTTTCTAATTATTGATCCTTCTTATTTTCCGCCTTTTAATTTCCCCCATCCCCGCAGGTGTTTATTGTAATAGCATAGGTTTTATTTTCCTACCTTTAATTTCTGCCATTTTAAACTGCGTGGTTAGTAATCTTAGGGAGTGCAAGCCTTTAACAGAATTAGATAACTAATTATAAGATAAATATCTGAATACAATCACGTGATTGGTGCACACACTCACCTTTAGGGTAACCTCTTCTGTTGCCTTGTTGCCTGTTGCCTCTAAATTGTACTAAATAGTCAAGTCCCTCGATTCCGAGGATACCTAAAGTAAGGTTGCCTACAGAGATTAAAAATCATCATAAGATCATAGTCCCTTCAAAGTTGCCTTAATAGTAAATGATCTTGTCCCTCGATGTTGCCTCGGTAATGATGATTGTCCCAATTGCTAAGGTATCCTCGCATGATGTCTAAAAAGATTAATGACTATTATATCCTTCCCTTAGACTACCTGCCTTCTTTATGGCAAGGGACAGTCTTGTGGCGAACGATACTTTCTCGATGACCCTTAACATCCAATTGAAAGACTTCCTGCCCTCTTATGGTATGGATAGACCCTTTCGCCCGAAAAGCTAGAAGAAAAATTTCAAAACTTAGGGTAGTTGCTACTAATTGCTTGCTCTAAACTCAAATCAAAATATTTTCCCACTCTTTTCAAATACTTTCAAAACAAGGCTACGCTTATTTACAAGCTAAAGTCCTTAACGAAATCTTTTTACTATTCACACACGACACTTTTCAAACAATTCAAACAAACAAGTGAGCTAAGCAATTAAGAGCCCATGGATAACCATGGATGCAAAGGGTGCCTTACACCTTCCCTTTGTATAACTTACCCCCCGAACTCAAAATCTTTTTCAAAGGGTATTTTTCTGTTCTTTTAGCCTTTCCTAAAATTGGATAAAATAAAAGTCGGTGGCGACTCATGCTTAACCGCGACATTTTCGATCATAAAAAGTCAGTTCACCGTATTACATAAGGCTAAATAAATAAATAAAGAAAAATAGATACTTAGCTTTGATTTGATCTGATATGGTTGATAGGACGCCTTTAAGGTTAAACCTGAAAAGAGACAAGGCAGAAGAAGATGAAGGCGAAACAAACCCTTATATAAAATAAACCAAACAGAATAGTTAAATTAAATTAAGTAAAATACTTAACTTTGGGTTTTTGAATCAGGCGCGTATTCGGAGTGAACCATGTCGATAACCCTGAAAAGGCAAGGCACAAAAGGAAGAAAATATTTTCAGTGTATGGCGAATCCACATTAGGATTCAAATTGAGTATAATGGTAAATTGATTTAATTAATTATTGGTCTCGGGACCTAATTAATTAAATCGGGATGTGAAAACAAACTCAAGCACAAAAATATTTTTTGGGATTTTTGGAATGAAAATAAGATATATATAAATTTTTTGAATAAAATACATAATAAATATAATTTAAATAAAAGATAATAAATGACTTAAATTAAGTAATTTAAATAAAATAAGTATTAATTATAAATAAATATATAAGAGTAAAAGAAAATGTATATATGAAAAATAATTAAGCAATATAAATAAAATAAATATATTTAAAGAAATATTAATATATAAAAGTAAAATAATCATTATTATAAAAAGAAAGTGTTTAGAAAAAGATATATGATAATTATATAATAATTATTGTATAATAGAAAAAAAACAATCAAAAACAATATATATATTAATATATAAAAAAAATAGTTTTATGTAATTAAAAAGAAAAAAAATTAGAAAACTTAGCGTAATTATCCAGTGCGGCGCATGCGTGAAGTCTATGGTGCATTTGCATGTTCTGGTGTGTGGGATTGATCCAAGAACGCATCTAACGGCTGGGATGGTGAAGGAACACGCTAATGGGTACATCTTAATCCACTGGATCTTCCCGGATTTGAACCAAACACGCGCGCGAAGGGGACCAATGGGGGAGTGACGCGTAATCGTCTTCTTCCTCCCAACCGTCGTCTTAGGTCTGTAAATACCTATAGTGACGGTGCTGCGTCGTTGCTACAAGACCTGCAATTAAGAATACAAGCAAACCTATGCAAAAACGTTTCGCGAGACCATCAAGGTGTTCGTCCAAGCCTCGCGAGTTTACCTATGGCCTTTATTTGGCCTAATTTCACCTGTATACGGAAGCCCTAATTGAAGCTCATGAACCCTAATAATGGCATATCGCTCGAGACATCACAAGAGCACAATTAATTCTCCAGAAACAATCAGAACATTGAGATAAACACAAATATGCATTCCAATATGATCAATGATGCTTGTATAATGCGAATCGATAAGAAAAAGAAAAGCAAACCGTGGAGCTTCTTAGGGGTTGATTCTGATCGTGTAAATTGATGGTGATGGTCTGGATAGCTTCAACAATCTTCAAGGAATGTGTTTGGATCAAAGAGATGCTCTGAATTCGCTTCTAACTCAGAATTCAACTTTGAAATTTCTCTGAATTTTTGGACTCGGTTTTGACTCTTGCACTGCAGATTTTTTTTTTAGGGTTTGGATCAGTTGTGTATTTATATTGGAACGTTTTAGGTCAACATATTTGTAGAGAATCTCATTGAATCATGATTTGCAACTTTGATTGGAATTTGATTTTGCAAATTTCTAACTATGGCCAAATCTCAATCTTTTCCTTCCAATTCTCTTGACCACGAATCTGAATCAAATATATGACTTAAATGATGATTTAATTTGATTAGAAACAAAATAAAATCATCTTTTCCTCTTTTCTTTCAAAATATTTGATTAGTCTTGTATTTTTAATGAATAAAAAATCATATAAAATCAATTATTCATCCATAATTCGTGACATGGCAAATGGAGCTTCTAAATGACTTGTATAGCAAGATTTGGATCAAAAGCACTTGGGCCTATTTGCAAAATATTTGAATTCCTTCACATTTTTTCCCTCCAAAATAGCCTAACTTTGACAAGGCCTATCTCTCTCATTTTTTGAGGTATGGAAGTGTTCCAGGACATTTTGGAAACCTTAGAGAATCCTCTAACCAATGTCTTTGGTCTCGTATCAAAATCATTTTCCATTCTCCTTTTATGACCTTTTAAAAAAAGTGTCTTTTTATTGACTTTTGAAAAGGACCTATAATGTATGAAGCCATATCTCTTAAACCATTGACCTATGAGCTCTGTTTCTTGGACCATTGGATAGAGGAATGAATTCCCTTCAAAATGAGCTTTGGTGGGAATTTTTCTGATGAAGTATGAATATTTGGTGAATTTTCAAAGTTTGGTTGACTTTTTTCAGTTCATGCCCAAAATAGTAACTCTTGACTTTTGACTTCTCTGATCTTTCCTTGCATCATCATGATCAACCCTTGATCAAATGATGATTTTAGGGTTATGAGGATGTTGTTGACCAAATATCTTGAGTTTTGACTATATATTGACTTGGAATGACTGTTTTGCCCTTGAGAGTCGACTGTTGACCTAATCAGGATTTGAGGGACTAAATTTGCTCTGTTTGACTTGAAACTTTATATGGAGATTCTTTGGGATGTTGGTGACCCTATGGAATCATCTTGAGCCATTGATTCAGTGATTTTCCTTTGAATGAATCAAACCCTAACTCAGAGCCTTTGTATAGGAGAGTGTGTTTTGGAGCTTTATGTCTTGATTTTGAAATTGCATATGGGAAATGGTATGGGCAAATTTTGGGGTATGACAGACTCCATTTCCCACATGTGGAAATCCATTGTCCTGATAAAGAAAATCAAAGCTCTCAAAAGGGAGTTGATTGTTTGGAATAAGAATGTCTTTGGAAATTTAGAATCCCAAATTCATTCTTTGAGGTAGATGGTGAGCTCTTTTGATTCCAGCACTACTACTGACTACACATTTTACAACGGTTGAAACAGACATATAACCACGGTTGATGGATTCTGCTAAAGTAGCGTGTGATAATAAGTGGGCTACTTACATCCACGGTCTATTGGTCATGGTAATAAATTGAAAAGCACTTTATATATCATCACGGTTGTAATAAACAACCATAGTGAAAAATTTAAAGGTTTCTGGTTCGATACCTAACAATGCCACTTCCTTAGAAATTGATTTTGAGGGATAAAACTAAACCTGTCACAACTAGATTTTCATTTAGAAAGGATGGAGAAACTCTTCTAGGTCTGGTGTCTATCATAAAATCAGCATCTATCAATGAATTTCTTCTTAACTTTGAATAGATTCTCGCCATGCAGGAAGAATCGAATCATTCTCCATAAATGATGTATATGGGATCTTGTACCAAGACCCAAAGGAAAGCACATTATTGGAACCAAATGGATATTCAGAAACAAGTTGAACGAGCAAGGAGATGTGGTAAGAAACAAAGCCAGACTGGTTGCCCAAGGCTATAGTCATCCATAAGGAATTGAATATACTGAAACCTTTGCATATGTGGCCAGGTTAGAATCTATTCATCTTCTTATTTCATTTGTTGTTAATAATATCATTTTATATCAGATGGATGTCAATAGTGCATTCTTGAATGGTTACATAACAGAAGAAGTTTATGTTCATCAACCTCCCGGTTTTGAAAATCATAAAAATTCTGGTTTTATTTATAAACTATAGAAATCTTTGTATGATCTGAAACAGGCTCCTAGAGCATGGTTTGAAAGACTAAGAAACTTTCTTTTGAAAAATAATTTTACAAGAGGAATGGTTGATACAACTCTGTTCTACAAAATATTCATAAATGACATTCTACTTGTTCAAATCTATGTGGATTATATTATTTTTGGTTCTACTAATGCCTATCTTTGTGAGGAAATTTCTAAGTCTATGCAGGAAGAATTTGAAATTAGTTTGATGGGTGAGCTAAAGTTCTTTATGGGAATCCAGATCAATCAAAGTTCAGAAGGAACCTATTTTCATCAAAGCAAGTATACGAAAGAACTTTTGAAAAAGTTTGACTTATCAAAATGTAAAACACTAAGACTTTGATGCATCTGACATGCATTCTTGAGATGGATGCTTCAGGTAAAAAGATCGAAAAGAAGTTGTATAGAGGTATTTATTGGCTCTTTTCTGTATTTGACTGCTTCTAGACCTTACATTCTCTTCATTATATGTTTATGTGCTAGATTCCAATCATATCCTAAAGAATCTCACTTAACAACTATTAAGAGAATCTTCAGATATCTGAAAGAAACTACTAACCTTTGATATATATATATATATATATATATATATATATATATATAATCAAAAGTATACAATTTAATAGGTTATTGTGATGCTGATTATGCTGGAGATAGAATTGAAAGAAAAAACACAAGTGGAAGCTGTCAGTTTCTAGGTGAAAATCTAATTTTATGGTCCAGCAAGAAGTAATCTACAATAGCTCTATCAACTACAGATACTGAGTACATTGTAGCCTCTAGATGTAGCACTCAAGTGCTCTGGATGAAAAATCAATTGGAAGACTATCAGATTAAAGAAGGTAACATTTTTATTTTGTGTGATAACACTTCAGCTATTTGTTTATCAAAGAATCCTATCTTACACTCAAGGGAAAAACATATTGAGATAAAACATCATTTTATAAGAGATTATGTACAGAAGAGTATTTTAAACTTAAAATTTATTGATACAGACCATCAATGGGCTCATATCTTTACAAAACCCCTTACTGAGAACAGATTCGTATTTATTTTGAAAAATTTTAACATGGAATTATTTCCAGAATAAGAATACGATTTTTCCTATGATGGTGTAATGTAAGACTTTGGGAAATAAATTTTGAAGCGTTATCCTTCTAGAGATAGAAGTTTGTATAACTCAGAATTAATCTTTGTCAGATTATAATTTGATAAAATCTAATGGCTAAAATATGAGGAATAGAAAAAGTCATGAGTAAATAGTTGAGACTCTGATGTATGACAGTTGTCACGCATGCAAATATCAAATCTTTGATAAGAATTTTGGGTTTCTCTATATCTTGGGAACATGTGAAGTCATTTCTTTCCCCTTAATATTATTAATTATTGAAATGATTATCCCTTCATGTCGTGTCCCATTTTTTGTGTCGTTTTGGTTCTCCGACTTTTCATAACTGTACCTCTCTTCATTCAAATTGTTTTCTTAAATGTTAAGGTAATAAAATGTGAAGATAATGTAATTTTTGTTGTTTTATACCATAGTGATTTCATACTGATGTTCTTAATCATATTTTCTCACATTGTACTCCCCTTGATAATATCTCTTATCTTTCTCTCGAGGCCAGGATCAGGCATCAAATTTTGTGGCAAACTTTCATCCAAGAGAAGAAAATTAGGAAGTGCTCACTCTTGTCGATAAAAAAAATTTGTATTTCATTATGCTTAAAAAGAAAGTTAATTTACCTCTTACCATCTTTAGCTATCTAAAGGATAAAATCATAACCTCTCGCAAGGGAAAGATCATTTTCATTCCTTTTTTAAGACTTCTTTTTGAAGTTTTTATTCGAAAAAGGATGGTTAAAAATATTTGGAAGGAAGGCTTAACTGACGTCCTTGAGACCGTTTACGGATCAAAGTTGGAGTTAGCTGAAATAGAAATCTAAATTGTTTGACTCGGGAGATGTACTTGGCTTGATTTTTTTATTTTATCTTTGTTGTACTCATCTCTCTCCAGAAGATTGATGAAGAATTTTTTCCTTCATATTTTCATCTCTTCATTTTATCCTTTTCATTCAGTCTTTGTGTGTATTTTACATTATTTTTATTGATGACAAATGAGGAGAAAATGAGTAATGATTTTGATATATCTCTTTTCTAAATAGAACCCAAACATATGAGATATCTTATGGGAACTCTGATATTCAAACAAATCTAAATCTGTGTGCAGACACCGATATATCTTAATTGGCACAAATTCTGATCAAAGGAAGTATTTTCTGATTAAGATTTTCTGGTTCTCATAGCGAGCTTACAAACCTCACTCTAATGAGATTTAAAATCCTAATATATTTAAACTTAGAGGGAGCTTACAAACGTAACTCTGATGTTTCAAACTATTGTGCATCCTTCAGTTTGATTAAACCATGCAATTTCAAATTGATTAAAATTTTCTGGACTATCAAAATTTTCTAAGTCTTACTCTCAGGGGGAGGTTGCAAACCTAACTTTGAAGTAGTCATGAAAATTTTTGATATTATTCTCAAGGGGAACTTGCAAACCTCTCTCTGATATTTTTAACTATTATGTGTTTATCAACGAAAAATTGTTCATCAAAATACATGGTATTGTCATTATCAAAAAGGGGAGATTGTTGGAACAAGTTTGGTTCGTTAACTAATCCTTTAAGTTATGATGATAACAAGTACATTTGTATAAAAAATAATTTTATTCTCTAACGGTCGTTCAATGTGCATAACAAAAAGAAAGCAATTCTGACTTTGAAGAAGTCAAAACTAAATGTACCAAATGTTGAGCTAAACACATACCGAATCTGGAGATCAATAGAAACTGAAGACTCACGTAGTCTGAAGATTAGCGTTATCAGAAGCAAGCATAATCTATTGTAAGAATAATGACTTTGAACTATGAACAAGTTTCATCACTATTTATCATAATGCTCTTATTCAAAGGGATAACTTCTGAAAGAAGATCTTAAAGAAGCAGCAAATCAAGCATCGGGATTATCAAGTCAATGCATCTACAAGAATCTATCAAGAAGACATCTGAGACAGACTATAAACTCTCTACGACTATGATATCTTAAAGCTCCAAACACTAACTCTTATCAAGCTTCATCATAACCTATCAAAAGCCTATGAGTCATGAAGTTAAGTGTGAAGAAAAAGGCAGTGACTCTAACCTCTGATCAAGCCTCACCTCATTCTATCAGAAGCCTCTGAATTATGAAGTTGGATGTGAAGGGAGTTTTTTGTGAAAATATTATTAAAGTACAAAATCAAATGACTACAGTACAACATCCTATCCACTATCTTGCAAGTCAGGATAAAGAATCGTGCATTATAGTGTTACTACTTTCACACAACCCATCATAGTGCTGTTATCGCCACTATACTCTTGCTCTAACTGATGTCTCCAAACATCTATTTGTTGTGTGGATACTCAATCTCTCTTTCTCTAACAAATCTATTTTCTTTATATATGTAAATATAAATTGGAAGGTTGAAAATCATAAGAGACAACATGTAGACTATATTCATAAGAAAAGGTGAAGAATAGAAAGAAAATCGCAAGGGTGCACAAAAGAAAAAGATGCACACAAGAATAAGAACACCTTAAAGATGAACATCATAGCAATGATAAGCAAGTAAGTAAGGAAAAGATACTGCAAGTACTTTAATATCAAAATAATCACCCTCATGAACATGGAGAAAAACAAAACTGAAGAAAATCAGTGAGGGTATTCATTGAAGATATGTCTTGGTGCACAAAGGCTAATATCAAAGATAAGTATAGTTGGCTGCAGTTCACACACAAGTAAGATTATACCCAACCAGGAGCAGCTATGAAGAAGAAAATGGAAGATAAGGAAAATACATAAAGCATGATCATCATTTAGAAACCTTAGTTTTCATCAAAGTGATCAGAGTAAGGAATGCAAAGCAATGATCATTAAAGAAATATGGGAAGAGCATAATTAAGAAGTAAATCTCTGCAAAAGACAATAAAGAGGAAAAAGTTCTTAAAATCATACATTCCTTATTTCTTTCTATTATGTAAACCTAGAATGTAAATTTGTGTATCTTCTTAACTAAGAAGCACTCTTATAAACACAAATTTGTTTTAACCAAGTTAGGTTAATTTCCTCAAGAGACCAGTTGGTCAGAATTCTTGAGATGTTAATGATGGTTTGTCATTGAGGTTAATTTCCTTAAGAGACCAATTGGTCAGAATTCTTGAGATGTCAATGACAGTTTGTCATTGAGTTTGATTTCCTCAAAAAGACGATTTGGTCAGAATTCTTGAGATGTCAATGATGGGTTGTGATTAAGGTTGATTTCCTCAAGAGACCAGTTGGTCAGAATTGTTGAGATATCAATGACGGTTTGTCATGGAGACTGATTTCCTCAGGAGACAAGTTGGTCAAAATTCTTGAGATGTCAATAATAGTTTGTCATTGAGGATGTAATCAAAGGGTTTTTTATTAATAGATTAAACCTTGTTGATAAGGCAAAATCACTTTGGTGGGTGGATTGGACTAACATTGTTTACGGTGATCTAGGATAAAAATCTTGCCTCTTTTATTATCGTTGTATACCTTGTATATGAATATTGTTTTGAATATGAATCTTCCCCCAACTGACTGACATTTGATCTCCTTTAGTTGTTTGACGTCCAAAATTCCTAAGATGACATGTAGTCACGTCACTGACATTTGGAGACATGCTCAGAGCCACCACTTAAGGGACACGCCTTACGCGGAAAGGACTTGCCTTGTGCAAGGGAGATGCCTCTTGCTTAAGGAACTCAGTTGAATAAGAGGCACATATCTAAATCACTTCTCCCTTTCCAAATCTTCATGTTTGAGGTACTATGTAGTGGTATATCTATAAAAGGTCCTTGAGAGGCTATAGATGCATCACTTTACCTTAGAGTCTTCCTAATTGTCCATTCACGAGATCAACCATCTATTTATCAAATGTGTCACGCCTTTATTAAAAGTGTCGCCCATATGTAGAATAAGCCGCCTAACATGAGAGAATGGGTAAGTGGCGTGTCTATGATCCATTTTAATGTAGAATGAGTCATGGGGAAGTTAATTATGCTCCATGGATATCAGGAGATTAATTGCTCATTCCCCAATCTTTTTAGAAGTTGTTACTATTGCCACGAGGCCTAGGATCCATGTCCAATTCGGCTATAAATACCTCAATGTTAAAGCTGAGAGGACAATCTGATTCTCACAAAAAAAATCACATACATAGAGCTTCTTACCCCTTATGCCATCTATCTCTCAACCCACAATATATCTTAAAATCTTTGACAGTTCTTAATCACTAGGGGTTATTAATCACTAGGGGTTATCATGTATTGCAATTTTGAGCAAGTACAATAATATACAAGGATTGTGACGAGAGTGGTGAAATAGTTGGGCTGGATACCATGGTGATAAGTGAGAGCTATGGAGTCATTGTATTGAGACTTCTATGCGGGTAAATGGGATGATAGATTAACGGTTTGTCGAACGAAAATTTTCAAGAGTTTCACTTTCAACAGTTCTGAAAACTCTAATAGTGACGACAACATGGATAATGATTTTATTGTGATGTCTTCTTACTCAGGGCTAGTGAAACCTCTAATGGTGAGCTCAAAAGTGAGCCGAATTCCTTTCGTATGGATATGGCAACTATCTGCTCGTTGTATCATAGTCATGCACCGGTAAGGTTGTTTTGCAAGGTTTATACATATACAAGTTTGAGGATAAAGATCATGTGTTGTCGGAGCCATGCATGGAAGACATGATAGTTTGTCTGCTACACCCACGAGGATGAAAGTTTTAAAGGTGATCTACATAGCTCCTTCCCAACTACACCCAAACAGTCGTGCTTTTGTGAGAGGGTTTGAGATTCTCTGTGAGACTTTGGGAATTACACCTATGGTAGATTTTGGAGTGGTGCAGATACACCTTTCGACATTGATTATTGAAGTTGTGAAAAATGTTAGGCTTAGATAGTGTGTACCAAACTCTTGGTAGAGTTAAACACCTTAAAGTATGGGTTTTGGGCTTCGATCAGGCAAAAGCTCAAACCAGGAAAGGTACATTTATAATGTTCAAATAATTTTTAGTGTTATCACTTTCTATGGCTATTCCCATCGCTCTATATTGGCTACTGTATCATAAAATCAAGTGTAGTATTTGTTCTTATCAATTTAATATGTGATATGTGGGTCAATGGTCTACACGATATTAAATTTATTTCTAGAGAGAAAGAAGCCACCACAGTAGCTTAGTAGCTTGCTATTGAGTCTCTTGCGTATTGCTTTTGCGTTGCACTAAAGCAATTGATGGCGCACCCCACCCATAAAAAATGAATGCATGATAGTATTTCTGATTGCATGGACAGTATATCATGGAACCTTTTGCTCTCATGGTATAATACACTAGTATATGATAAAGTTAACCTTCAATTCAAATACATCCATATTATTTTATTAAACAAAATATTACATCCAAATCATTAGAAGACACTACTTTGGTAGGAACAGATCTTGAACTGAACATTTTCAATGGGCAGTTTGTCAATTGGAAAAGGACAGTCCAACTTCTTTTTCCCTGGCAGTAATTCACAAGGTTTAGGGCTCACATTACTTGTAACTCCAGCAACGTCTGTGCAATTCCATGGAAGCTTCTTCTGTGCACTCATTTCAATAGTCGCATTAGAAATACATATTCCTGTAAAAGGGTCATTTGAAATCCCTTCTAGTTTCGCCGCATATGTCACATTCTTTGCAGTAACATCTCTATAATTAATTCCACTAATTTTAGGCAATGCTTTTGAGTCATATCCTTTATCAGGGTGTGATTTATAATCACCTGTCATCCAAAACACATATTTCATTGTCTTCAAGTTCATTCCTTTAACAAAAATGTCCTTCACAAATGCGCCTCTACCGACGGCTGTTTTGATTCTAACAGCTGATTCAGTGTTGATAGCAGTTACGTCTTCAACTCTTACATCTTGGATTCCACCTGACATTTCACTCCCTAATGCAACCATAGCACTATAAGGTGATATACATGTTAGCCTTCTTATGATAATTTGTTGAGATGGCTTTCCAACTTTGATCCCATACTCATCAATTCCACTTTTTATTGCAATACAATCATCACCAGAGACAATGTAGTTGTCTTCAATCCTAACATTTGTACATGAATCTGTTGAGACGGAAATTTTTTTGGAAATCAAATAGTTGTTAGTAGTTTTATATGAAACACAGATACGGACACACACGTGAACACCTAACAGACTCTGATGATAACCTCAGAAAATAAATAAATTAAATTGAATTACTTAATTGAACATAATCATTTGTGTATGCATCAGACACCTAATGGAAGTATATATTCATTACCAGGGTCTATGCCATCTGTGTTTGGAGAGTCAATTGGTGCAAGGATGGTGAGTCCATTTATAATGATGTCACTGAACAAATAAAGCTTGATCAGATATAGTTATATACATAAAGAAAAAAGAATGCACTTAGGTTGAGAACAATTGAAATGGTGAATTAACAAACCTGCTGTAAATTGGATGGACAAACCAAGCTGGGGAATTAACCAAAGTAAGATTAGATATTTGGATTTGATTAGAGTACATGAGTTCAATCATGTTAGGTCTAGTGATTTTCAATTCATGCTTGTTGAACTTGTTCCACCAATAAGATCCTTGTCCATCAATTGTTCCGTTGTTACCGGTAATTACAACATCGGTAAGATTAGTTCCAAAAATGAGACTGCTAGACCATCTATCAGTAATTACACCATCTCGGCCTTTTCCGTAAGATGGTAAAACAGGAAGTTGGGGCCATTCTGATTCATCCTGTGTCATATAAATGACTCTTTAATTGAATATAAAATTTCCAAATGCTAAAAAAATAAAAGTTATCAAATATATTATACCTGAGATGCAAGAATGACAGCGTCTTTTTGGAGAAAAAGAGTGAAATGGCTTGTGAGGTTGAAGCTTCCAGTTAACCATTTACCTGGTGGAACAATAAGTTGTGCACCGCCATCATTTGCATATTGGCTTAGGTTAGTTATTGCTGAATTAAAAGCCTTTGTGTTAGAGGTTTTTCCATCACCAACACCACCAAAATCTGTCAAAACTGCACTGTGTTTTCTGCAATTGGTTGCAGGGTAATTGAAATCGTTTAATTCGCTACTTGGTTTTCCGCTTTCTACTACTGATCCCAGTATCAAAACTATAGAAATCACACCAATAACCTAAACAAATTTCCAAATCAATTATAAGTGTATATGATAAAATAATAATGATAACTACAAGAAAAGTTAATAAAATAAATAGATGTGTATACGAATGAAAATTACATAGAAATTTTCAAATCTTGAAATCTTCATGTTTTGATGATATATGGAACTTGTGAGGAAAACAGATGTATAGTTGAGGTATATATAGAGAGAAATCGGATTATGACTAAAATTCTGATATGCATTATTAAGAGAAAATATTTCAATAACTATGTAAACTTTTTTGCGCAGTCAATTAGATTTTTTAAAAGAGGTTAACTAGAGTACACTTTTAGTGTTTTACACGTGTCATCTAATTAAAATGAATTATTTTGACATATAATTAAGCAATTAAAAATAAAATAATAAATTGTAATCAAATTATTTTAATAATTATTTCTGTCATGTTTTTCTTTTTTAAGGTGTCAAAATAATTCACTCTAATTGAAAGATGATGTAAAATTATTTTAGACGGATGGTGTATTTCAATTAATTTCACTTTAAAAATTAAAATCAATAAGAAAAAAATTTAGATACAATTCTTTCTATAATATGACAAATGTACTTAAATATAATTTAAAAAGTGAAAATAGAAAAAATTTGCATGTGTAAGAGAAAATTAACATTTGTCATATTTTCATTGAAAAATTGTAACAACCACACCTAAAGAATTGTATATAAATTTTATTCAATTAATAAGTAATTTGATTTGATGTATTTGTACTACAATTTATATAAATTAAATGTATTTTTTACCAACAAAAAGAGTAAAATTAATAAATAATTTGATTTGATGTATTTGCACTACAATTTATATCAGTTAAATATTATTATTTTTTGTAAAAAAAAAATGTTATATTTTGACTTAACATGCCCATTATTATTATTACTATTATTATTATTATTTATTATTATTATTTTTTAAATAATGAAAATTATATTCTCAATATAAATTAATACTTCCGCTAGGGTAATAGAAATGGTTGATAAAGTGATCAAATTACTTCTTTACACGATGAAGTGAACTTCTAATGTGGTGGAACGGAGTGAATCTGCAATGTTAATACTCTTACGCTTAAGTAAGTTTGAGAATATAACGGAGTATAGTGAACTATGGTTAAAATATACTTCGAGCTTCGTATGGGATTCCTTCTATATATATATATATATATATATATATATATATATATATATATATATATATATATATATATATATATATATATATATATATATATATATATATATATATATAGAGAGAGAGAGAGAGAGAGGTAACTTAGAATTACATTGTAATCCCATCGTGGAACACACGGGGTGGGGGTCAGATGATATCTAATGGTTGATGATTACCCATGGCACATCGAGTGTGGGGATTCAGATGTTGCTTGTGTTGTACCATCAATGCCTTAATAAGACCAATTTAGGTTTATAATTGGGCCTTCTCTTTATTAGGCTTGTGGCCGATCCATAATAGTTTCCCCAAAGACTTGTTGTGGCATAACAACATAAAGTCTTTCAGAATACTAGGTCGGGTTCCTTGTGACGGGTTTAGTGTTTGCAAAAACGGAATTAAATGCTAGTCTCATTATTGAGACGCTTCACAAAAATGACTCTTCTTTCGGGCCACTTATTTGCCCCTCTCACCTCGCTATTTAAGGTCATTTCTTCTTTCAAATAACTTTTCTACTTCTTTGTGCAAAATGTATCTTTCTTTTCCTTTTGCAAATTATGATTGCATCTCCTTGAGCCCTGATAATTCATATTTTGTACTCTCTGGCCATTATTATCAGCAAATATTCTTTTTTTTAGATTCATTGAGTAATTAATATGTGCGCCTAAGAGAGGGGGTGAATTAGGTGATGGTAGATTTTTGTTCTTTTATTCTTTTATGATCTTGTTGAGTGTGTTGAAAGCAATAAAAGCGGAAAGTAAATGAACACACGATGTATACTGGTTCCCCTCACAGGTCGAGAGTACTCCAGTCCCCTTGCCAACAAGCAAGAGATTTTACTATAATGTTATGACTCTTACAAGACTCTTCCTAGTCCTTCTAAAGAGACAACCACCAAGAACACCCTTCTTGGATTTCAATAAGTCCTTAAGAGAACACCCTCCCTAAGGATACCTCTTGTTTCCAAAACTATGGACAACAAGGTTACAACCTTACAATCTTATATCCACACTTGGAACAATAAGATGTAATCAATACAAACATAAAGAATTACAAGTGATTGAATATATTTGGTAATAAGTAAAGTTTTCTCACAATAGGTTATTATGTACTCAATGGAAATGATGAAGAAAATTTTCTAAGTATATGAAAGTGTATGCTGAAAATTTTCTTTAAAGAAGTTTGAACACAATGGAAATTTGAGAGCAAGAGCACAACAAAAATGATTATGAAAAAATGATAGTATATGTGTGTTTTTTAAAAGGAAGAAAGAAGCCTTTATATATGATAAAACACCCTTCCAAAAGGCTGCAAAAACATTTTCAAAAAGATGCAAACTCATGGCTAAAAAGAAATTTCGTATGGCTGAAGAAATAATGAAAAGATGTGATGCTTCAGCAGTAATCGGTTACCAGAAGTAGGGTAACCGGTTACCCAATTGCAACGTTCATATTTTTCAAATTTTTAACAGGGTAACCGATTACTGAAACCAGGGTAATCGATTACCCATACAAAAACCAGAGAGAGATCTTTTGAGAAACTCAGTAACCGGTAACCAAAGCTTCAGTAACCGATTACTTCAACTACAAAACCAAAAAAACACTTTGAAAAAAGCTTTTTATGTTGAAATGAGTTTTACCAAAAGCCTTTTAAATGCAATGCATGTTATGTGTGATATTTCCATTGATTACACAATTATATCTAAGTGAGTTTTTCTTTAACTTATTTACCTTACAATTGATCAAGATATATTGAAGATTAAACTTGTATATTGAGAGAATTCTTGATCCAAGTCCTTTGCCAAAAGCTATGGTGATGTTTTGTCTTCATCAAAAACCCTTGAAGAAGCTTGTCTTCACATTCTCCCCCTTTTTGATGATGACAAACCAATCTTAGATGAAAATATGAATAATATTGCTTTTGCCTTATGATTGACTTTTGCTCCCCCTATCACCAATACTCCCCCTTTATGTAAGAGTATTTCTTGATTTTGAAAATTAAGTATTCTTGAGCTTCTTGAGCTACATATGGTTAGTAAAAGCAATCATATAATTTTGAGATCTTTCTCCCCCTTTGTCATTAACAAAAAGGAAAGAAAGACTAATAAAAGTTAGAATGCATAAAAGTTACAAAGAATATAGAAGATATTTTGAAACCAAACATAACTCAAATTTAATAATTCAAAACATACTAGCATAATGCAAACATTGTTTTTAGAACATGAAATTTAAACACACAACTTTGATGAAAATAACATAAAAGTAGAACAAACAAAGATGATAAAACATAAGCAAAATGATAATATGAAATGAAATGACTATTCTTGCTCATCCATGTTCTCTTCCTCTTCCTCCTCTTCTTCCTCTTCATTTTGGTTGTGAAGCATATCTATTTGGAGTTGCATGTTGTTAAACCGGTTGATCATATAGGTGTCCATAGCACACACCTTGTTGTAGGTTAACATTTGAAGATTGTAGATAGCTTCATTTGTGTATCCTCCTTCGGGTATATCGGGAGGTTGGTAGTGAACATTTGGTTGTTGTGGTTCAACATCTCGATAAACAAACCGACCTTCCCGGTTTTGAAAAATGCCGGTATTTTTGGTGATGGTTGAAGTGTCGATCTCATTGTCATTAGTCATCATGATTTTAGGTTCCCTTCTTAGAGCAATATCAAATTGAGGCAAAAGGCGAGAAATCATTCTAGCATAGGGTAGGCCACCCGTCAATTTGAGTTGATGTTCCATATTCCTTAAAATCAAAGTTGCCCAATCAAGTTTAATGCGGTTTTTGACCGCAAACATAATCATCAACTCGGTATCACTCACTTGAGAGTGGTTAGAGTGTTTTGGAATCAAAATATAGCTAATGAAAAAGTGAAGCACTCGATCACTTACGGTTAAATTCTTTGCCGGTAAAACCAAACGGTCCGCCGTGTTAGCCTTGGCCGCGAAACTCTCCCTAACCGATTCTCTTGAAATGTCATAAAAGTAGCCATACCTAGTATAGTTCTCCCATGGAGGTAACATACCGTGAATGATAGCTAAGCCGGTAGTAGGCATAGTTGAAAACTCCCTAAATTCTTCTAAGGTCATGGAAATTTGTTTCCCTTGAACCTCACTAGACAAAGATAGATCATTCCCAATTTCAAAAGAACAATAAAAATCTTTCACTAAATCCGCATATATTTCTCCATGGTCACTAACAAATCTATCCACTTTTTGATATCTAAGCAATTCCGGAAATTGGAAACTAGTGTTAGGAAATTTATGCAACATACCATACTTTGTTGCCATTAGAGGTCTCTTGCGGACATTGAAGGTGAGACGTCGAGCTTTCAAGGAAGGTGCTGCCGGATGCCTTGAAGAATCTTCATCCATATGCTTGTTGCTTCTTGAAGATCTCATGATGAAAGTGAGGGTTTGGAGATGATAGAGATGTTAGGTTATGGAGGGTTTGAAATATATAATAGGTAGAGTTTATGGGAATTTGAGAGATGTTAAGAGTAGTTATGAGAGTTGAATGTGAAGGTTGAATGTGAAGATTGAATGAATTGAATGTGAAAGTTATGAGAGGTTTGAATGAGTTGAATGAGATTTATGAGAGGTAGGTGGAAGAGATAAAAAGGAGATTTGAGGAGAGAGGAAATAAAATAAAAAATATGATGCATGCATGTATGCCACATATGCAATATAGGAGAAAAAATAAAGTAAAAACACATTTAAATAACCTAAAAACGTGAACAAAACAGAGCTGGACGCAAGGTAATCGGTTACTGGGGTTTAGGTAACCGGTTACTCAAAGTGAAAAAAAAAAACAATTTTTGCGCAAAACTCCCAGGGTAACCGATTACTCTCATCTGGGTAACCGATTACTGATGCAAAAAATGCAAAAATACATAAAATAAACATAGGAAAAACATGATAAGCATAGAAAGAAAGCACCTTAATATTTTGGTGAAGATTCAGGCTAGATCACTTTCATCCAGAATGCCAAGTTCTCGACGGATTTTATAGAAAGCATCTTTTGGAAGCGGCTTTGTGAAGATATCAGCAAGTTGATTTTGCGTATCTACAAATGTTATCTCAACATCACCTTTGAACACGTGATCTCGTATGAAATGATGTCTGATATCTATGTGTTTTGTGCGGGAGTGCATCACTGGATTTTTTGTTATGTTGATCGCGCTTGTGTTATCACATCTTAGAGGAACACACCCAAGGTTTAAACCATAGTCAAGCAGTTGTTGTTTGAGCCATAAGATTTGAGCGCATCCACTTCCGGCTGCAATATATTCAGCCTCAGCAGTACTAAGAGCCACGCTTGCTTGTTTCTTGCATGACCATGACACTAGAGCATTTCCCAAAATGTGACACGTTCCACTGGTGCTTTTGCGATCAGTTTTACAACCTGCATAGTCAGCATCAGAATAACCAACTAAAGTATTTATACTACCTTTAGGATACCATAAGCCGACGTTGGTTGTTCCTTTTAGATATTTAATGATTCGTTTGACTGCTGCAAGGTGAGATTCCTTAGGGTTGGCTTGATATCTGGCACATAAGCAGACGCTAAACATTATATCTGGTCGACTTGCCGTTAAGTATAAAAGTGAGCCGATCATTCCACGATATTTTGTGATGTTGACAGGATTGCCTGGTTCATCTGGATCAAGGTAGGTGCCAGATCCCATTGGTGTTGCACTATCTTTACTATTTTCCATCTCAAATTTCTTGATTAGTTCTTTGCAATATTTTGACTGATTGATGAAGATTCCATGCTTGAGTTGTTTTATTTGGAGACCAAGAAAGAAATTTAATCTTCCCATCATGGACATTTCAAATTCTCCTTGCATCATTGAAGAAAACTCTTTGCACATTTCATGGTTAGTCGAACCAAACACAATATCATCTACATAAATTTGTACAAGTAAAGTATGACGATTGAATTTTTTAATGAAAAGAGTAGTATCTACTTTACCCTTTACAAACCCTTTTTCGATTAGGAAGGTACTTAGTCGATCATACCAAGCCCTTGGTGCTTGTTTTAGCCCATATAATGCTTTCTTTAGTTTGAAGACATGAGTAGGATGCTTGTAGTCTTCAAACCCGGGGGGTTGCTTTACATAAACTTCTTCATTGATGATACCATTGAGAAAAGCACTTTTTACATCCATTTGGAAAAGTTCAAAGTCTAATGAGCATGCATACGCAAGAAGTAATCTTATCGCCTCCAATCTAGCTACTGGAGCAAAGGTTTCTTCAAAGTCAATACCTTCTTCTTGATTGTACCCTTGTGCCACTAATCTTGCCTTGTTTCGAGTAATTATACCATTTTCGTCCATCTTATTCTTGAATACCCATTTGGTTCCAATGATACGTTTGTTTCCCGGATTAGGAACAAGTTCCCAAACATCGTTTCGCTCGAATTGATTTAACTCTTCTTGCATGGCAAGAATCCATTGATCATCTTCTAGTGCTTGAGATACCTTGGATGGTTCTATTTGTGAAACAAAAGCCATGTGTAAGCAAGCATCTTTGAGATTTAATCTTGTTGCAACTCCTTGGCTAATATCACCAATAACTTTATCAATAGGGTGATCTCTATGCGTTCTCCATTCTTTTGGTAGATCATTGGTGTTTGATTCTTGTTGTATGCTTTCTTGTTGAACACTTTCTTGTTGAACACTTTCTTGTTGAACTTTCGGTGCCTTCACAATTGTTTCATTTGAAAGTTCTTCCGAGGGTAAATCTAAAGAATCATCATCATCACAAACAACTATTTCCTCCTTGGAGGTGTTAGTCTCATCAAACGATACATGCATAGATTCTTCAATAGTTAAAGTTCTTTTATTATAAATTCTATATGCTTTACTAGAAAGAGAATAACCAAGAAATATACCTTCGTCGGATTTCTCATCAAACTTACCAAGATTGTCTTTGTCATTGTTGAGAACAAAGCACTTGCATCCAAAAATGTGAAAGTGAGCAATGTTTGGCTTTCTTCCTTTGAAGAGTTCATATGGAGTCTTCTTTAAGATAGGTCTAATGATTACTCGATTTCCAACATAACATGCCGTACTAACCGCATCCGCCCAAAAGTATTTAGGAAGATTTGCATCACTAAGCATTGTTCTTGCAAGTTCTATTAGAAACCTATTTTTCCTTTCAACTACTCCATTTTGTTGTGGAGTTCTTAGTGCTGAAAAATTATGAGAGATACCATGTTCTTCACAAAATTCTTCAAATGATGCATTTTGAAATTCTCCACCATGATCACTTCTTATGGATACAATCTTTAATGACTTCTCATTTTGGATTTGTTTTGCATACTTTTTAAAGGCTTTAAAAGCATCACTTTTCTGCACAAGAAACAAAGTCCAAGAATATCTAGAATAATCATCAACAATAACTAAAGCGTATACATTACCTCCGAAGCTTCTTGTCCTTGATGGACCAAATAGATCCATATGCAACAATTGAAGTGGTCTTGTTGTAGTCACCACATTCTTTGGTTTGAAAGATGATTTGGTCTGCTTTCCCTTTTGACATGCATCACATAATTTATCTTTGACAAACTTTATCTTAGGTAAGCCAATAACAAGATCATGTTTGGTTAACTTATTTAAATGATCCATATGAATATGGGCTGCTCTTTTATGCCATAACCATGATTCATTATTGTTTACCAAAAGACATTTTACTTTCAAAGATAAATCATTTAACGAAATCATAAAAATGTTATTAATTCTTGTACCTTTGAGTTTTACCTCATTGGTGACTTCATCGATGATCAAGCATTCCTCCTTAGTGAATTTGATCTTGAAGCCTTTGTCACAAAGTTGGCTAATGCTTAGAAGATTATGCTTTAGTCCTTCAACATAAAGAACATCTTCAATGGATGTGAAAGGTGGTGCACCAACTTTGCCTTTGCCAAGAATTCTTCCCTTATTGTTGTCTCCATAAGTGACAAAACCCTTGGCCTTTAACCTTAGATCTGAAAATTGGTTTAAGTCTCCCGTCATATGCTTTGAACAACCACTATCTAGATACCATAGGTTTGAAGTGGTCTTCAAGCAAGCCTGCAAAACAAATTAAGTTTTGTTAGGTACCCAAGTGGCTTTGGGTCCATCATAGTTAGTTCCTTTCTTCACCCATACATAATGTCCACTAGGTACACTAAAGTTTCTTACATAACAAGCATTGGGTGTGTGACCAATAATACCACAATAAAAACAAGTAGGTTCAAAGTTACTTCTATATCTAGGAGGATAAGATTTCTTCTTAATAAAGTTCTTCCTTTTAGGATAATGTTGCATTACTTTAGGCTTGATCACTTTCTCTTGAATTGGTTGGTTACTAGCTTTGACAAAGATAGTCTTGTTGGATGTTGGTTTATCAAATTTAGAGAAACCAAGTCCGCTCTTATCATTGGAGTATCTTTGTGTGCTAAGAACATTTTCCAATCCAATTTGCCCTTTTTCATATCTTTCTAAAACACGTTTTAATTGGAAAATTTGGAAGGAAAGTGATTCACAATTCTTGCATGCAACATTATCTTCTTGAACACTAATCATTTTTTCTTTGTCATCTTTATGTTCTTCTTCAATTATCTTAACCTTTTCTTCTAAAGATGATATTATCTTCTTTTGAGATGAGATAGTTTTATAGAGAATTTTACACTCATTTAACAATTCATTTATTGCATCTTGTGCACCATTATTAAAAAGAGAATCATCGTAACTAACCTCGCCTTCTTCATCATCGGAGTGGTGTGATGCCATCAATGCTAGATTTGCACTTTCGTCACTATCGGAGTCCGATGAAGAACTTACTTCATTATCTTCCCATGCTATGTAGGCACTTTTCTTTTTGAATTCCTTCTTGCCTTTGAATCCATTCTTCTTAGAAAATTTTGGACACTCCGGCTTTATGTGTCCTTGTTTCCCACATTCATAGCATGTTACTTCTTGTGATGAAGTGGATGCTTCTTTATCCTTATGCTTTGAGAATTTCTTCCTTTTGACAAAGTTAGCATTATCAATATTATTTTTATTACCAAAAAATTTGCCTAACCTTTTTACAAGAAGCAAGAAGTTTTCATCTTCATCCGATGCATTTTTCATTTTGCTTTCTTTTGAATCTACTTTTAATGCAATGCCTTTGGATTTCTTCTCTAAGTTCTCATGCTTTTCCAATCTTCCAAGTTCTGTCTCATATTCTTGAAGTTTTCCAAATAGTGTTGCGGAAGTAAGTTTTGATAAATTCTTCTTTTCGGATATCGCCGTCACTTTTGGTTGCCACTCCCTTGTCAAAGATCTGAGCACTTTAAGATTAAGTTCTTCGGTAGTAAGAGTCTTACCAAGTGCCTTCAAGTGATTTGTCAAATGTACGAATCGTTTTTGCAAATCGAGAATAGTTTCTCCAGGCTTCATTCTAAACAGTTCGTACTCTTGGCTTAAAGTATTCAATCTTGATCTTTTAACTTCAGCGGTACCTTCATGAGTTTCTACAAGAGTATCCCAAATTTCTTTTGATGTTGTACATGTTGATACTCGGAAGAATTCATCCATACTAAGAGCACCATGAAGAAGACTGATCGCCTTTTTGTCAGCAAGAACCCTTTTTCTATCATTATCATCCCATGACGCTTTAGGTTTCTCCGATCCAACACCATTAACGACCGTTGTAGGAACATGAGGACCTTGTAGGACAGCCTCCCAAACTTCTTCTCCTTGTGCTTCTAGATGAGCCTTCATTTGGATTTTCCAAAAGTCAAAATATTCACCACAAAACAATGGAGGCTTGTTGTTAGAACCACCATCTTTGAAAACCGGTCTTTGATTTGCGGAAGCCATTCTGGATCTTTAGGAACAAGTTACCTATAACTTGCTCTGATGCCAAATGTTAGTTAATATGTGCGCCTAAGAGGGGGGGTGAATTAGGTGATGGTAGATTTTTGTTCTTTTATTCTTTTATGATCTTGTTGAGTGTGTTGAAAGCAATAAAAGCGGAAAGTAAATGAACACACGATGTATACTGGTTCCCCTCACAGGTCGAGAGTACTCCAGTCCCCTTGCCAACAAGCAAGAGATTTTACTATAATGTTATGACTCTTACAAGACTCTTCCTAGTCCTTCTAAAGAGACAACCACCAAGAACACCCTTCTTGGATTTCAATAAGTCCTTAAGAGAACACCCTCCCTAAGGATACCTCTTGTTTCCAAAACTACGGACAACAAGGTTACAACCTTACAATCTTATATCCACACTTGGAACAATAAGATGTAATCAATACAAACATAAAGAATTACAAGTGATTGAATATATTTGGTAATAAGTAAAGTTTTCTCACAATAGGTTATTATGTACTCAATGGAAATGATGAAGAAAATTTTCTAAGTATATGAAAGTGTATGCTGAAAATTTTTCTTTAAAGAAGTTTGAACACAATGGAAATTTGAGAGCAAGAGCACAACAAAAATGATTATGAAAAAATGATAGTATATGTGTGTTTTTTAAAAGGAAGAAAGAAGCCTTTATATATGATAAAACACCCTTCCAAAAGGCTGCAAAAACATTTTCAAAAAGATGCAAACTCATGGCTAAAAAGAAATTTCGTATGGCTGAAGAAATAATGAAAAGATGTGATGCTTCAGCAGTAATCGGTTACCAGAAGTAGGGTAACCGGTTACCCAATTGCAACGTTCATATTTTTCAAATTTTTAACAGGGTAACCGATTACTGAAACCAGGGTAATCGATTACCCATACAAAAACCAGAGAGAGATCTTTTGAGAAACTCAGTAACCGGTTACCAAAGCTTCAGTAACCGATTACTTCAACTACAAAACCAAAAAAACAATTTGAAAAAAGCTTTTTATGTTGAAATGAGTTTTACCAAAAGCCTTTTAAATGCAATGCATGTTATGTGTGATATTTCCATTGATTACACAATTATATCTAAGTGAGTTTTTCTTTAACTTATTTACCTTACAATTGATCAAGATATATTGAAGATTAAACTTGTATATTGAGAGAATTCTTGATCCAAGTCCTTTGCCAAAAGCTATGGTGATGTTTTGTCTTCATCAAAAACCCTTGAAGAAGCTTGTCTTCACAGCTATTTTAGGTCATTTCTTCTTTCAAATAACTTTTCTACTTCTTTGTGCAAAATGTATCTTTCTTTTCCTTTTGCAAATTATGATTGCATCTCCTTGAGCCCTGATAATTCATATTTTGTACTCTCTGGCCATTATTATCAGCAAATATTCTTTTTTTTAGATTCATTGAGTAATGAATGTATTTGGTCTATATAAAAGACTAGATACATTCATTATTCAATGAACCTAAAAAAGAATATTTGCTTATAATAATGGCCTGAGGGAGTATGTTCCTTATCTTCTTTGGATTTTGCATTCCTTTGGTTCCCCATACTTCCAAATAACCCTTCTTCTTAACTGTTTTCTTAAATTTCCAGCTTTTACCATATACTATTTCTCCTTATTTACATACAATTATATTTCCTTCCTTGTTCTATGAATGACTGAAGTAAGAAATAAACATTCAAATATTGTAGACATGCATACTGGTGAAGGAAAAGTGATGCGTCATCCCACATTGGAATAGTAGACCTAGAAATGCCAAATATTGTTGCTTTAGCAGTTAACCAACTCATTGCGAACCTCATTACCCTCAATGATTGTTCTGCCTCTAGTGGAGAATCTATTGAAGATGGCATCAAACCTTTGAATTCTCATTTTGGAATAAGTATAGACAATTCTATAGAAGGAATCAAAGGGATGAACTATGATCATCGTGTTACTAAGGATGTTGTTGTTGGTCCCTTTTCTCTCAACAACATATGAAAAATATGGATTTTGCTGAGACTAGATGGGATGAACCAAGGACTCGCCTCTCTATTAGTTCATTTAGGTCAATAAATGGTCGGGATCTTAATGATAAGGAGGTTTAGGATCATCTCGACTTCCAAACTATTCTTGAGTTCATGACCAACATTATAAGTTTATTATAGTTGAGAGGACATGGTTCGAAAGGAATGGCAAGGTCTCATAACTCCTACTGATGCTACTTGATACCATTAGGTGCAGGAAGAGTTAAAATAGTAATGGTTTCAGTCTTCAGTAGTGCTGCAAGTTTGGAAGGGCTTATACATATGTGGGGTCTTCCTTTGATTGAAATATTTCCTGTGTCGACACTACCAAGAGGATATGTAGCTCATGGATGTTTGATACTTTTCTATGAATGTTTACTTTCTAGGTTGAGGTTCAATCTTCCCTTTAAGGGCTTCTAGGAGGGGGTATTGAATCATTTAAGAACTACTTCGTCCTAAATGAACTCGATAGTTTGTGCCTTTGTCAAGGTATTCTACTACTTGTGAGAGTATCAGGAAAAATTGTTGACTCTGAGATTATTCCTCAACCTCTTCATTATGATGTGAATCTCTGCTAGCAGGGATCGGGGACATGGGATACTCTCGCTTCACCAGCCTCAGAAGGTGTTTAATGTTTACCTTAAAAGCTGGTAAAACTTCAAGGACCATTACTTCTTGGTGACCCTCCCTTTCCCAACCCATAATCAATAGGCTTAGTTAGCATTATGCATTCTCCCAAAAGACAATACTTCCTTTTCGGGCCCTAGTTCTTAGTAAGTGAAATGTAAGGACATGATCCTAAAATGTTTGGCTCATAGCCATTTATTTCGTGCTCCGAAAGCATATGCCTTCGCCTCTAACTCTTTGACACTAGAGGAAGAGTTGTTGAAAGAGGACTTAGGTTTTTTTGGAAATCTTGGGTTATGAGGAGGGAGTTAGGCCTTCAGATGTACCGATCACTCAGTAGAAGAAGCAGTATATTAACACGCGAGCGGTTGTGGAAGCAGCCACTGCTCTCGAAAGAAAATACCTCTTTTGTAAAGACATAAAATTATCTTTGTATATTTACTTTTGTTATTTTCAAGCTATTTTTGCTAACCGTCTTTATATTCCCTCTTACATATAAGATAATGGTGCTCAAAACATTTTCAGGAGGAATAGAGGGCTCAAGAGGAAGATAATACACTTTTGTCCCCTTCTCCGTACCCCCATTTTGGTCTCAGTTGAGTTGACAATAGTAACAGGCTAGAGGGAGAATGAGACTTCACCTATGGAGCAGGAACAGTCAGACTTGGGGCATACGTCTTCTGAAAGTCGGAGTTAGAAATCACACGATCGACCTGCATCTAGTGCTAGTGAAACTACAAAAACGGGTTGTGGCAAAGGTCGGGCTCAAGGGGGGACCTTCCAAAGACATATGGGCCATACAGGCCCACCTCTAAGAGCTTGCCCTGGGTGTTAAACAGAATTCTTCTACCTCTTTCAAACTCTTTGAAATCTTTTTAACCCGAGGGCCTCACACCGCCTAGTAAATGCATATTTGCATCCCAAAAGGGGGCTATATATACCATTAAATTCCCTTTCGGGACGTAGAGAGGCCCCCAATAGATATTAAAGGTAGAAGGGCATGCTCTGTATATCAGGATAATGGCGGATATAACCTTTAATATCTAATGGGGTGCCTCTTTATGTCTCAGATAGTGATTGGTCGGGGTGAGGTGCTGGCACGTGACAACCCTTTTGAGGAGAAAGAGCTTCTAAAGGGTTAATATGACCTTTTCTTTTGTGAGCAAAATAAACTCTGAGAGAAATTTGTTGGTGTTAAAAAGGATGTGGAAACCCATGGTGCTCCTTCTGAACTCACTTTGAAGGTCTCTCTGTTATGGAGTCCTTGATGAAAAAGGAGAAGGAATTTGTAGAGGCTCGAACTTCTTTGACCTACTCCGAGATAGCCCGAGAGACACAGATTTCCTAGGCTAAGGAGGCCGAGGATACTCCTTAGGAAGAGAAGGATGCATGTCCCAAAGAGGTGAAGACTCACAAGGATAGATTGGCGGGGCTAGGGAGAGAGCTTAATGACTATATCTAGGATAGCATCAAATGAATGCATGCAGTGTATATCATGGATCCGTTATAATATATACCATTAAGAGAAGAAATTCAGAAGAAAAAAAAATCCTTTGCTCTCATACTATTCTACACTAGTATATGATAAAGTTAACTTTCAATTCAAATACATCCATTTTATTTTATTAAACAAAATATTACATCCAAATTATCAGAAGACACTACTTTGGTAGGTACAGGTCTTAAACTGAACATTTTCAACGGGCAGTTTGTCATTGGGAAAAGAACAGTCCAGCCTCTCTTTCTCTGGCAGTAATTCACAAGGTTTAGGGCTCACATTACTTGTAACTCCAGCAACATCAGTACAATTCCATGGAAGCTTCTTCTGGGCACTCATTTCAAAAGTCGCATTAGAAATACATATTCCTGTAAACGGGTCATTAGAAATCCCTTCAAGTTTCGCGGCATATGTCACATTCTTGGCAGTAACGTCTCTATAATTAATTCCACTAATTTTAGGAAATGCTTTTGGGTCATATCCCTCGTCAGGGTGTGATTTATAATCACCTGTCATCCAAAACACATATTTCATTGTGTTCAAGTTCATTCTTTTAACAAAAATGTCCTTCACGAATGCGCCTCTACCGACAGCTGTTTTGATTCTAACAGCTGATTCAGTGTTGATAGCAGTTACGTCTTCAACTCTTACATCTTGGATTCCACCTGACATTTCACTCCCTAATGCAACCATAGCACTATCCGGCGATATACATGTTAACCTTCTTATGACTATTTGTTGTGATGGCTTTCCAACTTTGATTCCATATTCATCCCATCCACTTTTTATGGCAACGCAATCATCACCAGAGACAATGTAGTTGTCTTCAATCCTAACATTTGTAGATGAATCTGTTGAAAAGGAAAAGGGTTGGAAAACAAATAGTTCTTGTTAGTAGTTTACAGGGACACAGATAGATACACGACTTTGATGATGTTTTAAGAAAATAAAGCTTACCAGGATCTATCCCATCGGTGTTTGGCGAGTCAACAGGTGCAAGGATGGTGAGTCCATTTATAATTATATCACTGTAAAAATAAAACTTAATCAGAAGAATGAAAAACAATACACTAAGGATGAGAAATAATAGAAAATGTTGCATTATCAAACCTGCTGTAAATTGGATGGACAAACCAAGCTGGTGAATTAACCAAAGTAAGATTAGATATTTGGATTTGATTAGAGTACATGAGATCAATCATGTTAGGTCTAGTGATTTTCAATTCATGCTTGTGGAACTTGTTCCACCAATAAGATCCTTGTCCATCAATTGTTCCGTTGTTACCGGTAATTACAACATCGGTAAGATTAGTTCCAAAAATGAGACTGCTAGACCATCCAGCAGGTGCATCTTTACTTCTTCCATAAGATGGGAAAACAGGAAGTTGAGGCCATTCTGATTCATCCTGTGTAATATAAATACCCTTAATTGATTATGAAATTTCCAAATGATACAAGATAAAAATCATCATAGATATATATACCAGAGATCCAAGAATGACAGCATCCTTTTGGAGAAAAAGTGTGAAATGGCTTGTGAGGTTGAAGCTTCCAGTTAGCCATTTACCTGGTGGAACAATAAGTTGTGAACCACCATCATTTGCATATTGGCTTAGGTTAGCTATTGCTGAATTAAAAGCCTTGGTATTAGAGGTTTTTCCATCACCAACACCACCAAAATCTGTCAAAACTGCGCTGTGTTTTCGGCAATTGATTGCATGATAATCAAAATTGCTCAATTTACTACTAGGAATTCTGCATTCTGCTACTGAACTTAATATCAGAACTACAGAAATCACACCAATAACCTACAAAAAAACAATGATCAGTCTATATGCTAAAATAATACACTAGAAACGTTAATATAAAAAAATATAGGTATATACGCAAAGAGAGTTACATAGAAATGTTCAAATTTTGGAGTCTTCATGTTTTGATGATACATGGCATTTGAGAGGTAAACAGACGTTATTGTTATGAGATTGAATTAAAGTCTATGCAATAGCGTTGCAAATCGTTTTACATATGCTTTCAAATTTCAATTGACTAGTGTCGATTAGATATTGTAAAAAGTACTTTTTTAAAAATTAAATCATTACATAATTTGACTGAATGTATTTACACTTTCATTTCATGTATGTAAAACAAATAAGTATTATTTTTTGACTTAATTTACAAATTACTGTTATTAGATTTATTTTTTTTAATCTTTTAATCAATAAGGAAAAAAAAATCTCAAGATAATAACTTTACTCGTGAGTGAGTATTTTCTCTAATCTATAGTATATACTTATAAGGAAAATATATAAATTTGTGTTTATGAGTAATTATTTTTATAAGCTAAATTAGAATTTTAGTTTCTCAATTATAATCTATTTACGAAATTTTAGTTTTTTTAAAACAATTTTGACATCTCTTCCCCAATTCTAAATAAAAATAGTTGATGTTTAAATTATTTTAAAGAAAAAATTTATATACAATTTTTTAGGTCTGGTTGATAGTATACTATTTTTTAATAAAAATATCACAAATATGCTTAAATATCATTTAATCACATACTACATGTCTTTTTTTTTTCTTTTATTATATTTAATGAGTTAAACTAAAACAATTTAAAAATATCAAGGGGATTGAACCCACTACATCAGTGGTGAAAATAAAAAATAAAACAATTTAAAAACTTGATAAACCTTTAATTAATTTTCTAAATAAAAATTGAGAATGAAAATCGAATTATAATTATTGTTCCCAAATCAATGGTTCTCAAATAAGGAAATTAATGGATAAAATAAATTGGAAATGAGATGTAGATTTTATGTCGCAAATGGAGACTATTAAACTAGTCAGTAAATTGAGATATTTAAGCATCTAGCGCATGTGGTACCAGCATAAGAAATTCTTTTTTTTTTTTTTTTGATATTAGGGAGGGCCAAGGCCCAAGAAGAAAAAAACTACAAGGAAATAATCTTAGGACTAGCTAAAAAACTTCTATCTTCCTCCAAACTAGTAAGCAACCAAGGAGGAGGATGGCTATAATAAATGGTATCACCTCTCAACTTCTTTCCTTCTCGAGCAAGCAAGTTTGCACAGTTGTTAGCCTCTCTATAAACATACTTAATTTCCACCTCTTCAAAAAGAGAGAGACTTCTGACAATATTGGACACTAAACTCTCCACCAACTTGTTCTTGTTTCGCTCCTGCATCTTAATGCAATCAACAGCTCTTATAGCATCAGATTCAACCTCCACTTTTAGATAACCGAGATCAAGCACCAACTTGATACCTAGATACACACTCCAAAGTTCAGCCATTAGCGGGCTGCATGAACCAATGCAATTGGAAAATCCGCCAATCCACGTACCATGGCTATCTCTTATAATACCACCACTTCCTGATAAACCATTATGGTCATGGGCACCATCAATATTCAGTTTCACAAAACCATGCTTAGGAGTACACCAATGAACAAGCTTAACAGTATGATATCTTTCCATGATCATATTTTTGTTGACCATAGCCTTCTTATATTGCAGGAACTTCTCCATAATTACTGTTGTAGCACAAAATGGCCTCTTAAATGTAGTATCGTGCTTTTCCTTGTTTCTCCATTGCCATATTGTGTGACATGCAGTAGCCCAAATATCTCCCCAATCATTGCTACCGTGAATATCACTAAGGATATTAAGCTCTATCCAATCGTGCCAACCTGCAATAAAAAAGTTAGATTTAAGAGAAATAGGAACTAAGCAGTTCCAAACATCTTTCACTGTGTTACAATCTCGCAAAACGTGAAGAGAAGTCTCCTGCGCTGCACCACATAGGGAGCATCCATCCAACCCGAAACCAGACAAGCTTATACGATTCTGCCACTAATGCAGAAAGTACTTTTTACATCGGGCAAAACGTACTTTTTACATCGGGTCTGGACCCGATGTAAAGCCAGGCGATGTAATAAGTTAGAGACATTTTACATCGGGCCAAGGTCCGATGTGAAAAATTAACATATCACATCGGTTGAATTCAGAGGTCTGATGTGAAAAATAATGTAATTTTTTAATTAAAAAAATATACGCCATATTTTACATCGGTTTTCCTATTCGCCCGATGTAATAGACATTTTTTACATCAGTTTTCCACTTTACCCGATGTAATAGATAAGTTCTTACATCGGTTTTCATTTTTGCCCGATGTAAGATGTTTTCTGCTTTTAAGCAAATAATAGCTATTTTTCCTATTTTAACCTTAAATTTTTTTTACCTAATTTTCCATATAACTTTCAAATACCACACAGACCAAAGTTAGGTCGCTATTTTACACATTTTTCCCACAGCACACAAACCACATTTAGGTCACTATTTTCATATTTTTCTAACCAATGAAGGATATAAATTCATTGCACCAAATAGCTAAGATTCATATATATATATATATATATATATATATATTCTTCAAAATTTACAAAAATATTAATCTAGAAACACAAGTGTACAAAATTATAAGAAGGTTTACACACGGTGGACTACTATAAAATAACAAAACATCAAATATCCAACCATTTAAGTCATTTCGCGCACTTGAAATACCAACATGCATCCACGAGAAGATGAGTTGTAGCTTCTGATCACACCAAAATTACATTTGCTGAGAATAAATAATAACACTAATTAACATCACCAGACAACACCAAAGTCAAGAAATTGGCTCCAATAAAAAATATAGACAATTCCATATAACTCACCAGATAAAGCTTATATAACTCAATGAAACATTTTGTCCAACGGAGTCGCAAATCATACAAATCATCTTGTGTTAATTCTGTAGGATCATCAAATACCTACAATACGTAAATAACAATATAAAATTATTCTTTGAAAATTCACATTAAGTTGTAAAACACAAGATTCTTTGAAAATAATAAATTAAAGTTATTTTATTACCTGCATCCAAGATTCAGTTATATTGGCAGAGACAATATCCAACATAATTTTCATCACATGGTACCCATAATCATTAGAGTTATTTTGTTTTCTTGTCTACGAATGAATGACATAATTGGTGAATAATTATCATAAAATTAAATATACAATATACAATTATAATTTAATTTATATCACACTTACATTGGATTGAAACCATGTAGCCTTTTTTCTATTGCCATTTGCAAATTGATGAACCTCAAAAGCACTAATTCAGAAGAAAAAAAATCCATATAAAACCACATAAAATATAAAATTGCTTTTGTAACAATAAATATATATATATATATATATATATATATATATATATATATATATATATATATATATTATATTGCATTAAATTTATATAACAAAATTCTCATTAGTCCTTATTGATATTAGCTCCCTTTAATACTCATTAGTTCCCTTTAAAAGCTAACCCAACTTCCCTTTAATCCCATGGTTTTATGATATTGATTATTGATTCACCCTATCAAAAAATATATAGATTATTGATTCACACGTTTTATGCTCCCTTTCTCTTTGTTTTATGATACTGACTCACTACCTTCATTTTTCTTTATATTTCTAAAGTGTACCAAATAAACAAACAATGAGGTACCAGATGAGGGGAAAAAAACACGTGCATTGCATTTTTGTTATATGGTTCTAAAGTGTACCGAAACATATATTAGTGACAATCTTTTCAAATGTTGTTTCAAATACAGGGTGACCTGTATTTCCTTCCATGTAAAACATGCTCTCAATCATCTTTCCAATTCTTGTTATATGGTTCTGTCAGATATTGTATATATGTTCATTAGATTTGTATGAAAGAATATATGATATCTAAAAAAGCATCGGATTCATACTTACTAATACTGAATCTAAAACAGAGAACACACCTTGGATAAAGCATCCATTGCACCTTCCATGTGATTTAGATCATTGCTGTCCAAGCAATTTACTAGGGCTTGCAATAATTCAGGCCACGGAAACTCCTCTAGATTGAACAACAACGCTAATAATAGGTAGATCTTATTATGTGTTTATCTGTTGCACCAGAACAAGGAAACAACTCTGATTTCACGTATAGCAGTCCACAAGGCCACTATCAAAGAAGTGACCAGTGTTGCTGAGTGCCCAGTTTGATTCAGTTCGGTGAAAGCCACCACTATAGCAAGAATCAGATACAATTGTAAGCCTACATCCTCTAGGAATCCCATCCACAAGTTCCTAAAAATCATCATATGTATACACAAAAATCAACAAAGTGCAGAGACATAAGGACCGAAATGTCTAACTGAACTGAATCGAAAATAACCGAACCATCATGAAGTGCAATCACAGTTCTCGAGCCAAAGCTGTAAATAACTAAACCGAACAGTTTAGAGCCGAATTCTCAAATTAGCATGTATATATAATCAAACACTCCAATCATGTCCACTTCCCAAAAGTCATTCATTATAACATCATATCTAGTTATTGCTTATTTTTTCAATCTTTTCTGCTATTATTGCTTTCCATCACACAACATAGATTGAATCTACTATTTTATCATTATTACATGATATACCAAAAAATAGAGATATTGTCATTAAAAAATTCTTGAATTGCAAACTATGTGAAACAAAGCTTGAATGAGATGGATTCTATTATTGGTAGTCAACTGGAAAAATCAATAACAGTCATCAAGATTCTGCTAAGACTCACCGGTAATATCTTTTCCTAAGACTTTAGCTTTGTTCAAACTACCCACAATCTTCTTCAACTCTTCAGTGGTTCCATTCTGCAACAAAATAAACCCAAAAATTAATAGTTGTCACTATCGATTGATGGAAGAGCTTACCTGAAAATCAAAGAATTTACTGATGATGAGACGCGGAAGAAACGCATAAACGATTTCTGAGTAATGATTTAGGGCTTCAACGAGTCAGAGAAGAGAGTGAGGAACGGTTAGGAGAAGAGAATGAGAAACCATTTAGGGCTTCGTGGTGGTGAGTATCGCGGACGGTGGAGACAATCGTGGTGGCTGTCCGTGTGAGCAGTGGCCGTTTTTTGTGGTGCTGGGAACGAAAGAAGAAGTGCAGGGACGAAATGAGATATGGAAAAGACTGTTAGGGTTTTGTTGAAACAAAGGCTCCTTTACATCGGTTGGGCCTGAGGCTCGAGGTAATTTATATGGGTTTTTCCATCGGTTGGACTAATGAACCGATGTAATGGGCAAGTCACATATGTTTTACATCAGTTGGGAGCAATAAACCGATGTAATGGCCTCTTAAAACAAAAATCGATTTATTTACCAAACTGTCATCGTGTTTTTATTTTTTTAAATTATTGGACTTTTTACATCAGTTAAGAAACTGGACCGATGTAATGGCCCTTTATAACAAATATTTTTCTAAAAATCAAATATTTTTTATATCATTGGAAATAAATATCTGATGTAAAATCATTTTACAGATATATTTTACATCATATATTTTTATACCTGATGTAAAGACCTTTTCTAAAATGTCATATCTTACTATCATCATGCTGAAGGATCCACACAAAGGTTCTAACTCTCTCAGGGGCATTCAGCTTCCAAATGCGATTCCATATCTTACTATCATCACTTTCATCATTTTGTGTCAGATACTTATAGAGCTGGTTAATAGCGACATTGCCTTCTTCATCAGTTGTGAAGACAAGCTTCTTTGGATTTTCTGAATTTCATAGATGCTGGCTTTCGGAATAAGATTTGTCATCATAGGGTATGTAGGAATAGCTTCAATGACACTCTTGGCAAGAGTTACTCGACCAGCAAAGGAGAGATTACGAGCTTTCCAGCCTGACAGTTTGTTAGCCACCTGATCAACAACATATTGGAAGTCTTGTTTTCTATTGGCTTTCCCTTTAAGAGGAATACCAAGATACTTGTCGAAGCTCTGCGTTTCTCTAAATCCAGAGATATGAGTGAGTTGATTCCTAATGCGACGAGGAACATTATCACTGAAAAGAATACTAGATTTTTCAGCGCTAATTTCCTGACCCGACATTGAGCAGAAAGTCTCAAGAGTAGCCTTTACACAATTCAACTGCGCTTTATTTGCTTCCCCAAAAATCAACAAATCGTCCGCAAACATCAAATGCAAAATAGAAACTCCATTTCTACCAAGTTGAAACGATTTCCAATGCTTCTCATTAATCGCATGCTCAATTAAATGGGATAACTTATCCATACAAAGAACAAACAGATAAGGTGACATAGGATCACCCTGTCGAATTCCTCGTTGCGGTCTGAAAAACTCATTCTTGTTACCATTCCAATTAATATTCGTCTCCACACTAGTCACACCATGCATGATAACATTAGCAATGTTTCTTGGAAGCTCTATTAATTTCCTCCAAAATCCTCCATATAAACTCCCAACTTAATTTGTCATAAGCTTTTGATAAGTCAATTTTAATGGCAAAATAGCCTTTCTTACCTTTCTTCTTCTGCATAGAATGCATTATCTCTTTGGCAATGATGATGTTCTCGTGAATGGATCTCCCAGGAACAAAACTGGTTTGCAAAGGGGAGATGAGATGAGACATAAGCGGTCTAAGCCTTGCAACAATCACCTTACTAATGATCTTATAGTTGGTATTGCAGAGAGAAATAGGTCTGAATTGTGCCACAGTCGTTGGGTGATCCACTTTCGGAATGAGACAAATATCTGTTTTATTAAAGTCAGCCATGCTACTAGGATTCTTCCAAATATCTTTCACAAACTGACTTAACTCCTCTCCCACTGTGTTCCAAGCTTTTTGGTAGAATCCGGCTGGAAACCCATCTAGACCTGGGGCTTTCCAGGGCTGCATGGAGAAAAGAGCTGCTTTAACTTCATTCTCGCTAATATCCGCATTCAGCATATCCATGTCCGCATGGCTAAGACGAGGAAAGCTGATAGCAGATTGGCTCCAATTGCACAAGCCTTGAGCTCTTGAAAAAAGCTTCTTATAAAAATTAGTAACATGTTGTTTCAAATTATCAAGTTCACTAATCCACGTTCCATCCTCATCCTTGAGAGTGATAATTTTGTTCTTCCTCCTCCTAGCCAATGTTTTCATGTGGTAATACTTTGTATTACGGTCGCCATCTGCCAACCACATCATTCGTGAATGTTGAAACCACATCATTTCCTCTTTATTCAGAATGTCACTAAGCTCCTTCTGCAGTTGCTTCTCAAGCTTCCTCATGCCCCCATAATTATCTCTCATCTGCAACTTTCTTTGAACTCCATCTAACCTTCTTAAAACTAACCTCTTCATTCTTTTGATTTGATCAAAAGATTCAAATTTCCACTTTCCAATACCAATCACAATATTATTAAGATTGTACAACAGAGACTGCTCCTTCTGCCACACTTCTTTTAGCATACTATCGTACGTATCATGCATGAGCCAAGCACTCTCAAATCTGAACGGACGCTGCTGGTACACACGGTTCTCTTCATGCAGATTTATGAGGATAGGGTGATGATCTGAGAACTCCACCCTCACCAAAACTTGCACGTAAGCATCAGGAAAAAGAAACTTCCATTCGTCATTACTCAATGCTCTATCAAGTTTTTCATATATTCGTTGCCCCCCATGGAATATTGGTCCTCTCCAAGTGAATTTGGGCCCTCTCGTATCAAGGTTGTTGATATTGCACGCTTCAATTCTATCTCTCATTCTATGGCAGCGTTGAATAGAAGCAGGTAAGCCACCCTTTTTGTCATTCACATTGTCAATGTCATTAAAATCACCAGCAACCATCCATCCTCCTGTAACACTTTGCGCAATATTTTTCAAGCTATCCCATAATAACTGTTTACAATTATCGTTGGGACTCGCGTAGACAGCTGTTAACCACTATTCATCCACGTATTCCATGCAAACTTTGGCATGAATAAATTGGCTATTAATATCATGCACATGCAGCTGAACATTCTTAGAATTCCAAGCTAATACAATTCCACCAGCAAATCCTCTATTATCAGAGCTCTCCATCCTGTCAAAACCAAGTTTCATCATCGTCTTCTTAAGTTTTAACGGATCACATCTAGTTTCCATAATCACCAAAATGCTAGGATTATACGTATCAATATATTGTTTGCAATATCTGAAAAATGCTTTATTAGCTGCTCCTCTACAGTTCCAACACATGATTTTATTATTTGAACACATCATAAAGAAATCATGTAAAGATTGGGTCCTCCAACAATCAAGGAGTTTCCTTCACAACTTCGACCGTCTCTTTCGTTAATAGGGTATGAAAAACTTATAAGTCTGGCTCTTTCTAAGTCAGGTGGTTCATCTACCTCAATATCTCCTTCCTTCGCACCATGGTCCTCCATCTCTTCTTGATTGTGAGTAATTGTACTCTTCTTGTTTAAAACATCATTAACATCATCACCTTTCTCATTTGTATTTCTCCTTACTAAGCTAAAAAGATCATATGTCTCTGTCTCCTTTATATCTCCTGGTTTGAATTTAACAAACATTTTCTCCACACCTGATCTACTAATGCCTCCTGCTTTCTCCTTTAATTGAATACCTCCACGTGTCGCCAAGGAAAGTTTCTTATTTTTAATTCTCGGCTTATTCCTCTTAGTACCTAGTCTTTGACCAATCGCAACTTTTCCTGGCTCCTAGGTGTCGCGGGGAAAAATTGTTATCTTTTTTCGGGATGAGACACCTGATGCCTTCTTTGGGCTCGAGTGCTCAAAAAATGATTTTTCTTTTGTACCGACCAAACTTTTTATTATTTCCAAAGTAGGAAAAGGGAAAAAGCTGCAATAACCTAAAAAGTTGGGGGAGAGATCTTGGGTAAGAGGGTTGGTTATACGAAGGGAAGGTATTAGCACCCAACGTATCTATAGTACTCTATAGGTTTCTTTGTTTTGTTTATTCCATTCTTGTTATGGTGGAGGTTCTTGTGAGAAAGAGGTGGGACCTAAGGTGTTTGTTTGATTATGCTCGCAAAGATCATCGCGATCCTCTGCATACATATCCCTTAGAGGGAATCAGAGCATCTGTAGCTCGGGGTCTACGGGTGCTAAGGTTTGAATGGTTTGAGGGAGAAGTTTTGCTCGCCAAGGATACGACCTTGTGCCTACGTATTCTCAAAGGGATGTTGAGAAAGTCAGAGCAATCGTAGTTCCCACTTATGCTAGTGGAAGCAAAGGAAAAGAGACAAATGTCATCTAAATGTTCGATGTATCTAATCTATATCATCACATACATCTGTTTGATTTTTGTTTGAAAATCTTTTCATTATAAGCCCTGGGCCATGCCGCTTATGGTGCTTAGAATGATAAAGATGTTTTTTAGCCAGCCTTGTGGCAAAAACTTTTAATGAAGTCAGCCTTGTGACAAAAAGTTTTGATTAATCAGCCAGCCTTGTGGCAAAAGTTTCAATGAAGTCAGCCTTGTGACAAAAACTTTGATTAATCAGCCAGTATGGTGGTAAAAAAGGTTTGATTGATTAGCCAGCCTTGTGGCAAAAAAGTTTGATTGATTGATTGATTGTTTGTGATGATATAGAAGAGATACTCCTATCATAGAGATGATAAATGTCTAATCTCCTAGGGTTTTTGATTTGGATATTGGGGATGCTTATAAGAAGCCCGTGGGTCCTTGTACGAAGCCCAAGAGGAGGCTATCCGAGGGTCCTTGCATTGTAAGCCCAAGAGGAGGCTATGGGAGGGACAATCCAGGGTCCTTGCATTGTAAGCCCAAGAGGAGGCTATGGGAGGGTCACTCGTTTGTACAAAGCCCAAGGGGAGGCATGGTATAGTTGGTCTGAGCTCTTAGAGCGATTTCACCGGGAAACCATACTCTATGTCCTAACCTAAACTAGTGGAGATTCTTTGCACGAAGCCCAATAGGAGGCTATGGGGAACCTAGTGTTGTACTAAGTTGAACAAGCACACATATCACACATATGAACAAACATGAACAAGTATGAACAAACATGAACAAACATGAACAAGTTATGAATAATTATATATATATGACAAAGTGTGTGTATATAATGGAGTTTATGAAGGAAATATACCTGTAAGCATGATCCATTTGTATACACGGGGCTCGGGACTTATACTCGAGGAGAGGTCCACTTGAGTTTATTCAAAGCTATGTAAACAGGTATTTACAAAGGGGCTTGGGACTTATACCTACATGGAGGCCCATGGTATTTTACAAAAACATGGTTGATTGTTTTGTTAACAGGACGCGAGGTTTCGCTTTTGAAAAACTGTTTGAAAGTTGTTTCGAAAGAGTTTTCTGTTTGAAGAAAAACTGTACAAAGGCAAAGGTCTGTACAAAAGGGCTTGGGACTTATACCTACATGGAGGCCCATGGTATATTTGAAAAGTTTGAAGTTTCTTTGAAGTTTTGTTGTTTTGAAAATGATTTGAAAACTGTTTGAAAAGATTTTATTTTGAAGAAGTTTTATTGTTTAAAAAAACTGTACAAAAAGAAAAGAAATGGGACTTACACTCTCTAATATTCGAGAGGCCCACTTCGTTTTGAAAATCAATTGATCAATCAAAGAGATTTAATCAATAGTTTCTTTTGAAAAGAAAAATCAAAAAGAAATGGTTTTATCGTTTTGAAAAGAATCGCGATCGCTTGTTTTAAAACGGTTTAAATTTGACAAAAGTCAACTTAATTAAGTTAAAACAAGTTTTAATACTCAATTAAGACCTAAATGATTAGGGTTTGATCATAAAAAATATTTACAAGTGATTAGGTTAAAAATTAAATAAAAAACAATATTTTAAAGTATTTAAAAACACTTAAAAATGTATCATTTTAAACCTAATTAAAAATGTATTAAATAAATATTTTTTGGTGATTTTTTTTGGTATTCATAAAATACATATATAGAATAAGAAGTGTGTAAAAAATGAATAAAAAATGAGTTAATTTGATTGGTCAATTAATTAATTAAAGTTGTGAAGAAAATGAAAGAAAATAGGTGCTAAAAAAAATTGGTTTTGTCTCCACAAGGGTTTGAACCCACGCACCCACGCTTGCCAACCAAAACAATGACCAACTGAGCTGCGCGCGCAGCTTGTAATATGCTTGCTTCCATTTAATTATATTTAAAAATGAATGTTTGAATTTTCTGAAGAAAAATGGCGCCAAGAACACACCCTAATTTGATTTTTGAAAATCTTTGAAACTGAACCAAATTGATCAAGTAGATAGTCTATCTCACTCGTTTTTTCATAAGGAACATGATGGTGATCTTTAATTTCATTTATTTCTTCTCTAAGATCATCAATTTTCTGGAAATCGTGAAGAACCCTAATTCTATGATTCAATCTGAAATCGTGTATGTGCAAGTTATGATGCAATTGATTGAGGGTTAATGATCCATATGTATGCAGAAACATGATGGTAAACCAGTTTTTCATTTATGATGCATGAATGATAGAGTTTGAAGTTCATGTGCACTTACCTCAAAAACGGCCAAGCTGGAGATTGAATTTTGCAAAGGAGGTGTTACAAATGCTTTGTATCAATCTGAATAGCTTCTATGATGATTATGGAAGGTGTCTGGATGCTTGGAGTGAACTGAATTCATCTGAGCATAGCCATGGGACCCGATCTGCAGTTGCTTGGAGTGAGGATCGAATCTGATGATGGAGATGTTACAGGTCATATGTGAGTGTTTGGATCATTCATATGAAGTATATGGAAGGTGTTAGAAGTGATAGTTTGGACAGAAATGATCTGGAATGAAAATTGGCATGATAAGGTTCATTATATGCAAACATGGAGGTTGAAGAGTGATTCTGAGTTTTATGTGTTTTTGGGGTGTGTGAATGATTCAAACACATCCCAAATGATGTTTATGAGATGTTAGAACCATCACTTTGGCCATAACTCAAAGGGTTTGGAGGTTGAGTTTTCTACCTCTTTGAAAACTATGAAACTTGCAATTCAAGAAAGAAGAGAGAAAACCTATAATTGTGAGGTTTTGGTGTGATTTGAAGAGTGGAAATGATCTCTATTTATAGGCCATGGATTCTGAATTCAGAGCTTTGCAACTTGCTTCAAAGTTTGATGATTTGGCTTAAGGGATAGAAAGGAATCTTTTACATTAAATGCATATGGTTAAAGTTACTAAACCATGGTTATTTTGGCCAAGCTTCTTATCTCTTTCCCATCTGTCTCAAATCAGAAAATATCTTCCAATTATTGCCTCTAGGTATCATTACTTGGTCCATTTGGCAATTTGGTTCATAACTTAGTGAAAAATGGCATGAGATTTCAAGTGAAAAGTTCACTAATGTCAAAATTCAAAACCATGGCTACACTCCATATTTTTCCATGCTCTTGGACATTTTAGAAAGCTCATATTACACACTTCAAAACCCTAGTTGAAAGTTTCTTCAAGACCTTTAAGGAAGTGGGTGAAAAAGATCCATGAACTTTGAGAAAAATGAAGTTTCAAGTGAAATTTTCCAAAGATGCCAACTTTGAAGCTCCATATCTCTTAAATGGTTGATCTTATGGAAAAAATTTATATGTGTCAAAGTTGTTTATTGGATCAAAATCTACAACTTTCATGTTGGAAGTTTTTTTCAGTTTGTAGGTGAAATTTTGAGAAATTCCCTTCCAAAGTTTGGAAAAAAACATGAAAAACACTTAGAAAAATTTTCTAAGTATGAAAGTCAAACTTTTGACTTTTTGATTCTTGATTGATTTTCTTGATTTTTCTTGATCAAATGACTTCATATATCATATATTGATGATTCAAAACTTCAAAAGTCATGGTTGACCAAAATTCCCCAAAAGTCAATGGTGATCTTGTACAGTTGAATTTTTCAAACGAATCGCGTTTCTGGAGATTTCAAATGAAACAGGCTATCCTCATCAAATGAGTGGTATGAATGGATCATATTGAGGTATTGGAGGATATTGAATCATAGTTTGAGTTGTGACACCATGTCCTGATTAAAAAGGCAGTTGTTCAGTGAATTAGGTCAAAAACCCTAATTGTCGACCAGATGAAATTGATGACTGTGGATCTTGAATTGAGATACAATTTCCATTGTATATTGTCATAGGGATTATTTGAGGATGATTAAAACCTTTGATTGACTTCCTGGGGATTTTTAGGGTTTCCCAAATGTGATCCCTGATTTTAGTCCCTGATAGTTCAAAACCCTAATTCTGATGATTTGAAATTTCACTGTTGATCAATCTTTGTGTAGGAGATGTTCTGAGCCAATGGATTGGGTCAAAATGATGCACTTGGGGTCTTGAGGTCATGTCCCAAGTCATTAGGTCAAATCCTGAGCAGAGGTCAGGAGTATGCTATCTTCAGTCAAAACCCTAATCTGGTTGGTTCAGTGCCTTTGAGCTTGTTGAAATGAATCTCTGAGGACCAAATGTTGATTGTTGATGAAGATAGTTCATTTGAGATGAAGGGAGAACAAAACCCTAATTGATTGTTACTTGTACTGATGAGTGATTTCTTGATTAATCCTGCTGAGTCACAAGTTGGTATCTTAGGTCAAAAATTGGGGTATGACACTAGGCCCCAGCATTGATCTCCAAACTCGTGAGAGAATCAAGTATATTCTTATTGTTATTTTCCTTCATGTTCTCCACGTCAGCACCAGCATTATTTTTATTTATTTTGTCTGTATTTGGAACGTTGGCCATAATGGGGTAATCATACACCATCCTTGTGGTCCCATCATTTTCCATAATGGGATTATTCTTGTCATGATTGGTATTAACCTCAGCATTACTTTCAATATCCTCATTTTCTAAAATTAGAAAACGGGATCCCCCAGCATTAATTTTCCCATTGAAGATCGTCGGTGTCGTGTTTTTTCGGCCATCTACCGGTTTCTTCCCCTTTCTTTGCTTCTGAACAATTTTCCAGGGGCCATTCTCCACCTCATACTCTCCTTGTCCGCCTCCATCCCTTGTAATTTCCTTCCCTACATGCCTCTCTCCATTACTACTTTCTCCTGACAAGTTCTTCCCTTTGTTATTGAATGAGCAGCTTTCTTTATAATGACCGTACCGACCACAAACAAGACAAAGTAAATGGAGCCCTTCATATTCAATCTTGTAACAGCTTCCTTGGATTCTCAACATAGCAAGGAGCGGTTTCGACAGATTTACCGTGACACAGATACGAGCATACTTGCCCCTCTCCTGCTTCATTGTTGTTTTATCAACCTTCACCGTTCTACCAATACGATTGCCGAAACATGTTAATACCCTAGAATCGCAGTATTCTATTGGTAGTCCGGCAATTCTAACCCACACCACCACTTCGTTTATGGATTCAATTTTCGGTTGGAAATTCGGCCTCCATTCTTTAACCGTCAGATAGTGATCGTAAATGAACCACGATCCATTAAGCATTGCCGCCTTCTTATCATCTTCATGTGAGAACGCCACAAGATAGTAATCATTGCTTAGATCAATGATACTAATGATACCTTTACGTACCCACATCTGGTTTAGTCTGTTCTCGAGAGCCTTGTATCCAATTTTCTTCCCTAACAGTTTGACAATCACTCCCCTCTTTCAAGGTCTTTGAATTCTCTTCTCCTCCTTCTCCGAGAAAATGAAGTTAGGGCATTCATATCCACCTATCAATTCCTCCTCAACCTTGATGTCCCGATAATCCTCCTCATTATCTCCCCTACCTTCCTTCTCACTTTCAGATTCATCCTCCATATCATCCCCGCTTTTCCCGGCCATGATATCTTTGAAGGAGATGCCTTTCTCAACCAGGTGACCCACCCCTTCTTTGACTTTTTTGGTACTGCGTTCATGAAGATCCAGTTCCGCCGTACTCTTTTTCAGACTTGCCGGAATTGTATTGCCTATTGCCGTGACAGGAGAACTCACAAACCCTAGCAGAGGGTTGGAGTCCATATCGCTTTTCAATTTTATCTAATGTCAGATTTTTAACATACATAAATCTTAAGAAATTCTCATTTGATTGTGGATTTACCTCTGAACTTTGATGCAAATGTAATTAAATATGGGGAAAATCTAAATGATTATAAATGTGTTGACATATATGTTGAACCTGAATTACTTGCCTACATATACGAGGAATTAAGAGTATGCTGATCCTAAACCAATATATGTCAATTTAGAAGAATGTGGTGTGCATGAATGACAATGAATGTTATATGTTGTTGTGATTGAGTGAGATAGAAATTTTTTTGTTGACAATAATATATATTAATGTTCTAGTTGTTTCATTGTTATTGTGTTGTTGTATTGGGATTGTTATTGTGTTGTTGACAATGTTGTTGTTGTATTGTTGTACTAGTATTATTGTGATATATTGACAAGGATGCATTGTTATAGAAGGGGTACACAAATTTTACACGATTGTCTGGGTGTTAAAATTATTTAATATATGAAAGAAAAAAGTGGGTGAACAGATAAAATTTTCACATAATTGTTTGAGTTTCTAAAAGAAATGCTTCCAGAAGATAACAATTTGTTGGACCGTAGGTATGAGACCAAGAAGATATTGTGTACAATAGGTTCGAAGTATATCAAAATACATGCATGTCGTAATGATTGCATGTTATACAGAAAAGAGTATGAAAAATTTAATCAATGCCCAAAAAATGGTGAGTCGCACTACAAGGTAAATGATAATAATGGTGATGACAATAACAATGTTAGCAAGAAGCATCCTCCTACCAAAGTGTTATGGTACCTGCCAATAATTCCAAGGTTCAAGAGACTATTTGCTAATGTGAATGATGTAAATAATATTAGATAGCTTGCAAATGAAAGAAAATGTGATGTAAAAGCTTGGCATTTAGTTGATTCTTTGCAATGGAAGAAAATTGATTTATTGTTTATGAATTTTAGTTATGAGACAAGAAACCTTAGGCTTGGACTTGACACTAATGGAATAAACTCATTTGATAATCTGAGTATTAACTATACTTATTTTGGATCAAGCGCTTACCATTGTGCTAAAACAATTTATGTTAGTGAGGACGCAACTATATTTCCTTATAGTATAGAGCCCTTAAGAGATTGTACCTAGTCCACTTAGCCCATCCTAGGCGCCACAGGTTAGGATGTTAAGCCCATCGAATAACATAAATTACTTTGGATAATTAAATTTAACAGAGGTAACCTTCCACCAAAGGGTTCGATGAAAAGAAAGATCACCGAAGTGATGGTCGTCCTCTAGAAGGATATATGGAGGTGCATCGGCAAAAACCCCTGACCAACCAATGCTAGGGTTTCAGAACTCTTAGAAAGTTGGAGGAACCCCAAACAAAATTTTCCCTTAGGGATAACTGCTACGATCGGGAATTGCGATGTCTCCTGGATTTTGATTAACGATAATAGCTCGTGTGATATCACGTACTTTAAGTTGTTTGAAAAGATGGTCCCTGAGAAATGAAGCATCTGGTCATACAAAGACTCATATATGCAATCATTCAGTGGCACGAAAACTCATCCATGGGGGTATATCAATATAATGATATTAGTAGGAGAGGGGAAAGACGTCTGGTTTATCGGCTCGCAATTCATTGTAGTTTCCTGCAGGAGCATCTACAATTGCATTCTAGGAAGACCATTCACAACCACCTTAGATGTCATAGCCTCATATGTCCATTTTAAGCTTAAATATCATAATCTTCAAATAGAGTTGGCCACTATCAATGCTAATCTCGAATAAGAAAAAAGAATCTATCAAGCACTCCAATGAGACCAAGAAAAAGGCAAAATGATGGAAATCAACATGGCATCCTTAACTAAACAACTCAGAAGTATGAACGCCTAGCCTCTTAAAAGTGGATGATCCCACGAGAAGAAAACATGAATAATAAGTGGTGATCATTCCGTCTGATTATGTTTTCTTTATTTTTTTTCATTACATGATATGTATGTATAATCATCTTCTTTAAATGTAGGATCAATTAACAAATATTAATGAAATGTTGCAAGTTCTCAAATATTAATTTCTTTTTGGTTGTGTAAGGTAATGACAAGTCCGGGGCACGATCAAAGGAATTGAGACCCCAACAAAGAGACTCATGAGTGTTATCGCAAACGCCACACGCGTGCGACTAGAACAATTAATTCCCCACATCATAAAGTACACATAAAGACCTAGGGTGATGCGCAAACACCACGCACATGCGACTACAACAATCAATTTCCCACAACCTAAAACACATACACAAAGAAAATGGAAAAAACACTAAAAACAGAAATAATGATCCACCCCCTCTGGGAACTAGCCACTCCGGAGGCCATGGTGGGTTGGCTACATGTCGACCTCAGATCGGGTTTTCACCTGAGCAGGGGAAGGGGAACCGACCTTTGGCCATAAATGGCCCTAGAAACATCCACAAACTTTAAGGGAATACCTCGTAAGTTCGCACGGAATCCAGAGCTCCCCACTCAGGATCATGCAAACATACCTCAAACGAGTCAAAATAACAAAACATCTACTTCTTCATTACAAATAAACTTTACACACAGGATGTGACAAAAAATCAATGGGAGGCTACCCTAGCAGAGAAACAACCTTCCTATCTTTGAGCATCTGATTCGAATAAATCTGCTCTCTCAAAACAAGCTGATGATGATGAAAATGCTCCACCTGTTGTAAGGAGTTCTCAAAAGACTCTAAAACAACCTCAATGCTAGCAGCATAATGTAACACCCATAATTTCAGTTTATTAATTTAATTTGGATTTAAATTAAATAATTGGAATTTGAGAATTTAAATTGGATTTAATTGGAAAATGAGGGAGTAAGAGCTATTGGGCTTATGGTGTGGTGATAGTAAAAGAGGGGTGCTAATTAGTTAGGCCTTTTACTAAGTTGTGGTTAATTTATTTTATTTTATTTTTCATAAAATAAGAAAAAGGAACCATTTGGGGAGAAAAGAAGAACACGTGAAAATAGCAAGAGAAGAGAAAGAGGCAAGAACGTGAAACTGGAAGGAGAGCATTCAAGAAATTCATCGAGGTAAGGGGGGACTCTTCCTTTTAGTATCTATTATGTGATCTTAGGTAATAGGTAGATTGATGTATGGTTTGGTTCAATTCTATATTGGGATTGTTAGGTTAGAGTACTCTCATTGGGATTGAATTGATGATGAATGTGTGAACTATTTGGCTAATAATGATGTTTTATGGTGTATAATTGACCGTGTGATGATTATATGCCTGTATATGATGTCTGGGATCGTTTTTGGGTGAAAAGGATGTGAAATCGCAGACCCGTAATTCTGCAAAATCGCCAGGTCGCGCCGTGAACCTTTGTTTGCGCCGCGAACCGTTGGGCAGAATCCCAAGAAGTTGTGATATGCTCAGGTCGCGCTGCGTCCATGTGTTGGCACCGCGAAGGCGTAACTTTTTCTCGTTCCGCGCCGCGAACCTGGTTGGCGCCGCGTGCTGTTAGTGACGGAACATTTCTTTAAAAATGCGTAACTTTCAAACTGTAGGTCCGTTTTTAGTGCCGTTTTGGGCGTTGTGCAAGTAATTAAATGTTTTATATGATGAATGATGAATGTAGGCAGTGGCCGACTTTATTTCTATAAATCTTGATTTAATTACTTGATGAAAATTGACATTGTGTGCATATGAGATAGGTGTAACAATGTAATTGATGTGATGATGAATTGGTTGTGATTATTATTATGATTGTGATGAATGCATGACTATTTGAATGATGTTGAAAACATGTACATACTTATTTGGGGATGTGGTGATGATATGAGTTGTTCATCGTGATTCGGTGTGTTTTAAGTATGTTATATGTGTTTCATTCATTCATATGCATTGATGTTGGATCCCGGTGATGTTCGGATCGTTGGTGGACATATTTCCCATTGTGTGGAAATTGTGTCGGTGGGCCGTATCTCGATGAGGCGTAGATCGGTTAGGTGGATTGATTCCACGGTTTATTGGTACCACATGCATAGTGTCAGTTGTGTCATATGCATTCTGTCATAACATGATTGTATGGATTTCTGTAGTGTGTGTTGTAATCTATTATTGTGTGAATTAATAATGGATGTGAATCTGAATATGTATAATTGGGTGAACGGTATATTATGATGCTTGTTGCTTATGAATTGCATAATATTTACTAATTGAGAATGAGACTCACCCTTACATGTTGTCATTTTCAGATTGAGGAGTAGCGGCATTAGTGCTTGGTGAGGATGACTCGTAGAGTTTATCCGTTTACGTTGGGTCGTGTCGGTCATGCTTTGATCTGTAACACTGGGGAACGATAGTTATAGAGTTTTTATGAAATTATCCATTTTTTGGTGTTGAATTACGATTCTATTTGGTTGTATTTGATGATGTTTAGTATTCCGCTGTGATAAACATGATTATGTTTTGGTGAACCGTTTCCTAGTGAAGCATGACTTTGACCTTAGTTGATTTAATTATTTTGAATAATTGTGGCACCCTTGTGCATATGTTTTTACTCTGATTAATTATTAAAAATTGCCGCGGGGTTTAGAAGGGTGTTACAATAGTGGTATCAGAGCATAGTCGGTCGTTTGAGTCAGAGTCTTAGTGTCAGTTAATCCCTCGTATGCGAATAATGTAAGGTTGACACTATCGATACATCTTGTTCTAGTGAATATTGTTTTATATTTAGCAGAACAATGGCTGGAAGAGGAGGAAGAAACGACGATGCAATTGTTGAGGCTCTGGGCATGATTGCTGGTGTACTGGGAGGGAATGCCAATGGGGTTGGTATTGGTGCTGACAGGCAGCTGAACAGTTTCCATCGGAACAATCCTCCGTTGTTCAAGGGCACACATGATCCTGAATGTGCTCAGAAATGGCTTAAGGAGATCGAGAGGATTTTCAGAGTCATCGATTGTGTTGAGAACCTGAAAGTGAGGTATGGTACTCATATGTTGTCCGAAGAAGCTGATGACTGGTGGATGGCTACCAGGGCTGAATTGGATGCTGATGGTGTAGCTGTTTCCTGGGCTGTGTTCAAGAGAGAGTTTCTGAGGAGGTATTTTCCTGAAGACGTTCGAGGCAGGAAAGAGATTGAATTTTTGGAGCTGACTCAGGGTAATATGACGGTACCAGAGTATGCTTCGAAATTTGTCGAGTTGGCGAAGTACTACGTTCACTACAACAATGACGAGGCTAGTGAATTCTCAAAGTGCATCAAGTTTGAGAATGGTCTTCGTGATGAGATCAAGCAGGGGATCAGGTACCAGAGAATTCGGCGATTTGTCGATTTGGTGGACTGTAGTAGGATTTTTGAAGAGGATAACCTTAAGCTGAAGTCATCTCACTCTCGCGAGTTGGTTGACAAGAAAGGTAAGAAGCCTATTGATAGAGGTAAGCCATATGGTAGAGGAAATCCTAGAGCTGGGGATTGGAAGAGGCCTAGTGGGGGAGATTCTAGTGCTCTCGTTAGGTGCTACAACTGTGGTGAGACTGGGCATAGAAGGAATGAGTGCAAGAGTGGAGAGAAGAAATGCTTCAAGTGTGGTAAGGCGGGTCATATTGCTTCAGATTGTAGGATGAAGATTGTGACTTGCTACAATTGCGGCGAAGAAGGTCACATCAGTCCGCACTGCACTAAACCAAAGAAGGATCAGGTTGGTGGAAAAATCTTTGCCTTGTCTGGGTCAGAGACTACTCCAGAAGACCGTCTAATTAAAGGTACGTGTTTTATCCATGACACACCTTTAGTTGCTATTATAGATACTGGAGCGATTCATTCGTTCATTTCATTAGATTGTGTTAAACGATTTGGATTAGAAATATCTGTTATTCATGGAAGTATGGTTATTGACACTCCGGCGTCGGGTTCAGTAACTACTTCTTCTGCTTGTTTGAACTGTCCTGTTGACATATTTGGTAGAAAGTTTGGAATGGATTTAGTGTGCCTTCCTCTTGAAGGACTTGACGTCATTTTGGGGATGAACTGGTTGCAATTTAATCGAGTTCATATCAATTGTTTTACGAAGACGGTTATCTTCCCTGAAGAGGTTAGTGTTGAGGATTTGACTATGTCAGTCAAATAGATGAATTTAGCTGTCAATGATGGAGGAGTGGTATTTATGTTGTGTTCTTCGATGGAAGTGAAGGGGGGCGATAGCACTGGTGAGCTACGGGTAGTGAATGAGTATCCGGAAGTGTTTCCAGAAGATGTTAGTGAGTTGCCACCTGAAAGAGAAGTGGAGTTCGCTATAGAATTGATTCCTGGAACTAGTCCTGTGTCGATGGCACCGTATCGCATGTCAGCGTCAGAATTGGTTGAACTAAAGAAACAGTTAGAAGAATTGTTGGAGAAGAAGTTTATTCATCCTAGAGTGTCACCGTGGGGTGCACCGGTACTGTTAGTTAAGAAGAAAGAAGGTTCAATGAGGCTATGTGTTGATTATAGACAACTGAACAAAGTGACGATCAAGAATCGATACCCTTTGCCGAGGATTGACGACTTGATGGACCAGTTAGTTGGAGCTTGTGTGTTTAGCAAGATTGATCTGAGGTCTGGATATCACCAAATTCGTGTGAAGGCAGAAGATATTCAGAAGACGGCATTCCGAACGAGGTATGGACACTATGAATATTCTGTTATGCCATTTGGTGTTACTAATGCACCTGGTGTTTTCATGGAGTATATGAACAGGATATTTCACCCGTATCTTGACAAGTTCGTGGTAGTGTTCATTGTCGACATTCTGATTTACTCGAAGAGTGATGAAGAACATGCAGATCATTTAAGAGTGGTGTTGGAATTATTGAAGGAGAAGAAATTGTATGCGAAATTGTCTAAATGTGAATTCTGGTTGGAGGAAGTAAGTTTTCTTGGCCATGTAATTACGAAGGACGGTATCGCAGTGGATCCTATGAAGGTAGAAGCAGTATCTCAGTGGGAGACGCCGAAGAATGCTTCAGAGATTCGTAGTTTTCTTGGTCTGGCGGGTTACTATAGAAAGTTCATTGAGGGATTTTCGAAGTTGGCATTACCAATGACTAAGTTAACAAGAAAGGGGAAAGTATTTGTATGGGATTCAGAATGTGAAAAAGGTTTTCAAGAGTTGAAGAAGAGGTTGACAAGTGCTCCGATCTTAATTTTGCCTAACCCAGCGAAGTCTTTCAATGTGTACTGTGATGCTTCACTGATGGGTTTAGGTGGTGTTTTAATGCAAGATAAGCAGGTAGTGGCCTATGCTTCAAGACAGTTGAAAATTCATGAGAAGAATTATCCGACTCATGATTTGGAATTGGCGGATGTGGTGTTTGTGTTGAAGTTGTGGAGACATTATCTCTACGGTTCTCGATTTGAGGTATTCAGCGATCATAAGAGTCTGAAGTATCTCTTCGATCAGAAAGAGCTCAATATGAGACAGAGAAGATGGTTAGAATTTTTGAAGGACTATGATTTCGGTTTGAATTACCATCATGGTAAAGCAAATGTTGTTGCTGATGCATTGAGCAGGAAGTCATTGCATATGTCTATGCTAATGGTGCGAGAATTGGATTTAATTGAACAATTCCGAGATTTGAGTTTAGTATGCAAAAGTACTTCTAATAGCATTAAGTTGGGGATGTTAAAGTTAACTAATAGTATCCTTGAAGAAATTAGAAACGGACAGAAATCTGACGTTGGATTGGTAGATAAGTTGACATTGATTAACCAAGGTCGAGGAGGTGAATTCCGAATTGACGAGAATGGTGTCATAAGGTTTGGAGACCGAGTGTGTGTACCCGATGTTACTGAGATCAGAAAGAGCATTTTGGAAGAAGGACACCGAAGTGGATTGAGTATTCATCCTGGTGCTACCAAGATGTATCATGATTTGAAGAAGTTATTTTGGTGGCCTGGAATGAAGAAGGAAATTGCTGAGTTTGTTTATGCTTGCCTAATTTGTCAGAAGTCGAAAATTGAGCATCAGAAACCGTCTGGATTGATGGAACCGTTGTTTGTTCCGGATTGGAAGTGGGATGGAATTTCTATGGACTTTGTGTCTGGGTTACCTAGAACGAGTAGGAATTGTGATTCTATCTGGGTTATTGTAGACCGGTTGACGAAATCTGCTCACTTTATTCCAATAAGAATGGATTATCCGATGGAGAAGTTGGCTCAGTTGTATGTTGAGAAGATAGTGAGTTTGCATGGTGTTCCAGTTAGTATTGTGTCGGATAGAGATCCGAGATTTACTTCTAAGTTTTGGGCAGGATTGCAGGAAGCCTTAGGTACTAAGTTGAGGTTGAGTTCTGCTTATCATCCGCAGACAGATGGACAGACGGAGAGAACGATTCAATCGTTAGAGGATTTGCTACGAGCTTGTGTATTAGAGAAAGGAGGTGCTTGGGATAGTTATTTACCTTTGGTTGAGTTTACCTACAACAATAGTTATCATTCGAGTATTGGTATGGCTCCGTTTGAAGCATTGTATGGTAGGAGATGTAGAACACCTTTGTGTTGGTACGAATCTGGAGAAAATACGTTGGTTGGACCGGAGATTGTGCAACAAACTACAGAAAAGATCAAGATGATTCAGGAAAGGATGAGAGCTTCTCAGAGTCGTCAGAAGAGTTACCATGACAGAAGAAGGAAGGATATTGAATTTAAGGAAGGAGATCATGTATTCATGCGAGTTACTCCAATGACTGGTATTTGGAGAGCCTTGAAGTCGAAGAAGTTAACTCCGCGTTTCATTGGTCAATTTAAGATTACTAAGAAGATTGGAAAGGTTGCTTATCAGGTTGCTTTACCGCCTGCACTTGCGAATTTGCATGATGTGTTCCATGTATCCCAGTTGAGGAAATACATTGCGGATCCGTCTCATGAAATTCAGGTAGATGATATACAGGTGCGAGATAATCTGACTGTAGAGACGTTACCTATGAGGATTGAAGATCGTAAAGTGAAGCAGTTGCGAGGTAAAGATATAGCAACGGTGAAAGTGGTTTGGGGAGGACCAGCCGGTGGAAATGTCACATGGGAGTTAGAGAGCCAGATGAAGGACTCTTACCCGGAACTTTTTGTCTAAGGTATGTTTTCGAGGACGAAAACTCTTTTAGTGGGGGAGAGTTGTAACACCCATAATTTCAGTTTATTAATTTAATTTGGATTTAAATTAAATAATTGGAATTTGAGAATTTAAATTGGATTTAATTGGAAAATGAGGGAGTAAGAGCTATTGGGCTTATGGTGTGGTGATAGTAAAAGAGGGGTGTTAATTAGTTAGGCCTTTTACTAAGTTGTGGTTAATTTATTTTATTTTATTTTTCATAAAATAAGAAAAAGGAACCATTTGGGGAGAAAAGAAGAACACGTGAAAAGAGCAAGAGAAGAGAAAGAGGCAAGAACGTGAAACCGGAAGGAGATCATTCAAGAAATTCGTCGAGGTAAGGGGGGACTCTTCCTTTTAGTATCTATTATGTGATCTTAGGTAATAGGTAGATTGATGTATGGTTTGGTTCAATTCTATATTGGGATTGTTAGGTTAGAGTACTCTCATTGGGATTGAATTGATGATGATGGTGTGAACTATTCGGCTAATAATGATGTTTTATGATGTATAATTGACTGTGTGATGATTATATGCCTGTATATGATGTCTGGGATCGTTTTTGGGTGAAAAGGATGTGAAATCGCAGACCCGTAATTCTGCAAAATCGCCAGGTCGTGCCGCGAACCTCTGTTTGCGCCGCGAACCGTTGGGCAGAATCCCAAGAAGTTGTGATACGCTCAGTTCGCGCCGCGTCCATGTGTTGGTGTAATACGGTGAACTGACTTTTATTTTTATAAGCAACAATGTTGCGGTGAGCATGAGTCGCCACCGACTTTTATTTTATCCAAATATCGGAAAGGCTAAAAGAACAGGAAAAGACCTTTTGAAAAGATTTTGAGTTCGGGGGGTAAATTATACAAAGGGAAGGTGTAAGGCACCCTTTGCATCCATGGTTATCCATGGGCTCTTAATTGCTTAGCTCACTTTGTTTGAATTGAATTGTTTGAAAAGTAGGGTGTGAATAGAAATTCGAATAAGAACTTTAGCTTGTAAATAAGCGTAGTCTTTTTGAAAAGTATTTGAAAATTAGTGGGAAAAAGAGTTTGAATTTTGAATTTGAATTGAGCAAGCAATTAAAAACAACCTACCCTAAGTTTGAAAATTCGTTCTTTTAGCCTTTCGGGCGAAAGGGTCTATCCACACCATGAGAAGGCGGGAAGTCTTTCAATTGGATGTTAAAGGGTCATCAAGCAATCGCTCGCCATAAGACTGTCCCATGCCATAAAGAGGGCAGGTAGTCTAAGGGAAGGATATAATAGTCATTAATCTTTTTAGGCATCATGCGAGGATACCTTAGCAATTGGGACAATCATCATGTTTTTACCGAGGCAGCTTCGAGGGGCAGAATTGATGATAATGAACTTAGGGCAACATTTTGTTTTGCTTTAGGTATCCTCGGAATCGAGGGACTTTGACTATTTAGTAGTCTTAAAGGCAACAAGGCAACAGGCAACAAAGGCAACCAGAGGGATTACCCTAAAGGTGTGTGGGTGCAACAACCACGTGGTTGTATTCGAATATTTTATCTTGTTAGTGATCTAACGTTTGATTAATTAATCTTGTCACTCCCTACATTACTAACCACACAATAATAATATAATAATATAATTTAAGTGCCTTCAAGGCCAAACAATACAACCAGTAAACAGTTACATAATAGTGGGGGAAGGGAATAAGAAACCAGCGGATCCCTTAAAAGGGTTTGACATAAGTAATAATAAACGAAGAAAAATATCAAGGTTAAGGTTTAGGGTTACCAATATCCGTAGCTTTGGCAACTCGACGAACCTTTAGCTTCGATTAATGAAGGTTGATGGGCAGAGTTTTGCCTTGAGCATGAGAAGCATTGACCCTGACCATTGGAGAATTGACAAAGGAAAAGAAAGCAGTGAGTGTATGGCTAGTTCAATGGCAATTAAATTTAACCCTGATTTGATAAAAACAAAATAGAATGATTATTTAAAATAAATACGAAATAGGACTTAGCTTTTGATTTGATCTGATATGGTTTGCAGTCGGAGGAACTCTGAAGCATGCACAAGCTACGAATTCTACAAAACAATCAAATGCTCACGATGGTAGTACCTCGCAAAAACAAGAAGGTGTTAGTAAAAAAGTTAATTAAAATTGACGGAAAAATCTAAGAATTCAAATTAGCTTCTAACAAACTTAAGTGAAACACTTTTTTTTTGTATTCTTTTAATATATGAGAGAAAATAAAAATAAATAAATTCTACATAAATTTGTTTTTTATTTTAATACGACAAAGAAAGTTTAATTACACATTTATTTTGTATTTTTCTATATTATCTAATTAGAAATTAAAAATGAACAAACGTAAAATGAACAATTAAAAGAGAATTAACAAAATTAATAAAGAGATTAAATTCTAAACAAACAAAATGAATAAAATGGGAGGTTAGAAATTGTTATGATTTTACATACAACATATGATTAGAAAATAACATTAATAGTATATGTATATGTATTTTCTCTGCTGGTTCAAAGAATGAGCCAAATGTTAAATAATTACTGCATATATTAAACTCATTTTGACTTTTTCAAACCAACAAATAAACCAGTGCGAATAAAACATGTGGCATCCATTTTTAATTAAAAAAAAACAAAACACACATAAATTAGAATTCATTCAGAGGGTTAAACGATATCTCTCTTCCTCTCTTGATACCCTTCTTTCAGTACCAACAAAACAACAACAAAAAAACCATATGCATCCCGGTTGTTTTCGATCCCCAAAGCTTCTCTCAAACAATAATCAAAAGCGAGAAAGGTGCATACCTGGCCGGAAATGGTGGTTGTGCGGTTCAACGACGGAGCGGAGGATGTTAGAAAGCGTCGGAAACTCGAGGTAATGGCGAGGTGGGCTTCACGCGGAGGACATTCCCAGTTTCGATCTAAATCCCGAGTCGGAGAGGAACTGTCTCGTTGATGAAGCGGAGTCCGATTTGAAGTTGATGCTGCGTTTACTCGCGTTGAACGGACTGTTGCAATCGGCGAGTGATGATTGGTGGTGATCGATGATGACGATGGAGGTTTGGCACCGTCGACTTGCTGTCTTTTGAGTCGGTTCTGATTGTCTCGCGGCGGAGGTGAGTGATGGTTGCTGGCGGCAGCGTCTCTGTACCTTGAGGATGTGATGTTGATGCCGGTGACGAAAGGGAGTTGAAAGTGCGTCTGAAGCTGAGTCGGTGCTGCGGTTGCGATGAAGTTGTTCGCCGTTGTCGCTCTGTGGCGTGGTTGGATGCTGCTGAGTTGCGATTTGATGTCGGTAAGCGTGGACTGATGGTGAGCGTAGGGGCGGAGGTGTAGTCTGTGCGGTGGTATCGTTCGGAGAGAGTATTAGACTTTCAATTTGTTCTTCTTCTTTTGAACCTTCATCTGAAATTCCCTGCAAAAACAGACTAATCGCATGTTATCAAAAAATGTCGAATCCGGTGCTGTTTAAGCGAGGGTGATGACTGATGCGAGATGTATTGTGTTTGTTGTTGAAACTTGTTGGTGGAGAAAGTTAAAGAGGAGATTGTTATGTATAGAAAATTATTGAATTAGATTAGAGGAGGCTATTGGTTTATAAAAAAAAACATGTAGAGAGGTGAAGAACTATTGGAGCAAGGTGAATAAGAAAAAGTTTTTGCTGTGAATTTAGAAAGAGGTGGAGAGTTTTGTACGTGAAGTCCTCCAAAAATAGGGTTAGTTGTTCCTATTTATACATGAAAATTAGGTCTACTAATAATGGAATATATAATTTGGAATCAATAAAATTAAAATCAAAATTTAATCTAATTTGATTCTTGCTAGAAATAGAAGAATTAAATTAGAAAATACATTGATTCTAACCTTGCCGGAAAAGTAAGAATAAAAGGTTGTTAATATTTTTTCTTATTTTTATGATCTTTTGATTTTATTTTTTATGAATAAAAATTAAAAATTAAAAAATAATATTTTAAAAAGTTTAGATAATAAATACGAAAATAACATTTAAATATACAGAAAACAAATTTTTTGTGAATTTTTTGAATAAAAAGTTAGAATTAAGTAAAAATAAAAAAATGTTAGTAGTGAGCTTCGAACCCGGGAACTCTCGCTTTTGTACCTTTTACCCGCAAATTCTTACCAGATGTGCTATGTCACTTAATCAAAATAAAATGACACTTGCGATTATATGAGGGCAAATTTTGGGGTATGACAGTTGGCACCGCGAAGGCGTAACTTTTTCTCGTTCCGCGCCGCAAACCTGGTTGGCGCCGCGTGCTGTTAGTGACGAAACATTTCTTTAAAAATGCGTAACTTTCAAACTGTAGGTCCGTTTTTAGTGCCGTTTTGGGCGTTGTGCAAGTAATTAAATGTTTTATATGATGAATGATGAATGTAGGCAGTGGCCGACTTTATTTCTATAAAGCTTGATTTAATTACTTGATGAAAATTGACATTGTGTGCATATGAGATAGGTGTAACAATGTAATTGATGTGATGATGAATTGATTGTGATTATTATTATGATTGTGATGAATGCATGACTATTTGAATGATGTTGAAAACATGTACATACTTATTCGGGGATGTGGTGATGATATGAGTTGTTCATCGTGATTCGGTGTGTTTTAAGTATGTTATATGTGTTTCATTCATTCATATGCATTGATGTTGGATCCCGGTGATGTTCGGATCGTTGGTGGACATATTTCCCATTGTGTGGAAATTGTGTCGGTGGGCCGTATCTCGATGAGGCGTAGATCGGTTAGGTGGATTGATTCCACGGTTTATTGGTACCACATGCATAGTGTCAGTTGTGTCATATGCATTCTGTCATAACATGATTGTATGGATTTCTGTAGTGTGTGTTGTAATCTATTATTGTGTGAATTAATAATGGATGTGAATCTGAATATGTATAATTGGGTGAACGGTATATTATGATGCTTGTTGCTTATGAATTGCATAATATTTACTAATTGAGAATGAGACTCACCCTTACATGTTGTCATTTTCAGATAGAGGAGTAGCGGCATTAGTGCTTGGTGAGGATGACTCGTAGAGTTTATCCGTTTACGTTGGGTCGTGTCGGTCATGCTCTGATCTGTAACACTGGGGAACAATAGTTATAGAGTTTTTATGAAATTATCCATTTTTTGGTGTTGAATTACGATTTTATTTGGTTGTATTTGATGATGTTTAGTATTCCGCTGTGATAAACATGATTATGTTTTGGTGAACCGTTTCCTAATGAAGCATGACTTTGACCTTAGTTGATTTAATTATTTTGAATAATTATGGCACCCTTGTGCATATGTTTTTACTCTGATTAATTATTAAAAAATGCCGCGGGGTTTAGAAGGGTGTTACACAGAACAATTAGTTAAGCATTAAATCAAAGAAGTATTCTCAATACACAGAGACTCTAGATCTCTTTGAGTCACCAAAAGAGACGCCTAAGGAGATGTCAAAGTAGCCCGAGAAGAAGCGAGAGATTTGTCCTTCCTCACTATAACCCTCGCCAAACGAGTCACCTAGTCGACAAGAGAGTCGGGGAGATTAAAAGGGTGTAAAACATCACTTATCCTAGTAAGAGAAGTGGAAGTTGATTGTATTTCTTTCAGGTATGTATCTCGTTGGAGCTTTAATATATGGACATTTTCCTCCAGTTGATGCTTCTTTCCCCATTGCTGGTCAAACCAAAGAGCATTCCAGCGACTAGTTCCACCAGGGGGGAAAATTAGTAGATGCTCACCGAGTGTACCATGCTAGAGTCGTTAGTTCTTCCTCCAAAGTATGCCAGGACAAATTGGCTAAATATAAACACTCATCCTCCGAAGGAGGAACCTGGTGTTGCTTAGCAGCGCGGGGGTCTAACCCCGTCAGCGGCATGAGGATCATAGTACCTTATACAAGCATCGGACACAGAGGAGTAGTTGAAGCAACAACATTCTTGTAAGGCCCTAGAGTGGTGGAAGAACTTGTTACATTTCTTCCTGGCTTGATTCCCCACCGTAAAAGACAGAGCACTTCCTTATCCTTTATTGAATATACACACAATCAATAACAAAATAAAAACACCGAGATTAAGGAAGTTAAAGGCCGAAAGGCCATGAGCTTTCAATACTTACAAAAAATAATCTTCCTTTCTTCTCTTGTGCGGACATCCATCAGTAAGCGGGTGTTGATGAGGCGTTTCAAGCGTTTTCGGGGGGGTTTCATCCCAAGGAGTAACACCCCGGTATATAATATATCTTTGAAAAAGCTCACTAACCGATTTTTTAAATACAACTCTTCTTGGGATAGGTCTTCCCCTTTGTAAATGAACCCATTTCCCATCGGGAAATGACTCTCATTCATGTACTTGGGAAACATTTTAACCCCCGCTCCATCTCTAACAACACAAAACTCTGCATGATCTTCTAGAAAAATAGGGGTATCATGGAAGAATCAGTCCTCAAAATGATTCAAGTTCTCTAAAAAAGCCCCAAAGCCACGAATAATCGACATCAGATAAATTAAACCAAAACCATGTGCCTGAGTCACCGGGCCACAATAGGCTTTGAAGAAATGAAAGAAAAGGTCATGAAAAGGTTCCCATTCAAATATTGGCACCAGTACTGATAGACTTTTACGTACGCCCAACTTGCAAGATTAAGCCGCAACGGAGAAACCATCAGGTGTGTAAGAACTTCCATATAGAAGCCAATTGAAGGGTAGTTGAAAACCCGTGATCGAAAAAAATGCACTCGTAGAAAGGGGTGGCACAATCTCCATACTCGATGCAGATTCTTTCATCGTCACCTGGGGTCAAGACGCCCTAATCTGAAGGTGGACCAACATCAAGAAAGGCCTCATCGAGATTACCTTCTCGGAAAAATATAGAAACAGTAGAAGAATAAACAAAATCCGCTTACAAAGGTCTAAAACCTCCTTTAAATTTTGACTCATGATGTATACGATGTTTTCCAAATGCATGGAAGAAAAATGTCAAAGGAAGAGAGATAGTAGTGAAATGGGAGAGGCACTCCAAAGAATAAGAAACCAACTCTTCAAAAATTATGAGATGACATAATAAATCCTAGGCTTAATTGCAATTTTGGTCCCCATATTATCCATTTTTTTGGGTTTTGGTCCCTCTATTTTAAAATCCGGAATTTTAGTCCCTATATTTTAGTTTTTTGAGGATTTTGGTCCCCCTGCAAATTCAAAGGCAATTTTAAATGAAATGACACTCACGTTGATGATGTGTCAGTGTCAGTTCAACAATGAACTGTTCAAAAAAACTAATTTTATTTAAGATTTATGTTGAATATGTCATCAATTTGAGTTTCATTTTATTAAAAATTGCCTTCGAATTTGCAAGAGAACCAAAATCCTCAAAAAACTAAAATAAAGGGACTAAAATTCCGGATTTTAAAATAGGGGGACCAAAACCCAAAAAAATGATAATAGAGGGACCAAAATTGCAATTAAGCCTAAATCCTATTAACGTTTCAAATCACTTACATATAACACTTAAGTGTTTCGGTTTCCAATGGTCATTATTAGAGTACCTTCGAAAAGACATTTGAAGCATAAGACACATTAAAGGCGCAAATTCTCAAGGAACCATAACGTGTCCCCTCGACATTTTAGAGTAGTTGAAGGAACGACCGACAGCCCAGGCAGATGTGGCAAATCCTTGCACCGCCATGCAAAAAACGGGTTTGGGGGAAAGTGTTCAGAGAAGATTATAATTTATAATGGTCCTCCACCGACCACTCCGAAAGAATTACAATTCGTGTAGAACCTTCGTAGTACATGAGAGCTACCGTACACACGAATACAGGTGATCCAAATCTCAGATTCATCAAACGGATCTTCGCATTACACGCCTAACAGATAATAGATTGTTGTACTTATAATTTCAATTTTAAGTACACAATTTCAAATCCAATTTTCAGTCACTCTTCTCGTTCATATATTGACTTAAGCGTTGAAGTGTTAACTTTGCAGATTAACCTTCTCTCCATCACATACATCAGAAGCTATGATCTACTATCTATAATTCTTTGTAGTTACATATTCTCATTTCATAGATCCAATAACAGATCAGTAATTGAGTTTGACATTTTCTCACAAACTTATAGTAATTTATTTTTATTAATTTATTATCTTTTTATATAAATTAATTCGAATAAATCATTGCATAAAATTTTATTTGAATTCATGAAATGTGATGAAATAAATGGCATGTCATAAAACACATTAAAATTTCATGGTTTGAATTATTTATCACTTTCTTTTATTTATTATTTTCATCAAATTTAGAGTTTTAAAATAGTTTCTTATTTTAAAATATCTTTAATTTTCCACTAGTTTCTATGTAGTTTTTGTATTTGAAATATACCGACCATCACTCCACTTCTTCTATTTCATTTCATTCTTTTGTTGTTTCACACTCAGCACTCACACTCCACAAACTTGTGGTTTATATTCATCCAATCCATCCCATTGGTCTCTCTCTCTCTCTCTCTCTCTCTCTCTCTCTCTCATTTTCCTAGTCTAACCTTTCATCTCCATGGCGGCAGAACTTTCCACTGCCACAACCTTAAAGCCCTACAACATCCTCCAAACCTCAAGCTCTTCCTCTAAAACAACCTCAACAATATTCTTCACCCCCTTAACAAGCTTTCGTCATAAAACACTCCTTAAAACCCAAAGAAGATCAAGAATAACGCCCTTTACCGTTTGTGTTATAATGGAGGATCCAAAACACACAACCCAAATCAACGCAGAAGAAAAAACAGAACTTTCCAATAATAAACCCAACCCTCAATTGCGTCAATTGTCAGTATCACAAAAAATGGCAAGAAAGAAGTCACAAAGGTCCACTTACCTTGTTGCCGCTGTAATGTCTAGCTTTGGTGTTACCTCTATGGCAATCTTAGCAGTTTATTATAGATTTTCATGGCAAATGGAGGTACATAAATTCCTCAAACTTAGATGATGATAATGATGACTTTTTCTAATTTACTTTCAATTAAAACATTCATTTTAACATTGGTTTTTGAATAGGGTAGTGGAGAAGTTCCTTGGTCTGAAATGTTTGGCACATTTGCACTCTCAGTGGGTGCTGCTGTAAGTCTGGATTCTTCTTCAATTCAGCAATTAAAAACTAAATTGTGCATTTTTTGATGTTGATTTTCAATTGGGTATGTTTGATTTTTCAGGTAGGTATGGAGTTTTGGGCAAGATGGGCTCATGAGGTTCTATGGCATGCTTCCTTGTGGCACATGCATGAGGTCTAGTCTCCCCCTTTTCTCTCTAGTTTCACATGCCATGTTTCACTTTACTCATTTTAGTACTACTCTCGCACTCGCCCAAACACATATCTGTGCATTAGTACTGGTATGATAGTATCTAATTAATAGTATTGAATCAAAGATGAATTTGAATTTTTGCAGTCACATCATCGACCAAGAGAAGGTCCATTTGAGCTTAATGATGTTTTTGCAATAATTAACGCTGTTCCTGCAATTGCTCTTCTCTCATACGGTTTTTTCAACAAGGGATTGGTTCCTGGACTCTGTTTTGGTGCAGTAAGTTTATCTTACTTTTTTAATCCCTTAATTAACGGTTTCATTAGGATCTGTTTAGAGAAAATGACATCCTTATCTTTGGAGTAGGGTCTTGGGATTACAGTGTTTGGGATTGCTTACATGTTTGTCCATGATGGATTGGTTCATAAGAGATTCCCTGTGGGTCCTATTGCTAATGTGCCTTACTTTACAAGAGTTGCTGCTGCTCACCAAGTAATAATTAATTACTAATTAACTGTTGTTTTAATATTAATCATTGCTTGAATAGTGCTGATTATAGGATCTGATTTCTGACTTTGATTTTGTTTGTTTGCAGCTCCATCATTCGGACAAATTCAAAGGGGTGCCATACGGGCTCTTTTTAGGCCCAAAGGTCAGCCATATTCGTATTCGATTTTCCTAGGCTTTTTCAGATGTTCGTTTAACTATTTTAGAATTGAAAAAAAAAATACCAGCGACTTGATAATTCATCTCATAAGCCTTAGGAATACTTTGGAACAGTAAAAAAAAAAAAACGTAATAGATTAGATACATAGAGAGCACTTGACTTATAGCACCAATTAGAGTCACAGAATCCTTTGTGGCTGAGGTAAGACGAGGAACCGAAGCAGCGACCACATCTTTGTTTGGCAGACTTTGGTGAATCTTAGGACATGTAAGGTAGTTTAAAACATCTTTTCTTAATCACCATTTCCTTCATCATATTCATATGAGATGGATTGGTTTGGTTCTCTTCATCATAATCGTTTTCTTCTATAGTACGATTATTCACCATACCGTTCTTTTGGCCATGTTTCTTTTATCTTATAAGTTGGAGATGTGACACACATTGCCTTAGAAGTAGAGTTTTTTCAATTTCGTCTGGATTCCAGTGGTGTGTCCCATCACACGACACTTCGAGAGATAACGGCATCCAATGAGTTGTTAATCCATTGCATTATCATGTTATTGTAGCCAAATTTGGATGGTTTTTGTGATTGCTAATAACAAACCGGGTGACAAAATATGTGCAGGAAGTTGAAGAAGTAGGAGGACTAGAAGAGCTAGAGAAAGAGATAAGTAGAAGAACAAGATCATATACTGGTTCATGACAAATCAACTACTAGTACTATAATTGTTTTAAAGAATTTTGAGTATGGAGAGCAATTCAATTCAATTATTGAAATGATTGAATACGCATGTTTGTTTGTACAGTTTTAGTCATTAATACGAAATTCTAAAAGACTGCAAAAGAAATTTATCAACAAATAGACTCAGACTCGACGAGCAATTTAGATTCGAGTTAAATCTTTTTGATTTTAAGTTAACATATTTTTTGTTCCAAATATTTGATACTGATGGATTGTTCAAATAGAATTACGACTACTACTAGTGAAGTGCAACTACATAAAAGGAAAATGACCAAGAACTAGTATAAAAATATTGCTTGAATTAAAATTGAGTGACATAAATTATCCTCATTGTTTTGAAGATTGTAAATTTTGAGAGTATGTATTAGCATCTTATGAACTAGTATTTTCGAAATAAATGAAATTTCTATTCTAGAGGCTAATCTTTATTTATAACAAATGGTCTCATTTGCATGTTTGACACATGGAAATAAATGAAAATACTTGGTGTTTTAAAAATCGGACCGGTCATCAAACTGGTTAGGGTACTGGGTCACTGGTTCATTGGTTTAACCTCTAGGTCACTGGTTGAACCGCATGACTAAATAAGATTAAAACGGGTAACTCGGTTGAATAAACTGGTCTCTATTGCAATACTATATATTTATTAAATTGATCGAACCAGATGATTTAGTCTCTAAAAAATATCAAAACACTCACAAAATTTTATAATTTTATAATTTCACATGTTTATTCTTTACATTGAAATTCTAAGTATAATCATGCTCACGACAAAATAATACAAAATGTAAATTTAAATAAATTTTAAATTAGGTATAATTGCAAGCAGGAAAAAAGTTGTTCCAAATAAGGTTTGAATAAAGTCTAATTATATTATATTTTAGTTATATTTAAAAAAAAATCATGAAAATAACGTCGATTTGTGCGGGAAAAAAGAGCATGCATTTTAACCACCGGTTTTCTAAAACTACCGGTTCACCAGTTTTTTCCGGCTTTGACCGGTTTTGGCCGATTCTCACCGGTTCAATATCATACCTTGTCCAGCAATCAGACCAGACCGGTGATCCCTCCGGTTTGAAATTGAAATATTTTATCTTTTTGATTTCATAAGTTCACATCTTCTCTTCCTTTGATTGTGCAATTCAACTCTATTTAGAATTTAGCACTTTCAACTTGAACTCGAAATATTTTATCTTTTTGATTGATGAGACTTGTGATTTATTCTTTCTTGCTCACATGTCATCATAAAAAAGTCATTGAAAAAATTATCATCATCAAAATCATGTGAAGACATTACCTACGCATAGGGGTGGACAACATAATAGGTTGGGCGGATTCTGGTTCAAAAATATCATCCACCTCAACTCCCGGTTGATTGTGTAAATCGATTTAAACAATTTGGGTCTAGTCAGGTTGTGGGTTGATCCAAATGATTTGCTCAGGTTGTTGGGTTAACTAAGTTTTTGGGCCGGTCTAATAATATATTATTGTTAAAGGGATCCATGGCATTAGTACTAGCAACACCAAATAAATATTTTTAACAGAGCACTATCCGATCTTCTTCGAGCTGAACATAAGACAAAAAAAACACTCATAAGAATTCTAAGTTCATATGGTACACCAGAATGTGTGTCTATGAGTTATATTATCAATCATATATATGTGGCTATTTGTGCAATTTATGTGGTACAAATACATAAACATAAAGGAAATAGCTATACCAAATATGTTACTTTCTCTTACCAATATACAACCTTAACTTAACGAAGGTCAAGCAAAGAGTTTGAGAAAATGTGCATAACAAACATAAACAGATATCATATCATCATTTCTTATTATGCAAGAAATTGGAAACCACGGAAATATAACCAAAAGTAGAGTTTGAACAACTTATCCGATGATAAACAAGAAATATCATCTTCTAAGTAATTTAGAGCACCCACATCGATGAGTACTTCACCAAATTCAAGAAAATTATGTCAATAAATTCTAATCTTGAATAATTTATCGGTGGCTTTATTTTTTAAAGATGGTCTTGCAGGGTACCGTGGTAATATGGCGACATAAGCAATATTGAAACACAATATATGAATAAAAAAACTAATCTATAACAATAAATGTAATAGTTAATAAAATATAATAGTTTTATTTTGCAACATTCAGTATTATAATTTTATTCTTCAGCGGTAAAAATTTGTATAATTTTCAAACGGTCATTTTTTAAATTATCAGTGTAGCTTTACAATGTAACAACTCTATTCTCAAACGGTCATTTTTTTCTATATATACTTGTATAATTTTTTTAAAACTTACATACTTAACTTCAAAAGTGTTCAGTATATTTTCGGCATATTTAGTATATTTTCTACTATTAGTTTGTATAATGTATTTTTATTTTGCCTTTATTTATTTATTTATTTATTTATTTTTGGATATTTTAATTTATTTTTAATACATGTTGTTTCCTTTTTAATACATTTTGATATAGTTGAATTAATTTGTTTAAATTATATATTTATATATTAATATAAAATATATTAATTTGGAATATATTGTAAATTTAGTGAGACTCATTTTAAAATTTTAGATGAGTGGTATGGATATTTGAAAAATATAGTTTGGTGGTTTAAGTAATTGAGAAATGTGAAATAATATATTATTTTGGGTGGAGTCCATTAACACCATCAAATTGTGTGGTATGGATGTGGATTCTCTTATATCACCTCCAGCGGAGTTTTTTCATCATGGTTCGCCAGCGTGGTAGCAAACTTTTTGACCAAAGCATTGCTACAACTGTTCAACGGATTAAAAATATGCAACGACACTTCATCAATTTTTTTATATTAAAATATTAAAACTAGCCGTTCAACAACTATTTGTTTTTTTTCAACTTATTTTTTTAATTATAAATATAGTTTTTAGGAAAAATTTTACCAACACAATTTTTTCTCACTTTTATTTTCTCTTCAATTTCAAATTTCTCTCTCATAATTTCATCATTTTATTCATAAATTTTTATTTTTTTTTCAACAATTTCTTTTCATTAGCCTTCTTTTGACAAAATATTTAACCCAAATTTCACTTTTTTATTTCAAATTACAATTGTTTAGGCCAAATGGATCCTAATCATTTTCATTATCAACAAGCTATGTTCAATTACATACAAAATTATCAAAATCCTAATCATCAAAATTCTCAAATTCCATAAGTACCAACAAACTCCGCCATATTTTTTCCGTCACCAAACAATCCAAATATGTATCTTAGACCTGAAATGAATTCTAATAGTAAGGAATTTTCTACTAAAGTTCCACCATTTTCTACTTAAGTTGGTACTGAAAAAGAAGAAATGGTTGTCGTTAAAAAAAAATCTCGAGAGCAATTTACAAGGGATGGGGATATACAACTTATCCAATTATGGCTCAATGTTTCAAAGGATCCAATTGTGGAAGTTGATCAAAAGGCAGAGAGTTTTTGGTTAAGAACCGCTGCCAATTATAACCAATATCGTGGGCAAGAGCGGGAAAAGTTAGGAGGACAATTAAAATGTCGATGACATCGTATAAATGGATTGGTTAAAAAATTTGTAGGGTGTTACAAACAAGTTGTTAATGGAAATAAAAGTGGGACATCGGAGAACGATATCATGGCCGCTGCACATGCTTTTTTTTGCTCAGGATCAAGGTACGACATTCAATCTTGAGTACGCATGGCGATTGTTAAAAGAAGAACCTTAATGGATGGGAGAATCAATTGGAAGTTCTTCAAAAATAACAAAGACTTCTGCTAGTGGGACATCATCGGGAACCCAGATACACCTTCAAGTTATGAGTTTAACTCATCATCACCAATGGATCGTCCAATGGGATAAAAAACAGCAGAAAGGAAGGGTAAGGCAAATGAATGAGAGAATTTAGAGATAATGGAAAGACTAGCACAATGTAAGGAGGACGAGATAGAATTTAAAGATAATGCAAATCATGATGAAAGACACTTCTACTATGAGCAATAATCAACGAGATATTCATTAAAAGTATTATAATAAGATGGAAAAAAAGGAATGTAGTTAGTGAAGTTCCTCTCGGCCAAAGAGAAGAACAACAATAGATCGAGGTCGTGAAGAAGGGCATAATCGATTATTCAATGACTATTTCTCGGAAAATTTAGTATACACAGATGTTCAATTCCGAAGAAGGTTCAGAATGCATAGGCATGTATTTCTTTGAATTGTAGATGCCCTTGGAAATCATGATGAATATTTCCAAATGAGGGTCGACGCAACTGGTAAAATGGGTCTTTCACTATTGCAGAAATGTACATATGATATTCGTATGTTGGCGTATGGGTCTCCTGCTGACCTTGTATATGAATATGTTCGAATCAGTGAAAGCACTCCAATTGAGTACTTACAAAGATTCGTTCAGGGAGTGAATGATGTATTTGGGGCTGAGTATTTGAGAAAGCCTAACAACACTGATGTTAAACATCTTTTACAAATGGGAAAGTTGTGAAGACAAGTCTTCTACAACTTTATTTTGATGAAGACAAGCTTTCAATTGCAAAAGGAATGGATCAAGTATATTAAAGAACAAGATTCAAGTATTTCTCAAAGTGTTAAAGCTTGATTCATATAATGAAATAAGGTACATGGCATACAAGTCTCTTAATGCATAAACAAGTGTGTTCAAACATTCATACATCTTCTATGAACTATATAAAACATCAAAAACCTTTCTAAACCTTTAAAACCAAGTTTTTTGAGTTTTTCACACTTGGGAACCGGGTTCCACTTTGGATGAACCGGTTCCCCAGGACCTCTTCCACCTTATATTTACGCTAAAAGGGATGGGAATCGAGTTCCAGCTTTTGGGAACCGGTTCCCCAATACAAAATTTCAATTTTTTTAACGTTGGGTTAGGGAACCCGGTTTCTGATTTATGGGAACCGGTTCCCCTGTACAGATTTTGAAAAATTCTTAATTTCTCCAACAGCTTTGTGTCATACCTAATCACCATAAATCCTTACAACCTTCCATGGATAAAGACCTTTTGTAGGGGTGTCTTAGAGACTATAAAACTCAGTTTTTCAGACTTTGACAAACTACCTCTTTCATTAAAAAATTTCAAACAATTCAATTGTCCATATCTTTCACAAAATTACCAAGTGTTTATACTTCATTTTCATTGAAACTTTGTGCATATAACCTTCACTCAAAATTACCAAATTTTCATATCATATGTAACACCCCAAATCTACCCGATAAATTATACAGAAAATCAGAGTATAAATTCCAAACAAGTTCATTTGAGGTATCACATATTCGTCATTTCAAAAACAGTTACGGCTTATTTACCTTCCCTCATAGATACATAGCACAAAAATTTAAAACGATAATCAAATCATTACTAAAAATCACTTTGTTTAAATTCAATAATTAACTCGCAGCGGAATCAACAAACTTCATAACTATTCAAATCAAGTCGTAGCATCATTGCACGGTAACTTTAAGTTACAATTTAAACCAAAACCATATAAAAATTTAGCAAAAGAATTAATAAGTAAAACAATCGTTTTATCCCCCCGAGTGCTACGTATCAGAGCAAGACACCAACTCGACTAACAGCAACTAAAGACTTCATAAAATCACTTCAAAACTTCTACCGCTATCTTGAGTACCTGTCAATTTCCCATGGTAGGGAAACATCATTCAGAAAGGGTGAGATATCTACCAATATAAATAAACGCATGATAAACAATATATTAGAATTTAATCATACGAAATTATCACGTTACAGCTTTCAGACTACATTTATAATAACAATTAACCTGAACAGTTATAATTACCAAAAATCAATAACAACAACATATTAATAGTTATAACAACTATTTCTCATCTTCCAGACAATACCTGTCACAACACGTCATTAGTATAACAATGTATAATTACAACTCCATATTATCACAATTTAACAACAACTCAAGTCACATCACATCACAATTAAATCACACTCATGCCACATACAATGAGACTCTACAATTGCACATGCATGTGGTACCCAGGGCTTCAGCCCCCATCTCCAATTGCCAATTAAACAGAGGCATCAAGGCATAAGCCTTCGTCACTAATTTGCCAATCCAGGCCGTCGCCAAAAATGCATATGTATATGAATGCAACAAACACACACAACAAACAACATCATAGTCACAAGGCATAAGCCTATATCGTCGCTATACTAATAAATAGAGGTATATATCGTCACTGAAACATCCTTCAACTTCGCATAAAACAACAACAATTATCACCACAACAACAACTAGTTTCATCGAATCAACACGACAGAATCACAACAATTAATCAGGAATCATTTCCTACGAATTTAACCCCCACATATCATTCATCATGAGTCCGGTTATAGAGTTAGAACCCCACCCCTTACATTGTATTCGGAGTCCATTCTACAATTCTACCGGTCGAAGCCATCTAGCCTTAGCTCCCAAACATTGCCTCTTTTAATCAGAATCAAAAGCTGGAAATTTTCCCAAATATGCAGCTACAGTGCGATGATCATATCTCACAACTCAGACCTTATTTTGAAGATCCCAACGGTCAAAAGTTAGCTCTAGGTGTTGCGAACCTACCCACAAAATTTGGCGACGATCCAACGGTTAACGAATTGGGGATCTTCGATTTAGTGAGACTGCTGCAAGAAAAACGGGAATGAATTTCTCTCCTATTTTCTCTCTTCTCTACAACTTCCCATAACCAATTCCCCAAGACTTTTTCTCTTCTAATTAACCTAATCCTTATCTTAACTTAATTTCATTAAATCTATTGGGCCTAACATTCACACCCCACCTTTTACTACCACCATCACTTAATTAGGTCCATATAATAAATCTAGTATTTCTTCAATACTATTTCTACAACTTAATCAATTAATTAATCGACTAATTAATCATAAAAACCCATGTCAACAATTCTCAACACTCCACAAATTCAATAATTAAATTCGAAATAATTTGAATGTATATAATTAAATAATTAACTAAATACCGGGTGTTACAACTCTCCCCCACTTAGAATATTTTCGTCCTCGAAAATTTATCCGATACAACCATCATCGACTACACTTCCATGTCCAACCATCCAACATAACAACCCATTAACACATCTCAAATCGACTACACATATGTCGACCATTCCGGTACTTCTTCAACATAATCGTTACTAACTTGTAAACTATTCCAACGCTATTCGAAAGTGCGAACATCGACGCCATGCAGCGACACTCTTTACGGTATCTCCAAAACTTCTCAAATGGTACACCTAATTCTTAAAATTTCTTCTAAACAAACCCTTTAATTACTCCTTCAATTCACTCAACTCTGACACTAACGTCCAGCGCAACACCAACGCACAAGTCTGGTCCCAAGGACAAGCGTAACCACAAACTTCATCTCTTTCCAACATCATCTTGTTAAAAATAGTTCTATTAAAGCTGATGGAACTATTTTTAAAATAAATTTCTTCTCGTTAGCTTTCCAACGCTTCAAACGGGACTCGAATCGGATACCCAGAACTCCAGTTATGAATTTTTGAAGTTTCACAACAAATTCAGCAATTTCCTGCGTTTTGCTTACGAAAATTTCACTCCAAAACCTGTTTTTCTTCAACTTAAACATATTCCAAACAACTCTTAACATATCTCCTCACTTCCAAACTTTTTATAACTCGAGAGACACATTCTTTCGCCGAAATTCAGTTTCCGAAACACCAAGACAACAATCCTCTTTGCGAACTTGCAACTGAACCACATCCGAGAAGCAAAGCTTCTCCCCCACTTCGCTCAAACTAATTCCTGCAACAACCAGAAAGCAACAAGTACCGACAGTGTCATACACACTTGTCGCGTACTAAGGGATAAACAACAATTAAACGACTCTGGCCGGACGGACCAACCTGCTCTGATACCACTAATGTAACACCCCAAATCTACCCGATAAATTATACAGAAAATCAGAGTATAAATTCCAAACAAGTTCATTTGAGGTATCACATATTCGTCATTTCAAAAACAGTTACGGCTTATTTACCTTCCCTCATAGATACATAGCACAAAAATTTAAAACGATAATCAAATCATTACTAAAAATCACTTTGTTTAAATTCAATAATTAACTCGCAGCGGAATCAACAAACTTCATAACTATTCAAATCAAGTCGTAGCATCATTGCACGGTAACTTTAAGTTACAATTTAAACCAAAACCATATAAAAATTTAGCAAAAGAATTAATAAGTAAAACAATCGTTTTATCCCCCCGAGTGCTACGTATCAGAGCAAGACACCAACTCGACTAACAGCAACTAAAGACTTCATAAAATCACTTCAAAACTTCTACCGCTATCTTGAGTACCTGTCAATTTCCCATGGTAGGGAAACATCATTCAGAAAGGGTGAGATATCTACCAATATAAATAAACGCATGATAAACAATATATTAGAATTTAATCATACGAAATTATCACGTTACAGCTTTCAGACTACATTTATAATAACAATTAACCTGAACAGTTATAATTACCAAAAATCAATAACAACAACATATTAATAGTTATAACAACTATTTCTCATCTTCCAGACAATACCTGTCACAACACGTCATTAGTATAACAATGTATAATTACAACTCCATATTATCACAATTTAACAACAACTCAAGTCACATCACATCACAATTAAATCACACTCATGCCACATACAATGAGACTCTACAATTGCACATGCATGTGGTACCCAGGGCTTCAGCCCCCATCTCCAATTGCCAATTAAACAGAGGCATCAAGGCATAAGCCTTCGTCACTAATTTGCCAATCCAGGCCGTCGCCAAAAATGCATATGTATATGAATGCAACAAACACACACAACAAACAACATCATAGTCACAAGGCATAAGCCTATATCGTCGCTATACTAATAAATAGAGGTATATATCGTCACTGAAACATCCTTCAACTTCGCATAAAACAACAACAATTATCACCACAACAACAACTAGTTTCATCGAATCAACACGACAGAATCACAACAATTAATCAGGAATCATTTCCTACGAATTTAACCCCCACATATCATTCATCATGAGTCCGGTTATAGAGTTAGAACCCCACCCCTTACATTGTATTCGGAGTCCATTCTACAATTCTACCGGTCGAAGCCATCTAGCCTTAGCTCCCAAACATTGCCTCTTTTAATCAGAATCAAAAGCTGGAAATTTTCCCAAATATGCAGCTACAGTGCGATGATCATATCTCACAACTCAGACCTTATTTTGAAGATCCCAACGGTCAAAAGTTAGCTCTAGGTGTTGCGAACCTACCCACAAAATTTGGCGACGATCCAACGGTTAACGAATTGGGGATCTTCGATTTAGTGAGACTGCTGCAAGAAAAACGGGAATGAATTTCTCTCCTATTTTCTCTCTTCTCTACAACTTCCCATAACCAATTCCCCAAGACTTTTTCTCTTCTAATTAACCTAATCCTTATCTTAACTTAATTTCATTAAATCTATTGGGCCTAACATTCACACCCCACCTTTTACTACCACCATCACTTAATTAGGTCCATATAATAAATCTAGTATTTCTTCAATACTATTTCTACAACTTAATCAATTAATTAATCGACTAATTAATCATAAAAACCCATGTCAACAATTCTCAACACTCCACAAATTCAATAATTAAATTCGAAATAATTTGAATGTATATAATTAAATAATTAACTAAATACCGGGTGTTACATCATACATCCATTAAACACTTGTATAACATTAAAGGAATTGTGTGCTTGAAAGGGAAGATCAATCAAGTGATTGATATATTGTTCAACTTCAAAAACTCTTGTAAAAATTCAAACATATTGGTGTTTACTTATTTTCCAGGATTGTTGGAATTAAGTGTGTGCATTGAAGAGGATTGTTCTTCTTGCACTTAGTGTTGAAGATCTTAAAGGTTTTAAGAGCCTTTGATCTTTCTATAGGTTAGATAGTAAAGCATCACATTTGGTGTGGATAGGCTTGTACAATCATTCTAACTATAGTAAAATCTCTTTCATGTTGAAAGGGGGACTGGAGTACTCTCGGAGGGGAACCAGTATAAATCGTTGTGTCTTTTATTTTTCCGCATTTTATTGCTTTATCCTCACATAACCAAACCAGAAAATAAGAACATACTTGTCTCTAAAACCAAAATTTTTTTAAGGACCTAACTAACCCCCCCTCTTAGGCGCATTTCATACTTACAAAAGTCACGTGACTTTTCAGGTATGTTGGGTTCCATTGATTGTATGCATTAATAATGGAAAAATTATCACGTTGCATGGAAATGACAGTATTGTCGAGGTGATCATGGTAAGCCCACAATCATGTTTGAAGTAGTGGCAACACAAGACTAATGGATTTGGCATGCTTTTTTGGTATTGCAGGTTCAAACAATGACATTAATGTGTTAAACCAATCGAACATGTTTAACGATATTTTGGAAGGACATGCTCCCAATGTGCAATATACAATCAATGGGACACCATATAATATGGGGTATTATTTAGGATATGGTATATATCCTGAGTGGGCTACATTTGTCAAGACCATTTCAATGCCACAGGGAGAAAAGAAAAAATTATTTGCTCAACATCAAGAATCAGCTAGAAAAGATGTGGAGCGAGCATTTGGAGTGCTTCAATCTCGATTTGCAATTATACATGGCGTAACGCGTGCTTGGAACTTGGAGACCCTCAAGCATACCATATATTCCTGCATCATATTGCAGAACATGATTGTGGAAGACGAACGACATACATATGGAGGTAATTTTGATTACTCTTATGATATAACAACAACTCAACAACAGTCCTCATCCGAATTTTGCAACAAGACTACAAAGAAGAACAAGTATTCGTGAAAAACAAGTTCATCACCAACTTCAAGGAGATCTAGTCGAGTATATTTGGGAACATTTTGGACATGAAGATGATGAATTTTAAGTTTGATTAATTATGTAATGTGATGTTATTTATTTTTATTGTTTTTAATTATATGTCATGTATTTGAGATTAATTTTAATTATCATTTTAAATTATAAGTTTAATTTGAATTTTATTTATTTTATATCAGTTTTAATTTAAATAATTAAAAATATTATTTTAAGTGATGTAAAATTTAATATGAATAAAATATTAATATATAAAGTAAAGTTGTGGGACCCAATATGATTTTTTCAGAGTTGCACCATCGGAGTGAAAAACTAGTTGAGTTGCTTTAAGTTGACGTGGTTTAATAGGTCCCAGAAAAAGCCCAAAAATGAATTCACGGTTGGAGATGCTCTTAGTTGCTTAATTTGAAACACTTTGTCATCTTTCTCATTGTGCGTGAATTAGTAGCTTTTGAATGTCATGAGCTATTTATAAATATGTCTATTTTCATTAATTCTCTCAACCAACTTGACAACTGATTATGCAACTAGATCAGCTCTAATAAATAAATCCAAGAAAAAAAGACAAATTGAATAATAAATGCATATATAACTAAAGAAACACTTTCCCCATAGGATTAGCCCAAGGAACTATTTTTGAATCACCACCAGCACGAAGCAATAGTACATATTTTTCATCAAGCACATTATCTATACTAGTATCATAATAGAGAGCAAGAGCATGGAAAGCATTAAGAGTAGCGACATTAGAACCAATACGATAGCCGAGAGGGTCAGGAACAACAAGAGTGAGAGTGGAAGAAGAGATCTGACCTATACGTAGGGATGGCAACGGGTGCCCGCGGGTGCGGGTTTTATACTACCCAAAACCGCACCCAAAATTACCACCCGAACCCAAATCCAAACCCAAAAGCTATTCGGGTGACAAAATAACACTCACGCTCACACCCGTTGGGTTCGGTTTTTTTTACTCAAACCCAAACCCGCAACAAAATACATAAAATATATTTTTCCTACAATTTTCTTACAACTTTCCATAATATATATATATATATATATATATATTATAATATATATTATATATATATATATTATAATATATATTATATAATATATATTATATAATATATATTATATAATATATATTATATAATATATTATATAATATATATATATATATATATATATATATATATATATATATATATATATATATATATATATATATTCGGGTGTGATTTCGGGTTTCGGGCGCGGGTTTCACACTACCCAAACCCGCACCCGAAATATCGGGTGGCACCCGAACCCGAACCCAAACCCAGTCAACTCGGATTTCACCCGTTGACTCGGGTGCGGGTGCGGGTGGGCCCCGCGGGTATGGGTCTGTTTGCCATCCCTACCTATACGTTTGGCCTGATTGATTTGGTAATTATAGAGATGGACTTGTTCTGGCTTGCGGCGGTGAGAATGGATGCATCCTAAGTTGGAATCCTAGATGGATGTTGAACAAATAACCTTAGATGGTACCATGATTTGCGCATTAAGAATGCTAAATCCTCTTTTGTTGTTGTTGTTGTTGTTCTTCTTCTTCTCTCCATCTTCGATAATAGTCGAAAAGTGAAAACAAATATAAGGATAATATATATGGGAGAAATGCGGTTGATCGAAGATGAAACGACCGAGTATGGAAAATTATAGTTAACTGGATAAGGTGGGTTAGGGCACCCACGATTGTTTCTCCATGAATCGTACCCACCCATTATAATCCGCCCAGGCCGCAATATTGGACCTGTTCAACCGGTGGCCCGTTTGAAAATGTGTTTCTCTGTTTTTTTCTCGGATTGTGTGGATCGGGCCGGGGTGCGGATGCTTGTCTAGCCCTACCTACACAATATATAAAATCACATTCTTTCCTTTTTTTCTTTTTTTTAATGATAACAACGCACCATCAATCAATCATAATTACCTTTTTATATAAATTTTAAAAAATATAAATTTAATAATTTTACTATTATGATTAATACAAAAGTGTAATTAACTTAAATTTCAACCAAAAATTAACATTAAAATTAGAAGTAATAGATATTCCATATTGTCTATTTAAGTATTTCCAAACAAACCAAAAGTCCATATATAATACTAGGCCAAACAAAATCCGAACCGTTCTGGTAACCCGATTAGGGATCGCCCCACGAACACTTTATGCGAGCCCTACGTGTCCGTTCGAGGCCAAACAAACGCGATATACAACTGCAGAAAAAAGAAAAGTCAGATTTTTTATTGTTTCTAGACACTGTCCTTTATCATTCATCTTACACGTGTCTCAACATTATTCGACAATTACACCGTTGTTGTTTCTTTTCTTCTCTCATGTTATCGGTTACTTCTTCTTATATATCTTTCCCTTTTCCCATTTCTCATTCTCTCTCTTCTCTCGCTCATGACTTTTGAGTTTTCATCACTTTCTTTCCCTACCCAACTACGTTTTCTCTAGATCCAACCACTTTCGTTTCCGAAAATCGTTTCTTTTCGCTTCAATCTAGCTACTTAATTCATCAACACTCTCGTTAGGTTTTGCTTACCCCTTTCTCTCTCTATGCCATTCCCTCAGGTTTGATTTGATTCATCCTTTTCTTCTTCTTCCAATTATGTTATGGTTTTTGTTTTTGAATTTTGATTTGATTTTTAATTGGATCTGGTTTTGATTCTTTATTGGAGTGATTAAATTTGTGATAATTGGGTGGTTTTGTGTTTTGGTTTTAGTAGATCTTGTGTTTTTTGGAATTTAGGGTTCGTGAATTTTACTTGAATTGAGTTTATTGATTGGTTTTTTGAGAAATTGGGTGGATCTGGTTAGGGTTTTTATGTTTTTGTTGTTTTTTAGGTTTTTTTTATGTTGGGAATAGAATAGAATTTGGTTGAAAGAAAATTAGGTCTTGAAATCAAGCTCACTGAATATAATTTGCTTGAAGTTTGATTTGTATGCTGTTTAGACAATGTAGTGGATTGTAATTCATCATGTTTATATATTATAGAATTCATGGATGGACTTCAATTTCTAGTAATTGGGATTCAGGTTTGACTAAAACATGGAAAATTAACTGTTTCAAGACCTAGGAAGACCATAAGATCTCGAGATTAATGATTTGGATAGAAACATGGTCCTAGATAACATTATGGCACAGGTTGATTATTCTTGGTTGTTGTTGTATCTGTATAACATTTGGACACTAAAGTTTCATAATTTGGATACTTTTAAAGGAATTTTGATTTGTGGTGATTTGTGTGATATTTTCATTTCTGTAATTGTGTATTTGTTTATTCTATCTGTCAATGAATCATGACTCTTTGTGTTTGTGAGCACTTGCAGTTTTTAACGACTTTGCTGTGTTTTCCCTTAAACTGCAGTTGGGAAGGGTGTACTGGAGTCAAAGTTTAGCTTCTGGGCACAAATTTGTTAATAGTATTGCAAACCTGTTGGCCTTTTCGGGATGGGCGAGTGCAAGTGTTGTGGTAAGTTAGGAAGAATGGGGCCAAGGGATGGATCTAAGAGTGCTTATGAATTTTCTTTGATGTTGTCTCCTGTCGTTTCTTTTTGGGACTGCATTGTTCGTAAAATGAGGTACTCCTACAGACCTGAGTGGGTGTAGTGGTTTGAGCTTTTTCCGTTAGTACTAGTCTTCATACTTGGACTAATTAGAGTTTATTATTAGCATAATAATAGTTTAGGTGAAAAAAGTTATAGAAAAATGTATACACTCTAAAGGAATTCTCTTGAAGGATAGGGTTTCAGAACAGTCATTTTAAGTATTTATGTCTTTAGTAAGTTCAATGGATAACATGGCATGTAATAAGGGGCAACATGTGAGAAAGGCGAAGAAGAAGCAGGTGAAAGACGAGTTGGATCGTCTTAAGCAGGCTGAAAAGAAAAAGAGGCGGCTGGAAAAAGCTCTAGCTACGTCTGCTGCCATCATATCGGAACTGGAAAAAAAGAAACAGAAGAAGAAAGAAGAACAACAGAGACTTGATGAAGAGGGTGCTGCAATTGCGGAAGCTGTCGCTCTGCATGTTCTACTCGGTGAAGACTCAGATGATTCATACAAGGTTGAGTGCAAGACTTGGGATGAATATAATCGTAATCTTGATTTCTTCATGGGTGGGAAAAGAGCCTGCTTTCCAAATCTAGATGGAGGCACATGGTCCGTCACTGCCGAAAATGGCAAGTGGTCTATCTCGTCCGGGCCTTTCGAAAACCACAATGTGCACGCTCCAGCTTACGGAGAACCGGTATGGGATCCTACAAGATTCTCTGTTGACCTTATAGCAGCACAAGCAGTTAGATCACTCCAGATTGCAGAGAATGCAGATGAGGATAGGATTCTGTTCTAGGGGAATGCTTACATATCGGATTAATCACGTCTTTGCTGTGGACTTGAGTCTTTTTTTATTTTATTTGAGGTCTTTCATGTGTATATAACTATATTTTATATTAAATATCGTGAGTCTTGTGTTTGTCAAACAACACATTCTGCTTCAGGTGTGACCGAACATGTTGGTAGTGTCCCCATGTTTTATTCTGATTTTCTTTACCTGTATGTGAGGATGCTAATTTTCTTTGTGGAGTGATGACTTTCATACTCAAGTATTGTAGGGAACTATACTTTTTTGAGCTGATTATCAATGGTAATAATATAAATGGAGACCTCATGATTTATATACTTTGCACTATTGAATCATATATTACTTTACATCTCATATATTGGTGGTTTTGTAATGATGTTGGTATTTAAAGTACTTCCTAAAATTCATTCTTTTTGCAAATGGAGTCGATGTAATGTTTTTTGGCTTTTTGCCACTTTGGTGTTCAGCAATGTAATCAGCATTACCTCATGGCTTGCGTCATTGCAGGAATACTAAAATCTGAGAATTGCTGTTTTTGGAATGCCGTGTGATTACTGTATAGCATAAGCTGATCTAATAACGCTAAAACATACTCAAAAGTGTGAGTGTGGTGGAAAAGATATTTGAGTGATTGATTGTTGTACTTTTATGTGAAAAAATGCAAAGTACACCTCTTTCTGACTCACTCTACAGATGCTTTAACATAGGTTATAGATTCAGTTAGAAGTATAAGTTAGATACTCCTGCAATACTACTAGCTGTGAAGTTACTTTTTTCAGTATACACTATACAGTCTTACAAACAACGCACCAATAAAAATAGTGATTTGAATAAGATGTAAAAATTGCAGTTGCTTTTTGACTTAAAATGTGCATGCAGTAAACCAATGCTAGCTTCCACTACTATACATCATTCAATCACATAGATTTTCAGCTTCTGAACTACTAGAAGTAGATGGTTTCATACCATTGGTAATAAGATTTTTCTACCAAGCATGTTGAACTCTAGGAGATTCTTCTCTAGGGGAGTCATCCATATCAGCTTTAACATTATTTGTAACACAAAACAGGAATCTGTATGCTGCTTTGGTTGCTGATACAATCTCTGTTTTTGCTTGTCGGAACCGTAATGCTGTATTCGCAGCCATTTCCTTAACAATATCACCAACGTTAGCAAACCTGTTAACCCAACCTGTCATGAAAGGTGTAAGAATACACACAGTAGAAGCTATAAAATATATTAAAAAGATAACAATTCATCACAAAGTTATATAGATTGATTCTCAAGTCATTTACCAGGAGGTTTCGGAACGCCAAGTCTTCGACAAAATTCATCACAGAAGTGGTTGCAGTTTTTGGAGAATAGATCATAAGAATTCCCAGGCCACTCTCTACTAAGTTCTCTTAATATTTGATTTACCTTGAAAATATTGTAGTTTGTTTTTCCTAGTACAAGTGATTTTCTATATGTAAACATTGTGTTCTTCCCTGAAGGACTACTAAAAACACCAGTTCCTTCCTCACAGAATCCAAATGACCATTCTTCATCTCCATAAACCTGTCACAGTTCCACAAGATTTTAAGGGAGACTCAAGATTCAAGATACAATCCAAATAACAGCAAAAGAAATAAAAAAGAACTAACAAAGAGACAGTGGATTAAGACCTGAACAGCGCTGTGGAATATACCACCCAGACCAATACCATTCTTGAAGATCTTGTTAATGTGAACAACGGTGCTGTTCGTCTTCTCCGAACCATTGGTCAAGTCGTACACGTGAAGTGTCACTTTCGCCATCTTCAACAAAAAATCAGAGTGAGATTCTTAAATTCTCCGTGCCTTGGGTTTGAATTGAATCGGAGTTAGATTCGGCTGCAAGAATCCTTCAACCTAATTTCTACCTTTGCCATTATCAAGAGTGAAAGTGTTTCTTGAATTTGTCTTTGAGAGGGAACAGATATAACTGTGACATGAAAGGTGGCGCTGGTCATTATAGTTTATTGCAAATGCTGCATAATTTCTTGGCCATTGGTTGAGAGGGTTTGAGAAAATTGAAAAAAAAGAGCTTATTATGAATAAGCAATTGATTGAATTTGAATGTAACAGATAAATTACTAGTATTAATTTATATAGAGTAGAAGTTAAAACTATAATTAATGTAACTAACTCTATCATACTAGTAACTGTCATAACAGAATTACCAACTAACTGCCAACTGTTACTAACACATCAACAGAATATTTTGAATACTGCAAAATGCACTTTTTCTCAGTGAGATATTGTTGTAGCATTTCCTTCTCCTAGGATTATGTTCGTATTCGTAGAATATAATGGAATTTTATAATGTTCTGCTGTTTGAATAGTTTAGAAGTAATGGAATAAAATGGAAAATGATGATATCAATTTCATTGTATATCTTCATATATATCTAAATTTTGTTCTATTCCTTCATAAGATATTCAAACTATAGAATAGGGCTCATGTTTTATTTCATTACTAATACAAGCATATTTTTAGTATACCTACAAGTATATGCATAGCTCCTTTAGTTTCATTTCATTAATTCAATGTCTTTTTTCTTTGTTAGCCTCTTTGGATGTGTTTTTTTTAATCATTATTTGCAGTTGGTGAGGGATGTTGCAACATCATGGGAATTTTATATTTTATAGCTGTGAGGTGTAAAGTGTAAGTCTATTGACCAAATTCAATATTAAATTTGAGAGTTTGGTGAAATATATTAGAAAGCACTAAGAAGCATGTCACTAGTAATGTCTTAAAAGCTGAACTAGACAGTTCAACCGGCCGTGCCGTGAACTGACAATATCCATTATTCAGTTGTAGAGTGGCAAATAGGCATATTCGTCTTGTCAAAGTCCGCTAGAAAATAGGACGAGACAGACAAAGTAAAGGAAATGGACCGAAAACCTTGGCTCGGCCGCCAAAAAATAGAGCGAGGCTGACGGACCCCGCCATCCATAAACTTAAAAGTGACAAGTATGCCCGTCCCGCTTTAACCTTCGCGTGTCAAAAAACAAAGTAGGACTGACTGGAAACTTAGGTTCAGTTCGCCAAAATGGCTGATTAAACGGGGTTTGGCGGGCCTGGTCCATTTTGCTTTGGTAAGCTGCCAAAATGAGGTTTGATGGGTTTAGTCTAATTTGCTTTGGTAAACTAAATGGAAGGTCTGTCTAGCTTGGTTTGTTTTGCTTTGACAGACTAAACGTGGGGTTTAATAGGCCTGGTCTTGTCACCTCTATTCCTATATTCAATTGTATAAGTGACTCGGTCTCGCCGAATCAATGTCCTATTAATTTTTTAAAACATTGGCCACAAAGAGAAAAAAACTAGAGAGCAGCTTCCATAAGAAAGTGCTATTTTGAGTGGAGGCTATAATTCCATTGTCCCACACATGTTCAAGTATTGCACGCAGCTTCTTTTTGGTTGGATCCCAATATATTCATATCCCTTATGGCGGCAAAAGGGGTCTCCATTTTCTTCAATAGGCCCCACTTAATCACAAGGAATCTGATTTATTAGATTATCTCAAACATAATGGTCAGTGATTACATTAATTAGAAATTGATTACTTATCCTACTCTTACCTTTTTTTATAATTAATTGTTTTTTTTTTTTTGGTTTATAACCACCGGTTTAGTCCGGTTCGGGGGAACAGCTCTGGCATCAAGTGGGTCAAGCCCCCTCCCGATCGCAGTTGCGGGGGATCGAACCGTGGTTCTCCCTACCAAGTCCAGCGCCAATCACCACTGGACCAACTAACGATTGGTTATAATTAATTGTTTTGCCCTCATGTAATTTGCACATGCAATATCAATGGAATTATTAAACAATGAACACTTGTTCAGCAAGTACTCTACGGCGAAAAATCATGTTAAAAACTTCCAATTATATCATCCAAACAGACCTTAAACAAATCTACAGTTCAACACAATCAGCTCTAGAATTAACTGTTGTTACTGCATAACATGAATATATAACACTACATCAAATTTGAAGCATCTCTCCAATGTCAAACAACAATGACATTCAAACATTTTGTAATAGCTATAAGGAGCCTAAATCAGCCTTTTGTTAGTAAATGTTGGTAATGCAATTTCTTTAGAAGAAAAGATAAATTATATAATACATATTGGGCAAGTAAAGTATATAACCAAAGATTATTCATCTACCGTTATTATTCATGAGCTGGGAAAACACTTGGCTAGTACTAATATCTGAACAATCATTATTATAATTTCTCTCTATTCTTCTGCTGCTAGAGTTTTCATGAATAGTTCTTGTTGTTTCATAATCTGCTTCGCTACCACCGCTATCGTCATGTATCCCTCTTTGAGGTTCACTTTCTTGAAGCTGAAGTGCATATTCCAAATTCCACAAGACATCACCCATAGTTGGTCTATCAACACCATATTCAGCTAAACATTTCTCTGCAGTTTCGCCAAATTTCTTCAACGATCTCGGTTTGATCTCGTTGACTATATGAGGGTCAACAATATGATCCAGCATTCCCTTCTGCAGCCATTCAATAGCCCATTCTGCTAAATTCACCTGTTCTCTAGTCAGTTGTGGATCAACAGCAGGTCTTCCACAAAGAACCTCGAAAAGAACAACTCCAAATGAATACACATCCGATTTATCGGTTAGCTGTTGCCTACGGTAATATTCTGGATCAAGGTAACCAAAACTACCTTTCACACCAGTACTCACATGTGTTTCATTGATACATGGCCCTGCTCTCGAAAGACCGAAATCAGCAACCTTTGCCACGTAATCTTCGTCGACCAATATGTTGGTCGATTTAATGTCGCGGTGGATGATTCCTTGAGCGAAGCCAGTGTGAAGATAATGCAAACCTCTAGCCGCACCGATGCATACCTCGAGCCGCTGTTTCCAACTGAGAGGTGGTTGACGTGACGAACCATATAAATGCTTTTTCAATGGACCTCTTTCAACATACTCATAAACAAGTATCATTTCTGAATTTTCTTCACAGAAACCAACTAATGAAACAAGATGGCGATGACGAATTTTCGATAAAATCGTTATTTCAGAGTGGAATTCCGGAAGGCCTTGTCTTGAACCTGGCATACCTCTCTTGACAGCAACTTTTACATTGTCTCTAAGCACTCCTTTGTAAACCATACCAAATCCACCAGACCCTATAATCAAGTTTCTATCGAAATTGTTTGTTGCTGATTGTATATCAGCAAAAGGGATATTCATTCCAAGATATCCATAAGAACCGTGTTCGGATGTTCTACTAAGAGAACTCCCTCCGAACATACGTAAAGGCGTCCATCCAACACTTCCCACCATAGTTTCTTTTGGTTTCTTCTTCCTGCATTTGGTAGCTAGTAGAAAAACAGTTACAACCAAAAGCAAAACAACAATTCCTCCGACAATTGAACCTATCAGCACCCATAAATGTTTCCTCCTGTGCACATTCTTAGTATTATTGACATCGTTGACAATCTTCATTATCTCTGCACCATTCAATATGGCATTAATCCTTATAGAACTACTCAGCTCAGAAGGACCAACACTTATTTCAATAACACCCGAATCGTCCGAATTAGCAACAAAATCCACATACACCGGTGACGCAAGAGTGTGAAATGTAAGTGATGACAAATCAAGATCCTTATATGCAATGTAACTATTGATATATACATCAAAGTAAAGCAAATTGAGAGAAGTACTAACTATATCACAGAAATGCAACCGAATCAAATGCGGAACACCTTCAGAAGCCACAGGAAACTTCCATGTTATGTTAAACCTTGAAGCTAAACTTGTGTTTTCCCTATTCATCTGCTGAGCAGTCATGTAAACATTTTCAGGCGCGATCTCCGGAGTCACGCCTCCTTTCTCGTAATCGGGTGTATGAGTGCTTACTGCATGTTTAGCTGCTTCCTTAAAAACCAAAAAATCCTCATCAGGAATCCAAGTTCTCCAAAGGGTATCATTAAAAGGAGTTATTTTCACACCTCCAACATTAATTCTATGAATAGTTTCTAAAACCTGAGATGAAATGTTTTGGTACTCTTTCATACCAGAAGGACCAACCACCCTCGTTCCATAATCTATAACAAAATCTTCAGGAGCAGTAAACACTTCCACAGCATTTACAAATCCAAAACCTGAATCAAAGGGTCTAAACAAAATTTCAAGCAAGTTTGACTCAATCATCAAAATAAACTCTTTAATCAGAACCTCACCAGGTGGCTTAAAATCTCTCATAATCGAAATTCCATTAACAAAGACACTAAATTTTGCAGACTTCAAGTCAAAACTCTGATCTTTAAATGGAAAGAAATGAAAACGAATCAAATGAGTACCATTTTTCTTCATATTAAACCTGTATCTCCCAGTGGTGACAAAAACTCTAGCTGTATGATACAAAGTTTGCAAATTTGGAGATGGGTTTTTGTCTATGAGAGAAATGGAATCATCTGAAGAGAGAAAATTCAAGCCTGGGTTGGTTGAATCACTCATGAAGACTCTATTGAAGAGTGAAGCATTGTTGAGTGATCCACAGTTAATCAAGTAGTTGTCTATAGGAACAAAGGAAAGTGAACAAGGTAGAAAGAAGAGAAAGGTTAGAAAGATAAGGTTATGTGTCTCCATGAATGAAGGGTTTGGTTTTTTAGGTCCTTGAAGAGTGTGAAGAAAATTCATTTCATGAGTTATGAGAAGTGTGAGAGGATACTAAAGTGAAGAGTGCACTAAACTGTAACATAAAAGACAACAGAGATAGAAAGACAGTGACTTTTGAGACCACACCGAAAGATTTAGAAGAATATATATATATATATATATATATATATATATATATATATATATATATATATATATATATATATATATATATATATATATATATATATATTCTGAAGTCAAAAGGGACTGCTTATGCTTTTGATAATATTTGTTGAAAAATAGTCATTATTTTTGGACATTTCACACAATCCTACAATAGTTTTCTTTTCTGTGATATGTCATAATAAGGGTAGGAATTATGAATGAAAGTTAAATGACTTTAGGTTGAAAAAGAATTACTAAATTTAGTATTGGAGGGGCCAGAGAAGGAAATGAGATCAGGCATTGTTTTTTTTAACCTTACAAAGCTCTTTCTACATGCATGCTCTTAAATTGTATAGCATCGGTATTTCAGTGTATTGAATGTCTGATACGTGTAAGTGTCTGATAATCGGATAACATTCTCACCGTTGATATGTTAGTGTCAGGGTTATGTTCGATATGTTAGTGTTAACTAATAACTTATTATTATAGATGAAAATTTGTAGAAAAAATTGCTTAAAAAATAGATAAAAGTTTTGGCCAACGATACATTCCACTATGACACTGGTAGTTGAGTTGGACACTAAGCTCCTAAATGAGATAAGGGTGATGGACCTGTGTAACTTAAGCCACCAATTGGCTCTCCCAATCCTTATCGGAGGAAATAGTATGATTCTGTTGTTAATTCTTATCATTATTGTGTGTTACAGTTAGAAAGTTGTACATGTTTCTGGTGCATGCCAGCTTCAACATATTCTGAGTATCTGTGGCACTATACTTTTTCTGTTTAGTACTTAGTGGAATTTAATTTGCTTAAATATAATTTCTATCCAATTATAGTTATTTTGAAGATGGACCATTGTTTGTTGTATGTATATACTTGATGTAGTCTATTGCTGTTTGTCGCTTCTTCCAAATCTACTGTTCATATTAACTTTTGCAAATTGTTTCCCATGTGAACTTTTTTGTGTGTTGAATATCATGTGAAACTACGATTACGTCTTAAATTGGAATTTTCTCACTTGTTACTGGTATTCTGGCGTCAGTTGCGCTTGTATAGACCTGCGTAGTCATTTATTTATGAAGTCACATGTTCACTTTTATTCAATTATCATTATAAATTTTTATTTCCGCACTTTGATTGTATTTAGGCAGATCTAGATAATATCAGTTTTTTTTTTTTTTTTGTAAATAGAGAAAATTTAATTTTTATTTTAAAATGATTTAATTCAGTAGATCAGAATATATTTACACCTCTGTAATGTTAGCGAATTTTACTTTTCCCCCCTCCGTTGTCAAAGGCAGGTTTTGGCAACGATTTTTTTAAAAAAAACCGTTGCCAAAACCAATTCAGTAGTTGTAAATAGGGTTGTAAATAGAGAAAATTTAATTTTTATTTTATTGAAAAATCTTTTTCAACTAATGATCAGAATATATTTAAAATAAAAGATCAGTAGATCAGAATATATTTTAAACCTACCAAACCAACGTACTAGTACTTAATTAAAAATGAAAAAGATTTTTGTAGTCTGAATTAATACAAAATTTTGTTAACAGCTATTTAGTATGTTTAAAAATAAGTAAAGTAATAGTTGACATTAGTAGACATGCGATTTTGAGATTTGTTGAATGTTTCATTGTTTCTCAATTGTGACATGGTTAGGGGAGTGAAATTACAAATGAACAAGAAATGGTTAAGTATTTTGAAGGTGTAAAAAATGAAGTTGAATTGTGTATAGAGAATTCTTTTTAATTTTGAAAAACCAACTTTAGAATTTTAATAAGTTCATAATCCGAATTCAGAATTGTTAGCAGTAAAATGAAATATAGGCAAAAAGTAAAACCACACATAGAATTATCCTGGTTTCTCTCATAAATTGAGAGTAGTCCAGTCCCTTTGTCCAACAAGAGATTTTCCATTATAATCAATCATATTATACTTTGCTCAAATAAATTAGTAAGAGACTTCAACTGCTCAATCAAATTAGGAAGAGACTTTTGCTCAAGCACACAGGCAATACGCTTTCACTGCTTAAGAAAACTAGCAAGAGACTTTCTATACTCTAAAAAAATAGTTTGGAAGAATAAATAACCACTTTACTTGATGTAATATCAGAAGTATAGAAGAGATACAATACATACACAAATTTTTGGGTTAAATATGTTTGCGGTCCTCCTAAGTATCTCATATTTCACTTTAATACACTAAAAAAAATCTCTTTAAAGATTGGTTTTCCTAAAAATTTCCACCCACACTTTTGGTCCCTCCTGCAATTTAGCGACGATTTATACTTAGCAACTGAATTAGCTAGAATTTAAACGACGATTTTAACAGGAGATACCAAAAGTGTGGATGAGATTTTTTAGGAGGACCATTATTCAAAGAAAAATTTTATAGGGTCTAAAACTTAATTTAAGTTATTTATAGGGACAAAAAAGATATTTAATCCAACATTCTTTAAACACTTAAGATTTCTAAGATATACATGGATAAGAAATCTCAAGATCTTGCGAAATAAATAACTTTAGCTCAAATATGTTCAAAGTTGTTCTTGTTAGATGGTTAGTTTTCTTCCTTCAAATCTTCAACCCCTTTTATAGAGGCAGAAAAAGAGATGTTAGAAGGTGACCTACACAAGTGATCTTTGTAGAAAAGCAGTTCCGAGAGAGACATTGGAAGATGATCTGTTAAGATCTCCATCCTCTGTGTAACAGCTTTAACCAGGGCGTCTTTCTTATACTAGATATCTACCAATATGTGTGACATACCTAAACAATAACTCACATACCATTGCTAGTGAGATCCACTTATGGATAACCCAAAGTTTTGCATGAAGTATATTCGAGGAGTTCAAGATGAATTTAGAGATGCTAAATTTCCATGTTCTAAATTAGGCGTGAATGGTACCACTAAAGCCAATGCGGTGTTCTATTACAACTTCCACCAACATTAATAATAGTGTATGAATAATTAAGGGAGCTCTATTTGATGTATCAATTTTTTGCGCGCTCATTTGGAGGTTTAAGAAAGCAATTGCCAAAGGAGTTCACTATGGAGTCGGAAGCCATGGAGAAACGATACATATGAATGGTTTCATAGGATATACAAGTAGAGTTACGATTTCTCCAAGCCCACCAGATTCATGCGGGAAAGTGGTTATGATGGGCACTGTAAATCCCATTTTTATCCAAACTTTTCCATCACGAGTCAAGAAAAAATTTGGGTCATCAAACCCAAGGCTCATTCAAAGGTTTCTAGAATCCAAACAGTCATAAACACAACAAAGAAATGACTCTTCTTCTTAAACCAAATGAATACATGTTTTGTATTATGGTTGAAACTAAGAATTTTGCTGGTTAATTTTGTGATGATGTTGTAAAGTGGCCGAATGTGAGGTGACGTCATAGAGTCAAAATCTTTAAATGATAGGTTGAGGTCATGAATGTGAACATAGTCAACAAATACAACGATGGGACCAAGAGAGGTAAAGTAGTTGTAGCACAAAGAATAGGATAATGAGAAAGGCTTCCAATCAAATCCATCTTTCAAGAGGTTCTTCACTTTGGCAATAGAGCTCTAGGTGGCAGAAGGTAAAAGTAAATGGGAACCCAAAAAAAATTTATTTGAAAAGATAAATACCCAAAGTTTATCAATAATTTGAAGCATATCTCAAACCAGCTTGCCAAGAAGTATTGTGTTGCCACCCCAAATTGATCGAACCCCCAAACAATTCAACTTTCTTGAGAGAGTAATTTTTTTCCAACTGACCAAATGCATACCCGGAATGGTAGTACCATTCCAAATAAAATTTATAATCATATGATCAAACGTGTTAAGTGTTTTGGGGGAGCCATATGGTTTGCATGTAGAAAGAGGGATGAATGTGACAACCGATGTAGCAAGAGCTAATCTACTGCTTGTTGAGAAACTTATTTTTCCAAGAAGCCATGTGAGTTTTCATTTTTTCCCATAATGGTTGAAAATCTGGTATGACAGACTCAGGATGTCACTCACGATGTCAAGACATCTGATCTGTTATCAGCTTAGCAAAGGCATGACAGAATGATCCCCAATTTTTGATTACCCCTAAGAAGGTTTCCGTGAGTACTGAGACCATGTTAGTTCAGTCAACATAACCAGATTGTAAACTTCAATGGTTCTGTAACAAGACAAGCTATCAAACCTGAACCTGATGTTATACACGATGTTACAACATCCAAGACTGAACAGACAATGCAATGCAGAAGATAAATAACACAGTCAATTATTAACCCAGTTCAGTCTAACTACCTACTCTAGGGGCTACCAAGCTAGGAAGAAGATTTCACTATCAGTAGTACTATTTTATGTAAACAACCCCTGGTTTACAAATAAACAACCTCTGGTTTACCTAGTCACTACCCAATGCAACATTTATCTTAGAATTCTATCCAAGACAAGAGAACCTCTGCTCACTCCCTAGTGATACCTAACTGTTACAACCCTGCAACTGCTATTTAAACAATTAACAAGAAAAACTAACTTGATTTTGCTTCACAGCTTCAATCAAGAACATAATAATCAACTCTTACCTAAAGGTTTCGAGTGAGAACAATAACTTCTCTTACCTACAGGTTTCGAGAGGGACATGGCAGCAATCCCACAACCTGGGTGGTCTACCTTTACAAACTCTACTGACTACATCTTTTCAATACTCGGTTTCCTTACAAAACTAGGTTACAAAAGTTTCTATTTATAACCTATTCCCAATTGGACTCGGGCTTACAAATCGCATCACTAGCTGTTACAAATCAGCATATATCTTCTGCTAAAAGAAAGGTCTTCAATCACAAGTTTCCTAATTTATCTCCTAAATTAGAAACTGCTGAATCTTCAATATTCTGATTTGATTCTTCAATATTCTGACTTGATTCTTTTGGCCTTTAAATCTGCGCCACATAGGATTACATAATATTCCAAAGAATATTCTGTATCTGTTGAGTATCAAACTGAATCTTCATTCCAGTTCTGCAGGCGCGATGTCATGAGTTGATGTCATGATATTCCATATAACCTCTTGCTTTTGTACCTGTTTTGTTCTTTTATATTTGCAAGACTTATACATTCTATTATATTTTGCTGCTATTATATTTTAGCCAAACATATATGCCAACCAACCAATAAAAACATCAACAATCTCCCTCTTTGGCATATTTTGGCTAAAACTATACATACATTAAAAGATACATATGCAGCAAAACATAACTTCAACTTTCCAGAAAACAAAGAACAGATCTTTTACATTATCAAAATTGGGCTCTTCTGTTCTTCAAGGCTCTACTTCCTGCAAATGCCTGCCTTCAAATTCCTTTGTTTCTTTTGACAGTAGCAGAATCAGAAACTCTCCCCCTTTTTAGCCATAATATGACAATGAGAGAACCAATGTCATAATATGCAGTGGAACATCTTCGTGCAACACTAGTGTACATGAGGAAGACAATGGGAGAAGGCCTTTGTCTCTGAGGACCAATGGTGGCATAAGAGAACCCTTACTCAGTCTTCAACTAGAAACCAAATCCTAGCTTAAGGCCTAAGAGAGAACATGAGTGAAATCTGACCACCACTCCTCGTAACTCAGAACACAAATCACAATTGTGTTCATAACTCAAATCACAAATCACAACAACAAGAGAACCTATACAGAGGAATGTATATGATGGAACACTTTTGTTGAACTCACAAAAAAACTCATGACAGAAGCAAATAACTTCTCTAGCCCGTGTTTTTCTTTGACTTGCAAAACTTTGGCAAAAGAACCCTTCCCAGTACCAGACCCAGACACGAATTATATGAACACACACGAAGGACATTTTGAGAGAATTTGATTTCTGCAATCTGTGGAGACGCCAATTTATAGCCATTTGAGAACATAGGAAATAACGATTCTCTTGGTTTTGTTCAACGGTTAAACGGTTGATTAGGAAACAGTCTCAAAAGCAATTACTCTTTCCAAAGTAGTTTTTGACTATTTTTTTGATAGGAGTTATCTTTAAGACCAGCACATGCATAGTCATTGATTGAACTTTACACTGATCACTGATATGAAGAGATAAACTCACGACAGATTTCCTTGTTTGACACAGTAGATTCAATGTCTTTACCTATGTCATGACATCCTGTCAGACATTTTCACTTTTCACCCCTTAAACACATAGCTCAATATTCTTCACGAGACTTTGACAAAGCATCCTATGAACCAAGTAACTGACCTCCCACTCACTCTACTGACTTACTAGTCATAGACATAGATCTCTGTTGTTCTGAACACCTTGAGACTGTTTAATGCAATAGTGAAAAACCTTCCAACACTTGTTGATACACAACCACCCTGTCCAGAGAAAGAATTGTGCATTCTAGTTGCACATAGTTAGATTCAACCATTCACAGATAACTGACGATAATGTTACACCCTGTTATATCAAACTTTATCACAAGAGCATGCATGTGCTTCTTCTGAATTAGTACACTTTTTCTATGATGTTAGAGCATTTTTGACCAAGACAATTTTCTTGAAGAATATATCTTGACCTAAGAAGTCACTCCCCCTATCTGAGATAGTCTGAGCTTCTTCAAGGAAAAACTTGTAATGATGAATGGAAAACATAAGACACATCTTCATATCTTCAAGAGCTCACCCTCTGTTCAACTATCCTGGTGAACACACTCACTTTTACCAATGTTGCTCCTTTACAATAGATACTCACACCATAAATTAGATGTTTTAACATTGTGTCTGACATTAAAATACAACTGAGTTATTCATACTAGTACTACCAGTACATTCCACAGGATCCAAATCTCTTTCTGCAACAGATTCTAGTCTACCAACTTATCTCCATCAAAAATAATCAACTAATGACCTCTTGACACTAGATGCACACACAGAGAGGTTGCCTCAATCTCAACATAAAGAACTGCAACTTCTTGTACTTTGTTGAGCATAACCTTACCATGTTTATATTAGATCATGGTCTGCCAAGACAATTTGAAATCCCTCTTGATATGGTGTTTATCAATGTCACACAATGATTAACACTCTTTCTTATTTGAACTAGACGGATCCTCTTTATCTTCAGTTGTATTGATCAGATCACCAAACTTCTGTCTTCATAGTCACACTCACTTAGTGAAGTCTTCATCATGAGAGTAATCATGTATTGCCAGAACATATTGCTAACATCAAGATCAGAACATGCCCATTCTAATCCATATTAAGTCAGAACTGCCACTTCAGACACAAATGTTGCTTCTTCAAACTTCACGCGCACAATCCTAGACATTCTTCCAGGATAACAACACAATGTGATATTGTGAAATCACTCAAGACATAAGTTTACCAAACTTTAAAAACTCAAAAACTCTGACTATCCATAGAGATGAAAATCCTCTATAAAATGACTTAGAACACAAGGAACAATTTGCGTTCATGACTCGAAACAAAATTATCTTTACAAAACAACTGCAAAGAATGACCTTAGACTTAACAATGTCTGAACACTACCCTTATACCCCATGCTTGTCACAATTTGACAAACATAACCTAGACTCTAGACTTTACTCATATCCGAAAGAAGAACATGAGAGACTCAAACAAGACTTAAAAAAATGAAACGGAAAAGACTCTAGAAACCTGAGCAATTTAAATAACATACCTAGACTTTAACCAATTTCTTAATCAAGAGATGTTATTTGAGAAGGAACTACTTCAGGTGGACTTGTGCAAAAGTTGGAACATGCACTATATCAAAACAAGTGATACACACCATCAATACATGTTTTTAGATGATAATACAAAGACTGATCCTTGCTGGTTTTCAAGGATAAAACATGTCTTGAGTTATGTTCTGACATCTTGAATGACATTGTTATTCTGGCTTAAAAATTAGTCTTTGAGAGACTTTCCATTTGATTATAAGCAGAATAACATTGTCCATGCTGATCTCCATACGCTCTTACTCCCCCTGAGTTATACAAATTTAGGACATCTATGATGTTCGTCCTTGAAGCACCCTTCATTTGGAATTTGCTACAGTTTCCAAGTTTAGAATCTTCAGTTTGCTTGCTACACAAGATTCAGATTGCCACACTCTCCAACTTGAAGTAGAAGAAACTATAATTGTATAACCATAAATCAATCTTTAGCAGATAAGTCTGAACCTTATCTCTCTGGTGTCTTCAACAGTAGTGATGATGTATTTTCATGTAGATCTTTTTCTTCATCACATACTTCTTCTCTTCATACAGATATTGCAAATATCCAGCTCTCATCAAGATATTTAACAGAATCAATATGCTTCACCAGATACCATTGCCACACTTTCTAAGCTTGTGAAGATAACAGTGAACATTAACATTTAGTTCACACTAGTCCTTGAATACACAACTGGAAGGGATTCTCATCTAATAAGTACTAAGTCTCCCGTCAAGGTACTTATTAGTTACTCAGTAGGACTTACTACTCACACTAGTTCATCTAGACTGATTTCTTCTTCCAGTCTTGCATCCAGGTTCTACACCTAATAAGTACTAAGTATCCAGTCAAAGTATTTATCAGTTAGTCAGTTAGAATTGACTACTCACACTAGATCATTCTGACTGATTACCTCTTCACACTTATATATTTTCCTCTTGGCAAAAATACTTTCAAATAACTGAATACCTTGAGATGATGTTGTAACATCTGATATGACATGATCCTTCATGGTTCTTGGTTAACATCTCTAACATTTAATTCATAGCACTTGGGGTGGAAACAATAGAGTGTAATAATCAGCAGCATCCAGACATATCAAGGAATAGAATAGCCAACATCTCAATAAGCTTTTCTTCAGACTTTCATTCTGATTTTGAGATGATGGATGCCATAGTCTGTACCTATAGAGGAGATTCCCTCATTTAGGTTTCTGGAACAGACTTTGTTATGACATAACACTGAATTAGTCAGATTCTTCTGAGCCATCTGACTTCCTTGATTCCAAAAAACCACTACCCTTTCTGGATAACAACTAGGGCAGTCAACATTCGTGACCATATTTCACTGTGGTTGAGACACAGTATTCAGCTCCAACAACTGCTCTATGGTTATGAATAGGGGTGATCAAAACCAAACCAACCCAATAGAACAGCGCAAACCAAACCAAACCAAAACCGCAAAAAACCGCATTTGGTTCGGATTAGTTTGGGTCAGTTTTTACAAAACTGCACGGTTCGGTTCGGTTTGCGGTTTGTATTTTGTAAACCGAACCAAACCGAATCAAACCGCACTATGTTACAACCTAAATTTTACTAACTCACATTCAACCCAAACTTAAACTTATTATACATTAGCATTATGATTATAAACAATCTTCTCATCCTTACACATATAATTTCAGTCCCGATCTTCTAAAATCTCTAATAACATTATCGCACCTTCTTTGCCACATACATCTTCCCTCTTCTTCTATAATCTCTACTCTCTTATATTCTTTCTTTTTCACCTTCTCATTTTTATGTAAATGTTCCGTATTTCAGTTTCGTTTTTATCGCATATCTTCTTCTCTAATCTCTCAACACTTTTTTTCTTTTTCACTTTCACTAATCTTTCGTCTCTTCTATTTTTTTGTTTCGTTATAATATTTTTTATATTGTTTTATGCTATTATTTTATGTTTAATATTCTACTTTTGTCTAATTTAATTTTTACATATTAAATGGAAAATTGTTGTCAAAATATGACGAGTTTTGTTGTTATTTGATAGTGTATGAATGTATAATTACAAAATTATGTTATCATCTATATGTGTATGTATGACTCAATAAAATATTTGTAAAAAACCGAACCAACCGAACCAAACCAAACCGCATTAGTTTGGTTTGGTTTGGTTCGGATTTTTTTTAAAAGCCAACCGAACCAAACCAAACCGCACTATTTTTTCTCTTGCGGTTCGGATGATTTTTTTCGTCAAAACCGCCCAAACCGCACCGCGAGCACCCCTAGTTATGAATGAAAATCCACATATCTGGTTCCTTTGATCAGAGGAAAATACCAGATGTAAGCTCATCTTGATTTAAACATAAAGGATTAGAAAAGAATACCTTCACGAGTTTCCTTTGGCACTGAGCTTTTACTTCTAAACTCCCATAAACTAAGATTTGGAGTAGAAATACATGTTGATCGTGTCCTGATCAACTTATAATCAGATGCCTCCTCTTCCAGATCAAGAGTAGGTTCCAAACCAATGTTCTCACACTACATTAGTTTAGCACCATAACATTTGTTCTTCAGCTGGTAGCTGCATACCAGTACTAATGTCCCCACATTTACTAGGACATCTGTTCCTCCTTCTAGGAACACACCAGCCTTGAAACTCTTCAAGGTTCACACTTGCAGATGATTATGAATATCATTGATCAATTGGCATTCATTAGCTCTAATAAATCATTCCATTATGATTAGACTTGAGAGATTACTCAAGTATCTTTGACACTTTAATTATAGCTGTAAGGTTCGGCCATACAATCTGTTGAATATAAATAACCCTAGAATCTTTCTTTTACAATTGGGGTTGCACCAGAGGCTATGCAGCAGAAAATAGCCATACTTCAACAGAATTCACACAATGCTTACTCCATGACCCAATTGTAAGCATGACATCCAAGGATTGAATGTAACTCAACCCTGCAAAATGCTTGCTTCTGCACCAAGCAACAGACTAGGCCCTACTCCAAACATCAACTCCTGATCATAAACCTTAATTACAGAGGTTACCTTATCAGAGTCTTCACTCCCGCATGAAGCTTTTGATAATACTCTTCTCTGTGAATAATGATTGGACAATACAATCCAAAGTCTTCACTCCCGCATGAAGTTTCTGAATTACATCTTCTTGTCCAAGCACCATTATCTTCCTTTCACATGTTGATCAGGTTGGTCTAGGTCTTCCACATATTGGTCCATCCTCCACTTCAAGGGACCATACAATATGAACACTCCTTGTTCAAACAATCTTCTACCTTCAGCACAACCAGAAAGTATCCCCCATGGATCTCATCCAGAAACAGACAGGATGCCTACTCTGATACCAATTGAAATTCTGGTATGACAGACTCAAGATGTCACTCACGATATCAAGACATCTGATCTGTTATCAGCTTAGCAAAGGCAGGACAAAATGATCCCCAATTTTTGATTACCCCTAAGAAGGAGTCCGTGAGTACTGGGACCATGTTAGTTCAATCAACATAACCAGATTGTAAACTTCATTGGTTCTGTAACAGGAGAGGATATCAAACCTGAACCTGATGTTATACACGATGTTACAACATCCAAGACTGAACAGACAATACAATGCAGAAGATAAATAACACAGTGAATTGGTAACCCAGTTCGGTCTAACTACCTACTTTGGGGGCTACCGAGCCAGGAAGAAGATTTCACTATCAGTAGTACTATTTTATGTAAACAACCTCTGGTTTACAGATAAACAACCTCTGGTTTACCTAGTCACTACCCAATGCAACCTTTATCTTAGAACTCCATCCAAGACAAGAGAACCTCTGCTCACTCCCTAGTGATACCTAACTTTTACAACTCTGCAACAGCTATTTAAACAATTAACAAGAAAAACTAACTTGATCTTGCTTTACAGCTCCAATCAAGAACATAATACTCAACTCTTACCTACAGGTTTCGAGTGAGAACAATAACTTCTCTTACTTACAGGTTTCGAGAAGGACATGGCAGCCATCCCACAACCTGGGTGGTCTACCTTTACAAACCCTAATGACTACATCTTTTCAATACTCGGTTTGCTTACAAAACTAGGTTACAAAGGTTTCTATTTATAAGCTATTCCCAATTGGACTTGGGCTTACAAATCGCAACACTAGCTGTTACAAATCAGCAGATATCTTCTGCTAAAAGAAAGGTCTTCAATCACAAGTTTCCTAATTTATCTCCTAAATTAGAAACTGCTGAATCTTCAATATTCTGATTTGATTCTTCAATATTCTGACTTGATTCTTTTGACCTTTAAATCTGCGCCACATAGGATTACATAATATTCCAAAGAATATTCTGTATCTGTTGAGTATCAAACTGAATCTTCATTCCAGTTCTGCAGGCGCGATGTCATGACATTCCATATAACATCTTGCTTTTATACCTGTTTTGTTCTTTTATATTTGCAAGACTTATACATTCTATTACATTTTGCTGCTATTATATTTTAGCCAAACATAGATGCCAATCAACTAATAAAAACATCAACAATGATGTTAAAATTAGATCTTTTTACTCTACCTTTGAGAATAGGAAATCCGAGGCATTTGTCCAATGATGTAGTATTCATAATGACATTTATTATAGTAAATTGATTCATTTTTGTCTGAGGAATGAATGAGGAGTAGAAGACTCATAACCTTGCGATGTTGATCTTAAAACATAAAACACAACTAAATTTGTCAAAGAATATGTGACCATATCTTTGATCTAAGTCTCTTTTAGCCTTAAAGAACACAAGAACATTGTTGACAAAATAAGATGTAACATTTAAAGACCCTTAGTAGATATGAAAATAGGCTTCCAAGAACTACTACGAACAACATTTGTGACGACAATAGAAAGTCTCTCATCGCAAACAATGGAGAGATAAGGTGATAATAGATCCCTTTGACATAGGCCATGAAAAGGCTTGAAAGCTAGAAATTTGTTCACATTCCACAAAATAGATAAAGTTGAAGAGGTGATGTAGTGCAAAATGATATGATTGGTAATATGAGGAAATCCAAAATCCACCAAGCAACTTCTAAAGAACTCCCGATTAATGTTATCAAAAGTCTTTACTAGATCTAGTTTGAATGTCACTTCTTCTTTTTTCTTCTTCGTTTTATGCATGTAGTGCAAGAAAACTGTTTTGGTAGGGGCTAATAACAATGTCTAGGAGGGATCGTAACCGATTATAACTCGAACTTTGTTAATAATTTTGTACACTATATTACAAAGATTTACCGGCCTCGATTCTTTAAAGGTTGTTGGAGTATCCACTTTAGAAATAAGGGCTATAAGTATTTCAAATATAGTTCGATCAAAAACTCATCGGAGAAAGCTTATTTGACCAAATTATAGATATCACTATCCATAATATGACAGGATTGTTTCAACAGAAAACATCGAAACTCATCGAGACCATAGACTTTAAAAGCCTACATTGAGTTTAAAGTGCGAATGACTTCCTTTTTTTTTATCATATTTTTATGAATTAGTATTCAATTTTTTTTCCAATTATTTTAATTTATACCACTAATACTACTTTTGTAAAGTAGTTCAAATTCTTTTTCTATATAACGTTAACTTCATTTTTTAATCTGCAATAAACTGTTAAAATAAAATATAATTTTGTAACGAGACGTGTTAAACTAAAAATAAACAGTCTCGTAATGGCGGAGTTGTTTTTCCTTCTCGTGATTAATGGCTTCTTGTATTTTAACACTGAGATCTTCTTCTTCTTCCCATTCATTTTCCCGCGTAAAACCGTTACTTCCACCACCGAACTTCAACTCCCATTCATCTTTTTCTTCACCATTAATCAAATTCAAAACCCATAATTCCGGCATCGACGTGTTGCAATCGGAGTCCAACCGTAGTTTGGTTACACAAGCAACCGGAGGGAATTTAAATTTGAATTTGAGTTTCCCTCTAATTTCTCCTAACGACCAATGGGGAAACTGGACCGCTCTATTCGCCGCCGCAGCTTTCGGAATCTGGTCGGAGAAAACGGAGATCGGGAAGACAGTGAATGGAGCTATTGTCACTATTTTGGTGTGTCTTGCTGCTAGTAATTTGGGGATTCTTTCCGTTGATGCTCCTGCTTATGATTTGGTTTTGAAGTTTCTTCTTCCTCTCGCTATTCCTTTGCTTCTCTTTAGGGCGGATCTCCGCCGTGTAGTCAGCTCCACCGGCGTACTTCTCTTGCCTTTCTTGCTTGGTTCAGGTAACTAACTGACTGTCGTCTCTATTTTTCTTCGCTATAATAGTGAAGAAGAATCAATAAAATATTAAAGTTATGTTTGGATTTGTGGTGAGCTTGACCAGCTTAGTCAACACTTCTCCATCGAGTCAACACTATCTTATCCTCTTTACTTTGTTTTTGTTTTTTATATTCTAGTGATCTATTGAACTTGATTTTTTAACCTACATTATCATACACAGTTGCAACTACAATTGGGACAGTAGTAGCATATCTACTTGTTCCAATGCGATCACTTGGTCCGGATAGTTGGAAGATTGCAGCTGCTCTTATGGGTCGACATATTGGTGGAGGTAACTCTTGTTTTATTACCTTCAGTTCATTAATCAATAGAGCAGTCTTTGATGATGTGCAAGGCGCGTTACTGTTCATAGTCCAAAATTTGTCACTATTAAACCATAACTAAATAGGGTCTCTATTAGTTTTTCCGTAGTTGACCTTTGGCTAATTTACGCAGGGCTTCCAAAAAATTAAGACGGCCCTGTTAATCAATATTGCTGGAAAGAAACATTTGTATCTTCAATTCAACTTAGACTTGACTTAACTTAGATATTATTGTTTTCCATTTTGTGCAGCTGTCAATTATGTTGCCATATCTGATGCTCTTGGTGTTCAACCCTCAGTTTTAGCTGCCGGCTTAGCTGCAGATAATGTTATTTGTGCACTGTATTTTTCAGCATTGTTTGCATTGGCCTCTAAAGTGCCTCCAGAGGCCTCAGCATCAGTAGATGGTATCTCAAATTTTATTATAATATCACTATTAAATTTGTTAATTTATATTTTCATTTGACTTGAAATTAATTTGTTATTATAAAGTATTTAATGGTTTCTGTATAATATTTTCACTGATTATTTTTTCTTGTCAGATGATGCAATTAATTCCATATCTGGGTCTAGTGACAAACTTCCAGTGTTACAAATGGCTACTTCTCTTGCGGTGTCTTTTGCCATCTGCAAGGCTGCTACTATTCTTACAGGGTATTTTGGAATCCAAGGGGGTACTCTGCCATTAGTAACAGCAATTGCTGTGATATCTGCAACTGTATTTCCCAAACCATTTGCTTCTCTTGCATCCTCTGGTGAAGCTATGGCTGTTATTCTCATACAGGTTGGTTGTTATTCATCATATGACTTCTTCACTTAGCAAGTTCGTGTTTGGATTGACAGTGATGAGTTTGGTGAAATCACATTGGCACTGTGATTTTGTTAAAACTCTAACATGTAGCTCTTGTCAAAATTATGACGGTTTACTGTGCTTTAGTCTAATTCAGTGTCAATCGTGCACTAAAATCATAAAAGAAAGTTATTGGTAATTCCAACATTAGAAAAAGACTAACAACATATTCATTGTCAATATCATCCAAACTGATTGGTTAATGGTTTGTTATTTGTGAGGAATAGGTATTCTTTGGGGTGATAGGTGCAAGTGGGAGTATAAGGAGTGTGATGAACACAGCACCAAGTATTTTTCTATTTTCTTTTGTTCAGATAACAGTCCATCTTGCTTTGATACTTGGATTGGGAAGACTTTTTCGCTTTGACTTGAAGTTGTTGCTCATAGCATCAAATGCTAATGTTGGAGGCCCAACAACAGCTTGTGGAATGGCAACTGCAAAAGGGTGGAAATCCCTCATTTTGCCTGGTATTCTTGCTGGTATATTTGGAATTGCCATTGCCACTTTTCTCGGCATTGGATTTGGTCTAAAAGTCTTGCAACACATGTAAAACACCAATGTTCTTTATATGCAAACAATCTATGTACTATAAGATCGGTTCCCATTTCTAGCTTTAGAAAAGCTTGAAGTGAAAACTACAAATATGAAAATAATATAAGACTAGATTGCATTGAAACCAATTTTTTAGGTGACACTCATATACATTAACAACAGAAGTTCATCAATTAACAGTTATTGGTTGCAGCTCAAAAAACAAAGGTTCTAATAGACAAACTGAATTTTTAATCTGCAATAGGGATTGATTCCCAGATTAATAGTGGACTCGCATCGAATTGGAATTGTGTATCCTCTCCTCTTCATCGTATATGTGTGTGTTTGGTGATGATTAATAATCTAATGCTATTTTGTAAATCGAGTAAGATCAAATAAACACATAAATTTCGAGAAAGAATTCAATCACTCTAGTCCAATGTTGAAGAGTCTCCATATTGAAAAGGATATCATCTCAATATATTTTTATAACTGAGGGCAATCCTCACGTAAGCCGGTTTTATATATATATATGGTTGAATTAGAGTCAATCATACATTTTAAAGAGGGTCTCAGAGTCTATCCAAGATTTGTTGGACCACTTGCTATTAGGTTGTTTTTGCTATTGGGTCCAATTTTTGTCATGTAGGGGTATAAAGCTAATTGTAGGGGTACGAAGTAAAATTGTAGGGGTATAAAGCTAGTTGTTGTGGGGTAAGCAAGTTCACAAACCATACTTTTTAATACTCTTTTTCCAACAACATCTAATGATCTAAATCTTCTCCACAATTTATCTATTGCACTACTCATACCCACCTCTAATCCAACTTCTTCATTTACCGGCAACTCACCTTCCATACTTAGTTTCCTCCAATGAAAATGAACACTTTCTATAGGTTTCGAGATTCCACTAAGAACAAATCTTCCTAACTCACAAGCACAAGGTAACCCATAATTTGTTCTAATAGTACAACCACATTTTTGCATGTTACTTCCAACATAATCAATCCCTGATAACTCTTCAACAATCCGTCTCAAAGCAGCCCTCGATACCGAACCACGGAGATTACCATAAAATAGACTTATGTGTGCATGCTCAACCTCATAAAAACTTTTTTGAAAAGCAGCTCGAAGGTTACCTACTTGTAATTTCATATTGGTATTCATAGCTTCCCAAACTTTGACCATGTCACAAACACTATTCCCTATAATGTGCTTTAACTTCCAATGCGGAGACTCAACCCTAAAAATAAAACAAAGTAAATATACAAAAAAAATAACATAGTAAAAATTAATGTGTAATAAAAATACAAAAAAAATATATCATACCGATTAGTCGTGGTGTTACCTAAATGAAGCACTCGATTAATCCATGCTCCAACAAATATGTGCCTATGTGGAGTCAACATGTGTCTTTCACATAATCAAGGAACCCACTACAATCAAAACATGAATGTTAAGACTATACTCAACCTCATCACTAGCCCATACAACATTCATCCATAATGTGTCTATCGTCTCTTGCATGTCTTTCACCATATATTGCTTGCATTTTGCGTTCATTTTTGTTAATGTGAAATCGACATAGCAAATCAATCGTCGTAGGAAACACAACTTCAACTGCTTTCATCAAAGCAAGATCTCTATCCGTCAAAATCACTTGTGGACACAAATCTTTCTTCACAAACAATTGTTTCAGCTTATCCAAGACCCAACATAAAATCTCTGTCTGCTCACACTCCATATAAGCAAATGCAACAACAAATGTTAACTCGGTCTATGTCATGCCAACTATTTCTAACAGAGGTTGTCTATATTTGTTTGTCTTATAAGTGGCGTCCATAATCAAGACAACAAGAAAAATATTCACAACTTCTGAGTCTTCTATTTTCCTACTCCAGTAAACATAGTTTGCATCCTCTATAAGCTTAAGCAAATGTTGTATCTCACTTCTTGGACCTCTTATCTCCATAAAGACAAGATAGATGTGGAGATCCATTTAATACTAGAAGTTAATTCAGTAAGGTCCCGCCTATCAATATAAATTGATAATCCACTTGTTTCATGAATCACATCTAGTGAGAAGGAATCTTCATTGAGATCTCCAATCTTTTTTAGGTAATCTTCAGAAACACTAGTGCTCATACCCACAGATTGTCCATTCTGTAAAAAACTTCAGTTTCAGTTACCTAAAACAACTTCAAAGGGCTGAAACAAATTCTTTTTAAATAGCATTAGTAGCACTTGAAATCCTTGACTGCAACATAATCCATTTCAATTCACCATCCAAACACATACCATTCATACTCACTAACCTAGCATTTCCTAAGAAAAGTTCATTACTATAAAGCTCTAACTAACAATAATTGTTCGGACAAAATTAATCATGACAACTTCAAACTCTAACAGTAGTTAACAAGCATCATCATTCATAAGCCATTTGCAACACAGTATTTAACTCATAAACCATACACAATCAATGCATACACACCTTATCATTAAAAAAATGCTTCAACCATAAGAAACTTTAGGCAAGAAATTCAAACAATAGTCATACACATTTAAACAGGTCCATGTACACCATATCAAACAAATTCAAACTTACACAACATCCAAAACCTGTAAACAATTCAACATTCAGGCCTGCATCAAAAAATAATTTCACAAAGAAACAGTTCACATCATGCACCAAAACAAGCCATCAGTTGCAGCCCAGATCATACTATGCCGGTTTACCACAGCCGTACCAATAACTATTCAAATAACCATTCAAATAGCCATTCACTTCAAATAACAACAAACCAGTTCTAAAAAAAATAAAACGTTAACTAACTTCCAATTGTTGACTAGCCAAAACAGACACGTAGCACAAACCATTAACATTCCAAAGTCATAAACCATTCAAATTCAGTTTAAAGTATACATTCAAATACTGAGCAGATACTCATACCATCCATTCAAGTTCCAAATTCCTCTGGAGTATTCAAATCAGCCATATACCATACAAAACATCACATAGAAACCAAAACCAATACACAAACAGCCACTCCATTACATGAACATACACTAAGCGGATCAATTCATGTCATCACATGCAAATGACATACATCACATACCAGGGTTTCCAAGTTCTCAAATTCTGCCAAAATCTCCTCTTCATCTTCTGTTGATAATTGCTCCCTAAATACTGCATTGATTTCCTTTAAGTTCAACAAAACCATGTAAACCATCGGCAAGTTTTAAATGTAAAGAAAAAAAAGAGTTAGGATATGGGAATTGCCAAAGAAAAAGTAGCATTGGGTATGTGGCAAAGGGAACATCAGGTGCTACAATAACACAGATTCATGGTGCAGCACATGGTGCTACTACACTATTACTAAGAATATACAATGGAGATATGAGGTATTATGCCACAAACTTAGTGGCTAAGAATCTTTAAGATAAAAAATTCTTCAAAAACAATTCATCATTAATTACAATGCTGATAATTGTTGAGAATAAATACAAGTGTGAGTTTGGATAATAGTCCCACATTGGATATGCATGTGGTGACTTGAGCATATATAAGTGGAAGAAAAATGATTTTTATAGTGTTATCTAATTTTTTACAAAGAAACTTTTTATAAAAGTTTCAAATAAAAATTTTGTTTGAATAGTTATTCTTAAAATGTGATTTTAGATATTTTATCTATTTATGGAAAAAAAATTGGATATCAAAATTTCAAAAAATCACTTAATTTTGAAGCTATTTCAAATAGATTTTCATAAAAATCATTTTTGAAATACGACTGTTTGAAAAAATTATGATTTTGATAAAATTTTGGTCTTCATTTATGTATGTTTATGTTATAAGATGTCAAAATTAGTGTTTTATTTTAGAAAAAACAAATATAAAAAAACTTGTAATATTTTGAAAAACGGTTTTAAAAAATCTATTTTCAAAAATACAAAGAAAAAATTCATTTTTTAAAAGCTGAAACAAACTGACTCGTTGGATCCTAAAGTTTGAATTACTTCTACAAGATTCAATAATAATCAATGAAGGAAAAATCAAAAGATTTCACAATTTTATTATTCTCTAGTTTATTACTGTTTCTATATGAACTGGCATTAGACTGAATCTCTAATTAAATAGTTAAAAGGTCAAAATAGCTAACAACAATGTCAATGCAGTCCAAATAAATCATATGAAACTGAGCATCATTACATACTATATGAAGTTTCTATTACTAGGTGTGGTCTATTTGCATAATATCAAAAAGGGAACGTACAACTCCTGCAGTACCCGTTTAAACATTCAAACTAGAAGATTGGGAAAAGGCTCTTTTAAGTACTTAAAACAACTTGAAGTTCTGATCTCCATGAACTTGTATAACAATTGGTTTTACAAAACAGTATAATGTTGATCATCACAACATAACACAAAACAATAACAATTGGTTTAAATTCCAGTATAATGTTGATTATCGCGACATAACACGAAACAATAACGGCATTCCCGGTTCATGAATCAAATGAGATCCAAAAGCTAAACCAAACCTACACTTAGAATTCTTAGTTCAAACTAATCCATTTACAAAAACACTCCAAAAAACCATAAAATTTAAGCAATTCACACACCAAATCTAGAGTCAACCGGGAAAGTTATCATAAGAAACCGAACAAGAAACTACTCTCAAAATTAATGAATAAACTAGCAAATTTAAGTTGCAGTAACTCAGCAGAATAAACTACACTCACCTTAAAATGTGATGCTAAAGATGCAGGGGTTGGTTGAAAGAAGAAAGAGCTTTAATCAATACAATTTGTTAGCAACTATTCTTTCCAAGCACAAATTGCCATACATATTGAAAAATGACAACTTATGCATCGAATAAGACCAGAAGACATTCATTCTAAAAATTATAAGGGCTTCATGAAAAACAATAAGCTCAGCCATATTAATATACATACTGAAATATAATTATAATGAAGCATGAAGAGAGAATCACACATGAGAACTAATATTCATTCCAAATCTTAAGGACTTCATGAAAAACAATAAGCTCGACCATTTTAATATACATACTGAAGTATAATTATAAATAAGCATGAACAGAGAAGCACACATGAGAACTAACATTCATTCTAAATCCTAAGGACTTCATGAAAAACAATAAGCTCAGCCATTTTAATATACATACTTAAGTATAATTATAACAAAATCAATACTAAAGCTCCTGCTAGCTCATTGTTTCTTTCACAAGCATTAGTCTAGCAAGTAGAAAATTGTTTTCATCACGGCACAAAATAGTAGAGTTCAAACCTCTACCTTTATGATTTTTTTTTGAAACCCTTTGTTGAATGCAGTATAGGGCAAGCAACAAAAAAGATTTGGAAATATTGATCCGGGAATTATCGTCCTCAGAGATGGAGAGATGCCATTCAACAGTTTCTACGATTTCGAGCTTGGGTTTGAGTGAACAGAACTATAAAAACGGAAAAGTAAATATGAACAGAAAAGAATTCATTCTTCGGAAAGATAAGACTTATCAAGCTTTGTATATGATCTACTTCTTACAAACTTAAACTTGTCGACCGTTTATACTCAACCTACGATACTCGTCTATGTTATCACGTATCTCTCACATAAGTGTCCATCTCTGGAGCACCTACGAGATTAACTCACAACCAAGGTTATCTCTAACGCAAAGTTGCGAGAACCTCCGTATTCTCACGTCGGCGATCTTTCGCGCACCGCTCAAACACGAAAGCATTAAGAACGGATATCCACCGTGATTGTTAGCTCTAAATCTATCTCTAGAGTTCAGAAACTAATAGATAATCATCCTAGATAAGGATTCAAGAAGTTTATCTCTAAAGCAACCCAAATCCCGGGCATAGAGCAAAAATCTAAGACAATAATTAACACAGATTTATAAAGCAGGTTAAATATAACGCCATGATCAACAAATATACATGAGTTCAAAGTAAAATCATATACAAAACCCAACCAAAGAGAAATACACAAAGAAGAAGAGAAATGAACCGAAAATCTCCCGGTTTGTCAGCTCCGTTCGACGCTCAATCCACCCCCAATCATCCAAATGCAACCTCTGAAGTTGTTTTCTAAGCTAATCTATCCAAAAAATGAAGGTTGATGGAGTTGGGAACAAATAACCCAAAACCATAACCTAAAAATGTGGTTTTTACCCCTATTTAACGAGCTGCTATCTGTCATGGTCGCTCAACGAGCTCTGCTCCGCTTAGCGGATGACAACAAAAGTGAAATCTTGTTTTCGCCATAAGTTGAGAACCGTAACTCCGAATTGCGCCTGGTTCGAAGCGTTGGAAAGCTTATTCAATGCTCTATCCAATAACGAATGAATGGAGACCAAAATGATGATTTTTTTCATCCTTATTTTGAGCCTATGGAAGTCCGCTTGACGGTGGCTAAGCGGGCTTGCACCAAAACTGCGAAATTGAAGCCGTGCCTTTGACACTTTATTCCTCAAGGCTCCAATATGCATAACTACCTACAAAACACAGGAAAAACTATCAAATGGTATAAAAGTATATGAAAATACAACTATTCACAAAGTATACGTATTTATACACAAAACGGGGAATTATTCAAACGATATTAACCAAAGTATCGATAAGTGCCACTATTTACATACACAAAATTAGTACATTTTGGCACTTATCAGCTCTCCTGTTTCCTTTGTTGTTATCACGAAATTTAGATTTCTGGAACCTACATGAATTAGACGGTGATTCCAAATCACAGGAAAACTATCTAAGTCATGAAATTGCGATAAACCAAGAGTAATAAAAGAGAAGAAAATAACATACCCTCCTTGTGATTCCCCTCTATTTTGTTTGTTTTTGAAGTTATTGTTTGGTGATCCTTTCTAATTAGAGTTTGCAAAATTAGTTTTGATATTGCTATTAGGATTTTCCTGCAGCAACAATTCAGATTTGCATTAAATTAAATCCTTTTACCGTCATAGGTAGCAGATTGACAAAAAATGACTAATACACATTAAAACAATGTTGTCATCAGTGATCACAAAAAAAAGGTTATGTAACACTATATCCATTCCGAGTCTACACTTTCAAAAGTACACATGCACTACACCTTGTCAAACAAATTCATTTCAATACTTGTCGAATGATCACAAGGTTTCAAATTTGTGAGTATATAACAAAGTTCATTTCAAACAATGGATTCACACCATTTTAAACAAAATTTAGCTACCAATGTCATTTCAGATTTGTGAGTATAAAACAAATTCATTTCAAACAAAATTATGTTGAGAATCAAGTGTGGGGAAGAAATCCCACATTGGTTAGAAGAGGGAAGAATGAACATTATAAGTGAGAGAACCCATACACCTATCTCCTTATGGTTTTAGGTGGATATGTGATGTGTCTCTCACAAAGCGTGTCTCAAGTAAAAAAAAATGCTCCCTCGTTGAGAACCCCCTCGAGTTGCCTCCAACAGTGGTATCAGAGCCTTTAATTTGAGAAAGGGACCGACTTACTTGTAGTTTAAGAAAGTCAACAGATACAAGTAAATGTGGAAGAGAGAGCTTTCACATGAGAGAGAACCCACACACCTATCACCTTAAGGTTTTAGGTGGATAAGTGGTGTGTCTCTCACAAAGTGTGTCCCAAAGTAGAATGCTCCCTCGTTGACCCCCTCGGAGTTGTCTCCAACAGTGGTATCATGAGCCTTTGGTTCGAGAAAGAGACCGACTTACTTGTAGTTGAAGAAAGTTAACAGATACAAGTGAATGTGGAAGAGAGAGATTTCACATGAGGGGGAGCATTGTATAGGCTCACACGTAAGGGGGAGTGTTGAGAATCAAGTGTGAGGAAGAAGTCCCACATTGGTTAGAAGAGAGAAGAATGAACACTTTATAAGTGAGAGAACCCATACACCTATCACCTTAAGGTTTTAAGTGAATATGTGGTGTGTCTCTCACAAAGTATGTACCAAGTAAAAAAATGCCCCCTCGTTGTGAACCCCCTAGAGTTGCCTCCAACAAATACACATAGCAATAGGAACTAATTTGTGAGTATAAAACCGTAATTCTTCAGCTACCAATGTCACTCAAAGTATAAAACCCTAATTCTTCCTTACCAATGTCGTCACTGTGAAATGGTTTCCTCTCAGCTTTGTTGTCGTCACTGCGAAATGGTTCCCTCTCAGTTTCGGTGAAATAAGAGTTAGCGAGTGAGCGAATGAGCAGTACGGTGTTGAAAGGTATCCATTCGAACGAGTGTGGTTTAGTGAAAGGATTTTGTGAAGACCGAAATCAAGCTTCGCTGAAACCCAAGCAACGCGAAATGCATGCGTGGAAGTTCATATAGTTGATTGAAAAATGAGTTTCATGAAATGCGTGCGTGGAAGTTCACAGAGTTGATTGAAAAATAAATTTAGAGTATTTGTTTAAAGTATAATGTTTCACCTAATGAAGAGTTTTAGTATAATGTTTAAAGTATTTTATTCACCTAATAAATTTAGACCCATTAATATTCACTCATTAATTTGTTAATAATACTTAAATTATTTATTAATATGCCATATAGATTACATATTTTGAGTTATAAAATTAAACAATTTTTTTTTTTATATAAATTTACATCTGTTTTTTAGTTTAAAGAGAGTAATTGAAATTTGATTATAATAATATTTTTAATTTAAACTTGTTTTAGAAAATAGGGTGTATGTTGTCACCTAATAATGCTTAAAATAACATTTTATTTACAAAATTGTCATCGATTTTTATTTACACCCGTTTTTAATATATTGGAGGTAGATTTTAAAATTATATTAATTTTTTTTGCACTAGTGTTTAGGTCCTTTTGTTAGTCAAACTATGGGGCCACATTGGTTTACTAAAAAATTACCTTATTTAGGGATCTAAACTCCAAGTGAATACACTATTATTTGTTTGGTCGTATGATTCCCCCATGTATTATTGGCAAGAGACTAAAATTTTCCCTTACAAACCTCAATTAGTAGACAATTTAGTTTGGTTCAAATGGCATCTTCTTTGATAGTTGTTGATGACAAATATTTTTCATGTTTAGGAAAAATATCTTGGACAATTTATGATCAACTAGAGCATAAATGATAAAAGACGAAGCTCAATTTTTCTTTTACTTGCAAGACACACGGGTCAAATACCTCTGTGACCGCACGGGTAAATTAATTTCATACGATATAAATTGTATTTAGATATGTATCAAAATTTAAAATTAACTATTAATTTTAAAATGAACAATAATTATATAAATTTAATTGTATTAAATAATTAAAAAAAATTATTGTTTAAAATAATATATTAGAGATAGTGACTCGCAAAATAAAAAAATTATTTAATATAATATAAAATCTATTTATATACAGATGTAAATTTAAAATTAATTATTTAATAATAAAACGAAAAATGATTATCATGCAGAAAGGGCTTAGCACCCTTCCTTTTATAAAAAAAATAATAATAACAATAATAGTAATAATAAAGTAAAAAATGACTCGTGAGATGAAGAAATACAAAAAAAATTTTTTTTTTGATATTTTGAAATAAGGATTTTGTCTTTTAAATCAAGACAAATTATTGATTAAAATAAAATATGAATAACGATCTGTGGGATAAAAAAATTATTCGATGTTATATAAAATGTATTAATCACAAATACAAAAATTGAAATGATTTATTTAATTGTAAAATGAATAATAATCATATAAATTTAACTTTATTAAATAATTATTAAAAAAAGGAATTGTGAGATGGAAAAAAATTAATATTTAAAAATAAAGATTTTGTCTCTCAAATTAAGATAGTGGTTGGTTAAAATAAAATAAAAATTGTTGTTAGAACAAGATTGAGATCTATGTTCAGAATCTGGTTTTGATGATAACAAGCATATATTTTGTGAGTAACAATTTTATTACTAATGATTTCATTGAGTGCACAGATGTTATGCTAAAGGCTTTATACGACATTCATCAAAAACAAGCATAATGATTGTATCAGAAACTGACTTAAAGACTGAGGAATGAAACAGATCAGAAATAGTATCAGACAAGCTCAAAGGAATAAACCAGAAATATCAGATGCATGAAGTCTCAAAATAACAAAAAGATCACAAAAATGATACATTGTTAAACAATCAGATGTTCTGATTGAAAGCAAATTCAACAATCAGAGTCAGAAGATCAGAAGTCATCAAAGAAACAAAAGCTCGATATTACAAAGAAAAATAAGCTTCCTGAGAAGAACAAGCAACATCAACGTTCACAAGCAATGCCAATAAAAGATGTTCTGACCTAGTGATCAAAAACTTCTAAGAACATCGTAATTTGCTCCAATTAAGTCACATGCAAGAAATCACGGTACTCAAAGTAAAGACAAAATTATGACATCTATTTTTGGTCTACATCTTGGAAGAGTGAAAGAAGACACGCCACCAATAACGCCACCAATAGTAACTATCTTGGAAGAAGAAAATTGAAGAAAACACGTCACCAACACCAATGATAAGATTCACCTTGGAAATAGGTATTTCCTAATCCATTCTATACTAAGCATTAAATGCTATGTTCAAATATGGTTCAACGGCTATGTTCCAACGGTAATATACCAGAATTCTATATAAAGAGCAAAACTTTGAAAGTGAAATGCGGGTAAACATAAGAGTGTAAGAAAAATAAGCTGCATCATCAGAGGCAACATGTAACACCCCGATATCCGCTGCACGCATCAACCGTGTCGGCCAACCGAGCATGTTACCGGCTTAATCAATAATTCCCCCTAGGTCCGCTTATCGGCTGCCCAGAAAATATTGTTTTTGCCTCCCGCAGGAATCGAACCATGTACCTAGGGGTTAAGTACATATTCATAGCAATTCCTGCTACCAATTGAGCTAGTAGCTCAAGTGGTAGCAGTAGCTCAAGTGGTAGCAGGAATTGCTATGAATATGTACTTAACCCCTAGATACATGGTTCGATTCCTGCGGGAGGCAAAAACAATATTTCCTGCGCAGCCGATAAGCGGACCTAGGAGGGATTATTGATTAAGCCGGTAACATGCTCGGTTGGCCGACACGGTTGATGCGTGCAGCGGATATCGGGGTGTTACATTAAAAAGGCGCCTTTTAATGTAACACCCTGGATTTCCGCTTACCCCGCAGGGCTTCCGGCCTACCAAGCATGTCACCAGCTTAATCAATAATCCCCCTAGGTCCGCTTATCGGCTGCCCAGGAAATATTATTTTTGCCTCCCGCAGGAATCGAACCATGTACCTAGGGGTTAAGTACATATTCATAGCAATTCCTGCTACCACTTGAGCTAGTCCGGAAGCCCTGCGGGGTAAGCGGAAATCCAGGGTGTTACACAACATACACGAAGTGTGAATACACAACATTAGCCTATGAAAATAAAATCTTAAGAGAGAAATAGAAAAGTCTGCATGTTATGCAGGATGCTCTAATGAAAAATTGAGAGATCTACTAATACATGATCGGCCCAAATAATCTTCACATTAAATGACTAGAGAAACTGAATACACTGAGTTGTTGCTCTATAGTGATTCATGTCCACTTAAAATCATTGATGTGTTACTAGCTTGAAGAAGAAGATGAAGATCAATGCACGAGAAGCAATCAACATAAGAGCTGTTGCTCCCTATCTGCTTATTACGAAGGAAAGAAGATGGTCTTACAAGAAGGAATTACATTCAAGGGTTGAAGCTCTAATCCCCTTACTCAAGGAAGAGAAAACCAAGTTAAAGAAGCAATTTGAATCAAGAGCTATTGCTCTTAAATCCGCTTATCAAACAAAGAAGAGAAGATCTCAACCAGAAGAAGACTACAAGATAATTTTAATTCTTGTAATAATATGTAAAACACGGAGTTGTTGCTCATATTGTGTTATTCCTTAGGAATCTTCTGATAAATTGTTTAGGCACCAGAAGTGACTTCTAGTCAGTGTGTGATAAACAATATACATATTAGAATAGGAGAAAATTTGCTTGATAAAAATCACACATGTAATCTCCAGAAGAACAATTCTAGTTTGAATTGGTGTTCCTTGAGTATCCTTCTGATTAGGACACTTAAGATGTCAAAGAGGTCTAGTTAGACTATTGGAGGTGTCTAGGTCAAGGAACGTTATATGTTGCTGAGATCACTGAACGGTTCATTGTCTAGGGTTAGTCACTTGCGGGTAGCTTGTGCAGGAGTTTCTAGGTTGATGAACGTTATATCTTGCTAAGATCATTGAACGATTCATCATCTAGGGTTAGTCACTTGCTGGTAGCTTGTGCGAATGGTTAGTCACAAGTAGGTTGCTTGTGCAGATGTAATCAAGATTGATTATAGTGGATTAAGTCCTTGAAGAAGGCAAAATCACCTGAGGAGGGTGGACTGGAGGTAGCCTTATTGAGAAGGTGAACCATGATAAAAATGAATGTGTCTTTTACTTTCTAAACCTTCATTTAAACCAGAATTTCCATGCAGTTCTTATTCAGAAATTGTGCTTAACAAAGTCAAAAGTTCTGATGAAGAAAAGGAACAAAATGAATGTATGTCTCGTTGGTTATGCATTATCATGCTTCCGCAATATTATCTAAAGCATATCCAAAAAAATGAGATATTAGAAGACAGAAAAGATTTATAGAAAGGGAAATAAATATTGAAGAACACAATTCAAACCCCCCTTTCTTGTGTTTTTCTCCACCTTCAATTGTGTGGATAGTGACCCGTGTGATAAATAAATTTTAATTATATTAAAATTAAAAAAAAAAGATTATTAGTGTTTTTAGTGATAATAAATAAATAGAAAAAAATTAAAATAAAAATGAGAAAGTGTGAGAAAAAGAAAGGTGAGAGAGATTTGAAATATTAATAAAGAGAGAAAATGTGTGTATTTAATATTTAATTGTGATTTAATTGGTGAAGTTTGAAAAGTGAATGTCACATGTCAACACTTAGATAGTAGACTCTTATTCTACACTTAGATTTGCAATTTGTTGGTATCAGGCCATCTCCAACGGTAAGCTTTTACCGTGTCGTACGCCAGTTGTAAGAAATATTTAAAAATTGAACTCCACCAGCTATGCAAACGTTATGATATAAAGCAACGACACTTTCTAATAACATAATAATATAACTAAAAGTTGTTGTCTTCAACGGCTCTTTTTCTTTTTAATTTTTTTTTATAATTTATTTGGTTATAAATAGAAGCAAATGTTAGTCAAATTTTATCTCATAAATTTATTCCTTACTCATAGTATTTTAATTTCTCTCTCACAATTTCTTCTTATTAGCCTTCAATTGATCATATATTTTACCAAATTTTTCATATTCTTAATTCAAATTATTATTGTTAAGGGCAAATGGACCCTAATCAATATAATTTTCAACAATCTATGTTCCATCTCATGCAAAATCAGCAAAATTCTAATCCACAAAATTCTCAATTTCCCCCACCGCCAATAAACTCTACCGTATTTTTTCCGCCACCAAACTACCTGTTAGCTGAAGATTTCGTTTTATATTGTTTGTCCTTCGAAGGAGTTGAGAATCGAAGGAAAGATGGTTACTGATGGCCATCCCTTAAAAAGTGAAAGAATGGCTACTGATGGTCATGCCTCGAAGATACAGACTTCTAAGTTCGTTGAAGATAGTGAACACTGAAAGACTAATGAAAGCATATGTCTTCGGGACTTAGACAAAATTTATAAAGTATATATTTAAGTGTTACTACTTAGCGTGTTTTCATAGTGTTTTTACACTGCCACGCGTCGAAGATGGACTCAGGCGGGAAGATTTGAAATTCGAAGACGGTTTCGTAACCGTTCAAATACAGATGGCTTCGCTGGAAGTTCTGATGAGAAACGTGGCAGCAGATTAGTGTAGGACCGTTAAGGTCGAAACTAGTATAAATAGGAGTTTTAATGTTAGGATTCCGGGTGTTCATTTTGTACAAATCACTCACATATTTACTCAAGTATCAAGTGTTACGAGAAAGAGTTCGCTGAGAAAATGTACGTATGACACCACCATTTTAAATACATGTGTATTGTATTTCATTTTCGAATACATTTCTGAGTTACTACATTCCATTTATTTCTTGTCATTTACATTCCTGTATCTTTATTTTACTTTCGAATTTACTTTCATGATCATTTACTTTTAAAGCCTTTAACATTTCTGCAGTTTAAGATTCTTTATGTTTTAACAATCTTTAAGTTTCATATGTTATGTTATTTATCTTTCTTGTTGAAGTTATAATTACATATAACGAAGCAATTACCAAGATTCTTGAATCGAACAATACTCATCGAAGAGGACAAATTACGAATATGATTCAAATGAACATTGATAACAATCTTCTTGACTATGTGTCCTAGGATCAATCTAGTCGATCCTGCAAGTAACCAAATCATATTTATTATAGTTTGGAAGACTAGCGGTTGTTTACCGGAAATCACCGTAAACAAATTGGCACGCCCAGTGGGACAGTGTCACGCGGATTGTTTTAATCAATTGTTTTGTTTTTGTCTAGACAATATCAAGACCTTGTATGAACCTTAGGAACGGTAAATTAAAAGACAGTGCACAACCGATTCCCAAACGAAGGTACAACAGGAAAATGGTCGTTACGGCCAATGCAGGGGGTAATCAAGATCCCCCACAAGGTTCAGGATCAGGAGCGGCAAATTCGACTTCTACTCAAGAAGCACGAGATGCAACGGGTCCAAATGGATCGAGACCTGCAGACAATTCCCAGACTGCGCCTGAAAATACTACAGGACATTCAGGAACTGTTCCAGTTTCGGCATCGACAACCGCACCCTCATCTACAAGTGCAGATGATGTACTGTATCCCTGGACAAACGCTGCAAACAATTCAATGGTTCAAGGCACAAGTTCTGGCTTCGAATGGAGACCAAATAGTCCATATGGAATGCCATACCAATTCCCATTTGGAACAGACGTCCGAGGGGCAAGACCTATAAACACCTCAACTAATAATACGACATTTTCACCAAATGTTAGTTCAGTGGGTCGAAGTGGACGCAACACTAATTTTTCTACCCAAATACCCAATTTCACCACAAATAACCAAGCAGCATTTCGACAAGAAATGGATGCAAGCAACCATGATATGGTAGGGGTTTTGGCCAGAGAACTAACTTCAGTCTTGAACCCACTAATGGAAAATGTTACTACAACAAATAGAGAAAACGTAGAAATTTTCCAAAAGATATCATCACAAATGAATCGAATGGCAGAATTCATGGGAGTACCACCACCTAAAAGGAAAGACAAACAGCCTATGAATCAAGAAGAGAGGCCTATTTTGGAACGTGTGCAAGATATGGTTCCCCCACCTAGGACGGTTCCTAGGGATATAGGCCCCTCACGAAGGACGGAGTCGTTCGAAAAGACTCCGGTAATTAACTTGGAGGATTTAAGTCAAAGGACCGTCCCCTTTCGACAAGAAATGGAGGAAGAACGACCCAGATTGAGGATTTTGGGTAGGGACGATCATCCAGATGAGATTGTCCAAAGAGTCAGAAGAGAAAATCTGGCTACAGAAAATAATTTAACTGCCATGATAGAAAGGGTTATGGCCAATAATGGCCTTAGTACTGGACTCAGACGTCCAAATTATACATCCCCTATATCAGATTATATCATGCAAACAGAATTGCCTAGGGGAACTAAGGTTCCTAAATTCACAAAATTTTCTGGCGAAACTAATGAGTCAACTGTGGAACATATTGCTAGATATTTAACAGAAGCAGGAGACTTAGCGGGAAACGAAGATCTAAGGATTAAATATTTCCCTAGTTCGCTGACAAAAAATGCGTTTATTTGGTTCACTACTTTGCCACCAAATTCGATAGACGCATGGGCATACTTAGAAAGGTTGTTCCACGAACAATTCTACATGGGTCAAACTAAGATAAGTCTGAAAGAATTGGCCAGTGTTAAAAGAAAATTCGCAGAGACAATTGATGACTACTTAAATAGGTTCCGCCTGTTGAAATCAAGATGTTTTACAACGGTTCCGGAACATGAACTCGTCGAAATGGCTGCGGGTGGTTTGGATTATTCAATAAGAAAGAAACTAGATACCCAATACCTCAGGGACATGGCCCAATTAGCAGATAGGGTGCGACAGGTCGAACGCCTGAAGGCAGAAAAAGCTAGGGCAAATAAAAGCTATAAGAAAGAAAGAGTGGCGTACGTCGAAGCCGAGAATGTTGATGAGGAGTCTTTCAATGATTCATATAGCCCTGAAGAGGTCGAAATAGACTTGGCTGAATTAAAAGAAGCGCCACCTTATGCTTGCAAATTGTTAAATCCAGCAAATGGAAAAAACCCAGTAGAAAATGATAAGAATGATAGGTTCCCTAAGAAAACTTATACATTTGACATTACCAAATGTGATGAAATATTTGATTTACTGGTAAAAGATGGCCAAATGATACTACCCCCAAATTCCAAAATTCCTCCGTTGGAACAACGGAAGAAAAGAGGTTTCTGTAAATATCATGGTTTTTTAGGCCATAAAACTTCTCAATGTTTTCTTTTCAGGGATCTAATTCAAAATGCTCTCAATGATGGAAGGTTGAAGTTTGCTGACAAAACCAAGAATCAAATGAGGGTAGATTCAAATCCTCTGAACATTGCTGACGCTAGCCTCTGTGAGGTAGAAGATATCAACATGGTGGAGGCGTCTGAAGTCAAAGTTATAGAAACTAAATCAAAGTTCAATGGAAAGCAGGCTACTGAAAGCCTAAATGGTGACATAATCTTCAATACTGATGTTGAAGAATCTTCCAAGGCAGAGATAACTGAAGCCTCGAAGGAAGAAAGCAGCGAGGCCACTGAAGACCTCAGGATGAAACTCCAGAAAATACAAATCTCTGAAGTTCCTCCAGTAGCAGTTAACATGGTCAGTGCCAGACGCCCAGTGTCTGAGTTTGGCGAATTAGAGACTTGGTTAACAAGGCAAAATGGGGGCATCGAAGCTCCACAAAAAACTGAAAGCCTCAAAGAATATCTTTGGAAATGTCACGAGAGAAGCGGTGGTAAGCAATGGATGTGTCCAAGGTGCTCGATCATGCTAAATCGAAGAGTCGAAGCCAACTTCGAGAGGGCTCGGCGCGAAAGATGGGAACATCCAGGAAGAGAGCCAAATCCCCTGTTACAACTTTATCCAAAGATGGATGAGAGCTTGGTAGGATTTTTGGTCAGATGCCACAAAGGAAACACTGAAGTTGCTCTGTGTCCCAGATGTGGGGCAGTCTATGATGAAAGACTCGCACGATCATTCGAACGCATATACTGCCATATGAGTAGGGAAACTCAGGGGTTGCATCCTAACCTTTATGGTTTCGACATATGGACTCCGACAAAGAGGCCTGATAGTCCACACCCTAGAGCTCGAAGAGTGACTTTCAAAGTCCCTGCGAATGCACCCAGGGATAGGTGGATACAAGCTGATGCAAGAACCAACAAATGGCGAAGCTGGGACCAAGGAGGAAGAACTGCAATGGCATATAGGAAACAATTTCAAAGACCAAATCGAGAGGCGAATCGATTGGAGAATTATAAGGGAAAAAATCCTATGTCTCGATCCCAGTGGAGAAGGCATCAGAGGATAAAAAAGTCTCAGAAGGAATACAGGCCAAGAGAAGTTGGAGAATCTAGTAGCAACCAAGTCTCATACCAGGGGGCAAAGTTAAACAAACCTCCGGTGGAACGCAGGTTGTTCGAAGCTGAGAAACTCTTAGATAAAGAAGAGAAGATGCGTTCAAATTCTTGGAAAGAAGAGGATAGAATGACAAATGATTTTGATTCCGATGGAGTGTCATCCATAAATCTTAATTGTAATGTAGTATCTGTACTCCCTCACGAGTTTAACCAGGAAGTTGAAGTAGAAGACTGCGAAGAGGCTGATATCGAAGAAATGACAAAACACAGACCTGTGTGTTACTATGTGCTGAATAATGGTGCAGTAGAAGAACAGAATGCTTTCTTCGAAAGACCAGATGAGGGTATGCGAAACCACTTGAAGCCACTTTACATCAGGGCGAAGATTGAGAATGTTGCTATTAATAAAGTCTTAGTTGATGGAGGAGCAGCAGTGAACCTAATGCCTCAATATATGCTGAAAAGAATTGGTATGTTCGATACAGATATAAGGCCACATAACATGGTCTTATCTAATTATGAAGGCAAAATAGGACAAACACTGGGAGTTGTTCAAGTCAATTTGACAGTAGGCTCAGTTACGAGGCCAACCATGTTTATGGTTATACCAGCAAAAGCAAACTACAACCTTTTGCTTGGTAGAGAATGGATTCATGGTGTAGCAGCTGTACCCTCAACAATGCATCAGAGGGTGACGATTTGGAGAGAAGATGGTATAGTGGAGAATATCGAAGGTGATCAGAGTTACTACATGGCTGAAGTCAACCAGGTAAATAGAACCAACTTCGATAGGAACCTGGCAAACATAGGTCCTTGTCATGCTGCTGAAGAGATGTATGCTCCAAATAGAAATGCATTGTACTATTTGACTTTGCATCCAAATAGATTCCAATGGGATAGGGAGATCATGGATGGTCCACCAGATCCAGCACCATTGGAGAATTATCAGACAGTACGGCCAACAGGCTGGGATGATGACGGTAATAATGTCTGAGTCTGTGTTCTTCGAAAAGATTTCGGCCTATGTGGCCGAGAACAAAAGAAAGGCGGCTCTCGAAGCCGAACTATCAAGTACAAAGATAGATACAGTTCCAATCAAGGAAGGAACAACAGAATTGGAGATACGTACGAGTTTCGAATTCCCTGAAGACACGGCTCCAGTTGAAGAGATCATAAGAGAAGAACCAAGTCAGAGGTTAGATGCAATATACGACGAAGAACCTTTGGGATTCGAGAAAGACCCAATGGCGTCAAACATAAAGATGTTGGCCCAAGATCCTCTTGAAGAAGTAAATCTTGGAGACAATGATCAAAAGAGAATAACATACATCAGCGCGAAACTAGAGCCTGAGTTGAAAGCAACGATCATCAAAATGTTGAAAGACAACAGAGATTGTTTTGCTTGGGATTATGATGAGATGCCTGGTCTCGGAAGAGACTTAGTCGAATTGAAATTACCAATAAAAGAAGGGAAGAAGCCAATAAAGCAAACTCCCAGAAGATTCGCGCCAGAGATTCACTCGAAGATTAAGACAGAAGTCGAAAGACTCTTGCGTTGCAAATTTATCCGAACTACAAGGTATGTCGAGTGGATTGCTAATATAGTACCTGTAATTAAAAAGAATGGCTCATTAAGAGTATGCATAGACTTTCGTGACCTTAATGCAGCTACTCCTAAAGATGAGTATCCTATGCCTGTAGCAGAAATGCTAGTAGACTCAGCCGCATGTTTTGAGTATTTGAGCATGTTAGATGGATATTCAGGATACAATCAAATTTTTATAGCAGAAGATGATGTATCCAAGACAGCATTTCGTTGCCCAGGAGCAATAGGCACTTACGAATGGATTGTGATGCCTTTTGGTCTGAAAAACGCTGGGGCAACTTATCAAAGAGCAATGAATTCTATATTTCATGACTTTATAGAAACATTCATGCAAGTGTATATAGATGACATCGTGGTAAAATCTACCTCGGGTATGAGTCATCTCGATCATCTAAGCCAATCATTCGAAAGAATGAGGAAATATGGCTTGAAGATGAATCCCCTTAAATGTGCTTTCTTTGTGCAGGCAGGTGATTTCTTGGGTTTCGTAGTCCACAAAAAAGGGATAGAAATCAACCAAAACAAGACAAAAGCCATTATGGAAACCAAGTCTCCATCCACGAAGAAAGAATTGCAGTCTTTATTGGGTAAGATAAATTTCTTGAGAAGATTTATCTCTAACTTAAGTGGACGCACCCAAGCTTTCTCGCCCCTATTACGGCTTAAGCAAGGAAAGTTCGAATGGAGTGCAGAACATCAAGAAGCTTTCGATCAAATAAAGCAATACTTAACGTGTCCACCAATTCTCATTCCCCCGAATGGGAAGAAGCACATGCGCCTGTATATCTCAGCATCAGATAAAACAATAGGCAGCATGTTAGCCCAAGAAGATGAGAACGGCATCGAAAGAGCCATTTATTACTTAAGTAGAGTACTCAATGATGCAGAGACTAGATATACTGATATAGAAAAACTCTGCCTTTGTTTGTATTTCTCTTGTATCAAACTTAAGTATTATATAAAGCCAGTTGACGTCTACGTTTCATCTCATTGTGATGTTATTAAACACATGTTATCTAAGCCAATACTACACAGTCGGATTGGCAAGTGGGCTTTAGCCCTTACTGAATATTCATTAATATTTCAGCCTCTCAAGGCAATGAAAGGTCAAATTGTGTCAGATTTCATTGTTGACCATGCGGTGGTTGAGAATCATCAGCATTATGTGGATTTGAAACCTTGGAAGTTATACTTCGATGGTTCAACACATAGAGAGGGTACTGGTGTTGGAATATTGATAATTTCTCCTGATGGAATTCCAACAAAGCTCAAGTATAAAATTGAAGGTCCATTATGCTCCAATAATGAAGCTGAATATGAAGCATTGATTGCTGGACTTGAGGCTTTGTTAGAATTGGGGGCAACCAGAGTCGAAATTAAAGGAGACTCCGAATTGGTCATCAAGCAATTGACAAAAGAGTACAAGTGTATCAAAGAGAATTTGATCATGTATTTTGTTATTGCAAATAGGCTACTCAAGAAATTTGAATATGTGGAATTAAAACACGTATCAAGAGTGAATAACCAGGAAGCAAACGACTTGGCACAATTAGCCTCAGGATATAAAGTATCAAAAGAAAAGTTGGAAGAATTGATTGAAGTAAGAGGAAGAGCAATGTTTACTAAACTTTCGCCAAGTGATCTGGAGAACTCACGATTGGGTTATGCCAACAAAGAACAATTCGAGGTACTGAATATTGATTCATTAACAGACACAGATTGGAGGAGTCCAATTATTAACTATCTGAAAAATCCTTCGACGGATACAGACAGAAAAATCAAGTATAGAGCCCTGTCATATTATCTGATGGGAAATGAGAAAACTCCTGAAGGGGTATTGTTAAAATGCTTGGGAGAAGCAGAAGCATACTTGGCTCTGTCGAACGTACATAGTGGGGCATGTGGTGCACATCAAGCAGGGCACAAAATGAAATGGCTTTTGTTTCGATATGGGATGTATTGGCCTTCGATGTTAAAAGATTGCATAGAATTTGCAAAAGGGTGCCAAGAATGCCAAGAACACGCAGGTATCCAACACGCCCCAGCAAACGAACTAAGTACGATAGTAAAACCATGGCCTTTTAGGGGATGGGCACTAGATTTGATTGGAGAAATTCACCCCAAGTCCTCTAAAGGTCAAAGATACATTTTGGTGGGAATAGACTATTTCACAAAATGGGTCGAAGCAATACCGCTGGCAAATGTGGATCAAGAGGCTGTGATTGAGTTTATTCAAAAACATATTATATATAGGTTTGGAATCCCAGAAAGCATAACAACGGATCAGGGATCAGTCTTTACTGGACGAAAAATGCAAGACTTTGCCAGAGAAATAGGTTTCAAGTTATTTACTTCTACACCTTATTATGCTCAAGCAAATGGCCAGGTTGAAGCAGCAAATAAAGTAATAATTGGCCTTATTAAGAAACATGTAGGAAAGAAACCCAAGAATTGGCATAAGACTTTAGATCAGGCACTTTGGGCTTGTCGAACATCTCCAAAAGAAGCCACAAATACAACTCCTTTTCAGTTAACGTTTGGACATGACGCAGTACTTCCAATTGAGATATGTTTGCAATCAGTAAGAATACAAAGGCAAGCAGACATTCCTCCCAACGTATACTGGGAATTAATGATGAACGAGTTAGTAGATTTGGACGAAGACAGGCTTCGAGCATTGGAAATGATAAAGAGGCAAAAGGAAAGAGTGTCCAGAGCATATAACAAAAAGGTGAAAGGTAAAACTTTTGTTAATAATGGTCTAGTTTGGAAAGTTATTCTACCTATAGATCGAAAGAATCAGGCACTTGGTAAATGGTCCCCACATTGGGAAGGACCCTTTCGAATCTTAAAAGTATTCTCGAACAATGCCTACGAAATAGAAGAGTTAGCAGAAGATCGCAGGATCTTAAGAGTAAACGGGAAATACTTGAAGAGATATAAACCTAGCATGCATGAAGTAAAGATTGCAAAGACGTAGACACTCAAAGTACTACGAAAAGCCAAAATGGTCAGGCATGTGTCAAAATATACTTCACATTGATTAAAATGGCTTTAGAATCAGAAAGAATTATGGAAAGAAAAATCAAAACACCAAAATATTCTTTTCATTGCAAGCATGGAAATACATTTCATTACAAAAAGATCCAGAAATAGGATCTGAGATTACAAAAAGAGAGGAAGGCATAGACATACAAAAAGATTAAACCTAGACTCGCTAGTTAATTCTGGCGTCTAGACTGTCCAGAGATAGCACAGGAACAGGTTCAGCTTCGAACATGTCCCTAGCCCCAGAATCACGCATTCTTCTCACTACGCCTTTCTTTGAGAAAAATGTAACTAAGGAGTCTCCCGTATGGAAGACAAGTTACACTTTCTCGACGGTCCACGCCGATAGCAACAGCTTTGACAAGACCTTTGAAGATCATCAAAGGTATGTTAATCTTTCTTCCCCGAATACCACAGAGAATAAACTCCAGATCTTCAACCATGATGTTATTCTCATCAATCACCCGAGGTTGAAAGTTGCCTACGAGCATTTGATGCCAAATCCTGATGGTTTGTGCGCTGTAGCGATCACTGTCCATGAGTGTTCTCAACATGATATGAGTAGTCATGCTGAGAACATTATCATCAAAAGTTGCTCCGGAGTTATTGCATCTTATGAGATTGGCAATAGTGGTGGGGGTAATGCTAAGGTGAGCATGTCGAACGGATGAATCAATGGTGGCTCTACCTTCAGGGTCCATGCGTAAAGACGCATTCATCCAAAACTCTGCCACCATATTAGGGTAGATGGCACCCTCCAGGACTTCCTCAAAGTAGAAGTTCAGTTCCTGATTAGCAAAGAGATTTTCAATGTTAATGAAATGACGAAGGAGTTCATCCTCATCAAGTCTGAACTCACCCTTGATGAGAGCTTTGAGATCGTTAAAGGAAAGAATTCCAGCCATTTCAGGGAAAAATGGTGTTTGAGAGGAAAGAGTTGTGTTTTCTCTTTTTTCTGTGTTTTGGTTTGGGGAAGAAATACTTGAATGAAGAAATAAAAGTGATATGGAACCCTTTATATAGAAGGAGAATACTGAAGGTTGGTTTTACATTTTTAATGAGTGATTAGACTGCGGTTCGTTTTTCAAAGTAAGAAGTTATGGCCTCCGCCGTTTCCCTCCCTTGGAAGTTGAAAAGTAATCATTAAACTGATGCACGCACGTCTGAAAACCGACGTTTTGGAGAAAGTGACGTCACTTTTAATAATGATTATGGCTAGAAGAAGTGGAAACGTCAAGTCTAGAGGCAAGAGTGCTGCGAAGGATGTTCAGGTTCTACATGTTGTATTTAATAAAAGCACTGTAGGAAATCTAAAGATATATTTGGCAGAAAATTGAAAGATTTGTTAAAATTAGTGCAAGCAAATATTATAGATAGAAATGGGAGTCAGGCGTACAAATATTATATGTCTCGATTACAAAATAAAAATCCAACAAATGAAACAAGATTGAAGACATCTAGCTAAAGTCCTCAGGGAGATCCCTTTTGATCTTCAGATATTGAGTTTCCCATGAGGACATTCGAAGTTCAATTAGTGCCCTTTGTTTCTTCAACTTTTCGATCTCTGGCACTAACTTCTGTGCAGTCTCGAAATGTTTGATTCCTGACTGCACCACTTCGAGCAAATCTTGTTGGTTAGATTCTTGGAGGGCTGCTTGGCTACTTTCAGCTTCCTTTATCTTGCCCTCGAGCATTTTTATTTCTTGTTTCCAGGAGCTGATTTTCTTCTCATATTCATCAATGGCTTTCTGATTCGCCGAATGTTTAAGCTTGAGGGCTTCACCTTGTTTTGTGGCTTCCACAGCAGAATTCCATGACGAGTCATGAGAGGCCACTATCTCAGATAATGCTTTCTCGACGTTTTGCTTTCGAAGAATGTCAGCTTGGAGTTGTTCAAGGAGAGAGCCTAGCAAAACAATCATCTCTGAGACTTCTGGGGAAACTTGAAGCAAATCTACTTTCTTTAAAAGTTGATTTAAGTTGTAGCTTTTAACAGGGTCCCGGTTGAGAACATCTACAAGATTGACCCCAAAGAATCTCTCTTTTATCTGTCGAAGAAGATTAGGAGTATCTTCCTTGTCACTAGAATCTGCAGTTACAGCTGGAGAAACATCAGGCTCCGAAAGTGAAGAAGTATTCACATTCATGATATCCCTTAGGAACCCAAGAGGATCAGTTTGTTTAAGTTGTTCAAGCTCCGAAGGAGTAGGCTTCGTAGGAGCAGGCGTCGAAGTTGTCTCAGGAATAGTTTTTACATCGGGAGTCGAAGTTCCCTGAGAAATTGGTTTTTCTGGTTGAGAAATCTCCTCCATGGCATCTTTTTCCGATGCAGAATCTTCGTTGCCATGAGATTGCTGGTTCACATTGTCGCTGCCGGAGAATGGATGATCCTCTTCCAAATCTTTGCCTTGATGAGTAGGTGGGGATTCGTCAGTAGATTGGCTTTCTTCGATTGGCTCATTAGGCAATATAGTGGCAATTGGCCTAACGTCTTCGAAGACTGGTGAGAGAACATGGGTTCTAGCTTGAGAAGTATCTGTTTCGAACGAAGCCAAGATAATCATGAGGTTAAGCCTTCGAAAGTTTTAATTGACGAAAGTTGAAATTTAACAATTACCATAAAGTTTATCAACATCAATGGTGAGGCCAGGGTCTTTGAAACCAGAAGTAGCAGTGCCAGCATCATCCTGCAATAACAAGGTAAAATGCCAGTGCAATTAGTTAGTTAAAATTACAAGATAATATGTAAGACAAACGCAAGATACCTTGGGTGGATTATTGTCTGGGCTTGAGTTATGACTTTCCAAAACAAGAGCATTGCTGGCAGTCTTCAAAGGAGACTCTTCAGAAGACGCCTTATTGCCAGGAGAAGCAGCTTTTGAAGGACTTGCCTTTTTCCCTTTTCTTGAAGGGGTAACAGCTTTGTGTTTCTTTTTCTGTCCTTGTCTAGTTTGAGGAGGAGATTTGTCTTCACCATCTGAGGCATTGGTCGAAGAAGCTTTACGCTTCGAACCCGTTGGGGGTTTCGAGCTCTGGCAAGTGAAAGATGAGAAAGATGAGTACCAATCACAGAATTGTACAAGATTTAGAGTATGAGATAAGTATTTACCGTGGGCTTCTTATCCGTGACGATCGAATCACTTTCGTTTGGTTTGTCGCTTTTAGATGTCTCAGACTCTTTTGGGGCAGAAGCTTCTTTAATCTTCCTCCTTCGTGCAACAGCTGTAGTTGAGACTGAAATCAGTATATCAGTAAAAGAAAAGAAAAGTCAGTCGAAAAAGATTGCCTTAATCCAAACCTTCAGGTATTGGAGTCAGGACACGAACGTGTTTAAGATCTATATGAAGATGTCCTTTGAAAGTATCCAAGGTATGCTTAGTCGGGACCACTCGTTCAGCGCGCTTTTTGGCACTCTCTTGAAGAATTTTGAGAGCATTCCCACACATGAACCAGTCTGGGAAAGGAGGACTTAGAGCCACACCAAAATCAGCACTTGGTAGTGGAGGGAATTTTGGAGGATGAAGTTTGAAAGCCACTTCATAACGTAGTTCTGGTCGAACATACGAGGGCAATTTCAATTTATTTAGTTTGGTGGAAAACTTTTCGCGCAAAGTGACTGCAGCCTCACGAACGGTCCGACTAAGATCATCAGGCCTATAGATAGTTTCAAAGAATTTTTGAAAAGCTTGGATTTCTTTAATATGAGTTGAAGTACCTTTTTTGAAGTTCTCCTGCACATCAGTGAAAGCTGCGGTTAGTTCTTGAGCAAGGCTATCAGCATCAAAAATTTGAGAGCTATAATACTCTGTCCACCATTGATGGAAATCTGGTGTAGAGTAAAAAGAAGGTTCGAAAGGAATAGGAGAAAGGTTGGCGACGCCAGTATATTTGTTGATTTTTCGTTCACATTCTTCTTCAGTCAGATACAAAGTGTGGAAACACATATGGTTCCTTTTCTCATATAAGCACTTGGGTGTTATTTGAGTTAGCCCAAACTGCCTCGAGACCAAATTTGGTTGGTAGCACATGAGGGTACATTGACCTTTTGACGGTCGAAGACGTTGGGAAAGCAACCTTGGAGTCAGGAAGGCTTCCCAAATTTCCATGGATTCAGTTTGCTGATCTTGAGATGTTGGTGGAAATTTTCGAGTAAACCATTCAGGACCTATTATTCTGTGTACAAATGGGGCCATGGAAGGATTGAACTGATCACGCCGAGCAAACATCATTGAATACGCCAAGAAATGTTCATGAAGCTTTCCCATTTCCTCTTTTGGAGTTAGGTAAGCTAACCTGGTCCCTTCTATAGTTCGATTTTTGATTGTGCTATCTTCCTCATTGACATCTCCTCGAAAGGGAAGATAAGTTTCGAATGTGGCATTGAGCCACAGTTGCAATAACCAAAAAGAACCAGCATAAAGTAAGCTGCCAGATTTGAAATTCTTGGTAAGATTCGCAGCTTCACTAAGGTTTTCGTAAAGAGACCCTAGAAGTAGTTGGCTGAGGTTGAGTTTTCTACCAGCATGCAACTGATTAGCCATGCAAAGGTACCTCTTTGCAACCTGGATAGATCTTGAGCAGAAGGCGCACCGTGAGAGCCATAATGCTAGAAAAGCAATATGCTCTTCGTCAGATACTGTCGCCTCGGTGGTAATATGGTGTTTCTGGATGAATGCCGTGTAAGTAACTTGCGAATCGTTGAAACCTATAGTGTCATTATCCATGTCATTGGGATCAAAGGTTTCGCCAGTTGGTCGAAGTCCCGTAATAGCAGCCACATCAAAAAGCGTGGGGGTAACCATTCCACAGGGAAGATGGAAGGTATTGTGAGAAGCATCCCAGAAATGAACCGCTGCTACTAACATAGGTTGGTTGTATTCTAAATCTGTTTTTGACAGTTGGATCAAATCGTATATCCCTAACGATTTCCAAAAGGACCCTTTTTGTTTCTCTACCTTTTCTAGCCAAGCATAATACAAGTCAGGATCTTTGGCTAAAGGGATTGACCTAAAAACTTTTACAGAATTGGTCATATAGTTTAACCTAATTTTGGCTAAAGCTAAAGGGGTTGCAGTTGAAGTTTTCTCTATATTAGTAGATTTGCCTAAAGGAGAACGACCGTCTTCATCTATCTTAACTTTGCTAACTAATGGTCTAGTCTTGTAATAAGCAGGGAAGAATTTATTCACAGATTGGATACTTTCACTCGGTAACGGACCCATAAAGGCAAGAGTTTTTCCAGAGAGTTCAAAGGGAATGATTACCTGGGAAGCGTAAATAGCGCGTATTTCTTCAGTGTTAGGGTTTGGAACGAACTCTCGTTCCCCAGAACGTGTTGTTGATTGGAGCTTCACAGCGGGTTGAAGAACATTTGAAGATGAAGCCATGGAAGAGTTTTTGCTAAAGAGAGCAAGATTTTAGAAAGAGTGAAGATATTCTTAGTTTTCTCGGTGTAGAAGATGAATGGAAGGCGGTATAAAGGCACAAGGTCAAATATTTAAAGGTTTAACGGAAACCCTTTTAAATCTTTTGGGTAAAACCCGAGAGACACATGGCGGTTGGTGATTTAATCCAACGGTGGTTGAATAAGTTAGCCTTACTCCTAGTATATAGGAATAATGATCAGTAAGTAAGGTTAAAACGTGGGAATGTAAGTCATGAGAAGACATCTTTGAAAATGACAAGACGTTTCGGAAACAGTGTTATCAGTGATTATGACGTTAGTCAGCAGTCTTGGAACTTTCAAAGATCATAAAAACGAAATCTTATAATGACAAGAAACGCCTATTTCTGTTGATTCTCGAAACAGGCATTTATTGGGGGCAATTTGTTAGCTGAAGATTTCGTTTTATATTGTTTGTCCTTCGAAGGAGTTGAGAATCGAAGGAAAGATGGTTACTGATGGCCATCCCTTAAAAAGTGAAAGAATGGCTACTGATGGTCATGCCTCGAAGATACAGACTTCTAAGTTCGTTGAAGATAGTGAACACTGAAAGACTAATGAAAGCATATGTCTTCGGGACTTAGACAAAATTTATAAAGTATATATTTAAGTGTTACTACTTAGCGTGTTTTCATAGTGTTTTTACACTGCCACGCGTCGAAGATGGACTCAGGCGGGAAGATTTGAAATTCGAAGACGGTTTCGTAACCGTTCAAATACAGATGGCTTCGCTGGAAGTTCTGATGAGAAACGTGGCAGCAGATTAGTGTAGGACCGTTAAGGTCGAAACTAGTATAAATAGGAGTTTTAATGTTAGGATTCCGGGTGTTCATTTTGTACAAATCACTCACATATTTACTCAAGTATCAAGTGTTACGAGAAAGAGTTCGCTGAGAAAATGTACGTATGACACCACCATTTTAAATACATGTGTATTGTATTTCATTTTCGAATACATTTCTGAGTTACTACATTCCATTTATTTCTTGTCATTTACATTCCTGTATCTTTATTTTACTTTCGAATTTACTTTCATGATCATTTACTTTTAAAGCCTTTAACATTTCTGCAGTTTAAGATTCTTTATGTTTTAACAATCTTTAAGTTTCATATGTTATGTTATTTATCTTTCTTGTTGAAGTTATAATTACATATAACGAAGCAATTACCAAGATTCTTGAATCGAACAATACTCATCGAAGAGGACAAATTACGAATATGATTCAAATGAACATTGATAACAATCTTCTTGACTATGTGTCCTAGGATCAATCTAGTCGATCCTGCAAGTAACCAAATCATATTTATTATAGTTTGGAAGACTAGCGGTTGTTTACCGGAAATCACCGTAAACACTACCCAAATATTTATTTTAGACCACAGATAAATACTCATGGGGTGAATTTTTCTCATCATGAACCCGAAACACCAAATGAGTTTATGTCTGAACGCCAAGTTCCACAATTTTCAACTCAAGTTGGTATTGAAAATACTACAATTGAAAAAGAACAAAGGCGTTCTGTTAAAAAAAAACCTCGAGAGGTATTCACAAGGGAAGAGGATACACTTCTTATGCAATCATGGCTCAATGTTTCAAAGGATCCAATTGTGGGAGTTGATCAAAAAGTTGATAGCTTTTGGTTAAGAATCACCAATAATTATAACCAATATCGTGGGCAGTCACGAGAAAAGCTACAAGGCCAATTAAAATCTCGATGGCATCGAATAAATGGTTGTGTTCAAAAAATTTCTGGGTGTTACAAACAAGCTGTTCATGAAAAAAAAGTGGGGCATCAGAGAAAGATATCTTAATCAATGCGCATGCTTTTTATGAACAAGATGAAGGTGCACCATTCAATCTTGAGTATGCATGGCGGCTTTTAAAAGATGAACCTAAATGGATGGGAGCATTCACCGAAAATTCTTCAAAGAGAACAAAGAATTCTGCTAGTGGCTCATACACGACATCGCCAAACTCAGAGACACCATCAATTTATGAGTTAAACTCATCATCTCCAATGGAGCGTCCAATGGGACAAAAGGCGGCAAAACGAAAAGGTAAGGCAAAAGAAAATGCAAATGCAACTGAACCTCCTTCTAGTGTTATTTCCGATACGAGGAATAAAAGAATGGAAGTAATGGAAAATCTAGCACGACTTAAGGAGGAAGAAAACAAATTAGTCAAGGAAAAGATGGAGTTTGAAGCAATGCAATTCATAATGTTAGACACTTCTAAGATGAATGATAGTCAACATGAATTTCATGAAAAACATTGTAATAACCTAAAAGAAAAATATGGATGGTAATAATATGCAATGTTCTAGTATTTATTATATTTAAATATTATGTAGTACTTGTTATGTATCAACGACTATTGTAATAAGATGCAATGTTCTAGTATTTTTTATATTTAAATATTATTCAAACTAGCCGTTATTCAAACTAGCCGTTATTCAAACTAGCCTTATATATACTTTCATTCTTTTCTCACTCTTCTATCATTTTTCTATCACACTTCTATCATCATTCTCTCACTCTTCTATCATATTTCTATCACCCTTCTCTCACTTCAATGGATTCAAACAATTCAAACAACCTCAACAAACTTTTTTGGGAGGTGATTGAAGAAGAACTTATGGACAACACAGATGAAGAATTATTGTTGTCAATGCTCGAGAAGGAACGTCAATCTAGAGGTTCATCAAGGCAAAAAAGAAGATCAGTGATAGATCGGAATCGTGAAGAAGGGCATATACGATTATTCAACGACTACTTCTCAGAAAATCCAGTATACACGGATGCCCAATTCCGTATAAGGTTCAGAATGCATAGGCATTTATTTCTTCGAATTGTAGAAGCCCTTGGAAATCATGATGAATATTTTCAAATGAGGGTCGACGCAACTGGTAAAATGGGTCTTTCACCATTGCAAAAGTGCACTTCTGCTATTCGTATGTTGGCATATGGATCTTCCGCTGACATTGTAGACGAATATGTTCGAATTGGTGAAAGCACTGCAATTGAGTGCTTAGAGAGATTTGTAAGGGACGTGAATGAGGTATTTGGGGCAGAGTATTTAAGAAGGCCTAATAACAATGATGTTGAACATCTTTTACAAATGGGGGAGTCACATGGATTTCCAGGCATGTTAGGTTCCATTGATTGTATGCATTGGGAATGGAAGAATTGTCCTGTTGCATGGAAAGGACAATTTTTCCGAGGTGATCATAGCAAACCTACGATCATGCTTGAAGCAGTGGCATCACAAGACTTATGGATTTGGCATGCATTTTTTGGTATTGTAGATTCAAATAATGACATTAATGTGCTAAACCAATCCAATGTGTTTAACGATATTTTGGAAGGACGTGCTGCTACTGTGCAATATACAATCAATGGGACTCCATATAACATGGGGTATTATTAGCAGATGGTATATATCCTGAGTGGGCTACATTTGTCAAGACCATTTCAATGCCGCAGGGAGAAAAGAGAAAACTATTTGCCCAACATCAAGAATCAGCTAGAAAGGATGTGGAGCGGGCATTTGGAGTGCTCCAATCTCGATTTGCAATTATACGTGGCCCAACGCGTGCATGGCATATGGAAACCCTCAAGCATACCATATATGCTTGCATCATATTGCACAACATGATTGTTGAAGACGAACGACACACATATGGAGGTGATTTTGATTACTCTTATGATAATGTAGATGACACCTACTCTACAACAGAAACATTTAACGGTCCTCATCCGAATCTTGCAACAAAACTACAAAGAAGAGCAACTCTTCGTGAAAAACAAGTTCATCGCAAACTTCAAGGAGATCTAATCGAATATATTTGGGAAAGTTTTGGACATGAGGATGATGTAAATTAAATTTGAGTAATTTTATTATGTTATTTATTTTTATTGTTTTTAATTATATGTCATGTATTTGAGATTAACTTTAATTATCATTTTAAATTTTATGTTTAATTATCATTTTAATTATATGTTATTAATTTATTTTATATTAATTTCATTATCATTTATTTGAGATTAATTTTAATTATCATTTTAATTATATGTCATTTATTTATTTTATATTAATTTAAATTTAAATAATTTAAATTATTATTTTAAATTAAATAAAATTTAATATGAATAAAATATTAATATAAATAATAAAATTGTGGGATCCAATATGGGTTCTTTAGAATTGCACTATTGGAGTGAAAATTAAGTGAGTTGTTTTAAGATAATGTGGCTTAATGGGTCCCACAAAAAACCCAAAAATGAATTACACCATTGGAGATGCTCTCAGCACTTCGAGAAAGCTTCAGGCTATGTTTGGGAGTTTGGAGGGAAGGGGAGGGGAAGGCTTCCAAAAATGAAATTTTAAAGAAGTATAGGAAAATATTTGACATTTTTTGAAAAAATGATTTTGTTTAGAATGATAAAAGAGTTATTATCATTAGTAAATTTTTAATTTTCAGAATACTATAACAACCTAAAAGATATTTGGAATATTTATGTAAGCCCTTCAAAACCCTCCAAAACCCTCCTTCAATACAATTTTTGAGTTCCCCCATTTTATGGGGTTTTTGGTGTTATGAATAAACTCAAACCCTCCAAAACCCTCCTACCCAAAATCTTTTTATCCTTTTCATCAAATTCTTCCTATTTTCCAAAGCCCTCCCCTCCCTTCCCCTCCAAACTCCCAAACATAGCCTCAAAGTTCTTTGATGATTATTTATCAAGCTCATCGGCTGATGTTTCTTCTGTACAAATAGAAGATCTCAACACTAAGAGTACAATTACACATTATAAAGTGATTCTCCAACTCAGAAAATTCTTTCTCATATGATCACTCCGACCCATTTTGTGAGCTCAAACTTAGGACGAATGAACTTAAATTAGTGTTAAAGGTTAAGACTCAGATTTTGAAACCAAGTGAATTCGACTTTTTTGCCCTAAATTTCCTTTTTTTGCCAAATGCCCCTTTTGGCGTGGCATAACCTATATATGGACCGATATTATTTACGCCACTTAAATTTTATTTACTCATTGACAATCACAAAGCACGCCAAGTTATAGGTACTCAAAATGTCATTTCTAATTTTGTGACTTTTTTTTTTTGAACAATTCTAATTTTGTGACTTACCTTGACATAAACTTGTATTTGGGTTAATTTCATACATATCCCAAAGGTTCTAAACTTTTGTTAATTAATATGTTCTTTTTTTATTTTATATATTTTGATGCTCAATAGGTATCATGTGTGGATGCCATGCCTATGAAGCTTTGCAAGACTAAAAAGAAATCGTATCCCACATATATAAATATATTTACAATATGTATCCGAAAAATATAAATCAATGTAGCAAGAAACAATAATGAAAATATACATGCTCTTAGTATTATATGATCAGGATATTTCAGCCAATCACTAAGGCACAACATATAATTCATCACATACCAATTAAAAATTAACCCGCCATTAAAACAACACACAAAAATGCATATACCATAATGATGAAAAATTATTGCAATTATGCCATTATGCTATCCAGGATCAAAACAGTGCTTGTATTGAATGGACCCCTCCATGAAGGAGCGGTCTAGTGCAAGAGCGGTATCGGGCGAGCCTAATCATGGTTTAGGTTTCCATAAACCACAATCATACTAAACAAAACTAAATAAGAAATAAAAAATTACAAATATACTATTCTTTTATTAAAAATGTACAAAATATACATTGCCAAATTTTCTAAAAAATTAGAAGATAAAAACATTAAAATCAAAGTTATATATATTCTAAACAGAATGTGTGATGATTGTTACAATTTTTAGTTTGTTTGTAGAATGTGGAAATTCTCTGTTGGTTTATATATTGATCAATATCTTGCTAGACTTGTTGTATGCAACAATATATGGTGTTGTTAAATCTGCTTCCATTGCATTGGGTTGATAAATTAACTTATCAGAAGGAGAAGGAGTGATCCCAAATATACTCTTATATCTTCTTGTTTGAATTAATTTAAGTGTTAAATCATAGTTGTAGTCGTGTCTTAGTACTGGCCTCAGCGCCACATATCCAAAGGCATACATAGTAGCTGTCGCGAAAGCCGCCCTTGACAGTGTCATTAAGCTTTTAAATTTGAGTTAATAGCATATCAGAGCCTATTGTGTTAAAAAGAGTAAATATTTCTTAAATTCATAGTTACTTGATTTCAAATATGTTAATTTTGTCTTATAATAAGTCTGTTTGGATGGAACTTTGTGTTGTTACCATTTGGATAGTGGATTTGAATCTGGTGCAAATAGTTGGCTTATTCATGTTGAGGTGTGCCGCAGAGGAAATATCGAGCCTTGTAAATGCTCAAGGTCAATAATCCCTGTCCTCTTCTTGAGCAAGGTATTATACTTCTGATTTAATTTGACCATCCTTTATTGTAAATTTTACATCTCCAATTATGATCAATTTTTATTGGAGTATAGTTTCCACATAGGCTTATCTATCTGTATCAGTATTTTACTTTGCTAATTCTGGTTGGTAGTTATAGTTTGTTATCCACGTGTCCTTTGCTGAATGGCTCTTTCAAGGCTATGGATAACATGTATATAAACTCTTGTATTGCTCTGTGGATAATCAATGAAAACTTTACTCTTACCTTCTTCTTCATTTTTCTGGTGTGAGATGAGATCAGAGATCTATCTCTAACATGGTATCATTCGCGGTAACGATCAACTACGCTTCCCCCTAAAATCCAACCGTTCATCATTCTCTCCTCTTCGTCTTCCTTCAAGCTTCGTCAATGGATTCTGATGATCAACAAGATTCCGTGATCAAAGACTCAACGCAACATCAAGATTTGGCAACTATGTTTGCATCCTCCAAAGGCGCTCACTCGTTCGGACCGAAGCTCTCGATCAAACTTCAGGAGAATAACTATCTTCTCTGGAATCAACAGGTTGAAGGAGTAATCCTTACTCAGAAGATGCACAAAATCGTGGCGAATCCGCAAGTTCCGGTGAAGTTCAAGACTGCTCAAGATCGTATCTCAGGTACTGTTTCCGATGAATATGAAGCCTGGATTGTTCAAGATCAAGCTGTGTTTATCTGGCTTCTATCCACAATCTCCGAATCTGTTTTACCTAGGGTTCTAGCGTGCAAACACGCCTTTGAAGTTTGGGACAAGATTCACCAATACTTCAATGCTCAGATGAAGGCTAGAGTGCGTCAATTGCGTGTCGAGCTGAAGTCTATGAAGAAAGGCAATCGCACAGTCACGGAGTACGTTCTTCGCATCAAAGCCATTGCCAACTCGCTCCTTGCAGTTGGTGACTCTATTACGGAACAGGATCAGATCGATTCCATTCTTGAAGGATTACCAGAAGAATACAATCCTTTTGTGATGCAAATGTATGGTAGCCCTGTCACCCTTAATCTTTGTGATGTAGAGGCACTTCTGTATGTGCAAGAAGCACAATTAGACAAGTTCCGCCAAGAATTGGCTGCTGCAACCATCGCAGCGAATCTTGCTCATTCAGGACAAGATAGTCATGGCTCCAGAGGGGCTTACTCAGGCAATAGAGGAAGAGGTAACAGGTACCCTCGCGGCAGAGGTCGTGGTGGAAGAGGAAGACAATCTACTGGTTCTCGTCCTACTTGTCAACTGTGTGGCAAATATGAACACGCTGTAGCATCGTGTTGGCATCGATTTGATGAGAATTACTCACCACCAGCCAACTCCACAACTCAAGCAAACTCCACCAATAGTGCTACTGTACAGCAGGACACTACTCAAGATGGAACTCAACCTAATCAAGCCATAGCCATGATGGCCACTACCAAGCGTGCTGGGTATACTCAAGAGTATTCTCTCCCTGCTGAATTGGAATCACAATCATGGTTTGCTGACTCAGGTGCTACTCATCACCTTACTCCCTATGATTTATTGTTACAGAATAAGAAACCATATGTTGGATCAAATAGAGTTTTTGTAGGCAATGGACAAACCCTTACCATACACTCTATAGGTTCCTTGCACTTTTATTCCAAACTCTTACCCAACTATAAACTAAGCTTATTTGATGTCCTTCATGTTCCATCCATCACTAGGAATCTCTTGTCTGTTTCTAAGTTCTCTAGTGATAATAATGTTATCTTTGAATTTCTGCCTGATAAATGCTTCATTAAATCTCAGGCTTCTAAGCAACTTCTTGTTGAAGGAGCCCGTGATGCTAATGGATTGTATTGCTTTTCCCAACAATCATTGGAACTCATCAGCTGTTCAAGTCCCCATAAAAGTTTGCTTCTACCTGTTGCTATTCACAGTTATGTTGTTTCAAATACAACCCCTTATAACAATGTTAAATGTAATCCTAGCATTCTTTGGCATCATAGGCTAGGCCATGCTAATTTCAATACAGTTTCTCATATTCTCAAACTGTGTAATATCTCTACATCTAATAAACACAGTTCTTACTTCTGTACCTCTTGTAATATAGGCAAAGCTCATAAAATTCATGCACCTTTGACTAATACTGTGTATAAGAAACCATTTGACATTGTTTTCACTGATTTGTGGGGGCCTTCACATGTTCCTTCTAGTGCTGGTTTTAAATATTATATTGCATTTGTAGATGGTCACACTAGGTATACCTGGTTGTATTTTCTGAAACAAAAATCTGAAGCCTTGCAAGCTTTCAAACTTTTTCATGCCTTTGTCCAGACTCAGTTTAATGTCACTATCAAATCTGTCCAATCTGACTTTGGTGGGGAATATAGACCTTTCACCAAATTTTTAACTGAACTAGGCATCACCCACAGATTGACATGTCCACACACTTCTCATCAAAATGGGACTGTGGAAAGAAAGCACAGACACCTTGTTGAAATGGGACTCACTATGATGTCTCACTCTTCCATCCCACTTTCTTATTGGGATCATAGTTTTGCTACAGCTGCTTATCTGGTTAATAGACTACCTACTACTCCTCTATCAAATGGTTTTTCACCCTACTATGCCCTTTATGGAAAACACCCTGATTACAAAACCTTAAGAGTTTTTGGTTGTTCCTGTTTTCCTCTCTTAAGGCCTTTTAATAAAAACAAACTTCAACATAGGAGTGCTGAGTGTGTCTATTTAGGGATCTCCCCACAACATAAAGGGTTCAAATGTCTTAGCTCTGAGGGCAAAATCTTTATATCCAAAGATGTTACATTCAATGAAGCTAAGTTTCCTTTCCCTACTATGTTTCCATCTGAGTATTCTTCCCATACTTCTCCTAGGGATGATTCTGGTTTACTTTCTACTAAGGCTTCTCACTCACCCTGTATGTTGCAGCCTATGTTTCTCCCTACATCTTTAAATAACAACCAGCATTCCTGTACTTCAGTCAGTAATGAGTTGATGGCTCAGTCTGGCCATGCTACTCCTAGGATCTCTACTAATCCCAACAGTGTATCTCCTACCCATATTTCTCCTACTTTCCATGTGAGTCCTCAGCAGTCCCATCAGTCTGCTTCTCCTGGCAATAATTCTGCTTTAAATTCAACTGCCAAGTCTGTGTCTAGTCAACATCCTGGACATATTCCTAGAGATATCTTAGCTGTTCAGCCTGATAGTTTTCCACAACCCAATGTTGACTCTAATAGTGGCAAATTGAGCTCCTTTAACCCTGAGGGTTATGACAGGTCTCCTAGTAATGGTGTTACCAAAGGTCCAGAGGATACTGATGTGCACCAATGTCCAGAGGACAATCCTATTACTCAATCTATTCCTGCAGCCAATAGCCTGCACAACTGTCCTAAAGATAATATTGTTCCTAATACTACTGATAATAGAGTCAGTCACTCTCTCACTCTTTCTAACCCACAAAATGGTAATATCCCTCCTTCACCTCCTAGCCTCACATTCTCTTCCAATGAACTTACTTTGTCATCTTGCATTCCTATCTCTGAGTCTTCTCAATCTCCTTCTATTGGCAATAGTAAACCTGTTACAGTCTCTCTTCAGAATACTCATCCCATGCTTACTCGAGCTAAAACTGGAAACTCAAAACCTAAAGCCTTCTTAGCTCAAACTGATTCTGAACCAACTAGTTACAAACAGGCCTTACTTAGTCCATCTTGGGCTAAAGCTATGCAAGATGAATTCAATGCTTTACAGGCAAATAAAACCTGGACCTTAGCACCTTTACCCCCTGATAGAACTGCTGTAGGGTGTAGGTGGGTCTTCAAACTCAAACAAAATTCTGATGGCTCTGTTCATAAACACAAAGCTAGGTTGGTTGCAAAGGGGTTCCATCAAGAAGAGGGGTTTGATTTTACTGAAACCTTTGCCCCTGTAGTCAAGCCTACTACTATTAGAGTTATCCTTACTCTTGCTATTACTTATAAGTGGGATATTCAACAAGTAGATGTCAATAATGCCTTTCTCAATGGCACCTTGAATGAAGAAGTATACATGAGCCAACCCCCTGGATTTACCTCAGTTGATAAAACCTTGGTGTGCAAGCTTCATAAAGCACTTTATGGTTTAAAACAGGCTCCTCGGGCCTGGTATGAGAAACTCACTCAGGCTCTGATACAGTTTGGCTTTACTTCTTCTAAATGTGATAGCTCTCTCTTTACATATTGCAAACAGGGCGTCTCCTTATATGTGCTAGTATACGTTGATGATATTCTTGTTACTGGTTCTAGTCCTTCTTTGGTTTAGGATCTCATCAACAAACTTCATACCAAATTTGCCTTGAAAAGATTGGGAAAACCAAGCTACTTTCTAGGTATTGAGGTAAAACACTTAACCAATGGCTCTCTCTTACTCACTCAATGCAAGTACATTAAAGATCTGTTGTATAAGGCAAAAATGGTGAATGCTAATGGTGTGCCAACTCCTATGATGAGCAACTGCAAACTTAGCAGACATGGTGATGATTTGTTCTCTGATCCTCAGCTTTACAGGTCTATAGTGGGTGCTCTGCAGTATGTCACCTTGACTCGCCCTGATATTGCTTTCAGTGTTAATAAGGCCTGTCAGTTTATGTCTTGTCCCCTGGACTCTCACTGGGCTGTTGTTAGAAGGTTACTACGATATTTGAGTGGCACAGCTAACCATGGTCTTCTTCTATCCCCCTCTACTGCAGCACCAAAGTTCTCTCTGCGTGCCTACAGTGACTCTGACTGGGCCAGCGACCCGGATGATCGAAGATCCACTTCAGGATCGTGCATATTCTTTGGCCCCAACCTTGTTTCATGGAGTTCCAAAAAGCAGTCCTTAGTTGCTCGCTCAAGCACTGAGGCTGAGTATCGAGCTTTGGCTCACTCCACTTCTGAACTGCTTTGGCTTGAGTCCCTATTAACTGAGCTTCATATACCATTTCATACTCCAACCTTGCTATGCGACAATCTCAGTGTTGTTTTACTTTCTCACAATCCTGTTCTGCATGCTCGTACTAAGCATATTGAATTAGATATTCACTTTGTTCGTGAAAGAGTGGTTGCCCGTCAAATGCTAATCAAGCATGTTCCTGCTGCTTCTCAAATCGCGGACACTCTTACAAAACCATTGGGCACAGCTGCTTTTCAGGATTTGCGCACCAAACTCAAGGTTGTTACCTGCCCTTCAGTTTGAGGGGGGGTATTGGAGTATAGTTTCCACATAGGCTTATCTATCTGTATCAGTATTTTACTTTGCTAATTCTGGTTGGTAGTTATAGTTTGTTATCCACGTGTCCTTTGCTGAATGGCTCTTTCAAGGCTATGGATAACATGTATATAAACTCTTGTATTGCTCTGTGGATAATCAATGAAAACTTTACTCTTACCTTCTTCTTCATTTTTCTGGTGTGAGATGAGATCAGAGATCTATCTCTAACAATTTTCTTAAATTTTCTTATTACCCTTTTACGTAGATACTCGTATGGTGGAAAACCAATTATAGTTGTAGCTAATGAAATAAACCCCGGAACTTGCAGGCTATGTGGAAGACCAAAGACATTTATGCAACTAATGTCTCTATCACTATACTTTGGAAGCACTTGATGATAACCAGACAAATTCTCGAGGTGCATGCACCGATGAAAATGGAAGAGAGGAAGAATATAAATTGCTTTTAACTTAGATATGTTTTTAAGCTTTTGTAGTTGTTGTAACATTTATTTTAGTGATTGTTATTATATAATTGACATTACCTTGTTATTTTGATATGTTTGTATTTTAATAATATAATTGAAGTTCTCTTTGATGTTGTTTTAAATTGTATGGTGCATTTAAAAAAATATTTCAAAAAGATTTATTATTGAAAAATATTAATTATAGAAAATAATATCCGTAAGAAAAAAAGACATATACCAACGACTAATTTCATCATTTACCAACGAAAATACGTGATGGATAAAATTATTAAATAGTGTGATTTGTGTTGTTATAGCCTCAAAAAATTTGACCAACCCCTAAAATTGTCTAGTATAAGATATTTGGGACGGAAAATTATCGTTGGTATAAAAAATTATAGTTGACGGATATAAATGTCTGTTGGTATAGTTTTTTATCTTTACCAACGGTTTTTGGACTTTTACCAACAAATATTTGCCGTTCGTGAATGTCAAATTTCTTGTAGTGTATATAGATATATATTATCAAAAATATAAATCTATATTATTATCTACTTAATCTAAATCTAAGGTTTTCATGATGACAATCCTAAACAAAACCTTAGCCTCATGTTTATGTGGCAATCTCACAAAGCTTCTCAAAAGCTAAACCAATGTTTTTATATTCTATTTAATAGAATTCTATATTTATTTTAAATATACATTTCAAATAAATTTTGCATTAAAAAGGGTCAAATCAATGTTATTAATTTTTTAGAATTAATATCCCAATTAACATTCTTTAAAGTATTTTACAACTTTTATATCTCTTATTACCATTATATATTATTAATTCTTAAACTACTTTTTCTATTTTATAAATTAGTAGTTACTGTAATTAATTAAAACCGAATATTTGACTAAAAAATTTTAAATATAAATTTAATTATACATTAAGATAAATATTTTCTTATAAAATTTGTCTTATATTTTCTCATAAATGTTTTCTAAATTATATTTAATTTAACGATATAAATACAACATAAAATGTTTAAAATAATATATTTAAAATAATAATTTATAATTGAAAATAATTAAAAAATAGACTCAACAAAAAAATCCTCTACAATCTTAAAAATACACAATTTTTGCTATTTTAATGTTACAAATACTACATAAATTATTCAAATAATATTTTTATATAAAATTATATGATATTAAAATAATATAAAATATAAAATATAACACATAAATTAAAATATAATTTTTATTAATAAGATCTTTCATTTGCTTTTGAAATTTTATATCCATTACTTTATATCTTATTTTTTTATAGAAAAACTATTAACATCATAAATACTACCTATATAATTTAAAATAATATATTTTAACATAATAATTCATAATTGAAAAGAATTAAAGAAATATAACCTGTAAAAGAACCCTTCAATGTTAAAAAATAATTCTTTTTAATTATTTTATATTTGATTAATGCAAATAACAATCAATCGAGAATTAAAAAACCCTATAAATATGTTTTGACTACTCATTTAATTATAATCAATATCACATTTTAAATATTTTATTAATTTTCTGTTGAGGTTAATAATAAATTATATTACAGTATTTTAAAGTTTTGTTTAATCATTGAATTATTTTTATCTATTCTTTTATTAGCTTACCTAGTAGTTAATAAATTAACACATCTGTATCTATCTACTTAATCTAAATTCAAGGTTGTTATGATGACAACTTTAGACACAACCTTAAAACCTTTTATATACCACTCTTTTCTCTAGCAATATTATTAAACCATCTTTCTACATTAATAATTAATAATAATAATAATAATGATAAAAGTAATAATAATAGAGTTTAAAGGTAGTGCACTGACAGTGTAAACTAACTTTACACATACAATCAATCAAAATTCTTACACTTGCTATGTCATATTAGTTTTTTAAAATTAAAATTGTGTTTTAATTAGATACATGGTTGTGATTGATTGACAGTGTAAAAATATTTTACACTGCCTATGCATATCCATTTTTCTCATAATAATATCAAATGTGTAACAACTCTAATATTAATAGAATGTATAACAACTCTAATAATAATTGTTAATAAATTTTAGAATCTAAAAAAATAATAGATAACTCATATAAATAAAATATGAGTCTAATACCAATCGTTAGTTGGTCCAGTGGTGATTGGCGCTGGACTTGGTAGGGAGAACCACGGTTCGATCCCCCGCAACTGTGATCGGGAGTAATTACGTTATAATTTTAATCATTATGTAATTAATCTACACAATAATTAGTTATAAATATAAGTATTTTTATAGAATTTTTTTAATATAACCTCAACTCTCTATTTGATATATTCTAACTCCTTTTATTCTAACTCTCTATTTTTCAAGCAACATGCAAATATATTTCGAGTTGTATGAAAAAGAGCTCTTATCTTCATTGTTTTACTTCCAAACAACAATTAAAAGTCACAATGTGTAAGATCTTATCTTCCTCATGTTTTCACATACCATTTCGAATTCACATCTTGAATTTTTGCTCATTTGACTCGCAGTGCTCTAATAGTTTAATTTTCAATAATTTATGGATAAATTATAAAAAAAAATTAAATATACTTAAAAATACAAATTTTGGCAGAATAAACTTACCTTAATATTCACGATCATTTTGACATTGGTTTCACACAAATCAAAATTACACTGTTGAAGATAAAAACAAAATATCGGTGTTTATTAAACGATAAATACAATATTTTAAACGAGGTGAAATAACGGTTGGATGATTATAAGAATTTTTTTTTAAATAACCATGTATTAGATAAAAATTACGCAAATAACTATACTTCGAAAAAAATTACGAAATAATCAAGTTTCAGAAAACATTGACACCAAGGCGCCATTTGAGATGGCGCCACCATTGTATCAGATGAAAGGAGGCGCCATTTGGGATGGCTCCTATGTACAACTTTTCTGCAATAAGCCATCTCAGATGACGCCTTGGTGCATTTTCAAATGGAAAATTGAACAAAAATATACAAGGAGGCGCCATATGAGATGGCTCCTCCTGCTAAAAGTTGAAGGGAGGCGCCATTTGACATGTCTTATTGGGACTGAGTGTGCCATGTCAGATGGCGCCTAGGACTAAAAAAAAGGGAATAAGCCATGTGAGATGGCGCCTTGGTGTTAAGTGTTTCAGAAACCTGGTTATTTGCGTAATTTTTTTCGAAACCTGGTTATTTGCGTAATTTTTTTTTAATACATGGTTATTTAAAAAAAAATCTGATTATAAAGTTTAACTAATTATTTAATTGACATAACATACTGAAATATGAGATAAAACAGAAAATTTATTTTGCAATGCTGTTTGGCATCAAGATCAATGCGTGAAAGAGCAAAGCACCTTTTCCTATTTACTTACTATTTCTCACTTCCTTTATTTATAAAATTATAACACATATTTTAATAAAATTACATACAAATTTTCTTCACTTATAATTAAGATACTACTCTCTCCGTTTTGTTTTAAGTGTCGTTTTAGATGAATTCTTTATTTATTTAAATAGTGTTTTTATAATTTAATGTTATAATTCGTCAATTATACCCTTATTTTCTCAATAAATTCCTTAATTAGTCATTGAAAAAGAGAATGATTATTGAATTCATTTGAAAAGAGAAAATAAACTAGGGTATAATAGAAAAAACAACTCTAATAATTCAATATCTTGGTTGAAGAGCTTTATGTTAAAATGACACTTAAAAAGAAACGGAGGGAGTATTTAATAAAATATTATCATATTTATAAAATTATTAAAATAATAAAATAAAAAATATAATATTAATACTTAATACTAATTATATATATGTCATTATTTTAAAAAAGTCGTATCACAGCTATAAGTTGACATTATAATCTCTAATAATTATTTGCAACTCACCTTATTGTTATCATTTAAAGAAAATAACAAGTACAAAAGCTGATGTATAGACTAAACCCAAAATTATTATGGAGGAATTATATTCTAATCAAGAAGGAAACTTGTTCCACAAAACAAAACAATTAATACATTAGGATTGCTTATAAATTAATTACACCACAATGTTTTTAAATATATGTTAAAAATATGGTAGCTATAATATTTAACTTATATAATTGTGACATGGTTTTAACCTTCCGATTTAAAAAATATATATATGAAGAAAACACACACAAAGATTGTTCAAGCCATGATTCTAAGTTAAAATTTCAGAAAGATTAATTTATAATTAAAATTTATTAATCATTTGAACTCGATTACTTAGTTACAAAAAAAATATATACGTTAAAGTATTAATGGAAGAATACATCATAGATAATAGAAGAGTTGACATTATTGTATTTTGTTCCTTGACTTTCAATTAAATTATTTTCACCATTTTGTGCATTATCATGCCATACACATACAACAAAGTACAATACGCAATCTTATGTTATTTGTACTATCACTATCCAGAAAAAAAAATTGGTTAACTAGCCAGTTGCCGGAAGTCAACTTTGCATTTTTATGATAAACCTATCAATATTTCGATACTGCTCTTTATCAAAAATAAAATAAAACCGACACTGTATTTTGTTTTTTTATTTTATTATTTTACGACACTTTACGACATAGTCATATCGTATGAGATTGTTTCATTGTTAAAATTGTTATATAATTATAATTCATCCATTTTAAGGAAGATAAATCAATGAAAAATAGGTTGAATGTTGTCTCCATCCACAACATAACGCTAACAGACAAATATATCCAATTCAAAAAATATGAATATATAAATTAATGACTCATGAGGAGGTGACCGTATAATGAGGAGGTGACCGTATATATTGGGTTAACAGTAACAACAAAATTGTAAGACACATCGCATCTTTACTATAAGTAAATAGATATCGACTATATGAATCCTTTAATTTATAAACTATTCAATCCCCACTTTTAAATAATGCGACACTTCTAACTCACATTTGTATCTCAACAATCTCTCCCTTAAATGTAATTAAATTTATTATGCTCCTCTTCAAATGAAAGTTCTTTCATCCATGCACACTTGTATCACCGTTGACACTCTTACCACATTGCAGGTACTTTAACGAGACATACCGCCTAACCACTACCATGTTAGGAAGATTTTTGATACAAGGAGCTAGTCTCTTACTCTAATCTTCGGCTCTAATACCAATGATGGGACATGAGGGAATAATCCATATTGGGTCAAGAGCAACACATAAGCGAGAGAGACACCACATATTCACTAAAAAATTTAAGGCATTATATATATGAGTCATCTCCCTTATAAAGTGTTTAACCTCCACTTTTTCAAGCAATGTGAAACTTCCAACTCACACTTATATCTCAACCAAGTGGTATCGAGCTCTTTGGTTGATTTGTTTGTGTGCTATTTAAGTGGAGGAAAATCAAGAGCCCAATATGATAAGCTCAACTCCACTAATCACACACTATGGATGACTTTCAAGGAAGACATGTTATACAACAAAGATTTATGTGATCAAATTAAGGGAGAAAAGGTAAATTGAGTGATAAGTCTGGTGCCAAATGGAAGAGGATGAATCGAAAGATAGTTGCTATAATTAGACAGTGGTTGGACTTGAGTGTATATCCACATGCTAAAGTTAAAACTGATTAGGAAGCATGTTTGATCAAGAAGTTGATTAATATGAAATACAAGGATGGAAATTCAATGAGAGAGCATATGAGCGTGTTTCGGAATACTGTGAATCACTTGGCATCTACTGATATTAAGTTGGATGATGAGTTGCAAGACTTATTATTGCTTAGTTCCTTGCCTGATAGCTGAAAAGTTCATGTTGTGACACTTACTAATTAATCTCTGAATGTGAAGTTAGTAATGCCAACTGTTAAAGATATCATGCTTAATGAAGAAGTTAGAAGAAAGGACTGTTGTTTGATTGTTAATCATAATCAATTCGAAGCTCTAGTTACAGGGTCACGAGGGAGAAGTAAAACCATAAATTTTCATAAGTGTGACAAATATGAGAATCGTGACAAGTCAAGAACTATAAAATAAATTATATTCTAGAATTGTGGCAAGGAAGGACACATAAAATTAATTGCAAGATTCTCAAAAGAGATTATTCAAGAGAAATAGATGAAGGCAATGATAAGAAAAATGACAAAGACACAACAACGCACTTGCACGGGACAATGATGTCTACATTGTTTATTATTATAATTCTATAAACCTTAAATGTCAAGATTCAACTTGGATTATTAATTCGGGTTCCTCATACCATGTTACTCCTAGACATGATTTATTCTCATCATATAATGTTGGTGATTTTGGAACAACATAAATGGTAAATAAGGGAGTTTATGAAATTGTTGGTATAAGAGATGTTTGAGTTGAAATTGGTGTTAGATGCAAGCTTAAATTGGAGAATGTGAGACATGTTCCTGGTATTTGTCTCAACTTGATTTCGATAATGCCGTGGATATTGAAGAATACCATACTCACTTTTGTAGTGGTGACATATATAAGATCACCAACGGGTCACCAGTGTTATTGAGTTATCAAAGTCCCACAACTCTTTATAAGGGGTCCGTAAAGCTATACAAGGAGTAAGTGAATGCAATTTAAGACGCGTCTAGTGATTTATGGCATACCCTTCTTGGTCACTTGAGTGAAAAAAGACTATACATTCTTGAAAAGAAATTTTTTCTTCTGGTAAAAGATATTCCTCTAAAAATATGTACTCATTGTTTTTCCGGTAAGCAACATAGAGTTTCCTTTCATAGTAATAATCCTCATAGGAGGGCAAATATTATAGATTTAGTTCACACTAATGTTTTCATGATGGATAATAAATTTTTAGGTGGTGCATCATATTGTGTTACTTTTATTAACGACCATTCTAAAAAAGTGTGAGCTTTTGTTTTGACAAGGTACTCGGGGTTTTCAAACACTTGCATGCAAGTGTTAAAAGATAAAAACGAAGGAAATTGAAATGTGTTAGAGATGATAATGGTGGTGAATATATAGGTCCACTTAAAGAGTGTTACAAATATCACAGAATAAATCTTGAGATAAGAGATCCAAGCTTGATCAAATATTTAAACAATATGTGCTTGTAGGTTATGGTCATGAAGAGTTTGATTATAGATTATGGGATCCAATTGACAGGAAAATTATTAGAAGTCATGATGTGATATTTTTTGAAGATCAAACTATTGAAGATTTTGATAAAGTTGAGAAGCCAAAATATGATGGTAGAAGTGACATTGATGTTGTGCCTAAACCTCCTAGTAGAAATTTTGTTGATGGGGGAGATATACAGGTAGATAATGAGAATGTAACCAATGACCAAGAACCTTATCATGATGAGCAAGTTGAAGAGGCTCCACCTAAGCCACCGGTTGAGCCCGAGTTGAGAAGATCTACTAGAGAGTGTCAAGTTTATCAAAGATATCCTCCACATGAGTATGTGATAATCCCTAATAGTGAAGAGCCAGAATAATACCAAGAAGCCATTTCAAATGTTGATAAACAAATTTGGTTGAAGGTCATGCAAGAAAAGATGAATTACTTGCATGAGAATCACACATTCGAGTTGGTAAAATTGCCTAAGATAAAGTCTGAAGAAACTAAATCCCAACCAAGATACATAGAAAGATTAGTTGTGAAAGGTTTTAATCAAAGAAAAGATATTGAATTTAAAGAAATTTTCTCACCTATGATGAAGGTGACATCTATTCGACTTATGTTGGGATTAGCATCTGGCTTGAATCTAGAGGTTGATATTTGTTACGGTATACACAATACGAGATATCTTATAGGTACTTCCAAAGTGTGCTTATGTTTTGGAAGTAGTGATCATGTGTTAGATGGTTACACAAATGCAAATATAGTCGATGATATTGATTCAAGAAAATCTACTTCTGCATACATGATGACTTTTGCAGGGGGAGTGGTATATTGGGAATCAAGGTTACAAAGTGTGTTACTTTATCTATTATTGAGGTTGAGTATATTACAAAAACTAAAGTGTCTAATTTTTTATGGATGAAGAAATTCCTACAAGATTTGGGTGTTACGCAAGAGAAGTTTGTGTTATTCTGAGACAACGAGAGAGCAATTCATCTTCGTAAGAACCCAACAGTTCATTCCAGGTCAAATCACATTAAAGTATGGTATCATTGGATATGATATGCATTGGAGACGAATTTGTTTTCACTTGAGAACATCCATATTGACGAGAATTGTTTAAATATGAAGACAAAAACATAATTTGTAACAAAGATGATTAATTGCAGAAATAAGGCAGGGCATAGTGGAGTAACTCCTTTCAACTTAAATCGTAAATGGGAGATTTGTTGGATGGACCATTTTTTAAGTTGGACCCACCATTTATTTAGAAAAAGATAAGAAAAATAGAAAAGGAATAAAAAAGAATTTTTATGTGTATTATTTAGGTCAAACCCATTTAACAAGTGGTTAAAAGGGATTTTTGTAATCCCTAAAGGAACACAATAAACAACAACTAATTAAACAAAGGTGTGCTGAAAAACAAAAACAGAGAAAAGAAAAAAAAAACTCAACAAGTGTTGTGGGAAAAGAAGAGAAATTTGACTTCGGGTGATATATGAACTTGTAGCAAACTTTATCAATTTGAGCAACAAATCCAATATGTTGTTCCTATCACTTATTTAATTTTATTTATATATTTTTGTTGAGTAGTTTTTCCTTCCCTTAGAGTTGTGTCAATATACCAACAATTTTGTGGAGGTGTTGTTTGAAGTGAGTGTGTTTTTCAACTTTATTATTTATTGGTGAAGATTGTTATTTTTTAGTGTTACTAAGAAGACTATTTATATACTCATTATTTGTATAATGAAAGATTTTACTGGATTAGACCGCGTCAATTTTATTCTCTTATTTTGAATGAAGTTTTTCACTTTAAAAGTTTGATGCCATTGATATTTAATTTTTCTTTTATTAATATTATTATTTTATGCTCTAGAATTAATTTTATTGATTGTTTGATTAAATTGTACAGATCTAAAAAAAATATTTTACTTTAAAGAGATTAATTATTTGATTATTTTCTAACATATACCAAAGAAAAAAAAAACTTTTTGTTCCCATCCTTTTCCTATGAGATTTATTTAAAGTTGTTTTTCTATTAGAAATAGTAAGGAACTTAAGTTTTGACCAGTTTATCTTTTAAAAGGGAGATCAAAATTCATATTCCTGAATACAAAAGTTTGAAAAATATTATTTATTTTTATTTCTCATTTTCAAAGATTGTTACAAAGTTGAAATGGTCTTTTATTGGAGAAATTACCCATCCCATTTGTAGTTTTTACGAGTTTTACAAGGATCCGTTGTTAATCCTATCGTAATTCTAAATTAGTTTGTAATTTCTTTTTGCGGGGTTTCCTCGTCTGTGTAATCAGATATTGAGAACATTTAGTTCTCCGTTTTAATGAATCTTGCTTACAAAAAAAAAAACAAAGTTGTCATATTGTTTCCACTAAACAACTATATAAAAATATTTTAAAACAAAATAAAAATATAATGAAAACAAATTGATAGTTTTGTAACTAAATATTAAATTTTAAAAATTGAAAAGGTTTCTTAAACTTGCTTTAATATTATTATTGGATTTTTAAACTTACTTTAATTTGATATGTTAGCTTATTCTATGTTTATTGACTGTATTTATGAATGAGTTATTTGTGATGGATTTTTCATGACAAACTTAAAAAAAATTAATGTGTTCAAACATGATCATTAAAAGTTTTTCCTTTGAAAAATAAATTTGTGAGAGATTGACCCTTAACAAAAATGCATATTAATTAACCTCAAAGGGTTGACTCAGTTGGCAAATGAGCTTTCTCCAAAAAGGGACGGAACTGGCTAGTACCCGGATTCGATTCCGGCTGGAGTCAAAAACGCCCTAGGGCCACGGTGCCGTCGCCTCCGAGCCCGGGTCCGGATTAGTCACGTGGGGCCCCTTTCCCCCGCGGCCCCGCGGATACCGGTCGGTTAACGCCAAAAAAAAAATGCATATTAATTAAATTCAAAATAATTTGTGAGGGATTAACCCTTAACAAAAATGCATGTATAAAAAATATTAGACTTCCCTATTCAGCATCGTTTTTGCCATTCTTTCACAAACATGAGGACTTGGATACCTTTGTGGAGGAGGAGTGGAAGAAGATTGTTATCAAAGGAAGAGGAGATTATTGCTTGGTTGAAAAGTTGAAAATTCTCAAAAACCGATTAACTTGGTGGAACAAGAATGTGTATGGGTGGATAGATCTCAAAATCCACAACGGTGGGAAAGAGTTACATTCTTTAGATAACGTGTTTGTTCATTTTGCAGGTAATGTTCCGGAGGATGTTGTAGGTAAAAGAATCAAAGTGGCGGAGGAATTTTGGGACAACATTAATAAGAGAGAAGGCTTGCTTAGATTGAAGTCGAGACAACTATGGCTTTCCGAAGGTGATGATAACACTCGTTATTTTCACAATTCCTTAAAAGATAGAAGAAGAAGAAGCTCTTTGTGTTCCATTGCCACTAAGGAGGGAAGTTTGGAAGGAGTCGAAGACATTAAGGAGTTCACCCATAAGCATTTCGAAAATCTCTTCAAAGAAGAAAGCTTGTATAGGCCGGAGCTTAGTGGGATCAATTTTAACTCTTTATCGACGGAAGAATCATTGGCCTTAGAGAATTTCTTTGAGGAAGATGAAGTGAAGGAAGCTATTTGGTCGTGTGATGGGAACAAAAGCCCGGGGCCGGATGGATTTTCTTTGGAGTTCTACAAGAAGTATTGGTCTTTAGTTAAAGGAGATGTATTGAAGTGTTGCAATGACTTCTATCATAAAGGTACTCTTGTTAAATCCGTCACCTCATCCTTCCTTACTCTTATTCCTAAAAAGAAGAATCCACAAGATTTGTTTGAATATAGGCCAATTTGTCTAGTGGGGAGTATTTATAAGATTATATCAAAGATGTTAGCGACGAGAATGAAAGGTGTGGTGGATAAGTTGGTTTCAAACAACCAAACCGCTTTTGTTCCGGGAAGAAGTATGATGGATGGGGTTCTTATGGTAAATGAAATTCTTGATTGGGCTAAAAAGAAGAAGAGGGGGTGCTTATTACTTAAAGTGGATTTTGAAAAGGCGTATGACTCGATTTCATGGAATTACCTAAGGTGGATTTTGATGAGAATGGGATTTGGAAAAAGATGGATGAAATGGATGGAATCTTGTATCTTTTCCAATCACATGTCCGTTTTGATAAACGGAAGTGCGACAAAGGAGTTCAAGGTTCAAAGAGGCTTACGACAAGGTGACCCCATATCACCTTTTTTATTTGTTCTAGCTATGGAAGGTTTAACCGCTTTAACAAAGAAAGCGGTGGAGGTGGGGGAATATAAGCCTTTCAAGTATGGCGCAAATGATTGTGTAGACATTTTACAATTTGCGGACGATACCATCATTTTAGGAGAACCTTCTTACGATAATCTTTGGAGTTTAAAAGTGTTGTTAAGAGGTTTTGAATTGGTTTCCGGATTGAAGATTAATTTTCATAAAAGTAATTTCTTTGGAACTAACATGGGGGAGTGGTACATCAAGTCCGCCACAACCTTTCTTGCTTGCAAAAAAGGAAGTTTTCCGTTTAAATTCCTTGGTATTTGGGTGGGTGAAGGTGCTTACAAGAAAAAGGTGTGGCAAGAGGTGATTGACAACATCAAATCTAGATTGTCTAAGTGGAAGGGGAGGAACATATCCATAGGAGGGAGGGTGACCCTAATCGGATCCGTGCTTAATGCAATCCCTATTTTTACTCTTTCGTTCTATAAAGCTCCGAGCAAAATTCTCCAAGCGATAAGAAGCATTCTAAGTAATTTTTTGTGGTGTGGGAACGCGAAGACAAAGTGCATCCATTGGGTAAAGTGGGAGAATATATGCAAATCCAAAGGAAAAGGAGGGTTAGGCATTAGAGATGTGGGTGAAATGAACAAATCTCTTCTTCTTAAATGGAAGTGGAGAATTCTAAAGGAGGATAAGGCTATATGGAGTAATTTTCTTCGTTTGAGATATCACAATCCGAAGATAAAAGTGTTGGCTTCTAGCAAAGATCTTTTAAAGCGGGAAGATTCTAGATGGTGGAGAGATATTGTTCTTAATGATGTTAAAGAGTACGATGTGGGAGAAGGGTTCATCGATTGGATTAAATGCGATCTAAAGCAAGGTAACAACATTCTCTTTTGGCATAGTTGTTGGTTGGACGATCAACCGCTTAGTGTTTCATTTCCGCACTTGTTTGATCGTACGACCAACAAATTATGCGTGGTGAACGACATCCTTAGTGGGAACAATGGTGAAAGCTTGTGGAAGTGGGAGAACATCTTTGGAGATGAGGTTTTGATTCATTTGATCCCGAACGCTTCTTTAACCACCTTGTCCGCATCGGCCACGGCTATTGGTGAAGAAATTAGGGAGTTAAAGGAGCTTCTTCAAGGAGTTATGTTGGATCCTTCGGTTAAGGATGATTATCATTGGAAACTCACGTCAAATGGAGATTTCACGGTGTCTAGTACCTCGCACATGTTGGATAGTGCTAAAGAAATAGCTTGGTCAAACTCCACTATCAAGTTGTTGGAGGTCATTTGGAAGACAACCATTCCGGCAAAGATCAAGATTTTTGCATGGAGATTCCTCATTAAAAGACTACCGCTTAAAGATCTTCTTGTAAATAGAGGTGTGTCTCTTATATCTACCGTTGATTGCCCTTTTTGTTCTAACTATCCGGAATCTTTGGATCATCTCTTCTTTCAATGCCAAGTAACAAAGGCGATTTGGACTAGAATCTATGAGTGGTTGGGTAATGGCATCATTTTGTCTCAAGAGGAATTCAAGAGCTTCGGGAGTATTCAAGAAAAGGTGTCCAACAACAACATTAAAGCTATCCTAAATACTATATGGATAGCCTTAATATGGTGTACTTGGAAGATGCGAAACACTATTATTTTCGATAGTGGTTCTTTTTGTCATGATGAGGTGATATCAAACATTTTATTTTTTTCTTGGAGATGGGTTAGCAGTAGGGAATCCTCGCGTAGGATCAATTTTTATGATTGGTATAAATTACCATTGCTTTGTAATGTATCGACTTAGCGTGTTCTTGTTGTAAGGGTTGCACCCCTAGTGCGATTTCTTATATTCAATTGCTTATTTAAAAAAAAAAAACAAATTTTATTCTCTAATCCTCCAAAATTTTCTATTATCTTCGTCAACAGTTTTTTTTTTTTTTTTATAAATAATCTGCTATTTTATTAAGTTAATTAAAAATGCATCAGAATCATCTTTTGCTTTCTTTGAACACAGGTCAATATATAAATACTCCTATTTTTGTTATCATTTGTAAATTTGTTCTTCTCATCGTTGTTGTTATTCAATAAATTTTTATGTGTTGTTTGTTAATATTATCATTATTTTTTAAAGTAACTTTTTAGAAAATAAATATAGTATATTTTTTATTCTATTTTTTTTAATTTATCTATTTTTGTGTAAAATGATTTTTTTTATTTTTACATCATTTTAAATTTTATTAATTAAATGCAATTAATTTTAATGATATATATGTTATTGTTTGATAAAAAAATATAGAGAAATTCTTACTACAACCCTTGGGTCTCTTAGGCATCATGTGTGCTTCCAATAATGCATCTATGCTTCCGTAGATGTATCTCCGAAAGTACTTTTTTACATTTGCGTGAAAACCTTCCATAAATGCATATACGGAACACGTCCGTATGTATATCTACGGAATATATGTTGGAGCGGTAAAGCGGCAAGCAACAAAAGATTTGGAAGTATTTATCCGGGAAATTATCGTCTCCACAGGGACTAGTGCGTTGAACTGCCGTTCAACAGTTTCCGCAATTATGAGTTTGGATTGAATTGTTTAAAGCATGAAAACAGAAAAGTAAATATCAACACAAAAAAATTCATTTTTCTGAAAGAAGAGACTTATCGAGCCTGGTATATAATCTACTTCTCACAAACTTAAACTTATCGACCAGTTACACTTAACCTACAGTACTCGTCAATATCATCCGGCATCGCTCACACCCTAAGTCATTTCTAACCCAAAGTAGAGAGAATTACTATATCATCTCGACGACGATCTCTCAGCACACCTCAACAACACAGCAGACATCCATATCAATCATATCGACGATCTCTCAACCGACACAAATAACACGAAAGCATTAAGCTTCGACACCCATAAAGATTGTTAGCTCTAAATCTATCTCTAAAATCCAGAAACTAACAGATAATCATCCTAGATAAGGATTCAAGAAGTCTATCTCTAAAACAACCCAAATCCCTAGCACATAGCAAAAATCTAAGACAACAATCAACAAAGATTTGTAAAGCAAACTTTATATAACGCCATGGGCGACAAATATACATGAGTTCAAAGTAAATATACATACAAAACCCAACTAAGAGAAATACATAGAGAGAAATAAAGACGAAACCACAAATCTTCCGGTTTGTCAGCGCCGGTTGATGAGCAATCCACCTCTGAATCACCGAATGCAAGGCCCATAGTTGTTGTCTAAGCTAATCCAAAAGAAAAATGGGTGAAATTGGCATGGGAGCACAAAAATCCCCAAAACCAACCACACCAAACCTAAAATGTTCTAAAATGAAACTATATACAAATTCTGCTACACGACTTTCGCCCGGCGAGCCAATTGCTCCGCCCGGCGAAACCTTTATTCCTGGCCACACAGCCTCTGCCACGACAATAAGCTGGCAAAAATATCTTCTTTCGCCCGGCGAACGAAATGCTTCTCCCGGCGACACCTTCTTCTTTCGCCTGGCGACCAGGAGGCGGCCCAAAACAGAAACTTGGCAATTTATTTTCCACGCCCGCCCGGCGAGCCAATTGCTCCGTCGGGCGACTCACACCAGTCTGCACTTTATTCTTCATTTGCTTCTTCTAATGGCCACTCTTTTATTGATCCAAAATTGCACCCTTGAAGCTTTATTGCTCAATGCTCCAATAAATGCTCAAATACCTACGAAATTAATGGAAAATTATTAGTCGGTACATAAATGAATCAAAAACTCGATAAAACACAAAGGCTACATATTGTATGTAATATACACTAAAACACATCTAAATTGAGGAAAAAGAGAAAATAAGTGCCGCAAAACTATACACAAAATAACTACAATTTGACACTTATCAATATACCAGATTCAAAAAACCAAGAAATCAACATTGCAATGGGGGGATAAAAACAACATTCATAGATTAAAATCGGCATTACATCGATAATTTCACCAGTAAATAAAATATTACATCTAAATATCCCGGTGGACGCTTGCACATCTCTAAGATTTGCTCGACCGTTCTTTTCACTGTCGCTACGAACTCGAGCCGAATTTTCCCTTTGTCTCTTCAAAACTGAAAAACGTTCTCCACACCCCCAAAACATCCTCTCGGTTCTTGAGCTCAATGTTGATGTAAACGACGTTCCATCTGTTGTCAAATGAAGGTGAATGATACTCGAGCTTCACAACCTTCCGTTGGTCATCGTAAGGTAGGCGGTAGTGGATTTCGTCAATGATGTCGTCGAGCGAGGTGTATTCGTGGAGTTTGAACATTCGCCCGGGTGTTCTACCGTCGAAGTAGGAGACACTTGCGACATACCAACGGACGTTGTACTCAAATTGAGACATTTTTGTGCTTGTGTGAAATACAACATTAGGAACCCCAATTTTATAGAAGACCTAGGTGAATATGGACCACCCATTTTCTGTCACAACACGTTCCGTAGAGGAGGATGATATTTCCCTCTTCTTTCGCACAACATTGTTACGAAAGTGTTTCTTCGTACCATTGTCTGATCTTCCTATCACCGCATCAAAACCAAGTTTAGTTGCATTCTTACGAATCTATGTGAGCATGCTTTCACGATCATCAAACTCTTGCTTATTATTAAAGTCACCGCCGACATCCAACGCCTTTATGACTACCCCTTCAACATTCGGAGAAACAATTGGGGAAGGAACTAATTCTCTTGAGATATTGTCGGGGTGTACCATATCTATTTATAAACAATAGCACAAATAACACAGAATCACAAGAATGCTGGAAAAAACAGCACAGACACGTTCCGTAGATGCACCTCTTGAACGTGTTCATCTTCAACATGTTTCGTAGATGTACCTACGGAAGCAACATTACATTTTTTTACAAAAATTTGATTGATAATGTGAGCAATGCAACGGATAAAGATGGATGTTTACCAAAAATTCTGTCTTCTCTTGCTCTCTTTGATTTGTTGCACCAAAAAATTGAAGCTTTAGAGTGAAAAATGATATTGATGGTGTAGGGTTTTTTAGGATGGTGAGAGTGAATATTGAAGAATAAATATAACAACGGAGAGTGATCATGCTGGTTCAAACATATCAGATACTTCCGTAGATGTACCTACAGAAAATTCTGGTGTTAAGTTGTTCCATAGATGTACCTACAGAAAATTTCCTGAACTGAATTAATCTGCATTTTCTCCCAAAATACACTAGTTTAAAATACTTCTGAAGATGCACCTCTGAAAAAATTTAAATTTTGGCACAAAAAAAAATGCTTCTGAATGTGCATCTACAAAAATAGGGGACAAAATTGAAATTCTGCCAGGTGTCTAAGAGAATCAAGAGGTGTTTTTTATATATATATATATATATATATATATATATATATATATATATATATATATATATATATATATATATATATATATATATATATATATATATATATATATATATATATATATATATATATATATATTCTTATAAAAAGAATGTTAGTATATAAAAGTAAATGATGGATTATTTAGCTATTATTTTTTTTATTAGTTGAGACTTTTTTGAATTAGTTAATTTTAGTTAGTGATATTTTCTCAATTAATATACGTTAAATTTTTAGTTAGTAAAATGTTAGAAGGAGTTGTGGTGTATTTAGTTTATTTTTGCTAATGAAAAGTAGTTTGTTTAATTTCAGTTTTTTTTCTTCTTAATTACAGTTTTGTTTTCTTGTTTTTAAGAGTAAACTGGTTCCTATCTTTTAAGATCACTCAATTTTATTCTCTCTCGCTTTTTTTTTTAATAATATAAAATCACTTGGATGAATTAATTTTTTAAATACCATTACAACAACAAAAATTAAGCCTTCTCATATTAGTTGGAGTCGATTACATGAATTAACTCTCGCCCAAATGTTCTATCAAAGACTATGCTTCTATTCAAATCACTAATTTCGAGATTTTTGTTTTTGAAATTCTCAAGATCTTTCTTAATAACTTCTCTTATAGACTCTCTAGGTTTTCCTCTTCATCGAATTGTTTGTCTTCTCTCAATCTGGTCTACTCACCTTCCTACATAATCTACCAGTCTTCTCTCTACATGCTCAAACCACCACTACTACAAAAAAACACATCTAACGTCAGACGCGAAATGCGTTTGACCTCGGCTACGGAAGCGTGGTAACGAATGGCGTCATGAAAAGCTACCCCTTATCACTTTGGATATTAAAACGCCGAAGAATAAAGTTAACTGCATGTGAGTTCGATTCCCAGCATCAGCATTTTTACTATTTTTCAGAACTGGATGACGCGTCCAATATTAACACTCGGTGTTTTGAAGAACCGAGGTAATAGATAAATGTTCTTACCTCAATTTATTGAGAAAATCGAGGGGTTAAGATTTTTTTTGTACTGTCGTTTGCACCTTTATTACAGAACCATATTACAGAATACATAATCATATTTTGCAGAATCTTGAAACAGAGACATTGTACATTTTTCCAATTCCTCAATCTGAAACACAAATATTCATTGATTACACCAAATGCAAACCCAAAATGGCACACACTTTATAATTTTATATCAAAACTAAAACAAATGATTAAGAAACAAATGCAATAAACCATTTGCTTACTAGTTTTCCCATATTCCCTCTTCATGATCACGACGAATAGCATGCATAGCATCTGAATCATTTTCTTCAGATGATGACGTACACGTGTTGGTAAACAAGGTGTCTCATAGTTAAAATCTTGATTTTCATCAGTACTATCGGGAATATATTTACCTAGAAGAACAATTGATCATCTAGTGTTAGATGGATTAGTGTCATAGAAAATTTGTTTTGCTTAGTTTGCCATGATAAATGGTTCGTTCTTATAAGTTGCCTTTCGAAGATCAACCCTTGTGAATCCTAATTCATTGGTTTCTACACCAGTATTACTGTCAATCCACCTGCACTTAAATAAAGTCACTTTAAAAGAAACATAATCAATCTCAAAAGTCTTCTCAATGACCCCAAAGTACTCTCTAGATGATAGTATAAAATTGTTATCTTTGGAGCTAGAAAAGTACATGGATTCAACCTCAACCATAACACCACTATTTTGCATGGTGCTATGATCATTATGTGATTTTGTATAGAACGAATATTTACTAATGTCGTGTGCATTCCAAGTAATTACATTAAACTTAGGAATACGTGACAACCATTTACAACCGATGCACCACTCTCTTTAGAAATACTTTCATTAGACCAATCTATTAAAGTTTTGTTATGCTCTATCAACAACCATTTTTCATTCATCCGGAGGAATTTTTTCTTTATAAGACTTTTGTGAGTGGTCAAGTAAGGATCAACTTCACTAAGGTTATTCAATATATACAAATGTGCTTGAAGAACTGAAAAATTATTGAATGTTGAAACTGGTTTGAGTAAACCCATGCATGAGACCACCTCTGAAGTTGATCCTAAAATTGTATGTGAAAATGTTATTCAACATGTTAGTAAGAATGTGTTTGATGTTGTTAGTGAAGATGGAGGTAAAAGCAACAGTGATGAAGATTCCAGTCAAGGTGATGTCATAGATATCATTGAGAATGTCAATAACAATGAGGAAGAAACTCAAGAAACTAATAAAAGCGTTCATGAAGAAACAAATGATATTGATACCGTTGGAAACAACAAGGAAGATGATACAATGTAGCCAAGAGACAAGTGAAAGTGTTGATGGTGATGTTAGCCAAAATATCAATGACATTGAAGGTGTCATTGAGAAGGATAATGTGGTTGTGAGTAAGGATGTTACTGTAGGGAAAATGACAATATAGAAGTCAAAGTGGAAGCTAAAAAAATTGTAGCTGAAGATGACTAGAACAATGTAGAGAATAATTTCAACGATAATACTGAAGTTGTTATTGCGGGTGAAGAAAGTCCTAGTGAAGATTACCAAGAAAATGACAATCAGTATGCTAATTACAATGATAATGTCATTGAGAAAACTATGGAAGTTAGTCAAGAGATGAATGAGGATGCTGATAATATTGTTGAAGAAGTTGTTTTTATATAGAAAACACCCAAAATACCTAAGAGGATTGTTGAAAGGGATGTGTCGATTGTTAAATCCAAAAAGAAAGGTAAGAAATCTGCTGTAAGCAAAAAGAAAGTTGTTACAGAAAAGAAGAAGCAAAGATCTAGGAAAAAGTATACTATTTTGATTAAGAAGAATGAGAAGTCAAATGATAAAAGAGAGAAGGCTTCTACAAAGAAAAAGCCGAGTGCTAAAAAGAAAAGTGTCGTAGTAAATAGAACGCTGCATTTTATCTTGAGAAGAAGAATGTTGACGATAATGTTGATGATATTTTGGAAGATATTGTATGAACTTGCTTTGAATAGAATGAAAAAGATGGTTGGTGGTAAGAAACAACCTAAAAATATTCCATATGTTCCTTTGGATAAAGTCCTTTTTCATTCTGAAGAGAATGTTTCCAAATAGAAGTTTGTTTTCCATCAAAGAATAACTCCTGAAAGAGAAAATTTTGATAATGCTAAGAAATGCAACAAGATCATGGAACTCCTCAGAGATGCTCAGGTCTTGAAAACCCTGATAAATATTGGCCCCTTTCATCTGAAACTAGTGAAAGAGTTCATTGTTAACTTGTATAAAGGGTTTAATGATGCTAGGAGAAGTGGGTTCAGGAAAGTGCATGTGTGAGGACACTAGTTTTCCTTCTCACCTGCAAGATTAATTAAAATTAATTATGTCCCATATTTGAATACTATTTCCAAAGAAATCAAGGGGAATGTGCATGATGATTGGCCATCTAACAACCTATTGATTGCTTCAAACCTTAGCGTGAAATATGAAATTCTCTACAAGATTGGTGTTACAAAATGGGCGCCATCCTTCCACAAATTAGGCATTACTCCTTGTCTAACTAGTTTGTTGTATCAGGCAGGCACTAGGGCAACTTTACATTTTGTGATTGTGTCTTTAAACAAGTGGTTAATCATGCTAAATATTAAGTCGTGAAACATCCAATTGGGTTCCCCTCTTCAATTTTTGCCATATTAATTGGTCAAAAGAGTGATATTATTACTGTTGATGACGAAGTTAATGTTGCTCCTAGATTGTTGAGAAAGATGTTGTGACAATGGATTAAGATGAAGACATGTCTGTTGCACAAGTCACTCCAAACAGAAGAGAGTGCGTGGGGGGGGGGGGGGCGTGAATAATGTGGGTTTGAAAAACCATTTCCAAATAAAAATCTTTTTCAAAATCAGAGATTGAAATATATTTGTAAAACAGACAAGATAAAAGCAGCGGAAAACAAAAAATTAGATAGATGGAAATAAATAACTAAAAAGGAAAGAGCTGAGGGAAGAGATGAAAGTACCAGAAATTTGTAGAGGTTTAGTCTAATAACGTGACCTACTCCTCTCCTCAAAAATTTCTTCTTGAGATTTTTCACTATGATCTTGTGTGAACTTTTCACTTGTTTTTCCCACGAACCTTCTTACATACTAGAGTTTTACAATGACTATCCTCCAAACCAAACACGACGTTTTAACTACGAAGACCTCCCAACTAAGAAATTTTCCCACCAGGGAAATCTCAAACCAACTATGGAGGTCTCTCTAACGAAATAGATGTTTTAACTAGTTTACCTTAACCACCAAACAAGATCTTTTCAATTGGTTTAACTCACAATAAAAATAAAATTTTCATAATGAAATATTACTATATTGCCCTTACTCCAGACCCAAACACCTCATAGATAAAAGATTTCACTCTCAAAAGCACTAAGACAAAAGTGGAGAAATGTGTGCATGAGAGAGAGAGAGAGAATGTGTGTGTGAGAGAGAGAGAATGTATGTGTGTGAGAGAGAGAGAGAGAGAGATAATTTGTGTGTGTGAGAGAGAGAGAATGTGTGTGTGTGTGTGAGAGAGAGAGAATGTGTGTGTGTGTGTGTGTGTGAGAGAGAGAGAGAGAGAGGTATTTAGAATACGTTTTCTGGTGTGAAATGAAGTGAAGGGAAACCTTCTATTTTTATGACAAAATATGGCTCAAAAAGGAAAATATTCATGAGCCTTTTTAATGTTGATAATTGATTAAGCAAATAATATAATTGATTTACAAGTATAAAAATGGAAGGTTCATAAAAGGAGTCGTTTCTAATCGACTATAAGCCCTAATAGTTGATTATGAGGCGTTACAAAAAGAGATAAACGATTAGGATAAAGAGCTAATTGATTATACCTTTTAAATTGCACTAATGAAGAGCTTTTTGAGCTATTTACGAACTAACTAGGTACAAAAACATTTTTTGGTTATTTTAATAAAATTAAATAGGCTTTTTGATTATGTGAAAGTGCGTGTGTGATTCGCCTTAGTAAATTTAAGAGCTAGTCTTTTACCTTTACAGACGCAAATCACAGAACACAAACTCGATGAGCTTTTACACTTCCTCACTTTCACAACTCTGAAACTTTAGGCTCCTTGCTAGATTATATATAACTTTAGCACTTTACAAGAACCTTGAATCTTCTTCTGATGAGGCTTGAGATAACTTTTCAAGATAGACACCATCATCTGATATACTACTTGATTAGAGATCTTTATTGACTCCGCCTAATATTGCTTTACATTAGGTGTTGTCCAGAAAGATGACCTTTGACATCATGATCTTTGATCTTTAATATGCTAGTGTGCTTGTGATCTGATCTAGAAGACTGGGCGTAACATCTTAGTTATATTGCTCTGTTTGTTTGAGAATAGATCGGGAATAATGAGTGTAACATCTTTGCTTTGTTGATTTTCTAAAAAATAGCCAAAAAGGAAGTTTGTTAATACATTTGATTGACATGTTTTCGTAGGCAACATGTTAAGCAAGATGTGCTGACTAAGTGTGAGGCATCTTTTCTCTGTTTGACTTTGGTGTGTGTGCTCTATCTTTTTGAATATTACTCCAGCATTTTGTTCTAGATTTGTTTTTGTTACAACTTCATTATCTACTATTAATAATAAGATTATTTTAGTAAACACTTATTTTATCTTTAAAATGAACACAATTAATCACTGTTTTCAGAATGTGCAAAAAATCAAAGAAATCTAATTTGAAAAGGATGGTGTACATATATATATATATATATATATATATATATATATATATATATATATATATATATATATATATATATATATATATATATATATATATATATATATATATATGTGTGTGTGTGTGTTATAAAATAAGGAGAGAAGATAAAAGTGAAGAGAGAAAGATGAGAACAATTCTTTATTATTTCATCGGTGTATTTTTCTACAATGAGATTGGTCTTATTTATAGGACAACATACATACAATGTAATAAATACACATTATTATAAATAAGGAATAAAAGTTATTGGGAGACAATTATCCAATTATTCATAACACTTTCCCTTTGATGTTTGTTTTGGATATGCCTCGTTAAAACCTTTACTAGAAAAAACCCAATGGAAAAAAATCTAGTGAAGGAAAAAAGTACAATATCATTTTAAAATAATTTATTTCTCCCTCTCAGCTAAACAATTATTTCTTCAACGATGAAGACCAATCTTTTGTACTAGTTGATTAAAAGTTCTACTTGGGAGTGACTTTGTGAAAAGATCAACAATATTATCACATGAACGGATTTGTTGGATATTTATATCACCATTCTTCTGAAGATCATGAGTGAAAAAGAAATTCGGAGAGATGTTTTTTGTTCGATCTCCTTTAATGTAGCAATCTCTCAATTGAGTGATGCATGCAGTATTATCTTCATATATGGTTGTTGTATTTGTTTTTTCAAAAGACAAACCACAAGTATTTTGTATGTGTTGGATTAATGATCTCAACCAAACGCATTCTCGACTTGCCTCATATAGTGCTAAAAGTTCTGCATGATTAGATGAAGTTGTTGTTATTGTTTGTTTCACTAATCTCCATAAAATATTTGTACCACCACATGAAAACAAATAACCTGTTTGTGATCTGACAAGTAACCTGCATCTGCATAACCTGTTAATTCGAATTTGGATACTTTGGTTTAAAACAAACTCATGTCTATTGTACCTCTAAGGTAACAAAGTATATGTTTGACTCTAGTATATGTTTGACCATGTTCTTATTTCTTTGTGTAGGTGAAGAATTGTATCTTGGTAATAGATTTATAGCTAATGATATATTAGGACGTGTATAATTTGCGAGGTACATTAGTGTTCCAATTGCACAGAGATATGGTACTTCAGGACCAAGCAATTCTTCATCCTTTTACCGAGGTCTGAAAGAATCTTATCCATATCCAATGATCTAACATCAATTTGATATATAAAAATTGAGACTTGCCCATATAGAAATGCATTATCACTTTTTCTATATAAATTTATTGGAGCACAAATTTCTATTATCCAAATGTTCATTTAGTAAGGACTTTGTCTTTCCCAATTCCTTCATCTCAAACAATTTATTTAAACAATTATACCTTTTCGAAGCTCTTCAGGAGTTCCAATAATATTTATGTCATCCTCATGTACATCCATTATAGCAAATACTTTTCCAGATCTTTTTATAAAAGTGCAAGGACAAATGGAGTTATCTTAGAAAATATTCACTGAGACGATTATAACACCTGCGTCCAGATTGTTTTAGCCCATAGATAGACTTGTTCAATTTGATGGAGTAGCTTTCTTAAAATCCATAATTATATGCATCTGGTATATTGAACACTTCAGGGAGTTTCAAGTAAATTTCACTATCTAGTGAGCCATACAAATAAATAAGTTGTTGCAACATCCATCATGTGAAAATTAAGTCTTTCATGTGCTATAAGATTTATCAAATATCAAAAAGTACTTGCACCTACTGCAAGTGAATATGTCTCATCAAAATCAATTTCAGATCTTTGCAAAAATCTTTGAGCTACTAGTTGGGCTTTGTATCTAACAATTTCATTATTTTTTTCGCACAAAAATCCATCTGTATCCAACTGGATTCACACCTTGAGGTGTTTGAACTACAGGTCCAAAAACTTATTTTTTTTTGTAGAGTGAGTTTAATTCTGCTTCAATTACATCTTTCCTATTTGGCCAATCCTCACTTTGTCTATAATTTTTAATAGATGCTGGTTCATGATCCTCTTTGTCATTTATCACATTTAGCGCTATATTGTAAGAAAAAATATCATCAATGTCGACTTTGTTTTGGTTCCATTGTATTCCATTTTGGACATAATTTATCGAAATCTCTTTATTTTCACGAGTTTTAGGTACCTGATCAATCTCTCCTGGAGATGAAATGTTTATCATGTCTGAAGATTCTTTTAGATTTTCTATATCCTCACTTGGGTCATCTTTAATTTTAGCTTATTTTCTTGGTAGAGGATTATTAATATTGGAATCGACTTTCCTACCATGCTTCATGCACAGTTTCAATTCATTTTCAATATTAGATTGTCCAACAGGAGAATCCACTTCAATTATAGTATCAGCAGCTGTAATTGGTTGTATAAAATTTGCAAATGAATAATATTTTGAACTTCTGGTTCATATTGGTTTGTACAAGGATGAACATCTAAAATTGTTCATTTGAACTTCTTGTTCATGATTTCAGCTGCTTATTCCCTCCCCCTAATATAGGAAAATTAATTCATCAATTGTTATCAACCTAATGAGATGCAATCAAGTATTTGATTATTTTCTCAAATTATATCCTCAAAATTTAGATTCATATTAATTATATTTTTCCAATATTCTTTCATGACTCATCTTAATGTATTATATTGGAGCAATTGGAATATACACAACACATTCAAAGGTTCACTTAGATGAGAAGTATTAGAATAAATTAGGGAGGACTAAGATATAGTATCTTGTTGGCTTGATGTGAATAAATATTTTAATACCATATTTTAGGTGTTTCAAATATATAATTTAGAATTGATGATCTCATAAGTATCAACCATATAATTAACTTTAGATGTCTAAAGAATGGATCTTCAGGTCCATTTTCTTTTTATGAATATATATTACATGATATTCAATGTCAATTTAATAATATGTGATACTTATATAGGAATTTCTAAACAAATCCAGAAAATAAGATCTTAGTCTAATTAGTTGAGAAAATAATTTTAAATGCTGGCTGTGAGTAGAGACATATGCATGATCTTTTAGTCGATGCAATAATTAATGTCATAAAAACTCAATTTCTCAAATTTTTCTTTGAAAACATACAAATTTATTGGAATTGAAGGAACTTCTGGTTCTTTAAAACTAATTCTCGCATCATAATACATCCTAGATGACCCAACCAATATTGCCAACAATACACTTAAGTGTGATCGATAAACTTCTGGTTTACATTAATACATTTGATTATATTCTTCTAATTGATTTTAATCCATAGTAAATAATAAAATTATTTATATAAACTATATTTTTTAAAAATGGATGACATATAATTTAATTTTAATTTTGACATCTAAATAAAAAAAAATTATAAATTTTGATAGTAATCACATAGTACTTAAAGCACATTGCTACATTTTCTTACGCTTTATGTATATAGAATATAGAGTACAAAAATTATTCAACAAATATAAATAACTCTAAAGATTTTATGCAAGAATAATAACTGAATAGTGAGCAAAGGAGAATGCTTAGCAGTTTTGTTACTGAGAAAAAAGTTGAGATAGTCCTTAGGAGCCTTGGGGATCTTAAAGCACTAGGGGTTGATGGGTTTGGGGCTAAGTTCTTTAAGTCTTCTTGAAAAATTGTTAAAGAGGATATCATGAAGACTTTGAGGGCCTTTTTTGAGGAAGGGAAGCTTGACCAGAGAATCAACAACACTATGGTAACATTGATCCCTAAGCATGCCCAGGCTTGTAAGCTTAAGGACTTTAGGCCTATTTCCTACTGTACCACAACATACAAGATTATATCAAAGGTAATGGCAGGCAGAATTAGTAAAATTTTAAACAGTATCATTAGCAGGAACCAGGCAGCCTTCATTCCTGGGCAGAATATCCATGAACATTTACTTATTGCTTATGACCTCATTCGAGGGTACAGTAGAAAAGGAGGGATACCTAGGTGTATGCTGCAGATAGACTTAAAGAAGGCATATGACTCTATAGATTGGTTGGCTCTTAAGCAAATTCTTGCTGAGATAGGGTTCCCTAGGAAAGTTATTGGGTGGATTATGCAGGTGGTTACAACTGTGACTTACCAATTCAATATAAATGGTCACAATACAAAATGTATGAAAGCTGAAAAGGGTTTGAGACAAGGGGACCCTATATCCCCCTTGTTGTTTGTGATTATTATGGAGTACTTACATAGGAAGATGGAAGACTTAAGCAATAATCATGAGTTCAAGTTTCACAAAAACTGTGAGGAGTTAAAGTTAATTGACTTAAGCTTTGCTGATGATCTTTTGTTGTTTTCCAGGGGTGACAATAATTTTGTGCAACTGATGATGATTGTTTTAACAGCTTCTATAGATCCACAGGTCTTCATGTTAATCCAATAAAGTGTAGAGCATATTATGGTTGGCTGGAGCAGTCACTCATGGATCAGATTAAGGAAGAGACTGGTTTTAGCAGAGGTGAGCTACCTTTTAGATACTTGGGTATTCCTCTAATGAGCAGAAAACTGAGCAGTCAACAATGTCTTGAGTTATGTGAAAGAATTGGCAGTAGGCTGAGGCATTGGAGCTCTCACCTCCTTAGCTATGCTGGTAGATTGCAAATGATTCAAAGTACGATTTTTGGAACTGCCAATTATTGGATGCAGTGTATTCCTCTTCCAAAAGGTGTGATCAAAATGGTAGAATCTATGTGTCTTGGATTTTTCTGGACAGGAAAGGACTTGAAGACTAGGAAATCCCCCATAGCTTGGAAGAAGGTTTGTGTTCCTCATAAAAAAGGTGGTTTAAACATCATTAATATGCAGGTTTGGAACAATGCGTGTATGACGAGATTGCTATGGAACTTATGTAAGAAGAAAGATAGTATGTGGGTTAGGTGGATACATATGTATCATGTAAAGGAGGAAGACATCATGGACCATCCTAAAAAAGAATCACAGTCTTGGATCTTCAAGGGCATTCTGCAGATGAGAGACCATGTAAAAATTGTGGGGACTGGAGGGAGATGCTGAAGAAAGATAAGTTTAATATGAGAATGTTATATTGGCAATTGTTAGAGCAAAGAAAAACTGTTGCTTGGAGGGGGCTGCTGTTTAGTAACTATGCGAGGCCGCGGGCGAAGATTATATTGTGATTGACTTGTCATGGTAGACTTGCAACAAAAGATAGACTAAAGAAGTTTGGCATGATCCAAGAAGAGAACTGTGAATTTTGTGAGGCAAAGGAAACACTACACCATCTATTTTTTGAATGCAGAGGTATAAAGCGGATTTGGAAAGAAATGTTGAGCTGGCTTAATATAGATCATCTAATTCAGGGCTGGATGCAGGAAATACAGTGGGCAACTAAAGTGTGTAAGAGCAGTAATTGGAGGCGGAAGTTCCTGAAAGTGGTACTTGCTGAAACAATATATATTGTTTGGAATATGAGAAATTGTAGAGTGTATAGAAAATGATATAGTTACACGTATTATAGAAAATGTTGTGAATAGAGTTTGGGTTATTCCTAAGCTAAGAGAGAAATTAGGATTTTTAATGTCGAATTAGGTGTGAACTTGTTTACCATAGGCTGGACCCTCAGGGTCGCTTTGTATTAACTGTTCTTTTTTTGGTTATATATATATATATATATATATATATATATATATATATATATATATATATATATATATATATATATATATATATATATATAATCTCTTATTTCCAAAAAAAAAACTTCATAAACAAATTTGAAATAAAAGAAATTAAATATCGTTCATTAGAAAATTAAACAAAAGAAAATATATGTATACTATAAAATGCATTATTTTTAAGAAAATAATTAATTCAATCAAATCACCATTAAGAATTATCTTTACGATATATATATTTTTTAAAAATAAATATCTAACATACAGAAAAAGTTTATTTTATATTTGGCTGATTTATTTTATTTATATTTTTATAAAACACACTAATAACAATAACACAAATTAATAACAAATTGATAATCTTTAATTATCAAATAAATACTTGTCAATCTTAATAAAAATAGTCATAAAACTATAACATTCTGTTATAAAATAAATATTAAATTAATCATATTAATTTTGTCAATCAATAATTTATAATAAATTAATAACATTTAGTTATAAAATATAAATTTTTAAATATTAATAGATTTACAATCAGAATTTTTTTAAGTAGTTATTCGGGATTTCAATCACAAATATTTTATGCATAAAAATAATAATATTTTCTTCTGAGATTTTTTAATACTATTGATACAATCTTTCTGGGATTCTTTAATAATAATAATAATAATAATATTTCCGAAAAACTTCAGCTATTGATTTAATCCTTCTGGAATCTGGAATGATTGATGCAATTCTTATATAATCCATGAAAATCGTCATTTATACTTTTTTGATTAATGGAGACAGAATAATTATTTCTTATTAATCTTCAAAGGATAATCATTCTTTGATTAATCCTCAACGAATCCTTTATAATATATATAATTTCTTTTTTTGAAATATGAATTTAAATATGAAAACGGAAAAGTAAATATTAACACAAAAGAATTCATTTTTCAGAAAGAAAAAATTTATCAAGCATTGTATATAATTTACTTCTGACAAACTTAAACTTATCAACCAGTTACACTCAACCTACAATACTCGTCAATGTCACCCGACATCGCTCACACCCTAAGTCATTTCTAACCCAAAGTAGAAAGGACTACTATATCATCCCGGTGACGATCTCTCAACCACCTCAACAACATAGCAGACATCCATACCAATCGTATCGACGATCTCTCAACCGACACAACCAACACGAAAACATTATGCTTCGACGCCCATAAAGATTGTTAGCTCTAAATCTATCTCTAAAATCCAGAAACTAACAGATAATCATCCTAGATAAGGATATCTCTAATACAACCCAAATCCCTAGCACAGAGCAAAAATCTAAGACAACAATCAACAAAGATTTGTAAAGCAAGCTTTATATAACACCATGGGCGACAAATATACATGAGTTCAAAGTAAATACATATACAAAACCCAACTTAGAGAAATACATAGAGAGAAAGAGAGATAAAACCACAAATATTCCGGTTTGTCAGCGCCGATTGATGAGCAATCCACCTCTGATTCACCGAATGCACGACCCAAAGTTGTTATCTAAGCTAATCCTAAAGAAAAATGAGGTTGATGGAGTTGAGAGAACAAAAACCCTCTCCCAAAACTATAACCTAACAAATGAAATGAAATATGAACAAAATTTTGTCCCGACGCGTTCGCCCGACGAGCCAATTGCCTCGGCCGGCAAACGACTTTATTCTAGCCACACAGCCTGCGCCACGTCAACAAGTGGGAAAAAATATCTTCTTTCGCCCAACGAATGGAAGCTTCGCCCGAAGACTCCTTATTCTTCCACCCGGCGACCAAGAGGCGGCCAAGGCATAAGTGAAACCACTTATTTTCCATGCTCGCCCGGCGAGCCAATTGCTCCGCCGGGCGACTCACACTAGTCTGCAACTTCTTAATTTCTTCAAATGGCTTCTCCTTTATTGATCCAAAATTGCATCCTTGAAGCTTTATTACTCAATGCTCCATACATGCTCAAATACCTATAAAATGAATGAAAACAATTAGTCGGTACATAAATGAATCAAAAACTCGGTAAAACACAAAATCTACATATTTATGTAATATACACTAAAACTCGTCTAAATTGAGGAAAAAAAGAAGTTAAGTGCCGCAAAACTATACACAAAAATAACTACAATTGGACACTTATCAATGATAAAAAAAATATTATTCATTGTGAATATTTTAAAATACTCATATAAACAAATGTATGGTAAATGCTTAGTTCTTCAGGAACTCAACAACAATTTTTTTTTTTGAAGTTCTTCAAGAACTCAATCAAATATATATATATATATATATATATATATATATATATATATATATATATATATATATATATATATATATATATATATATATATATATATATATATATATATATATATATATATATATATATATATATATATATATATTAATTATTCAGGAACTCAATTACAATCTTTTAGGTAGTTCTTCAGAAACTCAATTACAAATCTTTTTATTCAGCTCTTCAGAAACTCAATCACAAATATTTTTATTAATAAAAATAATAGTATTAGTAAATCTTTAATTATTTAAGAACTATAAAACATATTTATTATTTTTTTATCCTCAGTTATTCAGGAACTATTAAACAAATTCATAATTTTTCTTTCCATGGTAGATTATATGTTCTTTAGGAACTATATAAGAAATTCATTATATTGCTATCCTTCATGATGATTTATATGTTCTTCATGAACTATTTAAGAAATTCAATATATTTCGATCATTTAGGAATGCTTTATATTTTCTTTAGGAACAATATAAGAAATTCAATATTTTTCGATCCTTTAGGAATGCTTCGTATGTTCTTCAGGAATAATATAACAAACTCATTACTATCCTTCAGGGGTATTTGTTTTGCTATCATTCAGGGATGCTTAATAAGTTCTTCATGAACTATATAAATAATTTGTTTTTCTATCCTTTAGGGATGCTTCATAAGTTATAAGATATAATATCATATTAAAATTCAAAGTTAATAAGATAAAAAAATATAAAAGAAAGGATCAATTTTATCTCTAATAGTTAGAACTTCAATGTTTTTTCTTTTAAAGTTTGGTAGAGTTACGTGATGTCGAAGTGTTGTTCACATGTTGGTGTCGAAGTGTGCATGTTGTAGTCGAAGATGGGTCTAGCATGCAGATGTCGAAGATGCTAGAGTTGTTAGCATGTTAAATTAGGTTTTAGTGTTTAAACCCTAATTTGTTAAGTTAGCTTGTTTATTAAGTTGGCTTGTGTAATGGGCCTTGCTGAAAAAGCCCATTAGTTAGTATGTTAGGTTTTATTATAAATAGCATACTAGTCTCTCATCATTGCTAAGCTGCAAATCCTAATTTAGGGTGAGAGAGGTTATTTGTTATTCTTGTAAACTTGTAATCTTGTTTTAAGAGAAAGTAAAAGAATAACAGTTATAACCAATTCTTATGTTCTTATTCTCTTCCCTAATTCCCTATTATACTTTGTTATTGGTATCGTTTTTCAGAACAAATTGGTGCGGTGAGCGTGGAGAAGATGCCTTCAACAAAGTATGAGATTGAAAAGTTCACCGGAGTGAATGATTTCGGTCTGTGGCGCTTGAAGATGAAAGCCCTACTGGTTCAGCAGGGTTGTTTGGAAGCGTTAAAGGGAGAGGCAGCCATGAATGCAGAATTGACGGCAGCGGAGAAGACGAATATGATCGAGAAAGCACACAGCGCAATTTTGTTGAGCCTTGGTGATAAGGTTCTCCGGCAGGTATCAAAGGAGACGACGACATCAGGGTTATGGGTGAAACTTGAAAGTTTGTATATGACCAAATCGCTGGTAAATCGACTCTACCTGAAGCAAGCTTTGTATTCATTCAAGATGATTGAAGACAAAGTATTGGCTGAGCAGTTGGATATGTTCAACAAGCTGATTCTTGATCTTGAAAATATTGATGTGAAGATCGATGATGAAGATCAAGCGCTGTTACTATTGTGTTCTTTGCCTCGATCACATGCTCACTTCAAAGAAACTCTCTTGTATGGAAGGGAGTCCCTGACGTTTGAAGAAGTTCAATCAGCCTTGTACTCTAAGGACTTGAATGAACGAAAGGAGCATAAACCTTCGACTGTTGGCGAAGGTTTGGCCGTTAAAGGAAAACTCTTACGAAAGGATGGTAAGTTCGACAAGAAGAAAGGCAAAAGCCAGTCGAAGACTTACAATGGCGAAGCATCTGGCATTCGATGCTACCATTGTAAGAAGGAGGGTCACACAAGAAAGGTGTGCCCTGAACGATTGAAATATCATGGAGGTAAGGATAATGGCAACGCTGCCATTGTTCAAGATGATTTCGAATCATCTGATGTTCTTGTGGTTTCAAGCAGTGACTCTAAGAAGGAGTGGATTATGGATTCAGGTTGCACTTGGCACATGACTCCAAACAAAGACTTGTTCGAGGAATTATGTGATCAAGATGGTGGATCAGTATTGCTGGGAAACAACAAGGCTTGCAAGATTGCAGGTGTTGGATCTGTGAGATTCAAGCTCCATGATGACTCAATAAGGTTGTTGACTGAAGTCAGGTATGTTCCTGATTTGAAGAGAAATCTGCTTTCTCTTGGTGAATTCGACAAGAAAGGATATGTTTTCCAAGGAGAGAAAAGTATCCTAAGAGTCATGAAGGGTTCGAAGGAAGTCTTGAGAGGCGTGAAGAAACAAGGCTTGTATACCCTTGAGGCTGAAGTTGTAAGTGGTTCGACAAATGTTGCATCCACGAAACCTTTTTCGAAAACAGAAATCTGGCACATGAGATTGGGCCATGTCAGTGAAAGGGGTCTGGTCGAATTAGGGAAACAAAATCTGCTTGGTGGAGACAAAGTCGAAAAGCTGAAGTTTTGTGAACCCTGTGTACTTGGAAAATCTTGCAGAGTGAAGTTCAACAAAGGCAAACAAAGAACACATGGATCCCTTGATTACATCCATGCTGACCTTTGGGGGCCTGCAAGGTATCCATCACATTCAGGAGCAAGGTATTTTCTATCCATAGTAGATGATTATTCTAGAAAATTATGGGTATTCATCCAGAAGACTAAGGATGAAACTTTTGAGAATTTCAAAAGTTGGAAGACTCTGGTTGAAAATCAGACTGGCAGAAAGGTCAAGAGGTTGAGAACCGACAATGGCCTTGAATTTTGCAATGAGGCATTCGACAGTTTTTGTGCTGCCTCTGGTATTGCAAGGCATAGAACTACTGCAGGTACTCCACAGCAAAATGGTTTGGCTGAAAGGCTTAATCGAACTATTTTGGAGAGAGTCAGATGCATGTTGACTAGTGCGGGGTTAACAAAGGTGTTCTGGGCTGAGGCTGTTTCGACAGCAACATATCTGATAAATAGATGTCCTTCGACAGCGTTAGATATGAAGACACCTGAAGAAGTTTGGTCGGGACATCCACCAGATCTCGACAAACTGAGAGTATTTGGATGCGTAGCCTATGCTCACATTAGGCAAGACAAGGTCGAACCTAGAGCTCTGAAATGCATGTTCATGGGATACCCTGAAGGAGTCAAAGCTTATAGGCTATGGTGCCTAGAGCCAGGTCACAGGAGGTGTATCACCAGTCGAGATGTAGTTTTCAATGAAACTGAAATGGCTTTTAAGAAAACTGATGATGTTGGTCGAAGTACAAAAACATCCGACGAAGAGCTGGAACAGGTAGAGATTCCTGTTGAGGTGGAGCATGTTGATGCTGAATTGCATATCCCAGATGAAGTCGAAGAAGAAGCAGAAGATGCTGAAGTTGAGGAAACTGACGATGACTACCTATTGTCGAGAGATAGGTCGAGAAGAGTCATCAAGCCACCTCAGAGACTTGGATATGGAGATCTTATAGCTTATGCCTTAATCTCTGCAAGTGAGGTTCTAGACGAAGAACCTAGAGACTATAAGGAAGTTATGAGGAGTCGAAATAAGACAGAATGGCTGAAGGCCATGGATGATGAGATGAAATCTCTTCATGATAATCATACTTGGGAACTGATCAAGAAACCTATTGGGGCAAGGTTAGTCAGCTGTAAATGGATTTTCAAAGTTAAGGAAGGAATTGAAGGAGTGACGTCGAAAAGATACAAGGCAAGGTTAGTTGCAAGGGGTTTCACTCAGAAAGAAGGTGTCGACTTCAATGATGTGTTTTCTCCTGTTGTGAAGCATAGGTCCATTCGAATGTTGCTTGCCATGGTGGCACAGTTCGATCTTGAACTGGAACAGATGGATGTGAAGACTGCGTTCTTGTATGGTGATCTAGATGAAACGATCCTGATGAGGCAACCTGAAGGGTATGTCGAAAAGGGGAAGGAAGATTATGTGTGCAAGTTAAAGAGATCTTTGTATGGGCTGAAACAATCTCCTCGACAGTGGAATAGGAGATTCGACAAGTTCATGGCACGCATAAGTTTCATTAGAAGTCAGTTCGACCACTGCGTTTACTTCAGATTTCGACCTGGTAATTCATTTGTTATTTTGTTGCTTTATGTGGATGATATTCTCATAGCAAGCAACAGTGTCGAAGATGTGATGAGGGTGAAGGCTGAACTCAATAAGGAGTTCGATATGAAGGATCTGGGAGCTGCTTCCAGGATTCTTGGAATTGACATTCGAAGAGATAGAAAGAAGTCGAAGTTATGCCTATCTCAAGAGGCATATCTACGGAAGATTCTTGAAAAGTTTGGTATGTCGAATTCGAAGCCAGTTGTGACTCCAACAAACCCTCAATTCAAGCTGAATGTTGATCAGTGTCCCAGTACTGATGTCGAAAGAGCCTATATGAATAGCATCCCATATGCTAATATAGTTGGTTCTTTGATGTATGCTATGGTCTGTACTAGACCCGACATAGCATACGTAGTAAGTCTTGTAAGCAGGTACATGGCGAATCCTGGAAAGGCTCACTGGCAAGCATTAAAGTGGATTTTAAGGTACATAAATGGATCTCTAAACAGAGTCTTAATTTATGGTGGAGCCTTGGGTGAAGATAGTAAAGCAGCAATAGAAGGATATGTCGACTCTGATTATGCAGGTTGTATGGATTCTAGAAAGTCTATTTCTGGATATGTTTTCACTATGTTTGGCACAGCAATTAGTTGGAAAGCAACTCTTCAGAAGGTTGTTGCTCTATCAACCACTGAAGCGGAATATATTGCTCTCACTGAAGCTGTGAAAGAAGCATTGTGGCTTGAAGGTTTTGCGAAGGAGCTGAAACTTCAAGGTCGAGGTATCACTGTTAAATGTGATAGTCAAAGTGCAATACACCTGTCAAAGAATTCAGCCTATCATGAGCGAACTAAGCACATTGATGTGAGATTGCATTTCGTCAGAGGAGTAATCGAGCGTGGAGAAGTCCAAGTGTTGAAGGTTTCGACTGAAGACAATGCTGCTGATATGATCACCAAGACATTGCCGAGTTGCAAGTTTTTCCACTGTATGCAGTTGATAAAGCTGCATGAAGAAAGCTAGTTTGTTCCTTGACGTTGTAGAGTTAGGTCCAAGGTGGAGATTTGTGAGATATTGGATCGAACTCTAGTATTGTCGAAGGGTAGCTTCTTGGTTCGACAGTTCGACAGAGTTAAGCATGAAGTCGAAGGATTGTTCACATGTTGGTGTCGAAGTGTGCATGTTGTAGTCGAAGATGGGTCTAGCATGCAGATGTCGAAGATGCTAGAGTTGTTAGCATGTTAAATTAGGTTTTAGTGTTTAAACCCTAATTTGTTAAGTTAGCTTGTTTATTAAGTTGGCTTGTGTAATGGGCCTTGCTGAAAAAGCCCATTAGTTAGTATGTTAGGTTTTATTATAAATAGCATACTAGTCTCTCATCATTGCTAAGCTGCAAATCCTAATTTAGGGTGAGAGAGGTTATTTGTTATTCTTGTAAACTTGTAATATTGTTTTAAGAGAAAGTAAAAGAATAGCAGTTATAACCAATTCTTGTGTTCTTATTCTCTTCCCTAATTCCCTATTATACTTTGTTATTGGTATCGTTTTTCACAAAAAAAAAAGTTATTGGGAGATAGTCATCCAATTATTCATAACAATATATATATATATATATATATATATATATATATATATATATATATATATATATATATGAGTTTAATGGATATGCACTGACAGTGTAAAATAGTTTTACACTGTCATCCAATAGAAAACCACAAATCTGCCATGTCATTAAAAAAAATTTAAAATAAAAGAGAGTTTTAATTGGATACATGGTTATGATTGGTTGACAGTGTAAAACTATTTTACACTGTCAGTGCATCACCCATTTTCTCTCTATATATATATATATATATATATATATATATATATATATATATATATATATATATATATATATATATATATATATATATATATATATATATATATTTATATATATATATATTTCTTGGTTTTTTTAGAAGCAATTGTACGTAGTGCTACTGTGTACGTTTCCTTTGATAAGAATTGTACTAGTACCTCGGAAAGTGTTTTCTCTCTCTTAACTTTGTACTATATTGTAAAAATAACAGCAATGCGAACATCTAGCATTTTCCTATGAAACAAACACACGAAGTTTGTTATAAATGTTCCGATGAATTCTTGTCGGAGAGCCACCTGCACACAAAACAAATTTATATTCTCCCACCAGCTCGTTAATTATTAACTGCAAATGTAAATTTTACATACGTTAAAATTTTATTGTCAGTGTAAACGTTTTGTGTAAAATTTTTTTTTGAAGCTTATAAGAAATAATTCTATCAAAACATCTTGTGTATAAAAATTAAGATTGATTTTTTATTCTAGGACAAACTAACAATATATTTATGTATATATTAATTAAGATTATATTTGAAAAAAATCTTGTAATTTAGGACTTATATTTAGAACAATACTTTTCTTAATGTATATTTATAGTTAGTAGCGGGAGAGAATATTAAAATTTGCTTGATTTTGTTTTGCAAAATTAATTTTTTAGTAATTAAAATTTTAAAATAATAAAAAGAATTTAATTGAAATACACTGACGATGTAAAAAAGTTTTGCATTGTCAGTGAATCACAACCATTGATTTGTTAAAAATATTTGACTTTTATTTTAATTTATTTGAATTGTTATAATGCATTGATGGTGTAAAATAATTTTTACAATTTTTTTTTGAAATAAAAATTACTTTTATTAACCAAAAACAATGAACTACAAACCGATCCTTACAAGGATCCAGGTAACAAAATATCTCAATAATTAATCTCATTAAAAAAATTAAAATAGATTTTAGAGATTCTAATTTTTAGTTTTGGAAATTGAAAAAAAAAAAAAAAAGAAAGAATTGTAAAATTTTCATTAATGAAAAATCTATAATATTATATAACTTTAAAATATAATTTTTTTTATATAAATGATAATAGTTTATGAAAAATAATGTTTCAAACTTGCAAATAAATTCGTAGATAATATTTTCAATATATTTTTTGCCATATTTTATTATTCTTATATTTTTAATTATTTTCATAAAGAAAAAATTATCGTTATATTTTTAGTCTTTTTTATTAGATATATTTATTTTATGTGTATTCAACTTGAATATTTTTAAGAAAAAAAAAGTATTTACAATTTCAAATTAAAGATAATTAGAGGAATGTTCTTTGAATTAAAAAAAACTAATACAATATCCAACACTGTATAAAATATACAATATATTAATTTATTTATTAATGAAATTAGAAAAAAATTAGTTAAAAAATTCAATATATAAATTTATACACATCTTATGTTAAATTAGTTTTTTTTTTGAATATTTCTAAGATAGTAAATAAATAACCATACTTAATATATGTATAATGAGAATCAAATTTAAATTTATTTGATATTTATTATAATAAAAATTATGACATATTTAGTAAATACTCATACTCGATAAATATTTATAATGTGAATACAAATATAAAAATAATTATTAATGCAAAATAAAACGAAGAGACAATCTAATTAACTCTTTCACTTATTTGTAATAGGTGGTATTTTTTTTTTTTTGACAATTTTTATGAGAGGTTTCTTTTTAGAGAGAACTTATTCAAGTGGAAGGTTATTGTTGATCTCACATGTATGTTGTGTGGAGATTGACTTGAATGTACCTCATATTTATTTGTTACTTATAATTTTTAAGTAGATGGGGGAGCAGTCACCTCTTCCTAAAGAAACTATTATTCATTTTGAGTTTTTCTTATTTTTAAGAGTTAAGGTTAAATTAAAATAAGATTTTGCTATGATTTGACTTACGGTGGTCTATTTGGTTAGTGCGTAGTGATAGGTTATTTTTTGATTCGTCAACAAACATAAAAGAAGTGCGGAAAAGAATAGTCTTTTTTGTCATTCAACTATTTTCTTAATCGATCAACATTGAATTCACTATCCTCTTCTGATTGGCTTCAGAACTCCATCATGTGTCTAAACCTTTAGCGGATCATGAATTCTGACATGTTTCAAACGTATTCAATGGTTTTATTGCTTGCGGTTATTTTGTCAGTTGATTGTGAGTCTAGCGATCTGAACTCTAACTGAGTCTTCTATTGGATGAGACTTCGTAGAGTGAGTGTTATCTCTCAAGGAGTTGGTTTTGAGTATTTTTGTTTTATTTTGGTATTCTATTGTATTTTTAGACTTTTATCTGTTTCTATTTCTTTTGATTTCTGGGCACTTTTTGTGAGAGTTTAAGTGTGACCTCTATTTTTGTTGTGTTGATCCAGTTATATTCATGTTTTAAAAAAATATATTCTTTTTTATAATAAGTTTAATTAACATCTGGTAGAAACAAATCTATCAAAATATATACTTTTATTTTGCTAACACTTTTATTAAGTTAAATCCATGGTGAAAAAATTCTATCAATTATTATCTGATATTGCTAACACTTTTATTAACTTATTATAATTTTCTAGATGATATTAAATAATTATTTGGAAATAATAATAAATTTACTTATTTATTTAATGACCTTTTTACTTCTATACATTGTTGAATTGACAAATGTATTGTAGAAATTATCAAAATATTACCTCTCTTCTTCCTATTTTATTATTATAAAATTTAATATTTTACTTAAAACAATAATTCTGTATTTTGAAGAGACAACTTCATTCTTTTGTTATTATTTTTTTTTGGGTCAAGAGACAACTCCATATTTGGTAATGGTAATGGTAATGTAATAAATAAAATTTTGTTATTTTTTGTTTTATTAAAAAGAGTTAAATATGTTTTTTTTTCTATAAATATCTCAACTTTCATTTTTAGTCTCTAATTAAAAAATAATATATTTTAGTCCCTACAAAATTGTTATGCATGTAATTTTAGTCTCTCCTGTTAAATCAATGTGTATTTTTGAATGATTATTTTGAAGACATATTTAAAACGTTATAAAAAGTTTCTCTGAAAAAAAGAAACTCAAAATTTGATTTATAAGTCGAAGTTTTCATTACTTTTAACATTATTTTTTGAAATTTAAAAAATTCATTTTTAATTCTTCTTTTTTTAAAAAAATTTAAAATTTGGTAAAAAGATATTTTATTGTATTCTAAACATGTATGAAAAAATCATTCAATAATATAAAAATTTAAAAATAATTAAACAGTTTTCAAAATTTTAAAAAATCACAAGGACTAAAACTGCATACATAACAATTTTGTAGGGACAAAAATATATTATTTTTAAATAAGACTAAAAATAAAAGTTGAGATATTTATTGGGACCAAAAACATATTTAACATATTAAAAATATATAAAAGGGTTAAATATGTTTTTTGTTCCTATAAATATCTCAATTTTAGCTTTTAGTCTATAAAAAAAGTCGAGTTTTAATCCTTATAAAATTACTTCTGTACGCAATTTTAGTCCCTATAGAAAGACTAAAACTGCGTGCAAATGTAATTTTGTAGGAACTAAAAGTCAATTTTTTTATAAGAACTAAAATACATTTTTGATAATTTTATAGGAACTAAAAATCATTTGATAATTTTATAGAGACTAAAAACATATTTAATATAAAATGCGAAAATATATGGGATATTGTGCGAGGGAGAGAGTAATATAATAATGTTATTATAGCTTCACCATAGGGTTCTGACTTTTCTATATATATACAAGATTCAGATGTAGTACACATTATAGAGACTCTTGTACTACTCTACACACAAAAAGTGCATAATAATGAAGAGCCACACAATGTTCCTAATTAGATTCATTTTACTTTTGATGTTTCTTGGATCTCTAACAGTTTGGATCTTGTTGCCCACAAAGATCTACCGCAACACATGGACTGTCACCCTAGAAAACAAGCTCAATTCTACATACTTCAGAGAGCAAGGTAAATTAGCTAGGTTATTCTAATAACTTCATATATATATATATATATATATATATATATATATATATATATATATATATATATATATATATATATATATATATATATATATATATATATATATATATATATATATTAATTGATTGATCATTACTTTAATTGTTAAATTGTTTTAGGGGTAAATCTCCTGCTTTTTACATTCCCTATGATGTTCATTGGAGCTCTTGGTAGTATTTATCTCCATCTTAATCAAGAAAAAATAACAAAAAACTTACCCTCCACAAGGTACCTATAGCCTCTAAATATTACTTTAATTATTGTTTAAATTTCTTTTAGACTTATAAACATATATGTGTTTTGGTTTCAGTGGTGGTGCTCTAAAAAGATGTTTATGTTTCCTGAGACGTCCATTCCTGGTGATGTCTCCATTTGGAATAGTTTCAGCTCTGGAGCTTCTCTTTACATTCATGTTTGTTGCACTTCTGATATGGTCCCTTGCCAATTACTTATATATTAGTTTTGGTCACCTCCATATGCACAAAGTAGGAGAGAAAGTGTAAGTAATCTAAACTTCTCTTTTTTTCTTTATTCTTACACTAAATATGTCTTTTTTTTTGGGTGCTGATTTCAAGAAAAGGAATTTTGATAATCTGAATTGTAATCATAATATAAAATTTGGTGTATTGATTGATCTTGTATTAGATGGGAAGCAAAGTTTAGGAGTGTATCATTGAGACTTGGTTACATAGGAAACATATGTTGGGCATTTTTGTTCTTTCCAGTCACAAGAGGCTCTTCAATTCTGCGTCTGGTTGGACTCACATCTGAGTCAAGCATCAAATACCATATATGGCTTGGACATTTATCGATGGTTCTTTTTGCTGCTCATACCGTTGGTTTTATCATCTATTGGGCCATCACCAATCAAATGGTTGAGGTATGTATTTTTATGTCCAATCTTCTTAATTACCACTTGTTTATGATAAGATAATTTGTTATGCGTTTGAGGTCCCCATAATATATGTGACTAGAAATCTATTGGCTTTTTTCCTTTCAAGAAATCTATTAACAATATATTAGAAATATTCATTCTCCTTTTAATACACTACTACATATGAAACAATAAATAGCCTAACCCTACACAAAATAAGAAATTAGATCAAGATTTTGTTTTGGGAGTTTGGAAATTGGAGGGAGGAGAATGGTAATGTTTTGAAAAAGATTTTTTTTGATAAAGCAAAGAAATTTTTTAATATTTAAAAAAAAATTATTTTATATAGAATGAAAAAAAGAATGTTTATTATTAATATATTTTTAATTTTCTAAATACTATAATAACATAAATTGAATTTGAACAATTTATCTAAACCATGCAAAACTCTTAAAACTTTTTTTCAAATATAAATTTTTAATTTTCAAAATTAGAAAATTTTAGTTTTTGAATAAAAATAATTCTTCCCAAACCTTCTCCACATAAATTTTTATATTCTTTTCATTCCATTCATTTTCCCCCCTAATGTTATACCCTCTCTTCTCCCGTCCAAATTCTTAAAGAAAGCAGAAAGGATTAGAAACAAAAGTTGTAGAGTAACCTAACCAGCCCATAACCATAACAAGTCAATTAGTTTTCTTTTATCATATTGGTTTTGGATTTTCATCTTGATCTAATAGTTTTTTTGATTTGATACTACTCTTAATTCTTGTCTGCCCATTGTTTTGAGTGCCTTTTGTTATTGTCTGTCTTCTTTCTTAGTGTTTTTTTGTTGTACTTATATCCTATAATGAAATAGAGTAATTTTTGTATTTTTTTAATGTTATTCTAATATGATTTGTCATTTAAAAAAAAAATTGCATACCTTTTTTTTATAGAGAGGGCCTAAAGGACCTAAATACCATTTTTTTAAACTTAAAACATTTTTTTATAATGTATTAGTTTCATAGTTATGAGAAAAAATAAAAAATAATAAGCAAATTATAAGCTCATTAAGAATGTTAGTAAACATCATTGGGTTTTTTAGTTGTAATAAAAAATATACAACTACTTTTGAAAAACTACTATTTATTTTCATTTATTTTTTTATGAAAAAATATTTTGTGATGAATCTTAGTTAAATGATAACATAAAATATGATAAAATTATTTGAAATTTTCTTATAGCTTGGTCTCCTAAATATAACTTGTAGTTTTCCTTTTATTTGTGTCTGGAGAAATTATTTGTTTCCAAACTTTCAATTTATCAGATAAAAAACTTTTATTTCTCTTTTTATGAAAAGAAGAAATGATACACTATTTAAGAACATAACTTTTGTATTAAATATATTTTCATATAACTGATATTACTGACTTAAACAATCCTAGTCCTAGTCCTAGATGAAAGCTAAACTTCTTGTAACCTAAAATTATTCAAAATCACCCTAGGCTAGCTCAATAACTTTTTTTTAAGGAAAATTATCGTATAGTTACGTCTATCACTATTAATATATTTTTTGTTTATAAAAAAAATTATTTCATAATAATTCTTAAAAAAATTTAAATATTAAATACTATACACGTCAGTGTAAAATTCTTTACATAGTCAATGCATCAATAATCATTTAATAAATATTTAACGGTAATGATTCATTTATGGTGTAAAACTATTTACATTGTCACAGTACTGATTGGCGCTGGACTTGGTAGGGAGAGACACGGTTCGATCCCCCGCAACTGCGATCGGGAGGGGGATGGAACCACTTGATGCCAGAACTCGCCCCCGAACCGGACTAAACCGGTGGTATAAAGCCAAAAAAAAAAAAAAAAATCTTTATTATGTAAGACAAATAATGACAGTATTAAGATAGATGAGTTTATTACATAACTACACAAATAGATGTTAAATTAACACTAAACTAGGGCCGTAAATTTTCCTACTCCAAACAAAAAATAAAAATCTACTGGACCAATATGAGACAGTAAACATAAAATCACAAATAAAAGATAAATTTTTAGTAGATTTCACATGTCTAGCACAAAACACACTAAAGGGACCAATTTTCCTAGTAACCACCCTCCGCTTGAACAAATTTTGACGAGCCAGTGCCAAATAGTTTATAAATCTATATTGATAATGTTTTTATAAGCAAAAATTTGTATTAATGTGAGTACAAGGAGTACTTTACCCTAATACAAAGGAAAACAACCCAAAGCAAGAAACCTGTCTTAAATTAGTGAATACAAGTTAAGGGATTAAGAAATCCTTGAGTCCTATCATAATCCACACATCAGCTAATCTAGGATGTTATTAGCGTCCAACCTCCTGCCAAGACCAATTCAGACAAAGGCTTGATGCCACACTTCAACTGTCACGAGACACAAAAGAAAGAGATGAGTTTGAGTTTCTTCAATGCCTAAACATAGGGGACAAACTAGGTTACAAGGACCACCAAGAATACTATATTTTGCCAATTCATCTCTAGTTTGAGGCCTGTTGAGTAATGAGCACCAATCCTCAAGCAAAAACTTGGATGAAAGGAACATTTGATTTCCACAGACATCTCAAACCAGAAGATAAGTTAGGATCAATGAGAGAACTTGGGTGACCTAGAGAGTCTAACCTGGAGCCATGGTTTTAAATTGCAGTTGCGGTCGCGGATGCGGGTGTTGAGAACCTGAGTGACCTAGTTAGTTTTTTTCTTCATAATTTTTGGCTTATAACTACTATTTTTTATTAGAAAAATTAATTAGATAACCCCTCGCCACCCAAATAATTTAAAAACCTATATTGATAATTGATAATATGTGGCTTCATATGCATTGAGAATAATTTGCATTCAGAAAATACATTAGAATGCATATAAATGTATTTTTTTTATATGGCATAGATGCTAGAGTGGAGCAAAACTTATGTATCCAATGTTGCCGGGGAGATTGCAAGTTTAATAGCACTAGTAATGTGGATAACAAGTATTTCACGCATAAGGCGTAAGATGTATGAAGTATTCTTCTACACTCACCATCTCTACATTCTATATATCTTATTCTATGCAATCCATGTTGGAGTTGAATACATGTGCATGATTGCTCCTGGGATTTTTCTATTCCTCATTGATAGACATCTTAGATTCTTACAATCTCGACAAAATGCCCGGTTATTGTCAGCTCGCATTTTGCCTTGTGATGCACTTGAGCTCAATTTCTCCAAGAACCCTAGTAAGTGATAATCAAAAATTCATTTATTTTACATGTGTTTGTTTATATGGAAGAATATCAATATGTTTTTGATTGTGAGCTATTTGAATATGAGTACCTAAACCAAGTTTTTAAACAAAATTTTCATTTTTTTTGTTTGATTTCTAACTTCAGGTTTATACTATAACCCCACAAGCTTGGTATTCATAAATGTTCCAACGGTTTCCAAGCTGCAATGGCACCCTTTTACGGTGACTTCTAGCTGTAATATGGAAAGTAATAATCTGAGTGTTACCATAAAAAATGTGGGTAGCTGGTCAAACAAGCTTTATCAACAACTTTCTTCTTCATCTTTGGATCATCTTAATGTTTCAGTCGAAGGACCTTATGGACCTCATACTAAACAATTTCTAAGGTTAGTATTAACTTGATATATACTCATAGCAAAATGCTTCTTCTTGATATATAGTAATCATCATGGTGTCTCTAAAACAGGCATGAACAAATTGTGATGGTAAGTGGTGGAAGTGGCATAACTCCCTTCATATCTATAATCCGAGATCTCATATTTCAAAGCCAACAACAACAATTCCAAGCTCCAAAACTCCTACTTGTTTGTATTTTCAAGAATTATGTTGATCTAACAATGTTAGATCTTATGCTTCCAGCTTCTGGTTCAACAACTCAAATCGCAAACCTTCATTTACAAATCGAAGCTTACATCACAAGAGAAAAACAAGAACCTTCAATCGAAACTCAAAAACCTATTCAATTAATATGGTTTAAGCCAAACCTCTCAGATTCTCCTATCTCACTTGTATTAGGCCCAAATAACTTGTTATGGCTTAGTGCCGTAATCACATCATCTTTCATCATGTTTCTCCTATTTTTAGGAATTTTAACTCGTTACTATATTTATCCGATGGAAAAGAACTCAAGTGAAGTGTATAATTGGACATTCAAGGTTATGTGGTACATGTTTCTAATATGTGCATGCATATGTGTATGTTCTAGTGTTGCTTTTCTTTGGTGGAAAAGACACAACACTTTAGAAAATAAGCAAATAAATGTAGAAGTTTCAACACCAACAAGAGAACTTGAAAGCATTCCTCATCAATCTTTAGTGGAAGCTACCAATGTACATTTTGGTGCAAGACCTGATCTCAAAAGTAAGTTGTGGGAGGGTATTTTGGTAAATATAATTGAGTTTTCTATATTTATATCAACTTGAAAATGACATATTAATTTTTTCAATTTTGCAGAAATTATGTTTGAGTTTGAATGCAAAGATGTTGGAGTCATGGTATGTGGTCCAAGAAAATTGAGACATGAAGTTGCCAAAATTTGTGCTTCTGGTTTGGCTGATAATCTTCACTTTGAATCCATCAGCTTTAATTGGTGATCCATGATATATTTGTGCATCATTTGTTGATATTGTGTGTGTATAATATACCATATGTAAAATATCCATATCGATTCTTCGATATAATTAGTCAGTTGTGAACAAGTGCAATTGCACATATGCAGGTGTGTTCATGGATTAATGCTTTTTCTTCTTCTTATTTGTTGTTCTTCATATGTTTACATATTGAGTGGATGTTTCCAAAATTTGTACTTAATTTTTCTTATCAATGTGTTGATTTTATCTTTATTTTATTAAGTTAATCTTTTTATATTTAAAAGTATTTATATTATTGGACCGATATTTATTCTTTATCCATATGTTAAAGATTTGCATGTATGATTAATTCATCATGATTAACGTCAATCAAGTCATCTATTGCAATAAATGATTTAATCCATCCTTAAAAAAAATATTGAGTTCATCATCCCAAACACTAATGCATGTGAAAAAACTAAAGTGAATATAGTGTTGTTTTGAAGTCCTAAAGATGCATCTCTACCTCTGGTTGGATGGCACATGTGCCAAGGGATAACCTGAAAGCTCTAAAAATTTCTCTCAAGACTTGGAATAAAGAGGTGTTGGAAAATGCAGATTTCAGAATTATTAAGTTTGTGGAGACTTTTGAGACTTAGGATCCAAGGGCAAAGATAAATCACCTATGCTAGGAGGAGTTGGTTGAGAAAAGTACAATCTTGGAGAAGTTGTGGCAATTTCTCCAGGTAGATAAGGTGGTGGAGGTGTTCACTGAGATTACTAGGTTCTTTTCTGGTCATTTTTTCGAATTGGTCCTTGGATAGGAAATCCTAGATGAGACTAGCTTATCTATTTTCTTGTGATTTCGATGCTCTCCTTGATTAGTTTTTGAAGGAAAATGTGGACGCTATGATGGAAAGGATGGAAGGTAACAAGAGTTCAGGCCCAACTGGATTCAATTTTTCCTTCTTTAGGAAGTTTTAGGAGCTACTAAAAAAGGTTGTTTATGTTTTGTTTGATCAATTATGTATGAATGCCACCTTACTTAGGAGTTTGATATCTTACTTCGTGATGCTCATATCGCAGGTTGATTCTTCTTTGTCGCATGGGGAGTTTAAGCCCATATATATATATATATATATATATATATATATATATATATATATATATATATATATATATATATATATATATATATATATATATATATATATATATATATATATATATATATATATATATATATATATATATATATATATATATATATATATATATATGTTGGAGTTGATACTTCACACACAAGAGTGGGATGAATTGTAGGGTTCCTAAAAAAGTGATTTTGAAAAATTTTGGGAAATAAAATCAAAGATTAAAAATATTTTTGAAAACTTAGCAGCAAAAAATAAAAAAGTAGAAAATAAATTGCGGAAATTAAAGGATTTAAGGGAAAAGAGGAACACCGAGAATTATAGAAGTTCGGTCAAAACAAAAAGACCTACTGCTCTCACCGAGAATTGATCTTGAGAGTTTCCAATAATCTTTGAGAGCTTTTAGTAGGCAAGACTCACGAACCCCTATGAGATTTTATAACCGGCTAATCTCGAACCTAAACAGGAACTGAATCACACAATCCCAAACCAAAGCTTTTAACGGGTTTAGATTCTAACCCAAATAAATCCCTAAACGGACAATATTCACCCAAGGTGTATACAAAATATTCCCTTAGTGAACTTACAATTCAACTATTTTCAGAATTACAAATATATCCTCACTTACAAAAGCACTTATGCTAAAATATTAGTGAGAGAAAGTTAAATGAAACTATAGAGAGTGAGAGAGGTGTGTTAAACATGTTTCTGGATGGAATGAAATGAGAAAAGGGACATCTATTTATAGGCTAGAGGTTGGCTCAAAAAGGAATTTCGAATAAATGCATTTTACGACAATCTAATTGATTGACAATTGATTAAAACTTTGAAATATAATCGTTTGTAAGTTTATAAAAAGAAGGAAAAAATATCTAGTCCTTGCGCATCATTAAGGTGTTGTCCTAATCGCTCGTGACTCAATTTTGACCTGATCTAATTGATTAGACAAATGCTACAACCGATTAGATAAGTCAAAAGTTTTCCTATAGCTATTTTGAATGCTCCCAATTCATGCAGCCCATTTTAAAGATGTTTTTGAAGATATTTACTTTTGGTAAAAACATTTTGAAGATAATTTAGTGTGTGTGCTTTAGCCATGCACTTTTACGATAAAACCCTTATGTATTACATTTGCTTCACTCACTGCTAAAATAGGATGTACCACAATACTTCAAGACTTTTCTAGATGCTTTCTCTTTTGTAAACAATTGCTTGAGTAGCTTGAGATAAGGCCTAAGTGATATTCCATTTGATTGCCATCATCAGATAGCCAAGTTCATCAAACTCTAATGTAACACCCCATACATACATTGCCTAGGATATACGTATATGGCATTAAAATGGTACTCGAAAATCATAAACATAAGCAGCGGAATAGATAATGTATAAGTACAAGTACAAAAGCCCAAACTGTCATGGCCAAAATACATGAGTTCCAACTGGTATAAATACATATCCATAGTACAAAAGATGGAGATACAAAAGATCATAAACTACGACAGAACACATCGCCAAGAAACATCAACTCGAAGCTAAGCCATCTTACCCTTGCCTCGATCCTGCCTCGAACCACCTGTAAAAAGAATAATTGGAACGGGGTGAGATTACTAAATCTCAGTGAGTCTCCCTATCTTACGGGTTCACTCAGTTCTACAGGGAACATGCAATCAACGGATTCACCGAGAATTCGGGTTACCTCACGGCTAGGTACAAGTACAAATAAGGTACACCACCATTGGAAGTCCCATAACTTATCCAATATGGCCACAAAGATAATCACATAGTCAAAACCACCGTATGCAAACCCGTACCCGTGTACGAGGAATCCAGGAGTAAGTTACAGCCCGCTCATTAGGCTACGCAATCCACACCCTCGGTGAGTTACACCCGTACATCGCATCAAGAGACTTGCACATGCACACCACAAGACAAATCAGATTTACTTCCTAAATGGATTCCATCCGAGACGAGTTACAGCCGCGACGTTGCCTAAATGGCGCCCGACCCCATCTTTGTCTATACGCCGATGTGTTAACGGCTAGTGCAAATACGCCATCTTGACAATACGAGCCCACCGGGCGAAAGCCTAGTGATCTTGCCTACATGGCATCACTAAAGGTGAATCGAAGGTAATATTGCCTACATGGCATTACCTCTCCACCATACCAAGCACGCAGATGTGTTAACGGCTAGTGGAGAAACGCCCTATAAGACCTCCACATGCACATCGCAATGATAGCTCAGGTGTGTAGAACATACCGAGAACGCCAATGTGTTAACGGCTAGTGGAGAAACGCCCTTGAAGACCTCCACATGCACATTGCAACGGTATTAAGTGTTCTATGCAATTTACCCCCTAATAGCCTAGGCCCACTCTGATTCAAGCATACCACAACACAATCAAGCCACACAGGCAAAGCGTCTCCGAACGTTCAACCGGAACGAACGAGAAAACAATGATCACATCATAACACAATCAACAATTGCATATCTCAAATATACATGCATACAAGTAAGATGGTGATCATATCATAGTCTCATACACTTAAAACATGTATTGGCATATCATACAAGGTGTAAGAGGCCTTCGATTCCAATACGAAGCGAAACTGCACTCATATGGGAGAATTATCAATTTTGTATCAGACTAGTTCGCTACAGCGAACTTCTGTTCGCTACAGCGAACTCAAACAGAAGCTAAACTTCTTCAAATCCAGGTCAGTTCGCTACAGCGAACTCCAGCGAAGCCCTGATTCGCTACAGCGAAGGAAAGTTCACTACAGCGAATAAATCAATTCAACTCCCAGGTTTATTCACTACACAGTTCGCTGCAGCGAACTCTGCAAAATCAGCAAAAAGGCAGAACGCATTTGGGGTCCCCAAGCCCCAAATTTCTACATGCAGCCATGGATGATCAAGTAACAAGCTATAGTAAACATACATATACTCATTATTACTAGGATGAAGGGTTAAACATGCAATTTGTAAGATCATTGAACATTTACTCTCAAAAACCCTTAACCCCAAACATGACATAAACCCCATAGAATACCCCAAGGTCTCTATCTATGAGACTCACCTGACTAAGCTGAAGAAGAAGCTGCGAAAATCAGAAGAAGATGAAGGATATTGCTGAATCAAATGAGCATGCAAGGTAGAAGATGAAGTTGTGATATGGGTCTTCCTCTCCTTCCTTCTTGTTTCACGTTTCTTCCTCTTCTACTCTCCACAATTCTGTTTTTTGTTCACAAAATGGAATGAGTCTCTAGCCAAACACTCCCTTAAGCCTTAGTTATTGGATGAAAAGACCAAAACAACCCCCAACTAGATTCTATTTACCATGATGCCACTTAGTTATATCTCAACTAAATGCAATTTCCTATTAGTAAATCTCTTGAAATAAAATTAGGATATTACATCTAATGATTAGGTTTGCATCTTTATCCGCTTAACCGTTCAAGCTTGACTTAACCTAAGACATTAGTTTTCATCATCAAAAGTTGATGTCCTTGTTAAAAGCCTATCACCTAGAAAATAAGGTTCCACATTCTCCCCCTTTTTGATGATGAAAACACATCTCTCAAGTGAGGTGGTAAAGAAAAACAATACCAATATATTTAGAGTAATTAAACTCACCCTGAGTCAAATAGAGAGTATATCCTACTCCCATTAGAGTATACTTCTCTTCCTTTGTCGAAATCAAAAAGGTGGGTAAAGATGCATTTTGAGAAGTAAATATACAAATAAGGGAAATTTAGACATTTAGAGAAAAGGAAAACATTACACTCATATTATTACTAAAAATTCAAATTACAGAAGGGAAATTTGTTGAATGAAGAAAAAGTACTAAATTTTAAAAGATCACATAAGTGAGTCTATTTTGTGGCATAATTTTCACAATTCCTTGATATGAGTTTCTTTATATCCTCAGCTGTCGTTTGGCAGAGATTGAGGATTTTGTATGTTTTGGTGCTCTCATCCTTAGTTAGTTTAACATCTTCTTCTTCTTCCTTATAAGATGAGTCTTCTTCTATCTCTCCATGCTTGATGTGGACTCCAATCTCTTTTAGGGTATTGTAGGTGATCCTATGGTTTGTTGGGTCTTCTTTTTCACCTATTGTATCATTATCGAATATGGCTAGAAGTTGTGTGATCAAAGGTCCATAGGGGAGTCATGCAGATAGATTTTTTCCTACACCGGATCATATGGTTGAATTTGTTTTGTGAATGGAGATCTCTATACCTCTTACGGAAGTTCTCAGAGAAGATCATACAAATTTTAGGTTTAGGTATAATTTTTTTACTAAGTTTGAGAAGGTTTTATTTGTTATTTTTGTGAAGAGGTCCTTGAGGGAAGCCTGGCAGATTAGGTGATAAGGCTTATGGCTTTTCAAAAGGCTTGAATCAAGGTATGTTGGAGCGGTAAAGCGGCAAGCAACAAAAGTTTGGAAGTATTTACTCCGGGAAAAATTACCGTCTCCACAGGGACTAGTGCATTGAACTGCCGTTCAACAGTTTCTTCAGTTATGAGTTTGGGTTATAATGGGTTTAGACGGTAAATGCGGAAATTTAACTTATGAACACAAAATAAATTCATTCTTCAAATAGAAGAAACTATCAAGTATTGCATATAATCTACTCTTCACAAACTTAAACTTATTAACCGAATATACTCAGCTTGTAACCTATCAATATTATCACATGTCAACAACACAACCCACAATATTATCTAAGTGACGATCTCTCAGACACCTAAACAACACATGAAAAATCCGAGCTTCCCGTAAATGTCAATCTCTCAGACAAACACGACCACTCAGACGCATTAAGCACTGACACTAAGTGATTATCAACCTAATCCATCTCTGCAGTTAAATTAATAGAAAATCATCCTAGATAAGCATTAGAGCCCTACATCTCTATAGCAACTCAAACACATAGCAACTAAGCAACAATCTAAGACAATAATCCATAAAATATGAAAGCAAGCTTTATATAACATAATAGTCAACAAATATACATGAGATCAAAGTATATACATAACAAAACTTACAAAAGAAACTACAAAGAGAAGAAATGGAGAAAAACCCAAAAATCTCTCGGTTTGTCGGCTCCGATTGATGAAGGATTCAACCCCGGATCATCCATTTGACAGCTCCAATGTGTTTTCTAGCATCATTCCACTCAAAAAATGCTATTGGATGGATTGGAGCTCTAAAATATCCAACCATACATGAAAAAATGATTTCCAACAGCTTTATTGCGTTTTCTGCCGACAATGATTCGCCCGGCGACTAAAATGGTTCTCCTGGCGACTCCAGGCAGTAGCAAATCACATTTTTAGGCCAGTCGGGCTCGTCCGGCGAGCCTAATCCTTCGCCCGGCGAGTGACACCAGTAGCAGAAAAATTCTGCACTGTTTCGGCCATAACTTGAGAACCGTAACTCCGATTTGCGCCCGGTTCGAAGCGTTAGAAAGCTTATTCAATGCTCTATCTAATAATGAATGAATGGAGACCAAATTGATGATTTTTATCATCCTTATTTTGAGCCTTAACCGCCGAATGAGTTGATTCCGCCGCTCAAAATCGCGCGTTTGAAGCCGTGTCTGCGACACTATATTGCTCATGGCCCAAATACGCATGAATACCTACAAAAAGAGTAGAAAACTATCAAAAAGTATAAAAGTGTATGAAAATATATCTATTCACAAAGTATACATATTTATGCATAAAACGGGGAATTATTCAGAGAATATAATACAAAAGAATCGATAAGTGCCACAAAACAATAGTAAAAATAACGAATTTCTGGCACTCAACACTCTCCCCAACTTTATACTTGTTTGTCCTCAAACAAGAAACAAACAACTCAATGAAACGAAAGTAACAAACCAAATAATCATGAAACAACAAGTTTTTTAAAAACGGAAAACAAATGTATAGTTCAAACAAAAACGCACAAGCAAAGTAAACACTTACCTCAATCCTACAATGACAACATGAAAACGAAACGAATCCTAAATACAAAACACATATCAAAAATTCTAAAACAATACAATATTCACAAATGAATCACACCTAGCACACACTTCATCGGTAGATGAAGAATACAAACATGAAGGTTTAACTCTCATCCAACTTCAAGCTAACAACAATTAAATTATGCATTCATCAAAGCAAACAATGTTTAAAAGCACAAAAGCAAAAATCACAAGGACTTAAAGGGTTGTAATGTGGATTGGGTAACAAGGAAGAGTCAATATCTAAAGGTAATTGAAACAAAACAATGCCTAATTCATTGGGAGTGATCAATTCACAAAGTCTCAAGCACCAAATCAATCACACTTCTTCAATCTTTTTAGCACAATTGTCACACCAACACAAATAACTTATTAAGCATATTTATTTGCTTTTTTCTTTTTCAAAGTTTTTTCTCTTTTTTCTTTTTCTTTTTCACAATTTTTTTTCAACCACCTATGGCTTCAACCTCAAGAAACCAACTTATGAGCAACAAAACAATGCTCTCTCCAACTTAAACACAACCACACATGGTGACAAGAACACTCCCAACACCTAAGGCAAGGAACAAATCCAACCAACATATATGGTTGAGGGCTAAGTACCAACAAACAACATTAGAATCCATGATGAATTACTCACCCTTGCATAAGTTCATAGTTCAACACCAAGATGAATTCTAACTAAAAGGCTCAAAGGGGTTAACAAATGCTCACTCACTCACAAGGTGGAATTCTTTTGGTTAGGTGGTTATTCTCAAAATCAAACAAAATGCCTTGATCATTTTCATGCTTTCATAAAAAATAACATAATTGCAAGATTAAACATAATAAAATTGAGTTAAGACAAAGTTTGTTGGTCTCCCGTGCATATAGTAAACAATGGAAAGCAACCTCACAAGGGTTTAGTCCTAAAGTGATTCAAGAATGAACAAAAATTGCAAAAGAATGAATGACATGAAATTTGTACAAAAGAAAAGTCTCATGATCATGTTATGCTATAGAAAGCGATAAACAAGTACCTTACAAGCATCAACTTCAAAAACTATCATCACCATACATCCGCAAGTTGAAACAATCAAAATTAGGAAATCACCTCAAATTCCTCAAGCTACTCAAAACAAGCTCAAAGACAAACACACAACTATTAATATACACAAACTAAAAAACCAGATGAAATTGTCTAAACAAATTTAAAAGTGAAGATTTGAAATTTAAGAACTGGTCCGATCTAAATTTGATTAGACAATTGCAACGCACTATCTAAACTAAACAAAAACTAAAAAGAACAAACATGCTTGTTTTACGTCGTAAGCTCGACGCCTGTTATTTAAGAACGTTCCTTCAAGTTACTTCCGCCCGGCTATTCCTAACCACACACAAGCAAACGTGAAAGGAAACAAACAATACTATAACAAATTTACAAGTATAGAAAACATGTGCAAGTATAGTAAACATATACAAGTATCAATATAAACAAGTGAGAATATATAATATGTGCGATATCTACAAAACTCAAAACCATAAAAACAATTGCGATGCAAGTTCAATAAAACACCAATCCCCGGCAACGGCGCCATTTTGTTGGAGCGGTAAAGCGGCAAGCAACAAAAGTTTGGAAGTATTTACTCCGGGAAAAATTACCGTCTCCACAGGGACTAGTGCATTGAACTGCCGTTCAACAGTTTCTTCAGTTATGAGTTTGGGTTATAATGGGTTTAGACGGTAAATGCGGAAATTTAACTTATGAACACAAAATAAATTCATTCTTCAAATAGAAGAAACTATCAAGTATTGCATATAATCTACTCTTCACAAACTTAAACTTATTAACCGAATATACTCAGCTTGTAACCTATCAATATTATCACATGTCAACAACACAACCCACAATATTATCTAAGTGACGATCTCTCAGACACCTAAACAACACATGAAAAATCCGAGCTTCCCGTAAATGTCAATCTCTCAGACAAACACGACCACTCAGACGCATTAAGCACTGACACTAAGTGATTATCAACCTAATCCATCTCTGCAGTTAAATTAATAGAAAATCATCCTAGATAAGCATTAGAGCCCTACATCTCTATAGCAACTCAAACACATAGCAACTAAGCAACAATCTAAGACAATAATCCATAAAATATGAAAGCAAGCTTTATATAACATAATAGTCAACAAATATACATGAGATCAAAGTATATACATAACAAAACTTACAAAAGAAACTACAAAGAGAAGAAATGGAGAAAAACCCAAAAATCTCTCGGTTTGTCGGCTCCGATTGATGAAGGATTCAACCCTGGATCATCCATTTGACAGCTCCAATGTGTTTTCTAGCATCATTCCACTCAAAAAATGCTATTGGATGGATTGGAGCTCTAAAATATCCAACCATACTTGAAAAAATGATTTCCAACAGCTTTATTGCGTTTTCTGCCGACAATGATTCGCCCGGCGACTAAAATGGTTCTCCTGGCGACTCCAGGCAGTAGCAAATCACATTTTTAGGCCAGTCAGGCTCGTCCGGCGAGCCTAATCCTTCGCCCAGCGAGTGACACCAGTAGCAGAAAAATTCTGCACTGTTTCGGCCATAACTTGAGAACCGTAACTCCGATTTACGCCCGGTTTGAAGCGTTAGAAAGCTTATTCAATGCTCTATCTAATAATGAATGAATGGAGACCAAATTGATAATTTTTATCATCCTTATTTTGATCCTTAACCGCCGAATGAGTTGATTCCGCCGCTCAAAATCGCGCTTTTGAAGCCGTGTCTTCGACACTTTATTGCTCATGGCCCAAATACGCAAGAATACCTACAAAAAGAGTTGAAAACTATCAAAAAGTATAAAAGTGTATGAAACTATATCTATTCACAAAGTATACGTATTTATGCACAAAACGGGGAGTTATTCAGAGAATATAATACAAAAGAATCGATAAGTGCCACAAAACAATAGTAAAAATAACGAATTTTTGGCACTCAACAAGGTACCAAGGTTGAATAACTCTCTGGTATAAGATTATCATATTTTCTTCTTGCTTGCGATTTATTAGCTCTACAGAAAAGGTATTTATTTTAGGTGTGTTATTTAGATTTTTGGCTTGAGAAGTCAATGGTGACACTTATGACAAGAGGAAGAACTAACAAAAGAAAAGATACAGTAAAGTATGAGATGCAAGAAAAAGTGAAGAGAGATATACATATTTTTAGTGTGTCATACGAGGATTTGAGCGTGTATTCCTGGCAAGTATTAAATGCAGATTTTGCTGATCAAAAATCAAATCAAAATCATTCATATTTGAGTCTCATAACCGATTTGCTAAAGGCTCTAATTAGTTAGATTTTCCAATTTCTCAGGATTATGTGAAATCTTCATTTGTGTTAGGATTTGATTTGCTTGACGCTCTAATCATTTTGGATTTGATTTGAAAATATTTGTTTCAAGCTTTTCAAATCAATTTTCAACACGTGCTAACCGATCGGGCTTACGTAGCTCAACATCCTTTATACATGTTTGGGCCTTATGTTGGATTTCTACTTTTCAACACCCCCAATTGTTAATTTTGTGCACCCCTTTGCTAGAAAACACTAAAATGCTCATCTTATGGGTTTGAAAATAATTTAATTTGATGAGTAACATATATAAGAAATATTATGTTAAGGCGTTAATCAAAGTTTCCTGATTTTTTCAACTTTAAAATAATTTTACCTCTTTTATCATGAAGTCTAGATAAATATTTTCCAAAATTTTTAATACAAACAATGATTAGATGGATTGGACTCCGAGGTATATACAAATCTTTAACATAAGTGGATGAAGAACAAATTCCGGTTAAATAATATAAACATTTTATAAGTTTTAAAATATTAACTTAATAAAATAAAAATAAAACCAATACATTGATAAGAAAAATTAAATACAAATTTTGGGGGCACCCACTCAATATTTAAACATATAAAGAACCAGAAATAAGAAGAAAAAACATCAATCTATGTACACGCATACATGTGCGATTGTAGTTGTTCACAACTGACTAATTACATCTCGGAATCAACATGAATATTTTAAAGATGGTATATTACACACACACCCTATAAAGAAATGATGCATAATATATATATTATGGATCACCAACCAAAGCTGATGGATTCAAAGTGAAGATTATCAGCCAAACTAGAAGTACAAATTTTGGCAACTTCATGTCTCAATTTTCTTGGACCACATACCATGACTCCAACATCTTTGCATTCAAACTCAAACATAATTTCTGCAAAATTAGAAAGTTTTTATGTATCATTTTGCATTTGAAATAATATATAGTAAACTCAACTATATTTACAAAAATACCCTCTCGCTACTTACTTTTGAGATCAGGTCTTGCACCAAAATGTACATTGGTAGATTCCACTAAAGATTGATGAGGAATGCTTTCAAGTTCTCTTGTTGGTGTTGAAACTTCTACATTTATTTGCTTATTTTCTAAAGTTTCATGTCTCTTCCCCCATAGAAAAACAACACTAGAACATACACATATGCATGCACAAAGAAGAAACATATACCACATAACCTTGAATGTCCAATTATACACTTCACTTGAGTTCTTTTCCGTAGGATAAATATAGTAACGAGTTAAAATTCCTAATAGAATAAGAAACATGATGAAAGATGATGTGATTATAGCACTAAGCCATAACCAGTTATTTGGGCCTAATATAAGTGAGATAGGAAAATCTGAGAGGTTTGGCTTAAACCATATTGTTTGGATAGGTTTGTGAGTTTCTGTTGAAGGTTCTTGTTTCTCTCGGGTGATGTAAGCTTCGATTTGTAAATGAAGGTTTAAGATTTGAGTTGTTGGACCAGAAGCCGGAAGTATAAGATCTAACATTGTTAGATCAACATAATTCTTGAAAATACAAACAAGTAGGAGTTTTGGAATTTGGAACTCTTGATGTTGGCTTTGAAACACGAGATCTCGGATTATAGATATGAAGGGAGTTATGCCACTTCCACCACTTACCATCACAATTTGTTCATGCCTATTTTAGAGAAAGAATGATGAGAAATTATAGTATCATATAAGTATCAATAAGAAGCATTTTGCTATGAGGATCAAATTAATACTAACCTTAGAAATTGTTTAGTGTGAGGTCCATAGGGTCCTTCAACTGAAACATTAAGATGATCCAAAGATGAAGAAGAAAGTTGTTGATAAAGCTTGTTTGACCAGCTACCCACATTTTTTATGGTAACACTAAGATTATTAGTTTCCATATTACAACTAGAAGTCACTGTAAAAGGGTGCCATTGCAGCTTGGAAACCTTTGGAACATTTATGAACACCAAGCTTGTGGGGTTATAGTATAAACCTGAAGTTAGAAATTAAACCAAAATAAAAAATTTGGTTTAGGTACTCATATTCAAATAGCTCAATCAAAACATTCATATATTATTCCACATAAACAAACACATGTAAAACAAATGAATTTATGATTATCACTTACTAGGATTCTTAGCGAAATTGAGCTCGACTGCATCACGAGGCAAAATGCGAGCTGATAATAACTGAGTATTTTGGTGAGATTGTAAGAATCTAAGATTTCTATCAATGAGGAAGAGAAAAACTCCAGGAGCAATCATACACATATATTCAACTCCAACATGGATTGCATAGAACAAGATATAGAGTATGTAGAGATGGTGAGTATAGAGGAAAACTTCATACATTTTACGCCTTACGCGTGAAATACTTGTTATCCATATTGCTAGTGCTATTAAACTTGCAATCTCTCCTGCCACATTGGATACATAAGTTTTGCTCCACTCTAGCATCTATGCCAAAAAAAATACATATATATGCATGATTAGAACAAATTAATACATTTACTCATTTTAGTCTCTCTCATACTTAAATGCAATTTTCTAATAAAAACTAGTAGTTATACAACCCACAAGTAATAAAAGGCTATTTTATATTTGAAATAATTAGTGAATTACTACCTACAAACAGACCAAATACATTGATTACTTAATGAACCTAAAAAGTGAATTGTATCTTATATAAAGGAACAGAGGTAATACATACAAAGAAAATTCTTAATTGCAGAAGCATGCAAAAGGATTCTTATTTTGGGCTTTCTCAGTTAGCTAAACATATTCAGCGGTCACGCCAATGATATCAAGGGGAGAGTTGACCCGTCAATATTATTCAGACATTAGAGGGAATTGGAAAAGTCAGGCACCATCTATAGTTATTTTCTTTTCTTGACATCTTTTTTGGGGTATGGCACCAACTCGTTAAAGCCTATTTAAATGGTGAGTGGTGACTGCAGAGACTGGTCCTTTATGTGCATTATGTGCTAGACAGACACATGGAATCTATTGACCACTTGTTTTCTACTCGTAATTTTATGTTTAATGTCTTGTAGAATGAGTTTAGGTGGTTAGGATGTAAGGTGGTGATGTATGTTAAAACTCAAACTAAACATAGAAAAATACTGAAATAGAGAAATAAGAATGACACGCAAGCTTTTAGTGCTCACCAAATCTTGTTTCGAACAAAGGTGGAATGTTACTTATATAGTAAGTAACTCAATTAACTACAACTATTTAATAATAACTTAAAAAATATTTTCAAGTTAATTATTATCAATTGTGATTTTGCTATTCTCAAAGTTAACCACTTTCTGTTTCTCCTTATCACATTTAACATCCCCCTCAAGTAAGAATGTATGTCTATCCATGGTTTAAAATTGCGGTTGCGGTCGCAGATGCGGTTGCGGGTGTTGCGATTGCGGCCATTGCGGTTGCTGCGATGCGCATTGCGGCCGTTGCGGCATGAATTTAAATTAAGAAATATTTGAAATACACCATTAAAAAACACTTAATGTTAATATTTTACATTACAAATCACATGTAAATTGAGTTTATGGGTTCTCAAATGTTAAATCATGATGAAAATATGTGAAAAAACATGGCATATAGTGTTTGATGCAAATTCTAGTGGTGTTGGACGTGTGATTACAAATCACACCGCAATTGCGGCCCGATGCAGATGCGGAGGCTACCGCATCAGCAGTGTTGCGGCTGCAATTGCGATTGCGGAGCGCAATTTAAAACCATGTGTCTATCATTCCAAACTTGGTTTGTAGATTGTTGAATGGACCCGGGTGGGGAGATTTTATGAGAATGTCTGTAACCTGCTCCTTTGAAATTACAAGCATGAAATGTACAACTCATGTTAGAACCTTGTTTCTCACTACGTGACAATCTAAATATGCTTTATTCTTTTACGGAATACTTGATTTGTAGCAATGTATGAAGCAGATTTAAAGTC